>NC_090930.1:1348106143-1349356143 GCF_040938575.1 Ambystoma mexicanum
CAGTGTTGATTCCCATTTATGTACAGGCCACTTGTTTCGATTCTCTTGCTGCACTCTGTTTTGTTTGTTGCAGCTTCCTTTCTCGGTGTTGCTCGACATTTATTTTTTTAATCCTTGTATTGCTAATTACAGATTCCTTTTTCAATGCATGTCAGCCATCCTAGGTTTCATAACGGCTGAGTCTGAGGTCGAGATTTACAAGGGAAGCTGATTTGGAGAAGTATTTTGCAGTTTTAAGTCTCTGTAATGTGTTTTTGGTACCAATATTCTGTGTACCTCATGGATTGAATTACAAAGTTATCTGAGTTCACAATCAGCAGGCCGCGCTTTAAAATGTGGTTTGCAATGTACATTAACTCAAAGTCAGCCTCAAAGTATGGCACTGAATGTGGAGGCTAGTCATTTTATTAATGCTTTATAGAACCACAGAAAGGGCGGTAACTGAAGTGATAGGCCCTGAATGCTGAGTTAATGATGTATGAGGGACAATAACACCCAGCACCCGTCTACAAAGCTATTAGTACCTCTGGCCCACTGGGGCAGGAATACACATGGGTAGAATTCCCATGGCACACTAGGAAGTTACCTCACAAACTACCAACAAGCCTGTAAAAATTCACAAGTGTAAATTTGTTAAGCTTACATTTTCAGTTTGGCCATTATGGGCGAATGAAACACGGTTACTACACACCTTGGAGCCGATAAACAAAATGGAGAAAAAGAAAAAGTGGAAGGAGAAAAATCCTGCTGGGAGAAAACTGAGCCGACTTGTTACAGTAGGAAATCCGCGGGCCATACCAATTCACGTAGTCCACAAATCAGCCAATAGGGTTGGCTGTTACACAGGTTACTACTATACTTTACAAGTGGGACTTTGATCTTTCCGTTATAAATTGCATTCCTTGTCATTTTATTTGTATACTTCTCATGGCATATGCAATGACCATACATCCATTTGCGAGACAATGAACATTTACAGTAATTCAATTGGAATGGATACTTGATTTACTAGCATGTTTAGAACGCCTGTGTAACTCAACTGCTGCATGTTCTCCCATTTGTCCTAGTGGTTTGGGGCTCAATAGTTTGTCCTACATATTAATTATTCATTATCAGATTTCCAGTTTACAGTTTTAAGTGAGAATGGGCTTCTCTCCTCCCTGCCATGCAGCTAATTTGCACAATGTCTCTCCTGTTGTTCCCATGCTATCTCATTTAAAATGGTTCCAAGTATGGCGCATGGAGTTGGGGGGACTCTTGTTATTAAAGCATTAAGCCATTATTTACTTTATAAACATGTTAATGTTACAGCCTCATTTTAGGGGGACGGGGGGGTGCAAGTCCTTTTTTTGTGCTCAACTGAAATACTACAAATGTTAAATAGTAGAATCCATTATCAGACTCTTCTCTAGTCTAAATAAGTCCCATATAGCATCCCAGTGCATGCTCCCACCCCAATCTTTGTATATTTTGATTTTACTTGCAACTGTTATCAACTTTATTTTGGTTAATCAACCATAAAAGTACCTATTAAAAACCAATAAGTTCATGAGTAAAAACAGCAAATTAAAAAAGGACACAAAATCAGATACGAATATTTGCTTTACAGTGCAAGTGCTTTACAAAGATTAAACAAAATGTACACTTACTAAGGGCTCTGGTAGCAAATGCTTACCCACAATTGTTGAGCACGTTTAAAAAAATAGACTATATGTTGAAAGATTGACGCAGTCCATTAGATCAGATCCTATAGGGTAACAGAAGAGGAGAGTCAAAGGTGCTCGGATTTTGCACCCTTAGTAGCCAGGTTCTGTGACTATAATGTGCCTTAGCACGCACAATATGTAGATCTTCACTCTGGCTCAAATATTTTACATGACTATCAGAGTTGCGGACCCCAGATTCTCTCAACATTGGCAACAAATACATTTTTTCTCAACTTTATTGTTCTAGTGCAAAACAAGAAATGCAAAACTGTTTCATTACCCTCCTTGCACAAAGGGTACATACTCATGTTGACAGATAACCAACTTTGGGTAAAACAAGCCAAGGGGAGAATCCCCAAATGAAAGCATAAGTAGAAGTATTTGTCATAAACTGGATAAATATCATCTAGGTACAACAAACCTTTTTTAGAGTGGCTGGGCCATCCAAATCATAAAAATCGACCTGTTGCAGCAGGGAATCCTCCACATCAATCTTAAGTGATATTGTTTTTTTTGATGTAGGTCTGAAAACCATCACTTGATTTTTCAACGTTCAAACTGAGATTAAACTCCTTACATTTTTTTCCGAAATACAGATAGGGACCGCCTCAGGCCTTGCGGAGATGTAGCTAGGAGGACAGTGTCGTCCGCATAAAACAAGGCTGGGTACTTACCAGAATCAATTTTTGGGCAGTCTTGGCACTCCACTAATAAAGAATCTATGATTTCTTGTACGTATATATTGAAGAGGAGGGGGTGCCAGGGAACAACCTTACCCGACCCCCATCTCGAGAAAGGGTTGTGTCAACTGACCACCTAGCACAAAACGTACACATGCCCTGTTAGCGGTAAAAAGCTGGCGTATTATATTTATCAATACTGCAAGTGCCTTCTTAGAGTGTACTATCTGCCACAAAGTTTCTCTACAGACAAGTCAAATGCGGTTTTCAGATCTACACCACATAAAGACGCATTTTCTTGAAGACTATTTCTGAATTAGTAGGTACAGCAAAAAGCATTGATCAATTGTTCGCTTTGTTGGGCCTAAAGCCTGCCTGGAGGTCATGAATTATAGATCCCCTATCTGCCCAGTCCTGTAGATGTTTCAAAATTACTTTCCCAAATAGTTTACGATGGCTAGCCAAGGACGAAATTGGGCGGTAGTTCCCCAGATTTTCTGTGCCTCCCTTTTTCATAGATAGGTAATATAACTGCCCTCCTCCAGGAGTTTGGAATTTCCCCCCAGACAAGATAGCATTAAAAACCCTGCTTAGGACTGGGGCCCAGATATCCTCGTCTTCTTTTTGGAGGTTGATCGGAATAAGGTCAGGGCCTGCCACTTTGCCACTTTTTCGTGTTTTAAGAGCTATATCAACCTCTTTGATAGACGTCTACAGCTATAGGGAACTTGGGAGGGGCAGAAAACACAACCCGCACAGTAGATCAATATAGCTTGGCAAAATGTGCCCTGCACTCTTCTTCATTAATGTGACAAAGTAATACCAGGGCGGACTTCAACTCTTTTGCAGAGACCAGTTTCCAAAATAGTGGTTGGCCCCATTTCCCATGAGTGACTCCCTTTTTTTTGTGAACACCCAGGATTTATATGTTGAGCGGAGTTTTCATAGTTTCTGTTTGTCTAGCCGTAGGATAGATTTGAGGCAGTGAATTTCAGCCTTTGCCTTGCTGCATTCACCATCATGCCAGTTTGGTTTACTTAAAATGTGTTTTTTGGACACCTACCCCGGCACTGAGATGTGTGGGGTCAGTTTCGTTGCAAGTGTCTCATATTCTATTAGAATCTCTGTGTCAGTGGTCACCTGGCCACATATACCCTCTAGGTTTTCCAAAATAGAATTGTAAAGATTGGATTTAGCTTTGGGCCTTATAGTATTGGGCCATTTTATGGATTTCGAGCATGGCCACTGACTTTGATTGGATTGGGATGGATATTAGTGTTTAAGTTTTCAGAATTTACTTCACTCTCCCTAAACGTTAGGGTAGATGGGTCACTTTCCATTCTCTCTCTACAACTTCGAAATCAGTGACCCTTGCCCAGTCCTGGCCGGACACAAATATATATTCTATATGGGAACTCCCAGTGGGACCTCTAAAAGTCTGTTTATCTGGTTGACCTTTCTCAAAGCGCCCATTGGAGGACCTCAGACCCAGATCAGCAAGTATGCAATTCGACTGAAAGGCTCGGCGGTGGAGTCTTTTTGGTTTGCCAGCAATCAGGGGCGGTATGTCCCAAACAGGATCTTGGTCCTCCCATAAATTATCCAATTCCTTAATCGGTTCCATTTGAAGGTTAATGTCCCCTGCAATCAAAGTAATGGTATTAACTGACACGAAAGGCAAACTGCTGATCGAATGGTCTTCTAGGGAGGATAGAGTTGCCGTTCCATGGGGCATTGTTGGTCTGTTATAAACGTTATACAGGTGGATTATATCACCGTAATGCTTGGAGGTCAATTGAGCCTGTTCAGCCAGTTTCAATCCTCCACCCTAAAGTAACATCTATCCATACCAGCAAGCCGCCACTAGGTCGACCCCTGGCTCCCCTAGTGGCTGGGATCACAAATGACTGGTATCCTTGGAAATGGGGGTGTCAACTGCCCATGTTTCTTGTAGCATAATAATGTGACATTTTCTCACAAACGTGCACCAATCTAGAGTGTCTAGTAAACTTCTGCAACCAGCAATATTCCAAGAAATCAAATGCATTTCTTGATGTGTGGGCATAATGGATCCCACCTCTCTGCTCAGTCTACTTCCTCCAATTCCCCACGCCCTATCCTCTACCATCTGAGATAATTAAAGAAGGGGCACAACCAGTATTGAGCTGCCCGGACGCTCTATATATGTTGTAGGCTCTCTTTGGGGTAAATTGGAGGTTGTACCAACAAAGCCTGGGGACTGAAGGAAATATCTTGCGATCTTAACAGGATCTTGGAATTTCTGCTCGGGTACAACCTATGCTTGATGTTAAATAGGCCCTCAACCAGGAGCCAAGAGATGAAAAAACCCTGACATAATCAAAAGCAGAGCCTGGTAAGGTCTTCCTAGCACAATACATAATGTCATTTCTAATTATTGACAGGCAACCTTTAACATGGCAGATCCAGTAAATGCACTTATTTGTAAGTGACCCTTGATCTTCAATAGAGCCCCTGAGTAACTTTGGAACATTTGGCATTACCATCGATAACCCACTATCAACTACACCCTCCCCTGGGGTAAATACTTTATTGTGTCGCTCTAAAAAGGTGGGGTTTCTGATTATTATGGACTCTTGATTGACCTAAGAAGGGAAGAGCATTGGAGCCAGTCAGGGGGGTAAGCTCAGCAATCGGGGCAGATTGCCCACCGAATCACTGATAGCAACTTAAGGGTGGATTTTTGAAGATTCTTTCCCATAGTCCATTCTGGATTGCTCAGGACCCTGTTGTGAAATGGCCTTAAGACTTGAAGTGGACAGTCCCAACTAACGTTTCCGAAAGCAGGGCTTGGTCTGTCTGAAAATGACAGAGGTCTCGCCTACAAGGTCAGTGAATCTACCTTCCCCCTGATGTTTTTAAGTGCTCGGATTATGTCCTCCATCCATTTGTCCATTTTCAAATCAATCAGGTCTTAAATGTCTGCTAGTATTTTCTTGATCGGCTTGAGATGGGTAGAGCTACATTTATGCTCGTTAATGCTGGAGACAAAACTAATGGTGTGTGTTCCAAATTCATGGTACTGTTTCACGGATCCTGATAAGGACTCTCCCTGCTGTTCATTGTTAGCTTGCAGAGTGCCAGCCAGTGTGGTCTTCTTATTCTGCATAGCCAGTTTGCATTGTGATCACCCTCTCTCCCAGCCGTGGACACCTGGTCACTGCCCTCCAAGTATTATTTCACCAGACAGTGGTTGAAAGTGGTTACTGAGTGTCAGCGTGGGCAACTCAAAAATATCTGTGTGGGGTACAGCTACATCTCTAAGCATATCCCTCTTTCTATCAGCAGGATTCAATCCCGCTGAGGTCTCTGGAGGTAATGAGGATGCTGACAGCCTAGCGATGGCGTTTGTTTGGCTCGGCCAGAGGACTGCCACCTCTGATAGTCTGTAGAGTCTCAGCCTTGCCGGCTTCATCCTGGTGGTGGATTTCAATTATATTCATTCCCATCGGCATATTTATAGACCATCACATGGCGCTCCCACGCAAAAAATTTTGTCCACCTATCTATCCAGGTTTTTGCCCGATTTCAAAAGAATCCAGAATATTGCCTTTCGCGATGTGAGGACTGGGCCCTTGATGTCGCCTTGCCAAGGTAACAGGTGCTGAGGCTTTGTCATCGTCACAGAACGAGATTAGGTCCAAAGTGGCTTCCTTTACCACACAATTAGATTGCAAGAATTCTCCCTGAAGATTTCCTTAGGGTTGAGTTGATGGGGAATCATCCCCTTGGGGTAGCGGTAATACTAATGGTAATTCCATGCCCTTGAGGGCAATAATATCCTTCACCCCAGGACCGTCAATGTCAGATAAGAGGCCCTTGATTTTCGTAATCAACTGGTTGACATCCTTAATAGGCTTAAACAATCTTGATATTTCATGTTTGACTAGCACCCTGTGACATTTCCCCCATCAACTTTCCTTTTTACCATTGTGGATGTATCCCAGCGACCGCAACTGTAATACACATAAGTACACGTCCTACAGAGCTCCCTTTAATTCTGTGTAACTGAGAACGTTCTCCTTTTCTCCTTGCTTCACTCTCTCACATGATTTTGTATAGCCATTTGCTGGAGGAGGAGCACCCCACCAAGTCAGAGCGTGCTATACCCAAGCCGGTGGCAATGAGAGGGCAGCGGGCAAGCAGCCGGCAGTGGATAAATGAGGGGTAATTGCTTCTTTAGTGCCTTATAAGGCCTGAATAGAAGTCTGTGATAGTTATACAATTCGAGCCAGGACGAGAATTACTTTTGGTAACTTCAACACTAGCACTAGCTCAGGCGTTACTGGGGCACCACTATGGTGCAATACTGTGGCACTGTGAAATGCCAACAAGAGTGAGCAAGTATTTTTTTCACAGTGCCATTATGATTTTACGCATGTTGGCGCCTAGCATCACGCGTCTCTCAAAAGCCAGCCTCTCAGGTGGCTCACGGTCTCTCATCAAGCAGCTTGCCTGTGTTAACATCCAATACACAGGCTTGCTTGCTACTTACTCGGACAGAGGTCGGGGGTCGAGCTGCTTGTGCCGCTTGCACAGCTCTGGCAATGGCAATCAGGACCAGCTCAGCATGCACGCCGGCTGCACTCCCCTGCGACCTGCATACTGCCCTTCACGTACCCAGTGATTCAGTAGGCACCAGGCACAGTTCTCCCTCCTTCTGCGCTTCCCCCGTTAGAGGAAAGTACCTATGGAAACATCAAGCTGCGCTGTGCTCACACAGATGCTTCCGACGACTTCCAACAGAATCTATTTATAAAACAGTTTCCTTACATACAGCTGCCTATTGCTTTGGTTGATTTTCTTTTGCTTATCTGCTCTCATTGCAACCTATGTTAGTGAGTGGTCTATGTTGCTTGGGTCCATTTAACTTTTTGGACAGCCCTAGGATGCCATTACCCAAGTATTTTTGTTTTCCAGTCTCGTTTTTCCTAAACTGAATGACCCAAACCTAGTGTTAGACGGGATGCACTTCACCCATTTGCATCATGGTGAATGTGATACCTCATCCAGTGTCCCCTTATTTATTCTTTGCTGTTGGCTGGTGTGTACAGAATGCCAATAATGGTACAATGACATCTTGGCAAAAGACATTGACACCGGGCAAAACCCTTTGACACGAAGTACAAATTACCCTAACTCTGTGTAGGTGCAGTAGTGCGTGTATACAAGAGCCAGAAGATGGTCAAACAAATACCTATCCATGATGATTCATCTTTCGAAATGAATGATGCGAGAAACAAGCAGCAAAGCATATGTCCAAATATGATCTTATGGGGGAAAAGTTGTCTGAAGTTAAACCAGTCTTATAATCATGAAAGCCCAAATTGTGCATGGGCCACAACAAATGTTACTAATGACCCTTTAACCTTAAAGTGTCCAATTATCTTGTTATGAATATCTAGAGTACTATAACAAATGTTAATGTTCCAATGTTCAGAATCTGCAACTGGGCAATCTAGATCCCTTAGAAGAGGGATGATATTTAGACACCACACCCCATTCCCGAATTTCAGCCCCTACACACATAAGACGTCTGCCTGAAATCTGTGAAACATCAATGTGGTCGTAGAAGGACGGGCAAAGCTCATTTTAAGTGTCTCGACACAATGAACAAAACTCGAAGGTCAAAAACCATGTTTCAAGGCCCTAGGAAGCACCATTTCCGAGATATAGTTGCACTGCAACTAACTGCACCGCAGCAGGGTGAGGCGACAGGTGGGAAGAGGGCACAGAAGGTCCCAGTATGCTATAGCATGCCAACTCTCACCTCTCCTCCACGTCTGCGCCAGGGTATGTCAGCCAGCCACACACACCCATTCTCAGTGCAGTTTACGTCAGAGTGGAAAGCACATCAAGCAACTCTGAACCAATTTATGTGTTATCATATCGGTCTACAGAACCTGTGCAGAGTACGGGTCTTTTTGCTAGTATCCAATAGGATTGCTATGTATGCAAGGACTAGTTTGCATACATTTCTGTACCTTGAAAAGTAACCAACAGATGTGTCCGGCATTTTTAAACAATGACTTGACAGCTCGTTTTAAGATGGTGACATCAGCATATCAAAACATTTTACCTAACGATTTAATAGGCTTTACATACCGGGTAATTACTTTGGAAGGTCCAGAAATGCAGGCCTGATGGGCTTTGCACACATCGCAATTTTAATAGTCCTACTAAATAGACTTCTGAACACCATGGGGTACAGAAGTCGTTTTACTGTATCTATTTCCATAATGGTTACTAAACTGGCTAGGGCTGGCCCCCAGCACATAACGAATTAAGGGTGGCTTGTGCCATCTGCTTTAGGCTACCACCAATCATTTCTGAACGGCCTTCTCTAGAGGAAGTTGGGATGCAACGCGGCTCAACTTTAAAGCGACATGGAGCGTCAAGTTAAAATAAAACGATATATGGGAGAGGTCAAGTTCGCTTGCATGTGAACGATGTATACTTGCAGGGATAAGGGGGAAATCCTGCGCTTGACCTTTTCAGTTGGGACGATCGTAGGGTGTTTTCAAGTGTCTCATCGAAGTTCTAAAGGGCCATCCTTGTTAAAAGCAAATGCAGGTTTTTAAATGTTTCTCCAAATGCCTATAGACTAGAGTGAGACATGCAAGCTATGCGAGGAGAGGCAAAATCTGAGAGACCCATACAAATAACATTAAATGCCAACACCAGCTATGTTACATGTCAGGAAAGGCGATGAATGAATCCTCCCACACTATTATTATACTCTTTCAGCAGGACTGCGCAAAATATCAATCTTAGAAACAAGTATTTTTCTTTCTTTCCTTTAGTGCATGACAACTTTATAAACGGGTCTTATTATTCCAGCCACGTTTTCACAATGGATGCACAGGTTTAGATGTGTCAGCGATTTGGTTTAAGAGTCCTCACATGTGTTGTGTGCCATATGGAGGAGCACGATCTAGGTCTCGAGTAAGATACCTCAACAATACTTGAGTGGACTGAAACAGAGGATTTAGTCGCCAAACATATGAAGCTTAAACACGTATTTAATAATTCCTTCAATCAATTATTACAAAAAAATATATAGAAATATACATAGCAATATGTATAGGTAAGTCAACAGAACAGTCGTTTCAGCAATTCATTCGGCAATTACAAAAGTATCATTCATAAAATCAACGCTAAAACATGCACAGTGCTATAATTCACCAATATCGTTAATCTTTGGTTCTCAAACCTTTACTTTTCTAGTACCATTAGTTCTTTAGTATAGGTATTATACATTATTCCCACTGGTGTGTGGTATGACTGTGTGCGCCAACATTTTGCATGTTTTAGCATTGGTTTTTAGTATGAAATGTTGATTTTATGAATGAAACTTTTGTAATTGCCGAATGAATTGCTGACACTGCCGTTCTGCTGACACACCTATACATATTCCTATATATATATATATATATATATATATATATATTTCTTTGTATGAGTTGATTGAAGGATTAATTAAATAAGTGTTTAAGCTTCATATGCTTGGTTACTAAATCCCCTGTTTCAGTCCACTCAAGTTTCAAGTATTGTTGAGGTTTTAAGTCTAGGTGCAACTTTAGTGCTGTACATGTCCCTGGTATCTCCCAGAGTTTAGATAATAGCTCGAGTAAAATACAGCATAAGGATTTGATGACTGACATTTTGTCAGCCAGATCAGATTGCACTGACAGCTTGGTTGTTGCCATCTCAACGTACACTGTGCTCTCCCTTCTGCTTGCTAATGGCGACGTGAGAGAAAGCATGCAGCTTGCACCGTTCATGTCATTACCCATCTGTTCTTCGATAGTCTTGCAACTCTTCAAAATACATTCCACAGATCAGGATATCAAAAGATATTTTTCAGGGCAGGATAGATTTTTAAGAGGGCAACAATGTGTACATAAACATGTTCCACGGTGCCATCTAGATTTTCCTTTCCTCCCCTGCGCCATTTAGAGATACGTATATTGCAGAAAGTGGTAAAGTGAACAGAGAAAGCACGCAAGTAGCATCCTCATCGGTTCAGTCCATGGAAAAAAAAAACATTTTAATATCGATATAACAAAAATATCACATTGTATTGGGCGATTCATGCTCAATTCCTTTTTTTTCTCGATTTTGCACTTGGGAATTTTTGCCAAATTTAAAAAGGCACTCATTTATCTGCTCAAGAAGGATGAAGGCCCAGATAGTTCCTGCTGGGGTTCAAACCTGAGGCTGCTGAATGAACAAAAATCTTGCCAGCTAAGCATAACTCACTGAGCTGTCTTGTGGGCTGTTAGGGAGATTTATCAGTTTTATGCTTAATCCCCACTCCTAGTGAGACACGAAGCACTTGTTGTTGGATTCTGGACCTTTTTCTTTCTATCCTGAATGAGGGGTGCCTTTTTCCCCCCTCATTCATTCTTATTTGGTCTGACTTTTGGGAACTCTGTTCATCTTGTATTACCTTATTCTATGGAGTCGATTTTCATCCATATAATAATAATAATAATTTAGCATTTATATAGCGCTACGAATCCTCGGGTATCTGAGCGCTGCTTACCCACGAAGTGTGGTGCTCATTTATCGACCTCGGAAGGATGAAAGGCTGAGTTTGGCCCGGCCGGGATTCGAACCTGCGTTAGCAGGCCCTGTACAGATGTCAAAGCGAGCACTCTTTTTTTGTCAAAAGGAGCGCATTACTCGCTGTGCCACTTGACTGGCTCTCACTTAAAGGCATCCATGTTACACTTTTGCAGCACACAGCACCCTCTGTGCAGCGTTGATGGGGACCCTTTGGGTTCTCCTTTTTATATTCTTTCATTAACCCCAAGAACTATTGTTCTTAAGGAAAGAGGGATACTTTATATCCTTCCTAAAACGTTTACTTATGAGATTAGCACACTCCACCTTATGTGGAGTGCTAAGGGGATGCCTACCATACCCCCTTCTCCCTGCTCCTGTGACTTTCTAGTCACAGTGGCAACCCTAAAGTTATGGCTGGTGGCAGTAGATGTGTTCTAGCAACTTGGTGATATTTTCTACCGAAGACTATATTCACAGACTCAGTTATGCACCAAAGAGTCACCCATGTCCCAACATGGTGGCACCTTTCTTTTTTTTGAAGAATGGGAGAGGGTGCACAGCTCGTTTCTTTTGATTTTGAATAGATTAGTATCTGTTAAGTATGCTTTTAGATTTTACTTCAAAGGGTGCAGCCCATTATACCGTGTCACCGTGTGGGACACTCGTTATGTGCTGAAAGAGAAAGGACCTAGGCTTATTAGCCTTCGGTGTGGGCTGCACACCTAAATTCCCCCAATAGGGTTAGAACATTTGTTTTTAGAATATAAATGACAGTAAAGCCATCTTTGATAAAGTTGCTTCAAAGTGCTTTTATTCTGCAAATTGCAATTCAATTTCTCATTTAGTTAACGAATGGTTAAACTTCACCAATTCGTTTTGTGCTGATACAATGGCAAAGAAAAATAACCTAGAGCTAATGCATTTCGGAATGGTAACATTCCTTCCTCAGAGCCAGGTTAAATGTACACGAGCATACAAAAAAATCTTTCTGTTAGAATATTTTGAAAAACATCAAATATATATGCATTCAGGAAAACAGGGTACCCACAATTGACAAACACGTACATGTAGACAGAGAGAAGAGAAGAGAACATTGTCAGTGATTTGTAAACATTACATTACATTAATGCGTTCTTTAAAAGACTATTATCATCCGACATTCAAATTGCACTTCCGTCAAGGTTTACATTAGATCTATTACTAAGTGTCTTCTGGTCAAGTATTCAGGGGGATAAGGCAGGACATTTTCATGTTATCACTGACCTGAAACGGGTGGCTTCAGTACATGCCGTTCAAACGTTCCTTCTCAGAACGCTGCAAAATGAAATAGTATGCTGCATTTAGTCACAATCACTCGTGGTTGCTTCTAATACGTGCCTGTCTGTGTGAAAGCAGAGCGCTTACCTTGTGAGTGTGTAGCTCGCTCGAGCGAAGTAACCTCCGACTGCGGATAGCAAGAAGGCTCTGCTTGCGTCTGCGTGTATATGTGTAATGTTGTCATGGTGATGTAAATCTCAAAATGGCGGATGGCTGGTGCATGAAGTAGCCATACTAGAGTGGGCAATTAAAAGCAGTGTTAATGCTGGTGTATGGTAACTCGATTGCATAAACACGCTGGATTGCACAAATGATCCTAATAGAACCGCGATGCCCTCTGTTCTGATTGGTGAAGTAAATAAAATATAGTGCTGTGCGTTACATGAGGTAGTCAGGGGTCAAATTATGTTTTTGTGTGTGGTTTATAATAATGGGTGGATACTGTGTTCCCAGGTGTTTACATTCTCAAGAGTGACATGTCTAAAACACAAGTAAGTTCAATGTGTTGTAAAAACAGATACAACTATAGAAAACAGTTAAGATCGAACTCATCGTTCATTCCTCGAGGTGACAATGATTCCAGTCTATCAATCCAAAAGGATTCTCTTTGTTGTCTCTTCTTCTTAGTGTCCGTGCCGGTATTTACAATGACCTCTAATACCTGAAATTTGCGAATGCATGACTTGTGTTCATTCAGGCAGATGTGTACTTTTCGTCCTGTTTCTCCTACATAGTACTGTCCACAGGGACAACGTATGCAGTATATACAGTTCTCCGTGTTACATGTGGCGTGGCATTTTATTGCAATTCTTTCCCCTGTGTGCGGATGCAACACAAAAGCTCCTTTTATGATATTGCTGCAATTACTGCAATTCAGGCATGGGTACGTGCCGAATCTTTTGGTTGGACTTCTTCTTGGTTTATCGTCGCATGTGTTGACGAGTAGGTCCCTTAGATTATTGGATCTTTGATAAGCAAATGTAGGTGGATCGGCGAACAATTCTTTGGTTCTTTCATCTTTAGTCAGGATTTGCCAATGCTTATTAATACACCTTTTGATTTGCATGCTCTGGCTGGAAAATGTGGACACGTATACCAAAGATGGTGATGTCTTGGTATCTTTAGGAGTCAGGGTGCTTTCTCTTGTTTTAGTTGCTACCTTCTCTGCTGCCATCTTAATATCCTCCTCCGGATATCCACGGTCTTCCAACCTCTTACTTAGTTTAACTAGTTCTTGCTCAAACTCTCTCTGGTCGCTGATAATTCTCTTGAGGCGAAGCATTTGTCCATAGGGTACATTTCGTAAGGTTTTTTGACAAGGCGGAAGAGAGGGAAATGATTACAAAGAAAACAAGAGCATTTCTACAGACATCCAGTCCAACTATCCCACACTTTTATCTTTTACCAAAGATTCATAAAGGATTGACAAACCCGCCAGGGAGATCAATAGTGGCGGCCACAGGAGGCATATTACAACCGCTAGGAACTTATATCGATTACTTTCTCAATCCCCTAATACAAAAAACACAAACTTATGTCAAGGATAGTACACACATCCTTAATATTCTGGAAAGGACACAACTATCTGAGCAAGACATCCTATTCACCGTCGATGTGGCAAGTCTTTATACGAGCATTCCCCATAACATGGGTCAAGATGCGGTCGAATGCTTCCTTCTACAAGAAGACGATATAGGGGCAGCTAAAGAATTTATTATGTCACTCCTGATTTTCATCTCCACAAATTCTTACTTTAGATACAAGAACGACTACTACATCCAAACTTCCGGCACAGCCATGGGCGCAACCATGGCACCATCGTATGCCAATGCTTTCATGTATCGCTTTGAAATGACAAACATCTTAGAAAAAGCAGAGTGGAAAGACAAGCTCAAAGTGTGGGTACGGTATATCGATGATATCTTCGGTATATGGCAGGACACAAGAGAAACATTAAACGAATTTCTACAATACATTAATAGTATTGACCACCGGATACAATTTACCTCTGAGATAGGGAACCCTGGGATACATTATCTGGACATTCAAGTCAAAGTACACAACCAGCAGATCACCACCACTCTATTTTCTAAACCTACAAACAGAAACAATTTATTGCACAGGATGAGCTTTCACCCTCAAAAAACCTTACGAAATTTACCCTATGGACAAATGCTTCGCCTCAAGAGAATTATCAGCGACCAGAGAGAGTTTGAGCAAGAACTAGTTAAACTAAGTAAGAGGTTGGAAGACCGTGGATATCCGGAGGAGGATATTAAGATGGCAGCAGAGAAGGTAGCAACTAAAACAAGAGAAAGCACCCTGAATCCTAAAGATACCAAGACATCACCATCTTTGGTATACGTGTCCAAATTTTCCAGCCAGAGCATGCAAATCAAAAGGTGTATTAATAAGCATTGGCAAATCCTGACTAAAGATGAAAGAACCAAAGAATTGTTCGCCGATCCACCTACATTTGCTTATCAAAGATCCAATAATCTAAGGGACCTACTCGTCAACACACGCGACGATAAACCAAGAATAAGTCCAACCAAAAGATTTGGCACGTACCCATGCCTGAATTGCAGTAATTGCAACAATATCATAAAAGGAGCTTTTGTGTTGCATCCGCACACAGGGGAAAAAATTGCAATAAAATGCCACGCCACATGTAACACGGAGAGCTGTATATACTGCATACGTTGTCCCTGTGGACAGTACTATGTAGGAGAAACAGGACGAAAAGTACGCATCCGCCTGAATGAACACAAGTCATGCATTCGCAATAAGAACATCAACTCAGCAGTAGCTAAACACTTCAATGAAAAGAAGCACAATATCTCCCAGATCAAATTTCAGGTATTAGAAGTCATTGTAAATACCGGCACGGACACTAAGAAGAAGAGACAAAAAAGAGAATCCTTTTGGATTGATAGACTGGAATCATTGTGACCTCGAGGAATGAACGATGAGTTTGATCTTAACTGTTTTCTATAATTGTATCTGTTTTTACAACACATTGAACTTACCTGTGTTTTAGACATGTCACTCTTGAGAATGTAAACACCTGGGAACACAGTATCCACCCATTATTATAAACCACACACAAAAACATAATTTGACCCCTGACTACCTCATGTAACGCACAGCACTATATTTTATTTACTTCACCAATCAGAACAGAGGGCATCGCGGTTCTATTAGGATCATTTGTGCAATCCAGCGTGTTTATGCAATCGAGTTACCATACACCAGCATTAACACTGCTTTTAATTGCCCACTCTAGTATGGCTACTTCATGCACACGCCATCCGCCATTTTGAGATTTACATCACAATGACAACATTACACATATACACGCAGACGCAAGCAGAGCCTTCTTGCTATCCGCAGTCGGAGGTTACTTCGCTCGAGCGAGCTACACACTCACAAGGTAAGCGCTCTGCTTTCACACAGACAGGCACGTATTAGAAGCAACCACGAGTGATCGTGACTAAATGCAGCATACTATTTCATTTTGCAGCGTTCTGAGAAGGAACGTTTGAACGGCATGTACTGAAGCCACCCGTTTCAGGTCAGTGATAACATGAAAATGTCCTGCCTTATCCCCCAGAATACTTGACCAGAAGACACTTAGTAATAGATCTAATGTAAACCTTGACGGAAGTGCAATTTGAATGTCGGATGATAATAGTCTTTTAAAGAACGCATTAATGCAATGTAATGTTTACAAATCACTGACAATGTTCTCTTCTCTTCTCTCTGTCTACATTTACGTGTTTGTCAATTGTGGGTACCCTGTTCTCCTGAATGCATATATATTTGATGTTTTTCAAAATATTCTAACAGAAAGATTTTTTTGTATGTTCGTGTACATTTAACCTGGCTCTGAGGAAGGAATGTTACCATTCTGAAATGCATTAGCCCTAGGTTATTTTTCTTTGCCATTGTATCAGCACAAAACGAATTGGTGAAGTTTAACCATTCGTTAACTAAATGAGAAATCGAATTGAAATTTGCAGAATAAAAGCACTTTGAAGCAACTTTATCAAAGATGGCTTTACTGTCATTTATATTCTAAAAACAAATGTTCTAACCCTATTGGGGGAATTTAGGTGTGCAGCCCACACCGAAGGCTAATAAGCCTAGGTCCTTTACCTTTCTTTTTTTTGCCATTTCTTGCGTGGTTGTCCTTTGTTAGCACTTATACCGTTCGGGGCCAGGGGTCTGAATGTGTGTTTTGCCTTTGGCTGGAACCCTTGGGTGTCCCCCAGCTAGCATTCAGTGTGTCTGAAGACAGGAAGTGGGGGAGGAGTTTTACACTCCCTTGTCCTTCAAGTGCAAGAGTGTCTGATGGAACCAGTTCCCACTGGGGGGATGACGGGGGACCGGACAGCCACCCGCCCCTTTCTGTAAACTGCTGGGAGAGTTTGCAGAGGAGTGAATGAGAAATCCAAATAAAAGGTAAGGTTCCTGAGCTAGAAGGCAAGTCGAGCACTGGAACAGAAAATCCGAAGATGAAGATTACCAGAGACCCAGAAATGCCTGCAGACCCTTCCAGTAACCGTGCACCGACCACTGCTGTCCTGACCCAGTTTTCTTATCGAAAGAGGAGATCCGAAGAGGACTCCTCCTTTTTGGCTGGTGAGACCAACCAGCTGAGATAAACTGCAGATCAAGCCACCCACCCACCCCACTGAGGTGCTGTGACCTTCCAGGGCTGCAAAACACGAATACCAGGGGACCTCCGACCCATTTGCAGTGCAACGGTCTTTGCAAGGCAGAAGCCACCCAGAACATTGGTGAGATCCAGTTGGACCACAAAGGGTACGATCACACTCATCCAAGCCCCCTCACCAGAGTGCAGAACTGAAGAACCAAGGAAGATCGACCAGCAATAATCATCCTTTGTTGGAGCTGATAAAAAGGCACCAAAACCGCAGACCGACGTGGGAGACAGAAGAAATCCATGCCGAGTGTCCTTTCTCATGACTGCTGCTGCGACATCCCATTCAGAGTCCTTCCTTTCGTCACCAGACCGAGGAATCAGGAGACTGGGTCTGTCACTGCTGCACAGGAAAGAATCCAGCTGCATTTACTTCTAACCTAAGGAACTGTGGGGCTCAAGGTAAAACTTACATTAAGATGAATAGTCACTCAATTGTGACTGGAGTGCGTTACAAGGTGTTAGAGTGTCCACCCATACCACTTGTCCTTTGCAGGGTCCCTAGACATTGTGTTATCTTTCTAAAGTCTTTTATTTAAAATGACTAAAGTATCCCGAGAATATTTGCCTTTTCTGCTGCAGCATAAGACTTTTGTTCCACTTCTACACTGACTTTCTGATAGTTAGGGATTGGACATCCAAAGCATTACAAGCCTTGAAAAGCATTGCTAAGAAATATCTTACTGCTAATAGTGTTGAATAACCCTTCCTTTCTTTCCTACAGACTTTGTTTGTGTGACTTTATAAATTAATGAACCTATCAATTCTCTCAAATTAATGCGGGTGTGTGGCACTACAGGTTATACGGTAGAACTGTCAGTGCGATTTTCTTTAACAAATCTAAGCGCAAGCAACTACTATTAAAGAAGTCACCATTGATGTTGATATTTCCTATGTGTTTTGGTTAATCTAAAAGAGTATTTTCTTACTTTTGTGTATATAAAATAAATATATTTTATTATAACTCAGTGTTTAAGATTTTCTTTGGACTATTGTCTTTACAGGGTCCAGTGTACCTACAGATCACATCCTCCTCCTAAAATAAGCCTGGCTGCTCTGCCATTCAACCAGATCCTTTAGTACAGACTTATACTAAGCGTTGGGCACCTGTACACCAAAGGATAGTTTTATAGAGTCTTATCTTCAGGTGGACTTTAGGAAAACACACCTAACACCTGCTATGGCATCTGCCTGACAGTACTGCAGGACACTGCCACCAAGTATTAGAGGACAGAAGAAATATTTGAAGCCATAAAAGGGACTTTTAATAGCCCTGCCAGGATATGGCGAGGGAAGCAAGGATGAATGAAATACAAAATTGGAATTAATCACAAAAGGCTATTCCACACCAACTGTTCCTTTGGAGCAACCTTTTATAGTATACGTGGCTGTGTGATGATAAATGATATTGGATTTCGCTATTGCTCCCACTTCGAAGAACCAAAATAATAGGTATTCTGGGCATTCATGCTCCTCAATTCGTCAACCAATTAAAGACGAAAGATTAAAGCAGCCTTAGTGATACTCAAATATGTGCGCTGCCGGCTGAAAACAGGTCCCTGGCGGTGGGGCTGATCTCACTAAGGCATTTTACAGCTACTTCATATTTCCACAAAGACAATTCATGCCCGGGAATAGACTGCACTTTCCATACCCATCATGAGACCAGAGTATGTAAACTAGAAGTTGGATTATTATATCCAATCCATTGAACTTGCTAAAAAGGTGGTTTACAAAAATTACCACCACAGCTCGCAGTTAGTCTCTAGCACAATGAATGCAGCCCTAGTAGTAAAAGACTTCAAATCAGTTATTTAAGAATTACTTTATGAGGAGTCCAAAGGATTATCGCAAATGATCATAGAGGCATTATTTTACAACAAGACGTTTCCTTCTTTATGGACACATTGGGTACTTGACCAAAAAGGCTGTCTTATCCGACTGTCATAATTTCTCTGCCTTTATTCACAACTGGAAGGCTTTCAAACAAATAGCAGCCACCTACATTCGAAATGAAAACCGAATCCACCTTTATAACACGGCCTAATTTGAAACTCCAGGCTAACAAAGCGGCTATTTAGTTCTAAATCCATCAAAAACGTGCTGAAGGTTCCATGGTCTGACAGTTTGGGGATCTTCATTGCAATGAATTCTCTACTAGTATCCATTGATGAGTCCAAAAGTACTATTGTCCACTGCCAGCATTCCATCATCTTGCATCCCCACACCTTGCCAGCTTCGATGTCCCGCTGTATGGTTTCTAAACGTTTTTCGGTAATTTATAGTTAACAGAAACATATTCGTGCTTTACAGTTTGGTGTTTTTTTTTTTTAGACTACCTTAAGGTTTACTACCAGTACAGAGAAACCGTGTACTCGTCTCGAGCGGATGGATCCACATTGTATAATTTAGTAAACTATGGCTGAATTCAAAATCTTTAATACACAACACGGGTGAAAGAAGGAACAACTTGGGATTCAAGCGAACAGGTGAGATTTGACACTATGGGATACATCCTGCTTAATTGTCGGAAGGATAACATGCCGGTTCATTCAAATTTCTTCACAATTGCTCCTACATAGAGCAAAGATGTAATCAGTACCGTAATGTTATCCTGAATTTGTATAGCACCTCCAACCATAGTTTACAGCTAAATCGTTCTCTCGCTGCAGCGGCTCAGAGAAACATTCTCAGGCCTGGTACCCTGGTAAGTCCCAGGCACCCACCCACGGCTGCACAAACACTTCTGCATTGGTGTGTCCTGCCCAGACTCCCCTCGGGTCTCCCTTGCTCAGTCCACCTCCACCTTTGATTGGTCCCTACAACGGGCCAGCTGACCATGGTTTCTGAACCTCTTAAAACGAATCCCCAAGGGGAGCCTTGCCTGGCTCAGGAAAAGGGCACCTTCCCTCCCTGTTTGACCCCGGCCCTGCAGGATGCCACACTATTAATATACAGCTTCTTCCAGGGAAGAGAAAAGTCTTCATTGAGTCTTGTCACCGTTTGTGTTTTGCGGGTCTAGGTTCCCTAGTTTCCATGGCTATCAAACCTGTTGCTGGCCTAGGCTTCCTTTTTACATTGCAGCTTCAATCTGCCCACTATTTGTTGCAGGACAAGGTTAGCCAGTTTACAGGGCTGCTTCAAGCTGCTCCCGTTTGTGTTTTGCATTTTGCTGACCTAGGTTTGCCAGTTTATATTGCTGTTTCAATCCTGCTACTGTTTGTTGCAGGACAAGGTTAGCCAGTTTACACTGCTGCTTCAAGCTGCCCCGGTTTGTGTTTTGCCACTCTTGCATTTTGCTGACCTGCCCCGGTTTGTGTTTTGCCATTCTTGAATTTTGCGGACCTAGGTTTGCCAGTTTGCATTGATGTTTCAATCCTGCCACTGTCTGCGTTTTGAAACACTTAGATTGTGCCTCTCTAGGGCATTTGACATGCGCACTATTTGACTACACCCTAAACTAAACATATGTCACTGTCAGCCTGAGCACCACCACCCATAGACTACAGCTGAGTTCCACAAAACAATTCAGTCCAGTTGTTCACATAACTGACTCTCTTGATAATTTGACAGCACCCGTCCCACAACTGTTAATATGGGCTGCTGCTAAGGACCTAGCCCTTCCCTACTTATCTTCGATCATGCTACAAATACACACATACATTTTATCACTCCTCTCACAGCTTCTCAACTCAGAATAAAGTCTTCCAAAGGGCGTTCATACTCTAAGCATTTCAAGGCCATACCAATGGCAGTAGGTGCTATACAAATGCCAAATAACATAATAGTCATACAGTGCTTTTGTGACACTACTGGATAAGCCAGTGTTGCAGGTTAGGGACTCGAGCTACTATTAATCCATTTTCGAGCTACTATTAATCCATTTTCGATCAGATAGGATAATCTCATTACTCTTGTTAAATTGCCACCTCCTCAGAATAGAAACAAATATAAAAATGAATCTACATTTATAAAGCCAAACCTACTGGCTTTGTCAATACGCTTGACTGAGGATATTAGTGTCAAACTGCTGGCTTTCCGAATGCTTGTTTTTTGTATAGCACCTGAGCAAAATATAGCTGCTGAGCATTAAGTATACGGCGATAACATGTCCACAGTCGCAACGGAACATTTCTTTACGTTGCAAAACTTTCAAAGATGATTCCCACTAGTCAAAACTGATTGTCATCACAAGTGTCTTTACAGCCGTGAAGTAGGGTAAAACCTGGAGCATAGTGTAAAGCAGTTTTGTCCTCCCCAGCTCACTGAATTATTTTCCTGGTTATAAACCAAGATTGCAAAGCAATTGCATATTTTTTTTTAACTAGGGCAAGATAATCTAAGACCCAACATTTATGGAACAGATATTTCAATAAGACGGGATTTTCACGAATGTGTCGCGCCGTCTGCAGACTGCCTACCCCGGGGGGCTCCATGTCCCCCGTGGTTCTCCTTGGCACAGCTCCCTCTGCAGTTCCTAGAAGTGCTCTCCGCGATATGGGTGAGATGTTAAGCTGAGAAGAATATCTAGGGGATCGCTGCACTCAGATCCCTCGGAACCTCCCGCTCCTGCTCCTGCTCTCCGGACACTGGAGCAGGCAGGAGACACACTATTACTAAATCAGTAGGCATCTGTTTAA
This sequence comes from Ambystoma mexicanum, assembly GCF_040938575.1. Classification (NCBI taxonomy): domain Eukaryota; kingdom Metazoa; phylum Chordata; class Amphibia; order Caudata; family Ambystomatidae; genus Ambystoma; species Ambystoma mexicanum. The sequence continues at coordinate 1,348,127,823 of NC_090930.1, forward strand.
GGACTGAAGGAACTAAACACTAGTTCCATTAGAAGAAAGGGCCTAGCAACGTCACCCATCTACATCACGTGATATATACGCTACGTTCCATCTACGTCTCTAACTTGACATCAAGGCGGTGCATAGCAACTTTGTTTCCATTACAATTAGATTTATCAAAATCCTGTTGTGCTTCGAAAACTCAACTGAGCGTACCCGAGTTCCGCGATTGTTTATTTGTTTTGCGGTGTTTGCAGTGGCAGTTATTTGAAAAATTAAACATTTTATTGTTATTTCATGTACTACTTTAATCAATAACTGGTATAACACTTGATTTAAATAATTCACTTAACATCACTTTAATAATTAATTATGTATGAAAGCGAGAGTGGGAAATATCTTCAGTGAGATGAGGTGGGGGGCAGTTCATGGATCTGTGTATGAAATTGGAGGCATACCTTTCAACATACAGGGCCCCAGGCCAGCTGAAAGCAGACGTTTTTGTTTTGGCCAGTGGGAGCCCGTTGATTTATATGGGCGTGAAAAGGACTTGCATAAATGGTAACATTCTGTTACCAAAAATCTGTAGGAATCTTAAAGTTTCCAAAATAGTCCAGCGAGGAGGTAATGATAAGAATACGGCACGTCAGAAGCTTATTGTCATTGAATGAGCCCACCGCCGTGGGTGCATTCAAAATTGAAAGGGGAACCCATTCGCCTTCATATAGACGAGTCGGTGAGACCCACGGGACACTAAAACACAGGAGGATTCCTTTCCATCTGAGGGCACAAGTGGAGAAGGAGCTACAGACTCTTGTGGAGATGGACATTATTGAAAGAGTCGAGTGCCCGACTCCCTGGATCTCCCCAATTGTGGTAGCGGCAAAGCCCAAGCAGCCAGGGGCGGTCAGGATATGTGTAGACATGAGGCTCTCCAACATGGCAATCTGCCGAGAACGTCATTTAACACCCACACTGGATGATATTGTGGGAGAACTTCAGGGTGCCAGGGTGTTCTCTAAATTAGACCTCCGCTCAGCATACCATCAACTGGAACCACACCCTGAGTCCCGCCACATCACGACTTTTACAACACACGAGGGCCTATATTAGTTCAAAAGACTAAGCTTCGGCATCTCATCAGCTGCCGAAGTGTTCCAAAACATGATTAGAGGTGCCCCCGCTGGACTAAAGGGCATGATAAACTTAAGCAACGACATCTTGGTGCTTGCGTCATCTGAGGCAGGGCACATGAAAAGTCTGGAAAGAACACTTGATAGAATCAAGAGCCTGTGCCTCACGTTAAACAAGAGCAAATGTGAGTTCTTCAAGGATTGGATAGAATTTTTTGGCTTTGTCTTCCATGCTGGGGGCATGTCCCCTGACCCAGAGAAAGTGCGGGACATCCAAGAAGCATCTCCTCCAGGGTCACCATCAGAGGTCAGGAGCTTTCTGGGGATGTTGAACTACTGTGGGAGGTTCATCCGCGGTCTGGTATCGCTGTCAGAGCCCTTGAGAGCCCTCACTCGGAGTGATGCCGTCTGGGAATGGTCCACTAAAGAACAAAATTCATTCGAGGAAATCAAGGCGGCGCTGACAGGCAGTGAGACAATGGCATACTTTGATCCTGTGAAGGTGTCCAAAATAGTGGTAGATGCCAGCCTGGTAGGTTTGAGTGCAGTGCTGCTTCAAGCGGACACACAGGGGCAGATGCACCCAATTGCATATGCCAGCAAGGCCCTATCTGACACAGAAAACGCTACTCGCAAATTGAAAGAGAAGCGCTGGCCATCCTATGGGTATCTAAAGACTTCCGCCTATATATCCTGGGAAAGTCGGTAGTTGTAGTTACTGACCACAAGCCACTCATCACTATCACAGCTGGCGGAAGCCCCCACCTCGGATAGAGCGGTGGATGCTATCCCTAACAGATTACAGGGTGAAATTGCAATATAGGCCGGGTACCAACAATCCGGCAGACTATTTGTCTCGTCACCCGGGGTGAGGCCGGACACAAGAAAAGCTGGAGGTGATCAAATGTGTCGAAATGGTCCGATATGTAGTGGAGGCAGCCATGCCTGTGGCACTAACGGTCCAGGAACTGGCAGAGGCCTCCAGGGCGGATGAGGTCTTTCGGGTCATTGAAGCAGCCATGGGCAGTGGAGATTGGAAAGATGTGCTTGCCAATAATACCAGAAGAGAAAAGGACCAGGAATGATCTTTCGAAGTCAGAAGAAGGACTGATACTGAGAGGGCGCCAAATTGTCATACCTCGCACAATGGTGGCAAAAGTGTTGGATCTTGCCCACATGGGGCACCAAGGCAAGGCCAAGATAAAAGCGCGCTTACGGGCTAAGGTGTGGGTCCCGAACCTGGACGAGAGGGTAGAAGAGTTTGTGCGTTAATGCATTCCATGTCAAGCAGCTAGTCCAGCAACAAGGGGACCCCAAATACAATCCATGGAGAGGAGTGAGCAGCAGTGGAGCACCGTGCATGCAGACTTCGGGTCCACAGGGCGTGGCACCTACTTCCTGGCGGTGGTGGACCAGTGGTCTCGATACCCTGAAATTGAGTTGGTGGAGTCAACCGCATGCAATCACACCATGCTAGCGCTAGAGAAAATCTTTGCAACCCATGGATTTCCGTATGAAATGTGCTCGGACAATGGTCCACCATTTCAGGGCCAACAATTTGCCAAGTACTTGGAAGACCGGGGAATAAAACATCAAAAAGTGACCCCCCCTCTGGCCTCGAGCCAATGGAGAGGCCGAAAGGTTCATGCGAAAACTAAACAAAGTATTCTGAATTTCTCTGAATGGGCGGGGGGAGCTATGGAAGAATCTGCTCGAATTCCTTCGGTAGTACAGGGTAACCCCTCATCAGTCCACCGGAGTGGTGCCTGTGGAGGCACTATTCAAACGGTGCCCCAGAGGGCTCATACCTGAGGTATAGGGACGAGAACCAGGAACAATTGACAATGACCGAGTATGGATAGAGCGACAAGCGCGGAACGAGAGTGAGAGCGCCCGGAGAAACTTACAAAAACACAGCATTTCAGTAGGAGACACAGTGCGGGTGTGTCATGGCCACTAGTCAAGGGGCCAGTCCTTCCTCATCCCCAGGATCCCATTGGACCCAGTCCTGGCGCCTCTGGCACCAGGCTCATGTAAAAGTGTGCTCTGCACACTCTATGCCAAGGGCGTGTACAGCTGGGCCGGGCGTGGCCATAGAACAGAACTGGAAGGCACGTGCCACAGTCCCAAAGAAGGGCAAGGTGGAGTCAGCAGGCGGGGCTAAAGGGAGGGGCCTAAGCCAGCCTATATAAGGCCAGCCCATCCACGTGGCTTCGCTTGGCATTATTCTGCTTTCAGCAGCGTAACGCTCTCCGCTGTGCTTACCTGCGCATCACTGGATTCCTGCAGCCCCATCTTGAAGATTTTCCTGAGAGCACTCCTTAACTGCAGTCTACCGCTACACCGCCGTGTGCGCCATTCACCCCAACTACTCCATTGCTGAAGGCGCTCCTTACCTGTTGCCAGCCGCTACATCACTGAGCACGCTCCGTACCTGCTGCCAGCCGCTACATCGCTGGGCACGCATCTTACCTGCTGCCAACCGCTACATCGCTGAGAGCGCTTCTTACCTGCAACTCATCGCGGCCGGAGCCGGACTCTTCCTCTTACCTGCATTCCATCACAGTCAGAGCCGAAGTCTTCTTTCTTACCTGCATTCCATCGTGGTCAGAGTCTGAGTCTTCATCCTGCAACTGCAAATCTTCATCGAGAATCCGGACACCATTCTTCATAGTCGGCCTGCACCTACGAGGAAATAAGAACACAACAGGTTAGAACTCATGCATATCGAATACACGGTCACATCATACAAGAGACTAGAGTTTCCTTATAAAGACCAACTTACCTTGTCACTGTTGAAACTCCATCAGCCTCTAAAGTCTTCCGGACTCTCTTCGGTCCCGATTTACTTCTCCGTACCTATGGAAATGGAATGAGACATTGCAAGAATTATTATTAGATGAAATACAGACAGTCTAATCGAACAATAGTCACAACAAAAGACTTACCTTCTAAGTGGATTGGTCGCAGCTGGTCTGGATCAACACTCCCACAGACCAGTGAAGCAACTTTGTCCGTTCTACGCGCCCCTGCTAGGATAAACAGGACAGTTAGCTCAACATTACAAAACTACAGGTGAGCTTATATGGGAAAGCGCTTGCACACCGTATTTTGGCATGAAAGGGTTGGGGGAAGTCACGATATCCCCACTCCATATTCATTGACTCTCCTCTTCACTCAGGGGCAACACCCATCTCCCGAGTCGCAGGTCCAACCACTATCCGGAGGGGAAGGCGATTCCGAGGAGTCAAGTCAAGGGAGGGCTCCAACCGTGCCCCAACGCCCCCGCATAGACCAGGTGAGCGCAACATGGTGCGAAATTGACATCCAGAGGTTAAAATGTCCCTTACTTACGAGCCCCAACCCATGGATGTAACCCATGTAAAGGGATCCATGGTCACGGCGGCAGATGGGCGTGGGACTGTCATGCAAAATGTGTCCTATTTCAAAAAGATCGAGACCAGGCGGTCTGCAGGAGGCCACAAGGACAATGGGCAAGAGGAAACCAGTATCAGCCCGACCCCTGAAGATGGCTATATTTGGGGGGACCCTCCACTAATGGATGTTCCACGTCCGGACCAGGACGCCATCAGGAGATATCCGAGCAGGGAGACAAGAAGATGTCCCGCACGATGTCAAGACTATATAATGGACCCCGACCCATGAACGGCAGAGCTGGTGGTTGTTGACACACTTTGAGTTGTTGCATTGTGTTGTATTTATGTTCTGTTTTCGTTTAAAGAAAAGGAGGAATGTTGCGTATTGAAATGCATGTTGTTACGCATGCGTGAGCCTCGTTCCGGCTCGCGCATGCGCATTTAATAAAGTGGACCCCGTGGGCAGCATTAGCTGCCGGGGCCCTGAAGCGCACAGACGTGTCTGCGTGTCATTGAGCGTATGTACTGGAGTGTGTGTGAATGGGCGGCCTGGGTTTAAGAAACCAACAGGGAGGAGTGGGAAGGGGAGTTCAGTAGAACGTTGAAGAATAAAGCTGTGTCGAACCTCTCTCTGACTCCCGCCTCGTATGTTCAGTGAATTCATGCTAGAGGCTGAAGAGGGTCGCTGCAAGTTCCACTAAGTCTTTACACTGGCGACGAGGCACGTATGGGCCCTGAATGTTTTTTTACCTCACGCTTTTGGCAAGAAGTGAAGAAGCCACTCGAGCAGTAGCGCCACCATCCAGCAAAAGGCGGAAGATCTTTCCCGCCAACGGTGAGAAGCGTGTCGGAGCGTTGGCTCCCTGCCAGTGGGTGGTGTGACCTCCCTCACCCAATGGCACCGGGCGGTCGAGCGCCGTCTCCCGCAAACAGCAACCCCTCCAAGCGGGGCGGAGCAACAAGGCTCCCCGCCATCTGAACTGTACATGTGGCTGAATGCACCTGCCGTACACACCTGCAGGCCAGGGCACAGAAACCCTACCAAATTCAAATACATTGGTCACAGCGACCGCAACTGCATATTCCAGGCTCAAGGCCCCTGTCAGAGAAAATGCACGTGGGGCACGACCACGCGGGGAAGGAAGCACAGGGAGATGGTGTTGCAACCACTGCTCGCCAAGAAGGAGGAGGCCCTAACGCATGTGGCACAAGTAACGCGTATGAAACAGGCACCGGAAAACCACACGCAGACACTGTCAGCACTCTGGAACACGTGGCCCCACATCAAAACAAGGTCAGTCTGGAGTGGGTTACCTGTTCAAAGGTGAACATCTGAAAGGAGCCGGCCTAATAAAGTACATTAACAGTCAAAATGTCAGTAGATGACTCATTAACCGTCCTTCTGACACCAGCTCAAGCACTCCCTGCCAGGATGCATGACAGCCTCATGACTCAGCTGCCCATTTTTGACCTCACCAACTCTGGCACACTAGGCCCACGCTGGAAGAGGTGGATAGGATACTTTGAAGTATGCCTAAAGGCCATTGGCCCCATAGATGATGATAAGCACAGCCTACTAACATTCTCGATCAGCTTGAATGTCATGGACATTGTTGACGAACTTCCCGCAAGAGCGACTGACACCTACACGACCTTAAAATGAACACTCACAGACTATTTTACACCACACACTAATGTGGATTATGAAAGGCACATCTTCCATACCACCAAACAGACTAAGGGTGAGACTATAATGCATTTGAGATGCGTTTAAGGCTCAAGATGAAGCATTGCGACTTCAATAATTATTCCAATGAAGAGGCCCTATGCTCACAAATCATAGTAGGGTGCGAAAGCGCAGACTTCAGGAAGCGACTCCTACATAAACCACGCAACCTGGAAGAAATCCTGCGCCTAGCTCGCAAGGATGCCGCACTGACAGCACAGGTAGAAGGGTTAGACGATATTAAGATCACTCACGGTAAGCATGAAAGCGTCAACAAACTGGAAGGGGCCTCAAAAGGGAATGCTGAGCCATTCTGCTATTGGTGCCGCCATGAGTACCTGCACGAAGGACAATGCCCCACCATGGGTCAGCAGTGTGCAGCCTGTGGAGGAGACAACCACTACAAAGCCGTATGCAACATATACTGCAGCAAAATACGAGGTGAAGGATGGAGCGGGAAACTTGCCTCAAGGCAAAGAACAAAGACCGTAGTGTCCGCCTCGAGCATTCAAACAAGTGCATGAAGCCCCTCAACGTTGGCACAAAGATGAGAGGCCGGACAGAAGATGAGAACGGACCTCAGGAGATTGGACAGACAGCCGAACACCCACTTCCAGACCAAGATGGAGGCCCAGAAAATATGTCAGATACCTAGTCAAACACTATCAGTCCGACAGTGATTCAAGCGTTTCCTCGGAAGAAACCTCCCGAAGACACGAGAAGCCACGGGAAGAACCACAAAGGAAAGGTTACCTATATGCTTTAGGCAACCTGACTGCAAAAGAGCACAGGCCATCCTTGATAATACAAATCAACGAGACTGCAGCCGAGTTCCTGGTGGATACGGGGGCCACTGTGAAGATAATTAGTGAAGAAGTATATCACAGCATACTGCATGCCCCACGCCTTTGGCACGCAAAAGCACTAATCTACACGTACGGCTCAAAGACATTCCTACCATGCAAAGGCTACTTCACAGCATCATGTAGCTATAAAGGACAATCCAAGGAAATCCCCATGCATGTTCTGGAAGCTGCCACAGAGAGCGCATGTATTCTAAGCTACAAGGCTGCAATCAACATGGGCCTCATCCATGTCCTTTACAGACTTATGGTACACAAATACCTGGATCCCACGGCAAACATTGAACAGGTGTTCCCTGCACTCTCCAGAGGACTGGGAAAATTGAAAGGCCGCCAGATGGAACTGCACATTGACACAAAAGTCACCCTGGTAGCACAACACTGTAGAGGAATCCCCATAAACATACAAAAGCAGGTGGAGGAAGAACTAACAAAGCCACTGGAAGCAGACATCATCGAGCCAGTAGAAGGCCCCACACCATGGGTATCCCCCATAGTGCCCGTACCCAAGAAGGATTTGACAGACATCCACATTTCTGTGGACATGCAGCGGCCAAATGAGGCCATACTTCGAGAACGCAATCAAGCCCCACGCATCATGGACTGGTGAACCTCCTAAAGGGGCAACAATTTTCTCCAAGCTAGACCTCAACAATGGGTACCATCAACTGGAGCTCAAAAGATTGTCCCGATACATCACCACATTTACCACCCACCTGGGTTTGTACAGATATAAGCGACTCAGATTTGTTGTCTCATCGGTGGCGGAAATATTTCAGTCTGAGATCCATAATGTCATTAAACATATACCCAACTGCTTGAACTACAGCGATGACATCCTGGTGTTCGGGAAAACCCAAGAGCAACACGATAAAACACTCATGAGAGTGTGCATGGCCCTAGAAGAGGCCCAGCTCACCCTGAACAAGGAAAAATGCGAGTTCAGGAAACAGACACTGTTTCTTTGGCCACATATTCGACTCCAACGAAATGACACCGGATCCAGAAAAGATCAGTGCACTCACAGACGCAGAACCACCCAACTCCACAACAGACTTACGGTCATTCCTTGGACTAGCAAGCTATTGTACACGCTATATAAAAGATTTTGTATTTGTCAGTGAACCCCCTCAGGGCACTCACCAAGCAAAACACGGAATTCAAGTGGAAGGAAAAATGTCAGCAGGCATTCCAAATTATAAAGCAGCACATATCCGACGCCCAGAACATTGCGTTCTTTAATCCAAGGAAAGCCACGGAATTGGTAGTGGATGCAAGCCCTGGTGGGTCTTGGGGCCATCCTGACCCAATTGGACGAGAGAGACCATCAGTCAAAACACATTGTGTCCTATGCCAGGAGAAGTTTGTCCAAGACCGAACAAGCTTATTCACAGGCCGAAAAAGAAGGACTAGTGGTAGTGTGGGCCTGTGAGCATTTCCACTTTTTCTTATACAGGAAACCCTTCACGATTGTCACCGACCACCAGGCACTGCTATTTATCTACGGGAATCCGCAAGCTAAGATGCCGCAGCACGAGATGGGCTCTGAGACTACAGGACTATCACTTCAATATAATCCTCAGACCTGGGAAAGAACACAACCAAGCGGATTTTCTTTCACAATACCCCTGCAAGGAGTCCCAGGCAGCTCCATCCATCGCGGACCAATATATCTGCTATGTGATACACGGGAACACCCCGAAAGGCCTCAATTCCCATCAAATAGCTCAAGAGACAAGGCACGATCAGGGACTGCAGATAATTCTAAGATGGCTGGAAAATGGACAGGAAACAAGCCTGGCAGCTGAAGGAAAACACGAGGGAGGATGTCAAGCAAAAACTCTGGTTTCCCCATCTCAACGCGCAAGTAGAGGATCTACTAAAACACTGCCCCACCTGTGCCGTCATAAACCCACACACATGACCAGAACCTGAAGGAGCCAGAAGGAGCATGGGAAGAAGTCACAATAGACTTCTTTCGACCACTAGATGGGGGGTGAACACATACTAGTGGCAGTTGACCAGTATTCTCGATTCTCTGACATCCAAATCGTGCCATCCACCTCAGCATTTCACACCATCCGCGCTCTCTACAGAATGTTTGCCATCTGCGGCATCCCGAAGGTGATAAAATCGGATAATGGTCCCCCGTACACAGGGCAGGACTTTAAGACATTCTCCGAATACATGGGATTCCACCATAGGAATATAACGCCACTGTGGCCACAGGCTAACGGTACAGTAGAGCGTTTCATGAGCAATATTAAGAGAACAGTACAAATTGCCCAGCTGACAGGGGTGCCAGTAGAGAAGATGCTATGCCAGCTCATGCGAGACTACCGAAATACCCCCCACAGTACCACAGGAAAAACTCCCGCCGAGGTGATGTTTGGGAGAAGCATACGGACTCGGATCCCACACATAACCAGGGAAGATGAAAGATACAGAGGAGACCGGGAAATGCGAGAGCAAGATTCTCGAAAGAAAGAAGAGATGAAAAGAGGGGCCGACGAGAAGACACGAGCAAAAGAAAATGATCTCGAGGCTGGAGAGGTGGTCGTAGCAAGGCAAGTTCAAAACCGCAAAAGCATGACTGCTTTTGGAGAAGAACCCCTGACAGTTGTCCGCGCAAAGGGGTCCCTCATCGCTGCTGAAGGTGATCGGAAAACCACATCCAGAAACTCCTCACATTTTCGACGGATGCCCAGAATCGTGCCAGTCACTGACCATTCCTCACCCGTCCCAACCGCTGAGTGGCACTCACCTTACAAAGGGGACGGAGAAGAATCCAGTGCGGAAACAACACCATGGCCCCGAGAAGTATGTGAACAGCCAGGGGACTAGAGACCCCAAAGAATGAGGAAGAAACCTCAACGACTCATTGAGGAAATGAACTAGAGTTGAGTTCATGTTTAGTATCGGGGGGCTGTGATGTCGTCAAATGACTCAGGTCATGTGACAGGGGACACGGGAAAGGGAGGAGGGGGTAGCAGGAAGGGGAGTCCAGTAGAATGTTGGAGTTGAAGAATAAAGCTGTGTTGAACCTCTCTCTGACTCCCGCCTTGTATGTTCAGTGAATACATGCTAGAGGCCGGGGAGGGACGCTGCAGGTTCCACTAAGACTTTACAAGCATCTCATTATGTCTCTGTGCCTTTCTTTCTGGCACCTTTTTTCTTAGAAAGAACACTTAGAGCTGAGTGAGATATGTATGGTCATAGCGTGTACTGAGTACAATGGGGGACACTATATTGGCAAAAAACTTGGGATGAGCGACCCTTGATTCGCAATAGCAACCTCATGGCATGTCCATTTGGCGGCATTTCACTCAATAGAGCCTTTGATCCTGATACTACTCCGCCTACGAGATGTCTGGAGGTGAGGAACCAGAGGAAGAAGTGCCCAGTGCAGCTGTGTTCCGCCGACCAGCCCCTTTCGACATGGGAGCTCAGGCTCTCGGACAGCAATGGGAACGGTGGCTCTGCAGGTTTGAGAACTTCATGTCAGCCCATGATGAACGTGCTCCAGATAAGTTTGCCAGGAGGCTCTAATAAATTTGGTGGGTGACGAAGTTGAAGACCTCATCCCTACCTTCCTGCCTGATGAGGTAATGACATATGAGGGACTCAAAGAAGCACCAAGCACCTATTTTTACCCCCAGCGCAATGTGGATCACGAGCGACATACCTACTATACAGAGTGTCAGATGACAGGTGAGTCCATGGATGCATTTGCGACTCGACTGTGTAAATAAGTAGCCCACTGTGAGTTCCACAAGTTCACAAACGAGGAGGCCATCAAAGTAAGAATTATTGGAGGCTGTTTGTTGTCTGCATTCGGAAGGAAATTGCTACGCAAGTCTCTCCCTCTTGCTTCTATCCTGCAGATGGCCAGGACGGAAGCCAGAGCAGACTCGGAAGCATCACAGATGGAAACGAACAAGGAGCCTGTGAGGGAGCAAGCATACCAAGAGAAAAAAACCTTGTCATCACTCCATCCAGAAGGTACGCATCGACATGAAGATACTACCAGTGAGGCCTACCATTTTACCATTCCACATGAGGAAGGAGTAAGATGCCCTGCATTCGGACACAAGTGCACCAATTGTGGGAGAGAAAACCACATAGCGAGGGTAGGGTATGCAACGAGCCATCAAATCGAACACAAGGAAGCAGCGGGACAGTCACCAGGCCAGAGTACAATGAACAGCCTTCGGTTCCAAGAAGAGGCCCCACTGCTAGAAGAGACCTTGTGAGCCATGTTAGGCAAATCACAGAACGATCCCCATCACCTCCGCCCATCTACGAGAAAGGTCAACACGACTATGCATACATGATGAATGATGTGGTGACAGCCCCTGAAGGTGATGTTGACATTCAAATAGGAGAACACCCAGCCAAGTTTGTCATTGACACAATGGCCGCTCTGAACATTATGTGTATACTGGAGTTTTTGCAAAATGATACACCCCCCTCAATTGACACTGTAAGGGGTCAGAAATGCGAGACAGACCGCATTGTACAGTTTTGTCAACAAATGCCATTTTACTATATTTAAAGGTTGGATGAACGCCTCACTATCCCTACCCTGAGGAGGATTTCCCTGCCTAAAATAAACTAAAGAAAACACTCTGTCTCTCACACTTATACATACAATAAATGAATAAGCAAATACATGGCAGTTCAAAATAACAAACAGTTGAATTCACAATGTAACCACAGTCTCCCTTCACAACCTGAGCGAATTCCCCTTCCCCAGGTTTAAACATGTTTCTGGACCAAAGTTCAAGAAAAGAGCACAAGGCAATCCGGGTTTTAACAAAAGTTCCAACACTGTTTTATGCCACTTCAACTTGTCAGCGTAGAGTTCCAACTCAAAAAGTATAGGACTATTGGACAAGTTCTCAGTTCATAAATAGCAGCAATAATTGTCTTGGTCAGGATTATTTTTGGCACAACAAATACATTGCAAAGAATATAGTTACTTTGCAACAGCTTTACTCAGCTTTTCTTTTAGCACCACAAACAACATAACGTGTCTCTGCCAGAAGCACTCTGTAGCACCCCTTCAACGCCCACCTGGTTTACTCCCATGCCAGGCATGCTTCTCCAAAGGTTTGTCATCCAGGTATACTCCCCTGCCCGGACAACATTTCACTACAACTGTGCTTTTGTGATTTCGGTCAACTGACAAGAGGTTCATAACAACTTCACGGTGTTCAACAAATTGTAGCTTCAGCACTTTAACATCTCTTCAGGAAAAACAAGATTTACATTGGTGCTCTTTAATAGACTTTTACAAATAATGCTCCTCTCCCTCTGGACATCGCTTCCCCAGAAGGGAATCCTTTTTTGCCACTCCTGTTTTCCCACCACACCTGAAACCAATGACTGCTAAGGATAGGGTTTCTTTATGCTTCTCCCCTGGCTTTGGCAATGTGAGTTTCTTCCTGCTTTCCCCAAATGTTGGCCAAAATATGGGCAATAAGTCTGCCAGCTCATGGACCTTTCATTAGCCCCTTTCTGCTGTTGGCAATATTGGCTAAATTGATCTTGCCTAAGTTCTAGGTTCTCTTTGTGGTACAACGTTTGTCCATCACCCGTTTTCTTTTTGCAGCACTTTTTGGTGAAATCTTTTGGGTGAAAAAAATCATCAAAAATATGGATGGGGTAAGGGCATGTAAGGGGTAGGGTGGGTGGGGTATGGGGAATAAATAGGGGATGGGGTTTGGGGGATCCCCCTAAATAAAACAAATAAAAAATGTGATACATTTTTTTCACCAAAACATTTTCGGCAAAAAATGCTGCAAAAAAAACTTGGGGATGAATGAACATAAAACCCCCTTGGCTTGGCCAATGCTTGTAGGTCTTTGCTTTTAACAATATTGTCTCTTGGCTTGGGCAATGCTTGTAAGTCTTGGCTTTTAACAATGTTATCTCTTTGCTTGGGAAATGCTTGTAGTCTTCTTCTAACATTATTGCGCCCAGAAACGTTCAAATTGACCGAGCTTAAAAGCCTGAATGCGTGATTTCGCCGGATTTCGGCCATTTAAAAATTTGGAGCGGCCGAAAAGTTCCACCAAATCATGCATTCGGTGCTGGGGGCTGCAGGGGTTTACCCCCACCCTTGCTCACTATATTGTGAGCGGGGGTTGCGGGGTGTGCCCCACAGCCAGCCCAAAAAGCCCCCAAAAAATAAAAGGGCTGCAGGGGTGTCCCCCGCACCCTTGCTCACTATATTGTGAGCGGGGGTTGTGGGGGTGCTCCCCCAGCCATCCCAAAAAGCCCACAAAAAAAAGAAAAAAGGAAAGGACCCTGCGGCGCCAGTGCCCGATCATGGAAGTGAAAGGGAACAGGCGTTGCAGGGACACTGCGAGTCAGCGGCCGCAAGGTAAGTAGGGTGGTGGGGAGGGGAGTGTGGGGGCCGGGGGCCAAGTCGAAATGTTCAGGGGAGAAAAGACCAAAGGTTATTTCAGAAAAATAATCTTCAGTCTTTTCTCCTTCGAACATTTGGATCTCAGACTTTCAACCCTGATTCAATTCCCCATTGGTTTGCTGGGTTTTCCATAGACTCACACCTTTAACATTAAAGTAATTTGCCTTGGTTACAAAATGTTGCTTTTCATTAGTTAGAGCTTTGAATTCACCTTGGGAATCACTTTCCCTTCTACATGGGTACCGCGTCTGCTTCTGTTCAATAGTTCTTTATTCTGACCTTCTGACATCTGCTTTGGTGGCTTCTCGCTTCTCAGTAAACTGCTTCCTCTAGTCCGCCTTTGCCCTCGCCACCGGTATTTGGAGATTTTCTTGCTCCGAAGATCTTCTGATTCACGCCAGCTACCTGAAATCTAGACACCCTCTGGTGCAAACCAGCCACCTGAGACGGCCTCCCAGGAAAGAAAACTTTCCTTGTCTTCGCTTCCTGCTGTGCAGCCTCTGCAACACCGGTCTCCAGCAGGTAAGCTTCTTTCCTGCATGCCTCCTGAGTGAGACCACTGCCCTTCCAATTCCGGGAGGCACAGACCCTCACAGGCTTGGCATCTGCAATCTGCCACACAGGGGTCCCAATGTCCTCGCACTCCTCCAGCTTCAGTATGGGCTGCTTTCACGAGTCACGCTGCTGCTTCTTACTTCTACTACACTTCTCATGCTCTTGCATGGCCTGCACCTGAAGGGAATCTTTAAGCCTCTCAGTCTCCCTCAGTTGTGGGTCATTGGGATTAATGATTTGACTACTCCTGCAACTTTGCACCTCTTCAGCCCTCTTCCTCATCCCAGTGTCTAGGGAATTATGGGACTTGAAGTACCTAATGACAAAGTTAGCTTTCTGAGCTTGGTTTTCTCTTTTAAACACACATTTGTTCCTCCCAATATTATTTAAAGGGTTTTTATAAGAATTAGTCACCAAACTTGATTGACAAGGAACAGGCAATTCTTTTAAGATGATATTATTCATAGACTCTCTTTTACTGTACCTCAGAGAGGTCTTTAGAACTCCAAGTTTTAAGATAATTGTAAGGAGTTTTATTCCTCCCAAGGTCTAGAACTTTATAATTGTTTTCACCCCTATTTACAGACATATCTTTTGGAATAGCAAGATGGTTATTGCAACAAGCCATTACATACTTTGGCATTGTGGAGTTATCCTCCCTGGACAAATACAGTGTCTCATCCCACAAAGTCCTCTCATTACCCTAGGCCTTTTTTCCTCCCAGGTGATCCTCCTGCAGAATACACCCCAAAGGTCAGGATCAGACAGTGTCTGCTTTTCCCTGGCCACCTGCGAGAAGACTTCAGGCAGGGAATTAGTGAGGAGCCTGTAGGATTCATCACAACACCCTCCGACCTGAAAGTGTTCTAGTGGGATGCAAAGGGGCCTGTTCAAAATCATGGGGAATTCTTGACACGCCCTGACAGAACTGCAAGTCCTTCAGGGAGAAATACTGGGAAGCAACCTACTGGGCAGCCCCATGGCCCTTGAGATGAAGTTCACAGCCATGACATACCCCATGCAGCATGACATGTCAATCACTCTGTGTTTTCCAGAGTTATTCAAGGGTATTGGATGCCTCAAGGGAGACCCGGTCACTCTTCACATAGATGAGTATCCAAGAAGGATACCTATTCACCTACAACCACAAGTGGAAAAGGAAATTCAGTGTCTTCCAAATGGGAACATCATTGAGCCAGCCTGAGGTCCCACTCCATGGGTCTTACATGTGGTAGCAGTACCGAAGCATGGATCATTCAACAAGATCTGCCTCTGCGTGGATATACAGCAAGAAAACAAATCAATTACATGTGAATGAAATCCCAGCATGCACCTAGATGACATGACCAGGTTGTAAAACGTAGCAAGATCTTCATCAATCTTGACCTATACAAAGGGTACCAACAGATCAAACTTGATGAACAGTCAAGATATATACCCACGTTCGCCACTCATGAGGGCTTATTCAGATACAAAAGACTCTGCTTTCGGCATATCATCCGCTGCTGACATCTTTCATGAGAGTATCCAGAAAGTTATTTGTCACATAAAATTGCTTCAACTACAGTGATGATATTTTGGTCTTCAGAGCCAACATGGAACAACATGATCTAGCACTTCATCAGGTATGCGCTGTGCTTTCTCAAGCAGGGCTAACACTACATTTAGAGAAGTGTTCTTTCCACACGTCTCTCCTTAAGTTCTTTGGGCAAATATTTTTGCATGCAGGGATGAGCCCGGATCCAGGAAAGGTCAGCACCACAACCGACATCTCCTCTCCACAAGATGTGAGCGAAGTACGGTCATTCTTGGAAATGGTCAGCTACTGTAGTAGATATCTGAAGGATTTCACTACAATCAGTGCTCCGCTAAGAGGGTTCACCAAGCAAGGAAGAGAATTCCAGTGGAATCCCGAGTGAGAGAAAGCATTCGCACAAATAAAGAGGGGTATCACGTCACAGACTACATGGCCTACTTTGATCCTATCATATGTACAGAGCTGACAATGGATGCTAGCCTGGTGGATCTAGGTGCCATTTTGGCTCAACATCGACCAAGGAGAGAGACTCCAAGAACAATCATTGCATAAAATAAATATATCATATCATATCATATCATATGCTTCCAAGACCCTATCAGACGTAGAAAGGAGATACCCCGAGCCGGAAAAAGAAGGTCTGGCTCTATTATGGGCCTGCAAGCATTAAAATGTTTGTTCTGGGTAAACCATTTACCAATGTGACTGACCTTCAGTCGTCAGTCACCATATATGGAAACCCTCAGTGCAAAATGCTGCCCAGAATTGAGAGATGGGGTTGAGGCTGCAAGATTTTAATTTCACAATAATACACAAGCCAGGAAAAGAGTACAACCATGCAGACTTGGTAACGCTCACCTGACTCCCACGGAGGCGCTGGTCTAGTCTGGGTTGCTGTGACCTCTTCGAGCGTGATGCGCAGAACTCGGAACACCGAATGAACAGGACCCTCAAATCTTGCTTGTCTGGCCCGTAGGAATATCCTTCTGCAGATGAGAAAGGGGATTAACAGTCTGCAGAATAGTGTGCTTTCTCCTCCCTCCCCCCTTCGTTCTTCTCTAACTTCCTCCGAAATCCCCAGTTGAAGCTCACCTTATGGTTTGAAAGGATGAACTCTCCATCCTGCTTCTGGTGCAGGGGCGCGTGTTAGTCCAGTTACTTCACTGGTTTTCAGAATGGCGCTGGCAAAATCCACTTGACTTTTCCGAGCGGAACGCCGTAAGTATGAAGATTACAAAAGTTCAAGTGTTGAGCCTCCTTTTCTGTTGCCTTCCTAACCTGTGATCTGTCCTTTATTTCAGGTGCAGAGTGAAGGCGATGCGTTGAGGGATTGAATTGCCGATGGTAAACTCAGGTGAGTTAGCGATGGGGGCGATCCCTCTTAATGTCTTTATATTCCTCCAGTAATGTCTTTTGTCCTTTCCCCATAAGGGCCGGGGTGCAGTACCTGCCAACGAAGCGGCGCCGACCCGAAATGAGGAATGGTCCACCAACAGAAGACCGGTAAGTGTTATGGCGGAAAATTAGGCTTTCCTCATATGTTCCTTCTGCTCACCGTTTGTCTCTTCTTCTCTCCCCTAGGCGCAGAGATGTGGCGACCGGTGCAGACAGTCGCGGTGGAGCCAGAAGAACTCCCGAGGACAGGTGACTGAAGCGCGGCGCTGCAGCGAGCGACGCAGTGCTTTTAAATGAAAGTCTTTTCTCAGGAACGCTGGCGTGAAGGTTCCGGATGCAGGTAAGAAGTTTGATGAAATTCTTGGTTTTCACCTTTCTCTTCTCTTCTTTCCTTACAGGTGTTCCAGGATCGAGGCGAGCGTGGCTAGAGACCAGATGCAGGAGCAGACACGGTGAGCGTTCAGCTGCTTGGATGCAGAACAACGCGAAGCGTGAGCTACTGTCTGGGCGTGGCTTAAATAGCCCCCAAAGTAGTTCCAGGTAAGTATCCTTCCCTGGCCACGCCAGAGTGGCAAAATAGTCCCAATGAAAAAATAGTCCCTTTCAGGTCTCAGGGAGGCCTGAATCTTGCAGAATGGTCTGCATCAGGTAAGTGCACAAAACACCTTCCTTTATGAGCCTGGCGCCTATGGCGCCAGGACTGATGTCCAACATGAGCCTGGCGCCAAGGGCGCCAGGACAGAGTCCAAAGAGCCCCTATAAGGGGCAGCTGGGCTTTTACCCGGGGGCATGATGCCTGCTCCCGTGGGTGCTGGGCCTGGCCTGGTGCTCCGGGGGTAGGCATCATGACAGACTTCATGTCTCAGCACCCGCTTCCAGACCATGCGACGCAACCATCCATGGCAGAAGAATACATACATTTTCTCACGCAGCGGGGACTACCCGATACCACTCACGATGGACATCATGCAAGAACATAGCCTGAATAACAATATACTATGGAAAGTAAGAGAACTCATAGCATCTTGAAGGTGGATAGAAGTATGTCTAGAATTGCAAATGTTCAGGCAGGTAAAAGATGAACTGTCAATAACGGCGGGAGGTCACATCATGCAAGGTGGCTGCGTAGTTATACCCAATGACCTACGACATCAAGTTGTAGATTTAGCGCATAAAGGTCATCAGGGAATGGTTGCTACCAAGTGGCAAATAAGGGACACCATGTGGCTCCCTGGAATTAATGTGATGGTGGAAAACATAGTAAAAATGTGTCCCTTGTGTCAGTGCACATCCAAGCCCAACAACCCAGAACCACTCAGGATGTCAGAGATGCTGGAAACACCCTGGACGTATGTAGCATTACTGAAATAAGCTGGAGAGGGTACTGGTTCTTAATGGTAATACAGTTCAGGGCCCGATAGTCTATGCAAGTTCTTAAAGTTTTGTACTTCTTAGGAACAAAAAAGAGTAGCAATGCAGCGGGGGACTGAGAAGGTCTAATAAAACCTTTAGCAAGATTTTCTTCAAGATAGGTTTTCAAATACTAATTTTCCTTTTCATTTAGCGTGTAAATCCGACTACAGGGAACAGGTGCTCCAACTTCCAAATCAATTTTACAATCATACTGTCTGTGAGAGGGTAATTTCCCAGCCTTACCCTCATCAAAGACACTCCAGTACTAACACCGAAGCAACTGTCGTACTGCTGCTCCAATACTAGGTCCCACTGTGCCACTTTCAGCCAACCAGAATGCCTCACTGCCTTCTTCCACAGTGGTCACCAACAACCTTCCAGAAGATTTGCCCTCACCACCAAAGAAATGTAAAGTACAAAAATCTGAAGCTAAACTGATCGTCCTTTTCTCCCAGTTTACTGAGGGATTATGCAAAGTGAGCCAGGGCATTCTCAGAATCAACAATAATTGAGGTGCATCAATCTCCTCAAAAGCCTGTTCCTCTCCATTACCTCCTTCCGTTTCCAACCACAAAGGAGCGGTCTCATGAGTAAGTGGTCCTGAAGAGAGTTGTGTACCATCAACCGCTCTAATCTGTTTAGGGGAAGATTTTAAACTCAAAGGGACACCCAATGAGTTAGCCAAACCCCAGTCCATGAGGTTTCCTGTGGCCCCAGAATCTAACATGGCTGGTCCACCCCCCATTACCTTTCCAGCCAAGAACAAGGATACATTTAGGGTGAGATGAGGTACTGCAGACTGCAATGAATTTGCAACAAGTTGAGTATTGAGAGTTGAAGCCGGCGTCTAACTAACAATTCTAGGACAATCCTTAAGAAGATGATCTGCTCTCCCACAGTACATGCACAAACCTTCTCTGACTCTCTTTTCTCTCTCCTCTTTGATCAACAGTCCCCTAGGCTTAGATGATACCTCCTTAGTAACTATCTGTCATGGTCATCAGGCCAAGGACGTAAACATTAAAGGGCTACATACACAGGGGGCCCGGATGGACACAGACCTGGAGCCTTTGGCGCCAGGCTCATGAATAAAAGTAAGCAAGAACATTTTATTTGGGACAAGAATGCTTTTATTTGGGACATAACACCTAATTTTGGGTGCAAGGTGCATTTAACATGGGAACTTCCATCTCTAAAGCAGCCCCACGTGCACTCTTGGGTGTGGCTGCTGCTGCTACTCGGTTGCCTTGCACGTGCAGACTCTAGGAGTGGCAGGGTGTGGCAGGCAAGCCAGTCCTAGTGGGCCTGCCCACGATCGCAGCTAAATAAGCTGCTCCGATCCCTGAGGCAGACGCTTTGCGTTATTCTGCACTTCCACGCAGCGTAATGCTCACCGTCACCTGGGATTAAATTTACCTTCGCGTTTTCGTTGATCCTGACATTCTTCTTCAAATCTTCCGGAACGCTGACATCTTCTTCTTGGCACCACAGTTCATATTCAAGCCTTCCGGAACGCTCACATCTTCATCCTCGCACCGCAGCTCATCTTCAAATCTTCTGGGTCGCTGAAATCTTCATATTGGCACCGCAGCATGACACGCTTTGTTAGCAACAGCAGCACCTGCAAGTAAAATGAAAGGCAAGGTTAGACACTTAAAAGACATTCAGTTTAAGGTTGTGCTACCACCGAACCTCGCGCTTTGCCTTAAACTATCACTCACCTGTTGTTGGACATCGCGGTTTCATCCATCTTCCTCCTGGACGCGTTCCGCACCTCCACAGCTGCTTTTGGGCCTCATTTCCATCTATTGGGAAGAAAACAGAGGAGAAAACGTTATTCAGGAATTAACAGCAATATTGAGAGCAATAATACCAATACAGAAAACGAGAAGAGGCAAAGAGAAAACAGAAAGGGAAAGAGACAAGAGGAGAAGCATAGTCGCAGCTGGACTGGACTATTACTTATCGGGAATCAGTAAAAGAACTAGATCCCATCGACAAGCGTCCCTGCCAGAATTAGCAGGACGGAGAGCTTACCATCAATAATTAACAGGTGAGCCCTATGCGCCAGTACATGCCCACAGAAATCGCACCTTGGGTAGAAGGGTTTGAGAGGTACAACAGTCACCGATCAGCGCACTCACATTTTCTCATATCCACGCCGGAGCAGAGTCACCAATTGCCGCCGCTCACAGCTTATCAGCAGAGGGAAAGACCTGACGGGGGTGATCTAACTCCTGGGAGGGCTGCAACCGTGCCCCAACGCCTTCGCAGAGACCAGGTGAGAGTAACAGAACGCAAAGTCTCTACAACTCTCTGCCTGGGCGTTATGGAAACTTCAGAGACAGACCAATTGGCCCAATTACTAGGGGAATTACGGGCTGAAGTACATGCTTCAAGGCAGGAAACTAGTGCATTAAGGAGGGATCTGATTGTAACTCGAGAAAGAACCGACGACTTAGCAAGACAGATGCTACAGGCACAAGCAGGGCAGGTTTCCTTGCCGGGGATAGCCCATTCTTCCACGCCACAGCAATCAACACCGGTTCAGGAGGTCCTTCCATGAGCTTTGCCTCCAGCCGGCGATCCAAACAAGTTTGCCATATTCATGAACCAATGTCGCCTTCATTTCTTATGCAGACCAGGAGCCTTTCCTAATGATCAAGCCAAAGTTGCATTTGTACTCTATCTGGGAGGCAATGCGGCGGACTTGTCAATACCATTGGTAACTCAAGAACTGTGGGGATTTTCAGCATGAGATGGTGAAATTCTTTGCCCAACATACTCAAGGTCAAGCTCTGGACAACAAATTGTTGTCACTCAGACAGGGGAATCAAGATCTATTAACCTACATTGCAATCTTCAATCATCTCATAGCCCAGACCAACTGGCCAGAAGAAAAGAGAACTGCGCTCTTTTATCGAGGGCTACGTGGAGAACTTAAGGATGTGTTGGCTCAAGTTGTGAACCCACTTGAGGGGTGTGCGCACTACATAGACCTGACAGTGCAACTCTATCATAGGTTGCAGAATAGGAAAATGGATCGAGCCAGAACAGAGGGAAGGTCAGTTTATGTGCGACCCCATGAGAACCAGGCCAAACCACACGAACAGTCAGAACCAATGCAAATCAGTGGTTTACGGAGTCCTCTTACCAAGGTGGAAAGAGAGAAAAGAAGGAAGCAACAGCTCTGCTTACATTGTGGTAAAGCAGGTCCCTTCCTTCGTTAATGCCTGGTAAAACCACCAAAGAAAATAGTTGGAGCAACGGATAAAAATGACAAAGAAGAAGTACAGGACACGGGAAACTGCAATGCACGGCAAGCGTAAGGGTCCACTTGTCGAGCGAGAAAAAGGAATCCGTGCAGACCTCACATCTGGTCCTTCCGGTACGTTTGTTGAATCATAAGCAACCGTCAAAGATACATGCTTTGGAGGCGTACATTGACAGTGGAACTGTGGGAAACTACATTGACCAAGATCTGGCTATCCAAATAGGCCTTCCTCTCCAACAAAAGCAGAAATCGGAAAACGTCACAGCAGTGGATGGTTCTCAGCTATCATCCGGCCCGGTGACACAATACACTGGCCCTCATTACAACCCAGGCGGTAAGTGTTTAACGGCGCCTTAAAGAGTGTCAGCGCCGTTAAACACTTACCGCCTGATTACAAGGTCCCTTAGCGGGATGGTGACTTTAACGCCTGCTTTTTGCAGGCGTTAAAAACCAACCCGCAAGGGACCTTGGCGATAATTACGGCAACCGTAATTTACGGTGCCGTAATTATCGCCTTCCTCATTCCCATTATGCCCTATGGGGCAAAAATGGGAATGGGGAAGCGGCCATTGGTGAATGGGGAATTACCGCCCCACTCACCTTGTAATGGGGCGGTAATTCCGCCATCCACCATGGCGGAATCGTAACCTTAGCGGCATGAACCATGGTGCTAATAGCACCATGGTCCTCCGCCAAGGTTGTAATGAGGGCCACTGAGAAAGTCAAGCTTCTGTTGCAGGATGGGCATCAAGAGGACATTACCTTCGATCTCATTGGTGCTCCTCAGTTCCAGATGATATTGGCAATGCCTTGGCTGGAGACCCATGATCCTAGGATCGACTGGCGAAAACGAGCTCTGACCTTTCCTCAACACTGTGCCGACACCTGTTACAACAAAGACGTCGTCAACCTGAAACCAAAGAAAGGAATCATGCTGGGCCTCACTGGCTCTTTACCACTTGAATACCTGAATTACCAGCTTGTCTTCAAAAAAGAGCAAGCCAACGTTTTGCCCACGCACAGACCCTACGATTGCCAAATAGACCTCGTACCCGGAGCCCAAATTCCCTGCAGCTGGATTTATGATCTAACAGAACAGGAAAATCAACATCTTAGAACTTACCTAGATCAGTATCTGGCAAACGGTTTTATCCGTCCATCCAAGTCCCCTGCTTTTTGCCCCTCTTCTTCAAGGAGGGGGACTTAAGAACCTGTATTGACTACAGAGCAATCAATCAGATCACAGTAAAAACCGATACCCCTTACCACTTATACCAGAACTCCTGGATCAGATGAAACACGCTCAGATTTACACAAAGCTGGATTTATGAGGGGCCTACCATCTTGTGAGAGTAAAAAAAGGAGACGAGTGGAAGACGGCCTTTCGCACAAAGTATGGCCTCTTCGAATACCAGGTCATGCCCTTTGGGTTATGTAACGCCCCTGCGGGGTTCCAATTCTTTTTGAATGACGTGCTCCGTGAACTATTGGACGTTTGCGCACTTGTCTACATAGATGACATTCTCATCTACTCAAATTCCAAGGAAGAACATGTTGGTCATGTCCGGGCAGTCCTAGAGAAGCTTCAACAACACCAGTTGTATGCCATGCTGGAAAAATGTTTCTTCCATGTGACCGACGTTGAGTTTCTCAGTTCCATGCTCACACCATAGGGCGTAATTATGGATACGCGAAAGGTGGACTCAATCCTCCAATGGTCCCCACCAACATCCACAGAGTACAAAGTGTGCTCGGATTCGCTAATTTCTATCGTCGATTTATACCTGGGTTCTCACGAATCGTACACCCAATTACTTCCCTGCTGAGAAAGAACAAGAAATTCCATTGGTCCACAGAAGCTGAAGAAGCCTTTCGGAAGCTGAAATAAGCATTTACCACATCACCAGTTATTCGACACCCTCGACCAGACCTGCCATACGTGGTTGAAACAGATGCTTCAAACGTAGCAATGGGAGCGGTATTGTCCCAACGGGACCCGGAAACAGGGCAGTTACATACTGTCGCATTCTGGTCCTGCAAGTTTTCTGCCCCCGAATTGAACTAAGCTATCACGGATAAGGAATTACTGGCAATTAAAGCAGCATTCAAGGCATGGAGACATTGGGCCTGATCACGACTTTGGCGGTAACCCTTAAATCCGGCAGTAGCGCTATTACCGCCGGATTTAAGGGTCCGCCAAATCAGGACTTTGGCGGATTTCGCCCCAGCTCTGAGCTCGGGGGAAATCTGCCAAAAATTCACGCTATTACCGCCAGCGGGAAATCCGCCATCGGTAAGAGCGCGAAAATTCCCCATTGAGCCCAATGGGGAATGGGGCATTCCCAAATGGGCTCAATGGGGAATGGGGATTAACATTACCGCCGAACTCGTGATCTGGCGCTATTAGCGCCGGGGAGTTCGGTGGTAGGGCTAATACCGCCAGCGGTAATACCGCTGGCGTTACCGCCAAAGTCATGATCAAGCCCATTATCTTCTTGGCGCAAGACACACGGTCACCATCATCACCGACCACCATAACTTACAATACTTGAAGACTGCCAAAGCACAATCATCATGTCAACTTCGTTGGGCTCTCTTTTTCACAAAATACAATTTTATTATCACCTATAGATCTGGAGTACGGAATGGAAAGGCAGACTCACTATCACGCATGAGTGAAGAAAAAGAGGCTTTTACAACATCCGATCCCATGGCCATCATTCCCGAAGAATGAATCGAAACCAAGAACGCCGCCACCACGTGTGTAGATGACTTAAAAACCAGTTTGCAATCCCAGATGAATCAGTCAACACAACAGGAATGGCTTTTAAAGGGAGACTGGTACACCATCGAAAACAATCTACCATATTTTCAAGGACGCTTATTTATCCAAGACAAGAAACTGCAAAATCAAATCATCACAAACTATCATGATTCATTAGTGGAAGGACATCCAGGAATAGCCAAAACCCAGGCTAAGATAAAGCAAAACTACAGGTGATCATCTTGGAGAAAAGACATTGCCCAGTTTATTGCAACCTGTGGTGTCTGCGCACAACACAAGTCTCAGAAACAAAACCCTGCTGGCTTACTACATCCCTTGATGGTACCACCAGCACCTTGGCATACTCTGTCAATGGACTTTATCACGGATCTTCCTCCCTGCAATGGTTACAACACCATCTTAGTCATTGTGGATTTATTCTCCAAAATGGCCCATTTCATCCCTCTGAAGGCATTCCCAACTGCATCAACTCTCGCTACTGTGTTTTTAGAACAAATTGTCCGGTTGCATGGATTCCCATCAATATTAATATCAGTTAGTGGAACTCAATTTGTTTCTGCCTTTTGGAGAAGGTATTGTACAATCGGCAAAATTGACCTCCGGTTGTCCACAAGCCATCACCCTCAAACTGATGGCCAAACCGAACAAACTAATCAGACGTTAGAGCAGTATTTAAGGTGTATGTTGCAGCACTCTGAGGAATCATGGAAAAACATACTCTGGGTAGCCGAGTATGCATACAACAACTCTGTTCACACAAGTACTGGACAAACTCCTTTCTATACTGTGCACGGAAGACATCCGTGGATATCAGTGTTTGATCCACTCGATACTTTGGAAATGCCAGCAATAAAAACCTTGCATTAAACCATCACTCAGGTTCTTGAGGAAGTAACAGAACATTTGACTAAGGCCAAAGAAAGACAAAAACTGTTTGCTGATCGGCACCGAAAAGAAGTTCCCGATTACCAGATTGGGGATAAAGTCTGGTTAGAGATACATACCGTTGAAAGGACCAAAGGCCTTCCGCCCCAGATATTTGGGCCCCTATACTATCGAAGCAATAATCAATCCTGCCGCCATGAAATTGGAGTTACCATCGCACATGAAGATTCACCCAGTATTTCATGTCTCTCTCCTCAAACCAATGAAACCAAATACACGGATTAGCCCTTCACCAGAGCCCGAATCACTAGATGGGGAACCGGAGTATGAAGTTAAATCCATCCTGGACTCCAAGGTGGTTTGGTCCAAATTGTACTACCTTATAGACTGGAAAGGTTACGGACCTCAAGACCGAACATGGGAACCCAGTGAACACGTCCATGCAGTTCCATCGCAATAATCCCACAAAACCAGCATCGGGAGGAGGACCACACTTGAGAGGGGCCTTGAGGGGGAGTGCTGTCATGGTCATCGGGCCAAGGACGCTAACATTCAAGGGCCACATACACTCGCTGACAAAGCACGTTGTGCTGCGGTGCCAAGATGAAGATTTCAGTGTCCCAGAAGATTTGAGTATGAGCTGCGGTGCCAGGATGAAGATGTCAGCATTCCGGAAGATTTGAAGAAGAATGTCAGGATTAACGAAGACACACACAGGTGAGAGCAGGTTCTCCAGGTGGTAAGTATGAAAGCAGAAAGCCGGATTTCCAAAGGTAAGTTTAATCCCAGGCGGTGGTGAGCGTTACGCTGCATGGAAGTGCAGAATAATGTGAAGCGTCTGCCTCAAGGATCAGAGCAGTTTATATAGCTGCGATCGTGGGCACGCCCACTAGACCTGGCTTGCCTGCCACACCCTGCCACTCCTAGAGAGTCAGCACATGCAAGGCAACTCAGTAGCAGCAGCAGCCACACCCAAGGGTACACTTGTGACTGCTTTAGTGATCGAAGTTGCCATGTTAAATGCACCTTGCACCCGAAATGAGGTGTTATATCCCAAAAAAAGCATTCTTGTCCCAAATAAAATGTTCTTGCTTACTTTTATTCATGAGCCTGGCGCCAAAGGCACCAGGACTGTGTCCATCAAGGAGCGCTTCTCTCAGGAGTTGACCATGCTGGCTGAGACGTTGCAAGAACATGCGGATGTTGTCTTCTCCTCTGACATGTCCCGACCTGCAGTGCAGCGGAAGAAGCAGATATGGGCGGAGGTTGCGCAGAAAGTAAGTGCCGTTGGCACCACACCCCGCACTCCTAAAGATGTCCGGAAGCGCTGGGACGATCTGCACTTACGCGTGCGGAGCATCCTCTCGGCCAACCGCAAGCTGGGGATGGCAACAGGCGGAGGTACCGACTCCCCCATCAAGATGCAACCCTGGGAGGAGATCTGCGCAAGCACCATAGGGATGGAGGCAATTGAGGGAGTGGGGGACATGGACCGAGGAGCCCCGTCATTGGCTGATGCAGGTAGGTGTCCCAAATGAAACAATGCAAATAACAACACGATGATATCCACCTGAACTGACAATGCAATGATGTAGAGCAGGGTCCACCAGACATATATATAAAGACTGCCTACAGGCAGTGCACAGCACCATCTTGTCCACATGCATGATGCACCCCATATATGTTTCACCCCAGGCGCTTCCCTGCATCACCCACCCAAAAGCCAGCAACCTGTATGTCACTACCCCAATGGCAATCAACTCCAATTCCATATGAATGCAGCCACCCCAATGCGTGCCTGATGCATGTAGAGCCATCACTAACCCTCTCCCTCTATTGGTCCCCCACAGGCATGCAATCAGACAGCGATGACCAGGACTCTAGGGAGGATGCTGCAACACTACAAAAGAAGGCCAGGGTCATGGAGGGAGAACACCGCCCCTCAACATCAAGGGGAAGAGGCCAACCTGCACTAACGCGGAAGGGCAAGAAAACCCTAGAGCCCACAGCACCAATGTGCACTACGGCCCCCACCACAACACCCACACCAGCCACCAACACACAGGAGCCAGTGGCAGAAGGCACTGAATCGGCTGTCAGCAGCACAGTGGCGGAGACAGCTGCCACAGCAGTCGTGTCGGACGACGAGGCAGATGTTCTGCCGCATGGCGCAACTACCGCCACAGGCCCCCTGCATTCACCACAACTCTCCCCATGCAGCTTGCAGAACAGCAGCATCCATGGGCTGTCTCCTGGGGATTCATGGACCGTCAGTTTCACCCCCACGCCAAGTGTGCATGAGGAACAAACCATGTCGGTAACCCCTCACACATCCACCACTGTCCCGACCAACCCAAGAGGGGATCAGGGCTATTCAGAAGCGGCAGGAGGAGCTGACAGTGCTGTTGACACAGCACATCACAGAATGTGGCCGGGCTAGGGATGACATAAGGGAATGTGCTTCATCCCTCAAATCAGCAATTGAGACCACCTCAAAGGACATTTGCAGTGAACTGGCAGCTGTGAGGCAGGTCCTCACACAAATGGTGGCAGTAATGGAGGCCATGCGTCCGGTACAGGTGTTGGAACAAGCTGGGACATCTTCCAATGCGAGCTCCACTAAGTCCAGCCCCGTGCGTAGGTCTGGCCGGAACCTGCGCCGTTCGGACAGGGGTGCATCTGGTGCTGGAAGAGGGGGAGGGCTGTAGGTTCAGCCAGGCATACTGGTCTCATGTGGATTTATGGTGCATGCCAGTGCACACCATGTGTGGGGGAGTTGAGGGGAGAGGGGGAGGGAGGAGAGGGTATGTGGGGAAGTTGAGGGGGGAGGAGGGAGAGGGTGTGTGGGGAAGTTGAGGGGGGAGAGGGTGTGTGGGGAAGTTGAGGGAGGGGGGAGTGGGTGTGTTGGGTGGAGGGCTTGTGCACTATTAGTTACATATTCTGAATACACCTGTTATGCAATCTGACTTCACATGTGAGGACATTGCTTATTGTGTACGTGTGCTTTATTGGTGGACAGTCTACAGTGTCCATGTCCCTGACACACCCAGTGTCCTGAGTTCCATCTCCATGTCACACTCCCCATCCATGTGTGCTAGAAAAATTGGTCAATCAGAGTCTGATGCATGGCACGTCCCTCCTGTGCATCGCTGCCTCCCCGAGGTGCAGCCCCATCTCCACCCTCCTCATCCTCATCGTCAGGTGGTTGCAGTTCAGTGTCAGGGGGCAGTGGCACATTCTGTCTGATGCACATATTGTGTAGCATGACACATGCCATGACGATCTTGCCCACCTTCTCATGGCCGTACAGGAGTGCACCACCAGACCTGCTGAGGCAGCGAAACCGTGCCTTCAAGAGGCCAAAGGTCTGCTCAATCACCACACGGGTACGTGTATGCGCACGATTGTAGTCCTCCTCGTGCCTGTTCTGCGGGTTCCGGACTGGGATAAGGAGCCACCTCTTCAAGGGATAGCCTGCATCACCTGCATGTGGGCAACAGTGATTATGTGTAAGTCCTCACATCACATGGGACCTGTATCAATGACACCATAGCAAGCATTCATTTCCTGTATGCACCCACAGATCCATGCATCAATAGAGGCACATGAAGTGACTGTTATGTGTGTATTCCACTTATAGGCAGTTGTGCGTGCCATCGTCAACTGGGCGCAGGGGGGGGGGCAATTCCTTGTGGTTGCTCATGCACTGTAGTAGTCCACGATGGTTGTTCCCATGATCTGGGTGATGTGCAGTGATATGGATACTACCATCCTGTCAACATTGATAGCAGCGTCATGATGATCTTACTTTGCACGACAAATGGTGACATGCTGTTTTGGTGGACCTCTGTGTTGGTGTAGGGGTGCGTTCTTGTATCTTGCCCTCATGTGGCTCATTTGTACGCAGTAATGGAGACCTGTACTTTTAGATGATGGTATTTGGCGCTGTGCATTGGCCATCCTCATTGCTTGTTGCTGCATTGTGCTGTGGGGTCTACGGTCTGATTATGTGCAGTGTACATGTTGATGGCTATGTAATGGTTGTTGCACTGCATAATTTTCGTGGTAGTGCAGCTTACATCTTTTATTTTGTGGTCAGGTGTTGGGTTAGGTCTGGCCTGCTTTGGGGTATGAGCATGGTACATCCTCTCAGGTACTCTCAGCCAGGTGAAGTATGCATCTCTCCCCCCCACCCCATCTCAGCCAGGTGAAGTATGCATCTCCCCCCCCCCATCTCAGCCAGGTGAAGTATGCATTTCTCCCCCCAATCACCTACCCACATTACATTTCCATGAGCCTGACATGCAACTCACCGAGAAGCCAGGATCTCTGCCCTGCATGTCGCTCCATGTAGCGTGGTATCGTGGAGTTCCACATGACCATTCAATCATGGGTTGATCCGGGGAATCGGGCACAACAATGTGTGATGATCTTGTTTGAGTCACATACCATTTGCACGTTGATGGAGTGGTATAACTTACGGTTGCGGTACACTACCTCCATGGCATGTGGGACCACCAATTCAACATGGGTGCAGTCGATGGCGCCAATGCAACCAGGGATGCCGGCCAGTGAATGGAAACCAACTTTGGTGTTGGAGATCTCCTGGGCTGTCCGTGGTAGGAAAATGTGGTCGCATGTGTGCTTCAGGAGGGCATCAAGCACTTGGTGTTAGGCAGAATCCTGTGCAGTGCCCTTAGGGACCACTACACACAATTAAGACTACAGGTAGCAATACAAGTTTACCTTTGGTACAAGCCCGTACTACTAAGTTATAGTGGTAGCAGTAGCAGAGCAGCCAGGCTTATCTCAAGAGTATATGAGCAGTAGCAGAGATTACACAAAGGGACCACAATTACTTTGACTCAAGCAAACACTGACTCAAGGTTTCAGGTAAAAAATATAAGTACATTTATTTTTAAACCATCAGTTATAAACACAACACCTCTATTAAACTTTGAACAAAACCACACGTTAAATATACTACAACTAACCAATTCACTTTGTACAGTATGTCTCAAGGTAAGTACCCCGTGTTTGAATGAACCGGTGTTATGAACAAAACACAATACCGCAGATACGGTTGCGATCACTTTTTGACAGTTCGGTCTACTCAATAAACGCGTATCAATGACATGAAATGCTAATGGGGCAAAAGCACACTTAGTACCTGAGATAACCAGAGGGAGTTGGAGGCAAAAATCACAGGCAATATTTAGGTTAGGCAGACAGTATCGAGAAACAATCAGAAACAGGAGTTCAAAAGTCAAAGGGTTGGAGCCAGGTTTAAGCGACACCGGAGACGTGTACCGAAGATCACACCGTTAGACAGTTCACGATGCAGCATAGCCCAAAAGTACTTGGACATTGTCAATGTTCGGAAGCAAAAGTTATAAGAAGGAGGGAAGACAAGGACGAGCCTTGAGGATGAAAAAAAGGGATTCACCCAGTTTCCTCGAGTAGAGCACAGTACCTTATTCCAACGATGCAGCTGGTGCCCTGGCAGTTGTTCCTGTTGGTTTCCCACAGACCCACGATTCCTGGAGCTTCGTTGTGAAGGAGGATGTTTGAAGGGGGTCTGCACCACACAGGGATGAAGCCGGCAGCAGCAACAATGAAAAAGGTGTGCTCCTTAAAAACAGGAGCGGCTCAGCAGGTGGCTATCTGGACCACTACAGCAGTGTGCAGCGATTTCAACCACGGTGGAGATCTCTGGCTGAAGAAGATGAGCTGGTTATCCCCACCAGGCTCAAGGGAAGAAGACTCAGGACTGGATCTCCTCTTAGTCGTTGAAGGGAAGATAGATCAGGACTGCAGCAGGGCTTCACCGGGACGGGGTAGTTGCAGCAGCCGTCGTTCTCTCCGGTTCTCTTCAGTTCCTTGTAGTTCCAGAGGCGACTCTGACTTCTAGCCCAAGAGACCTGCCTTTTATGCGCAAAACCCCCATTCACACAGCCTGGCTGTCAATCACGCAGCAGGGGGGTTGTCCACCCAGGACAACTACCTCAGCCAATCATGGCAAAGTGTGACTTGGGTTTCCCAGGATACCCTGTGCAGGGGGTGATTACACCCCTCCCTCACATTTAGCCCACCTAGACACCCAGGCGCCTTGAGGAGGGCTTCTCTGCAGAAGCCCGCCAAAAGACGGTGAAAAAAGAAGGTAAACCTAGTTTGCTGCGCAACGTAAAACACAAGAAGGACTTTAACAAAAAGAAATGGTGAATAAACACAACCGGAGCCAAAAGAAAGACGATTTGGTCAAGTGGGTTTATGTTCGAGGCTAATATAATAGCCAAGAACAGTACCACGTATATCTAATATAATCGCGGTAGAAAAGGTAGGGTAGATACCACTGCCACCAGCCAAGTCTAAATGTTAAAAGAGCGAAACAATGCTCAGGGAGGTACAGACAAAAAAGGGATACAGATTAGCCCTTTCCAGTACTCCATGTAAGATGGGGTGTACTGGGTCTGTGGTAAAAATGACTATGTAAAGTAAATGGCAACTTACCTTTCTCTGGGGGACAGTAGTCAGCCCCAGCAAAATGGAGTCAGAGGGAAGTCTTAAAGACAACCCTGGGTTACTACACTAAAGGTGCTGTGTAGCCCGTTCAAGAACAGGGGCACCTGGAGTGGTGTGCTCCAGTGCCCAAGATCACACAATGAGTAAAAACACATAGGTCAAAACACATGTAAGAGTGGAAAAAGGATGTACACTCTTACCAGGTGGAAAAAAATAAACTCCAGAAATCCAGCAAGGCTGCTGGGGGACTCACTAGTTGAGGGAAATTAGACCTAGAAGGAGAATTCTCCCTAACACTTGGTTCAGCGTACGTGAGAATAATGGTTGTGATATGCCATGCATTTGCCCCACTGTGTGCTGGTAGGTGCCTGTGCCCAGGAAGTGGAGCACAGACACTACCTTCAGTAGAGGTGGGATGGCGGTGCATATTTCAATCAGGCTGACAATGTCATCATGTATTATGTCCACAATGGTGGTGATGGTGTCCCGGTCCAGACGGTACAGGGTGTGGATCTGCTCAGGGGTTAGGTTGAATGTACTGGCTCTGATGCAAGGGATTGGGGGCTGCCTGTGTGATACCACTGGCTGCACTGGTGGGGCATGCTGGGCCTGCCTCACCCTCCTTCTCATCCTGCTTCTCCTCTGTGCTGCCTGTTGTTGTTGTTTTTGCGGAGTTCCACTGCTATCATGTCCTCCAGCCCCAGCATTGCTAGTAGTATTGGAATCATTTTGGTGTGTGACTGGGTGTGGGAGGGGTGGGGTGTGTTCCTTTTGTGCTGGCCCCGTCTATATTGCCTCCACTTGTGCTGATTGTGTGCACCTGTGGCAGTTGGGAACACTGCACATGGCCGTTTAGGGGTGGTCTGCGATGCCGGTATTTACTCCATGCCGGTAAGGTACTTTTCGGGCTTCAGTAGGCCGTTGTTTGCTTGTCAGCCTGTCTTGTGATGTCCATGCCGGGATTGCTGGCATGAAGGGTCGCATGCCCGCGTTATTTACGGTGCCGCTAATAGCGGGTTGCGGGTCATAATAGCACGGAGCAGTAAGCGATGCCGGTAATCCTTTACCGGCATTGTTTTTCCCTTACCTCCAACCTCCTAATGACCCCCATTCAGTTTACGTCGCGCCAACACCGAACCTCGCGCTTTACCTTAAACCATCACTCACCTGTTGTCAGACATTGCGGTTTCATCCATCTTCCTCCTGGCCGCTTTCTGCGCCCCCACAGCTGTTTTGGGCAACATTTCCATCTATTGGGAAGAAAACAGAAGAGAAAAGGTTATTCAGGAATTAACAGCAATGTTGAGAGCAATAATACCAAGACAGAAAACGAGAAGAGGCAAAGAGAAAACAGAAAGGAAAAGAGACAAGAGGAGAAGCATAGTCGCAGCTGGACTGGACTATTACTTATCGGGAATCAGTAAAAGAACTAGATCCCATCGACAAGCGCCCCTGCCAGAAGTAGCAGGGCAGAGAGCTTACCATCACTAATTAACAGGTGTGCCCTATGGGCCGGTACAGGCCCCCGTAAATCGCACCTTGGGTAGAAGTGTTTGAGAGGTACAACAGTTAACGATCAGCGCACTCACATTTTCTCATATCCACGCAGGAGTAGAGTCAGCAATTGCCGCCGCTCACAGCTTATCAGCAGAGGGAAAGACCTGACAGGGGTGATCTAACTCCTGGGAGGGCTGAAACTGTGCCCCAACGCCTCCGCAGAGACCAGGTGAGCGCAACAGAACGCAAAGCCTCTACGACTCTCTGCCTGGGCGTTATGGAAACCTCAGAGACAGACCAATTGGCCCAATTACTAGGGGAATTACGGGCTGAAGGACATGCTTCGAAGCAGGAAACTAGTGCATTAAGGAGGGATCTTATTGTAACTCGAGAAAGAACCAATGACTCGGCAAGACAGATGCTACAGGCACAAAATGGGCAGGTTCCCTTGCCGGGGATAGCCCATTCTTCCACGCCACAGCAGTCAACACCGGTTCAGGTGGTCCTTGCAGGAGCAGTGCCTCTAGCCCCGCCCAAACGCTTCGCTGGCGATCTAAACAAGTTCCACATATTCATGAACCAATGTCTTCATTTCTTATGCAGACCAGGAGCCTTTCCTAACGATCAAGCCAAAGTTGCATTCATGCTCTCATATCTAGGAGGCAATGCAGCGGACTGGTCAATACCATTGGTAACTCAAGATGATCCTTTGCTTCGGAACTTTGGGGATTTTCAGCATGAGATGGAGAAATTGTTTGGCCGACATACTCAAGGACAAGCTCTGGACAACAAATTGTTGTCACTCAGACAGGGGAATCAAGATCTATTAACCTACATTGCAAACTTCAATCGTCTTATAGCCCAGACCAACTGGCCAGAAGAAAAGAGGACTAGGCTCTCTGATCGAGGACTATGTGGAGAACTTAAGGATGTCTTGGCTCAGGTTGTGAACCCACCTGAGGGGTGTGCAGACTACATAGACCTGACAGTGAAACTCGATCATAGGTTGCAGAATAGGAAAATGGATCGAGCCAGAACAGAGGGAAGGTCAGTTTATGTGCGACCCCGTGAGAAATATCGCTGGTCTACAATCCCTACTCACAACCCCACCTTTAGGCCTGTTAGGTCTAAAATTCAGCCTTACTTCAGGGGGAAACTCTCTAACACTCCCCTCTATGTTGACTAAGCCTGAAATCCAAGTGCATGACCAAAGTAATTAAATCTTCGCAAGACGATGGTATGTTCGCTATAGTAGCCAACGCATCTTTAAGTTCTTCCCGCAAACCTCTACAAAATAATGTTGCCCTCTTTTCCTCCGGCCACTTAGTCTCCAGCACGAGCAACCTAAACTGTGTGATGTAAGTGACTAAATACTTGCTACCTTGTCGTAACTCCAACAACTCAGTGTCACCCTCCTGAGACATTAGCTGGCTGTTCAACATTTTACTAAATTCCCTCATGAATTCCTCAAAATTTTCAAAAATAGGACTCTGCTGGCTAACCAATAAAACTGAACATGCAGCCGCATCCCCCAATAAGTACAACAGAATAAAAGCTACCTTCGAGGTTCTAATGGTGAACACCTCAAGACGACAAAGAAAATGTAATTGACACTGAGTCACAAACCCTAAAACATTTTTTTAATCTTCCCCATAGCACTCTGAAGCCCCCAAAGGAATGGATAGATGACAATCCCTGATCCTAACCAACATTTTACTCTTGCTCCTAACCTCACATACTTCCTCCTGAGTTAAATCCGGAGGTCTCATTTCCTCCGCATTATCCTCTGGTAAAAGTGTACTTTGTGCCTGCAACACACTTACCTTTTCCACCAAACCTTCCACTTTCTTATTCAAAAATTAATTTTCATTTCTCACAGCTTTCAACTCTTGCCTAATGTCTAACAATACCTCCCCCAACGAGCTAAGAGAGAAACCTGTGGGGTCCATACCAGCTTGGCCGGAAGATTTATCTTGGGCCTTTCATAATGTCAGGTTCCTGCTTTTCCTTCCATAGGAGCTGCTGAACCCCACAGTTCCTCCCCAGCTGTTCTGTGCCCCACTTTTACTTTACAGTGAGGATCAGATCAAGTGGTGGGGGAAAGGGGAATGGGACAAAACAACAAACGACACAGGAGCTCTTCTTCCTTCAAACTCTACACTCTGCATGAGAATTACACAGTTGCATATTAACTTCACAACACACTTTCAATTCTACTAAACAAACCTGAATTATACCTTTGTTTCCTTCGCCACTATCTTGGAGGAATTTACTTTATATCTCAATTGTTAGTATTTATTCTGAAATGTCTGAGTTTCCAAGAATTAAATAACATTCTCTTTAATGTTTCTCTCCAAGCACAGTATAACCTGAATTCCAAAGTATTCTGACCTTGTACTCCAAAACTCCTTTCAAAATCATAATGGTTCTCCAATTTGTAGTTTTAAATTAATTGCCACTTCTGCCAGTCAATCTTCCTAAATGTTTATATTGTATTTATAATAAAAGAGAAAGACTTCAATATTATTCCTAGTTAACTCTACTACTACCTAAGATGCGCATCTAAAAAATGACACTACCCAGAATTCCTAACAAAATGGCCACCGGCAATTTATTGCCATATTGTGCGTCATCCGGAAGCCTTTTCTGTTTCAGTCGGAAGAAACAAACTGTCTTTGAAAACGTATTAAAGTATCAGAAGGAATCATGCCTTTACAGGTTAAGCAGGTATTGTGTTCACATGTAGTTTTATTTAATTTGCCTTTGCTGAAGTTAAGAAGAACCAAAGAACTACTGCAACACTGAAGTCACTAACAAATTACAAAGTGAGTCTGCGGTAACGTTTAAGATTTCCGCTCCGATGCGAAAAGTTTGTGGCAACAAATCTCAAACAGAATGTTTGCGAGAGCTGTGTAAAAGCGGACCTTCTCGATGCGAATGAACAAATAGTTCAAAAAGGCATTCAAAAACATACGGCTACCAAAACACTGTAACATTTAGATTTCTTTGTGCGCAGCATAAACGAGAGTCGCGCAAAGGCTGCCGTCCACATCAGCTTAAATCAAAACAGTTTCCAAACATCAAACCCCAAAACATGAGTCTTCAAAACATTTAATTATGCTGCCTTCTTCATCCGCTGCGTTTCCCTGTCTACGGTCACTGCTCCCTGGCTTTGAAATGACATGAAAACAATTTCTTGCTTGCCATAAGCAGATTTCCTGAAACGCAGCGTTCCCTACTGCTTTCACAGTTCTGAGCATATTTAGTTCAATTTTAAATGCTGCAAGCTTGCCAACACGCTGCGCTCCCCCCAGATATCTGTAAACTGCTGGCAACTTCTTTCTTCTTTCTTCAATCTTCTTACTTCAAAATTATATAAAAGGTAGACCTAAGAGGAGCTACACTAAAACATGGCTAACTCTATTAAAGGAAATGATGAAAGGCAGTTTAGAATGTACTGCCAGGACAATCTGTCCTCTACATTCTAAAATGGATCACTGCTGAAGGAATCCACCATCTTGGCTTGGGTTTGAACTCAATCCACCATCTTTAGTGTTCAACTCAGCAGATATCTGAGCAAAGGCATTAACGAAAATGGATAACCATTTAGTACTGCACATAAATCCACCACCCTCCAACTTATGCGCTCTGCAGACTCTATGTATCCTAGTTCCTAGCCTTACTCTTCCAGTACTACCCCCAATGTCCCTGACACTTGTGTCAGTGCACATCCAAGCCCAACAACCAAGAACCACTCAGGATGTCAGAGATGCTGGAAGCACCCTGGATGCATGTAGCCATTGATTTCTCTGGTTTCCTCTCATAAAGATGATTTTTTCCACAGTGGCAAGCACCGTCATCCCGGAATTGGATAACAAATTCTCAGCATGGGGCATTCCAGAGGTTTTAAAATCAGACAACGGCCCACCTTTCAGCAGTCTGGAATTCGACCGGTTCATGTGTTACATGGACATACATCACAGTAAAATCACACCTTCCTGGCCACAAGCGAATGGCATGGTAATGAAATGTATGGGGAGTATCAAGAAGGTGCTCCAACAAAACGAACTGAGCACAAGGTCGTTAAATCAAGCTGTATGTAACATGCTCAGGATTATAGAAACTCACCACATGAAACAACAGGGAAATGTCCTTCCGGGGCTGTTGTTCGGAAGGAAGGTGAAAACAAGACTTCTCCACATTAGGTCCACCCCAGGAAACAACACCATGGCGCTGAAGTGCACCAATGCTTCCAAGAAGCAAGAGATGAAGACATACGCTGATGGGAGACAAAATGCAAAACCATCAATGTTGCAAACAGGGGAAAATGTTCTTGTCTGCCGAAGGAAAGAGAGGAAATTGGAATCCAAATTTAATCCCAATCACCTGGTTGTATCCCAGATAAAAGGGTCAATGGTGACCGCTCGGTCCCCTGGACGAGTCATTACACAAAACATGGTGCAATTTAAACTGTACCAAGAAGGAGAAGATGAGTCATGAAGAAGAGGATAATACTGAAGGATGCAGCAAGGAAAGGTCAAAGAGGGAGGACTCTAACTCTGAACCAGCAGTGAAAGAGCGGACCAGACCTAAGCGAGATATCAGGAGACCAGTAAGACTGATTGAGGAGATGTGAGAACAGAACTGTGAGTAATGAAAATGTATTTGCCCACGAGGGGAAGATGTCATGTCTGTTGTAAGGATGGCATGGTATCAAACAATAACACAGACACAAGTGATCACAGTTCAAAGGTGTTTATTGAACTTCAATTGGGTTTGAAAAACACCTATCTAATCCTAAATCTAAAGATGGGAGCAAGCTACGACCATCAAATAATATCGCAGTCCTAGTCGAGTCTGTAAAAATAAAAGGGCCTGTACTAATAAACCTATTGCCAATCCTTACTTCTAAATACAAATAGTGTGTTAAACAATGTTATGCAGAAGACACGTGTTCAAGAAATAATATGTCAGGATATTCAAGCCATTGGCTTTCCTTCCCCATTTTTTCAGCACGGGACAGGGCGGCACACTCGAGCTTAGTAACTCTCTGACTTCTCTAGCACGAGGATGCAGTTCAAAACCTCAACATCAGGGCCTTCTGTGTCAAAGTCTTTTT
Source organism: Ambystoma mexicanum (assembly GCF_040938575.1). Classification (NCBI taxonomy): domain Eukaryota; kingdom Metazoa; phylum Chordata; class Amphibia; order Caudata; family Ambystomatidae; genus Ambystoma; species Ambystoma mexicanum. Next base: position 1,348,166,316 of record NC_090930.1, read on the forward strand.
GCCATTCAAAGTATCTTATTTCAGAGAGTTTGATGCAACACGACAAACAATAAAGTTCCTTTCTTCTTAGGATTTCACATGTACAACTTCTCTGGTGATTTTCGGTTCACCCTGGGTCCCCCTCTGCCGGGCTCAGACCAATTTTAAGACAAAACGTTTCTCAGGAGATTTACTGTACTTTAACACAAAGCTTTCAATTGAACTCCCTCTGCCGGGCTCGAACCAACTTTATCTACTTTTCAAAGCTTTCTTTTCTTCAGAAATTGAAGACTTTCGACCGTGCACAGGGTTTTTCTCAACACGTTGCAGGACCACTTTGATTCACAATTACTTGTTTTCTTCTTGATATAACCTTCTCTCACTTTCACTTTTAGCCACTTCTTAGCTGTATACCTTACAGAGACCTTTGATTGGGCACCAACATGGGGCCGGACCACTCTGTCAAAGGTAGTGTATCTTGCTCTGAAAGTTCAATCACTCATCAGCAGTTCACTTTACTTGCGTCTCTTATCACACGCGTTTTAACAATGTTCGTACCAGCGTTCACCATACAATGTTGCTGCTTGTAACCTTGGCTTCAACACAGACCAGTCTTGTATCGGTCTCCCCAACACATCGGCTGTGTTGATTTGACTGACGTTGCTTTGTTTTTGGAGCACAGGATAGTACTATGGCGACTCGTGATTCTCCCCACCTTGATTATTGACATCAGAAGGATCCGACACACAATGCAGGATTCTTCAGCCTGGTTTCCTGGTCTTATGCTTTCTATTTTCGAGGCTTCAGGAAATTAACGGTTCCTCGTTGAAAAGGTAATGGGAACTTCCCTTCTTGAGATCCCCTTCTGTTTTGCTATCTTTCTTCTCTCGTTAAACCGCCATCTCGGAACTGCTGTTTCCTCGTGTGCTTTGCCTCGCTCTGAGTGTGCTCTCATGCTTCGCCTTTTATCCGTGTGGGGAAGCTTAATGGAAGTCAGGTGTGTGTGATGGTCAGTAATTGCCTGACCTCGCCTGACCATTGTAATGAGACACATCAGGTATACAGCTCGGGTGTTAGTCTCCCATAGCGGTTTGCACGTGTGAAAGTGTTCACATTGTAAAAGGGGAGGTAGAGTTCCTAAATATCCTACCTGGTAGGATTGGGTAAAGGTGTTACAGGGAAAGGGGATACCGTGTTTCACCATCTGGTGTCCCATTCGCACTCCCGAAGACCCTTCACCCAGGTTATCCTCCCACACTGGTCCACCCCCAGGAAATGGATCCAAAAACGATGGCCGTTTCCTTACCACCTGAATGACAGATCCCTTGTTACTAGTGGGTGAGACACCTTCTGGTTTCTCACATGCCCTTCCCTATGCGATATAGCCGCATCTGTTTCACAGGGAAACCGAGAAAGTGAATCAGCGTTCCCCTGGTCTTTACCTTTTCGGTGCTCCACAGTGAAACAGTAGGGTTGCAGGTCTAGGAAACATTGCATGACTTGAGGGTTAGAGTCCTTTGCTGAATGATCCACACTAATGGAGAATGATCTGTGACAAGTGTGAACTTCGTTCCTAGGAGATAGTATCTTAGATAGGTGATGGCCCATTTGATGACAAGGGCCTCTAATTCTAACAGAGTAGTTTTGTTCAGAGGAAAGAGTTTACAACTAGTGAATAGGATAGGGTTTTCTAACCCATCACAAACCTGTGACAAAACTGCTCTTTACCATAACCCTGTAAGAGAGGCGTCAGTTTGTAACAGAAACTCCTTTGAAAAATCTACTACCTTTAGGATCGGGTTCTGGCACAGAGTTTGTTTTAAGCTGTTGTAACATGTCTCGTCCTCGTCAGTCCAATGAATCTTCTTTGGTTCAGCGTTCTTTAATTTGTCTGTCAATCTAGCTGTTCTATCAGAGAAATTAGGGATAAACCTACGGTAATAACCGATTAATCCTAAGACTGCTCTGGGGTCTCTCTTGGTCTTAGGTGTGGGGGTATCTAGGACAGCGTTCACTTTTTCTCATTGAGGCTGGACACTGCCATTCCCTACAAAGAAGCAGAGGTATTTCACGGCTGATTGAGCCAGCTTACATTTGGATGGATTGGCAGTTAATCTGACTTCTCTGAGGGCTCTCATAATAGTAAAGAGATGGAAAAGATGGTCTTCCCAAGTCTTACTATAAATGACTATGTCATCAATATAAGCCCCACAGAAATCAGAGTAGGGTTGTAATATCCTCTCCATAAGCCATTGGAAAGTGGTGGGAACTTTGAACTGGAATAGTCCCAGTGATGTTGAGAAAGCTGTCTTTTCCTTATCAGGTGCATGTGCTGAGACCTGCCAGCACCCCTTGGTTAAGTCTAGGGTTGATTGGAAGGTGGTATTTCCGAGTTTATCAATCAAGTCATCGATGCGTGGCATAGGATAGGCATCAAAGTCAGAAATGGCATTGACCTGACGGAAGTCTATGCAAAACCTCCAGGACCAATCAGGTTTTGTGACCAACACAATAGGGGAGGACCATGGGCTTGAAGATTGTTCGATAATATTTGCACTTAGCAGTTTCTTCACTTCCTCAACCACTATCTGTCTAGGGGCTTCTGAGAGTCAATATGGTTTCAAATGGACCACATTTCGCTTTGGAGTTCTGATATAATGATAAGTGCCTTGCACTCTCCCTGGTTTCTCGCAGAATACATTGAGGAATGTTGTGACTGTGGGGCCGATTCATGGAACAAACGTGCGCCGAAAATCTTCGCGCAAGCAGGCGCAAGCAGGCGCAAGCGGAAAAAAACAGGCGCATGTGCACGCGTGCGAATCATGGAAGTCCCTGCGCGTGTTCACCTCGGGATGTGCGCCAAACCCGTGCATGGCGCACAAGTCACTGCAACATCCCGAAAGGCGTGCGCGACGCGCACAGTGAAAGCGCACAACCTCGGCGCATACACCAGAAAGTGGGCGGGACACGGGGCGTAACGCGCGGAATGGGGAACAACGCGCGCGCGAAAATAAGGGCGTAACTGGGGATGTACTGCTGGGAAGCAGACGGAACGCCCAGACGCACTCAAACCACACGTATTCATGGAATCGAATAGGGCAAAGCCACGCACAGCCAAAGACACGCACAAGCTGAAACACGTCCGCCACACGAAGGCAGGCGGTAGAGTCCCACCGCATCACAAAAGTGGCAACATACAGCAATTGGGCCTGTGCGAGCGGGGCACATGTATTGCGGGGGGGTGCGGGAAGCAACACATGCGATCGAGCGGGGTATGTGTATTTCGGGGGTGCGCGGGAAGTCACACACGCGGGTGCGCGGGAAGTTACACGAGATTGAGCGGGGTACGTGTATTTCGGGGGTGCGCAGGAAGTCACACACGCGATTGAGCGGGGTACGTGTATTTCGGGGGTGCGCGGGAAGTCACACACGCGATTGAGTGGGGTACATGTATTTCTGGGGTGCGCGGGAAGTTACACATGCGATTGAGCGGGGTACGTGTATTTCGGGGGTGCACGGGAAGTTACACACGCGATCACATCAGGGTACATGTATTTCGGGGGTGCGCGGGTAGTTACACACGCAATCTCATCAGGGTACGTATATTTCGGGGGTTTGCGGGAAGTTACACACGCGATATCATCAGGGTACGTGTATTTCGGGGGTGCGCGGGAAGTTACACACGCGATCACATCAGGGTACGTGTATTTCGGGGGTGCGCGGGTAGTTACACACGCAATCTCATCAGGGTACGTGTATTTCGGGGGTTTGCGGGAAGTTACACATGCGATCTCATCAGGGTACGTGTATTTCGGGGTGCGGGGGAAGTTTCCCACGCAACATCAGCAGGGTACGTGTATTCCAGGGGTGCGCGGGAAGTTCCACACGCAATTCCATCAGGGTACGTGTATTACAGGGGTGCGCGGGAAGTTCCACACGCAATCTCATCAGGGTACGTGTATTACAGGGGTGCGCGGGGAGCAGCACACGTGAATTGCACGTGTGGGTCCTCCTAGGTGTTCCTTCTACACCCTCCACGGCCCCTGCAGGTGGCTCACACCACAGGGGCCTACCCTGCACATGTCCTGCAGGCACCCCATCCACCATGGCCATGCCCCCCAGCCAACCCACATGTCAACTTGCACTACTGCCCACCAACGCATGTCCCCCTGCACCCCCAGCCACCAGGGGCACCCTCCACCAGGCCCCCACCCATGTCTCCCACCACCCCCACCCCCCAGCACTGTGGGGCACCTGCCAGCAGGCCCCCACCCATGTCCAACTCATGTTCCCCACCACCCCCACCCCCCAGCCACCAGGGGCAGCCTCCACCAGGCCCCACCCATGTCTCCCACCACCCCCACCCCCCAGCACTGTGGGGCACCTGCCAGCAGGCCCCCACCCATGTCCAACTCATGTTCCCCACCACCCCCACCCCCCTGCCACCAGGGGCAGCCTCCACCAGGCCCCCACCCATGTCCAACTCATGTTCCCCACCACCTCCACCCCCAGCAGTGCAGGGGCAGCCTCCACCAGGCCCCCACCCATGTCTCCCACCACCCCCACCCCCCAGTCACCAGGGGCAGCCTCCACCAGGCCCCCACCCATGTCTCCCACCACCCCCACCCACCAGCAGTGCAGGGGCAGCCTCCACCAGTCCCCCACCCATGTCTCCCACCACCCCCACCCCCCAGCCACCAGGGGCACCCACCACCAGGCCCCCACCCAGGTCTCCCAGCACCCCCACCCCCGAGCCACCAGGGGCAGCCTCCACCAGGCCCCCACCCATGTCTCCCAGCACCCCCACCCCCCAGCAGTGCAGGGGCACCCACCACCAGGCCCCCACCCATGTCTCCCAGCACCCCCACCCCCCAGCCACCAGGGGCACCCACCATCAGGCCCCCACCCATGTCTCCCAGCACCCCCACCCCCCAGCCACCAGGGGCAGCCTCCACCAGGCCCCACCCATGTCTCCCACCACCCCCACCCCCCAGCCACCAGGGGCACCCACCACCAGGCCCCCACCCATGTCTCCCACCACCCCCAGCACTGTGGGGCACCTGCCAGCAGGTCCCCACCCATGTCCAACTCATGTTCCCCACCCCCCCACCCCCCAGCAGTGCAGGGGCACCCACCACCAGGCCCCTACCCATGTCTCCCAGCACCCCCACCCCCCAGCCACCAGGGGCACCCACCACCAGGCCCCCACCCATGTCTCCCAGCACCCCCACCCCCCAGCCACCAGGGGCAGCCTCCACCAGGCCCCCACCCATGTCTCCCACCACCCCCACCCCCCAGCCAACAGGGGCACCCACCACCAGGCCCCCACCCATGTCTCCCAGCACCCCCACCCCCCAGCCACCAGGGGCAGCCTCCACCAGGCCCCCACCCATGTCTTCCACCACCCCCAGCCCCCAGCCACCAGGGGCACCCACCACCAGGCCCCCACCCATGTCTCCCACCACCCCCACCCCCCAGCACTGTGGGGCACCTGCCAGCAGGCCCCCACCCATGTCCAACTCATGTTCCCCGCTACCCCCACCCCCAGCAGTGCAGGGGCAGCCTCCACCAGGCCCCCACCCATGTCTCCCAGCACCCCCACCCCCCAGCCACCAGGGGCACCCACCACCAGGCCCCCACCCATGTCTCCCAGCACCCCCACCCCCCAGCCACCAGGGACAGCCTCCACCAGGCTCCCACCCATGTCTCCCACCATCCCCACCCCCCAGCACTGTGGGGCACCTGCCAGCAGGCCCCCACCCATGTCTCCCACCACCCCCACCCCCCAGCTGACATCGCTGTCTACAGTTCCACTTGGGAGGAGCATTTGACTCACTTGGATAAAGTGTTGCAGGCCTTGAAAAGGGCTAACCTCACTATCAAGGCCACCAAGTGCCAGATAGCTCAAGGGAAAGTCACCTATCTTGGTCATGAGGTAGGAGGGGGTCAAATCTAACCTCTCCCCAGTAAAGTACAGGATGTACATGACTGGGAGACTCCCACTACTCAAACCAAGGTGGGAGCCTTTTTGGGCCTCACTCGGTATTATCGCAACTTCATGACGGACTATGGAACCATAGCTGCCCCTCTGACAGCTCTGACTTCGTCTATACAACCGAGGAAGGTTAATTGGACAAAAGACTGTCAGAGGGCCTTTGTTGGCTTGAAAGAAAGTCTGTGTTTTAGGGCACCTGTTTTGTGTGCGCCTGATTACAGCAAGCCCTTTATCGTCCAGAACGATGCCTGCAACACCGGAATTGGAGCTGTCTTGTCCCAGTTAGATGACAAATGGAGGGAACATCCGATCATATTCATCAGTAGACAACTCAAGGGTAGAGAACTTAGGTGGGCTACTGTAGAAAATGAGTGTTTCAGTATAGTTTGGAGCCTTAGGCGTTTTAGGCACTACCTTAGTGGCTTATGCAGATGAAGGGTGAAAACCCGAAACTGCCCAGGTGGTCCTAATGGCTATGCCTGCAAAGGCTAGACTTTACCATAGAGCATAGACCCGGGAAGAGTCACGATAATGCAGATGACCTTTCCAGAAGGTATGTTGACCATCTGGATGAGGGTGTCAATCTCGTGGGAGATTAGACGCCCTAACCTCAGTCTGGGTGGGGGGGTGACTGTGATGCTGGAAATGCATTGGAGGGACAGGGCCTCTCTGTCCTTGTTCTGTAGTCCTTTTTCATGTATGTTCTGTGTTATTTGCAGCACAGGAGTGCAGTGGGACTCCTGGCACTGCAGCTCTTGCTCTTTTTGGTTTGGTGTACAGACCCTTGGGATACCCTTATGGCACCATGGGTGGGGGTACAACCCTGTACCCGTAGTGTATGTTTTTGGGCACCTGTGTGTGGCCCACAGAGCAGGGTATGGGCTGGTGGCAGCTCCATGCTGAATTTGACAGGTGCTCTGAGTATCCTCCATTTTGGGATACCCCGGCCCTGCCATTGGAATCAGTTGATTCCTGATAGAAGACACGATGGCCCCTGTGGCCTCTTGCTTTCTATTGCCTGTTACCTTGTTTTTCCCAAAGTCCTGGGAAGCCCTGGCTCTGTCCCTTCCCCCTGGCTGGCTGTTGGGTGGAAGTACCAGACATGGTACTGTGGGGAAGTCCAGGCCAGACTGGCTGGAGCCTTCGCACTGACTGTATGTTGTGGGTACATCCTTGGGGTGGGACCTGGGTGAATGTAGTGTATGACCAATATGCACTTCTTGTTATGGCTGTCTAGTTTCTGGTATGTTACACAAAGACTGAGACAGCCCTGCCCGATACTGGTATGAATGCAGTGTGGAGTGCTGAATGGCTTGGTACTTGTCCCAATACGCATTCCTTGTTGTGAGTGTCTGAGAGGGAGGAGAATGGACTGAATGCCCGGTGAGCCTGATTGGCTGCCTGCCTGCTGAATGCCCTTCTGAGTGATTGGTTGCCTGAGTGTGACCCAGCAAAATGAATGAGAGTCCACACAGTATATCTGGGGGCCTCTCACTGCTAGAAATCGTTCAGAAGCTGAAGTTGAAACTGACGCTTAATCTCAAAGTCGAGCGCGAAGAAGGATGTTGACTGCTGTTACCTTCACTGCAATCCGAAAGCTGCCGTGACCTCGAGACTGATCAGAGAGAGGACCTGGCTAGGAGACCTCTTCCCAAGCTACGAGGGTCCACTGTTCACCGCTAACCTTTGCCGAAGCGGCCTGGAAATCAGCCTTCGAAAGACTGTCAACAGGAGACGGGGACTGCCGAGGAGAACGAAGAGAAGCACCGGACAGCCATCCACCATAGTCGTCCAGGGTTCACAGGTTTGCTATAACCGCTGGAGGCCCGTCGAAGCTGTGCTGCCCAGAAGCAGGAACCGCTTGACACCGAGCCGCTGACGATCTGAGCCGCAAAGCTCCATTGATTAAGATCCTTTGAATCCAAGGATGCTCTCGCCACACCGCCGACCGCTTTGTCCCGCTGCAGAAAGTCGAGACCGCCGACGTGCCAAGGAGCATCCGCCAGTGGGTTTCCCGCCATCCGGAGAACGCAGAGACACCGACGACTCAACACCCGTGTTGGGCCAAAGTTATTCAGTGACTCTTTGCGGCAACAAACTAGCGTCATCGAGGTGTACCGCACGCCTCATCCCTGCAGGACGTCCCCGATTGATCGTCGTCGAGCACTGCCAGGAACGGAGCTGCTGCCTTGATGCCTTTGCTCATCATTTCTTTGAGGGATCTCGACGATCCGTGGCTCCTGCCTTAAAGGGAACCGCTCAAGAAGGATCTGTCAACAAACCCAACATCAAACTCTGCTATTCAAGGTACATTGGGGTGGTAGAACGATTTTAGAAGGATATAAGACCCATATAAACAATATATGGACTGTGCTTGTATTAAATATTTATTTATAGGTTGCCCAGGTGGGGGGATCCTCATACAGAACTGTGCCTGATGGTAGGGGCCCAATATTCTGCCCATTGTTTGAACCAACCTGCTTTCCTACTATGTCTATTGTTGCTTCACTTGATTAACTGATTTGTATGACATTTGAACTGAGTACAGTTGATGCATTTTAATGGAATCAAAGAGTAATTTTGGTACCACATAGAAACTGCATATATTTACCATTTTAGATTATCTTGAGCACAAAGTGTGTTATTGTGATTGTGTACATAACTTGAGCCTATTTATATAAAGAACTGTGTTTTCACTAACATCGTGTGTGGACATTGCTTTGTGGGTGCTTGGGGACTACACTGTACTTAAGAACCAGCCTGCATCCCCTCCTGAGAGCTTAAGCTTTCTTGGTTTAAATTAGTGTAGGCATGGGCGGACACACTCAGGCGCTTCCCCATCCAATTGAATGATGTGCACCTATCCACCATTCAGCACTCAACCCACGTAAACTCACAACTCCTCCCACCGCCCTGTCTGCCTCACAAAATCCAACAACACACTACTCCTCCTCCTGCCACTCACCCCGTCACCTCCCAACAAAGCCTTCCCACTTAACTCAGCCACACCCAGCGCAGACAACCGAACCCTCATCAATTCTCTCTCTACAGCATGTCTCTCACACCTAAACAGAAAATGTTCCACAGTCTCAGACACTCCACACACCGCACAATCCCTCGACTCTCGCTTCCCCACTCTAAACAGACAGTCATTCAGCCCCACATGCCCTATTCTCAATCGATTCAGCATCACCTCCTCCCCCCTCCTCCATTCTAGACTTCCCGGATCCACCTTTACTGACACTTTCTCACGAACACCAAACATCCACCTGCCTTTCACCCCACTCATCCACTTCTCCTGCCACTCATCCATGACCCGCCTCACCATCACTGCCTTCATCTCATCCACACTCAAAGGCAACCTTACATCAACCGCTTCCCTTCTCATACCCTCACCCGCCGCCAGATCCACTAACTCATTTCCCAGATTCCCAGAAGCCTTGATTGCGCGTCCACGTTTACCAAATAGAGAATCTTAGCTGGGGTTCTCTATGCCTCTAGTCTGACATATAGGGAGCAGGAGTCCAGACACTCCCCTTCAGTCTTTACAGTCTGCGCACTTTGCGGTTTTGGAAAAAGATAGATGAAGCTCTAGAGGAAATTCTGGGGATCAAGGGAAGGGGAAATAGAGGCTTGGCTTGGGGAAACCAATCCTGGAAAAATATGGTAATAGATGTTTGAAAATGCGTTTGGTTGTGTTGTTCCACGTGGGGAACACCTCTGGGTATCAGGTAGCGTAATCAACGATTGTAAGGACGTATTTGTTACTCAGTCTAGAGGCTTCCAATGGTTCAATGATATCCATCCGAGTTTGGGAGAACAGGACTTCTATTATTGGTAAAGGGTTCAGAGGGGCAGGCAAGGGAATATGGGTACTGGTACTGGTCTTCTGACATATTTCACATTTCTAGCAATTAAAGAGAACAATAAACATCGGAAATGTAACATCCCAAAACAGTGATCACCACATTATTAGAATAGATTGGGAAATCATCTGGGCCGGCACAGAGACTTTCCCAACTATTCAGATGAAAACAAACAAATCGGCGACAAGATTGCGCATTAATCCATCTCAAGTCAACCAGCTTGTGGAAAATTACATTGGCTCCAAGCGGCAGACGCTGAATAGTCAATTTCTTCAAAATATAAATCCTACTCATGTAGCCAAGGAAACCCACACTCCCTCCTATAATCCACTTATGGTTGAGAAAAAAAGAGAACAACGGAACAAACTCACTCGTCTTAAAAAATTAAAACTGGCGAATGGCACCATTCTGATGAAAAGGTCAAACAAAAGCATAGAAATTGGGTAAAGACTGTCAAAGCTCTGTTACTTCAAAAATATGCTGAATCGGTACTCAGCATGCTTAAATCGCATAATACAAGAGGCCTATGGAATTTACTAAATGCACAGAAGGGCCAACACGAAAAACTGACGCAGGTTATTCCAGAAGATACCTGGCAAGCCCATTTTTCAGCCATCTATACAAGAAAGTCGAGCAAAAATAACCTTAAACCAGCAGCTCGAGTTGAAATTAAATGGCCAGCTATATGGGAACAAGAAACTATCCTGCTACTAATAAGGAAATTAAGTGTCTCAAGAGCACCCGGCCCGACGGCCTCTGTAATGCCATCATTTAACGCAACCAGGTTGAATGGGCAAACCTATGCACACTTCTATTTGCAAACATAGAAAAATGCAAACAAATACCGAACTCTTGTAAGTCTGCTATCTTGATCCCAATATATAAAAACGGCAACCGAAACAGTCCCACAAACTATCGCCCAATTTCTCTATTGGACCTTAACAGCAAAATATTTGCGACGTTACTGTTAAAAAATCTTAATATCTGGATCAAAGATAACAATTGTTTTGATATCCGTCAAACTGGCTCCATTAAAAATACAGGAACCAACGTTAATCTTTTGATTTTAAACATCCGTAAACATGAAGCTCTTCTAAAAAAACGGCCCATTTATGCTGATTTTATCGATTTACATGCAGCCTTTGGCTTGGTTAACAGAGAAAAACTTTGGCAAAAATTGAGATTGTGGAACTGTCCATCAGATATTATAGAGCTGATTAAACAACTATAAACTAATACCACCATCAAAATTAGGCTATCCCGTGATGGAAGGCTATCCCTGCCGATTGATGTTAACAATGGCTTGAAGCAAGGCTGCCCTTTGGCAGCAACATTATTCAATCTATATATCTCGGACATTCCGGAAGAAGATCGTTTTTGTACAGCCAACCCACCGAAACTTAACGCCATACCTGTGCCACATTTATTGTATGCAGACGACATTGTGATCCTAGACCTTACCCCAGTAGGCTTACAAAGAAGCCTCTCCCAGATGGAGAAGTACGTGAAACAAAACGATCTAAAGATCAATACAACAGAAACCAAGATCATGTCTCTGACCAATAATAGGCAAAGCAAACAGAAAATTACATCATTCTTCAAGGATAACAAAAAGCTCCAATGGCAAAACTCAATCAAGTACTTGGGAATTCTATGGATCTCACAGCTTCAAATTAAGACAGCCTCCCTGGCCCGGCAAGGTTCCACAATACACTTCAAATATGGGAAGTTCTTGATGAAACCAGTCATAACATTTTATCGGCAAAAGGTGAGTGCTATTATCAGGTATGGGAGAGAAACCCTGATTAACAACGATCAAGCTATTTGGGATATGCTAGAAGGAATCTTCTGGCGGAAAATCCTAAAATTGCCTAACTTGGAAAAAACTGGACTTATACAGAAAAATCGCAAACAATGACAATATTACTGCTCTCGACATCTTCCGAACCAGAGAGAACTCGATAGTTGACACTGTTCTTAAGGCATGGAAAACCGCCATAGAGCAGCTAATGAGGGAAACGACATAACCTTGAAGTCTCTTGTCAATCGTCCACAATCAGTAAAAAATCAATTGCTATAAAACGACTGGATAAAGACTATCGCCTCCAAAACCAAATACAAAATGAACATCAATTGCGATATAGACATTAGACCCATCAACCAGCTCCCTGCATATCTTGTCATCTTCCCAGATTGAAATATTAGAGTTCGATTTCTCAGATTTCATCTGAATCTCTTACCTACACGCGAAGCTCTTCCCAATTCCAGACAACCGCCGAAATCAATGGCATTTTGCCGCTTTTGCAAACAAGAGGACATTGTTGAAACCCTATTCCACATCATTATGGAGTGTCCCAAATTTATGGAAAAAATAAACCTATTTAGAGAAAGACTCACATATCATGTGCCCCTCAGAACACCATATGAGCGCTGGGCCCAGATATTGGCAGGGGCCAATAAAAACTTGATAATACCATTATTCATTTTTGGAACAATATAACTACAAACTAATAGTCTCAGCCATTCATTGAATGAAAATTAATTTCTGCTGCTTCAGTCCCTCAACCTTAACGTGAGGAAGTACCTGAAATGTGATTTCCGTTGTGTTTTTTCTTGTAGTTTTTGTTTGGTTTTTAATTTTTTAGTAGTGATTGTAAACTATGTTGATAAAGCATAAATGTCATGATGCCCGCTCCCGGGGAGCCTGTTCAAGCCCTGCGTCCCCGAAAGCGGACATCCAGTCCCCAAGGAAGGACCCAGCAACCCCATATAGGGGCCCTTTGGACAGTGTCCTGGCGCCTATGGCGCCAGGCTCATAAAAGGCATCAGTCCTGGCGCCATAGGCGCCAGGCTCCTTATGGGAGTGCTTGGGTGCATTTACCTGATGCAGACCATGCTGCAGGATCCCGGCCTCCTTGAGGCCTGAAAGGAACTACTTTACCTGTGGGACGAATTTACCATCCGGGCGTGGTCGGGGAAGGATACATACCTGATTGGAGGAAGGATACATACCTGGAACTTCTTCCAAGGCTATTTAAACCCCACCCGAACAGCCACACGTGCTTCGCGTTGTTCTGCATCTAGCAGCTGGACGCTCACCGTGTCTGCTCCTGCATCCTGACTTCTGCCACGCCTGCCAGCATCCTGGATCACCTGCAAAGGAAGAGAAGAAGAGAACAGAAGAAGGAAAAGTCCTTACCTGCTAAATCCGCATCCCGGAGACATCTCGCCGACAATCCTGAAAAGGAGGACTTTTATTAAAAGCTCATCGCGTCGATCGCTGCAGCGCCGCATTCCACTCACCTTTACAGGGCGCCTCCATGTTCAGCAGCGATCATCCGGATTCGCAGTCAAGCCGCAGCGCCTAGGGAGAAAAAGACCAGAACAAAAGGTGAGAGAGAGAAGGGAATAAGGAAAGCTAAATCTCCATGTTAAGACTTACCTGTTGATTCATTCCCTCTTCAATTCGGGTCCGCGCCGCATCCTGGCATTTCCGGACCCCAGCCCCTAAGGGGAAAAAGAGACATCAGCGTTAATGAGCGAATGAAAAGACATTACCAAAAAACGCTCATTAAAGACTTACCTGATTTCTACAAGGATTTCACCTCTCATCTCGGGTCGGTGCCTGTTCCCCGGCATTCCGTACCCCGGCCCCTATGGGGAAAAAGACACTAGCATTAGTACATTAATGCATGGACACAAGGGGAACCTCTTATCAAAAAACTTACCTGGAAGCCAAGCAAGTTTGGTTCTCACCAATCCAAAAATCCAGTGAAGTAACTGGATACCAATGCGCCCCTGCATCAGCAGCAGGATGGAGAGCTAGTCCTTCCATACCCTAAGGTGAGACGCTACGAGGAATCACAGAAGGGTTTCGAGGAGGGTGAGAGGGGAAAGTGGGAGGCCGATTACATTACCCCGCAGACAGTTAATCCCCTATTTGCGCCTACAGAAGTATACTTCTGCGAGCCAGACACGCCAGATTTGGGGGCCCGGTCCAGTCCGTCTTCCGAACCCTGCGCATCACCATTAGAAGAGGTCACAGCAGCGCGAACCAGGCCAGCGCCTCTGTGGGAGTCAGGTGAGCGTTACAGAACGCGAAGCCTTCCTACAAATTCCCACCCAGGCGCTATGGAAAGTTCTGAGACTGATCAGTTGGCCCAATTACTGGGGGAATTACGGGCCGAAGTACATGCCGCTCGTCAAGAGACTAATGCCCTCAGGAGGGAATTAATAATATCAAAGGAAAGAACTGATGACCTGGCCAGACAGCTTTTGCAAGGTCAAGCTGGGCAAACTCCTCTACCCGGTTCCGGAGGGAACCCCGCTCCTGTGGTTTCCAGTAACCCTGTGCAGATTAATCTACCTGGAAACATGCCGCTGGCGCCACCCGAACGCTTTGCTGGGGACCCCAAACGATTTGCCGTATTCATGAATCAGTGTCGTTTGCACTTCCTATGCAGACCTGGGGCCTTCCCTAATGATCAGACCAAGGTAGCCTTTGTATTGTCATATCTCAGCGGCTGCGCTGCTGATTGGTCAGTTCCACTGGTTACTCAAGATGACCCGATTCTCCATGATTTTCAAAGGATTCAAGCAAGCATGGAAAGGTTATTTGCTCGACACTCTCAGGGGCAGGCTCTGGATGACGAACTTCTATCCCTGCGACAGGGCAATCAGGACCTCCTATCCTATATTGCAACCTTTAATAGACTAATTGTGGAAACGGGATGGCCAGAGGATAAAAGAGTCACGTTGTTTTATTGAGGCCTACGCGGAGAACTTAAAGATGTCTTGGCCCAAGTTGTAAATCCGCCCCAAGAATGCACAGAGTATATAGACTTAGTGGTCCAATTGGATCACAGACTTCACAACAGAAAAGCAGATCGGTCCAGGTTTGAGACCCGGGTGTTGGTCAAGACCCATGCTAATCCCAAGGGAGTTGATGTCTCTGAGCCTACGCAAATTGGAGGGGTTAAAGGACCCTTAACTCAAAAGGAACGTGAAAGGAGGCGGCAGTTAAAATTATGTCTTTATTGTGGGAATTCTGGACACTTTCTACGAGATTGCCGGGCAAAACCGCCCCGAAAGGCGGTAGGAGCCGCTGATAAAAACCATGAAGACTCTGTTTCGGGAAACGACTCTGCCCGACAAGTGTAGGGGTCCGCTTGCCGAGCTTGAAAACTAACTCTCAGACCTCGCATTTCATTGTGCCAATGGTTCTCGTAGATCCAGAACAGCCTAAGCGGTTGCATGCAATAAAGGCATACATCGATAGTGGGGCTATTGGAAACTATGTGGATCGTGAATTGGTCTCTAGGATTAACCTCCCTCTCCGTCCTAAAACCAGCAAAGATGTCATCACCACAGTCGATGGAACTGAAATTGCCTCTGGACCGGTAACACATTCCACTACTTAGGTGACTCTTATTGGTCCCGATGGCCATCGGGAGGGTGCTGTGTTTGATGTAATCAAGGCTCCACAGTTTCAGGTTATTCTTGGAATCCCTTGGTTAGAGACACATAATCCTCGAATTGATTGGCGAGCTAAGAGAATAACCTTCCCGGATTGTACACAAACCTGCTACCCAGAAAACCTGAAGATTAATCTAGCATCTGTAACCTCTGCCTCCATGCAACTACCTCCGGAATACCAAGACTTTCAGGACGTCTTCCAAAAGGAACAGGCCAACACGTTACCTCATCACAGATCGTACGATTGCCAAATCGATCTGGTGCCCGGTGCACAACCCCCTTGTAGCAGGATTTATGCCCTTACCGAACCTGAGAATCTGCATTTGAGACAATATTTGGATCAATACCTAGCTAATGGTTTTATTCGCCCGTCAAAGTCCCCGGCATCCTCGGCTTTGTTCTTCGTGCCCAAAAAAGAAGGCGACCTTAGAACTTGTATCGATTACCACGCATTGAACCAGATAACGGTTAAAACCGTTATCCTCTGCCTCTGATCCCTGAACTCCTTGACCAGGTGAAGGACGCTTGCATATACACCAAGTTAGATCTCCGGGGGGTTTATCATCTGGTACGAGTTAAAGAAGGTGACAAATGGAAAACTGCCTTTCGTACTAAATACGGATTATTCGAGTACCAGGTGATGCCTTTCGGATTGTGTAACGCGCCGGCTGCCTTCCAATACTTCATGAATGATGTCCTTCGGGAACTCATCGATGTTTGTGTTGTCGTATACATCGATGACATTCTGGTGTACTCCTCTTCGGAATCTGATCACAGAAAACACGTCAGGGCAGTATTTGAAAAACTGCGCCAACACAAACTATTTGCTAAATTGGAGAAATGTGTTTTCCATACCACAGAAGTCGAGTTTCTAGGTTTCATCCTGACACCCAAAGGAGTCCGAATGGACTCAAGAAAAGTGGATACCATCCTCAAATGGCCATCTCCTAGCTCTGTAAAAGGGGTTCAAAGCATGCTTGGCTTTGCCAATTTCTATCGCAGGTTTATCCCGGAATTTTCACGCGTGGTTCAACCCATTACTGCACTCTTGAGGAAAAATAAACGTTTTGAATGGTCTGAAGAAGCCGAGCAGGCCTTTCAGGATTTAAAAGCTAAGTTTACCTCCGCACCTATATTGAAACACCCGCGTCCAGATCTCCCTTATGTCGTCGAGACTGACGCATCCAGCCTAGCCATGGGAGCTGTCCTGTCCCAAAGAGATCCCGAAACCAACCAACTGCATCCCGTAGCATTTTGGTCCAGAAAATTCTCGGCACCCAAGGTTAATTATGCAATCACGGACAAAGAACTGTTAGCCATTAAGTCTGCTTTTAAAGCCTGGCGGCATTATCTGCTTGGCACTCGACATACCATCACAGTGATCACTGATCACCGGAATTTACAGTATTTGAAAACCGCCAAGGCTCAGTCATCACGGCAGCTCCGATGTGCTTTGTTTTTCGCTGAATTTGATTTCGTGATTACCTATCGACCTGGCTGCAAGAATGGCAAAGCAGACGCCTTATCCCGAATTGGAATGAGAGAATCTGATACAAACCTAGAACCAGTACCAATAATTCCCGAACAGAGGATTCTAGGCATGACTTCGTTACAGACGCTTGAAGACATTCAAGCCAGAGTGAAACAACTCCTGGACCCTACAACCTTACAGGATTGGATACAAAAGGGATCAGACTTTACCATAGTTAATGGTTTACCTTATTTCCAAGGACGCTTATTCCTGCCACATAAGGAATTACACAAACTAGTTATTTCCGGTTATCATGATATATTAATAGAGGGACACTCCGGTATTGCCAAGACAGAGGAAAAGGTGAAACGGCAATTTTGGTGACCCTCTTGGCGAAAAGATGTTAAATCTTTTGTGATGTCCTGTGGTGTTTGCACCCAAAATAAAAGTCAAAAGAAAAGACCAGCCGGTCTCCATCAACCTCTAGACATACAGCCAGCACCCTGGCACATCCTATCAATGGATTTTATTACGGACCTGCCTCCTTGTTCGGGGTACAATACTATTCTGGTAATTGTGGATTTGTTTTCCAAAATGGCCCACTTTATTCCTTTGAAAGGTTTACCTTCAGCTTCTGTCCTAGCCAAAGAATTCCTCGAAAATATTGTTCGGCTACATGGATTCCCATCTATACTAATCTCTGACCGGGGAAGCCAATTAATTTCCCACTTCTGGCGCAAATGTTGTCAAATGGCGCAGATCGACGTAAGATTATCGACCAGTCACCACCCTCAGACCGATGGTCAGACCGAGAGGACAAATCAGACCCTTGAGCAGTACTTATGGTGTATGTAACAGCAATCTGAAAGCAACTGGAAAGACATTGTTTGGATAGCCGAATACGCATATAATAATTCGGTACACTCTGGAACTGGCCACAGTCCTTTTTATACTTTGTTTGGGCATCACCCTCGAACCTCAAAACTTGACTCACCTCAGAACTTCGGAATGCCTGCAGTAGAACATCTGCATTCTACAATTACCCAAGCCTTCAAAGAGGCAACTACGCATTTACAACAAGCCAAGAGAAAATACAAAGAGAATGCTGATCTACATCGGAGTGAAGCACCTCCGTATCAGATTGGGGATCAAGTGTGGTTAGCTACCAGACATTTACCACTCAAAGGACCTCGAACTTTTAACCCAAAATATCTGGGACATTATTATATTACGGCAATAATTAACCCAGTGGCCGTTAAACTTGATTAACCAGCTAGTATGCGAATTCACCCTGTTTTTCATGGGTCTCTTCTGAAACCAGTGGTACCCGAAACCCGACTACTCAAACCTCCAGAACCTATTCTAATAGATGGGGAGCCCGAATTCGAAGTGAAGAACATTTTAGACTCAAAAATGTTTAGGTCAAAACTGTTCTACCTAATTGATTGGAAGGGGTACGGACCTCAGGAGAGGTTGTGGGAACCCAGCGACCATGTGCATGCACCTCGATTAGTCAGGAAATTCCACCGACTCTTCCCAGACAAACCAAAACCCCTGGAGGGAACAACCTTGGGAGGGGCCTTGGGGGGGGAGTGCTGTCATGATGCCCGCTCCCGGGGAGCCGGTTCAAGCCCTGCGTCCCCGAAAGCGGACATCCAGTCCCCAAGGAAGGACCCAGCAACCCCATATAGGGGCCCTTTGGACAGTGTCCTGGCGCCTATGGCGCCAGGCTCATAAAAGGCATCAGTCCTGGCGCCATAGGCGCCAGGCTCATTATGGGAGTGCTTGGGTGCACTTACCTGATGCAGACCATGCTGCAGGATCCCGGCCTCCTTGAGGCCTGAAAGGAACTACTTTACCTGTGGGACGAATTTACCATCCGGGCGTGATCGGGGTAGGATACATACCTGATTGGAGGAAGGATACATACCTGGAACTTCTTCCAAGGCTATTTAAACCCCACCCGAACAGCCACACGTGCTTCGCGTTGTTCTGCATCTAGCAGCTGGACGCTCACTGTGTCTGCTCCTGCATTCTCACTTCTGCCACGCCTGCCAGCATCCTGGATCACCTGCAAAGGAAGAGAAGAAGAGAACAGAAGAAGGAAAAGTCCTTAGCTGCTAAATCCGCATCCAGGAGACATCTCGCCGACAATCCTGAAAAGGAGGACTTTTATTAAAAGCTCATCGCGTCGATCGCTGCAGCGCCGCATTCCACTCACCTTTACAGGGCGCCTCCATGTTCAGCAGCGATCATCCGGATTCGCAGTCACGCCCCAGCGCCTAGGGAGAAAAAGACCAGAACAAAAGGTGAGAGAGAGAAGGGAATAAGGAAAGCTAAATCTCCATGTTAAGACTTACCTGTTGATTCATTCCCTCTTCAATTCGGGTCCGCGCCGCATCCTGGCATTTCCGGACCCCAGCCCCTAAGGGGAAAAAGAGACATCAGCGTTAATGAGCGAATGAAAAGACATTACCAAAAAACACTCATTAAAGACTTACCTGATTTCTACAAGGATTTCACCTCTCATCTCGGGTCGGTGCCTGTTCCCCGGAATTCCGTAGCCCGGCCCCTATGGGGAAAAAGACACTAGCATTAGTACATTAATGCATGGACACAAGGGGAACCTCTTATCAAAAAACTTACCTGGAAGCCAAGCAAGTTTGGTTCTCACCAATCCGAAAATCCAGTGAAGTAACTGGATACCAACGCGCCCCTGCATCAGAAGCAGGATGGAGAGCTTGTCATTCCAGACCCTAAGGTGAGACGCTACGAGGAATCACAGAAGGGTTTAGAGGAGGGTGAGAGGGGAAAGTGGGAGGCCGATTGCATTACCCCGCAGACAGTTAATCCCCTATTTGCGCCTACAGAAGGATACTTCTGCGAGCCAGACAAGCCAGATTTGGGGGCCCGGTCCAGTCCGTCTTCCGAACCCTGCGCATCACCATTAGAAGAGGTCACAGCAGCGCGAACCAGGCCAGCGCCTCCGTGGGAGTCAGGTGAGCGTTACAATAAATTAAAAGTTTTGTAATGAAACAATATCATTTTAAATAAAAAAATGTAAAAAAATATTTCACATGTCTGAATGAAGTTCTTTATATCAGCATGGCTACCTGCCCAGTAAAACTTCCCACTGATATGCGCCTTGGTCTTAGATTGTACTAAGTGTCCCCCTGTCAAATGACAATGTGCGATCTTCAGATGGGTTTTGGGGATTATTAACTGAGTTTTACTTAGGCCTTCTCTGAAGGTTTCCTTTCTATACAGTAATGCTTGTGAACCCATAGACCCGGGGTCCTTTTAGACAAGGTAGCAATTCTTAGAGATGTTTGGGGATACAGAACTTACTCATACATCAATAATCAAATAGACTCAGGAAGTTGCTAAACGTAGTACTGTTTTAATTTCAATGATGTAAAACAAGGAGTTACAACGTACCTCAATGGACGTCACACAGTACGATCTCAGCACATCACATAAAAACATTACTTTTATAGCGAAAAATCATCATCATTCACGTCACACTACGTGGCAAACTACACAAACCTACTTTGGGATGTGATAGGCATACAGGGAGCATCTAGGTATATGTTCCATACTACCAGAAGTTGTGATTGGGTCTCTAACATCAGGTGGACAACTAAGCCCTCCTCTATTGCAAATCATCTTCATCATTACAAAATACACAACGATTCATTGGTTACACAAACAATAGGGCTCTTTGATACGTGGCCCTCTACAATCGGTTGGCGCACTTGTACCCTTCTGGAATATTTCACTTGATAGCAGAACGCAAGCTGGATACCCCAGGTGCTGGGAGGGTCGGCCTGGTCAGGCCTCCCCACCCAATTAGCCCAACATCTATCATCACTCTTGCGGTCTGCCATTCAATTAAGGCTTTCAACTTGGCCTTGCAGAAGCTCTCTGTGCCTGAGAATAAAAGGGTGTGTGGCATGGTCCTATCTTCTGGTTTCGGTGGTGTGTCAGTTCTGCTTCGCATGATATCACCATTACTCTTTCTCATCCATTTTCATACTTCTTCTGGAACTCTGCCCAGAAGAACATAATTTATATTGCTGGGGCAAAGTTTTTCAGTGACTCTTTGTAGCAACAAAATATCGTCTTCGAGGTGTACTGCATACCTCATCCCCGCAGGATGTCCCTGATTGATCGTCGACGAGCACTGCCAGGACTGGAGCTGCTGCCTTGACGCCTTTGTTCATCATTTCTTCGAGGGACCTCGACGATCCATGGCTCCTGCCTTAAAGGGAGCCGCTCAAGAAGGATCCGTCAACGAACCCGACATCAAACTCTGCTATTCAAGGTACATTGCGGTGGAAGAACGATTTTAGAAGGATATAAAACTCATATAAACAATATATGGACTGGGCTTGTATTATATCTTTATTTACAGGTTGTCCAGGTGGGGGGATCCTCATACAGAACTTTGCCTGGTGGTAGGGGCCCAGTATTCTGCCCATTGTTTTTCATGGATTCAAACTTGCAAACATACAAGTGAGGAGCAGTATACTTAAATCTTATTGTTGTACTTATCCCCCTTCTCCCCCCCCGGTCCATTTTCAAATCTGTAGAACGTCCATTAGTTTTAACGTTTATAACTCCCCCCCCTCTTCTTTTGGTCTTCAGCATGTTTCCCCTTTCAGCCCCCCCAACTGGGCTGGGTCCGCGTTTATCCACCGTTGGTTTATGCAGTTACAGTTTGGGCCTTGTCTGCCTGTGTTAGCGGTTGCTGTGGGCCCTTCCGAGTTTCCGCCTTGTCAAGGGGCCTTAGTTCAGAATCGATCTCATCAGGTTGGGTCTATGGAAGAAGGCTTCCCTGTCTGTGACATAGTCTATGAATGGGTCCCACACTACCCTGAATTTCAGGTATTTATTGTCCTTTATGGTCCCTACCTTTTCTTTTGCCAGTACGTGCCATATCTTGACCCACCAGCACGCGACCACTGGGCTTTCAGAGTTTTTCTATCCTTGGGCCAGGGTTGTTTTTGCCGCGCTTAGTAGCTGAGTGATCAAGGTGGCAGTGTTGCCTGTCTCTGCATAGACGCCTTAGATTACGGTCCCCAGGAGTATTACCTTTGGGTCGTATGGGAGTTGTTGCCCCGTGATTTCCCTTATGTGTCCCAGTATCTCTTTCCAATATATTACAGCCTTGGGGCAGGTCCACCACATGTGGTATAGGTCCCCTCTGTTGCCACATTGTCTCCAACAATTAGGAGGGTAGGCTGGGTTAATCTTGTTTAATCTGTGAGGGGTTAGGTACGATCTTGTGTATAGTTTATATGAGGTCTCTTTGATCGTGGTGCATTTGGATGGTTTCTGGGCCCTTTTCCAGATTTGACCCCATTCCTCCTCCGTGATAGGGGTCCCCAGGTCCTTCTCCCAGTTGTCTCTGTAAGAGATTTGGTCCTCCATTCGAACGCTGTCTAGAAGCTTATATATTCTTGTTATTGCTTTGTGGGTCTGGCCTTCCTGTAGGGTGAGTTTGAGTCCCATGGGAGTCCTAGTGGCTGCTTTTTTCACCCCTCCCTGGGAGATCCAGTGCCTGATTTGTATATACTTGAATCTTTCCCTTTCCCCTATGCTGAATCTACGTTTGCATTCCTCAAATTGTAATGGGGATCCTTTGTGGTAGAAATCTTTTAGGTAGATCGGGTGTGTTAGCCCCCAGTTTGCCCCTCTCCGTAGGGCATATAAGGTCCCAAGGGGGATATTAGTTTCTCCCTGTTCTATTCCCACCCATCCCTTGTGTGGGTTTCCTCCCATCCATTTAAGCATAGGGGCTATCCGGGATGCCAGTGCATATCTTTCGACGTCAGGGAGTCCTAGCCCTCCCAGTAAGGGTAGCCTAGTTAGGATTTTTTTCTGTATTCTAGGTTTCTTCCCGTTCCATACGAAGGTCACCAGGTTCTTTTGTAATTTTCTACACATTTTGAGGGGGACCTCTATCGGGAGGGAGCTAATTACATATAGGAGGCGGGGCAGGAGGGTCATCTTGAGTGCGGTTATGCGCGCGAACCATGAGAGTTCCTGGGCGTCCCATCTCGAGAGGTCCTCCTTTAATTTTTTCCACTGTAGGACTATGTTCTCCCCGTATAAGTGTTTGTATTCAGGTGTTAGTTGGAATCCTAGGTAGTCTATGGCCTTGGGCTCCCAGGTCAGTGGGTACTGGGCTGACATTCTTTGGGGTATCGTTTCCTCTTCGGTTATGTTTAGGGCTTTTGATTTTATATAGTTAATAGTGAACCCTGATACTTTAGCAAATTCCTGGAGTTTTCCTAGGGCTTTGGGGAGTGATTTGGCAGTGTCACTTAAGAACAGTAGGATATCATCCCCGTATGGGGCTACTCTGTGTTCTACCCCTCCTGCTAATACGCCTTTTATATCTTGGTCCTGTCTTATGGTTTGCGCCACTGGCTCCATTGCCATTGCGAATATAAGGGAGGATAGTGGGCATCCTTGCCGCGTACCTCTATGGATTTGTATATTTGTGGTGGTTCTGCCATTGATTATAAATGTTGTTGAGGGGAGTTTGTAACTCGACAGGACCATCCTTGTAAAGGTGGGGTCTGTTATGCTTGAACTAAAATGGCGCTGGTGCGCAATGCATTCTGGGAGTGCTCGGAGCCATGATGGATATTTACTTCATGCCGCAGTGAAAAGCTGCACACATTTTGCCGAGTGTTACATTCACGGTGCTGAGAAAAACATGCTTTCCAAACCTGGTATGCGGTCAAGAACATTTCTGCTGGGAAAGCTAACTTTGTTATGGATTGCTACTGTTCTCCGTGGTGCGTGTTTTTATAGAAGGGAGGCACTACGCTTCTTGGGGGGAGCTCTCGATTGACCCAGCTGGCAACCGACGGCTGTTCCTCAACTTCGCAAGTGCAATTTCCAGAAGGTTCG
The DNA here is from genome assembly GCF_040938575.1 of Ambystoma mexicanum. NCBI lineage: Eukaryota > Metazoa > Chordata > Amphibia > Caudata > Ambystomatidae > Ambystoma > Ambystoma mexicanum. Next base: position 1,348,190,026 of record NC_090930.1, read on the forward strand.
AGAATTGACTCCCCTTTGTGGAGTGTGTATATATGCGGAAGCCCAGAGGTGGTCAGGTGAGACTTCAGCCAGAGAAGGACGCCTACGTCTGGCCCTCCTGTGAGCTGTGGTGCTCTCGGCCTGGCTGTTCCCGGAGTCTTCCAGCCGCTTCTGGGCGAGATGAGGAATCCTGTTACTCTCACAGTGATGTATTTCCTTTTGAATTCTTTACTTCTTCTGTGATTTATGTCCATATTTTTTTTGTGAGTTATTTCTATGTACTTCTAAACTTTGAATAAATAGCCATATAAGAGCTGATTATCTTCTAAGAATGCGTGGCTGTGAGTTATTGCGTCTGTCTGCGTTCAAAGTATTTGCTCTGTAATTGCATTGGTGATTTATGTTTGTTCCGTGCACTTTGGGGTGAGCAATACATTTTTGGCATCACAAACAGAATACTTGTGATGAGTTGAGCCGAGTATTCAAGAATCTGTTGAAACGTAGATAGGATTTGTTTGTCTTGTAAGTGAAGTTTTTGAATAGTGAAGTTTATTTTTTCCTTTTGTCAGTGTGTGAGTGCCTGTGGGAGTGATTGCAGCGTGGAGAGAAAAAATATATAGATTCAACGAGGTTTTGTTTTGTTTGCGATAATGAGTAGTTTGTTCAGGAAGAAGAGCGTTACCGCTGGCGGTGACTGTTCTGATGTTGTTATTCCAGGATGGACTAGGAGTCCATATGATAAATTGGCTCTGGCGTGGGCATGTGGTGCAGGTCTAAGTGAAACATGGGATCAAGGATTGGGAGATGCCGATCCGGCTGATGTAATGGCATGCTTGCAACAAGTTCCAGTAGAACGTGGTAAAGAATGTGCGGCATTAGGTAGACGAGGTTGGGTTCTTTTGCATGCTTATAGGAAAATACATCAAATGAAGGTGGAAATGAAAAATGAGGTCTTGCGATTAGAAAGAGAGCTAGCTGCAGAATGGAGGACAGCGTTAATGCAGCAGATTCAAATGAAACTGTTTAAAGATAAGGCCGACACATATCAGGCGGCGGCCGAGAGGGCAGCAGTCAGAGTAGCCCGGTATAAGTATAGGAAAAGACGGGGAGGGGTCAACAAAAGAAAGGTGGCAGCTGTAATCGCTACCGTGTAGACTGGGATCCGGATAAGTGGGATGGTGATATTTTTGATTCGACCAGTCTAGAAAGTAGTTCCGCAGATGAGTCTGGCCCCAAAATGGAAGTGAAACAGAAAACAGTGGTGGATAAGCCCGTTAGAAGACCCACCCGCAGAATTCTGCTGGCGGAATGGTGGATTTAACCACGCTGGAGGATTACACACAACAGGAGGTTGGGGAATTTATTACCCATTTGAGGCAAAAATCAGGGGAAGCTTTACTGACATGGAAGGGGAGATTACTAGATGGGGGTGCTGCAGGGTTGTTGGTAGATTCTACGGATTCACCGCGTTTTTTACCCCTGTCAATTGACACCAATGTACAGGAGGTCTTAAGAGCAGGACCGCCCCCTGATGCAAATGGTCAAGATACCCAGGTGTCTTTGTTGCACCTGGTAGCCCAAGCATGTAACCGTAAATACCCTATTACCACAGATTGGCCCAGTGAAGAAACAAAGTGGTATACGTTAAGAGAAGCACTTCAAAAAGTCAGAGAGCATGCTATGAAAGAGGCTATTCACATAGATGCTCCTGATCACATGGGAGCTGTGCCGCTCGCAGTTTCAACTCGAAACATTGTGATTAGAACTGCGCCACCCGCATACAAAAGTGTCATTATGACTTTGCTCATAGGTATCACGGGCAAGGCCACTGATGACGTAGCAGATGCCATTCGGCAACTTGCAGATTTGGGGGAATGGGATAAGAGCGATAACAAGCCACGGGAGTGAGAGGGGCGTAGTGAGAGAAGAACCGAAGGCAGGCAGCAAGATAGCAGAGACTCCCGAGTGTCCCGAAAAGACATGTTTTTGGCTTTGTTAAAAGATGGTGTGCCACACGAAGAAATTGATGGCATTGAAACCAGAGTAATGTATGAATTATACAAAAAACGAGGACTTGCAGCTAAAGAGCGCTATAAACAGGTTAAGAAACAAGTAGTCACCATGCCACAGGGGGATACTTCACCTTCTGCTCCCCCTGCGGAAGAACAAGACGAAGGGTCTATGGGGACACCTTCCCCGTACCAGCCAACATACGTTGATTTGAGAAAGGTGGCGAGTGCGATGCTAGAGGCGGAGTCGAGTCACACTCACTCGAAGTTTGACTAGGGCTTCGGCCAAGCTCCGGCAGCGTCTGCCCACATAAAAGTGGATAGGCGGCCTCATGTTGATGTTAAGATTTTTTGGGGGCCAGGAAATACACAAGGGGGCGAGCATTGATAGACACCGGGGCGGAGGCCTCTTTGGTTCATGGTAATCCAACACGATTTAAAGGCAAACAGTTTACTATTACACGTCTAGGGGGAAAGGAGACCCCCGCAGTACAAACAAAAGTGGAGATGAAAATAGGCAATTTGAATAGGCAGAAATACCAAGTGTTGATTGTCCCGATACCTGAATATATAATTGACTTTGACATTTTGGAAGGGTTAACCTTGGGACTTGGCGGTAAAACGTACCAGTTTGAGGTGAGTGCATTAATCTGTACACCCATTACCGTAGGCAAATTGAAGATGCCCCCAGTGCAAGTGCCAGTGGCAACCAAGCGAGTAGCAATGAAACAATACCGCATTCCTGGGGGACACAAGGACATTTCAGACACCATCAAAGAGTACATGGAGGCGGGTGTATTACGCCCTATTACCACCTCATGGAACAATCCTCTCTGGCCTATTAAAAAGGGAGATGGGTCGTGGAGGATGACGGTGGATTACAGGGAGTTGAATAAACACACTCCTCCCTTAGTGCCCGCAGTCCCAGATGCTATTACCTTGATTGAAAATGTCCAAAAGTTTGAGGGGACTTGGTATGCAGTGATCGATTTAGCTAATGCATTTTTCTCCGTGCCAATTGCTGACGAGTGTCAAGAACAGTTTGCGTTTTCGTGGAGTGGACGTCAGTACACTTTCACGAGGCTACCTATGGGGTACATACACAGCCCGACTATCTGTCACCGGCTGGTGGCAGAGCACTTAGACAAGATACCGTGTAAACCTGACATACAAATCTCTCATTACATTGATGATATTTTGATCTAAGGCAAGGATGAGCATAGTGTGCAAAGCCAGTTAGATGTCCTTATGGAAGGATTGAAAAAGGAAGGGTGGAAGATTAATCCGAGTAAAATTCAAGTTCCAGCTGAAACAATGATATTCCTAGGGATTCAGTGGCATCATGGGCATCGAGAAATGGTGCCAAAAGCCTGACAGAAAATACTTGAATTCACCACTCCAATGAACAAATAGCAAGCTCAGCAGTTTATAGGACTGTTTGGGTTTTGGAGACAGCACATTCCTCATTTAGGGCAGATATTGGCCCCCCTCTACAAGGTGACACGAAAGAAATATGAGTTTCAGTGGGGGGAAGAGCAGCAGAAAGCCTTTGAGATGGCGAAAGACACCGTGCAGCAGGTGCTCGCTTTATGGCCCTTGAAGGAAGGCGAAGTGGAATTAAATGTGTCTGTACAAGACAATTATGCTAACTGGAGTGTGTGGCAGAGACAAGACAGGAAACGTGTGCCATTAGGGTTTTGGAGTGGTAAGTTGCCCGACGCTGGTAACTCATACACTCCGTTTGAGAAGCAATTGCTGGCGTGTTATTGGGCTCTCGTTGATACCGAGCAGATGACGGTGGGCCATGATGTATTTATGAGACCAGAAATACCAATCATGCAATGGGTACTGAGCTCTCCTAAAATTTATAGAATAGGACATGCTCAAGAAGCCAGCATAATTAAGTGGAAATGGTATATTCAAGACAGAGCCAAATCAGGAAAGGGTGGAGTGGCAAAATTACATGAGCAAGTAGCCAACATACCGCCCTCAGATTACAAACCACCAGAAGTGCCTGAAAAACGTGAGTCTCCCGTGAAATGGGGAGTACCTTACAGCGATTTGACCGGGGAGCAAACAGAGCATGCTTGGTTCACGGATGGTTCGGCTCCATATGTGGGAACTGAGCGGTGCTGGAAAACAGTGTCGTACAATCCCAAAACAAAAAAGATGTTGACAACGACAGGGAAAGGGAAGAGAAGTCAGTTTGCAGAACTTTACGCAGTTTACCAAGCATTGAAACAAGAGACCCCTGGTCAATGTTATGTGTACACAGATTCATGGTCAGTGGCGAATGGATTGGCAGTGTGGTTGCAAACTTGGCAAAAGAATGGGTGGAAGATTCATTCAAAAGAGTTGTGGGGAAAAGAACTGTGGCAAGATATTGCAGAAATGTTATTACAAAGTGAAGTCACTGTATATCATGTGGACGCGCATTGTGCCACAGACTCATTAGAATGTTGGTTTAATTCTGTTGCAGACAAACACACCAAGATTTCATCTGTGGATGCAGAGGCTCAGAAAGACCATTTGGAGGGTTTGGCCAAATGGGCCCATCAGAAATGTGGGCACCTTGGAGAAAAGGCTACTACCAGGAGAGCACAAGCTCGAGGAATCAGTATTCCTTTAGAAGTAGTGAAAACTATCATTTTGCAATGTCCCGTGTGCCAACACCAATTGCATAGACCTATCCCTCAAATTGTTCGAGGCACATTGAGAAGAGGAAAATTACCAGGTCAAATTTGGCAGATTGATTATATCGGTCCCATGCCAATCAGTAGAGGTTGTCAGTATGCATGCACTATTGTGGATACATACTCAGGATATTTGATGGTTTTGCGGTGCAAACGTGCAACCCAACTGAACACCATCAGGTTGTTAGATCAGATCATACTACATTATGGAGTGCCTTTGCAGATTCAAAGTGACAATGGGTCACATTTCAAAGACAAATGAATCCAGGAATTTTGTCAGGAAAAGAGCATTGAGTGGCTGTACCACGTTCCATATTACCCAGCTGCTTCAGGGTTAATTGAACGAATGAATGGGTTATTGAAAGAACAGTTGCGCAAATCTGGAGACAGCAGTTTGGCAGGCTGACGTGATCGTGTGTTTGATGCGGTGCAAGTATTAAACAATAGGCCTGTGTATGAACATGAAACTCCTTTGATGCGATTAATGACTCCTACTTTACAGGTTCAACCCAATTCAGTCAGAGAAACACTATTGTACTGGGAAATTACTCCAGGTTCTTTAGCTCCCTATCGAGCAACTCCCGAGTCAGCAGGGGTTGACTTGCATTCCCATGAAGAAATCAGATTACATCCAAGAGGAATAGTTGTAATTGAAACAGGGATTGGAGTACAGATTCCCCCAGAGCATATGGGACGGATTGCCCCTAGATCTGGCCTTGCATTGAAGGGAGTTCAAGTGTTGGGAGGGGTAATTGATGCTGATTACCAGGGTGAGATTAAAGTCATCCTAATGAATAGTGGGGATCAATTGTTATCAATCCACAAGGGTGATCGAGTGGCCCAATTAATAGTCATTCCCATTAAGTTGTCCATGATTAAGAAGGGGGAGCCTCCTACAGTGTTAACTACCCGTGGGGACCGCGGTTTTCGCTCTTCAGACAGTATGGTTCCGGGTGTAAAGGTGTGGGTGGAAAAGCCAAGTGGCCCGCCAGTGCCCGCAGATGTCATTGCATCAGGCAGAGATCAAGTAGTTTTAGTTATGGAGCCTGGTAGAAAGAAATGGCAATATGTACCCGCAGACAAATGTTACCTGAGAGAGTGATATGCAACACTGATATCTCTTTTCTGGGTTTGCCTTGTAGATCCTGTGTCTGGTTGGTGTAATTGTGGCACTAAATGGACTCCATTTGGGAGAGTTAAACAGTCTGCTGCTACCAACAAAAAATGTCACATCTGTGCCAGTGATCAAGGGGATACTGATAGTGATGGATAATGTAGTCCCCAAGCAGCCTTATGCCAGTGCCAAAAAGCCAGCCAGACCGAAGACATGGATTCGTGAAATGCGACAAACACATCAGGAGCAAGTGAAAACAACCTTGATGCCAATCGTGCAGGATGTGTTTGCAGGAAGGCGAAAACATTCCCCTATGATCACTCAAGCGGAGAATATGTGGATATATCTGGCACAGCAAGTACTGAACATATCACACTTTTGTCTTACAGATGTGCCCAATGCTGAAGCTTTATTGACTACGTGTTTAGTAGCGGTGCCGACGCCTGTTCCGGTTTTAAAGCATATCTTCGGCGTCACACACAATGATTCTTTAGTTCAAGACTCAGATATTAGGCAATCAATTTCAGTTTACGAATACTGTAGATTCTGCCAAGAGACTGACCGTAAATGGAGAAATTTGACAAGTGTTATTACTTATAATATAACCCAAGGTGATGTATGTTATGTTATGACATGCAATGCACAAGAAATTGGCAAATACCAACAAATAGAGTTGACCAATCAGCACAATCATACAATGTTCGAGAGAAGACTATGTTCAAGAGTGCCACGCAAATGCACCAGTGTAAATAACACTATGGCCCTCATTCCCAGTATGGCGGTAAGGGATACCGGTCACTGTTAACGAGACCGGTGCCGGTAATCCCTTACCGCCACATTCCGAGTTCCCTTTGCGCCCTCGTCCTTAACGTCTGCTTTTAGCAGGCGTTAGGTACGAGGGCGCAAAGGGGCTTTTTAGCCAATAACGGTGACCGTAAAGTACGGTCACCGTTATTTGCAATTTCCCCATTCCCATTGAGTCCTATGGGGGCTCAGTTGGGAATGGGGAAGGGCCCTGGGGAATGGGAAATTACCGCCCTGGTCAACTCGGAATAGGGCGGTAATTTCCCATTCCACCAGGGCGGTGCCGGTACGGGCCCGGTGCCGACCAAGGCGCTACTACCGCCATTGGTTAGCGCCGGACTCGGAATGAGGCCCTATGTCTTGTAATCATACAGTGATAATGGGCAGTCATTTGAATCATGTGAAACTTCCAACAGGATGGCTCTTTTCATGTGGTAACATTACATACACTTATATTCCAGCTAACATTCTGGAGGTCCATGTGCTTTAACTCGATTAGGACTAATGATGTTTCCTTTACACCCAGCGATAACTCGAGGTAAAAGGTCAACTTTCGAATCTGTAGGTCTATCTCCTGACTGTGATTCACATGTACATTTGTTATCAGAAGCTAAGGTTCTAGCATTAACCCTTTCATTAGTGGGAGTTTGGGGTTTAGCTGCTGGAGGTTACAAAACTTTGATGAAATTAGCATGTTTATTAGTCAAAAGCCTTAATCATACTTCGCAGGCATTAGAAGAATTACTCCTTGATAGTCAAGTTATTAGAAAAGCAACTTTGCAGAACAGAGCCGCTGTTGATTATCTATTGCTAAAACATAATTTAGGGTGTAACGCATTTGAAGGTATGTGTTGTTTCAAGTTAAGTAACCATTCACGATCTATTGAAAGTCATATTTGAGGTTTGAGGGATCTCATTTCTCAAGTGTCTCAAGATCGTACTGGAAATTGGTGGGATTGGTTATTTTCATGGATACCTGATATTGGGGGTACACTACGTTACGCTTTGCTTGCATTTTTATTATATTGTCTATCATAATTTCTTGTTGTTGTTGCATTCAATGTATTCCCAATTTAGTATTAACATTTCGTAGGTTTCAGAGACCGGTTCCTGTGCCAACGGGCTATGGAAGGTAAATATCCAAGGGTGGAATTGTTATGCTTGAACTAAAATGGCGCTGGTGCGCAATGCATTCTGGGAGTGCTCAGAGCCATGATGAATATTTATTTCATGCCGCAGTGAAAAGCTGCACACATTTTGCTGAGTGTTAGATTCACGGTGCTGAGAAAAACATGCTTTCCAAACCTGGTTTGCGGTCAAGGACATTTCTGCTGGGAAAGCTAACTTTGTTATGGTTTGCTACTGTTCTCCGTGGAGCGTGTTTTTAGAGAAGGGAGGCACTACGCTTCTTGGGGGGAGCTCTCGATTGACCCAGCTGGCAACCGACGGCTGTTCCTCAATTGCGCAAGTGCAATTTCCAGAAGGTTCGAGAATTGACTCCCCTTTGTGGAGTGTGTATATATGCGGAAACCCGGAGGTGGTCAGGTGAGACTTCAGCCGGAGAAGGACGCTTACGTCCGGCCCTCCTGTGAGCTGTGGTGCTCTCGGCCTGGCTGTTCCCGGGGTCTTCCAGCCGCTTCTGGGCGAGATGAGGAATCCTGTTACACTCACGGTGATGTATTTCCTTTTGAATTCTTTACTTCTTCTGTGATTTATGTCCATATTATTTTTGTGAGTTATTTCTACGTACTTCTAAACTTTGAATAAATAGCCGTATAAGAGCGGATTATCTTCTAAGAATGCGTGGCTGTGAGTTATTGCGTCTGTCTACGTTCAAAGTATTTGCTCTGTAATTGCATTGGTGATTTATGTTTGTTCCGTGCACTTTGGGGAGAGCAATACAGGGTCGCAGCCGTATTTCTTCAGGTTTAGCTCCAGGTACACCCAGTCATCTAAGTGCATCTAAGGCCACTATGGAGAATTTCTGTTTTGTTTTGTTCCCTATTTCTATAATATATGCCGCCCGCCTAATGTTGTCCTGCTTGTGTCTCCCTATGATGAATCCTGCTTGGTCTTCGTGGATTATTTGGGGTAGGACCTTCGCTAACCTGTTTGCCAGGATTTTTGCATATAACTTAGCGTTGCTATTAAGTAATGATATTGGCCTGTAACTTGTGGGGTCTTTCCCTGGTTTCAAGATGAGGACTGTGGTTGATTTGCCCACATCTTGCGTAACTGTCCTGATTTCCCTAATGTAGTTGAACAGGTTTGTTAATGGCCTCAGTAGCTGGTTCCTGAAGGTTTTGTAGTACCCGTTCCCAAATCCGTCCGGCCCAGGTGTCTTATTGTGTGGAAGGTGTGTTATGGCGTTGCTTATTTCTTGGGCTGTTATGGGAGCCTGGAGGTTTACATTATCTTCTTCTGTTATTTGGGGAGGCTTATTTTGGCCATGTAGTCTAGCTGGAGCTGCGGGGATAGGTCCTCTTTTTCGAGGAGGTCTAGGTGGAACTTTTCCATGATATTTAGTTTTCCCTCTTCTGATGTGATTGTCCCCCATTTAGGATTCTTGAGACTGACTATGTAGTTTCGTGTTTTTTGTTTGTTGAGTTTGGCTGCTAGGAATCTGTTAGCTTTGCCTCTGTGTGCGTAGTAGGACTGTTTAGTGCGTAGTATGGATTGTGCGGTGTGATCTGCCATGTGGGTTTCTAGTTGGGCTCTCACTTTTCGGAGGTTCTTTATTGTTTTGGGTGTTTGTTTGGCCTTGTGTTGTGTTTCCGCTTCCTTCAGTTCTAGCTCCAGTTTTTGTTTGAGAAGCTTTCTTTCCCTTATACATGCTGTGGTTTGTGATATGAATTCCCCCCTCATGACTGCGTTCCCTGCATCCCATATTACCCCCCAGTTTGTTTCCCCGTTGGCGTTGTCCCAAAAATAGTTATCCAGCGCTCTTCCCATGTGGGCTCTAATGGCGATGTCTCTGAGTATGATCTCGTTCAGTTTCCAGGTTCTGTTAGGGCAGGGTTTTTCTTTTATCGGGGCCATCTTTAGAATAACTGGGGCGTGGTCTGTGAGGTATTGTACTCCTATTTGCACGTCTTCAATTTGTGGGATGAGGGTGGATGAGGTCAGGATCATGTCTATCCTTGAGTAGCCCCTGTGTACAGGTGAATAATGGGTGAATTCCCTTTCTGTGGTGTGAAAGAATCTCCACGTCTCTATTACCCCAAGGTCTCTAAACAGTTTACCTAGTGCTTGTCTGCTCCTGCCGTCTGCCATGGTGGGGGGAGGGTCTTATCAAGGGTGGGATCCATTATGCAATTAAAGTCTCCCCTATAATGATTTGTCCCTCACATCGGTTAGCCAGGTTCTGCAGGATTTCGCCTAAAAAGATGTCTGGTCTGTCATTTGGGCCGTATAATGCTATTAGGGTATATGTTTGTTCGTGCAGTGTCCCTTTAAGTAGAAGGAATCTACCCTCTGTATCCCTATATACAGACTTTTTCTTGAATGGCAAGTTAGCGTTTAGTAAAATTGCAACTCCTCTGGTTTTTTTCCCCCATTCCCTGGAGGCAAAGTATTGCTTGGGGAAGGTTTTGTGGGCCATCCGTTTCTCGTCTAGCGCGAGCAGGTGCGTTTCTTGAAGGAAAACTATTGCAGCTTGGAGTTCCGACAGGCGTGTTAATATACTTCGTCGTTTCACTGGCGAGTTTAGGCCCTGTACATTCAGAGATATGATTGTTAATTCAGGCATGGATCTTGTCTGGGGTATACTTCATCATCTGTGTGCCCTCTTTTGGCGGTGAATGGTGTACGGTGTGCAGTCGCGGACCATATCTTAAGCCCATCCCAACCCAACTCAACCCAAAAAAAAAAAAAAAAACATTGTGAACTTGTTTTCGCCCTTGTGGTGGTGGGACCAAGGAGTCTTTGCGCCTCCTCTGGGTTCCCCCCGGAGCGTTGGGTCCCTCGATTCCCCCAGCGTATCATTTCTCTGATTTTACCTTTTGTTGTGTTCCTTTTGCTGTCGTCAACTTCTCCATTACGGTCCCGGATTCTGTAGTATTTTATGTGTTTTGTTCATTGTTAGTGTGCAGGGGCCGTTCTCTTGGGGTTTTCCGCAGTGTGGGGCCCTCTGGTGTGAATTCTCTTGTTTGGCATCGCCTGGCGTTGGGGGCCCATTCCCATATTCTGGGTCCTCCCCCCTTTCTCGGGTGGCGTATTTTCCTGGGGTTCGTCTTCTTCTAGTTGCAGCAGAGCTATCCCTTCTTCGCATGTAGAGATCCGCTGTGATTTACCTTCCCATGTGAATTGAAATCCGAAGGGGTATGCCCACCTGTATATGATGTATTGGGCTTTCAGTGCCCTTGTGACTGGTTGCATCAGTCTCCTTTTATGCAGGGTGGATAAGGCTAGGTCCTGGAAGAGTCGGATCTGGTTGCCATTGATGGTGATCGTCTGTTGCTTGCAGGCTGCTCGTAAGATGTCCTCCTTAGTTAAGTATGAAGTCATTGCCATGATCACGTCTCTTGGACTGGTTCCCGGTTTGCTTCGCATGGGTCCCACTCTATGTATTCTGTCAATGGATATGCTTTCTGGTGGGATGTGGTTGAGCATGCTGCTGAAGCATAGCTGGAATGTGTCTCTGAGATCCCTGTCTCCAATCGTTACGGCCAGGCCTTTGACTAGTATGTTGGACCTTCGTGAGCGGTTCTTGAGGTCCTCCGCCTGTAGTTCTAGGTTATGTGTGGCTCTGGCGATCTGTTCTAGGAGGATGCTATTCTGTTTTACTTCTTCTGTTGTGTCTGAGAGGCTTCTTTCCGCTGTGTCAACTCTATCTCCCAGTTCCACGATGTCCTTCTTTACTTCCTGGAGGGAGGATTTCAGTTCCACCCGGATCGTGCCCAGTTGGCTCTGGAGGGATTCCATCATTCTGTTTTCCATGTTTCTCAAACAGTCTTGTAGGTCCTCTTTGCTTAGTGCCATCGTGCTGGTGTCTGCTGTGTCTGTTTCTGTTTCAGTGCGTGGGTCCTATGTGTCCTCGTGTTGGTTCGCCTCATGGGGTTGCCCCCAGTATAGTTCTAGCTGTCTGCTTCGTGCTTTTGCTGTGGGTCTGATTCTTGCAGGGGTGTTCTTTTGTTTAGCGCCAGGCATCTGTTTCTTGGGGGGCTACTAGAGCATGAGCCTAGATGTGTTGGAGAGAGTCCGGGGGCCAGCGCCCGCTTTTGCGTTTGACTCCTATGAGACCAGGCCCGTGTAAGCAAACAGGCATTCTGGGGTGGAGCCCTCCACGCCCAGGAGGGTCCTGCGGAGCCAGCTGTCTATTGTGGGTCTTCCTGGGATGAGCCCCCGGGGGTTTTCCCCTACCTGCGGCAGGATTTGCTATTTGTTGTCCAACAGCATGTATTTGCAGGACGTATTGGAGGATGGTGGGTTCTTAACACGACCCAGTGCGCTTTGCACTGTGTTCTGGCTCGTCCCCGGGGTGGCAGGGGCTTCGTTGGCCGGTACGATTGCCTTGCGCCTGCTCGCAGTGTCTTGCAGGGAGCCGGGTCTGCTGCTGGGGCTTTCCCTCGCTTTGGGAAGGCGTTGGTGCGTGGTGTGTGCTCTGTGCGCTATTACTCCAGATCCCCTGCTGGTGTCACGCACGCCATGGGGTTGGGACCTTTGAGTTATGGCTTTCAGGAGGGGGTCACGTTAGTTTCAGAGCTCTGTTGAGCTCCTTTATGCCAATCTTGTTGTGTCTTACCCCTTTCGTGTGCACGTAGGTCTGTGGCTCGCATTCTCCAGTGCAGGGAGGATGTGTGAGGGGTCGCTCCCTTGGCTTGCAGTTGGATCAGTTAGTTCTCCGGCTGGGGCCCCCCCGGCGCTCTGGGTTGTCTGTAGTGCGAACCGCCCAGAGGCTCCTCTAACGGCACACTGTCGTGTGGGTGGGGAGGGAGCTTCCCCGGGCTGTGCGGTGCCCGGGAGTGATCAAGCCGGGTGCGCTTTGCCGCGTTTTGGGTTCGGGCCGCCTCCAGCGGCCCCCACCATTCCCCCCGTGTTCCGGGTCTTCCCAGGGGGGGGGGCGTCTTCTGTTCCGGGGAGTTCAGTTCCGTCCTTCTGTTCTGTTCCTTCTGTTCCGTTGGCTCCTCCAAAGGCGCACTGCCGCGTGGGTGGGGAGGGAGTTTACCCGGGCCGTTCGGCACCCGGGAGAGATTAAAGCTGGGTGCGCTTTGCTGCGTTTCGGCTCCGGGCCGCCTTCAATGGCCCCTCCCGTTCCCCCCGGGAGGGGGCGTCCTTCTGCTCTAGCTGCTACGGGGTGGGACCACTGCGATCTCCGGAGCACCCGTCGGGCTGCCTCCGGTGAGACGGTGCTGCGGGGTCCGGGAGTGGAGGGAATATCCCAGGGCCTCTGGCGTGCCGGTACTCCCGGCTCCGGCCTTTGAGTTGCCGTGTTACTTCCGACGCAGGCTGATCCCGCGAAGATGCCTCCACCTCTCTACACATTAGTTGGGCGGTTTGTTTCTTCGGGAATGTGTTGCGCCAAGGTTCCGATTCGCTTTGCAGGAACCGCTGGTTATTTTGTTAGGGTTAACTCTGCTATTTTCACCTTTAGTTTGCCGCCCGGGCGGAGAGCGGGGATTGTGCGACTTTAGGGGCTGGCGGCCATCTTGGAATCCCCCATTGTTTTAACCAACCTGCTTTCCTCCTATGTCTATTGTTGGTTTACTTTATTAACTGATTTGTATGACATTTGAACTGAGTACAGTTGATGGATTTTAATGGAATCAAAGAGTAATTGTGGTACCACATAGAAACTGTATATATTTACTATTTTAGATTATCTTGAGCACAAAGTTTGTTATTGTGATTGTGTACATAACTTGAGCCTATTTATATTACGAACTGTGTTTTCACTAACATTTTGTGTGGACATTCCTTTGTGGGTGCTTGGGCACTGCACTGTACTTAAGAACCAGCCTGCATCACCTCCTGAGAGCTTACGCCTTGATTGCTCATCCACGCTTACCAAATAGAGAATCTTGGCTGGGGTGCTCTGTGCCTCTAGTCTGCCATATATGGAGCAGGAGTACAGACAACCCCCTCCAGTCTTTACAGTCTGCGCACTTTGCGGTTTTGGAAAAAGATAGATGAAGCTCTAGAGGAAATTCTGGGGCTCAAGGGAAGGGGGAAATAGAGGCTTGGCTATCTTGGGGGCAGGAGGACCACTTGGGGATTTAACCTTGAAAACACAGCAAAAGTTGTATGTGATTTTGCCAATGGCGGGAGCATTAGTGATCGCACAAAACTGGAAAAAATAAGAACCCACTGCCTGAACATGAATGGGTGGGAAAGGTCTGGCATTTTGCGGCATTGGAATGGGTGTCTTATTCCCTGCAAGGAGACTAAAGTGGTTTTATGGCAGATTGGGACTTGGTGATGTAGTTCTTACGGAAGGACTCAGGAAGCGTCTGGTGCCCAAGGAGGATCAAACTGTTAGGATTGATTTAACTAAGAGATCTACTCAGAAGGGAAAGGGAGATGGGGATGGAAAGTACAAGTCTTATGAGGAAAAGGAAGGTGGACCATTGGGACAATGGATGATTTAACATCAGAGCATTGGAGAATTTCAGTGGAGGGGGATTGGGTGGGGGGGCGAGGGGTGAAGGGAGTTTCTAGGGAGGGTGATGCGGGAAAAGGTTATTTGTTTGAAAAATGGCAATAAATATCTTTGTGAAAAAAAGAATTTCCTTGGGGAAACCAATCCTGGAAAAATATGGTAATAGATGTTTGACAATGTATTTGGTTGTGTTGTTCCACATGGGGAATGCCTCTGGGTATCAGGCAGCGTAATCAACGATTGCAAGGACGTATTTGTTACCCAGTCTAGAGGTTTACAATGGCCCAATGATATCCATCCCAATTCAGGAGAATGGGACTTCTGTTAAAGCGTTCAGATGGGCAGGCAAGGGAATATGCATACTGGTCTTCTGACATATTTCACATCTCTAGCAATTAAAAAGAGAACAATAAACATCGGAAATGTAACATCCCAAAACAGTGATCACCACATTATTAGTATAGATTGGGAAACCGTCTGGGCCGGCACAGAAACTTTCCCAACTATTCAGATGGAAACAAACAAATTGGCGACTAGATTGCGCATTAATCATCTCAAGTCAACCAGCTTGTGGAAAATTACATTGGCTTCAAGCCGTAAACGCTGAATAAAATAAACTATGAATGGATACTTAGTCAATTTCTTCAAAATATAAATCATACTCATGTAGGCAAGGAAACCCACACTCACTCCTATAATCCACTTATGGTTAAGAAAAAAAGAGAACAACGGAAAGAACTCACTTGTCTTAAAAAATTAAAACTACTGAATGGCACCTTTCAGATGAAAAAGGTTAAACAAAAACATAGAAATTGGGTAAAGAATGCCAAAGCTCTGTTAATTCAAAAAGATGCCAAATCGGTACTCAGCAAGCTTAAATCGCATAATACAAGAGGCCTATGGAATTTACTAAATGCACAGAAGGGCCAACAAGAAAAATTGACAAAG
This sequence comes from Ambystoma mexicanum, assembly GCF_040938575.1. Lineage (NCBI taxonomy): Eukaryota > Metazoa > Chordata > Amphibia > Caudata > Ambystomatidae > Ambystoma > Ambystoma mexicanum. The sequence continues at coordinate 1,348,205,170 of NC_090930.1, forward strand.
GTTATTCCAGAAGATACCTGGGTAGCCCATTTATCAGCCATCTATACAGGAAAGCCAAGCAATAATAACCTTAAACCAGCAGCTTCAGTTGAAATTAAATGGCCAGCTATATGAGAACAAGAAACTATCCTGCTACTAATAAGGAAATTAAACGCTGCAAGAGCACCCGGCCCGACGGCCTCTGTAATGCCATCATTAAACGGAACCCGGTTGAATGGGCGAACCTATGCACACATCTATTTGCAAACATAGAAAAATGCAAACAAATACCAAACTCTTGGAAGTCTGCTATCTTGATCCCAATATATAAAAACAGCAACCAAAACAGTCCCACAAACTATCGGCCAATTGGTCTATTGGACCCTATCGGCAAAATATTCGCCACGTTACTGTTAAAAAATCTTAATATCTGGATCAAAGATAACAAGCGTTTCGATATCCGTCAAACTGGCATAATTAAAAATACGGGAACCAATGTCAATCTTTTGATTTTAATCATCCTTAAACATGAAGCTCTTCTAAAAGAAATAGCCCATTTATGCTGCTTTTATTGATTTACATGCAGCCTTTGACTTGGTTAACAGAGAAAAACTTAGGCAAAAATTGAGATTGTGGAACTGTCCATCAGATATTATAGAGCTGATTAAACAACTATAAACTAATACCACCATCAAAATTAGGCTCTCCCGTGATGGAATGCTATCCTTGTTGAGTGATGTTAACAATGGCTTGAAGCAAGGCTGCCCTTTGGCAGCAACCTTATTCAAACTATATACCTCAGACATTCCGGAGGAAGATCGCTTTCGTACAGCCAACTCACCGAAACTTAACGCCACACCTGTGCCACATTTATTGTACGCAGACGACTTTGTGATCCTAGACCTTACCCCAGTAGGCTTACAAAGAAGCCTCTCCCAGACGGAGAAGTACGTGAAGCAGAACGATCTAGAGATCAATACAACCAAAACCAAGATTATGTCTCTGACCAATAATAGGCAAACCAAACAGAAAATTACATCATTCTTCATGGATAACAAAAAGCTCCAATGGCAAAACTCAATCAAGTACTTGGGAATTCTATTGAATCACTCTGAGATAGAGAAAGACTGGATCTCACAGCTTCAAATTAAGACAGCCTCCCTGGCCCGGCAAGGTTCCACAATACACTTTAAATATGGGAAGTTCTTGATGAAACCAGTCATAACATTTTACCGGCAAAAGGTGAGTGCTATTATCACGTATGGGAGTGAAACCCTGATTAACATCGATCAAGCTATTTGGGATACGCTAGAAGGAATCTTCTGGCGGAAAATCCTAAAATTGTCTACCTCATTCCCTGCTGTAAGAATCTGGGCTGAGATAGCCACTCAATCCCTCTGCTCCATCGTCACTTGGAAAAAACTCGAATTATACAGAAAAATTGCAAACAACGACGATATTGCGGCTCTCAACATCCTCCGCACCAGAGAGAACTCGACAGGTGACACTCTGCTTAAGGCATGGAAAACCGCCATAGAGCAGCTAATGAGGGAAAATGACATAACCTTGTAGTCTCTTGTCAATCGTCCACAATCAGCAAAAAAAGAAATGATGGCTATAGAACGGCTGGATAAAGACTATCGCCTCCAAAAACAAATACAAAATGAACATCAATTGCGATCTAGACATTAGACCCATCAACCAGCTCGCTGCATATCTTGTCATCTTCCAAGATCGAAATATTAGAGATCTCTTAGCTACATGCCAAGCTCTCAACAATTCCAGACAACTGCCGAAATCAATAGCATTTTGCCGCTTTTGCGAACAAGAGGACATTGTTGAAACCCTATTCCACATCATTATAGAAAAAAGAAACCTATTTAGAGAAAGACTCACAAATCATGCGCCCCTCAGAACACCGTACGAGCGTTGGGCCCAGATATTGGCAGGCGCCAATAAAAACTTGATAATTACCATTATTTATTTTTAGAACAATATAACTGGAAAACAATAGTCTCAGCCATTCATTGAATGAAAGTTAATTTCTGCTGCTTCAGTCCCTCAACCTTAACGTGAGGAAGTACCTGAAGTGCGAATTTGGTTGTGTTTTTTCTCGTAGTTTTTGTTTGTTTTTTTTATAGTGATTGTAAACCATGTTGATAAAGCATAAATGAAAAGTTTTGTATGAAAATATATAATTTTAAATAAAAATAAAAAAATAATATTTCACATGTCTGAATGAAGTTCTTTATATCAACATGGATACCGGCCCAGTAAAACTTCCCACTGATATGCGCCTTGGTCTTAGATTGTAGTAAGTGTCCCCCCTGTCAAATGACAATGTGTGATCTTCAGATGGGTTTTGAGGATTACGAACTGAGTTTTACTTAGGCCTTCTCTGAAGGTTTCCTTTCTATACAGTAATCCTTGTGAACCCATAGACCTGGGGTCCTTTAAGATGAGGTAGCACTACTTAGAGATGTTTGGGGATACAGAACTTACTTATACATCAATAATCAAACAGACTCAGGAAGTTGGCAAAACGTAGTACTGTTTTATTTTCAATGATCTAAAACAAGGAGTTACAACGGACCTCAACGGACGTCGCACAGTACGATCTCAGCACATCACATAAAAACATGACTTTTATAGCAAAATATCATCATCAGTGACGTCACACTACGTGGCAAACTACACAAACCTACTTGGGGATGTGATAAGCATACAGGGAGCATCTAGGTATATGTTCCATACTACCGGAGGTTGTGATTGGGTCGCTAACATCAGGTGGACAACTAAGTCCTCCTCTATTGCAAATCATCTTCATCGTCACAAAATACACGATGATTCATTGGTTACACAAACTATAGGGCTCTTTGATACGTGGCCCTCTACAATTGGCTGGCACACTTGTACCCTTCTGGAATATTCCACTTGCTAGCAGCATGCAAGCTGGATACCCCAGGTGCTGGGAGGGTCGACGTGGTCATGCCTCCCCACCCAATTAGCCCAACATCTAGCATCACTCTTGCTGTCTGCCATTCAATTAAGGCTTTCAACTTGGCCTTGCAGACACTCTCTGTGCCTAAGAATAAAAGGGAGTGTGGCATGGTCTTATCTGCTGGTTTCAGTGTAGCTCGACCCAATATCTATTTCGATCTGATTATGTGACTGGAGACCACATTTTCGAGCTCTTCATTGCATATAATACTATTAAATGATGAACTCTTGACTCCTTCAGTGTTTTTTCATCCCACCTCAAACAGAAGTTTGTTTCTTTCTCAGGTTCATGTAGCTTCTTGACAGGCAACCAGGCTCACGGTGGCCTCGACTCTTGGTGCTGGGCCAGCCAGCCTTTCTTGAATTCTCCTTCGCCATTAGCTATTTTCCATCTGTGCCACACTCAAGCCCTTTCCAGTCACGGGGTTCAAGTCTTGCTAAAGTGCCTTGTGGAACATCCAGATTCTATATATTCCCATGTATATACATTGGCGCATCGCCGCAATCTATTCACTACGTAGCCAGCTTTAGGATTATTTTATCTACTTGTATTACAGCATCTGTACAAGTGTAAAAGGATTTTACATTTTCTTCAGCGTTTCTTTGCACGAGCATCTTCATTTCGATCCCAAAATGTGGCTTATCTTCGACACCTCCTCTTCTGATCTTATAGAATGTCTATATTCTTCCTTCTTTTGTATCTCTTCATGGTGTGTCAGTTCTGCTTCGCATGATGTCACCATTCCTCTTTCTCATCCATTTTCACACTTCTTCTGGAACTCTGCCCAGAAGACCATAATTTCTTTGTGACTGCATATAGGGTTTTCTTAATGGATACCTTGTCTCAAGAATTCTTTGCGGTATAGGCATCCTCACTGGTACTGCACGTGTTGCAATTTCTGGTACCCAACATATAGGCAACGTGAGGTTGGAGATTCTGGTAGAGATATTTGGGCTCCTCCTCTACACTTCCCCCTCCTGGCGATTCATCGACCACTGTCTCATCAAGACATCCTCGTCTGAAGAAGTGCTTCTTTGGAGTCCATGGGAGTCATTACGGGTGAGGCGGTAAGGGGTCAACGGCGCTGGTAAAGGTGCCGGAGCTGTCAACCCCTTACCGCCTCCTTATGAGTTCTGCTGGCGGGACCCGCTAAGGCCACCTGGTAAAACCATGCGTCCTTAGCGGGTCCCGCGAGCAGACCAGGGTGCTAACAATGGGCCCGTTACTAATGGGCCTGTTGTTAGCACCCTCCCCATTCCCATTGAGCCCTAATGGGGCTCAATGGGAATGGGGATGGGTTCCTTGAATGAGGAATTACCGAGCCCTCCAAGGTCGGAATGGGCCGGTAATTCCTCATTCAAGGAACCCGGAACCCGGTACCCGGTAAGGGGGTAGCCATGCCGCTAATAGCGGCATGGTTACCTCCTGACTCGTAATGGCCCCCTATATCTTTATGACTCCTTTTCGGTATCCTGCTGATTTCACATGCTCAGCAACACTCCAGGTCATACATCTGCATTGTCCATTGGGACTGCAGTAGATCCATCTTCCCACTTACTTCTTGTGGTTCTTTGGATACAGGAACTTTGTTCCCTCAGGTGCATGAATGCTGGCCTTTATGTAATCTCCGATTTCTTCATCTGCCAGCTCTTTAGTTTTTAATCCTGATTAGATATCAATCACAATCTTCATTCCTACTGCTTTCTTAGCAGTCCTCTTGCATTGTGTGATTAGTATCCTGATCACACAGAACCCAAACGTTCTCATCACCAACAGGGCTCCCAGGAACTTGAAAGTGTTTTGCCATCCATTGGGGAACCCATCAGAAGATTGACGCGAACCAGCGGTCATCAGCAATGTCTTCCACTTCATCTTCCATCTTGACGTGTATGTTTGTCAACATCGTTATGGCCTCTGTCAAGGTGCCATTCTCGTCGTCATTAGAAGGTATGAATGTGCAACATGATTCTCCGATTTTGGCACGAACACCTCCATCCATAGCTGTAATCATATCCAAGACATATCTATCATATCTATTCTGAAGAGTCATCAGTTTTATGGCTCTTAGATGCTCCATTATGGCATTGAATCTCTTTATGGCGGTGTTGATCGTCTGCAGAAGCTCCCATCTGGTTATCTGTAACCATTTGGTATTCGCCATCGTCTGGATCCCAGGCATAAAGATAACAGTAAAAACGGAAGCAGTATTGCTGAACAATCTGTGTTCATATGGAATAGCATCAAAGGCCTCTATCGATTTAGCTGAGAAGTAATTTTCTCTCTTCATTCGATTAAGGAGTACAGCAGATCTTTTCTTCCTCAGATGAGCATCTGCTTTTGGAAACTTGCCAATGTTTAGGTCACTCTTTGGAATCACCAATGCTGGAACATGAACAATCACTATAGAACACAGTCCTCCCCAGTCTCTGGGCAGCTTCATATATGCTCTGGATCCACAGGCCCAGTAGTGATCCATTATCACCACTGTCCCATCTTTCATTCCTGGCACATCAAAGATTCATCCGCATTGTTGATTCTCTCCAATTTTTCTCATGCTATTGTTTCTGAAACATAGTTTAGCACTAGCCAAAGGCACTATAGGCACTGGGCCTCCTTTGTCTTCGACCCACGTCAGAAGCTTTGCAAGCCTCGGCCAGAGAGGTTTGCATCCATTTTCCACTCGTTCAATAACTGTCTTGTGATGACCAGTTACAGACACAGCTCTGCATACAACTATGCCCTGTTTATTTCACATCTGATTCCAGCTCCCTTCATAACAGGTAGTTCATATCTTATCACATGATTTCTGGTGTGTGCTCTTTCTCTTGTCTTCAAATCTTGGACATAATCATCTTCATCTGGGGCTGCTCATTCTGTCACCCATACCAAGGATGCCATCCGACCCTCAAACTGACCTCTTGTATGACAGAGTGCAAGGTGAGTTAGGCAATGATCATGGAGTAAATCAAACACAGACCTCCCTTCAAAGGGATGTCTGAAAGCACTTGTCACAGACCTAGGTACATTCACATGTGATGCTGGAGTTAGAACAATCACATAAGGCCTTGGCCTTCTTACAGTGTCTAGTTCTGCAAAAGTGACTGGAGTGGGAAGGATTAACGGAATTCCTGAAGTTCTGCAACCGCTAAAGTAAACAGTCTGGATCAATGGAAACAGAAAAACGATAATGGATGCTGAATAGGCATAGGTTATGCACCAATACATTAGGCTCCACCATCGGTGTCTCTCCACACGTCGTCTACTCTGCTCACTTCCTCGAACTGCAATGTGCTCAAAAGACCACATTTTTGCCTGCAATTACTTATATGATTTTCTCGATAATCTCCATAAGTAACCGGCTGATTGCAGGACGATTTGTAGGATCTTGTATAAACACATAAGTGTTGGTGTTTCACCAAACAAGATCAGGGTGAACTTGAAACAAATAGTAAAAGATCATGACAAGTAGTTTGCGGGCATCGTCGTTAGATAGGACTCTCTGTGCGTCTGGAAAGATGCTCAGGTAATTGTCTGATTTGTTCTATGATTGCTGCCAATAATCTTCTAATTGCCGGGCCATTTTTAGTATGTTGGATAAAAGTTTGCACGTCAGTGTTGCGCCCATCAAGAGCAGGGTAAGCTCGGAGTATAAAAATAAAGACAGCAAGTAGTTTGTGTATGTCAACATCTGAAAGCACCATGGGCACATCCAAAGATAAACTCAGTGAAAAACAAGTCGGGGAACTGCTCCCTCTTCCAGTCATCGAACAGAAAGTCTAAATCGAGCATTTTTCTATTTACCTCAGCACTCCAAAGTCCAATGTCAGCAAACTCCTGTGGCTCAAGAAAAGTAGCTTTCTCACTTCCTGCTATAATATCTATAAGGAGTGTTTCAGGGGAGCCACAGTCCAAATGTACACTTTCGTCTATCTGCTGGATAGTCTTTGCGTCCTTCTTCCTCATCATCGATCGAGTCTGCACATGCTGAACTTCTTCTTGACTTGCTTCCGAATGGGTTGGGGGTGCGACGGTCTCTCGTAGACTTTCACATCTCCTAAGTGTATCCAAGCTTGTCTCCCTTGGACTTTAACTGCTGAAGAAGAAATGTCTTCTATTACAAAAGGGCCACTAAATCTGGGCTTGTGCCACTTTCTCGTGAAGTTCCTTATTAGAACCTTATCTTCAGCAAATAATTTAGGAACACATAATCTCTCATGTCCGGTTGCTGTATTGTCTTCATCTGTGTTCTGAGGCTGACACCCCTTCTGCTTGAATTGATCTGCAATGACAGAGATACTAGCTGTCATACATGTTAAGTATTCACATAACTCATTTCCTAACAATTCTGCAGTTGTCTTGGCATCACTCCTAGTCCTTGATGGAGGAGTCAGAGGCGATCTCATCCGCCTCCCTGTAACTAGTTTGTGGGTTGTGAGGTGGTGGTCAGAGCCGGGCTGATTTCTCAGTGCATATAATGCAAGGGGCAGGCAATGCAGCCACCCTTTTTTCAGTGTCAATTTCAACTTTGCTATTCTCTCTTTGAGCAGACTGTTGAGTCTCTCACATATCCTGTTTGCTTCCGGTGATAAGCAGATGAAAACTTGTGTTTAATGCTAAACAATAAGCTAATCTGTTTGAATACTTCATTCCCAAAATGGTCCATTATCTGATCTCAACACCTAACATACTTCCCATCTAGGAAATACTTCTTGAACTAAAAACTTTGCAGCGCAGGTGGCATTAGGATGTGTGCATGGACCAGCTTCAATCCATTTAGAGAACGGGCGCACTACCACTATTACTCCTCTGACTAGTTGCAGCGTGTGCCCAGCAGTAAACTTTTGACATATGATGCAATTTACTACATAAAAAACAATGTTTTCTGACAAGTCCGGTATGAACCAGTCCTCCACAATGGTTGCTGCGAGGCTCTCCCTAGTAACAGGCACAGGGTAGTGTAGATGTTGTAACGCCCCTCTATAATAAGGCTTCAGGCATCCCGGTTTACCAGTGCTGTCTTGTCACCACAGTGCTTCGGAAGGGGCTAAAGAACACCCCCTCCATGTCTACAATTCTTTTTCTTCCTGTGGAGCTCCACCTTGAACTTCCATGAATTGCGTTTGTGATAAATGATTAAACCCTTCATTCACAACCATTATTACAACAATTCTTTCTTTCACATCAGGAATATCAAAACTAAAAATATCAGAAGAATATAGAAACCCTTTTGGCCTCTTTGTCTGCAACTTGGTTTCTGTGTGAAATAAAGTCAGTTCTCTTAGTATGTGCTGCGCACTTAACTATTGCAATGGCTGCCGGGAGTTGTAGTGCTTTAATAAGCCTGTCCAATAATGCAGCATGTTACACTGGAGTGCCGTCTGCTTGGAGGTAGCCCCTGCTTTTCCACTGTGCTAGCCCTGCGTACACGGTTGACGTCACAAAGGCGGAGTCACTGTACACCATTAATTCCTGCCCTGCGTGATTCTCGAGCGCGACAATAAGCGCCGCCAATTCGGCAGCCTGTGCTGGAAAATGAGACGGTAGTCTAGTACTTGCTATCACTTCAAATACCCCGTTGGCTCTGTGTCTTACCACTGCTGAGCCTGAATGCCTTTCTCCATCAGTTTGATTGATCCTCGAAGAACCATCAATAAAGAGAACCTCCCAATTTTCCTTTACCCTCTGGATCTCAACATAGAACTCCTCATAATTTGAGCAATCATGCACTTGCTCATCCGCTGCCAGTGGTTTGGCTACAAACGTGGTAGGACTCACCATTTTACACCTGACAATTTTGATCGCTGGATTCGATATAACCACCTCATATGTAGAAGCTCTTTGAGACGTTAGTGTACCCTTAGGTTTCTCCAAAAGAGAAAACAAAGCATGCTCAACAAATAAAGTCATGGACCACCCCATTACTACGCTTGCAGATTTCTCAATCGCAAATGCGGCTGCTGCCAGCGATTGTTCGCAAGGGAGGTGACCTCTCATAACTGGGTCCAAAATCCCACTGTAATATGCTAAGGTTATGTACCCCAATGTGGTTCTCTGTGTCAGTACTGCTGTCATAACTGTTCCATTTGTGTGCGAAAATAAAAAGAACTCCTCAGAGTAATTGGGAATTCCTAAAACTGGAGCTGTACAAATTGCCTTTTTTAGTTCATCAAACCCCTCCTGCATTCCCTCAGTCCATTCAATTATTTCCTTATTCTCCTGTTCCTTCTTCAGTGCCTGCAACAAGGGTCTCGTGTATAAAATATAATCAAATACCCATATGCTTTAACATAATTACACAGTCCTAGAAACTGTTGCATTTGCTTTATTGTGTGCGGTTTTGACATTTTCATGATCGCCCCAGCTCTTTCAGGTGTAACTTTCTTTCCTTCATGCAAAATGAACTGTCCTATGTATAACCTCTCCCGGACAGTACTGTAACTTCTCTTTATCCACTTTATATCCTTTGTCTGCTACAATAAACATTAGCTGAATCGAGTCTCGTCTGCACTCTTCTTCTGTTGTGCTACAGACTAAAATGTCATCTACGTATTGCAGCACAATGCTTGGCAAATCAATATTGCTTAGGTCCATCTGCAGGACCCTATTAAAGATTGATAGAGACTCACAATACACCTGGGGCAAACGTGTACTTTTCAGCTTGGTCTGACAGAACGTAAATGACGTAACATCTTGGGAATCTTTATGCAATGGGATTGGGAAAAACACACTCTTCAAGTCAATCACAGTGAAATATTGTGCTTCTGGGGGAATACTGCATAAAATCGTTGCAGGATTCAGAAATTAGAGGAAACTCTGCTTCTACAATCTGGTTTATTGGCCTCATGTCCTGAATTAAACGTCATGATCCACCCTTTGATTTTTTAATAGGATACACTGCAGTATTACATGGTGATTCTGATGTCACTAAGATGCCTTCTTCCATCATAGCTGATATAGTCTTAAAAATGCCCTCATATGCCTCTCGAGACATGGGATACTGTTTTGCTCAAGGTCATTCCGAATAACACTTCATCATCTGACGGGTCGTCTTTAAACATATCCTTGTCAGTGACATCAGTCAATCTGTACCCTTCTCCAATAGCAATCACTGTTCTCCATGGCCTGTTTTCATCATCAAATCATTCGAGCATGGCCAATTCCCCTCGCACTTTGGCTGCCTTTAATTCCAAGGGAAAAACCTGTCACCCCTCTTTGCCCATAGGAATCTGCGGCCTGAACATAAATTCTTCAGGTATTCTCATAATCTTGCCCACTAAACCGGGTAGCCACGTTAACAAAATGCGTACCCCATAGTGAAAAATGTCTGGCTCTAACAATGTTCCTAGAAGAGCTATTTGTCCTGTAAATGCCATGATAAATTTGCCCACATTTAAATAATGTATTCCTGGCGTTGAACACACTATTCCTTCATCAGTGAATGAAATCGTCATATTAAACTACGTCATTAAATCTCGGTCCAGTATATTAACTGGTGTCTGCCTTGAATACAACAATGGGGCAGACATATCACACTCATCTACAGAGACTGTCAATTTCTCAGTAAAAGGAATTCTACTTGTAGCTCCAGAGAACCTTTGAGCATTCATGGCATTTCCTGATAACGAAGATTTTCTCTCTCATATATATGAGCAAATTGCCCAGTGTCTACTAAAAAAGAAAAGAATTTGCCTCCTATGGTAACATCAACACTTGGTTCCTCTTGAGGATTTGGCGTTTGAACACATCAAGTCACCCTGTGAGCTGTCCTATTGTGGGTACATGCTTATTCCCGTACCTGTGAAAGGATTCCCACCCGCGACAGTGGCACCTCCTACTCTAGGTGTCAATAACTGTCCTGTTTTTGCACTCTGCCGTACCTGCATGGGTGTGTGCTGTGACTGCCCTTTAGGCGGATCAAATGGTGCTTGCTGTGGTTGCAAAGTCTGCTGTGTTAGCGGCACTTGTGCTTGATACACTGTCTGATCTTGGACGAACCCATCCCTACTTTGTGGGCTATATGCTGGAGGATCAGCTGTCCCCCCCTCTTGCTAATTGCCCATTTTGTACATACCCTTGGCTCCCACATGTTCACGCAATATGTCCCGTCATTCCACATGTCCAACACACAGGAGGGAGTCTTCTAATTTGCCCTCCGTGCATGCCTTGATTATTATTCTGCACATTCTGAAAACCACCTTGGTTACCCTGAAAGTTTCCCTGATTATTCTGAAAGCCTCCCCTTCCTCGGAAGCCTCCCCTGCCTCTCGGCATAAATCTGTTCCCTCCTTGATCCGACAGCAGGTATGCCGCAGGTGAATAATCAACAGCAGTCTGTTGTGTCCCTAGCCCGTCTCCGCTAGTCAACATTGCCCCTTCTACAGCATATTTTGACAGTTTTTTATGTACTAGTTTAGCTTCCTCGAGCTTCCTAGCATCTTCCCTTTTTCGATTTTTATCTTGCAACAATCGGCAATGGTGCGCAATGATCAGCTGTATTTCTGGCCAAGGTTTTGCTTCCATGCCCACCAGCTTCTTGAGCTGTCTCTGTACCTGTTCTGGCACCCCCTGACACAAAATAGGATAGAATACAGGTATTGATTTCGCCCAAGGATCTCAAGTTTCCAAAGACCACTGTTCCTGAAAATTCTGAATGTAAGCAAGCAGATCCTCGCCTTTCTGCATCTTGCGTGCCATGATTGCACTCATATCTGACGTATGAGGATATTGTACTCCAAGCGCTTTCCAGACTGCCGCTCCATAGTTATAAAATGGTACTCCATCATGCGCTGTGTTCTGTGCTGTGACACTTGAGTATCCTGCTCTCGTCCAAATGTTGTCAGCCCTTTCCCCAAGGATAGCTGCTAGAAGACCCTTGATGTCCCCTATAGCTAATGTATTTCCTCCTGTCATTGTTTCCAATTCATACCATTTCTCCACCCCCAACGATAAACTGAGCAATTTACATCTTAAATTGTCCTTTTTCATCTGGGGCCATTGGATATACTGCGGTCTGGCCCCTCCTTTTTCTAACAAGGGGAATTGTGAAATCCCAAAATCGCAATCGGCTCCCATCGTCTGCCTATCCATCGTAGGGACAATGGTTCCTGATCGCCTTCTTCCTGGCAATGACCTCAGTCTGCTCACATATGGTGGCGATTCCCCCCTCTCACTATGAGGTAGCCTTTTAGGTTGCTGTGGGTACGCCATAGGCTCTGGTGTCCTTTCTTTAGGCTGCTGTAAAACCGACCACCTCACTTCTATATCAGTCTGAAAGCATCCCTTGGGACTGCATGCACCAACACCCTCCTCCCCACACAAGGTTTCCCTGTCTTCGTCTGACATATCTTGTCCCCAACTAGTATGGCTGTCATCCTCCTCGTCCCTGTTTAGAGTCAGCCTGTCAAAGGACAAGGCTCTGTGCTCGAGAATAAACAAGATTCCCTCATTACTTTGTGACTGGCAATTTCAGATCGATCGCCTTTCCCTTTATTTCTCGATTCACCTTTTGTCCTCATCTTCTGATAAGCCTTCTTGAGTCTATCTCAAAATTCTCCTCTAGCTTTACCGTAGAGGGTCCTGGCATCGCTTCTTGCGATCAGAGTAACTCCTCTATGTCCTCCCATAATACTACTGGACTTGGTTCCATTAGCTCTCTCTCATTGCAATCAATGTTGCATACCCTCTGTATTCTTGATTTACAGGAACTAGGAGCTTTGAATTTCCAAAGTAATATGAGGTGAGATATTTCTCCTTAATAGAACCATCATCATTTTATTTTGCTGCATTGCCAAGTTACACATTACCTCATGTTCGGAGAACCACTTCTTAATGGTTTTGTTCTTTTACTGACCTGATGACATCTCACCCTTTAGATACCAACTGCTTTATTTTTCTATTGCAATCACCATTTATGGTACCGCAGTTATTTTTTCAGTATGTAATCATTATTTTCTTGGCTCTGAAACCATGTTCAAATATATAAGTTAATTTGACCTTATTCAACTTATGTTATCATTGATTCCTAATTAGGCATCTTACTCAAGTAACAGGATTGGAGGCTAAGCTTGCACAACCCACAGGTGGTACATGTCTACCAGGAGAATCACAACCCCCTTTCTATCAAATCCTTTTAGTACCCCAACTCTCTGGTTTCAGGCATCTTGTTGCAAAATACATACCAGTCTATCTTCTTAAGTCACTAGATGATGGGTTAAGCAACCACGTTTAAAAATGTTTTAATTAATTGTCTGATTTTTGCTGACCATTACATTAACAATCCAACTAACTTACCAATTCACCCCTTCTGGGTACTCCCAATATACTTATTCCTCCCTTCCATCAATTCATGATATGACCATCTCTTCTTTCTCGGTGGACATGGGGCAAATGAGGTACAACACTTCAACTAACCATTTAAGATATGAATCTACTTTATTTTGAACTCATAATGAATATCTACTGTCCTAAATCTTTTTTTGTCCGTCTTCCGCATTACCCTGAATCTCTAAACTGGTACGTGACATTTCAGTTTATGAATTTATTATTTATTTTTTCAACGTTTCACCATATGAAATTACTATTTTTGGCCCATTATGTTTTGCTATTGTTTTTTATGATGCTGTTTCTGTTCAGTGCTACACTTGTTATTGTGATGGATCTTTTTCTTTATTGGGCATTCACCTCATATCTAATGTACTCGCTTTGTACAGCCTGGAAGACGACCTGATTGGTCGAAACACATGTCGGCTGCCCAACAATCTAATTAAATATCTGTTGTAAATCCATTTAAGTACGTTTGTGACTATAATATTAGAACTTTAGTAGTGATCTCATTCTGGCCGTGTGCGAGTTACCATACTTACAAATTAATTGAACCAGTATTACCAAATTTGAGCCTAGTCTAGGGGGGCTCTATGGAAGTGTTCACACTGCAGGCCTATTCTCAGTAATTATTTTAGGAGGAGACCATAGCGCACCGGCGAACTTGTCAAACCCTTTACCCTTAATCAGTCTGAATTTAGCTTGGTATTCACATTTCATCCTCTCGTTAATAGGAAGAGAGTGACCCATGTGGCAGAGTTGATCGTGACTCTGTGAGCCAAAAGTGTTTACTGCACTGCTTCATGGCAATCAGTGCCATTTGCTCTTGCCTTTTGAATCACATTTTTCATAATATGGCTCGCTCTCTCTCTCTACCAGTCCATTGCCACTGGGGTATGTGACAAGTCTAGGGAATTCATCCCTTCTCCGCAAGTGGGGGCCACCCCAATTGGGACTAGGGAGGTGAGCCTGCTACACTTGATACAGAATCTCATTGGAGGTGACTTCAATTTAGGGGACAAAGAATCTGCAAGTAAAGCTGTTACCACAGCTCCCTTTAACTCAGAGTCCCAAGTGTTTGTCAGATATATAGGAATTGAGCAGTACCATAATTTGCACGGCCCTTTAAAGATGACTGACTTTGTTTCTGACCCAGTACTGTTTACGCCCATACCTGAAGAATGGACCCAATGGTGTATTCTCTCTCGTTCCAGAAAAGACCTGAGACCCATGCAAGAACAGAGGGAGCCAGCCTGAGGGCGAAATACAGAAGATTGTGCTGGAGCACAGAGGAGGGGATGTCTCCCTTGCAGGAGGAGGATTCCGGAGGCAGGACCAACCAGAGAACGTGGCGGGCGGAGGACATTTGAAGCCTGCAGAACACTGCCTAGTCCTGAGAGGTGGAGAGCCAGAGGAGCACAGAGCTGTCTAATTGTGGGAGATGCGAGTCACTGCCGGATCAGCATACTGGCATCCAGCCATCCCGACACCGAAGTCCTGTCGGTCGCAGACAGGAGGTACCGAATAATGAGACATGACCACAAAGACATCAGAGTATGCTTCGACACCAAACGATGTTGCCATCTCACCCGATGATCACCACTGCAAGAGAACAGGTACGCAGCAGAACGGAAGAAGCAGGATGAGGGCGTTGAGGGACTGAGGTAGCCCATGAGGGGCTGACCCAGAGAATACCCCATGAGGGGGTGAACACAACTGGGAAATCAGGTGGTTTTAGAGGCCTGGCAGCCCAAGGGGCTGACCCAGAAAATACCTTTTGAGGGGGTGAATGCAACCTGAGAATCCGACGATTTGAGATATTGGATAGCCCATGAGGGGCTGACCCACAGAATGCTCCATGAGGTGGTGGCAGCCATACAATAACCAGATGACCTGAGAGGTTGGATACCCCATGAGGGACTGACCCACAGAACACCTCACAAGGGGGTAAAAGAAATAAGAAACCCAGATAACCTGAAAGGTTGTATAGCCCGGGAGGGGCTGAATGTTCGGGAGAATTCTCATTTCATGGCTAATTTCCCTTACCTAGTGAGTCCCTCAGCAGCTTTGCTGGATCTCTGGAGTGGTTTCTTTTCCACCTGGTAAGGGTGTGAGCTTTTCATCACTATTACTTGTATTTTGCTATGTGTTTTCACCTGTTTTTGGGATTGTGGGCTCTGGAGCACACCACTTCTAAACCCCCTTCTTTGTGTATGTCACCCCGCACCTTCTGTGCAGTGGCACAGGGTTGTCGTTTAGACTTCCCACCGACTCCATTTCTGAGGTGACTACTGTCCCCCAGAAAAGGGTAAAGTTATCATTAACTTCCAAACTAACCACAGATCCAGTACACCCCATCTTACATGGAGTACTGGAAGGGTTTAACTCTTAACTCTTTTCATCTGTACCTCATCGAGCATTGTTTCACTCTTTTAACATTTAGACATGGCTGGTGGCAGTGGTATCTACCCTAAATTTCTACCGCGGTTATCTTATATAACCGTGGTTACATTGAAAGCTATTGCGTTAGCCTTAACCTTAAACCCGCTTGACCAAATCCTGTTTCGTTTGGCTCCGGTGCGGTTTATTTGCCATTTCTTTTTGTTAAACTCCTTCTTGTGTTTTACTTTGCGCGGCAAACTAGGTTTGCCTTCTTTGTTCACTGTCTTTTGGTGGGCTTCTACCTAGAAGCCCTTCTCAAGACGCCTGGGTGTCTAGGTGGGCTAAATGTGAGGGAGGGGTGTAGTCACCCCCTGCACAGGGTATCCTAGGAAACCCAAGTCGCACTTTGTCATGATTGGCCAGGGTAGTTGTCCGGGCTGGACAACCCCCCTACTGGGTGATTGACAGCCAGGCTGTGTGAATGGGGGTTTTTCGCATAAAAGGCAGGTCTCTTGGGCTAGAAGTCAGAGAGTCGCCACTGGAACTACAAGGAACCAAATAGAAGCGGAGAGAACGACGGCTGCTGCAACTACCCCATCCCGGTCAAGCCCTGCTGCAGTCCTGAGCTATCTGCCCTTCAACGACTAAGAGGAGATCCAGTCCGGAGTGTTCTTGCCTTGAGCCTGGTGGGGATAACCAGCTCGTCTTCCACAGCCAGAGGATCCTCTTCCTTGGTGGAAATCGCTGCACACAGCTGTAGTGGTCCGGATAGCCATTTGAAGAGCCTCGCCTATGTTTTTAAAGGAGCGCACCTTTTATTCGTTGTCGCTGCTGCCGGCTTCATGCCTGTGTGGTGTAGACCCCCTTCAGACATCCTCCTTCACAACAAAGCTCCCGGAATCTTGGGTCTGCGGGAAACCAACAGGAACAACTGCCAGGGCACCAGCTGCATCATTGGATAAGGTACTGTGTTCTGCTTGAGGAAACTGGGTGAACCCCTTTTCTTCATTTCCAAGGCTTGCCCTTGTCTTCCCTCCTTTTTATAACTTTTGCTTCCGAACATTGACAATATCGAAGTACTCTTGGCTACGTTGAATCGTGAACTATCTGACTGTGTGATCTTCGGCAACAGGCCCCGGTGCCACTTGACCCTGGCTCCGGCCCTTTGACTTTTGAACTCTTGTCTATGAGTGTTTCTCGATTCTGTTTGCCTAACCAAAATATTGCCTGTGATTTTTGCCTCCAACTCCCTCTGAGTATCTCAGGTGCTAAGTGTGTTTTTGCCCCGGTAACATTTCATGACACGGATACGCGTTTAATTAGTAGACCGAACTGTCAAAAAGTGATCGCAATCGTATTCGCGGTAACATGTTTTGTGCCTAACATTGGTTCATTCAAACACAGGGTACTTACCTTGAGACATACTGTACAAAGTGAATTGGTTAGTTGTAGTATATTTAGCGTGTGTTTTTGTTTAAGTTTAATAGAAGTGTTGTGTTTATAACGAATGGTTTAAAAATAAATGTACTTATATTTTTCTACCTGAAACCTTGAGTCAGTGTTTGCTTGAGTCACAGTAATTGTGGTCCCTTTGTGTAATATCTGCTACTACTCATATACTCTTGAGATAAGCCTGGCTGCTCCGCCACTGCTACCACTCTGACATATTAGTACAGGCTTGTACCAAAGGTAAAACTTGTATTGCCACCTGTAGTCTTAATTGTGTGTAGTGGTCCCTAAGGGCACTGCACAGAATTCTGCCTAACACTGAACCACATAATACCTCACAAGGAGGTGATTGCCATACCGTAACTATGTGGCCTGAAGCCCACACCAGGCTAAAAAAATTTGAACATTCAGAAGAGGTGAAAAGAGCCAGTAGGGATGAACAAGAGACTGAATATAAAATCAGAGCAATCAGAACTGAAAGTACTGTTGTTGAGAGGACCAGGTACTCCAATGTGGAGATGAACTTTTTGAATTGTTAAAGGAAAGGCTTGGTCAAAAAGTTTTATTGCCCCTACGGGCCGGCCATGTGTTTTTAAGCCTAAGTAGCTCGATTTTAGAAACATTTCCTATGGACCTTACCCGAGTTTTCGTCCATTAAACGCACGCGAAAACAGGCACCAGGGAGCTGCCATTTTGTGATAATCCTATCATTTCCCTCATCGCCTTGGCTGACCTGCTTTTGCGGCACTAAATCATATCTCCCGCCCCTGAGCCTGTCATCAGCAGATGTGTACCGCCCATTTCACAACTCCAAAGCACGTCTCGTGTCAACATTCGTTGCGCTTCAGCTAATGACGTGTCGCCATGGAAATGGCAGGACGCCTCTTTCCTCAATAAGTATAAACAGACCGTTTCACAACACACAGCAGCAGATTTCCGATTCCATTCCTCGCTCTGTGCTACTTTGAGTATTCTGTGACTCGTTTCTGTGCTCTGGTCAGCTACCTTCGTTGCTTGTAGCCCATGTGAACAGATACCGGTAAAACCACTAGCAATTATTTTAGTTTGTGCAACACACAATGGATACAATAATGCCCTACATGTACGA
Organism: Ambystoma mexicanum; assembly: GCF_040938575.1. Lineage (NCBI taxonomy): Eukaryota > Metazoa > Chordata > Amphibia > Caudata > Ambystomatidae > Ambystoma > Ambystoma mexicanum. Next base: position 1,348,223,409 of record NC_090930.1, read on the forward strand.
GCCCGAGTATACCGAGGAGGAACTACTGGAAAGGGAAACACGCAAAAACGATGGGTCTTCGGACGGCAGTTGGGAGGACGATTCAACAGCTGAAGAGCCTGGACCTAGTCACATGGACGGTGTTTCCACCTGGTGCACATGCAATCGGTGCGAGCTAATGCCAACCGAGGACGAGAACTGCTGCTGCTGTGAAAACTCGGGATGCGTGGTCTACATTTCGGAAGGCGATCCACGACCGCAATGCATCACCGAGCTGCCAGACTTCAGGGCAGCCTGCCTCATACGGTCCGTGTTGAGGAGAATGATGGTGCTTATGCACGAACTTCGCGCAACTGTTTGTCCTCGTAATCCGAGTAACGACTAAGTATACTCAGCTTGTCATGCCACTCCTATTTCATGGTCTTCTACTATATCCAAAATTACATATACATATCATTGTAACGCACAAAAGTCTTTCAATAGTGTGCAGTGTCTAGATAGCATTTGTCCGAGCAGAATGCCATTAGTTACAAGAATTGACATTGACAACAAACGTTTATTAAACTTATCTTGGTCATTTAAAAACAGTTTGTTTCATTCCTTTTCACAGGTGGTACAGGCTGGTGGCCTATCGTTCCTTTACATAGTGGCTTCACGGGAGGCTTGGACACCGCTTTCGAAGAGTGATACCCGCCTGTGCCGTTCGTGCCATAAGAGAAATGTTCCCAAGTGACAGCGGTCAGTACAGGAGATTTTCTCTCGCTGTGCTGCAATCTGAACTGTACAATGTGTAAAGTTTTGTATTTTTGTGTCATCAAAATAAGCTACAAAATAAAACACCACATATATTTTAACAACGGTTGTTTTGATTTTTTAAATCAATCAAGTGTGTCTCCATTCAAGGATGGACGTCAGACACCTGTGCTCGGAATGTGTGAAGTTCAGGTCGCTGTGAAGCGGGGTGGTCACTGTCTAAGCTAACATAATATATTATCAATAATGCATGCACTAAATAACACTTGTTCAAAGTCTTTCAGTCGGTTATGTCTCTATAAAAGTCACACATATGTCAATACTATCAATTAACATTGGATTATACAGGCCTTAGGTCAAGGGTCTTGACCACTATAATACACTGTTTGAAGTGTGGGTCTGTGCTCACAAGAATCTCCGATATGTGGCATTTGTTATTGATAGGCAACGATATACTGCAGTAAGGGTCTAATGTTAGTTGGGGATCTGCTAGGTGGGCATCATGGCGTAGCCAGTGGTCTGGCACATGAAGAGAATACCTTGCAGGGACACAGGGTCAGAATGGCAGTAACTTTCCACTGGCAAGGGTGCGTGGGCAAGGACACGTTTGTGGAGATGAACGAGCCATGTGCTTGGTTCAGGCCGGTTCACATGCAGGACCGTGATCTCAGAGTGATGTGTTACATTTATTAGCTGTTGCAAATACCTCTGGAGTTTTCCAGTCAGATTGGGAACGAGGCTGTGGGCCATGTGCTCTGTGCGCTGTACTATCGCAGTGAGGCCTGGTCACCAAAATGGAGTGGAAAGGGGGTACAAGAATGGATGCCCCGTGTCCTGCTCAGTGTTCCCATCTAAGCGAATGTCATGCAAAGTTAACATCACATAAGAGCAAGGGACGGGCGCAAACGGCCAAGGTGCCAAACAGCATGTACACTTCAAAAGGTATCCCACGCCCAGGGGCCATCGCTCACATGGCCTCCTCAGACCCCGTGTCTCCAGGCAGGCCTCCCCTGAGGCAGGCCGCCCCCCTGCAATCCACATAAGTGTGTCTCCATTCAGAAGTTTTCCTGTGCCTTATCTGCACGCCCCAGGCCCATCCATCCCACCCCCTCTATCAAAGGCGGTTCGCACCCGGGGATGAGCGCTGGCATGGGGGGCTGTGACGGGTGCAAACGGCCAAGGTGCCAAACAGCATGTACACTTCAAAAGGTATCCCACGCCCAGGGGCCATCGCTCACATGGCCTCCTCAGACCCCGTGTCTCCAGGCAGGCCTCCCCTGAGGCAGGCCGCCCCCCTGCAATAAACATAATACCACGACATACACACGTCATTCATTCACAAACACACCCCTGTTTCTAATACTTTATAAACCACTTGATATGTCTCATGAGAACATCTTTGTGCTTTGCAAGTCAACTCCTGAACCTTCTACCTGAGAAGCACTGAGATCTATGCTAATCTGCTCGTCGCCGTGCTATCTGTGACCGCTTCGAGCAAACTCGTCAGTGTGCTACCTGTGGCCATCTACCTGTTCTCCTGCAACGTACTGCTCGGCCTGCTGAATCCAACTGTTTGTTGGTCAAGGTAAGGCCATGTATCCTAGTTATATTTCGGTAATTTTTACATTTCAATCAATTTCCTATTACAGTACCCAATAGAGCTATGGTCATTGGTCTCATTGCTATTGACTTGAGTTTCAATTGTTATGCTATCAATAGATCTATTTATTTTCATCTGTGTCAATTGTCATTGAATTGCATCCTTTGGGGGTCCAGTCTATAATGTAAGCATGGATCCTTTTCGTGCAAGACAGAACATCCAAGGGACGAGTCACATGTTCAGAGTTTAGTCACATAATTTTAAAAATGTCTGTAACTTATGCAAATACTAAGCCGCACATGATGAACTGGTATAGTTCCGGCGACCAAAACAAACCTTGTATTGAGCATGGTATGGTTCATTTGCTTTTTTATGACATTTTTATTCATCAAGATTTATAATAATCTTGATATTTACTTTTCAGAATTTTCAACAATGCCTGCCTGTTCGATTAGCGGTTGCCCTTCGAAGACCCATGCTAAATCTGAAGGCACTACAATGCATGTATTCCCGAAAACTGTTGATCGAATAAGAGAATGGGTCAGACATTGCGGATATCCACTGGATGAGCTGGAAAGTAGAGTCCAACAAGTCTTTGAGGACAAGAGGGGTGATCGATACCGCATCTGCAGCCGGCACTTTCCCTCGAACATGTACACCACATCTTGGGTAACAAAGAAGAATAAACGGCGATCGACACGAAATTGCTCACAAACGCTATTCCCACTCTATTCGTCCACAATCCGCCACTGGTGAGTCAAGTGTCAGTTTTTCGCTTTAGGACTTGCGGTAGTGTGTAGGTAGCTAAATGGATTCATTGATATTTTAGGTGTTGTTTCCAATTTGTAATACTTTCAACATTAATATGAGTGTATAGCTTTTTGAATAATGACATTTATCAATATATTATTTTTAGATTTCATAACCCACAAACAAAATCTATATATGGGCACAGGGAACTGTGGTATATTGCGCATTATTCAAGTATTCTGTCTTCTTACATGGCAATTTTAAATATTGGCATTTCATTATCAAACAATAATTTACCTTTACAACTTCTTGACTATCGCTTGAATCTGAAGCAAGAACATTCTACTTCCGTCATGTGCTCGCAGTTATCAACCACTTCTAGCGCGTATCAGGTAATCATGCTTGGCTATTCCGCTACAGACTTGTTTTATGCATGTCAAGTAATAGTTTGTATGTATCGTGTGATTATTTTACCAATTGTTTGGTTAGTGCTTTCCAATTGATATACACCTTAGTTGTCGTCCCCTGGTGTTTGTTTTCAGTTATAATTAGTGTTATCCATACTAATGCAAGTACTGTCTTTCAGGGAGATGCTGAAGCGTCCACCACATTGACAACAGCCCTAGATGTTCTTCAGCAGCCCGAGGTATGGATACTGACAGCTCAACTGACCGTGATCATCAGGACTGGAACACTTGTCGTTTGATTGTTCTACACCATGGGCCTCATTACGACCCAGGCGGAGGACCATGGTGCTAATAGCACGTTGTCCGCCATGGCGGAATGGGGAATTACCACCCTATTCCGAGGTTGGCGGGGCGGTAATTCCCCATGCTGCCATGGCCCTTCCCCATTCCCATTTTTGCCCCATAGGGCTCAATGGGAAAGGGGAAGGCGCTAATTACGGCACCGTAAATTACAGTGCCACCATTAGCTCCTAGGTCCCTTTGCGGGTTGGTTTTTTAACGCCTGCTAAAAGCAGGCATTAAAGTGCAACCCGCAAAGGGACCTCGTAATCAGGCGTTAAGGGTTTAATGGGGCTGGCACCTTTTACGGCGCCGTTAACCCCTTAACGCCTGGGTCGTAATGAGGCCCATGTTTCATTTGTGGTTAGCCGTTGATATGTACCTGTGCGGTCGACCCCAAGCGTGTGTTGTGTTTTAAATATTGTAATCCTTACTAATGCAAATACTATGTTTCAGGCAGTTGTTGAATCGTCAACCCACGCACTTGATGCAGAGCCTGACATTCAAGTAATTCCGGTGGAAGCAGGACCATGCAGATACGAATCGGCGCAACAGCTTTCGGAAGTGCGCACCAAATTGACAACAGCCCTAGATATTCTTCAGCAGCATGAGGTATGGATACTGACAGCTCCATCGAGCGTGATCATATAACGTGATTCCATTTGCTATACTTTCTTCCCTATTAACGCAAGTACTGTGTTTCAGGGAGATGATGGAGCTTCCACTACAATCACAAGATCCCATTTAGATGATGCAGATGTAAAGAAATTGGAGAAATAAGTCGATTAAATCTGATCATTTTTAAATATTCCTTGATGCTTTTAGACAATGCAACATTTGTGGTTATCTCTTTATATGTGCCGTCGACCCCAAGTGTGTGTTATGTTTACGATATTGAAAACCATACTAACGCAAGTACTGTGTTTCAGGGAGTTGCTGATGCCTCCTCTTCAATACAATCATTCGTGGCAGTCCATGTAGAGCCAGAGGTATGGATACTGACAGCTCCATCGAACTAGGTTATCAGAGCTCGAATACTTGTCGTTTGATTGTTCCACACAATGTTTAAATTGTGTTTGGCTATTGAGATGTACATGTGTGTTCGTCCTCAGGTGCGTTTTATGCTAACAATATTTTGATACACAGTAATGAAAATACTATGTTTCAGGGAGTCGATGGAGCCTCGTTCCGTGCTGTCTATGCGGATACAGAAAATATAGTTGTTGCAGCGCAAGAGGAAGGGGAGACATGCGGAATACGTATTGGAGCAACAGCGTGCAGATGTTGAAGGTCGAGTCAAAAAAGTTGCAAAGAAAAGAAACAAAAATAAGGATAGTTACAAACAGTTCATAACTTTAGAATTTTTTTTGTCCTGGGGACTATTTTATGTTTTTTTCCAGTCAATTGTACTACACTTTATCTTGTGTTTAAACTGAACATCCCTTTTCCAATCTGTCCTTTAGTTACCCGTGGGTCTACGAACTATACATACACAGACAGTGAAGCGAATGAGAGATGTTGCTTGCCAGACCATTTACACTATGGAGGAACTATTAAATCAGATGCGGCATGTTGAGACTCGGGATGCTCATGTCCAATGGCCAGAACATGAAATGAATGTGTCCCGAGAATCCAGCAAAGTTGTATTGGACCATTGCTACAGTACGACCGCACCGCCGCAACAACATGATACTGGATGTATTGAAGATAGCTCTGAAGTAGTCGCAGATCAATTCACACAAACTACACCCGCCAAAAAATTGCCCCCAAAAAAGCTGTCGACATTGTTGTGTTCTCCCATCAATGTTGAGGTAGCAGATGTTGAAATGACAGAGAATGAATCAGCAGCAGCATTCACCGACACATCAGAACTTGATAGCAGCGATATTTCTTTCAAATATGGTGATATGTCCTCAACGTCACAGGCCGAAACAACTTTGACGCAGGATGACAGTCTAATGAAAGAGGACAAATACATAGTATTCGACAGTTGTTTGATGGATATTATAAGTATGCTGAAATGTGGGCATTACGTCAGAGGGAAAGTATGTGGGAAGCTATTGATTCATGTGACTCGTCAAAAAAAAGGCAGTAACGTCACAATACATGCCGCCTGTAGATTACATCATACGTTCTCATGGTCTGCACAACCGATGCTGGGGAAACTGCCAGCAGGCAATCTACTGTGTGCAGCTGCATCCCTTTTTAGTGGCTCCAGTTTTAGAAAGTTAGAGTCTTTCTTTCAGTTTGTGGGACTCCATTTCATTTAAAAAATGCAGTACTACAAATACCAACATGATTATCTGTTTCCGGCCATTAGTGATGCTTGGAAAATTGAACAATTGTCTCTACCAAGTACATTCGAAGGCAAACGATTCAGGCTAGCTGGCGATGGGCAGTGCGACAGCCCTGGATTTTCTGCCAAGTACTGCACCTACCACTTTCAGGACATGGATAGTAAGAAAATTGTGAGTTTGGTGGTCGTGCAGGTAACACAATGTACATCCTCAGTGGCCATGGAGAAACTAAGATTTATAAAATCAGTGGAATATCTACAATCGAGGGGAATGCACATCGACCTCATAGCCACGGACAGACACGTTTCAATTGCCAAGACAATGAGAGAGGAGTTCCCACATATTAAACATCAATTTGACGTATGGCATCTTGCTAAATCAATCAATAAGAAAATCTCATCTGCAGGGAAAAAAAAAGGTTTGGAAAGTATTTCAGAGTGGTCCCAGTCTATCAGCAACCATCTTTGGTGGAGCTCCAAAACTTGTGAAGGGTCAGTGGAAATACTACTTGAAAAATGGCGGTCACTGATGCACCACTGTACCAACGTGCACCGCTGGTCAGAAAACCTACATTTCCACCAATGTGAACATGGCCCTTTATCCTCAGTGGAGGCACGGAAGAAGAAGTGGTTGAATCCATCTTCACCGACACACAAAGCCATTGAGAAGATTGTTTTCGATAAAACTAAATCAAGAGATTTGAGGGGACTGACAGAATTCTGTCACACAGGAGGTTTGGAGGTGTTCCACAATATGTGCCTAAAGTACAGGGCAAAGCGCTTGCATTTCAGCATACAGGGCATGAGACATGGGACTCTAGATGCCGTCTTGGCCCATAACGAGAATCTCGGCCGTGAACAATCTAGGACTAAGGGTAATGTAAGGATGCCTCGCTACACTAAGGCCTTTTCAAAAATAAGTAAGCAATGGGTGATCAAACCAGTCTATGATGAAATGGAGTTCGACTTTTTCAAAAGCCTTATTGTTGCTGTATTAGAGAAGCACAGATATGGAATTTTGAACGTTTCTGTGCAGAGCACTGATCCATTGCCACCCAACATTGCCACTGTGCCATGTCCACCCAAAGGAGAGCTGGTTGTGAAGTACAAATCCCGGTTTAAATAATTGTAATACGATTGTCTTTTTGTAAATAAATGTTATTGTACAGTGTGCATACAAAGTACGCTAACCCTAACCCCTAGCTTCACCATCCTGGGTGCCTTGCTACCTGGGTGTCATCTTTGAATTCTCTCTCTATTCACCTCATATTGCTGACCTTGTCTATATGTGTATGTATATATTTTTGTTGATGTAACTAATTTTCGCAATCTCTTATAAATGCTGGGCACTGTTAACCGAGGGGAGGCTTGCGTATGGCAAATAATAAAACAAACAAACAATAAATCTCACTTTCAACTCAACTCCTCGGGTACTTTCTACTTTCCCTGACCTTCCCCAAAATATTACAAGTCTCAATAGTTATGGTTCTTTGGGGCTTCAAAGCTCGCAGACAACAGGGACAGAATTGGGGCCTTAGAACGCGCCAAGCGAGCCGTTGCAGATAGGAGAGAAGCCAGTTCGCATTTGCACATTGAGGCGCACTACATAGATGGATTTGAAACATCAAGTGCTCACAGATGGCTTTACTACGGGATGTTGCAAAGAAAGAATGTATGCTCATTTCTAGTGAAGGTCAGCGGCTTTGATTTTCAGCTCGCGCCTTGAAGAGGCCCACAACTCGCACTGGCAGTATAAGGTTCTATTGTTTTTTGACCTTGAAAGACAGGGTCCATGCAGAAAGAACTTCATTTGAAGGGGAGGTTGGGGGGTGCAATAGCATAAGAGACGATAAGGCAGAAAATTCTTAAACTAGACCGAGTTTCATGTTAGTTTTGTATACCAAAAATCGTTGTCAAGAGCAGAGTGGCATTTACGGACTGCATTACGCAGAGACACAATGGAAATTGCAAATATAATGTAAGTAACTCTTTAGACGCTTTTATACCGGAATGAAGAATTAATGAATGGATGCATGAATAAATGAATGAATGAAGAGCTTTGAAAACGTTTGTGGGATCGTCCTTGTAGCGGGCACATGGGCATGCAGGTCCACATTCCACACACATGTAGACAAAAAATCGCTTCTCATTGTGTACTAACCTCACTTTATTTCGTTAGTTTTCGCATTGATTTTAGAGCCGAACATACTCCATTGCACTATCCTTGAAAGCAAATAGTTTCAGCTAGGCCGTAATAAATAAAATGAATAATATTAATAAAGATCGGCTGGCGAGACTAATTATAAATTTTATGTTTTCAAAATAGGTATTTCCTTCCCTTTTGCCCCTGCCACCAGTTTCAGACACCGGCAGATGGTTTCTTCAGCCGCCAGCTGCAGCTTAATGTAAACAACTGCACCATTCTGATGATTTTATGGGACGATCGCCAAGCGCCCATATGCCCTTACGCGGTACTAGCGGCTAGAAACAACATATCAACCTTTACGCTGGCCTAGTGCCTACTTGATGGAACAGCCTTGTGGTTCAACGTGCGACAAAAGTGCTTCTTTGAACGAAAACCAACACCCTGTGTACCATAAAGGAACAGCGCGTGACTCACGATAAAATTTTACGGATTTGCGGATAGAGATAAAAGAAAATAAATGACTTTCGGAGTTCATAAGGCAATTGCAGAATATTCTATAAACATTTAATGTCAAATAAATGTACTTTACCAAATGTACCGTGTTGCTGTTTGATTTTAAAGTACAGTTTCATATTCCGAATTGTGGCGCGGTGTGTTGTGAGTTGATCTGTGTTGGTTTCCGGGTTCTGTGTGAAGTCGCTTAGAAGACGACTGGGCGCGTTTGCCTACGCAGCACAGTAACATCACAGAGAGAGGCGGGCAATATGAATGTTTTGATAATGTCAGGCTCAGGGGTGGGGGATATGATTTAGTGCCGCAAAAGCAGGTCGGCCAGGGCGATAGGGGAAATGATAGGATTATCACAAAATGGCAGCTCTCTGGTGCCTGTTTTCGCATGCGTTTAATGGACGAAAACTCGGGTAAGGTCCATAGGAAATTTTTCTAAAATCGAGCGACTTAGGCTTAAAAACACATGGCCGACCCGTAGGGGCAATACACATTTTTGACCGAACCATTCCTTTAAGAATGCCTTTATGGCGATCCCGAGCAAACATCTCTAAGAGAGAAAGACATACACGATCCAATCTTGAACTATAGCAGCAGGCTTGAGCCGCAGAGAGAGATTCCAAGACACAATTGGGTGGGGATGAGAAACCAGCAACCAGAAGCGAAGTAGAGTGCAAACAAAGTTACTTTGACAAAGTTTATGTTGTTAGTTTATTAGTGGTAGGCATAGAGCATAGGACAGGATAGGTGTCGACGGAGGATATGACATGATAGGTTATTTATAACATGCTTAATACCCAGAGGTTTCTAAGGGCGGACCCTGGGATCGGACCTGTGGTGTTCCGTGTCGTTTTGCTACCCAAGGCGAGCATGTTGCCCCTGAGCTATCCTCGCAGACAGAATTTTTGTGAGACATCCTGATGAGTACCAGTGTATTGTTTTCTTTGAAGTTAGGGAAACCCATCATCTTAGCTACAGCATTATTCCAAAACCATCCATCGGAACACTAAATCATCATGCATGGACCTATCTTGCAACTGGACAATATTCTGGTATGTGCTCTTTTTATTTATTTATTTATCTTTGATTTTCTCATGATGGATATCTATGATGACAAATATGTTTTGCTCTGCATTAAGATATGTTTTAAAATGATGCTTTCTGAATTTATTTTCCTTTTTTTAAAATAACTGTGAAAATTTATTTTTTGTTGGTTCTTTACTGATTCTTTACTGATCAGTTTGGATAGTAATTTGTATAAGAATAATTGCCCAGATTTGAGAAAGGCAAAGTGAGAGTGCCGAAAGACGTGTCATCAATATGGGCTGCAACTAAAAATAAATAAGGCTGAAAATGAACAAACATAACTGCTTTTGAACAATAATTTTTTTGGTGGCGCAGTAATGGATGTGTGTGGAACTTTATAGTTTCATTTTTGACAAGCGAAGTGGGGGAACTCTGTGTCTTCGCTCTCTACACACATCATTGCGACACGATTGAGTTATTACTTTTGTATTAAGTCGCGGAGGTTTAAGAGTGCAGCTAGAAAAGCTCCCCAAGTTTGATTACCACAAGTGGTGTCAGAGTGGGATACAAATTAGCAGTGGGCATCAACCCTCTCTAGGTGCAGTTCAAAAAGCAGCCTCATTAGAGAAACATCATTTGCTACCGACCCAACCAGCCTCTCCCCAAACTCGTGAACTGCCCAGTGGATCCAGGGACAATGAGGAGTTTGACTCCATAGGCCCCAACACTTATTTAGACACTGGAATTAGTGTTACTGCGGGTTTTGTTGCCAGGGCCTACGATCTGAACATGGCATCCCATCCATCTCGCGAAATTCATTTAGGGAGAATTATTGACAACCAGGCAGGGGCAGACCAATGTCATCAGGAGAGTCTTGATCACTTAGGTGGTAGCCCAGGTAATACTGCCTTATTGAATGTCGCAACCATATCGGGTATGAGAGGACTTGGGGGCTTTATTTATATATTTTGAGAGGGTGGCAACCCAATTCCACTGGAATGACTCCCTTGAAACCTGATATTTAGCTCCTCTATTAAAGGGAGAGTAACAACTGTCCTATATAAACCAGCCCTCTTAGCCAAGGTCGAGCAAATGGATTCTTTCTTTCATTGGAAGCTCTGAAAAACCCCACTTGCTCACAAATGAGACCCTGATAGAATTAGCCAGGAGGATTCAAAATCTAGTAAACCAGTGGCTGGGGAGAAAGACCTTGCCAGAAGGCCAAGAAATACTGATCGTGGAGCAATTTGTTAACACTTTGAACCCCCTGCCCCCCCAACTCTCAAAGAACAGTCTTACAACAACCTCAACCATCCCTGGATACGGATATCCAGATCTCAGGCCCATTCTGAGGCTTTCATATTCCTCAGAGAGCATCATGTGACGCCCCCTGAGGAGACCTAAAAGCTTCTGGTCAGGACACTCACCATTTCACGATCAAGGGCCATGCCATTCAACCCTCCTTTGTCCTAATAATTAAGGAAGAGATAGGCAGGAGACCAATAGCTTTCCCACCCCAAATCATGTGGGATAACAGAAGAGGCTGTTAGCAGGACAAAAGTAATTCCTCCCACAATACTCTCCTGTTTGTCATGTGATGAAAATGTTAGTTATGTGGTGAGAAGAACAAATGACTTACCCCTGGTAATGTTGTTTCGACTGGATGTTCCTCCCACGTATTCCTCATCTTTGATATAGTCCGATATCCTGGTTGCAGCTCAGAAATAGTTTTCAGCAGAGGGCACTATACATCGGCCTCGTGTCCCTCGAGAGCCTCCGTCCACCTCAAGTAGGATGTCGATGCTGGTATATTCGGCACGCACAGCGCCCATTGCCTCAGTTCGCGTTTTTCCTCTCACGCACAGAAGTCTCGAAGATGAGAATACTTGAGCATTAAGGGAGAGGAGGATGTAAACCACGAAAACTACTTCTTGAGAGAGGGGACGGATGGGAGGTTGATGAGGAATATGTGGGAGTAACATCCAGTCAAAAGAAAATTACCAGGGGTAAGTAATTTGTTCTTCGAATGGATTGTGTCCTCTCATGTATTCCTCATCTTTGATATTTTCCCACAGCAGTGTGTGGCAGGAGGTGGGAAAGAAGAGTTTGATTTTTATTTAATTTTAGTTTATGCTGTGTAACATAGCCTTTCCAAATCTGTATTCCTGTCATTCATCAACCCTGGTGGATATGGCAGAAATGGAGATACTCCTAACATGGACATGCAGGTTCCGTATTGACGGTCTAGTTTATTTTCATGATGGCCGCTGGAACTCATATAATGCAATCAGAACCTGCATCCGATGCGTTGTATCGCCTATGTTTTTCCAATGCTGCTAGTCTCGGTGCCAAAGAGACTTATATTAATTTTTCGTAGCTATTCACTAGAGTCACTTTCATTCTAATTCCGGTTTTCACACACTCTTGGAGCGATCTTCTTCTCAGGTAACTACACGTTGGGCGACTTTCACTTTCCTTTCTCGCACCTTAGCATTTTTCCAACCCTTTGGACGAACGCTACTTCCGTATATCTATAGTTCGGGTTCTCCGGGTGTTTAGTTATTCTATACATCTGTACATTTCTATCTTACTCTCTCTTCCACTTTGATTCTTTCTTTCTGTTACCCGTCTACGGGCGTCTGTTCCGACTCCCATTTCCTACTCACCACAACTCTACTGCACAGGTTTTTTTTCACCGTCGGCTTTTTCCCTGTTTTAAGGAGCTTGCTCTTCCGGGGTCCCCAGGACCTGGGTTGTCTCCCGGTCAAGGTGGCCACCAAGGAAGCGCGCCCCTATTTACACCATAAAAAGGAAAGTAAGACTAAGGAAGTAAAGAAGCCTAGAAAGAAGAAGGACATGGAGAGACAAGAAAGTTCATTCGAAGAGACAGGTGAGGAGGAGTTAAGGGAAGAATTATCAATTCCTAACAGTATGCAACGCCAAGAAGTACCAATGGCTTCCTTGGAACAGTTCCAGGAGCTTTGTAACACCATCCAAGGCCTTTGAGTGGAAATGCAGACTCTCCATGCTGAAAACTAAACTCTTCGTCAACAGGCAACAGCCCGAGATGAAGGTAGAAATGATCTACCACCAAAGCCATTTGCATATGGCAAATACAAGGGACAACCGAAGAAGATGAAGGAATTCTTAGACGCATGTGCAGTATATTTTTCCTTCAGACCCAGAGCCTTCGAATCAGGAAGATCTCGGGATGGGTTTATGATTTCCAATCTAGCCGGGAAAGCATTGGCCTGGGCAACTCCGCTAGTTTCCAACCAAGACCCATCGGTGAATGATTATAACCTATTTGTGCAGAATTTCAAAGCCCGCTTTGAATGCCCTGAAGTTCAATACTCAGTTTATGAAGCCTTACTCGATGTTAAACAAGGTAACCAGGACATCCAGTCTTATGTCCCTCAGTTCCAGAAATTAGCCGTATCAGCTGGATGGCCAAACACTGCCCACCATTTTTAGGCGAGGCTTACACAACGACATTAAAGACAAACTTGCTTGAGTGGCCAGACCCAATACATTTCATGAGCTGGTTACCCTTGTACTCCAGATAGACTTCCGTTTACAAGAAAGGCGTTATGAGCGGAAGAGAGGTCGGGGATCCCACTACGGTACAGCCCACCTTCAATCAGAAGAGAGAGACCACCTTCTGAAGAACCAATGCAGATTGGGGCAACTAGAGGACCATTAACCGCTGAGGAAAGAAAGAGAAGACAAGAATTGAACCTCTGTATGTATTGTGGTTCATCTAAGCACACATTGACGGATTGCCCTGAAGTTCCTCCAAGACGTCCGGGAAATGCCCGACCCAGATTCTATGCAAGGGATACTTCGGGGAAAGTGGCTCAAACCCTTGCAATCTCACCCGACCAGATAATAAAGGAGTAGAAGATAACCGTCTAATGGTTTTCCAAGTCACCTTGTCACACCAGACGGAACATTCATTATCTGTTCTTGCCATGTTGGGTTGCGGAGCAGCCTGCAACTTCATAGAAATTTCCTGGGCACTAGAGAACCATATTCCACTACAGGAAAAGAGAAGGTCAATACCGGTAGAAGGAGTGGACGGACGTCCTTTGTCCTCTGTACCAATAACGATGGAAACTTTTCCTGTCAAGGTAAATATGAGTCACCACAGCGAGATCCTTACCTTCGATGTTATCCGGGCAGCTCGTCTTCCTGGTTAAGACGACATAACCCCCGGATTGATTGGGAGTCAAACAGATTAAGTTTTGACTCAGTATACTGTAGCAAGCATTGTATCAAGGATCCTCTGGTTGAAGCCCAATCGAACTGCACATTAATCCAACCATGTGTTTCTGTCTCGACGATTCCAGTACAGTATCAGGTTTTCTCGGAAGTCTTCGAAGACATGAACCCTAGACTCCTCCCACCTGACTGCTTGGAAGACTGTAGTATCGATCTCAAAGAAGAAGTACCTCTTCCGTTTGGTCGAATGTACCCTTTATCCATACTAGAGACGAATGCACTAAAGAAGTATCTGGAAGCTAACCTTAAGAATGGACTCATCCGAAACTCCAAATCCTCAGGAGGGGCATCATTGTTTTTCATTTCAAAGAAGTATTCAAAGGAGCTCCGTCCTTGTATTGACTATAGTGGCTTGAACAGCATAACCACCAGGGATAGATACCCCATGCCTCTTATACAGGACATCTTAGAAGCAGAACAAGACTCAAAGATGTTCACAAAGCTCGATCTAAGAGGCGCCTATCATTTATTGAGAATCAAGAGTGGCAACAAATGGAAGACCGCCTTTAGAACACCGCTGGGGTTATTCGAGTACTGTGTGATGCCCTTTAGGTTGGTCAATGCCCCAGCGGTGTTCCAGAGATTTGTGGATAGAGTGTTTGCTGATATACTATATGTATCAGTAGTTGTATATCTAGATGATATATTAATCTTTTCTACCTCCCTGGACGAACACCGTTTTCACGTAAAGGAAGTACTTCAAAGATCGAAGGAGAATCACCTATATGCTAAACCCAAAAAAAGCACATTCGAAGCATCCGAGGTACCCTACCTCGGGTTCATATTGTCTGCCAATGGAGTACACATGGATCCCAACAAGGTGATGGCAATCACCCGGTGGCCAGACCCATCCTCTGTTAAGGACATACAGCGATTTCTTGGCTTGGTGAACTTTTAGCGCCGTTTCATTCCAGGATTTTCAGACATTGTTTTACCCCTCACTTCTCTCCTTAAGAAAAGGGTGGTCTTTAAGTAGAGTCCCGAAGCTCAGGAGGCATTCAAAAACCTTAAGAAACCGTTTACCTCTGCACCTATCTTGATGCAACCAGATCAAACCAAACCTTTTGTCCTTGAGACTGATGCTTCTGGAGGAGCCTTAGGGGCTGTTCTGTAACAGTCTAACCCAGAGGGACAGGAACATCCTATTGCCTACTATTCATGCACCTTTTCAGCTAGCGAACAGAACTACTCTGTCCTCGAAAGAGAGTTGTTGGCCATGAGAATGGAGTGTGAGGAATGGAGACATCTATTACAAGGAGCATCTCATCAGTTCACCATTCGTACAGATCACCTGAACCTCAAGGTGCTCCAACAAATGGAGTGCAGAAACTACAGACATGCCCGATGGGCGTACTATTTTTCCAATTTTGACTTCCAGATAACGTACATTCCTGGAACACAAAACAGAGTAGCGGATGCACTATCAAGAAGTTGGCCAGAAGAAGACAAGGGGTGGTTGGTCAAGGAGAGAATCCTGCCCAATCATAAATTCTTTATGATAGCCAACACCCTTCTCCATGAAGTGCAAAACGACCTGAAGAGTTGTATACAGAAGGAGATGGAATCTCAAACTACAAGAGAGAGGAGGGCTGTGGTTTCACTGATCTGCTTTGTTTTTTACCAACCAAGGTTCTGCAGAACAAGGCAATGCAGTTTTGTCATGACCTGCCACTGGCGGGGCATAAGGGCCAAAAGGCTACCAATGAACTAGTAACCAGAAGCTTTTGGTAACCTTCGGAAAAACAGGATGTTACATCTTATGTAGCCTCTTGTCCCATATGTGCCACCAGCAAGGTTTCCCGACAAAAACCCCTAGGTCTTTTGCATCAGGCAGACTTGCCGTCACGGCCCTGGGAACATCTTTCAATGGATTTTGTGGTTGAATTCCCTCCATCCCATGGAAAGACAGCCATATTAGTTACGGTTGATTCTTACACTAAATTGGCTCATTTTTCTGCCTTGCCTTGTGTGCCGTCTGCCTCAGAGACAGCAGCGATATTCCTCAACGATATTGTGAGACTCCATGGTTTACCCAGTACCATAATCTCAGATAGGGGTATACAATTTACCTCTAAGTTCTGGTCCTCCCTTTGTTATCAGATGGGCATACAAAGGGCACTCTCTTCGGGTTACCACCCACAATCGAACAGCCAGACATAGACGCTAAACGCTAATCTAGAGCAGTACCTCAGTTGTTTTTGTAATTAAGAACAGTACAATTGGGCTTCTTTAAGTCCAATGGCGGAATTCGCATATAATAACACATTTCATACTGCTACTAAGATGAGCCCTTTCAAATGTACCTATGGTTATCACCCACATCACCTACAGGGAATAGGCCTCTGACCTCCAAGACTCCGGCTGTAGATAAGGTATTATCAGTACTTGATGAAGCTCATAAGGATGCCTTGCTATCTCTGGAAGATAGCAGGAAGACATACAAGAAGTATGCAGATACCAAGAGGAATTCTAACACACAACGGGAACCAGGAACACGTGTCTGGTTATCGACTTGATACTTACATCGCTGGGCCCATGTAGGCAAATTTGCACCTTGATACATAGGCCCATATCGAATACTTTCACAAATCAATCCGGTGGCCTTTAAATTACAGCTGCCTCACAGTCTTAAAGGGATCCACCTGGTGTTCCATGCATCCCTCCTCAAGACGCATAAGGAAGATCCTTTCAAGAGAACCTTTAATGAGATCATGGTCTCTTCACCCTCCGATCCGGAAGAATATGAAATAGCCAGGTTAGTGGACTCCCGCTACAGAAAAGGAACACTGCAATACTTGGTCCATTGGAAAGGCTACCCCAAGACAGAAAGGACATGGGAACCAAGATCCCATGTACATGCCCCCAGATTGATACAGCGGTTCCATAGGTTGTATCCGGGAAAACCTGCAGGAAGCAGACATCGAAGGGGGCATACTGTCATGCATCAACCCTGGAAGATATGGCAGAAATGGAGATACTCCTAACATGGACACACAGGTTCCATATTGACGGTCTAGTTTATTTTCAAGATGGCCACTGGAACTCATTTAATGCAATCAGACCCTCCATTCGATGCATTGTATCGTCTATGTTTTTCCGACGCTGCTAGTCTCGGTGCCAAAGAGACTCGCATTACTTTTTCGTAGCTGTTCACTCACAGTCACTTTCATTCTAATTCCTGTTTTCACGCACTCTTGGAGCGATCTTCTTCTCAGGTAACTACGCTTTGGGTGACTTTCACTTTAATTTCTTGCACCGTAGCGTTTTTCCGCCCCTTTGGAGGAACGCTACTTCCTGTATCTATAGTTCGGGTTCTCCAGAGGTTTAGTTATTCTATACATCTGTACATTTCTATCTTACTCTCTCTTCTACTTTGATTCTATCTTTGTTACCCTTCTACGGGCGTCTATTCCGACTCCCATTTCCCACTGCTCATTGGGACTCAGTCAGTACCTTTCTGGTCTCTTCTGTACAACCGCTCGACTTTGTCGGTTACTGTTTTCCTTAGATCTGCACTTGCAGCACTTTTTCCTTTCTTTTTGGCAGTTCTTTCCTGGCATTTGACTAGAAATCATTTGGGAGGAGCTGCTGCCTACGAACTTGTTAACAGCCTGTTCCAAGAGGTTGTAGGATTTAAACTACTCCGATATCTGAAAAGGATGATATTGACTATATTCTGGACATTGATAAGAGACCTTTTCCTGGATTCCCATTGCTTGCACTTCTTCTACTCCTATTGAAGCTAAACAAGAGGAACACCACAACTCTACTGCACAGGTTTTTTTTAGCCGTCAGCTTTTTCCCTGTTTTAAGGAGCTTGCTCTTTGGGGGTCCCCAGGACCTGGGTTTACTCCCCGTCAAGGTGGCCACCGACGCAGCGCGACCCTATTTACACCATAAAAAGGAAAGTAAGACTAAGGAAGTAAAGAAGCCTAGAAAGAAGAAGTACTCGGAGAGACAAGAAAGTTCATTCGAAGAGACAGGTGAGGAGGAGTTAAGGGAAGAATGATCAATTCCTGACAATTCCCAGCCCAAAAGGCAATCTAAACAGTAATATTTTACAAATATATGCACAGAAGACCAAGTGGCAGTATTGCAGATGTCTTGTAGTGGTCGTCCTCTCGGGAGGGCTGAAGAAATGGCTACACCTCTGGTCGAGTGGGCCCTTAGACTTCCGGGAACCTCTTTCCTGGCCAGGTTGTAACATTTGGATATACAAAGTATGATCCACAGAGACAGCATCTGTTTAGTGACTGCTTGTCCCATTCTGTGGCCCACATAGCCGACAAATATTTGGTTGTCTTCTCTTATTTTAGAAATCCTGTGGATGTAAAAGCTCAATACTCATCTAGGGGGACACCAGTGTAATTTCTCC
Source organism: Ambystoma mexicanum (assembly GCF_040938575.1). Taxonomy (NCBI): domain Eukaryota; kingdom Metazoa; phylum Chordata; class Amphibia; order Caudata; family Ambystomatidae; genus Ambystoma; species Ambystoma mexicanum. The sequence goes on from NC_090930.1 coordinate 1,348,241,868, forward strand.
TCCTCTTTAAATGGATGAGGAGGAGGGTAGAAGGCCGCTAAGACAATCTTTGTGTCAGATTAAAATCTGACATTATTTTTGGCAGAAAAGAGGGACGAACCTTCAAAACTACCTTGTCCTTGTGAAAGACCATGAACGGTGGTTTTGAAAACAATGCCTGAAGCTCGCTCACTCTATGAGCAGAAGTAATGGCTGTTGAGAATACAGTTTTTAAAGACAACATCCTAAGTTAACAATAATGTAATGGTTCAAATGGAGAACCCATCAGGAAGCTTAAAACCAGGTTGAAATCCCAGACCGGAACAATAAAAGAAACCAGTGGGAAGATGTTGGCCAACCCTTTTAGAAATTGAATGATTAGGAGTAGGAACTTTGTTTCTTAGAGCACTTGACAATGGACAGTGCAGCCAGATGGCCTTTGGCTGTGGCAACCTGGAGCCCCTGATGGGTTAAATATAGTATAAAAGCCAAAACCGATGGTTTGTCACAAGTAAATGGATCATTTCCTTTATCTACACATCAGCTGCAAAATGTGTTCCAATGGCAGCGGTATAAAGATTTTGTTGCTGGCCTTCTGGACGAAAGCAACACCTCCATTACATCTTCCAGATTGTCCCTATATTTGTACCTCAACCTCTCCGAAACCATGCATGGAGATTGAGGGTCCTGATCTCTGGATGTAGAATGCAACCCCCCTCTTGAGAGACAAAGTCCTCTCTTTGTGGAAGATGAATTTGAGGGCAGATGGACATTTCCAGAAGTTCCGGGTACCACGTCCTCCTGGCCCAGTCCGGTGCAATCAGGATCATGGATTTCCTAAATTTTCATTGCCTCCTGAGAACATGAAGAATGATGGGGATCGTAGTTCCAGTTGACACTGGTCACAAACAGATCCACTTGCGGGGTTCCCCAAATGGTGAAGATCTCTGGAAGGACTTACTGTGCTAACTCGTGGGAGACTGTGCTCTGCCTGCTCAGAGCATCCACCGCCATGTTTTTCTCTATCCAGCCAGATGAACTGCCGACAGGGAGATTCCTTCTTGCTGGGCCCGAAACCAGAGTTGCAATGCAGTGACCCCACACCTCCTCTCATGTTGAGGTAATGCATGGCCAGTGTGTTGTCTGTCAGTATCAGGACACTCTTTCCTCATACAGAGGGCAGGAAGGCCATCAGCGCTAGTCTGATTTCCCTCAGCTCCAAACGGTTGACATGCAGTTTGTACTCAGACGGAGACCAGTGTCTGCTGATTGTTAGACCATTGGTGTGACCTCCCCAACCTGATAGGGAGGCGTCATTAACCACCGTAATCTCCGGCCATGGTTGCAAAAGGGTTCCCCCTTTAACACATTCTCCTTGGCAGACCACCACAGTAGATCCTGCGTGACTCTGTTCGGGATCCGTACCAGATCTGTCATCTTGCCAGAGAACTGTGACCACCGAGTCCTGAGGGCCAGCTGAAGAGACCTTCTTCTCAGACGGGCCCCGGGAACCAGAAAAATGCAGGATGACATGAGACTGAGCAACCTCAGAAAATCGAAGGCTGGAAGATTTGAGGCACTTTGAAATGGGTTTACCATCTGTGCTATGTAGATAGCCCTCACCTTGGGTGGCAAAGCTTTTCCCGAGGAAGAGTCTAGGACTGCTCCAATGAACTGTAGCTTCTGGGAAGGTATCATGTGGGACTTCTTGAAGTTGAAGGAGAAGCCCAGCTTGTGGAGTGTATGACAGGTGCTGTCCAGATGTTCCAGAGCATGTTTGTGTGAACGGGTTCTGATCAGCCAATCATCCAGGTAGGGGTAGATGTGAATCCCCTCCTTCCATAGATTCAATGTCACCACCGCCATCAACTTGGTGAAAACCCTTGGGGCGGAGGTCAGCCTGAATGGCAGAACTCAAAACTGATAGTGAGAACTGCCAATTGCGAATCTCAGGTATTTCCTGTGCTTGAGATGAATTGGCACAGAGTGACCGTCTTGAACTTGTCCTTCCAGATGAACTTGTTCAAGCATCTCAAGTCCAAGATGGGTCGCAACCCTCCAACCTTTTTCGGGATCAGGAAATAAGGAGTGTACCAGCCTTGGTTTCTTTCCGCTACAGGTACCTGTTTGATTGCACCCTTCTCCAACAGTGTCTGAAGTTCCTGTAGGAGGAGCGGATCTGGTATTTTCAAGGACTGGCCTCCTGGGGGACAGTCTGGTGGTCTCTTTAGAAAAGGGTGGCAGTAACCATGGGCAACTGTTTGTAGTGCCCAAGCATCTGTTGTAATACTTTGCCATTCTTTCAGATGCTGGGATAACCTGCTTCCCACCACTGTCGAATGATTCAAGTTTTCAAAGCGGTTTTGCAGCACCATTTGGTGCAGAAGGCAAGGCGGTGGATACTGCTGCAGCTCCTCTGCCTGTATGTCCTCGGCCGCCTCAAGGTTTCCTTCTCTGTCCCCTCTGGTTAAATTGACCTCTTCCTCTGCTAACTGAGGAATAGTAACGAAATGAACAATTTCCCCATCCTTGAGCAGAAGATGTTGCCGTTCGACCTTGTTGTGGCTGCCTAATGGCCTTACTCAAAGATTTCGCTGCTGCCTTAGATGACTGCAATTTCTCAAGACTTTTGTCTGCTTTAGATCCAAACAAGTAAGACCCTTCAAATGGCATATCCAATCATCTGGATTGCACGTCAGAAGCAAACCCTGATTTATGAAGCCAGGCAAATTGTCTAAGCACTGTACCATGTAACAATGTGGCATTGTCATCAAAACACCTGAGCCAGCAGGTAAATTATATGGGTTTATTAGTACATAAGTACAGTAGGAAAGCACCGGCACATCCTTGCCAGCCAGCTCTCTATCTCCAACTGGCCCCCATGGAACACACATTCAGATAACAACACTCCAAGCACAGTGACCTCACCACATTCCACTGACATCATCATAGCAGGGAAAACAACATGAGAGAAGACTCTCATTATAACACTTCTCCCTCCCTTAATTTAATAAAGGACACACCCACATTGAAAAGTCCTAGTCATCCTCATACACAAACCACCATCCCACACAAACCAATACAAATACGCGTCGCCACCACGTATCTGCCCATCAATAGTCAAACTCATATGAACACGATACCCCAAGCCCCAGGAAACGGTCCACATGAGCCCATTCATACACCAAGGCCAACAATGGAGTACAAACACTCTACACTACCGTAAAGGTTCAGAAGCACACCGACAACCAAAACTATCTCACCGCTAACAAAACCCAAAGCACAAAACAGATGGAAACACACCCTTTCACAATGACTCCTAGTGACGGAACACAGATCCACTCTACAACAATATAACCACTCCATGTCCACCAAACCACTCACAACAGAGGAACCCAACGACCTGGAATAAGGGCTGAACCTCCCTTCTACAGAACTGGAATGACACTCGAGGAACAAAAACAACAAACAAGAACTCCACTTGCCTCAAGCTGCCCCTTGAAGCCTAGGGCCTACCACACCCCAGCGTCCCTTAAAACGGATATACCACTGACAACCAAAACCCCTCAGTGCACCTACAACCTTCCACCCTGGTCCGCCACCCCAGGGTACCAGGGCTGCCACCCCCGGGCACTCCCAACTCAAAAGAGAAACCACCGGGCACTAACCCAGCTCTAATGAGCAACAACAAGCACAACTGACCACATCAGCTCCAACACTCTAAAATATAGAGAACAGCTTTACCTCCACACACAATCCAACCTCAAGATAATATGCACATCAAATCCCTGTGAGCACACACCTAGCACACAGGGAGCTTAGTTCCTACCAAAACACCGCTACACCCATGGGACCCCTAGTCCCTGCCAACAAACACCTCTACACCCTGGGACCACTAGTCCCTGCCGCAACACCGCTACACAAATGGGACCCCAAGTCCCTGCCAAATACAAATATAGTACACCACCTCCTAACGTGGGACCCCCAGAACTGACCAGGCTACCACAGAGTCACACTCACCAAAAACGTCCAAAATGGCACACTAAAGTGGCACACACAACCTTAAATGGGACCCCTAGCACCTACTAGGCTACCACGGTGGTCACTCACCAAAACGTCCAAATTGGTACATACACCACCTTAAATGGGACCCCTAGCACCTACTAGGCTACCACAGTGGTTACCACACACTGGCACCACAACACGCGCACAGCCAACATGCGCACTCACTCCCACACTCACACCACAACAAAAGACACACAATGAAATAACAATGGAACTCCTATGTATGGTAAGCTGCAGTGTGACATTTCACTATTTAAAAACGAATCTTTGAAATGTCGTAACAAAGGGAAAATGGCACAATGAAAGCCAATCATGTTAAGTACGAAAATCCTAAATCCAACGTAAACCAGCAATCCAAAGAAAATAGAGTGTCATCCACAAATTCCGGAACAGAAACAGCCCGTTCAAAACACAAAACAATGAAATCACAATTTCTCCCAATCCAGTCTTGTGTTTTTTCGTTTTTTTTTTGTTGATAGTTCATGGCATGTTTGCAAAGAAATCGCAAGGTGGGCAGAATCTAAATTTCCAGAATATGGAAGTCACGGACACTTCCCTCCCCCAAGTCCCAGCATTGAACCCCGTAATCCGGAACAAAAATACATTTCATCCAAAGGGAGAGAAGTAGAATCGACGTCCCCAGATCCGTCCAACCCCACCTGCAAGAAACATGTTAAACACCAAAAACTGCATCATAATTAAGCATTTAACAATACATATACAAGGCCACCACATGAACGTCCATTCCCATATTCACACCCATACTGGCCAACACATGACACAAACACAACAGTAGGCCACAACATGTACACGAGACATGCTACACACAGGCCTTATCTGATAAATGTTCACAGGATCAACATGTGCTACACCATCTGTTCCCAAGACGGATCATTTCCTCCCTCCGCCCGGCGAAACCAATCCTCGCAGCTCGCCGCACTTGTGGAACATATCCATGTTGACATAATGATCCGCAGCGCTCCGCAATGCAGGACTCTCACCACCAGTCCTGCACACGCCTGCCGTAACATAATCCCTGGTTGTCATAGAAACTGGGAAACTTGAAACACTTCCGAAAGAAGGAATGTAACTCCTGTTGTTATAGTCCCTGCGCCACAGCCCGCCTGCCGTAAGACAACTCTTCATTGTCGTGGAACAGGAACTTCCAACTTCCTTCCGGAAATAAGAACTGCACAGACAATGCGTTCCATGCGCTCCACACACGCATTGCGAATGTCTGCAAAAATCCCGAACCTTGCACTGGAGTGTTCAGCAATGGCAAACACACATCATCATTTCGCTCCTGCCATTGCGCCGTTCAGATCTCCCCCGGACACCACGCCATCCATCCGAACGCAGCCAGTAAAGGCAGCAACAACACCGGACCTTCCGGCGCCTGGCAGGCAACAGAGCACAACTCTTCTTAATGGGGTCTGCCGCCGCACTCAACTCGTTACTGCAATGGGGAGCGCAGGCGGCCTGCTCCGGAAACACTCGGAACATCTTGGCGACGTCCTACACTCCGGCTCGGAAGTCAGGGGTACGCTTCCCCACAGCAGACCTCCGGCTTTGAAGTCAGGGGTACTCTCCCCCTTGCAGACCACCGGAACTCTCAGGACGGCTTCCTTGGAACTAGGCACTCTCACTCTGGACCCAGGGGTACACCCCCCCTCCCCCCGCTGCAGACCACCAGAGGCACCCGGAAAGCCTCCCTGACCCTACGCCTCCAGGGTCACGGCTCCAACTGTTAAGGAGCTTCTTGCTCCAGCACCACCCGGCCTGCTGGGTTGCAACCTCGGTCCGGACTCCAAAGGCTGCACAGCTGACTGCTACACAGGATGTGGACACTTGGAGGGCGGTGTCCTGTTTAACTGCTGTCCCCTCCACGACAAAATCCCATCCTCGTCGCCAGTGTAACAATGTGGCATTGTCATCAAAACACCTGAGCCAGCAGGTAAGTTATATGGGTTTATTAGTACATAAGTACAGCAGGAAAGCACCAGCACATCGTTGCCAGCCAGCTCTCCATCTCCAACTGTCCCCCATGGAACACACATTCAGATAACACTCCAAGCACAGTGACCTCACCACATTCCACTGACATCATCATAGCAGGGAAAACAACATGAGAGAAGACTCTCATTATAACATACCAGCAGCTGCCATAGAACGGCTGAAACAATATGCAATGATTGGCACATAGCATCTTTACCATTCGGAATAATGTTCATAAAGACATCCCTTTTTCAACCTCTGGGATGTGTTTAGATGCCATGGCTATCACCTCCTACGAGTTGTAGGTGAATTTCCCTATAACACAAGTTGCATTGTTGCTTTCAGTACCACACTCCCTGCAGAGAAAACTTTCTTTCTCCTGGCATCAAGCCTTTTATCGTCCTTGTCCAGGGGGACTGTGGGATAGGCTGCTCCCTTAGATGCAGCAGTAGCTGCTTGCACAACAAGGCTTTGTGGACTTCCAAATATCTGTAAGGTCATCCTGTTCATATTCAACAGATGATCTACCCCATCCAAGGTATTCAATAACCTTTGCCATTACTGATCTATAAGATGCATCAGCATAAACTGAACCTTCAGGAGTGCCAACATCAACCTCAAGAGAGGTGTCTAGACCACTGGCACCCACAAGGTCTCTCATTTTGGATTCCTGGGATATCAGCTCCTCTGGAACACCATGAGTGCCGTATTCCCTACTAAAATTATGAATAGGGCTTTCTTCCTCCACCTCTTCCTCATAAATAGAGGCCATCTACTTAAAAAAAAGTTTCTTTTTCCTAGAGGTTTAAAAACTCTCAACAGACTTTTGAAAGTCCTCTAGGGCTGCGACCCTGACTGTTTCAGCATCAACAGTGGTCTTTGGCGTCGACGAACTGTTCAGCGAAGAATCGTTTCCAGCAGCTCTGTGGAAAAACATAACTGAGGCAATGGGCGCTGCGTGCCAAATATACCAGTGTCGATCTCATACTCGAGGAGGACGGAGGCTCTCGAGGGGCACAAGGTTGATGGCGACACATGGCGCACTCTGCTGAAAAATGTTTCTGAGCTGAAAGCAGGATATCGAAGAATATCAAAGATGAGGAATAGGTGGGAGGACACAATCCATTCGAAAGGTCATTTCGCCCATGCATGCCCAAACAAAAACACATGGAACTCATGGAGGTTGCGCAGGGTTAGAGGAGTAAAGAGAATGGAAAGAACCTCAGGAGGAGAACCCTGAGGAAGCCAGCATACTCTTGTGTTATAACAGCCCATGAAAAGGTGTGAGTAAATAAAACTTGGGCTAATGCTTTAATTGATTCAGGCAGCCAACAAACCGCAATTCGATCAGACCTGGTTTGTCCAGTCGGTATAGAATTGTGCAGAGCTGTAAAAATTACTTATGTCCATAGAGATGCAGACATGTACGCCAAGGTCCCGCTCAACGTAAAGGTCTGGGGAGATCCAACATCCCTGAAAATAGCGATTATCCCAGTATTACCTGATGAGATAATTATAGGGACCGATTGGCGTATTCTGAACGTGTGAACTGCTGGAAGGTGGTAGACCTTTCTCACCAACTTAACACGCAGACCTTAACACAGGCCTATGGAGAGGATGAGGGAAGAAGGGCAAAAGGTGGCCCAGAGGACCTCCCTGGAGCTATAGGAGAAACAGACAATAGGTAAACAATTACTATCAGTATGGTTCTATGCTCTTTTGCTTCCAAGGTTTTTTAAATGAGTTTGATTACGAATATTTTTCATTAAAGAAACTCATCAATATATCTATTTTTTTTATATTTAGCCCTCCCCAAGTGCCCTCTTCCCTATTATTTAATCCCTATTCCTAACCCCCTACCCTTTTTATCCCCTTAGCCACCCCCTTTATTTTTAGATTAGCTTTTTCAAATAATATGTTTCATTAAATAACTCATCTAAAAATAAAAATACAGCAAAACGACTGCATACCAGTAGTACACCTTGACCACCTCCCACATCCGGTACCACTTGTTGGTGTTGCGATGTAAACAGAAAAGTAGGGCTAGCAGAGCAATGTCCATATGCCAGAAAAGCTATTCCCCGTAGAGGGAAAAGAAAACACATATGTGGGACCTGAAATGGGTGGCACAAGTATGGAAGCTTTGGCATCATGGCAGCCACAGAGTAGGATGTGCCTTCTTAATACAACCGAAATCCATTAAAAAAGCCAGGGGCTGCCTTAAAAATAACCTTAACTGTATAACCTCATTTGTCTGGTGGCAGACCTTTAGCTAAATATAAACAAAAAGCTATATGTGGTTTAATATAGTGGCAGATGAGGAAATAGAGTTAAACTGCTGTGGTGAGGATAGATGGTGGAGTCCAAACACAGACCAGCAGTGAGCCTCTTAATTAGGAAGTCCAGTTAAGCTTTATGATGCATATATAAGTTCATAGGTTGTAGTTATTCTTAGGTATGTACATTATAAGACTACTCACCTGCTATCCTCATGCACTCCAGCACATCCCCAAACTGAAAAGATGTAGATATTCACACTCAAGCATTTATCGACATTCTCCTGAGCTGTCAGTCACACACATGGATCAAAATTGTATCAGCATTCATAGATGGCCAGTAGGACAGGACAACATTCGTAAAGTCACTACAACTGCCAAAACCCAATTTGATGTCATTTATTATTTCTATGTGGTGTATATTGGACCTGCAGGGCAGAGTCATTTGTGTATTGTGCCTGGAAGTTTCACTGACCACATAGGTTGTATCTTGCCCAGGATGCACTTTGTTCTCTGCTGGGAAACTGGCACCTTTCCCAGCAAGGAGGGGATGAGGTCTGGGAGCTTCAAAGCATCATCTGCAATACAATGGGGATGTCACACCAGGAAGATAATTATTGGAGTCCTTTTGATTTGGGGTGGATAGGGCAAAGAGGAAGGGCAGTGGAGCTGGAAAGGACCTTCACAACGGGGAACCAGCTAGATATCTTGGATTTACCAGCCCCTGCTTCCTTCATGAGATCCCCCCAACCCCATGTCCTGCACTCTGGAAGCTGACCTCACAAGGAATAACCCTTGTTGCAACGGCAAGGATTGGCTCCCTACAGAAAACTTTGAATGGACCAATCTACTGTGGCAAAGTGACTAAATAAGGGAATGAGATCTCCCCTCTAAATTAAATCATCTTTCAGCTCCATTTGGGAATCATCGTTAAGAATCAACTTTGGGGGCTGCGGACAGCACGCGTCGTATTCAGACGTGCTGATCCTAGGCTCCTGGGCCACCCGTTCCTCATCCGTCAGAATATCGGAATAAAAATACCCACAACAGGTCTATTTTGTGGTCCGGTGAGCCTTTGTCTGCAGGGGAGCCTGGCATCTGGGGGTGTGGTGGAGACATTCACTGCAATCTACCAAAGAAGGAGCAGGCGGCTCCATCTTTCCTGAAGCAGCGGAGGACGGCCTGGATGTGACTGGCCGGGTGCAGCAAGAATCGTTGTCGGAGAGGGGTGGACTGGAGAGAGCAGGGTGAGCGACCCGACTGAAGTGTGGAGCGCAGCATTTGGAAGACAGAGGCAGAGCACTCTTGGTGGCAAAAGGAAGCAGGGAACATCGCCAGAGTGGGGGGTGGACTGCTGAGCATGAGAGAGCGGACTAGTCAAGACTGCGAGAGATGAACCTGCAGTATATGACACTTCCTGGCGAAGCTAGGTGCAATTGAGGATGGAACATCCTTTTTCTTTACCTTGCAGCAAGAAGCATGGGACTGGCTGGAGAACAGATAGCAGAAAGCGGCCACACAAAGGAGCACTGGTCACTCACTGACAGGAAATGGACACAGGCTAGACTGAGAATAGGATGAAATAATGTAGTCGGCTGATTTCTTGAGAACGACTGGACTTGTTGGGATGCTCACTAGGAAAAGCAAGATGATATGGACAGCGTAAGAGCAGGTGGAATGGGAGGGAGGAATGGTCTACACCCGTGAACGAGATCCATTGTCTGCGCATGGAGGAGTAATAGTAAATGGAAAGTATAGGGTCTGGGCAACAGCAGGAAATTACTATGGGAGGGGAGATAATTAAAAGGCACGCTCTGCAGTTGGTGTTGCCACAAGAAACTTATCTGTAGGGTATGGAGCTGAAGAAATTGGAATCTAAGTCGGGTGTCACGGTGTTTGGATCCTTATACTCCACAATTGCCAGTGGGGTGCTGATATGCGTGGCCCCGGGGGTTCCGCTGCATGTGTAGAGGACAATGGGGGGTACTGTAGGAATGAAGGAAGGACCATAGCAGTGGTGGGTTCATTGTAGGGGCAGGATATAAGTGTGGTTCATTTGTACGCTCCAAATACAGATAAGGTATACTTCGCGTCAGTACTGAAATTGATGGGAGGTTATAGGTCCGGCTTGTATATTTGAGGGGGCGACTTTAATTTTTTTCTAAATCAGGGATTCAATCGGGCAGGCAAGATGGACTCTTCGAAACAGCAGGCCTTAGAGGCTCTGCACTGATTTGTAGAGCCATTGGACTTGGAGGAGTTGTGGCAGGAATTGCATGGGCAGGAGGAGGGATATTCATTTCACTCTGGTGTTCATGGTGAATATTCGAGGCTAGATTACCGGTTTGTATGGTAGGGAATATTTTCATTGGTTTGCGGACTCTGAATATTTAGGTAGGACTTTCTCAGATCACTCCCCGTTAGTGACAACCCTGCGAGGACCACAGAGAAGGTCTGCCATAGGATTGTAGAGATGGGTCGGCACGTTGGAGGACACAGCCTTCGTACTGTCATTGAGAGGCTATAACCTTGTTTTTTTTGTTAAATGAAGGGACAGTAAAAGATGTAGGAATACAATGGTAAGCTTTCAAGGTGTCCTTGAGGGGTATATGTATGTCCCAGATAATGGGAGTCAGGAAAACCCTGAATGAATCATTGAAGAGGATGCAGAAGATAATTCAACGTTTGGAAGGGGACTTAGTAAGAGTGATGAAATCTCATCAGGAAGCTCAGGTATCTCTATCCCAATTTGGGGGTAGTCGCAACAGTATAAGAATACATGGGGAAGGGGCCAAAGCAGGCTGACTGTTGGCATAGCTAATAAAAAAGGAACACCCCGGGGTCACGATAACTCAGATATGGGACCCGGCAGGCAACTTAGTTCTATTGCAACAGGAGATAAATGACGTCTTCCAAGAATACTATAAGCAGTTTTACTCAACTGGGGGAACTGGATTTGGACGCCACAGATTTGGTAGAAGTGGTGTGACTACCAAGATTAGAGGGGGATGCTAGAGATGGCTAGGAGACACCAATAGAGGAGGACATATTATATGCTCTACAATCCATACAAACCAATAAAGCTCCTGGGAGTTATGGGTTCCCGGTCAAATGTTATCATGCGTTCGCGGATATCCTTGTTCCGCAACTGAAAAGGGTGTACGATAATGCATTTTCTAAGGGACTGTTGCGTGAAATGATGAGAGAGGCAATAATTACAGTTCTTCTGAAAAAGGGTAAAACCCTAAGCCAGTGCACCTCATACAGGCCCATCTCCTTGCTAAATGTGGATGCGAACATTATCGGGAAGGTGTTAGCAACCAGGCTTGCTAGCATAACGCAGAGCTTGGTGCAACGGGATCAATGCCGGTTCATAAGAGGCCGTAACAGTATGAACTTACATCGACTACATCATGTGATGGATCAAGTAAAGGGATCTCAGGGAGAAATTGCATTGGCCTCATTGGACGCAGTTCTGGAAGAAGTTACCTCTCTAGTTAATGGGGAGGGTAGCTCTGTGCAAAATGGTGGTGCTTCCCAGTTTGCTGTACTTTTTTACTAATATCCCCTATGTTATAAAGAGGGTCTTCTTCAGGATGCTGGATAAGATGTTGGGTGAATTATTATGGAATACAGGAAGATGTGGGGTAGCCATGGGGCCGCTGCAGCATAGAGGTTTGGAGGGAGGATTGAATTTGCTGGATTTTGAGCTGCACTTTATGGTGGCACAATTGCACTTGGTAGCCCAATGGGATATGGGATACAGCTTTGGAGGGTGAAGTCGCCAGTCTGCTGGGAGGGACTATAGACTGTAGACTGGGTATAGAACTGCTGCAGAATCCCCTGGGTGGTAAAGGAGACACAAATGTCTAAGGTGGTATGGGAATTGTGGAAGAAGCTCTTGGTGAAAATGAGTTAGAGGATTGTATCGGGCGGACATGCTAATAGGATTTGATACCACGATCAGAAAGGGATTGAGAAGTGCAGGGTTAACAGCTTTGAAGGAGAAATATTGCACAACATTAGGGGATCTCTTTGCGGGGGCGTTACTAACATTTGACGAATGGAAACAGACATAGAAGGTGTCAAGTGCAGGGTTCGAAATCGAGGGGAGCTGGAAGAAATGTAGCTCCTGCTTCTAGCACAGTAGGCCCCGTTTAGCTTGAAACCAGCAGCTACCAGGAGCTACGTTTGGCTCCTAGAGCCAACTGGTGCTTTCCAAACAAGTAAATGTGACATTAACTTTGTGAATTTGAAAATGTTAATAAATAAGAATTAGAACACATCTAATATACATTTAAACACAATGGACAAAAGGTTATAGCAGCATCTCTGGTAGCTCCAGGTTCCCCTGCGGTAGCTCCTGAATACAGGGTGATGCCCGACACCCAGGCGCTCCTGCTCATCGAATTGCAATTTCAAACCCTGCAAGTGGTCACTTTCTTACGTACGCAAAAGTAGTACGGAGGTTAGCATCAATCTGAGAGTGTATTCCAGAAGAACCGGAAGCAAGCCCAGTGGTACAAACATTGCTTACACTAGAGTTAAGAAGGGGAAGGATTTCCAGGCTGTACCCGACCTTACAAGTCATAAGAAAAGATGGCAAGTTTGCAGTTAAGGATAAATGGGAAAGACATACAGGTTTATCTATCTCAGACAAAACATGGGTGAAGATGTGAGAACAGGTTAAAAAGGTGTCCCCAAACGCGAGGTTCTAACTGGTTCAATTTAATTACTTACATAGGGTGTACTTGACACCAGTGAAATTGCATATGATAAACTCTTCCCTGTCACATGAATGTGCGTGTTGTTGGGCGGACCATGTAGGCTTTTGGCATACCATCTGGGACTGCCCAGTGATAATTGGATATTGGGATGAGGTGGTTGGATGCCTTAATATGCTATTAGAACGCAATTATGAATGCACGCCTGCTGTTTGCCTGTGGGGACTCCTATCAGGAAAGAAGAGACATAAAACACAGAATAAAATAGCGAGATTTATGTTAGTTCTAGCCAAACAGTGGATCGCAATTTTATGGAAAAGGGCACGTGGCCCATCGTTGAGGGAGTTGCTCCAGGATGTACAGTGATGGGGCTTGGCAGAAGTGGAATATTTACAAAAACAAAGACACTCAGAGAGGGAAGGTTGTATGGAAGTAGACTGGGGACAATTGTTGATTTAACCGGCTTCCCCCTGGACCTAAAGCCCCCATGAGACGGTCAATCATATTTATGTGGGAAGGGGATACTGACGCTAAGATGGATTGGGGGCTTCTTTGATGTGGTGAGAGGGGACTGTGAAGGCATCATGAAGCAAGACACAGACAACAGACTTAAAGTTAAAAATACGATCATTTATTAAAGTAAATGTCAGGATGGCTGTAGGCCTAACTTGGCCTATGCTAAGGTGAGATCTCCCTACTTGAACTAACCCAAGGAAATCCGGAGTCAAAGAGTTCAACTTAAAAGTATGTCTGTGTCCAAAACCTATCCTTGCCCTTACAACTAAAGCTAAACAATGTGTAGGGATGTCAATAATCAAAGAAATAGTGTTCAACACAATGTCTGAGCTGCTCCAACCTCTTAGCCTCCTTTTCCACTCCCCTTCCCCAAGTTCAAGAAAATTCCACAAGTCTTAAGGTTACCTTTCTCAAGTTCAAGGCAGTACAGTTCCCAATCCTCGGGGTTCCCTTCCCCAAGTTCCAAGCAACACAGTTCCAAAGAAAAAGGTCTTGAGGCTCTGTCCTCAAGACAATGTTTGTAGTTGCTCAGGTCTCAGTGTTCCCTTCCCTAAGACTTAAATGCCACAACTGTTTTAGTCTTTCAATGTTCAAATCTAGGCCAACTTGACTCTCCTTCTGGTTTGCATCACTAACTTTTAGTGCTTCTTCTGGAAATATTTCACAATGTCTTTGGCTTTCACACTTCAGGGATCCCTGATCTAGGCGCAATGTCAGACCATACAGTCCACCCATCACAGGTTGCGCAAACAGGAACCCTAGGCTCTTTAGCCCACACATGTTCTTCTGTTTTACCCCTGTGTACTGATTCACCTTCAATTGATTCTCTTTGTCGGTCTCTTGGCTTTATATATAGATTCACACTTCCCTGGCTTCTCTTTGGCAGCCTCTTGACTTTGCCATTATATTTTACACACCTCTGTGCCCGTCTTTGGCATTTTAGCACTGTACTTATTCACCAAGTTCACTGTGTTGTGGTGTCCTAGTTCATGCCTCACCTTTCTGCGACACTCTTTCACACTTGCGCTCTTTTATGAAGGTTGCATTTAATTGGGCACTTTCCCTTTTATCTTTTATCAGTTATAAGCTTTGCCCATATTCAATATGCATAGTTTGTTCTTGTTTCACGTTTTCATTCAGTTTGGTATTCAAAATATATCTAGTTCAGTGTTTTACTGCATGATATTAGTTGGGATGGGCGGGTTGCTTTTTAGAATTGGGGCTAATGGCTGACTGATTTTATTGGAGATTTTATCATTGTTTTATTGACTCGTTATGATTGTATTTGGTGTTTTCGCGAGCTGTTTGTATTGTTTGTTTTTAATGTTAATGGAGAAATCTGATTCAATAAACATGACTTGACTAGTTCAGTGTTGTTTCAAGTTTTTATTCAACTAGATGTTTAAGATGCATAATGTATCTTTGGTTCGAGTTTTCATTCAGTTCGGTATTCAACATGTATATTGTAGCTTTGTTTCTTATTTTCATTCCGTTCGTTGTTCAATAAACACTGTACGGCAGTTCATTATTTGTGCGCAGCCTTCCCGAGGTGCCCCGGCCCCGGGTGACCTGCCCGACACTCACCGGTTTCTGGCATCCTCTCCGGCAGCTCCTGCTGCCTTCGGTCTGCTTCTTCTGCGAGCCCCCCTTCCCCAACACTGTGTTCACCATTTACACACCTGGAACCACTTGACAGGTTGCAGGTGTATAAATGGAGAACCAGAGAACAGCAGACAGAGCAACCAGGAGACCTGTGACGTGAAGAGAAGGCTGTAGTGGGGCCTGTGAGGAAGCCAGGATGCCGGCTGGTGCCCTGAGGAGCTGTGGAGCCCAGGGCCAGTTAAGCCGTGGGGCTACCACAGATGTGGATTCCTAATTAGAGTTGCCTGACCATAGTTAAAGGGACATGCATGACCCTCACAGCTCTATTCAGGCATTTTCTTTGTCCCAGTACCAATGTGGTGAAATGGAGTTTGAGTGTTTATTGCTCTTAGTCACCTCTTCCTCGTCCCAATACTTTTAGAGCTCAAATGTGGGGAAATGAGGGAAGCTGATTCACAATAGCCTATAAAGGCCGGAGGATGGGTAAGTTGGTCATCAATAGGGAAAGGGGGATATCATGTCTCGCCTGTGAACATCCCACTCCCAATCCCCAAGGACCCTCCACCCAGGTGATCCTCCCTCAGTTCTCCACCCCCAGGGTCAGGATCAAAAAGCGATGGCCTTTCCCTGGCCATCTGATATGAGGATCCAGGGGGAGTAGGAGTGAGGATACACTCAGATTTTCAGATTTCTCACAGGGCACTGAGACGCAGGATGCGCCAGGAGCTGAATTTAACTAAATGGGGAAAGAAGGAGGTTTAACAAAAACAAATCTACTTTAACCTCCCTTTGGGGAGCACCTGGAAGAACCATTTTGGAGTATAGATTTGGAACCATGATGAAGAAGCTTCCACTGGAGCCTTGTTGGCATGAAAGTTGTCCAAGGTCCTCATTCACTGAGAGGAAGACAAGGAGTTCCAAGCAGGGTACATATCCTCTCCCTAATTGCTTCACAGGAACAACTGAAGTGACCTGCTGGGGGAAGCCTGGCTGCAGATGTAAACTGGTACCCTGGGCTCTACCTGCTGAAGTGGCAAGCCCTTGAAGTGTACTGGGCAACCGCCTTTGCTGGGAGCAGCAGACGAAGTGCTCAGCTTTTCTTAGGGACCTGGTGAAGGGTCCCACAGTACCCAAGCACCAAAGGAAACTAACATTGGCTCTCGCTGTGATTTGTAGCCTCTGCTAGCACTTTAAAATCAAGACATTTTAATTAATATGAATGCAAGTAAGCTGACATAAAATCTAGTGTTTAATGCAGGAATCGCATTCCCTATAAATTAGGGTTACAGGTTATATATATCTTCCTGCGGAGCCACCCTCTGTGTATACACTTTTTTACCAAAGCCACAGACCTCTCGTTGTGCAAGTGCCTACAATAACCTATTGACAGTTCTAGTTCCAGTCTCCCTTAAGAGGGGCTTTAAATAAGTGATTCTAGGCTCTCTATAAGGGGCACATTGACAGAAAGTGTTCATTGGTTTCTTTGTGAGTCTTGTAATATGGGCAACTGACACACATTTGTCTGTCCCTGTGTTCTTGAAATGTGCCAAACATAAAGTACCTAGTTTAAATCTGATCTATAATAATCTGGCATAATGCAGAGCAATATAGTCTACATATTCATCATATCTACTAGCCCATTTATTGACCAAGTATGTGCAAACCATGAGAGTTTTCTAGATTTCAGTTATTTGGAGAACTTCAACTTTAGGATCACAGGCTGCCTTTATCATTGCCTTATTCTTATTGGTCACTAGAAAAAAGTACCCGTACTCAGCACGGGTTCTGTAGACAGACATGAGAACGGTATCCAGTGATTTTTATCGCGGCAGAAAATACTGCAGCAAAAAAGACTGAATTTTGTTTTACATTTTTAGGCACTATATATGTGGGGGGTGGGTTAGAGTAGTAATTTATTTAATGGGGACTACGAGGGGACTGCGGGTGGTCACACCCCGCATATAAAATGCAAAAGTAAAAAGAAATCAGTATTTTAGGTGTTTTTTGCCCCAGTATTTTTGCCCCGGTAAAATAACAGAATCCATGAGAGCACTCATCAGTTGTTAAAAATCAATGCTCCTGTAGGTCGCTATTCAGAGTTGCTAATCGTTTGATGTGCTTTGCACTCTGAAGTAAAACGGACCTGAGCATGGGCATGTGTAGCTTGCTGACATACCCCGGAGCAGTCATGGATGCGAGGTGAAACTTGGGGTGCTCATCATGCTGGGACCATCTGTGCACTCTCCCGACCTGTCGCCTCACCCTGGCTCGGACCAGTGCGTTGTTGTGCAAATATCTCAGAAACGGTGCGCGCAGGGTCTTGAAACATTGTTTTCATGGTCTCATAGAGACCTTTGAGTTTTGCTCCTTGCGTCAAGATGCTTAAACTGAGCTTTGTCCAGTCCTTCTAGGACTACATTGATGTTTTGCTGATTTCAGGCAACCATCTCATGTGTGAAGGGGCTGAGATCCAGGGAATGGGTGGGGTGTTCAAATGTCATGTAGCCAGTAATATCCGAAGGGTCCTAACTGGTAAGTATGCAAATTTGGTGAAGATTGTTGCAAAAGTGTGGAAATGTATAAGAAACAACTAACAGATTTTCTGCTTTATGTATATAGATGTATACATGTCAGTAAGATTCACCCACAGGCCCGAGAGACCCATCATTGCCAACTTGCATTTAATATGATCTGGCCATGGGCGGGAAGACCCACCTTCTTCTGATTATACATCCTGTAATGCCTTTCTGTGGTTAATTTGCATGGGGGTGGTATATATCCTTACTCAATATAGTACCAGCTTCAATTTCCGCTCGTGCAAGATGCTTCATAAATTTGACTCTAAGCGAAGGGGCAAGTTTGGGGTACTAACAGGTAAGTCTAAGAGCTTCTTCAAAAATATGTTTTCTGTTGTTGATAATTTTGCACCTGGGCTGTAACCCCTAAGTTCACCACTAAATAGTGCTTTTGTTCGACCGCATCTTACAGGCCCAGAGCACCTTTTCCAAGGGTTGCAGAGTATTTTATTATCACATTACTACTTCTAACTTAGGATGTGATTTCTCTAATTTATTGGCCTAGCCACAGTTACTCATGTGTTTGATTCCAAGGTAACTATAATGTTCCACTTGCTCAATTTCTTCTCAATTCAGAGATATGGTTATCTTGGGCACCTTCTTGCAGGGTCGATGGAAAACCACTGATTTTGTTTTCCTGTAATTGATCACCATGCCATTGGTCTGGCAAAAATGATTTAAAATATTCAACAGTTTTTTTTATGCTAGCCGATGTCATGGAGATAGTCTGCAAAAAGAACGATGGGTATATTGTCTACTCATAATGTCGGGGCATCTGTGTGTGTCAATATAATTTCCATTGTTAGGGAATTAATAGGGTATCCGGTAATATTATCCCCATCAATAATCTCGCCATATATATGGTCGTGGGGTAAAGCCATAGGCGATATTATTGCTGGGGATAATGTATGGGCTAAATGGGACTGGGGGTTACAGGGGTGTCCTCCGCTCTGTCCTCCGCTCCCTTTTAAAAAATAAGGCGGTTGCAGGAGTGTCCCCCGCAGGTTCCATAGCTTAATATGGCCGCAAAAATATGGCGATATCTTTGGATGGCGATATTTTGCGGGGATATTAACACATGGAACCATTAATATAGTGACAGGACCTGGCAGCTGCTGTAGACTGCTTGTGCAGAGGTAGCACAAAATCCTCCTCCCCTCAGAGGTCTTGGCGCTCGCGTATATGCGAGCCACTGCGACCCCCAAAGCAAAACCGCGTTGCAGTATATTGTGGGTTTTTTTGGGGATGGTTTGAGGGGTTATAAGGTAACTGAGAGACGTTTTGGACAGTCAAGGGGCAATTAGGGTAAAACTGCTCCTCAGCTCTGCTGCAGCCCTCCATGCAATGATGTCACACGGCTGCATTGATGACACACACACAATAGGCACAAGTAGACCTTAGGGCAGGACAAGGTAAGCTCAGAGTGGAACTTAATGACTGAGGCACTTTCACTTTTTTAGCAACAACATAAGCAATATTGGCATTCCCACTCTGGGTTCAATAATCAGCTTGGTACCATAGGCACACATCATGCATTTGGTTACACATCGGAAAGGCATGTCCCGCCTTTACATTCATGCAACACTGAGTAAGTTATGATATAGTCATTGAAAGATCTGACGCACTTAGCTTGTCTCTTTCGTCTTCCATGTATTGCTTTGCCGGCAAAGGTTGTTCAATTCTGGTAGCCAGCACACATTGGCTAAATGGGTGGGGTGCTGCCCTACAGAGTTCTCACAATCACTAGGAATTGTACTAGTCAGTGCTCCCATTTATCTGTGCCAATGTTTCACTTATCTTATATAACATATATATGCAGGGCCTTGATCAGGCCATGGAGCGTGGCGCAGCATGTGAAGTCTTCAGGTGATCACGGAGCTCAGACAGGGTGCATCCGTTCTGGGCTGAATCTTGAGCACAAGCTGCACGTTCATGCACTATGACGGCATAGATGTCTGCCGTTGGATGGGTCTTCCACTCTGCTGTGTAGTCCTGGCCCCAAGGCCTGCTGGGAAGTGTACTTCATGCGTAGATTGTAGTCGTAGCCCATTCCAGGTTCCTGATACTGTTATTTGCAGGCAGGGCAAACGTGGCATCTGGCATGCCTATGCCAGGTCTGGCTTTTGTGTTTGCGTTCCCCCTTATACACAGGGGCCACACTAAGCCCTGTCCGTAGCCTCCTGGACCCGATGGTTTCTGACAGTGCATGCCCTCCTATGGAAGCAACGAGGTGCTAGTTTGCAGGGGTGGTTGACATGGAACATCCGCAGGAGCCAAGGAGCACGGATATTTCCAATGGGTTCCCAGGATCTTTCTTCTGGGCCATTTTCCCACCCATACTACTATATACCAGAGTTGTACGAGTTAGGGAAGACCTTCACCTCATATTCAGGGTATCCCTTTACTAGAATGAGTGGTGCTCTCTTGGTATGTACAGTGGGGAAGCCGCTTTCACCAATGCTATATGAAACACATGGTGTATTCTCATATGTGGCAGTAGACATAATCGAATGGTGACAGGGTTTATCAGGGTCGTAACAGGGTTGCAATTTTCATGTCCCTTTCAGATGTAGATTCTTGGTGGATAACCATACCCTGGGCCTCATTACAAGTACATCGGTAAGTGGTAAAAGTGGCAGTAATTCCATTATCGCCACTTGTATTACTCCGCTGAATGAAGCGTTCCAGGAAATGGGTGTTATTTCCACCGGCGGAATTACCTGGTGGAATTACTGCTGAAATCCTGCAGAATTAGCCCCACCCGCTAATTCTGCCGGCAGCATTACCACCAGGAATGAAAATGGCAAATCTACCATTTTACAAATGGATTTACCTCCAAAATACCATCAAACATGGGCAGTAATTCCACGCAAAAATAGGTGCAGTTACCTCCACCAAACAGGCGAAGGTAAGTGCATTGAGGTGAAGAAAATAAAGCCAAAGGTGCACCCAAGGGACTCAATCAGGTTATGTAAGGGGCAGACCTTCCCCAAACTCAGTTCCAAGCACCATGCAGCCCATGGCAGTTGCCAACTACGATTTCCAGGGACTCCTGCTATATATGGACCACCTCATGAAGGCACACTAACAGCAACAACGGAACTCACCAGGACGAAGGCAGAGTAGATGTGTGGGATACAGAAGGTCTGCTTTCTTGTTTTCAGTTACTTGCCGGTTGGTGACGACAAAGTCAAACTCTGTGAAGTACATTGCTCAATACAGCTGGTGGGGACTCAAAGTTCTGACCGATTTCAAGAATTGTAGATTCTGGTGCTCTGTCAGCACAGTTACTGTGTGACAGGCACCTAGCAGTTAGTGCCATCATTCATCAAACACCACTATAATGGGCAATATTTCTCGGTCTGTAATAGTGTAGTTCTGTTCTGTGGGAGATAGTTTCTGTGAATAATAGGCCATGGGGTGTAGCTGGCCTGGAGTGTCCCTTTGAGATAGTATTGCACAAATCGCATAACTGGAAGTGTCAGTTTCTACTAGAAATGTTTTCAAAGAATCTGGATGCAGCAGTACTGGTACGAATGTGAACACCCTTTTTAAAGCTTGAAAACTTGCCTTTGCTGCTTCATCCCACTGAAACTTCGTTCCCTTCTTCAAGAGTCTTGTAATAGGTACAACTGTCTTGGCAAAACAGTTAGGTTGGAGTAATCCGGACACTTAGGAAAGTTTAGAGGCTTTTATTAAGAAAGTAATTATGGATAAAGACCCCCAGCTATGCCAGCAAAGCACTACCAGAGAAAGCTAACATCAACTGACTACTATAGAACCTCAACAGAAAGTAAACAAGTACATCATACTTAGAACAATAACAACAGCAGATGACCTGCTAGCATTCCAGCCATCAGCAGCATTACACATGCACCCATACAGAACGCATTAACATTGGCTTGCAAGCCACACTATAACATCTCCCTCTGTTTATTTATACAAAGCATCTACAATCACAAAGCACACCAATCATCAACCTCTTTTCACAACCGCTATTCTATGCTTGCTCCACACCTGACCTCCTACCACACGAACAGCACCAGGCATCACCACCGCCACCCTCACAGGGTCAGGGTATAAAGACTCCACTTTCTCTTTATTACTCCCTTCTTTATTCTAACCATGTTGCCACATTCAACCCTCAATTCTTTCTTAGCTCTTCTCACATTCTCACGGGCCACCCACTCTCCCTTCTTCTTCAACACTCTCCTCACACCATCCACCACATAGTCACTCTCCCTGCTTCTGCCCAACCATGGCGGACCAACTACAGTGTTGGGCTTTCGACCTATCATTAGCTCAAATGGGCTTATTCCCCTGTAGCGTGCAGAGACATTTGCATTCCAAACATTCTTTCCTGAATTGCCACCTTTTTGTCACTCCCTGTTTCCACGGCCATGCGTATGCTTTCCATGATGCATCTATTCACTCTCTCGACACACCCATTAGTTTCGGGATGATAAAGAGCTGTTTTCTTATGTCTCACCTCACACTTCTTAAAATACTTTTCAAAGCTTTTCACCTGTAAATTGGGGACCATTGTCTGTTAAAATGCTTTCAGGAATGCCCTCCCTAGAAAACACTTCCTGAATCTCCCTCACCATAGCTTAACCTGAGATTTCCTTCACAATACTAAATTCACACCATCGAGAAAGCAAATCAATAATGACCACCACAAACTTTCCTCTTCCATACCCCAGATCCACTGGACCAAGAATATCCATAGCTAATTCTTTCCATACACCCACTGGCACACCGACCTCTACTAGGGGTTGTTTTCTCACTTCTTCTCCCTTTCCTATTTTGCTGCACAATTGACACTCTAATAACCTCCTCTCAACATCCCTGTCGAAACCAGGCCACCAGTAGTCATTTCGCAAAACACCCTTTGTTTTGGTAATTCCTATGTGACCTCCATGAGCTAAATCTTTAACCCTATTGCGTATCCCTTTTCGCACCACAGCACGCTCCCATCTGAATATTACACCATCCACCATACTTAGCTTATTCCTCACTTCCCAAAACGGTCTGACCTCCTGACCAACATCCGCCCTTCTTGGCCACGTACCTGACTCCACATACACCTTAACTAACTCCAAAATCGCGTCCTTACCAACCTCTTCTAACCATTCCTCCTCCATAATCCCATCCGTGTTTACAAAACACCATTTCCATGTTCTCAGTTCCTGAGTCGGTATTACTCCTCACTCTCAATCTCGATAGATTATCGGCTGGAATATTGTCCTTAACCGGAAAAACCTCAACCAGAAAACTATGACACTGCATCCGCGTTATCCATCAAGCTACCCTCCTCGACACTTTGTCTGATCCCTTATTCTCCAATATCTCCTTCAGAGGTTTGTGATCTGTGCATAAGACAAAATCAGTGCCCCATAAAAAATTCCTAAACTTCTCCATCGCCCAATAACATGCAAGGGCCTCTTTCTCCAAAACTGAATAGCCAGCTTCGGCACCCCTCAAACCCTGAGATGCATGAGCAATAATACTCTTTACACCCAGTCATCATTCTGGGACAAGACAGCACCAAAGCCCCTTTCCAAAGCATCTACAGTGACCCTGCTCTGACGCCTTGTATCAAAATGCCCAAGGGGTTGCGCAAGATCTAGCTCACTCTTCAAATTCTTAAACTCTTCTTCACACTTTGCAGACCACACAAACTGACATCCTTTCTTCAACAATTTCCTCAATTCCACTATTTTACTGGCATAATTACACACACATTTCGGATAGAATTCCGTC
This sequence comes from Ambystoma mexicanum, assembly GCF_040938575.1. NCBI lineage: Eukaryota > Metazoa > Chordata > Amphibia > Caudata > Ambystomatidae > Ambystoma > Ambystoma mexicanum. The sequence goes on from NC_090930.1 coordinate 1,348,265,364, forward strand.
ATTCCAAGAAATGACCTTAATTGTACTTTATCCTCCGGAGACTTGATCTCTTTTATGGCATTTACTAGGCTCTCCTTAGATCTTACACCATTTGCGGATATCTCGTGCCCCAAGTATTCCACCTTGGTAACACCAAACTTGCACTTCTCCTCTCTCAATACAATGCCACTCCTCTCAAAAATCTGCAAAACTTTGTCTAGTCTCTCATCGTGCTCCTCTTCCGTCCTCCCGCACACCAGCACATCATCCTGAAAACAAAACACCCCACTCATTCCACCTACTAATCTATCCATGACCTTTTGAAATGCAGCAGACGCTGACACAAGTCCAAGAGGCATTCGTCTGAATTGAAACACCCCTTCATGGGTAATGAACGCCGTCAACTTGCGACACCTCTCTTCTAATTCCACCTGGTGGTACGCTGACGCCATATCCAGTATGGAAAATACTCTCTCTTGTCCTACTCTCAATAGCATTTCTCCCATGTTGGGGAAAGGATGGCAGTCCACTACCACACACTTTTTGAGTTGGCGTAGATCGACACATAAACGTAGCTCACCTTAGCTCTTTTTAACCATGACCAGTGGGGAAGACCAATCTCCCCCTCTCGCTCTTTAAATAATTCCATACTCCAATAGTTTGTCTAGCTCCCTCTTAAAGCCTTCCCTTACCGCCAGGGGTACAAGTCTCAATTTGGTTGCAATTGGCACACTCCCTTTTTTCAGTACAATCTGGTGCTGAACACCTTTAATCTTACCAACTCTCTTTCTAAACACCTTCGGGTGACTGCTCACAACAGTTCTTCCAATATGTAGCACTTGCTCTACTTCATTGGGGTCCAACCTGATCTTCAGGTTCCTCTGCTCTCTCCAACCCAACAATGTGAGCCCCTTTTTAGTTACGTATACTTTGCCCTCACACTTACGGCCTTTAAATTCAAACTGCCCTATCACATATCCCAAAAACTCAATGACATCCTGATTGTACCCCCCGGGTCTAATATCAGGTTTCAACAAGCTCTGGACATCGCCTCTCATATCCCTTTCAAATACTTCCCTGGACATCAAAGTAATCTTTGATCCAGAGTCTTCCATCATCCACACATCTCTTTAATTGATCTTCACATTGGCATATGGATGTTCACATTCCTCATCATCATTCCCACACACCACATTTATGGTATTAACAGTAATGTTTTCCACTGGGTAATCAACATCTTCATCTGACGACCTCCGAGCTTCTTTCTCATTGACATATAAAACCTTTCTCTGGTTAAACGGATCATTTTTGCAACATTTGGCGAAATGTCCTTTCCTCTTGCACTTTGTACACGTTGTCTTCCTGCCAGGACTTGTGGGTGATGCAGCAAAATGGGTGCCACTTGCGCACCGATAGCACAAGCATTCCTCTCCACCACCCTTTTCACTCTTATGTCGGCCCACTTTCATGTCAGTGTTACTGCGAGGCACTTGCTTCTCCTTGTCCTTCACCTTTTTTCTGTTTTTAAATTAACTCACACTTAAAACCTCTGACTGGCTCATTAGTCTCTTTCCTTGAAAGTTTTGCTATACAGGCTAAAGAGTGTTCTACTCTGCGAGAAATGTTCAATACTTTGTCTAAGGATGGCTCATCCTTAAGCCAGAGCTCTTCCCGTATTCGGTCTGAGCTTGAGTGTGTCATAAATTTGTCTCCCAAATGTTCATCATGAGATCCTTGAAATTTGCAAGAGGACGCTAACTGGTGAAGAGCAGTCACATGCTCCTCTACGGATTCTCCCGACTCCGGATCTCTCATTCGAAAATTAGAACGCTCCAAGATGGTGCTTGTTCTGGGGTTAAAGTGTGCATCCAACTTGGCAAAAGCACTTTAGTTCATTCATGGCATCGCCCTCTCCTTTACTAGAGATCACCGGAAGAGTTTCAAAAATTCTTTGTCCATTGTATCCTAAGTGATGCATTAAAAGGGCACGCTTCCTGTCATTAGAGAAGGAATTTCCACCTGCTGCTTTCAAATAATGTAAAAATCCCTTCTTCCACTGTGCCCACTTGATTTCTATTGGTCCAGGGACAGCTATGAACATTGGTGGCCCGCCCACCCACATTTGACATAGCCATTTCTGATGGAATAAGAAATTAGTTTCTCCTTTAAAATTCCTTTAAATCAGTTTTCTCTGTTCTGTTCAATGTAACTGACTTTAAAATATTCAATGTTACTTGCTTCTCCTTCTCCCTTTGTTTTCGTTATTCTTCTCTTGTGTGCTTCACCCTACTCTTCTTCACCCCTCCTCCTTTCCCTCTCCTCTCTCCACTCCCTCCACTCTTCCTCCTGAACACCCTTAGAGACCTCCTGGAGGCAGCTCTCAGGTACAGTCCTTCCCTCTAGGCTGCAGTGCAGTGCTCCTTGCTTCAGGCTCCTAATCTAATAGACACTCATCCGGATTTTCGAACAAGCTGTGCCACTATACTGTGTATTACGGTTCCCTTAGGCAGCTTTGTGGGCAGAGCGAAAGGCGTTGTGTGGTGGCTGTGCGTGGAGATGCTTGTGGAGGGACCTTTGAGTGGCCCGGTATCTGGTGAGCTGGGACGGAAATGCAGGCAGCGGGTGGAGAAATGGAGGGGCTGAAATGGGTAAAGCGCGGGGTGAATTGCGTAAGCGCTGTGTTACCTTCTTTACAAACGTTGACCACTGCAACGCCAAGGAAGGCCGAGCGCTGTCTTGTTATGTGCCGTGCTGCATTGCTTCATTTATTCAGCGCTGGCCGCTGCAACGCCACAGAAGTTGGAGTGGCCCTCTCCCGTCAATGGGGCACGGAATCATCTGGCCGCTGCAAAGCTGTGACTAGCGGAGTGGCTCCCTTAGTTGCCCGTGGCACCAGACAATGACTTTTCTAGGAGTAGCAGCTTCTCCCTTTATACCGCTGTTCTTTCTGCTTCGCTGGGGGTCTTCTCCGAGAGATTCTCGTCGCCAATGTTAGGTTGGAGTAATCTGGACACTCATGAAAGTTTAGAGAATTTTATTAAGATAATAAATATGCATAAAGACCCCCAGCAATGCCAGCACAGCACTACCAGAGAAAGCTAACATCAACTGACTACTATAGAACCTCAACAGAAAGTAAACAAGTTTAGAACAATAACAACAGCTGATGACCTTCTAGCATTCCAGCCATCAGCAGCATTGCACATACACCCATACAGAACTCATTAACATTGGCTTGCAAGCCACACTATAACAAAAACCTTCAATGAATCGCCTATAGAAGTGTGCAAAACCTGTACTTCTTTCACTGAGGTTGGCGCTGGGCATTCCAAGATTGCACGTATCATCTTCTTATCCATTATACTCCAGCCACGGACAAGATAAAACCCAGGTGTTCTATGGTGTGATGGAATTCACACTTCTTCAATTTTGTGAAGAGCTTATGCTCCCTGCTTTGTCAAATCATGGGAATAGATAAGAATATCTTTGATATACACAATTGTGAATGCGTCCAAATAATACTGAGGACTTCTTAAGGAAGTGCTGTAAGTCTGTGGGTGTGTCACAGAGACTGAATGGCATGACCTGGAACTCATTTAAACCAAAGCATGTCCTGAATACCATCTTCCATTCGTCTCCTTCACACACCTGCACAAGGTGGTAGGCTCCCGGTAACACCAGTTTTGTGTAGATCGAAGGCTCTCACACTTGATACAGCAGAACCAAAATCAAAGGCAAGGGGTATGGTTTTTAATTGTAATACGATTCACTGCACAGTAGTAAATACGGTCATTAGGACTCTGGTCCTTTTCAGTACAAAGAACAATGTTGAAGGTTTAGGCACAAATGAATGTCTGATTAAACTGTTTTGTAAGTTTGTCCTGTATTATCCTTTACATGCTTGTTTTATGCTTCAGTGAGTGCATATATTCGGCTGCAGGGCAGGACAGGGCAGCTCGTGGCTGAAGATCAATCTGGCACTTGAGGGACTGTTGTGATGGTAGAGTCTCTGCTGCTTCCTTACTAAAGACGTCTCTGTATTCATTGTATTCCGGAGGCAATTCGTTGTTTACAACTCTCCCAATTGAGTGGGCCCTCACCAACAAAAACTGAGCTGTGGACAACTTTTGGTCCTGCATAGTCTGACAGTGCCTAAGGCATTGCCGCAATTGGAACTGCACTGTTCCTTTGGTCCAGTCAACTGTTGCATTATGCTTGCTTAGCCACGGGAGGCCTAGGATCAGTCCTAATTGGGGTGCTGCGATCAAGCAAAGGTTATGTATTCAGTTTGACTTTGGGTACAACACATCGTGACTTACAAAGTTTGTTGCTGCATGTCCCCTGACCTAAAGGAGGACCCAACTAGGCCTTTATGGTTCATTCTTTTCTTTCTGCATGACAGGTATATTCTTTATTTATTTTATTGTTTATTTATACCGCACTTAATACCAGCGAGTGGTTTCTAAGTGCAAGATTAGGATTCGAACCTGTGCTGCGCCTTGGTGTTTTGCATTCAAGACCAACGCGTACACAATGTCTATAAAATTGCCTGTGGTCGAGGAGTCCAGCATCAAAGACACTGGCAACTTTCTCTTCTTAAAGCAGAGTACTGCAGATAGGGTGATATGAGGGATTATGCACTGGGTCGTATTGGCCAGACGCTGAGTTTGGGCGTTGTCTCTTCTTTTGCCCGACAACTCCACCCCTGTGGCCCCTGTGGCAGCTGGGCTCAAGTGTTTCTTGGTTCTTCCTTTGGGTTTGCTAGGACATTGGCAAATGAAGTGGCCTGCCTTTCTACAATAGAGACAGAGGTTTTCTCTCCATCTTTTTTTCTTCTCTTCCTTGGTTAAGGCACACCATTACTGGGCCTATTGGTATGGGCCCAAAATAACCCCCAAAAATTGTTGAATGCGTGTTTACTGCGCATTTGGCTGCAACCATAATACCAAATCCCATTATTCCGAACAAGTGTAGCCTGGGCTTTGGGGGTGTCCCTTGCTCCCCTTGTTCAGTAAAATGGGTTTGGAGGTGTACCCTGCTTCCATTAGATGGATAGCCGGGGACAATAAAGCACACAAAAAAAAGAAAAAGAAAAGGACCTTGCTGCGCCAGTTCCAACCCACGTTAGTGGAAGGGAACTGACATGGCAGGGATAGAGGAGAGCAGGCGGCACACAAAGACGTGTACCACCGAAAGGTAAGTAGGGATAGGGTAGCGGGCATGGGGATACAGGAAAAAGTGATAATTGAAGTCAACATTTTTGTCATTGGAATTCCGGCCACGCAGTGATCACATCAATCTGGCCTATTTGTATTGGTTGCCCTTTGCTACTCCTCTCGTTTCCCTTTGTTACTGGTCTCTTTTGATCCGGACTTACAAAGAAAGGTCTGGGTTGCCACTTCTTTTTATCTGTCTGTTGTTCACTTAGTCAGTGATCCAGTCTTAACGCTAGGTCTATCATGGCAGAACATTCTTAAGGTTTTGGGGTCATTTGTGCTATCAGTCCTTAAAATTATCTTGTTAAGCCTTGGTAGAACAGGGCCTTTCTTTTTTCCTTGGATCACTCAGCTTCAATGGCCAACTGGTTAAATTGGGTGACACAGGCTATCAGTCCTTGTTCCTTTGCCCTAAAGAAAGGAGTTCTCTTTCTTGAATAGGTGATGCAGCTTTGCGGTTAAACCTCTTACCAAACTCTTCAAAAACACTTCCAAGTCGTATAGCATAGCATCAACCTTTTGGAGAAGTGGTGTAGCCCAGGCCCCAGTATACTCACCTAAATACTAGAACAAAAGCTGTTGTGGTCTGTGTCGAATGGAAGGCTGTGGGCATGGACCTGCACTGGCGTGTGGATTGGTGAAGGAGGCTCCTGAGGCTAGAGTGTGACCTGAGCGGTTAGTGCTTGCACCTGCATAGCCAGGGTTGCATAGTCATGTCATGTGACGGTAAGTTCTGCCCTTAACTCATGCAACGCCTTAACCATGTCTTCTGTGGTAGGAGAGTCATGCTACCTGGGCACTTGTTATATGTGGGCTTGAGCTTCAGACAGGGGCTGGCCTCTGCTGTAGCCTTCTTGCGCACAGATAGCACAAACTCCTTTCTCCCCTTAGAGGTCTTGGCGCTTGTGTATACGCCAAGCGTGTGACCCCCACGGCAAAGAAGATTAGGGTAGGTTTTTTGGGATGGTTGGGGGTTATAGGGTAACTGGAAAGAGGTGTAGGAAGAAGTTGTGGATACGTAAAGGGGAAGTAGGATTGAACTGCTTCTCAGCTCCACTGTAGCCCTCCATGCAATGATGACACACAGCTGCAATGATGACACACGTACAGTAGGCCCATACACACCTTAAGGCAGCACAAGGTAAGCTCACTGTGGAACTTAATGACTTAGACACTTTCACTTTTAGGGCAACAACATAAGCAACATAGGCATTCCCACTCTGTGTTCAATAACACGCTTGGTAACCTAGACACACAACATGCAATTGGTCACGCATTGGAAAGCCATGTCCCCCTTTACATTCAGATAACAGCAAGTTAGTTATGGTATATTCATAGAATGATCCGAGGCACTTCGCTCAATTTCTTAGTGATCCATTTATTGCAGTACCAGCGCACGTTCAATTCTGGTAGCCAGCGCATGTCCGCTAAACGGGTGGGGAACGGCCTCTACACAGTTCTTACAATGACTACTAATTGTACTAGACAGTACTCCCATTTATCTGTACCCTTGTTCTACTTATCTTAGATAACGCGGGGCCTCGATCAGGCCTTGGAGCGTGGACCCACACTTGAAGTCTATAGGCGAGCACAGAGCTCTGGCAGGGTGGAAAGGCCTGCTGGGAAGTGTAGTTCCCACGTAGGTTGTCGGCATCTGGCACCTGTTACAGGTCTTCTGATGCTGGCGCCTGCAGGCAGCACAAACTGGGCACCTGGCATGCCCATGCTAGGTCAAGAGTGTGTGCTTGCTTCCCCCCTTACACACAGGGGCCACACTATGCCCTGTCGTTAGCCTCCTGATATAGATATATATATATACAAAACAGTGTTGGAGCAAGAACACACCCTTGCCTAACACCTCTTTGGACACGATATTACCTTGTTTAATCTCCAGTCAAGCTCCAGAGTAAAGTAGCTCAGCGAGCTGAGCAGCCAGGCTTATCCCAAGAGGGAATGTGAGCTTGTAATGAGGTTACACAGACGTCTACAATAACAAGTATTCAAATAGACACTTACACTCAAGGTTTCTTGGTAAAACACTTATTTCTCCAGCATTGGATCTTTCATGGATTTACATGCTTAGAATATTCCCCGTCGTCAGACTGGGACCCCTCGGTACACTTATATAGCCTTTTCCTATAGGAAAACTTCCGACACTTTTGTGTCCTATCTACGTCCTTTTAGGACCCGCCTACGCATGCTCTGCAGGCCGTCCCAGTATAAGAGGCCCGCCACCGCGGTTCCCCTTCAGATTTCAACCGTCTCCAAAGTAGTGGGATCTCCTCGTGTTGTCTTGCTATTTTGTACTAGGTTGCCTTATTGGATTTCGAGTACGATATGTCCTCTGTATCAGGAAAAGCGTTGTTCCGTCCATGCGCGACGTGCGGCTTGAAAAAGGTTTACGAGGGGGACGGACATATGGATTGTATATATTGCCTCCACCCTCACCATTCGGCGGATGCCTGCGACATATGCAAGGGGTTTTCTCAAAAAACCCTCAAAGACCGGAACCGACGCCTGGTGGCATGGCTGAATGAGGGTGCGGGGGCATACCCCCCCCTCGGAGGTAGGCTCCACACAGTCGGCGAAAACATCACGCTGCGCGGCCTCGTCGGAACCACCGGCGAAGAAATCTAGATCGTCGGAAAAAGAGTCGTCTGGAACTCACTCCACTACAGACTCCTCGTCAAAGAAATCATCCTCATCAAAAAAGCATGAGAAGGAAAGGAAATCCTCCTCTGGCGATCATCACAGATCGACCACGAGTCGAGAGTCGAGTAAAAGCGGGCACAGTGTGGAGAAGGTGGGACCGCCAAAACCACCTGCGAAGCCTGCGTCGTCGACGGCGATCCAGTCACCGGCTGCCTTCCCGCCACTAGCGCAAGGGGCATCCTCCGTCCCGTCGACAATGGCGTCAACGAGAGCCTCGTCGACGGGGGTCCTACAGGAGGCCTGAAGTCCTCGACCCTACCCCCCCAGAGGCTTTGCTACAAGAGCAAGCTATGTTGCTGTCCTCGGAGGACGAGAGCGAGAGAGTGGCTGGCCCAGCAGACCTAGGGCTACGAGCGGCTGCCAAGTCGTCGACGAGGGCATCCGTTACACCGGTACCTGCCCCTCTCCTCAATCCTCAATCGGTTTTGTCGTTGGATATTCTGTCCTCGCTTCAGTCCTTGCTACGGTCGTTGGACCAGCGACTTCCCCAGGTCAGCCTGCCACAGTCACCCGTCGACGAGCCGGGCCCGTCCCGTCAACCGCCGCACCCACGCACGCCAATCTCAACACTGGCGCAGGAGGAAGGTGAGCTGCCAGATTCGGAGTCGGACAGGGGAGCCATGTCAGAGGTCTCTTTATCCCCCTCCTACCTGGGAGTCAGAGGCGGAGTTAGAAAACCCCAGAAGCCCAGCTCACCCGTCCCCTCCGGACGACATTGCGTCATTCCATTCGATGACGGAGAAGGCATGCAAAGAATTTGGTCTGTCCCAGGAAGAACAGAAAAAGGACTGTTTTTTGTTCGACCACATGGGCAAGAGAAGGAGGTCGGTGTTCTTGATACCGATACTTGACCATGTATGGAAAGAAGGGTTGCAGACAATGAGACACCCATTCTCAGAACCAGCAGTGAAAGGACGCCTAGAAAAAAAGTTTAAGGCTCCAGAGTCTACACCCAAGTGTTTATCCTCTCAACCAACACCAGACTCGGTGGTGTCGGCGGCGGCGGCGGCAGCGAGGAAGGCAAAGGCACAGCACAAGTGCACGACTCCACCCGAGAATGAAGCGAGACGCCAAGATGCCTTTGGCAAGAAAGTGCTCTCCGTGGGAGCGACCACAGTAAAGGCCGCAAACTCTCTGGCAATTGTGGCCAGATACGATAGGGAGATGTGGCACAGGCTGGCTCCGCTGCTTGATCATCTTCCAGAAGAACAGAGGAAGGCGGCGATGCTACTGGTCCGAGAGGGTGAGGAAGCCTCAAATCACGCAATAAACATCGCGGTGGATCTTGCTGAGTCTGGCTTCAAGCAAGTCAATAATGGGGTTGTATTACGTCGACAGTCATGGCTGAAGTGTACCTACTTCAGGCCAGAGGTACAATACAAGGTCTTAGATATGCCCTTTGAGGGAGACCTTCTCTTCGGTGAGAAGGTGGACGAGGCCCTAAAAGGGATGAAAGAAGATTCGGACACGGCACGTTCTTTGGGTGCCCTCCAGAGTGGCAGGAGCTACAAGTCCTTTCGCCCCTTTAGAGGGGCTTCAGGAAATTCAAGATTCTCTTCTGGAGACAGATCCTTTGCCAGACCGGCTTACCCCTCCCAGGGGTACCGACGTGCCTCACAATCGGCTAACCGTCGACTAAACTTCCAGTCTTCCAGAAAACGACCATCATACCCATCGTCGGCGAGAGACAAGCAAACTAAAGATCAGCAGTGACGTTCCACAACCCGTTCTGGGGGGGGGGAAGAGTTTCAGCGTATGTCGACTAATGGGAAAGGATAACGACGGACCAATGGGTGTTAGACACTATAAGACACGGACACTCTTCAATTCAAACACAGCCCTCCGCAAATTCCACCTGCGTTCACCGCTCAGTCCCATATGAAGGCACTGCAACAAGAGGTTACACTCATGTTAGCGAAGGGAGTGATAGAATTAGTTCCAACATCACAGAGAGGCCAAGGAGTCTACTCAAGATACTTTGTCGTAAAAAAGCCGAACGGCAAATGGCGTCCCATTCTAGACTTACGCGATCTCAACAAGTCCTTAAAGAGCCTGAAATTCAAGATGCTCACTCTGCTGGAAGTGATCTGCTCAGTTCAAAAGGGAGATTTCCTGGCGTCCCTGGATTTACAGGACGCGTATTTCCATATTCCAATGTGTCGGAAACACAGGAAATTCCTACGTTTTGTAATAGGGCGAACCCACTACCAATTCACGGTTCTTCCTTTCGGGCTCAAAACCTCCCCCAGAACGTTCACAAAATGCCTGGCTCCAGTGGCTGCCTGGCTAAGGAAGCAAAGCCACCATGTATACCCATACCTCGACGACTGGCTGGTAAGGGGATCCTCCCCAGCGTCGACCAACACAAGTCTACAAGCCACCATGCAGCTTCTACAACGGCTAGGATTCGTCATAAACTTCGAGAAATCCTCTCTGCGGCCATCGAGAACGCTGGTATTCTTGGGGGCACAGTTCGAGACTCAGTTAGGGCTGGTGAAACCTTCTCTCGGCAGGACCTCGAGACTCATTCAACAGGCGGCCCGGCTACGGCGAAACACCAGGATCTCAGTGAGAAAGTATGTTTCGGTCCTAGGGGCCATGGCATCCTGCATCCATCTGGTGAGAAACTGTCGACTTTTCATGAGGCCAGTCCAAGAATTCCTCGCAGACCGATGGACACAGGCTCAGGGATCGTGGTCGGACAGGATAACCGTCGACGACGACAAGCTACTTCGGACCCTTGAGTGGTGGCAGAGTTCCAGAGCACCATAGTTACGGATGCGTCCCTAACCGGATGGGGAGCGCACATGGGTGCTCTCCAAACTCAAGGTCGCTGGTCTCCAACGGAGTCACTCCTACACATAAACGTACTGGAACTCAGAGCGGTACGATGGGCCTTGAAGGCGTTCCTACCACACATCAAGAGGTCGCGAGTGCGAATACTGACCGACAATACAACAGCCATATTTTATCTGAGGAAACAAGGTGGGACACGATCAAGGACTCTCTCCATAGAAGCCCAGAAAACATGGCATTGGGCATCGAAGCACGAAATCTCCCTCGTGGCTCATCACCTTCCAGGAGTGAGGAACTGCCAAGCCGACTCCCTCAGCAGAAACATGGCCCAGATACACGAGTGGGAAATGGACACGGGTCACTTGAAGAAAGTGTTCGAGAAATGGGGCCACCCCCCTCTGGACGCCTTTGCGACCAAAGAAAACAAGAAATGCGAGAAATTTGCAAGCAGGTGGCCCCAAGAGGGTTCGGTGGGGGAGGCGTTCTCCTTCCCATGGACGGACATGTTCCTCTATGCTTTTCCCCCCGTTTCCCCTCATACGGAAAACAATACAGTGGATACGCAGATACAATTGCCGGGTGATTCTAGTGACACCATACTGGCCGAGGCAACCGTGGTTCTCAGACCTCCTCCATCTATCGCTGGAACATCCCATAGCGTTTCCGAAAGTCCCGTACCTTCTATCCCGGGACAGAGGCACGGTGTGGCATCACGACCCGGACAGTCTCAACCTTACGTCCTGACTCCTGACTTCTCGTAATTCGGGGCTTTAGACATTTCAGAGGAGTGCCAAGAAATTCTGCAGGCGGCTAGAGCCCCTTCCACTAACAAATCCTACTCCTATAAGTGGCGGAGATTCTGTGAATGGTGTAGAAGACAGCCGGACCTACAACCATTGTCGGTGACGCCGGAACAAGTTCTACCTTACCTGCTCTTCTTAGCAAAAAAGGGATTGTCCCCCTCATCGATAAAGATACACCTGGCAGCCATCTCAAGGTTCACAAGGAAGAGGCAGTCGCCTCCTCTATTCAGTGACAGACTGGTGAAACACTTCATGCGGGGTTTATTTCGAGCTTTTCCCCCGGTGAAACGTTTTCCCCCGGCGTGGAGCCTCAACAAAGTGTTGGCAGGTTTGATGAAACCGCCTTTCGAGCCTATGGCCACGTCCGACATGAAATTCATTTTGTGGAAGTTGGCATTCCTGATAGCTATCACATCAGCCAGACGTATCTCGGAACTACAAGCGCTGGTCGTGGAACCGCCCTACCTAAGATTCTTTAAGGACAAGGTAGTCCTGGCGACTAACCCTACGTTCGTCCCTAAGGTTCCGACGGTATATCACAAACACTCATCCGTGGTTCTGCCTACTTTCTTCGCCACTCCATCGTCGGCAGCAGAAAAAAACTCTTCATACCCTGGACGTTAAGAGGGCTCTGAAATTCTACCTACATCGCACACAAGACATCAGGGCTACTTGGCAACTGTTCGTCGCATATGGTCCGTCGACGAGAGGTAAAGCAATCTCGAAACAGGGATTGGCCAGATGGGTCTCGTCGACGATTGCTTTTTGTCACTCTAAGGCCGGAAGGCCACTGCAAAGACATCCTAGAGCCCATTCTACAAGGTCAATGTCATCCTCAACAGCGTTATGGGCCGGAATTCCGCTGACGGACATATGCCAAGCTGCGGCATGGTCAGTGCCCCACACGTTTACCCGCCACTACTGCCTTGCCAGGCAGCATGCGGATGAGGCGCAGATGGGAAGAGCTGTCCTGCGCCATCTGTTTCAGTAAGGTAAGCTCCACGTTGTGGAGAGTGTGTTTTCTACCTTTGATGACAGTATACTTTCGGTGGGAAAGGTTATATGAGTAAACTTATTACTGCTGCGCATATGTGTTGAGTAGTAGGGTGAGGGTACGTTACATTGCATTCTCACCACCGTCTCAAGTGTTACTGGTATACAATCTATTCTAAGCATGTGAATCCATGAAAGATCCAATGCTGGAGAAGGGAATAGTTTCTTACCTGTAACTCCATTTCTCCAGCATTGGTATCTTTCATGGATTCACATGCGCCTGCCAAGCCTCCCCGGGACTGCAATGTATGTGATGGATAAGTTTAACCCTTCCTACTTTGGAGGGGCCGAAATCTGAAGGGGAACCGCGGGGGCGGGCCTCTTATACTGGGACGGCCTGCAGAGCATGCGTAGGCGGGTCCTAAAAGGACGTAGATAGGACACAAAAGTGTCGGAGGATTTCCTATAGGAAAAGGATATATAAGTGTACCGAGGGGTCCCAGTCTGACGACGGGGAATATTCTAAGCATGTGAATCCATGAAAGATACCAATGCTGGAGAAATGGAGTTACAGGTAAGAAACTATTCCCTAATTTATTACACGGTCAGTTAGAAAACATTCACTAAAAGGAGGCAATCAATATCACACTAAAATATACTACAATACTTCACTCTAACCGGCTCTGAAACATTTACACTACTTTGAAGGAGGAGCAAAATGGCATTCAGAGCAATTGAAGTAGGAGCAAAAAGGCATACGTTAATAAAACGAATGGTAGAGGTACTTTAAAACAGTGCAAATAATAATAATTTGGCATTTATATAGCACTACGAACCCTCAGGTATCTGAGCACTGCTTATTATTCTGCTTATTATTACCCACGGTGTGTGGTGCTCATTTATCGACCACGGAAGGATGAAAGGCTGAGTTTGGCCCCGGGATTCGAACCTGCGTTAGCAGGATCTGCACAGATGTCAAAGCGAGCGCTCTACTCGCTGTGCCACTTGACCGGCTGAGTTCACCAGAGGAGTTGGTCCAATGCAATAGGTAGGCCAAAGTCAATGGGCTAGTGTCTTGTATAGGTAAAAACGGTTCTGGTAGATAAACGGAAAAGTCTTTGCTATGGTTCTCAGAAGTAGTTCTCAGAAGAAAGAGTTATATGTTCGGTCACAAGCTTACTAGGCCTGCAAGTTGCTAAAGTTTCAGGCACTTTCGCAGTGAGAGGAGGTAAGTTCTCTCGGTAGGGTTTTTACAGTACCTTATATTGAAGAAAAAAATGCAGCTGAAGACTTCTGTTCCTGGCAGTACCTGCAGATCTCGCTGTTCCTGAGCCTCAGTCGTGGGGACAAGAGGGAGGACGTCGGGGGACTCCTACACTGCATGGGGACTGGTCACAAAGCTGGAAAACTGGCAAATCTTCAATTCCGGTAGCTGTCTTCAAGCACACAAACTGGTGTCCTTCTTCCTGGCTATTCGGTTTCCTGCAGCACTTGAGGAAAATACAATCAGCTCTGAGAACGGTATCCAGGTGATTTATGAGTTGATTGGTCCCACCAACTCAAAGGAAGAAGTCGTCCTTGAAGGTCTTCTCTGTTGAGATGAACTTGGCGATTCGGACCTGCAGCAGGGCTTCACCGGGCAAACCAATGGTCCAGGAGTTGCAGCAGCCGTCCTCTTCCAGCTCGTCTTCAGTTCTTTTGTTACAGTGGTCGATTCTGCCTTCCAAGCCAAGAGACTCGGCTTTTAAACAGTTTTCTCCCATTCATTTCAGCCTAGCTGCCACTCACCCAGCAGGGTGGCTGTCCTTGCCGGACAGTCAGCCAGCCATTGACGCCAGAGTGCATATGGGTCTCCTAGTAGACTAAGCACAGGGAGTTTCGGGCACCTCCCTCACTTCCTGCCCAGCCCAGACACTCAGTCGCCAGAGGCGGTCTTCAGTCCTGAATCCCGCAAGAGGCGTAGGAACAAAGGGACCAAACCTAGTTTGGCGCACAGAGACAAACTCTAAAAGGACCTTTCCAAAAATAAATAGTGAAAAAAGAAGACCGGGACCCGTTTAAACAAAGGAGGCTCAGACATCATCTTGAAAAACATGGTTCCCGCGCTTTAACACTAGCAGTGTTTGCGGTCGGGAAAAATCATGGTAGTTTGTTGTAAAACCACTGCCACCAGCCATTTCGATAGGAAAGGGTAGCATTGGACTGCTACATGAGCTTCTAGACATAGGGGATACTAGGTAACGCCTCCAGCACTCTATTGTAAGATAGGGTGTGCTGGGTCTAGGAATTTAAAAAGACTAGTCATGTCAATTTAACTTTACATTCTCTGGGAAACTGTAGTTTATCCCAGAGAAGGTATTTAAACCTAAAAAAATACCAGGTAGGGCCTTAGCAACAGCCTGAGCTGCAACAGTCCTCATAGGTATAACTTCAGGATACCTAGTAGCATGGTCTACTACAACCAATATAAATCGATTACCTGAAGAGGTTGGAGGGTCTAAGGGACCAACAATGTTGATTCCTACCCTCTCAAAAGGGACTCCCAGCACTGGGAGAGGCACTAAAGGTGCCACATTTTTGGCTCTACTCTTGACAGATGTCTGACAAGTGTGACAGCTCCTACTGAATGTATATCAGATCCCAATTTAGGCCAGTAGAAATAGAGAGAAAGCCTTTCCTTGGTCTTCTTAAAGCTTAATTGACCAGCCAAAGGAAGCTCATGGGCTAACTGTAGGTACTGTTGTCTTATCTCTAGAGGCACTACAATTCTTCTGTAGTCCCCTGGGATATATTCAGTTGGTTCACTGTAGAAGAGGCCATCTTCTCAGTACAACCTGTGCTTCCCTGACTCTTGCCCGTCCAGCTGGGAAACTGCCTGTTGACGGAGGCCTTCAAGAGTAGGACACTCTCTTTGACCTCTGCTGAAGTCTGCCCTACAGGAGCCACATTCTGCCAGTAAAGACTGCAGCTCAGGATGGTCTTTAGGATCCAGATCTCCAGCAGGGGGAATATCTTCTTCCAGCTCTGAATCCTCAGCAGCTGATTTAACCTTTTCTCGTTGTTCCTCACACTCAGCTGGTGGAGCAGTCAAAGGTGTGATGTTGGACAGTCCTCTCTGGGATGTCCTTGTTGGAAGCACCAGAGTGCTCTCTTGCTTTTTCTTTGAGACCTTGGGTTGCCACTTTGCCTCCTTCTTCTTAGAAATAGCAGTTAGTAGTTCCTGTGGGCTCGGTGTTGTAGTTTCTTCTGTAACATCCTCTGGAGAGTCAGTTAAGGTACTCTCTCTGGCCTTCCTTGTCTGTTTCTGTTTCCTCTTACTGGGAGGCCTGGGGGTGCTCGATACAACTCCAAGAGTTTTTAAATCATTCCCCAAAAGGACTCTCCCAGGCACCTCACTCTGCACACTAACAGATATCTTGACAGTCATGTTGTTGCACTGGATGAGAGCTGGTAATCTTGGAAGTATTTGAACAGGGCCTCCAGCAAGCTTAGTGAGGCCTTTGGGTGCCTTAGCAACATCCTCAAGTTTGAAAAATATGTGTCCACCACTGTAATGCTGGCCCCAGTGTTTCTAATGGCATGGGTCTCCTGCCCATTTACAAGTACACTGTCCTTATAATATTCTTTTGTGTTATCTGGAATTGAATTATAGACATCTAAATTCTGCTGTTCCCACAGACGCAGGGACACTAAAGAAACACTGGCAGATACTCCAATGGGCTCTTCAGCCGCCAGTAGTTGAAAGTTTCCACTTGCCATTTGTACTTCTTCCTCTGGGGAAAAGGCTAAGGAGGCAGTGTAGATCCCTGAAGGTTTACCATTGCATCTGGGACCCCCTTTCACATGGTCAGTAGACCCACAAGCATAACATTTTCCAAATGTTTTGACAAATGAGGGTTTCTGCTAATCTCCCTCTGGTTTAGCACCAGAGGTTTCACTAGCCTGATTCGGTTTCCCTTGTGGCTTACCCTTTTTCTGTTTGGGGCCCTCTTTTGGATTGGAGGTATTAGAATTCTCTTTGCCATATTTCTTTTGCTGCTTCCCATCACCCTTCTTTTGAGTTGCCCCAGAATCATTGTGAGTAGCCCTGCTGGCAACCCACAAGCCAGCAGCCTGTGCTAACTTCTTTGGATCAATTTCCTTAGCGTCAGCCAAGTACTGTCGAAGCTCAGGAGAGCAGGCATCAAAATAGATTCTAACAAAAATAAATTTCTCATTCCTTCAAAAGTGTTAACTCTGTAACACTTTACCCAACCATCTAAGTTCTTCAAACAATCACATACCCAGGTAGCCCAAGGGGTACCATCATGTCTTTTGAGGGTCGTAAACCTCTTAAGGTACTGGGAAGGAGTTTTCCCAAATCTAGCTATCAAAGCTAGCTTCACATTTTCATACTCCAATCTTTCAAGTTCCCCCACCTCCATTACAGCATCAATTGCAACCTGGGGGAGCCTAAACAAAAGCCAAGGAATCAACTGATTCCCTGATAAACCCTGAATTCCATAGTTATATTCAAAAGCAGTCAACCAATCCAAAATATCAAGTTTCACCTCATACATACTCACAGCTTCCTTAGGCATGCAAGGTCTCTTAGGACTGGAAGACCTAGAAGATTCTGGAAGACAACCATTTTCAAGAGACAATTTCTTAATTTCAAGAGCATGATGCATTTCCATTTCTCTGAGTTTTATTTCTTGATGTTTACTTTCAGATTGCATTTGTAGCCTTTTGAACTCTAACTCAAGTCTCATTTGTTCAAGAGAGACACATTCTGGGCTCAGTACTGGACCTGGTAGGGTCCCTGTGACTAAAGATGGAGGTCTAAAAGCTGGTAGAGGTGCAATGGGGCTCACATCCTGAGACTCCTCGGACTCTTCTGACTCCTCAATAACATTTGAGCTAGGCTCTACATCATCATCCTCCTCCTGTTGTAGTCTTCATGACCATCAATCTGGCTTCAGAGCTGCCAGAAGCACGGAAACTGCTCTCCTGAACATCCGTGAAGACCTGCTCTTGAACCTTGATTCCAACACTCCGTGTGTTCTCATTCTGCTCGATCTCTCCTCTGCCTTTGACACTGTCAACCATGCCATCCTGCTCAACCGTCTCCGGGAAAACCTGGGTATCACTGGTCAGGCTCTGGCGTGGCGCTGACCTCTTTCCTTTCAAATCGACCCTCCCAGGTCCAACTGGGGTCCTTCCTCTCCGACATCTTTTTCTCCACCTGTGGTGTCCCCCAGGGATCTAAACTCTCTCCCTGGCTGTTCAACCAGTATCTGGCACTCCTTGCCCACCGCATCGCCGCTCTCTGCCCTAATTTCCAGTGCTATGCGGACGATACCCAGCTCATTTTCAGGCTACCCTCAGCCTCCCCCTCTCCTTCCCTCATCTCTGACTGTCTGTCTGCTATCCAAGAATGGTGTGCCGCCAATGACCTCTGCCTTAATGCCAGTAAGACTGAGATTCTACTCATCGGTACTCCCACTCCCTCCTTCCCTGTAGCTCTCTGGCCTGCCTCCCTTGGCCCCCTCCCTGCAAGGCAAAAAACCTTGGGGTCATCTTCGACTCCACACTCTCCTTCTCTCCTCATATTTCTGACGTCGCCAAGAGGTCACACTACCAGCTGCACCTCCTCAGAGGTATTCTTCCCTTCCTCTCCTTCCCCCAGAAGCTCACTGTCTCCCGAGCCCTGGTTCTCTCGAAGCTGGACTACTGTAACAGCCTCTATCTTAATCTGCCTGCCTCCACTCTCCGCCCTCTGCAACTCATCCAGAACAGAACTGCGAGACTTGTCCTTGGCCTCAAGCCCAGGGACCGTATCTCTCCAGGACTGAAATCTCTACACTGGCTCCCAGTGGCTGCGAGGATAAAGTTCAAAACCCTCTGCATTGTCCACAAGGCCTTCTGGGGCCTGGGTCCTAAATACCTTCAACTCTCTCTTCCTAAATATCTTCCTTCCCGAGCCCTTCGCTCATCCGCCTCCAACTCCCTCAGGGTTAGCCGCTTCTCGAAGCAACGAGCTGGGGGTAGATCTCTCTCCGCGGCAGGGGCCTCCCTCTGGAACAGCCTTCCTGCCTCCCTGAAACTTGAGGAGAACCATCTCTGGTTCCGGAAGCACCTCAAAACCTTCCTCTTTGCTTCTGCTTTCCCTCTCCCTCTCCCCTGCTGAGCGGCTAATTAATTTTCACTGAAGCTGCACTGATCCTGCAATTGGACCACTCTAAACGGCCTCGGTCCTGGGCCCTGCCACTCTCCACTTGCACTGATGCCCTGGAACCCCTTTGCACTGCGGGTCTGTCTCTGTATCCCTACAGCCCCCCCTTCCCCCAGCACTTGTTCTGCACTTACCTCACACTTGCCACCAGCTGGCCCTATTTATTTATTTATTACGTACGCCTCTTACCTTGTACTGCACTTCCCCCCCTCCCCTTCCCCTTGCACTTTTCCCCTCCCCTACCCCTGCACTTGCGCGATCTAAATGACATCTGGCCTAGTAGGATCGTTTTCTGTCTCCCCTTGTACCCCCCTCCCTGCCTCGTCGCGCCTTGAAACACTTGTGTATAGGCGCGTTACAAATACCATATCATATATCATATCAACATTATCCACATTTTCTGAGAGATTAGGGGTGACAGCCCAATTTCTCATACTTTGATGTTCCAAAAATCTTTCAATTCATTTATTTTTCTTTCCTTTAACAGGGAGGTACCTGACCTTACACATTTCTTTCAGTTGATCTACTGTTAAAATTATCAGGGATCCTGTTTGTAGTGATCCATATTAGGCATGATAGAATTGCTTTTCTAATGGTGCTTAGCTTTGTGAGGGTAACTAGCTGAACAAAAGTAAAGCAGAACTCTCAATGTAACAACTCTACAATTTATCCTCACGCCTGCCACCAGTGTTAGGCAAGGATTGCATGCAGTACCCTCTGGGACCACTACACACAACTATGACTACAGGTGTAAGCAAAACCAACCTTTGGTATAAGTCTGTACCACACAGTTTTTGATAGCGAGCTGAGCAGCCAGGCTTATCTCAAGAGAGAATGTGAGCTTGTAATGAGGTTACACAGAGGTCTACAATAACAAGTATTCAAATATACACTTACACTCAAGGTTTCTTGGTAAAACACTTATTAATTTATTACACAGTCAGTTAAAAAACATTCACTAAAAGGAGGCAATCAATATCACACTAAAATATACTACAATACTTCACACTAGCCGGTTCTGAAACATTTACACTACTTTGAAGGAGGAGCAAAATGGCATTCAGAGCAATTGAAGTAGGAGCAAAAAGGCATAAGTTTATAAAACGAATGGTAGAGGTACTTTAAAACAGTGCAAATAGTTTGAGTTCACCAGATGAATTGGTCCAATGCAATAGGTAGGGCAAAGGCAATGGGCTAGTGTCTTGTATAGGTAAAAACGGTTCTGGTAGATAAACGGGAAAGTCTTTGCCACTGTTCTCGGAAGTAGTTCTCAGAAAAAAAGAGTTATATGTCGGGTCACAAGCTGACTAGGCCTGCAAGTTGCCAAAGTTTCAAGAACTTTCGCAGTGAGAGGTAAGTTCTCTCGTCAGGTTTTCACAGTACCTTATATTGAAGAGAAAAATGCAGCTGAAGACTTCTGTTCCTGGCAGTTCCTACAGATTTCGCTGTTCGTGAGCCTCAGTCGTGGGGACAAGAGGGAGAACATTGGGGGACTCCTGCACTGCACGCGGACTGGTCACAAAGCTGGTAAACTGTCAAATCTTCGATTCCGGTAGCTGTCTTCAAGCACACACAGTGGTGTCCTTCTGCCTGGCTATTCGGTTTCCTGCAGCACTCTGAGGAAAATACAACCAGCTCCGAGAATGGTATCCAGGTGGCTTACGAGTTGATTGGTCCCACCAAAGTCGTCCTTGAAGGGCATCTCTGTCGAGATGAACTTGGCGATTCGGACCTGCAGCAGGGCTTCACCAGCCAAACCAACGGTCCAGGAGTTGCAGCAGCCGTCCTCTTAAGGCTCGTCTTCGGTTCTTTCGTTCCAGTGGTCGACTCTCCTTCCAAGCCAAGAGACTCACCTTTTAAACAATTTTCTCCCATTCATTTCAGCCTAGCTGCCACTCACCCAGCAGGGTGGCTGTCCTTGCCGGACAGTCAGCCAGCCAACCGCGCCACAGTGCATTTGGGTCTCCTAGGAGACTAAGCACAGGGAGTTTCGTGCACCTCCCTGACTGCCTGCTCACCCCAGACACTCAGGCGCCAGAGGCAGTCTTCAGTCCTGAAGCCCGCCAAAGGCGTAGGAAGAAAGGGACCAAACCTAAACACAAACTCTAGAAGGACCTTTCCAAAAAGAAATGGCAAAAAAAAAAAGACCGGGACACGTTTAAACAAAGGAGGCTCGGACCCCATCTTGAAAAACATTGCTCCCGCGATTTAACGCTACCGGTGTTCGCGGTCAGGCAAAATCATGGTAGTTCATTGTAAAACCACTGCCACCAGCCATTTCGATTGGAAAGGGTAGCATTTGACTGCTACATGAGTTTCTAGACACAGGGGATACTAGGTAACCCCTCAAGCACTCTATTGTAAAATAGGGTGAGCTGGGTCTAGGAATTTAAAAAGACTAATCATGTCAATTTAACTTTTTTTCTTTTTTTATTAAAACATTTTTTATTATTTTATAACACACCAAACATTACAAATAATTAGGACTTCCGTGTTTAGGTTTAACAGCATAACATTACAGAATACGCTCTTCTGTCCTACTCCCTCCTGCCCCATTAACTCGTGCCACTGTATCCGTGTCATCAGCCTGTTCTTCTTCAGGCGGGTCTATTGTCATTATCTTTTCTGTGTCATCATCACTGTGATCGGTATGGGAGGGGCCCGCCATAGTAGCCACCAGTTACCTCCCTTCGATTAGGGGTCCCAGCTCCTCCTCTCCTCCCCTGCTGACCGTCGAACCAAGCAGCCGTTTCTGCCTCCGCCCACTTCATGAGGTCAGCCCACCACAACTCTATCCTAGGCCTATGGGCTACCTTCCAGCACATTGCAATCCTCCGTTTGGCCAGGATGTAGACCACGTCTTTCATCTTACTAATGTACCTCAGATTTCGTGGTCTAGGGAAGCCCCCAAGCATGCATGCCCAGGCCGACTCCACCTCCAGCGTAATACCTTTTCCTGCCAAGCGTATCTTTAGTTCTGACCAAAACCTCCCCACCTCCGGGCAAGCCCAGAACATATGTAACATCCCAGCTTCCTCCACCCCGCACATGGGGCATCTCTGAGTCGACTGGCCACCAAACCTGGCAATCTTACTGGGGGTCAGGTATGCTCTATGTGTGACATATAGTTGGATCTGTTGGAGCCTAGCGTTCCGGGACACTTTCTTATGATATCTTTGGGCTTTGTCCCATAGCCCATCCGATATGGGTTCTCCCACCTCTTCTTCCCAGACTTGTCTCAGTTGGAGCAATTCCTTCCCCAACTTGGACCCAAGTAGCTCATATATGCGGGATATCTCATGCCCACCCTCCGAGATGTCATATATCGTCTCAATGGTGGCATCCGGCTGCTCTGCAAGCACTGCCGCTGGCCACTTTTCTCGCACTCGTTTAACGATTCTGGAGTAGGTAATGTGTTTCCCTTTATGCACCCCGGTGTCCTCTATTAGTTTATGGAATTCCAGTGCCTCGCCCTCCTGCCATATGTCTCCCAAGGTAGCCAGGCCCATCGGTTCCCAATATCTGCTGACCCCTTTTATCAATTGGGGATCTTCTCTGCATAGCACCACCAGTGGCACCTGCATAGAGAACGGAGCCGGGTATCCCACCATCTGCCATGCCCGGTGCCACACCTCCCAGCCAAGCGCCAACAGCCTCGCCATCTCTAGTACCCTTGGCTTTGATAACCACACTACCTCCTAAGGAAGTAGGGAGCAGGTTCCATGCACAACAGCCTGGTTTCGGCCATTTCATCTTCAGACAGCCACCTGGCCAAATATTGCAGTTGTCCCGCCAAGTAATATAACTCGAAATGCAGCAGGTTTATTCCCCACATGTCGCACAAATTCTGTAATTTCCAGAGAGCCACCCTGTTCCTAGAGTTGTGCCATATAAAGCCCCTGCACAAGCTGTGGAGACTAGTGAAGAAGCGCCTAGGGATCACATACGGGATATTTACGAAGAAATGGAACAGTCTAGGCAGGACTGCCATCTTAATCAGAGCAGCTCTCCCCATCATGGCCAGGGGTAGTCTGGACCAGAATCCCATGCTATTTTTAATGCTTTCAACTGCCTTTGCCGTGTTGTGTTTGTGTTCTTCTCCTGTTGTGTGGTATATGTCAATGCCAAGATATCGGAACGTCTCGGTTCGCCAGGTTATTGGCAATACCGGTAAGCTCCTTGGTAAGGCACGTCTATATCTCCCCAAGGGGAACGTGCTAGATTTCTTGGGGTTTACCGCTATGCGGAGAGGGTAGCATATCGTTCTATCACCTCCAGGATGTACTGTATGTTCTGGGAAGCGCAGATATAAGAGTATATCGTCAGTATATAATGAAATATGATGCGGACCATTTGCAGTGTGGATCCCTATCTCCCCATATTGTTGTTTAAGACAGACAGCCAATGGTTCCGACGCTAGTATATACAACATGGGCGACCATGGGCAGCCGTGTCTAGTGCCTCTGCTAAATTGCCATTTGTCTGAGATAATGGCACCCGTTTTAACCCTTGCAATTGGGGAGCTGTATAACATTTTGACCCACCTGAAATACCCCGGCCCCATTCCGTAGCCTCTCAAAGTAGCTAACAGCCAGGGCCATCTAACTGAATCGAAAGCCTTAACCGCATCAAGCGAGACGATCGCCAGTTCACCCGGGT
The DNA here is from genome assembly GCF_040938575.1 of Ambystoma mexicanum. NCBI lineage: Eukaryota > Metazoa > Chordata > Amphibia > Caudata > Ambystomatidae > Ambystoma > Ambystoma mexicanum. Next base: position 1,348,288,736 of record NC_090930.1, read on the forward strand.
CCTCTGCTGTCTGATCAATAATATGGTGCAGTCTTCTATGGTTATCAGTTATGTTCCTGCCAGGGACGTAGCCTGTTTGGTCGGGGTGTATCAGTTTGCCAATGACTCGCTTAAGCCTGTAAGCTAGCACTGCCGTAAGTATTTTGCCATCCTGGTTAAGCATTGATAGGGGTCTATATGACCCGCAGTCTGTGCTAGGTTTGCCCGGCTTTAAAAGCGGAATGATCACCGCCTCCCGTAGGGACTCTGGCAACCTACCATGCTCAAACACCTCATTAAGCATAGCCAGCAATGGGGGAAGCAGCTCTTGTTTGTACGTTTTGTAGAATTCGCTTGAGAGCCCGTCTGACCCCGGAGCTATACAAGTGGGCAGGTGCTGAATCACTATCTCAAGTTCTTCTAATGTGATTGGGGCGTCCAGGTCTGCCCGTCTAAATCGTCTAGGGCGGGCAAGCCTATATCTTCTAGCGTTTCCTGGATTTCTTGGTCCCTCTCTTCGCCTGGGTCCTCAGAGACGTTTGTAATATCCAAGGAACTCTTCATTCACTCCCTCTTGGGTATCCAGGATCTGGCCTCCCTCCCCTCTAATTTCCCTGATCACCGGCCGTGATACTTCACTCTTATATAGGCAGGCCAGCAATCTGCCCGGCTTGTCTCCCCCCGCATGCTGTCTCTCCACATATTTCTTGTAGCTTAATTTACATAACCTGTCCCAGTGTTCACTGCTAGCTTGTTGTAGCTGTCTCATCCTGACCCCATCTTCCCGAGAGGTGCCACTCCTACGCATGTCTTCCAACTCCTTCTCCGCTTCCTGCAGCTCTCGTACAATGCCCCCATGGAGCCCTCTGGATTTTCACATAGCCACCCCCCCCACTACTACCTCAAACGCCTCCCACACAATTCCCATAGTACAAACACTACCGGTGTTAATCTCAAAGTACTCCGTGATCGCCTCTCTTAGATCCTCCCGAAATCCCGAGTCCTGCAGAGCCTCAGCTCTGAGTTTCCACGTCGGAATCTGCACTCTAGGGCGTTGGTGTTGCCACTGTAGGAGCAGAGGGGAGTGGTCTGAGAGCACCCTGGCCTTATATTCCGCGCCTCTCCTCTCGCCTACCAGCTCGACAGCAGCAAACACGTAGTCCAGCCTCGTGTGCAGGTCATTGTCATGATCTCTGCTTCCAAAAGGTCAGGGTTTTCCCAACTCCCTTGGAAGCAGATCCATAACCCAGGTTCCGAGTGCCAACCAGTCCCAATTGGGACCTTTTGGACCCAGTCCTGGCGCCAGTGGCACCAGGCTCATAAATATGCCCAGTCCCAGCGCTGGAAGCGCCGGGCTCATAATGCTTGGGTGGACTTACCTGCAGCAGACCATGCTGCTTACTTGCCTGCCAGTTGAGCCTCTGATCCTCTTCTGTTTGGAACTACTTTTCCTGTTGGGTGGGGCAGGAGCCACTCCCTAGATTCAGAACACTGGAACTCTTCTGGAAAGCAGGAACTCTTTTCTTACCTAGGCGTGGCTGTGGAAGGAGACACCTAAGCACTACAGGAGGCTATTTAAACCACACCCGATGGATGAATCTTGCTTTGCGTTATTCTGCATCCTCTGCAGCAGAACGCTCATTGTGTCTTCTGCATCTGATCCTGGGCCTAAGGAAAAAGGCTTACCATCCTGAATCCAGTCTTCAGCAACACCTATAAAGACAAGAAAGAACAGGTTAGCATTACGGTCTTCAGTGACAGCTCTTCACTTACCTGGTCCATCGGCTGTCACCAACGCCTCGCGCTGCATTCTGGCATCTGAAAGACAAAAGCTTACCTACTCTTCGTGCGCTCCGGAGGTCTTCACACTGCATTCCGGCATCTGAAAGACAAAAGCTTTCCAACTCTTCGCACGCTCCGGAGGCCTTCGGCGCTGCATCCCGCATCTGAAAGACAAAACAAGGTGCGTTTAAAGACATTGGGGAACTTTAATACTCACGTGCCATTACTCCTTTCCACATCTAACCCAGTGGGTATTCCGGCAGCCTGCAGCCGCTCCGAACTTGTACCTGCAAAATAAAAAGACAGTTAGAGCGCATCGTGAAGCAGGCAACAAGCGCTTACTTACGTGCTTCCAGGCGCTTCTATTCATCACACGGGCTCCATCTTCAACTCACTTCAGCCCGTCATCCGCCATCGCCGGAACCCTGCAAAACAAGAAACATCATTACTAAAGACTTTAAAGACATTAGAATTACTCGAAACTTACCGTTCGTGCAGTAAACGGACAGCAGTCCTCTGAAGTCAAGAGGCCTGCTCCCCTTATCCAGTGAAGAAACTGGTAACAGCACCCTGCCCCGAGGCAGATGGAGAGCACGGCGTTCACTTACCTAAGGTGAGAGCTTTAACCTTTGGGGTTCTACAGGAGAAGAGAAAGGGAAGAAGAGAGCCATTCAATAACCCAGTTCCTTAATCCCATATTTTCTATCTGCAGACATCTTACCCTTCAAGTCAGACATACAGTGCACAGAGGTCCAGCCCAAAGAGCCAGCCGTGTGTTACACATCACCTTTGCAGATACGGTATACGCCCAGTCAAGACCGGCGCCTCTACGGGAATCAGGTGAGCGTTACAGTCATGTGGTGCTGCATAGTGTGAGTATTGCCTGTCTGCTGGGTGCAACTACCTCCAGACATCTACTAAGTCAAAATCTCTCAGGAGGGCCTTTAGCACCTTTGCAGCCGGGGTGGGTTTGTCTAGTTTACGATCTGATATGTCCATCTTAGGATTCAGTACACAATTAAAGTCTCCGCCCCATAGGATCATGCCACCTAATAGGGGGCTAATTTTGCCATAAAAAGTCTGAAAATAAGCTGCTGTATCCTGGTTAGGGGCATATACGTTTATAATACTCACTTCCCGGTTTTCCAGCATCCCTCGCACTACTATCATTCTGCCTTCTGGGTCTCTCATAGACTGGAGCAATTAAAATAGTACGTGAGGTGCTACCCATGTGATGACTCCTCTTGCGTAGGCCGAGCATGTGGCTCCCGCAATGCTCCCCCTCCACTTCCTCTTGACCACCTCCAATCTCTCCCTGGTAAGGTGGGTATCCTGCAATAATTCTATGTCGATCCTCATCCTTCTCAGGTACATCATTACTTTGTTACTCTTCAAGTAACTATTGAGGCCCCTGACATTCCAGGTAACCCCTCTAAGGCACCCCGACGCCATAAGTACAGTATCCTGCCTTCCCTCTCCGCCTCCCCCCTAATAAACTTCTCAGTTTGGCTCATTACCCACCCTCTCCCAACAAACTCCCCCTCCCCCGTCCCAACAACAAACCCCAACTCACCGCCCTTTCCCTCCCCATACCCCTCCCAACCCCAACAGGTGCACAGCTCCATCCCTGGATCTCAGGCGATCCCGCGCTTGGTCCTGCCTCGGAATGCCGATGGCAGGAGCCGGGCAGGGTGTCACCGGACTACTGGTGACCTAACTAAGCTATTCCTTATGGGGGTATGAGGACTAGCTCTGCATGGCTCCCATGCTTGTATCAAACGTCTCAGTGCTCACGGATCATATCCACTTATATCCCTGATCATGCGCGCCCATAAGCTACATCTTACACAATAATCAAGTCCCATTGTCCTAGGCTGCAACACCCCTTGGCGCCATGGACACAGATTACTTATCTCCTCCTTCTCCCGTCTGGATGCCCGACTCCTGGGGACAGCTCTGCATGTTGAGCCACCCCATAGCTTCTTCCGGGGATTCGAAAAACAAGGTTCTGTTTTTGTGGAACACCTTCAGCTTCGCCGGGTAGAACAGCATATACTTGTGGCCTGCTTCACGCAATCTTCTCTTCACAGTCCCATAGTTCATGCGACTACGTTGTACCAATACAGTGTAATCTGGGTATGCGGTTATGCTTGCTGTCCCTCTTTGTATTGTTCCGCCCTTCCGGAAGTGTTCAAGGATTCTTTCCCGATCTCGATAGTTCAGAATCTTGGCAATCACCGGCCTAGGGGGGGGGGTTCCTGACAGCGGCCTCCTCATTAGGGCCCTATACGTTCTTTCCACCGCAAACCCCTGGGACAACACTCCTCCGGCTATCTCCTGTAGCAGCATAGATTTAATGAACTCCGTAGGCTTGGGTCCCTCGGCTCCCTCCGGGAAGCCAACGATACAGATGTTATTGCTCCGGGCACATCCCTTCGCCTCCTCCACTCTGCTTTCTAGGTTGCCCACACTTTGCACTAGGGCGTGAAGATCCGATTTATGTGTTGCATAGTCCGCTGTGTGTTGCATAGTCCGCTGTGTTCGGGGCCACCTCTTTCTCCAAGTTCTCTGTGCGTTCTGCCAGCGACTTCACATCTTGCCGGAGATGATTCACTTCCTCTTGTACTGTCCCAACTTTGAGCTCTAGTGCTGCTTTCAATTTGGTCATAGCCAGTCCCAGTTTGGTCTCCCAGGCCACTTTCAGCTCAGCGATCGCAGCAAGGACCTCCTGATTCGTGCCCATGGTGTCTGCACTCCCAGCGGGGGTTTTGTCTTTACTCTTGGCTCCTTCCGGGCCCGGTGATGTTCTGGCATATTCGTCCAGCGTGGGTTGCTTGCCCTTCGTTCTTAGATCTTTGATGGAAATGGCATCGTACCAGAAACTTTGTAGGTGACCCCCACCACTTGTGGCTACTGGCCCCAGCGGGCTTAAACTGCTATTAGCGCCTGGGCCCAGACAGGCCGCGCAAGGGGTGTCTTGAGACTACTTATTTGCTACAGGAGTGGGTTGTGTCCTCCCACGTAATAATGTGAGTCTTCACTCCGATCCTGCCAGCACCCGCCGGTACTGTAGGTCAGCCGATTTAGGTGCAGTGTGTCCAGGCTTGCTGCGGGCCCGAACAGGTCCTCCAGCTCTCATGTGTCCCACTCCGTACACCCGCTCTTTTCGCTTTGTGCACGCTGGGTGGTTGTGGCTGTTCGGGATACTTGTCTCCATAGATCAGGCAGTGTCTTTAGTCCCCGCAGCACCCCTCTCTGTTCTGGACATGCCACCATTTTGGGCCTATCAGCCGGCCATTGTACTCTCACTTTTAAAGGCACTTTATCCCGGTTCCAAAAGTCTGGCTTGAGTGGGGGGAAAACTAGCGGGTTGCAATCGTATTAAGACTCCTCATTGACCTCCTGGGATCCAGTTCTGAATATTCGCCAATCTGCCCACTTCATTTCGCCTTTCAGTGATCCTGTCCGCCGGCGCCACAATGCATCTTTTCAGGCGATCCACCGCTGGCTGCTACCGCCTCCGCTGCTCCAGACGATCAGCTGTAAGGTCGGGTTGCTCCACCCGCCTTGTCCTGCTACAGAATGCCAGGGCCACCTCGCCGCTCGGGCTGCGGGGTCCAGCTGCCCACGCCCTACTTAGTGTGCAGTCCCAGCACCGGTCGTCTGTCCTTTTGTGTGCCCAGGTACGCAGCGCAACCAGGGCACTTCTTTGTGCTGCCGCCGGGCTCCACGCACACTATTCGTGTCCTCCGGAGCAACATTGTATCTTGGTGGGCGCTTCTTGGTTCAGCGCCGCTGCCTCCAACTCCCCAGGCGATCAGCTGATGGGCTGGGATCTGCCACCTCCAGCCCTGGGATGTCCAGAGCGCTACACTGCTCGGGCCGCAAAGTCCAGCAGCTCCTGCCGCATTACGTATGCAGTCCCAGCGCCGGCCGCTATTCAGCCTCGCTTCGCCTCCGGCCTCTTATTTCTATGAGATCGGGGCCTTCAAGAGCATATTATGCACATCCGTGTAACACAAAAGATTTATCCTTTCCTTGCTCCGCCTGTCCTCCGGCTGCTCATGCAGTGGGTGCTGCTTCAAGTCTGCGTGTTGATTCTTTCGTTCTGTTCTGGTCCGGGATGTCTGCCATTTTGCGTTCCCAAGTCTCCGTCCTCAGAAACTTTGCTGTGGCAGCAGTCACATTCGGAGTGAGGATCCTCCGACACATATGTATCCAGCTGAGAAGAGGCACACGTCAGTTTCTGTGCCCGGAGTTCCACCGCATTATCCACTCACTCGAGACCGGGGTCACAATGTAACAGTGTCCGGGCCCGGTCTCAACTCCCCAGCTCGCTTCTGTCGTTGGTGTCTCTGCCAACACGGCCAGCCCTTCTGTCCGCAGATCGCCGTGTTCAGATGAGAAGCACACACGTCCAGGGATATCTGCAAATACTATGGTCGGGCAGCCCCACTGACCATGTCTGTCCCTTTTCCTTTGTCTCTCAGGCAGTGGCCATCTTTTTTTCCACCCGCGATCGGGTCCTCGAAAACTTCCTGGCCCTGTGATGTTGTATCTCCCTGGAATTACTCCTTCGCACCCTGTCCACATGTGCCCTGAGGCATCCGCTGCTCAATCCTCCTTTTGTGGAACTATTGCATTGTTTTTAACGTGGACTGAGATAGGATGATGAACGGATCGTCAGGAGCTTCAGCTGAGACACGTCCACCTACATGGCTCCTAAACCACGCCCCTCCCATGTCAATTTAACTTTACATTCTTTGGGAAACAGTAGTTTATCCCAGAGAAGGTATTTAAACCTTGGGACAGCCTGAGAAGGCTACCCTGTGTCACTGCACTGAAGATGCTGTGTAACACACATGAAAAGATGATGCCTATGGAGTTGTCTAAAACTCCATAATCAAAGAGCACAAGAGTAAAACACACATCAAAATACATGAGAGAGTGTGAAAAAAGGCTCACACTGTCTCAAGGTAAAAAAAATCAAGTCTTCAAAATCCAGCAAAGTTGCTGGGGGTCTCTAAGGTGAAGGGAATTACCACATTTAGGAGAATTCTCCCTAACATTTCTTTATGTCTAAAAAAATATATAAAGCAACAAGGCAGTGTTCTGCTAACATGGGTTTGTTAAGTTCCTATGCCTTTCGAATTTAATCAATCCTCAGGGCCAAACCCTGTGTGAGTCATACACACAGTAATACATAAAAACATAAACCATAAATACAAACAATTCCATCATCATATTAACATTGATGCAATGATCAGTGGCCAAACATTAATGCATACCAAAAAATAAAGCGTAGGACAACGAAAATAAGAATTAAAATAAACGTCAATTAGTAGTGGCAGTTACGGGAACCGAATACCCATTTTTACTACTCTCTCCCAAAATGTGGACCTTTTGGCACCAACAAATGCGCTTTGGAAATCCACAAAGAGTAGATAACGACTTTCTTTAGTGACGTTTTTCTATTAAGAGAAAGCCTGAAGCATTGCTCATTTGGGATGGTTAACTGCATTAGGTTCCTCTATCAAAGTTGTTAAATTGCTTCATAATCCTGTAGCATATATTTTACTGCAGCATTACGCAGGGAGATGGGCATATAATTAGCCTGATCATTTCTACCTCCTTTCCTACAAATGGGAATAATTACCGGTTTACACCATGTATATGGCACTTTGGATTGGGCAATGACCGTTGTAAATAGATGATGGAAATAAGGGGGGGCTCTGCCTTGAGAAAGTTGACTGGAATTCTTTCAGCCTTTGGCCTTTGCCATTGCTCTAGGCCATAAGATCCTTATAGATTTTATCCATGATTTGTGTGATATCCCCCTACAGGCCGGATTTCTTCTCTTTCTATGGCAGGATGATTCAAAACTGCACTGGGGCTTGTCTCACTATATAACAATTTAAAGTGGTGGTACCATGTGGTTTAATTAATGGTTCCATGTAAGGAGTTTTCATTTTCAGTTTGACTCTTTCCTGAATTTTCCACTATCCTTATCTTCAATGGCTGTCATGAGTACTCCCCAGCTATTTCCAGTGAAAGATTTCGTTTTCCTATTGAGCACATTTTTATACGATCTTATGTAAATCGTTAGTATCTTTGCGTTCAACATTTTTTAAACAAGTAATTAATTCAGTTTTTACTTTCCAACACTCTTTGTCATACTAATGTAATGTGTCTTCTTTAGAATGATCTTGTTTAACTACTGAATTAGGTTTAGTTACACATGGTTATAATAGACTTAATAAGATCATCATATAGGTAAAATATATTTAATTGTCGGTGTTTCAGGTACTACAAATATTGTTGTAAGTATGGGAAAGATATCACTAAAAATAACAGGCTGAATGATATCCAACTCCATGTGTTCTCGTGTTATAGTGCTCCTGGATTGCCCTTGGACAGACACTACATTACTTCTTCCTTCGTTATCATTCTCATTTTTTTATATATAGACCCAGGTTCATATTTGTATAGCTAGGGAAATGGGTCGGTGGTCACCTTCATAGCGCTCATGTACTTGGTAATGTACAATCCAAGCCCAATCCCTCACATTCAAAATGACATAGTTAATGTACATTTGTCTATTCCCAATAACAAAGGTAGGTGTGGCTGGTCTATCTTGCTGTGCTCTGTCATTGCATGCTCTAGATTGTAAATAATTCACGCTACTTCTAGGGCATGTTTATTGACATGCTTTGGAGGCGGCGCAATAAGGTCTGGGAAATCTCAGACTGCATCCTCATTCTCCATAACGTTCCCCAAGATGGATAGAGGTTCATATGGTAGGTTAAAATCTCATAATAAATTTATGTGATCTGTGCCAATCCCTAGTTGATTCCAATTCTCAATATGATTTTTAACCAAATTGAAAGTGAATAATGCACATTTTTTGTTCGGTCTGTTATACAAAACTAGGAGTAGAACCTTATAACCGAGACTCTACACAGTGTGCAATTCTTGGAGATCGTCCAAGCCAGTTGCACAGGATATTATTTGCATATTGAGTGATGCATCAACCCATGTTAGAAGGCCACAGTAAGGTCGACCATGGTTAGTTTTCTAGGTGGGGTTGTGGAAAGCAGCATAAGTCTGGATTTCTATTTCACTAGTGGACCAATTTTCTTGGAAGCATATTAATCGATGATTCCTGAGGAACCTTTTCCATGAAGAATCACTAATTTTCCTCACCATGCCGGCAACATTCCATGATAGAATACTGATTGTGGGATAGGTCTCTTTGTGAAATGTTAATTATCAAGGGGAACCTACAGTTGCCAATCCACCCCTTCAAGGCCTTCTATGCCATCAGTGGGGTCTGTTATATTACATTGGGCAGGGTTTTTGCCTCATTTTGTCTGTGTTCTGGTGTCTGTCCCTCTCATTCCACTCCATTCAGTGCCTTCAAGCTACACTGAACTGAACAATGCCGCCTGTTCCAAGCTCCTTCAAGCCATGAGCCATTGCAACATGCCAAACCACACAGCTTTTTCAGAGCCAGTCATGTCAGCTCACTGCTGAAGCTGAACTTCTGCTTTCTTCATATTGAGACTCCACTGATCCTTCAAGCCACACCAACTCTAACATTGCCTGCCTGTCCCAAGTTTATTTGAACCACTGGCTGTTGCCACTTGTTGAATTGCCCCGTGTTATTGCATCCTGTCAACGTAAACGCAACATGAAGCACCGGAAAGCGTGCTTAATCCAGGCTCAATGCTGGCAAGATGCTGAAAGAAGATAAGAAGGCATATATTAACAGACTTAATACCGAAGACGGGACTGAGATTCGAACCTGCGTTGCTCTGCGTTGTCTTGCTTCCAAGACAAACTAGTTGCCCCGGAGCTATCCTCCAGGCCCTTAATATAAGTAGTTCTCTCACCCTGGTCCTGTTCTATGGGTCCCAGTGACATTCAAAAGCCCAATTTATACCTTAAAGACATAGGGCCTCATTACGATTTCAGAGATATTGGAAAAAAGTGTTGGTAACGGAAGAAGCACCCCTTTTACCATTATGGCAAATTACAGGTTACAGAAACCAGCAGTAATTCTACTGTCAGCAATTCTGCCGGAGGAATTAGCACCAGAGGAATTAGCGACAGTAAACTGTCAGTAATTCTTCCAGTGCTAAGTCAATTGGCAGAATAATCCTCCAAAAAGACAGTTAATATAGCTGAAATACCACAGAAAACAGGCAGTAATTCCCCCTAAAAGGCACTAAAGTAAACTCCACATAATGGGTGGGGATAAAAGCATCCGGGTGATGAAAATGAATCCGCAGGTGCCAACAATTGCTACCAAAATGCTATGTAAGGCCTACACCTTCCCCAAAAACACTTCCAAGCAACATACAGCACAAACCCAAAATTATTAAAAGGATTAGGATTGACCAGAGCTGTACTCTGAAGGATAAGGATTGTATATTGGTGGGTGCGGCAGAAGTAATTTGCCATCCTATTTGGCTCTCTGTGTTGATCTTTACAAAGCATCAGTGGACCTGACAATGGTAGTAGACTTTGTTCATTAGTAGGGCTGTTCTTTGAATTTCTGACCGGAACCTTTCGTTTATTGTTTATATGATTGTAAGTTGGTTTGTATTTGTAGTCGTTTGTCTATGTTTCCTGCGCCCTGATGCCTGTGGACTCTGGCACGTAACAAACAAATAAAAATGCTGTCCCTGAGACTGTGCCATGCCTCCCTGCTTTTCCTTAGTCTGTCTTCAGTGACAGTTGCAAACATCATCAAACACTCCAGACATGGAGCGTCGCAGAGAGTTTGCAGAGTGTTCCTGTCTGCTGGAGTAACTGTGAGACCGAGTTTGCTGTCCCTGAGGCTGTGCCGTGCCTCTCTGCTTTTCCTGGGTCTGTCTTCAGTGACAGTTGCAAACATCATCAAAAACTCCACTCTGGGCCAACGAGTGTCCTCTGCTCCAGGTGAGGCGGTGCGGTCTGGCCAGAAGACACTGGCAAAGACTCCCCAACGACAAGATTGCGAGCATCATAGCGGTAAGGAGCATCGCAACTACGCCCACCCTGACAATATCCCAGCGCCGGTGAGAGCCAAGACCTGCCTACTGCACGTACAAACAGCGGTGCAGTCACAGCAGAGGCGCCGGAGGCCGCTGACGTGGGTCCCCTGAAACTACGCAGCTTGCCGGGCCACACGGACAGAGGTGCATGGCCCGTGGGCACCCCGATTGAAAGAGATCTAGACCAGCAACGACGCGAGCAGATCCTAGAGTATGGAAGCAGCCGGGGGAAAAGGAAACAAACACGTCTCCCCTAAAGTAAGGAGCGGAAAGATAGAACTGTACAATAACAGTGATACACAGCAGAAACACCCCTACCCTGACAAGACAAAGTATTATATCAAAACGCCCATAACGGAACCCTGGAAGTGTAATTGGGATCGTGGATTGCGACACATGATCTGCAGAGCAGCTGTGAACGTAAGGTAAGCTGCCAATGGTGAGTGCGAGTTCAGTACAGGACGAATGAAGATAGCACACTGACTTTGTAGCGCATCAAACTGGCAGTAAGCTATAATGTGATTGAGTGCCCAATACCCGGGAACTACATCGTAAATCAGGTACCCTGCTCCTATATTGGTGGAACGACGCTAACACTCAACAGTAGGTAGTACTAACTGTCCCTCCGAAACCACTTGCGGGTCTATAATATGGCTACTTGCTAGAACGCGAGCTTGAAGTCAGATGGTGTGCCGCTTTGAATGGTAGCACGTGAGACAGAGTCTGCAGAATTACGGGACACAAATAGAAGCACTCACCACAGGCTATCATTTTCTGAGTCCAGCTTTGTTTCTACAAAGGTCTGCAACTCTCATGCATGAAAGCCACACTCACCACACTCAGCATCCTGGTAGTGGGCTTCCTACCATGTGGTATTAGTGAAGAGGTGCCGCAGCTCAGCGTAATCGCAAGAGATCACAAGCCCACCTGCAAGCAATTACAATTTAACAAGAAGGACAATAAAACTAGATCAAAAAGGGCCAACAGAGGCAACTCCTCCTAGAATGAAAGAGTGACGGCTGGAACTATAATCAGCTCATCGCAAGCCGGATACTGCCACTATCCAAAGCTGAATTGACAATACGTGACAACCATCCTTCAAGCTTAAACCTCCTCTGGCACCACCGGCCATGATCACGTATTACAAGTCACGCCACTGTCTGTCCCTTCGAAACAGACCAAGTCCGGCGCTCGGCAATAGATCTCGGCATGGGGAAAGACAAGACCAAGAAAGCCACCACACAGAGCACAATGGAACAGTATACGACACCCACTCCGACCCCTCCAAAAGAACAAGCCAGCTCCAGTGATGCGCAAGACACCCTCAGAGACGTGATGAATGCCATATCTAACTCACAGAACTCCATGGAGAAAAAGAAATTGATACCATCAGCACGGAAGTGTCCCTTTTGCGCCATAATTTACAGAAACTCACCTCCCGCACGGGAGAGGCTGCAACTCGCATATCGGAGACAGAGGATGGTCTTCGGAGCATGAGTCAACAGATGAACGGAGTAATGTGACCTATTCGCCCCAAAGACCATTTCAATTTGTTTTTTTTCTGTTGAACGAGCCCATCGTGTACCGACTGGCAGACCAACACCTGGAGCACAACCACGCACAGCGATTGCCAAAATCCTGAATTACAGAGACTGTGATACAGTACTCACCTGGCCAGAACCAAAGGCTCTATAACCTACAACGGCTCCAAAATTGCGTTCTTCCCGGCTTTCACGAGGGAAGTACAAAAGGCAAGACAATCTTTTGATCCACTCAAAAAAACGCTTACAGACGCTGCATGTAAAATACGGTCTGCTGTTCCCTGCATGGGCGTACTTTTAGGGGGGGGGACAGGGGCGTTTGTCCCCCCCAACTTTCATGGCACACCGGTTTGTTCCCATTCATTTGGCTGGGATACCTTTTCTTCAGATCTTATGTCCCCCCCAACATTTTCAGCAAAGTTACTCCACTGGTTCCCTGCACAATTGAAAATATACCATAATGGCACGACCGTACATTTCACGGACCCCAGGAAGGCATGGAACATGGCGGAACGCCACCTAGACGGTGATTGGGAACCGCAAAGAAATCAACAAAGTAGACGAAACAGACCGCACACAGACAGATCGCCTCGTGAACGACCTCAACAACAACACAACAGCAACCGGAAGAGATGCCACAAATGGTTAACGAATAATGTAGACTGCCAATGTATACCGTGCTTCAAGTGCCCCGTACAAGCTATTGCTGAACTACTACCACCACACCGACGACAAGCTTGTGCAATCCTACACCTATGAGGGCTGGCGGACCACAACGGGCCACCAGTAAGCCGCCCCCAATGCTTCCTTGAGAGGGAAGACACAAAACACTTGTACACCTGTCCTCCTACAGCGTCATTGATGCTGCTTTGACAGGACTCCACGAGAATCTGTTCTTTTGTTATAAGGTTCTGAAGTTAGCTGGAGCGACAGATGCTTCAGTTTGGGATGGAGTATAGGGAGGGGGGTTTGGGATTTGTATTCCTTGTTCTTTGTTTTTATGCACATGGTCTGACAGCTACACTAGATATATGCAACACACTGACTGCTCAGGAACCAAAATACGCAGAGCGTCCTACTCTTAAATTGCATAGCCGCAAGCATTGGCACCTATATGATCAATGCCACCCACAACCGCTGCCACCTCCAAACAACTGAGGCTCCTGACATGGGTCTAGTATCAAGAGGCACCTAGTGACGGAATATATACTTTTTACTGAGACACACTTAGCGGGCACAGTATGTCATCTCTTTAAGAGAACCAACTACCGAACAGTAGTACATGCAGGGTTCTCTATGGGCTCCAGAGCGGTGCTGATCCTATTGCATAAAAGACTCCCACTCACAATCTCTAGCGTCACCCAAGATACAGGGGGAAGATATGTACATATAAATGCCACATTATGGAACCAAGCCCTGGCGATAATGGCAATATACTCCCCGCCAGCAGTCATGGATGCCCTGATAGAGGATATCACACTTGTTATATCCACAAATGCAGCAGATACCTGGATAATAGGAGGGGGCTACAATGAGGTCATGAATGTTGAAGAGGACCACACACATATAAGAGGGAGAAATCCTACAATACCCACTAAACTGGCAACCTTTACCTCTGCATTGGGATGGAGGGATGTGTGGTGGGATTTGCATCCAGACGAAAGGGAGTACTCGTTCCACTCGGGAGTGCATGCTTCACTTTCCAGAATAGATTACCTATTTCTACCAGTACAAGATATCCACAAGGCGGTTAGTGCAAAATTGCTCCCAGGAGGCATCTCAGACCACTCCCCACTCCTTATGGATATCGAAACCGAAAAGGCCCCTTCCCCCTCCGATGTGGCGCCTCAATAATTATTACTTGGGTTTCCCTGAGCTTATAGACAAAATATGCACTACTACCTCCACATACTTTGAGCTGAATACAGGATCGTTTTATAGCCCGGAAACTCTCTGGGAGGTTTATAAACCAGACCTACAAGCGGAAGTCGTAGCATGGACATCCGCACACAAAAAAGCACACCCGAAAGATGTGGAAGAGGCTGAACGGGAAGTGAGACCCACTGAGACACAATACATAGGCAACAACTCACCCGAAGCAAACAGGGCCTTGATTCTGGCACAAAAAAAGCTGCACAACATAACACTAGATTGTGCCAAGGTAGCACACAGGGCTATGAAAGCGAGACTGTATGAGACAGGAGATAAGGCCGGGAAGCTGCTAGCTTGGCTGGAGAAGAGGGATGAGGGATACCAATAAATCAGAAACATTAAAACCGCGAATGCGGAAATAGTGTCATCTGACCGTGACATAGTAGATATCTTTGCGTCCTACTATGAACAGCTCTTTAGTACCCCAACCGCTCCCATAGACACCACTGTTATAGAAGCAAAAGATCTCCCCTCACTAGATACTAGTCAAAGAGCCTAACTTGAAGTGAATATTAGGGAGTATGAAGTATGAACTGCAATTTCGCAACTTCAAACCGGTAAGACCCCGGGTCCAAATGGTCTCCCGATGGAAGTCTCGAAAAAATTGGATAGAGACAGTATAGTCCCACATATGCTCAATATGTTTAATCACTGGAAAGAACAGGGGATACATCCGCTAGATTTACATAAGGCCAACATAATAGTGATACCAAAAGAGGGCAAGCCACCAAATGAATGCAGTTCTTACAGGCCAAACTCTTTAATCAATAGCGAGACTAAGATCCTGGCCAAGATACTAGCTAACAGACTCCAAGGTGTAATCACGTGCCTGATCCACCTGGATCAATGCGGCTTTATGCCAAAGAGATCTACACGGATGAACATCCATAGACTTCACTTGGCGCTCGGGAGAGCACCAGTCCTACAGGAGTCCCTAGCACTGCTGGCAATTGACTTCGAAAAGGCCTTCGACCGACTCAGTATATTCGGAGGCGCTGTGGGTAATAATGGAAAAAATGGGCTTTAGGGAGTATTTTATGGGCTGGGTCCAACTTTTATATAATGCCCCTGAGGCGGAGGTGAGAGTGAATGGGTGGCCCTCCCATAGCTTCAAGCTGGTGAAGGGAACAAAGCAAGGATGCCCCTTATCGGCCATGTTATTTGCACTAATAATTGAGCCCCTAGCGATAATGTTGCGAAACACACAGACATGGCTGGGCTTCCGCTGGACCCATGATTGGGAAGACAGAATCTCCCTATACGCCGACGACCTACTGATCTACCTGGGGGATCCGGCCATTTTTTGTCCCATATTTACACAGATACTAGTGGGGTATGGTAACTTCAGCGGCCTGAGAGTGAAGTGGGATAAATCGGCACTGTTCCCAATCAAAGGAATAGACTGTATACTCCCTGAAGGCACCCCATACAGAGTTGAACTTGAACAATTTAGATATTTAGGCATCCAGATCACGACTAAGCTAGAAGATTATACGACCAGAAACCTACACCCGATTATGAACAGATTATGAACATGATGTGCTGTATCATGTGCTTCTTTGGATGCACCGAAAATTAGGATGTTGTCACTATAGTTTAGTGCGCCCTTGATTGGTCTGATGATCTGCCTCACAGCATCCAGAAAGATCTCAGCTGCCGAAGAGATCCCAAAATATAGTATTCCGTTCCTGACTAGTCCTTTGTGGGTAGCAAAGGTCGTTATCCCTCTGGAGTTAGTGTGTAATTCCAGCTGGTGATACCCTTGTATCAGGTCTAGCTTTGAAAACACTCGGGCGTTATTGAGTTGCACGATCATGTCCTTGATGCACGGGCCTGGGTGTCTTTCACTCTGGATGGCGGTGTTGGCCATTCGCAGGTCGACACATAGTCGTAATCTGCCTCCCTCCTTGGGTACCATGACCAACGGCGACACCCAGGGTATGGGCCCCGTTGCAGGCTCGATGATACCATTGGCGAGCAGCTGATCGAGCTCTCTGGAGACTGCGTCCTGCATGTGGAATCCAACTCACCTCGGGTGTTGTGGGCCCGGCCTCACCGTCGGGTCAATGTGCAGTTTGATCGGGGGACCCTTTAGCTTCCCCAGCCCTGTACACAATAGGGGAAATGTTGTCATAATGTCAAATTTGGTGATGGCATGATAGGCGTGGTCTGTAGTGAGTGCTCGGATTGCTCGCCGACAGCGTATGATGTTATCACGTAATTCGTGTCAACGTGGATGTTGATGAGGCCTAGGCATGAGGCCGTGTAGTAGCTGAAGAGACAGCAGCCTTTTGTGGGGCTTTGAATGACATGGATGGTCGTGTCCATTTTCCGTCCTTTGAGGAGGAGGCAGCGTCTGAAATGACCGATGGTTTGCAGGGGCGTGGCTGTGCCCCACTGGAATATTCTCAAGTGGGTCTGCTCTAACATCGGGGTGTCAGGGATTCTTAAGTGCTCTTGTTCCCCCATAATGTTTACAGTGGCGCCAGAGTCCACTAGGAAGTGGAAAAGGCAATTTCCCATCTTGACCTGGATTCGTGGAGCTTCCTTGGCTTCTTCATTGTCCTGGACGAGGTTGACGTATTTCATCTTGCGTTAGTGGGTCGTAGTAGGAGGTGCCACCGATGTGAATTGGGGCGTAGTAGTTGTCTTCTTCTTGGTACCCCTCGGGGGGGTTGTCATATTCGCCTGCCAGCTGAGGTGGTGGCTCATGGCTTGTGTAGCTATGGGGGTATTCCTGGTACTGATGTTCGTCAACAGCCCTGATGTACCGTTGTGGGCTGGGTTCGTAGAACCTCTGTTGGGGGTATGGAGGTTGTGGTGGGCGAGTCTGTGGGGTGTGGGGTGTCCACCCTCAGGTTTGATGGAGGGAATGATGATGCCCAGTGGGGTCCCAGTAACGTGGCCCGCTGTGGGGTTGTGTGGTCAGGCTCACCTTGTGCCTGCGTAGTAGGCTTGCTGACTGTGCAGATGTTTGTGGACAAATGTCATCCAGCAGGCAAGCAGGCCCTCTGGGGACACTGGGTTGCTGGAAAGAGCTCTGTCTGCGTTAGGAGGGTCAATCCAGGCGGGCCTGTACTCCACCGAGTTTGTCTGCAGCTCGGGGCGTCTGATGCACTCTCCTGGGCGAGCCTTGCAGAGTTGGAGGGGGATGGGAGGCGGCGTGAGGAACTTGCGCCTCTGCCACTGAAACACTGCATGGGCAAGGTGAGGAGCGTGCTGCTGGGTGCCTCAGGGAGCAGGTGAGACGTGGTGCTACAGGGCCCCTCTCTGAGTGGGCAGCAAGCAGTATGGGCGGGGCTCTTCTTAGAGCAGGCTCAGCGTAGTGTAGCTGGGCCCCTCTTCGAGCGGGCTGGATGCGTCGCGGCAGGGCCCCTCTTTGAGTGGGCAGGAAGTATGTGTGCAGGCTGTCGGCTGTGGGCGCGGAACGGTGTCGGAGGAGGACAGCGGTCCAGTGGGATCACTGGCCGCTCATAGGAGGAATGCGAGGCGGACGTGGCTCGCAGGAGGACGACTCCGGTCTGCTTATGGAGACATCCTCGTCGCCAAATGTAGCCTGGACTGGGCTACTGTAACTGGAATAAGGAGGCAGGAGCTGGAGAAGGATTGGATACAACTTCCTTTATTAAACTTCCAACATTAACTGGCATCACAGCGCCAACACTCCTTCTCTTCCTTATTCTCCTAACTACGCCCTCTTCACTCACAGGGTGTCATGAGGGCAGGACTATGGAAGTGTTGGACACGATGGAAGCGCCATTAATTTACCCTTCACGGCGCCCTGTGCAGCGTTCTAGCTGTTACGTTCTGTGCGCCTCATATTGGGGTTAGCCACACCCCCTCCTTGCGTTGCAACTGTTTCCTGTTCTTCGCTACACGGTTGCCTTTGGTTCCCGTGCCCTCTTTGTTTACCTCCCGTCTGACATTTCCCTTTCATAGCGCCGTGGTTTCCTAGCCTTATTGTTCCACCTTTGGCGTTACCACTCTCGGTATCTTTTTTCTCTTTATGTGTATTTCCTCCGTTTCTCTGCCTCCACTCGGCTTTTCTCTTTCAGGTAACTCCGCTTCCTTCTCTCGGCATTTTCGTATTGCTTTTCCTCCGGGGCATCGTTACTTTCACCCTACCATTTTCACAGCTCCTTCCAGCTTCTGGGTTTTTTCACTGTGCATACTTTCTTTTTCTCCCCGCATACATTTGGGTGATTTCATCGGGATTATCGGGTTCGCTCCTTGGTTTCTATTTATTCTTGTCTTTGCGGTATCACGTCTGGTTTCTCGGTTTCGGGTTGGTAGTTTCTTCTATCTCTCTCCAGTTTTCATTTCTCCCTACCTGCTGCCGATCCTGTATTTGATGGATGAATGAACTTGGTTTCCTCGCCTTCTTCTGTCGGGTACTACGCTGAATTTGTCACCTGGCACTTACCGGATTCCCAGCTGCAGAACCTCTTGGCCTTACTTCCTCGCAGCGCTTACAAGAGCGCACCTCAGTGATTGTTTTCTTCCTGGAACTGAAAGATCGTTGGACTTCCATTCAGCCCTGTGCACATTCAAATAATTCAGGGGTTTTTTCTGCCACTGGCTTTTTCACCTAACAGGCTGTGCAGGGAATCCTCCGCCTTGGTTGCTGTCTGCCTTCTTACGCAACCACTGTGGCGAGTTCCCGGAACAGACCGTATCTCTTCTCTAAAAAAAAGACTCCGGACCGGACTACGCCGTCTGCTGAGGCTGAAATATCTTCCTGCGAATCAGACACCGAATCACAGGTGAGCCCCACTCGTGACAGTTTGCAACGCCCAGTTATGGCCACAGCAGAGCAAGTCCAGGAGTTGTTAAATGCGGTACAGAGCCTCTCCCTGGAGATGCAGGGAGTGAAGGCGGAAAATGCTGTGCTCCGACAGCTGGTAACCACCAGAGACGCCCATCTGTCCGACCTACCGCCTTTCTCTCTTGCGGTTGGCAAATTTGATGGAGCACCCAAGAAAGTTAAGGTGTTTTTGGATGCCTGCATAGTCTATTTTACATTCCGGCCAAACACATATGCCTCAGACCGCACTCGAGTGGGATTTCTCATATCGAACATGATTGGGAATGCCCTAGCTTGGGCTACTCCATTGGTCACGTCCAACAATCCGGTCCTACAAGATTATAACGCCTTCACTAACCTGTTACGACAGTCTTTTGAACGTCAGGAGATCGGCTTCTCGGCGGGTGAAGCTATGTTTGACATCAAGCAAGGATCTACAGACCTAATGTCCTACATCTCAGCATTTAAGAGACTGGCAGCCGAAGTGGGTTGGCCCGAGGCTGTACAATATACTGCGTTCAGAAGAGGTCTGCATGAAGATCTAAAAGATGAGTTGGCAAGGGTTCCTAGACCTGCTACGCTGGCCGAATTAATTTCTCTGGTTCTTCAAATAGACTATCGTATTATGGAATGTAAGACGGAGAAAAGGAAGGGTAGATCCCCGATATCCCCAGTTCCTGGACCCCTATCCTCGGCACCTCAAACATCCCACCGGGGAGGGGGAAGAACCAATGCAAATCAGCACTGCCAGGGGCCCCCTTTCCTCCGTGGAAAGAAACAGAAGAAAAGAAAGGGGCCTTTGCATGTATTGTGCATCAGACGCCCACCTTCTTAGGGACTGCCCGGAAGTACCCCCACGGCGTCGGGGAAACGACAGACCCCGGTTCTAGAAGGAGCCGCTTACCGGGGTGTAGTGAAAGGCTCACCTTGTGCTCAAACTTCAGGAGAAGATCCACATCTTATGGTTTTACAACTCACTCTGCAGTGGAAAGATCAACCTAAGAAGAACGCCCTAGCCCTCATTGACAGCGGAGCAGCTGGTAATTTCCTCGACGTAAACTGGGCCACACAAGAAGGTATCGGCTTGGTGAATAAGGAGGAGAAACAAAGGTGGAAGGAGTGGACGGACGCCCCTTGAGTTCTGGACCCATTGTGCAAGCAGCGACCAACATCCAAGTATGTATTTCACATCACAAGGAAACCCTCGAATTCGATGTTATAAGAGCAGCACATTTTCCGGTAATTCTAGGGATACCTTGGCTACGCCGACACAACCCAACGATAAACTGGTCTCTCAACACCATAAGGTTTGATTCTGAGTTTTGTGTCCAACATTGTTGTCTCCATAATCAAACAGAAAGAGTTGCTGTCTCGTGCCCTTCAGTGACTTCTGAATCTCTTCAGGTCCATCATATCCATTCAATATTTCAGGAGTATGCTGACATATTTGAAGACCGATTACCTAAGGATCTACCCCCACACCGTCCTGAAGACTGTGTCATCGACCTGATTCCGGAGACTTCGGTCCCCTTTGGGCGCATGTTCTCCCTGACCATACCCGAAAAGCAAGCTCTAAGAACCTATTTGGATCAGAACCTACAAAACGGATTGATCCGGCCTTCTAAATCCCCAGCAGGGGCTTCTTTGTTTTTTATCGCCAAGAAGGATACCAGCGTACTGCGTCCTTGCATCGATTATAGAGGACTAAACAAGATCACTGTGAGAGATCGCTACCCAATGCCTTTGATCAAGGACGTACTAGAAGCAGTCAAAGGGGCACGCCTGTTTAGTAAACTAGACTTAAGAGGCGCCTATCACCTCTTCAGGGTAAAGAAAGGGGACCAGTGGAAGACGGCTTTCCGTACCCCTTTTGGACTGTTTGAATACAGAGTTATGCCGTTTGGTCTAGTCAATGCCCCGGCAGCCTTCCAGAGGTTTATGGACCATCTATTTGGTGACTTATTGTTTGTTTCGGTAATTGTTTACTTGGACGACATTTTGGTTTTTTCTCGTCACCCTCATCAACATCAGGAACATCTTACCGAGGTTATGAAGCGTTTGAGGCGCCATCAACTCTTTGCAAAACCTGAAAAATGTCTTATTGCTGTGCCTTCTGTACCCTATCTAGGATTTATCCTATCCGAACAAGGCATTGAAATGGATCAGAAGAAGGTCACGGCTATTCTCGAATGGCCCTCTCCTTCCACTGTAAAAGAAGTACAAGCCTTCTTGGGTCTCTCCAACTTTTATAGAAGGTTCATTCTCAACTTCTCTGAACAAGTACTCCCCATCACCGCTCTTCTGAAAAAAGACGTTCCCTTCAGTTGGAATCACACGGCTGAACAAGCGTTTCAAGGATTGAAGAAAGCCTTTTGTTCCGCACCCATTCTGAAACAACCTGATCAAAGAATACCCTTCATCGTTGAAACAGACGCTTCAGCTGGGGCTTTGGGGGCAGTACTCAAACAAGAGTATAACGGGGTGGAACACCCTATTGCCTACCTCTCGCGCACACTAAACCCCAGTGAGTACAATTACTAAGTAATTGAGAAAGAGCTGCTGGCCATTAAAAAGGCCTGCTCGGAATGGAGACATCTGCTTCAAGGGTCAAGACACCCATTCGAAATCTGTACAGACCATAGCAATCTCAAGGTATTACAACAAATGGAGTGCAGGAATTCCAGACAAGCCCGATGGGCTTATTTCTTTGCTCAATACGATTTTTTCATTACCTACCTTCCGGGTAACAAGAACATATTGGCAGACTGTTTATCTAGAAGTCCTTCTTCTTTCACCAGTCCACCTTTTAAAGGAGAAGGAATGTTCCCAGAAGTTCAATTTGTCCATTCGATTTCAAGGTTTCTTCAGAAAGTCAAAGAAACCTCAGTAGAGGCTCTCAAGCATCTTCCCAGATGGATAAGAAACAAATTAACCAAGAAAGAAGGAATGTGGTTCCATCTAGGAAGACTCTTTGTACCCGATGTCAATCTACAAGAACGAGTCCTTCATTGGGGTCACAATTCTCGGATCGCAGGGCACAAGGGCTTCGCTGCCACATCAGACCTGATCCGACGGATATTTTGGTGGCCATCCATGCTCTCTAACATCAAACAATTTGTTAATTCTTGTCCTATCTGTGCCAGAAGTAAGGCAATCCTTTCCAAACCGGCGGGGCTACTACTACAACCCAGACTACCAACTACTCCGTGGTCACATGTCTCCACAGATTTTGTAACCGATCTTCCGTTATCACAAGGATACACTGCAATTATGGTTACAGTTGACAGCTTCAGCAAGATGGGTCATTTCAGCCCTCTGTAAGGAGTACCTTCGGCTCCGGAGATGGCACAGGTATTTCTCAGAGACGTACTTAGACTCCATGGTATTCCGACTACCATTCTATCAGATCGAGGCTCACAATTTACTTCAACATTCTGGAAGACATTATGTGACCTACTAGGGATTGAAAGAGCTCTCACTTCTGGATACCATCCCCAGTCAAATGGACAAACAGAGCGACTCAATGCCACCATGGAGCAGTACCTCCGTTGCTTCGTCAACGATCAACAAGACGACTGGGTGTCACTTCTCCCCTTGGCCGAATTCTCTTATAATAATACAGTACACTCAGCTATTAAGATGTCACCCTTCTTCTGCATTTATGGACAACATCCCCGATCCTTTCCGCTGGATAAGATCCAACCTTCGAACCTACCAACGGTGGATTCTTTGTTGGAAAACATCCACAAGACCCAAAAGACAGCGGTTAGTAATCTACAAGAAAGTCGAACCCAAAATAAACACCAGGCCGACCTTCACCGCACCCAAGATCCTAACTGGCAAGTCGGGGATAAGGTCTGGCTCTCTACTAAGTACCTACCCAGATGGACTCATCCATCAAAATTGGCCCCCAAATATCTAGGTCCATATTTGATCACTGCTCGGATTAATCCAGTGGCATTTCGACTAAAACTTCCTCATCAACTCAGCCGAATCCATCCAGTATTTCACTCATCCTTGTTGAAGTCATTTATCCCGGATCTTCACCACCGGAAGAAAAGGTTCCAGATAAAGAGCAGGGAACCTGACCCAGAAGTCTATGAAGTAGACAAGATCCTGGACTCCAGGTATTACAGAGGCAGACTTCAGTACTTGATCCGGTGGAAAGGATACTCTCAGGCTGAAGATTCCTGGGAACCCGTGACCAGTATTTCAGCTCCCAGATGTATACAGCAATTTCATGCCCTTCATCACGGTAAACCCGTGGTAGGTGCCCCTAGAAGGGGGCATACTGTCATGAGGGCAGGACTATGGAAGTGTTGGACACGATGGAAGCGTCATTAATTTACCCTTCACGGCGCCCTGTGCAGCGTTCTAGCTGTTACGTTCTGTGCGCCTCATATTGGGGTTAGCCACACCCCCTCCTTGCGTTGCAACTGTTTCCTGTTCTTCGCTACACGGTTGCCTTTGGTTCCCGTGCCCTCTTTGTTTACCTCCCGTCTGACATTTCCCTTTCATAGCGCCGTGGTTTCCTAGCCTTATTGTTCCACCTTTGGCGTTACCACTCTCGGTATCTTTTTTCTCTTTATGTGTATTTCCTCCGTTTCTCTGCCTCCACTCGGCTTTTCTCTTTCAGGTAACTCCGCTTCCTTCTCTCGGCATTTTCGTATTGCTTTTCCTCCGGGGCATCGTTACTTTCACCCTACCATTTTCACAGCTCCTTCCAGCTTCTGGGTTTTTTCACTGTGCATACTTTCTTTTTCTCCCCGCATACATTTGGGTGATTTCATCGGGATTATCGGGTTCGCTCCTTGGTTTCTATTTATTCTTGTCTTTGCGGTATCACGTCTGGTTTCTCGGTTTCGGGTTGGTAGTTTCTTCTATCTCTCTCCAGTTTTCATTTCTCCCTACCTGCTGCCGATCCTGTATTTGATGGATGAATGAACTTGGTTTCCTCGCCTTCTTCTGTCGGGTACTACGCTGAATTTGTCACCTGGCACTTACCGGATTCCCAGCTGCAGAACCTCTTGGCCTTATTTCCTCGCAGCGCTTACAAGAGCGCACCTCAGTGATTGTTTTCTTCCTGGAACTGAAAGATCGTTGGACTTCCATTCAGCCCTGTGCACATTCAAACAATTCAGGGTTTTTTTCTGCCACTGGCTTTTTCCCCTAACAGGCTGTGCAGGGAATCCTCCACCTTGGTTGCTGTCTGCCTTCTTACGCAACCACTGTGGTGAGTTCCCGGAACAGACCGTATCTCTTCTCTAAAAAAAAAGACTCCGGACCGGACTACGCCGTCTGCTGAGGCTGAAATATCTTCCTGCGAATCAGACACCGAATCACAGGTGAGCACCACTCGTGACACAGGGCTTACGCCTTAAAGGTGCATGGGCAGGTAACACTAGGATGCATGTATATGCACCTTTTGTATTGTATGTTGTTGCTCTTGACCTATAAGAAAATACAATAAAATGTGTATTAAAAAAAACTCCACTCTGGACGCGTAGCATCGGGGGGTGTTTGCAGAGTGTTCCTACCTGCTGGAGTGACTGTGAGACCGAGCTTGCTGTCCCTGAGGCTGTGCCGCTCCTCCCTGCTTTTCCTGAGTCTGTCTTCAGTGACAGTTGCATACATCATGGAAAACTCCACTCTGGACGTGGAGTGTCGCAGAGTGTTTGCAGAGTGTTCCTACCTGCTGGAGTGATTGTGAGACCGAGCTTGCTGTCCCTGAGGCTGCGCCATGCCTCCCTGCCTTTCCTGAGTCTGTCTTCAGTGACAGTTGCAAACATCATCAAAAACTCCACTCTGGATGCGGAGCATCGCGGAGTGTTTGCAAAGTGTTTGCAGGAGGGTTAGCAGCACCTGTGTCACTCTGCCTTAGGAGAGCCTTCACCTTGCCGCATAGAACCTGATCCGGACCAGAATGGACTGCAGCGCACCCAGAGTCAGGTCCTTGCGAGTGAGCGGCTCCTCCTGATGAATCTGGTGGATAGCAGCTCGACTACTTTTTCCACTGGGCGGAATGGAGACCTCCTATACAATCCCCTGCCATAGAAACTCGGCATCCGCAGGGGTTGGGACTAAATCCGTCTCTGAACTGTAATTCCCAGGGTGCCGTGTGTAAAGTAAGGGCAGGTGGTCGACCGGACTCTAGGTTGCAAAAAAAGGCAGCCATCAAGAAAGGTTTCTCTAACTCCAACGTGGGAACGCTTAAGTGGCACTTTAAGGCCATTGTCACTTCTGGCTTTGTGCCCCAGCATTCGGAGGGCAATCCTGATGCTGCACCTACGAGGCAATTGAGTGATAATTGCTGTCCAGGCACTCACGAGGTAATGGATGAGGACCTCTTGATCAGCACATCAACCTTATGTGGGGACGCCGAAAGTATCAAGAGCCATGAGCGCCCTCAATCTGATGGAGATCCAGTTCTGAATATGAATAAACCCACTATTTTTTTTAGGATTGCCTTCAGAAAAGTGGGAGAGGACTTTGGAACTAAAAGAGGGGGTACCTTTTCACCAGGACTCAACGGAAGCTTGTGCAGAGCGATCAGAATCTGATCCAATCCCCCCTCTGGGAGTATATGAAGTGGCAAATTCAACTTGTAAAGCCTTCCCGGGATTAGGGGCCCCCACTCCTTCTGCACACTCGTCAGCCTACGGAGTAAAGGACCCGGATAGGCACCCAAGGGTTGATCTGGATAATGCAGAGAAATCTCTACCCCCACACATATGGGGTGTTCTCTCGGCAGATGAGATAGGGCCGGCCATTAAGAGGCCGTGATACCAGGGCTCCAGTCAAAATTCCCCTCAAGAGCCCTGATGTTCGGATGCCGCCGATTCCCTGGAAAGAACAGTGATCCGCGGATCTAGCAACAATCAGGAGAAGGGCTGTACTCCCTGTTCTGTACAGGCGTCCATCTTGTTGGACCCAGAGTAGGCTGCCGTAGAACTCTCAAACGTCATACCGACCAAAAAACAGAGGTTGCACAAGGACCCTCTAGGCTGTGAGTTGGGCCTCTCGTCGACCCAAGAAAGATATAATAGGAAAGAAGCGGATAGACCCGGAAAGGGGGCTAGTGTCATGGATTATTATGCAATACATTTCTCAATGCAGGGTGCACTCCTAGGTTTGTTGAAAGATTAAACATTTAAGAAAAATTAGAGGGGTGCAAGGGAGAAAAACCAGCCCTGACATTAGGTGATATTCAAACTGAAAACACAACAGATGTCCACAAATTCTGTGGAACCCTCCTGTCCGTCGGACACCCGATTTGTGTTAAAAAACTTCAAACAAAGTAAAGGTCTATACATTAATTTAAGAAAAATTAATGCTTTACTGTTTTTTGTAGGGAATTCAAGTTGAATAATATTTCTCGATATATTCAATACATATTCCACACAACATGCCAAGGAAAATTTGACATTAAACATTCGAATCCCAGTATTCTGTTACTAATACAGTTCGATTCAATTCAAATCAATAGTTACATGAAAACATTGCATACAACAATTCATCAAACAGATAAATGAATAAGTATCAATTTTTGATGATATCACATTTGATCATATAGATATGTTCTTGGTGTTTTCTTAACCTAGTTTTCTCAACGTGTTTCGGGAGTCTATTCCCTTCATTGGGAGCTCTTAGACCCGTAACAAATCTTTATACTTGATTAAATATAGAAGACATTATCTAGAAAGTGAAAATGAATTTGTGTTCCAGATCCATTTCTTCTAATTGACTATTATTATTCTGTCATGTTCCATAAAGTTAAATCAAATGGATGATATTCTTGGAATTGTTCTCAGTTCTCAGACACAACGCGGTTGTGTTGGAAAACGCTGCAGTTTTTCTTTCCGAGTTTCTCAGGCTCCTCCGAGCCGGAGGAGCCTGAGAAACCTGGAAAGAAAAGCCGCAGCGTTTTCCGACACAATAACGTTGTATTTATGTTTGCGGTCGCTTCAAAAGCGACCGCAAACATAAATACAACGTTTTTAAAGCTGCGGTTTTATTTCTAAGTTTTCCGGGCTCCTCCAGCCCGGAAAACTTAGAAAAAAAAAAACGCAGCTAGTGCTTATTTTTTGTAAAAAAAATAAATAGCACTTACCGAGAGTCAGCTGCAGCTTTCCTGCTCTGGTCTCCGGTCCGCGTCCTCCGAGTCCCGGCACTAATGAAGGGAAAGCCACCCAGCGGGTAGACTTTGTTTACTACAGCTGGCTGGCTTTTCCTTCATTAGTGCCGCAAAAGCAAAAGCCAGCACAGGAGGGCCTCCATTTCACAAAATGGCTGCGCCCCTGTGCTTGCTTTTTCGAATTTTGAGCTTGAATATCTCAAAATTTTACATAGGAAGTTTTAAAACGGAGGATGCTAGTATTTATTTTTTTATGTGGCCTATCTATTTTTTAAATAAAAATTTTTCCTAGACCATCCCTTTAAAATACACGAGAGAGTGGGAAAAAAGGGTCTCCAGGTTAAAAATATCAAGTCCTCAAAATCCAACAAAGTTGCTGGGGGTCTCTAAGGTGGATGGAATTAGCACATTTCTGAGAATTCTCCTTGATAACGAGTTCTCTTTCTTTTACTTATATTCATTATTATTATTATTGATCGTTAATCTTCCTCCAGTTTTTATGGAATGATTTTCCTCAACTGAGAGGAATCAAAAATCGGATACCTGTCATGATTTTTACACATAGGTACTTCATTTACTTTATTCTTAAGAAGTTTAGTTTCCTTTTTTGATCAGAAGTCCTCTTCTGAGATGCAATAATTTCTCATTTGCATAATGTCTATATGCATTTCTACTTCGGCTAGTCCAGTTTGGGTTTTAAGTGTTCCATTGGGCAGTTGACCAATAGGATTTTATTTAATTTTTTTGGCAGGTGTCCAATCTGATTTTATGTTTTATTCAGGGCTGGGTGGATCATTGAGGGCTTGGGATGTCATATTTGTGATGTTGCCCCATTAAGAGTTTGTGTCATGACTGCTGCCTGTCAATAAAAGGAGCCTCAGCCTGCACATGCCCCAGAAAAGCTCAGACTGCATGAATGGCACTTCTGCCTTGTGTCTCATTATTGGACCTGCAGGCTGACACTGTGTGATTACGGCCCTGCTACCCTGGCCGTGTGACCACGGTGTAATGTGTCACATGATGCGAGATTGCTACGTTGAGCTGTCGCACGTTACAAATAAAGAGGCGTTCCTGCGTCTGCACGCCTGGAGCCCAACGGCAGCAGACCTGTGTCTGCATAGTCTGTTACGGCGGGTGTGCCTCCCCGGGGTTCCCGGGGCGCAGATACCAAATATTCACATTGGCGACAAGGTGGATGCACCTGGAGGGCCTGGGGGACCCAATTTAAAAAAAAAGAAAAACAATAGGAAAGAAAGAGGGACACAGAGAAGAAGTGTACAAAGTGTGTGTGAAGACCTGGAGGGTGGCCAACAAGAGAACAGTATTCAGAACACAGGAAGGAGCTCAAGGGGTCAGGAGGTGTTTTGGAGTACAGAAGAAAGAATTCCTACCCCCCCAATCGGAGCTGGGTTACACTCTGAGTTGCGACCTCTGCCTGCCCAGAGGTGCTTGTGTGCTCTATCACATGGGAGTTGCGGCCTCCAAGTTTACGGAGGCGCCTGTGCGCTCTGACACACGTGGACTCACAGGAAGCCGGCAGCCATGATTGAGAACCAAGAGGATTAACAGGAGGACTATCAGGGGACTGCAGGAGGTGCCATTCGGAAAAGAGAGGGACCCCGCCAGCATGGCTCTCTGGCTCCTACGCTGGAGTTCGACACGACAGACACACCATCAAGCTTGGGGCCCAAATGGGATCGAGAGGTTAGATATGTATTTTAGAGCCACAGGGGAGACGGATGTGGATGCGAAAGTGTCCATGCTCATATACTAGGCTGGATCAGAGGTACACAACATTTTTAAAACACTAACACTAGTGGAAAACTTGTACCAAGCAGCAAAAGACTGTCTGAGAGAACATTTCATGCCGCTGGTGAACCAAGACTAGGAGCGGTTCGTCATGTGTGCCGCCAAGCAGGAGGATGAATCCCTTGACAAGTTTTATGGGCGTATCAGACATCATGCAGCGACATGTGCTTGGCAGAATGAAGATGTGATGGCCCGCAATCAGCTCATACAGAGTTGCGTCTCTGGTAAACTACAGCACAAGTACTGAGGGAGTCTGGGCTCATGCTTGCCCACATCCTGGAGATGGGCAAGTCATATGAGGTGTCGGATGTAAGGGCTTCAAAGATGGATGTGGCAATCTTCTCACTGAAGCTGGAGGAGGTGCGTGCAGTGGGTCAGCAACAAGGAGTGACATTGGCAAAGCCAAGGTGGGTTCCCAGAAGAGATAGAGGGGAAAATCCCAAACCTGCAAAGGGTAGGGTGTGCGCACCGCTGGAGTTACTGGACACTTCGCCAGAATGCGCAAGGCCCCCACTCCCGTGGCGATCCAGAGAGGCCCGCGCAGGATGAAAATCAATGTCTCGAGACGAAAATAAAACATGGCAATGGTGGAAGAAGGGGTGGCTTTGAGCAGTGTGGCATAGCGGAAGAGGAAGAAGAAGTGGAGGAGGAATTCTTCATCTCTAGCATCGGCTCATTGAAGACGAAGAAGAGAAGACAACCAAAGTGCATGGTGGGAATAGGAGTGGCAAAGACACTGGTCGTGGTGGATACCGGGGCATCAGTGTGCGTGAAGGCATTATAGCATTAAGAGGCTCTGCTGGGCCCGCCACTGCTAGCAGCTGCGAAAGACAAGTTCTTCACATTCGGGGCACGCAACCCATTCGTTGAATGGCGTTTTTATAACCAAGGTGGAACATGACAGACATTACATCAAGGTGAAATTCTTTGTCACAGACATCAGTAAGGATACGCTGCTGAGCTGTGCATTTAGGATGAAATGTGCCTTGAAACACTCGTGTATAGACGTGTTATAAATGCCATATCATATCATATAATATCATATGTGGAGGACATTTATCATGGAGAAATTCAAGAACGTGTTTGTGGGGAAGATGACGGGAGAACCCATTAAGTTACACATCGACGAGTCGGTCCGCCCAGTGGCACTCAGCACCGTCAGATACCATTTCACCTAAGGGGAAATGTGGATCAGGAACTTAAAAACCTGATGAATCTGGACATTATCGAAAAGTGGAAGGGCCGATCTCGTTGGTGCCTCCCATAGTGGTGGTGCAGAAACCGAAACAGCCAGGGTCGGTGCGAATCTGTGTGGATATGAGGCTCTCCAACCAGGCCATCAGGGGAGAGAGACGCCTGAACCCAACGTTAGACGATGGGGTGGGGGAGTTAAAAGGAGCCCATGTGTTTTCCAAGCTCAATCTGAGAGCGGGGCATCACCAGCTTGTACTCCACCCGGACTCCCGCTATATATCACAACATTTACAATGCACAGAGGCCTATACCAGCACAAGCGCCTCAGCTTCGGGGTATCCTTGGCAGCAGAGGTGTTTCAGAATGTGATCGGCGGGGCCCTGGCAGGACTGGACAAAGTTATTAATGTAAGTGACGATATACTGGTATTCGCTGCATCGGAAGCAGAGCACATGGAAAGATTAGAAAAGACGCTTGAGAGAATTCAGCAGCTCGGGCTCACCCTTCATAGGGAAAAGTGTGAATTCCTGTGAAAACGCATCAAGTTCTTTGGATTCATCTTTCATGAAGGTAGCATATCGCCGGACCGGCGCAAGGTACAGGACATTCAGGAGGCAAGGCCACCGGGGAATGCATCGGAAAACCGGAGATACCTCTGGATGGTCACATACCGTGGATGCTTCATTCCGAACCTCGCAACCATATACGAGCCTCTCAGACTACTGAGCAGAAAAGATTTGCGTGATGCTGGAAATGCATTGGAGGGACAGGGCCTCCATGCCCTTGTCCTGTACTCCCTTATCATGTGTGGTCTGTGTTGTTTTCTGCACAGGAGTCAATGTGAGACTCCTGGCAGTGCAGCTCTTCCTCTTTTTGGTTTTGGTGAACAGAGACCCTTAGGATACTCTTATGGCACCCATGGTTGGGGGTACAACCCTGTACCGCTAGTGTATGTTTTGTGCACATGTGTGTGGCCCACAGAACAGGGTATTGGCTAGTGGCAGCTCCATGCTGAATTTGACAGGTGCTCTGAGTATCCTCCATTTTGGGATACTCAGGCCCTGCCATAGGAATCAGTGGATTCCTGATTGGAGACAAGATGGCCCTTGTGGCCTCTTGGTTTCTAATACCTGTTAGCTTGTTTTCCCAAAGTCCTGGGAAGCCCTGACTTTGTCCCTTCCACTGACTGGCTGTTGGGTGGAAGAACCATATATGGTACTGTGGGGAAGTCCAGGCCAGACTGTCTGGAGCCTTCCCAGTGACTGTATGTTGTGGGTACACCCTTGGGGTGGGACGAGGGTGAATGGAGTGTGTGACCAATATGTATTCCATATTATGGGTGTCTGGTATATGTGTGTGACACATAGAATGAGACAGCTCTGCCGGAAACGGACATGAATGCAGTGTGGCGGGCTGAAAGGCTGGGTGCTTGCCCCAATCCATATTCCTGGATATGGGTGTCTGGGTGGAAGTGAATGTCCTGAATTCACTGTAAGCCTGATTGGCTGCCTGCCTGCATGAATGCCCTTCTGACTGATTGACTGACTGAGCTTGACTCTGCAGTGTGAATGAGGGACAGATGTGTACCTCTCACTTACCAAAATTGTTCAGAAGCTGAAGATGAAACTTGAAGCCGTTTATCCTTGAAGCCCAGCTGAAGAAGGTTTGCTGCTGCTCACCGTCGACGGAATCCGAAAGCTGCCGTGTCTGTCAAGGACGGATCCAAGAGAGGACCTGTTTAGGATACCTCTCCCCAAGCTACGAGGGAAAATCGTGCAGAAGCTGATCTTGATATGATATGATAGGATATGGCATTTGTAACGCGCCTATACACAAGTGTTTCAAGGCGCGACGAGGTAGGAGGGGGGAACAAAATGAAGACAGACAACAATCCTACTAGGCCAGGTGTCATTCAGATCACGCAAGTGCATGGGTAGAGGCGAAGGGAAAAAACACAAGGGGAAAGGGAGATGGGAAAGTGCAGTACAGGGGTAGTAGAATAACAAGATAAATAATAAGGGCCAGCTGGTGGCAAGTGCAAGGTAAGTGCAGACAAGTGCTGGGAAGGGGGGCTGTAGGGATACAGGGACAGTCCCGCATTGCAGGGGTTGCCAGGGAGGCAGTGCAAGGGGAGAGTGGCTGGGGCAAGGACCGAGATCGGTGAGAGTGGCATAGTTGCAGATTCAGTGCAGTTTCAGTCAGGAATTTAGCAGGGGAGAGGGGAAGATAAAGCAGAAGCAAAGAGGAAGGAAGGTTTTGAGGTGCTTCTGGTACCGAAGATGGTTCTTCTCAAGTTTCAGGGAGGCAGGAAGGCTGTTCCAGAGGGAGGCCCCTGCCGCGGAGAGAGAGATCTACCCCCAACTCGTTGCTTGTAGAAGCGGCTCACCCTGAGGGAGTTTGAGGCAGATAAGCGAAGAGCTCGAGAAGGAAGAAATTTAGGAAGAGAGAGTTGAAGGTATTTTGGCCCCAGGCCCCAGAAGGCCTTGTGGACAAATCAGAGTGTTTTGAACTTAATCCTTGCAGCCACTGGGAGCCAGTGTAGAGATTTAAGTCCTGGAGAGATACGGTCCCTAGGCTTGAGGCCAAGGACAAGTCTCGCAGTCCTGTTCTGGATGAGTTGCAGAGGGCGGAGAGTAGAGGCAGGCAGATTTAGATAGAGGCTGTTACAGTAGTCCAGCTTCGAGAGAACCAGGGCTCTGGAGACAGTGAGCTTCTGGGGGAAGGAGAGGAAAGGAATAATACCTCAGAGGAGGTGCAGCTGGTAGTGTGACTTCTTAGAGATGTCAGATATGTGAGGAGAGAAGGAGAGTGAGGAGTCGAAGATGACCCTGAGGTTTTTAGCCTTGCAGGTAGGAGCAGGAAGAGGGCCAAGAGAGGCCGGCCAGAGAGCTGCAGGGAAGGAGGGAGTGGGTGTGCCGATGAGTAGAATCTCAGTCTTACTGTCATTAAGGCAGAGGTCATTGGCGGCACACCATTCCTGTTGTGGCCTTCATCAAGGCACCCTGGAAGTCAGTCCCAAACAGCTGTCGACCGGAGATGGGTTCTTCCGAGAAACATTGAAGTAGAGCACCAGGACATCGAGGCTGACGACGTCCATCACCGTCGACCGGGGTTCAGAGGATCGCCATGACCTCGATGACCGTAGCCGCAATGCTCCACCATTGCTTAAGAACATTTAAACATGGCACGCAGAGTAAATCTCAAGAAGGACCTTTCCACAGAGAAATGGCAAAAAAAGGAGACCGGCTCCATTTTGACAAAAATGGCACCATTGGGTGCTTTACTGCAGCTGCGAGCGCAGCCCGCGATAAATGCACACCACAGTAGTTAAAAGTAAACCACTGCCTTCCGCCATTCATCGAGGAAAGGGTAACATAAAAATGTTACATGGGAAACTAGACAAAGGGGATACTAAGTAACCCCTCCAGCACCCTATTGTAAGATAGTGTGTGCTGGGTCTAGAAAGTTACAAATGTAAGTAAAGTCAATTTCA
Source organism: Ambystoma mexicanum (assembly GCF_040938575.1). Taxonomy (NCBI): domain Eukaryota; kingdom Metazoa; phylum Chordata; class Amphibia; order Caudata; family Ambystomatidae; genus Ambystoma; species Ambystoma mexicanum. The sequence continues at coordinate 1,348,322,442 of NC_090930.1, forward strand.
CTTTACTGCTCTGGGAAAGAGTAGTTTATCCCAGAGAAGGTATTTAAACCTTTGGGAAATCTGGAAGACTTCCCTGTGCCACTGCACTGAAGATGCTGGGTGACACAATGTAAAAGATGATGCCTATGGAGTTTGTCAGGCTCCATAACCAAAATAAACAGAGTTAAAAAATCACATTAAAAATCTAAGGGGACGGGTGGATCAAAAACCTGATGAATCTGGACATTATCAAAAAGTGAAAGGGCCGATCCCGTTGGTGTCTCCCATAGTGGTGGCGCAGAAACCGAAACAGCCAGGGTCGGTGCAAATCTGTGTGGACATGAGGTTCCCCAACCAGGCCATCAGGAGAGAGAGATGCCTGACCCCGATGTTAGACGATGTGGTGGGGGAGTTACAAGGAGCCGATGTGTTCTCCAAGCTCGATCTGAGAGCGGGGTATCACGAGCTGGTACTCCACCTGGTCTCCAGCTATATCTGTTAGGCAGAATTATATGCAGTACCCTTTGGGAACACCACACACAATTAAGACTACAAGTGACAGTACAAATTCACCTTTGGTACAAGCCTGTACTACACAGTAAAAGTGGTAGCAATGGCTGAGCAGCCAGACTTATCTCAAGAGCAAGTGAACAGTATCAATAGTTACACAAAGGACAGCAATTACTATGATTCAAACAAACACTGACTCAAGGTTTCGAAGTAAAAGAATATACATTTTTTTTTTAGTTTATTACAAACTTTTAAAAACAAACACAATCAAAAGCAAGGGCAAAAACAGCATCTTTAGCAAGAATATTATCATACCTTTCCATGTATACATAAACTTTCCCCAAGAAAATGCACAGTTTGTTATTCTAGTCTTTTTACCAGATTATATTCATATTAGGCTTGCATTCTCTCCACCCCTTTTGTTTCCAAGTGTCTTGTTATCTCCTCTAAAAATGCTGTTACTGCAAAAGTTAATTTGTTCCTTTCTCCTAGGTGCATGGCACTCCACAATTCATCTGCAGTGTATGTGGAACATTTATTTAATTCCTCCCCCAAACATCTTGCAAGGTGGGACAAAAGAGCATCAAATGTTTTATACACATTTATTTACACATCAGTTGTATAACATTTCACTAAAGTAAAGCAGTTTAAAAATCACACTCTTAATACACCACGCCACTCCCAATAGGTTCCAGACAAGTTAAGCTCACAAAATTAAGTGGGAGCAAAATGGCAATCCAGAAATTTAAAACGGAGGGAAAGACAAAGTTAGGCAGAAATTGAACAGCCCCAACAGGTAAGGAAGCAGGGCAATCTAGAAAGAGGCAATACAGTGATGGAATCAAATCAAAAAGGCTTAGGGCCAAAGTCAATAGGACAAAAGTCTTTTGCTCAAGATCACACAGTTCAGGGTAGTTCGCGGTTAAGCCTTTGCCAAGAGTACCGGATGAAGTTGGTCAGCAGAAAAGTTAGGTTAAAGAGTAGAGAAGGACAAGCCCTCGGATTGGAGAAAGATTTCACACACTTTCATCGCGGCTGAACGAAACGAACAACCGGATTTGAACAGTACCTTTCAAAGAAGAAGAATCTGTTGCGGAGGCGGACGTTCCTGATAGTTCCTGCAGGCTCACGAATCCTGAAGTGACTGTCGGACTGACATGAAGTAGGAAGACTGGAGGGTCCTGCGCTACCCAGGGAAGAAACCAGCAGCAGAGCAAAGTAACAAATAAAAGGTGCGCTCCTTAAAACCCAAGCAGGGTCCGACCTTCCTGGCTATTTGGCCCACTGTAGCTCTGTACAGCGAACTCAACCAGAGGAGGGAGTCCTGGCTTGCAGTTTGGGTGAACTGGTTGGTCCCACCAGCTCAGGGGAAGACGATTCCTGGAGGATCTTCTCTGTCGTTGGAGTTCGAGGATTCGGACCTGCAGCAGGGCTTCACCGGGCGGTTCAGTCGTGGTAGGGGTTCTCTTCCGTCAGATGCTCGTCGGTTCTTTCGTTCCAGTGGCGACTCTGCCTTTCCAGACCCAGAGACCTACTTTTTATGCAGTTTTCCCCCATTCACACAGCCTGGCTGTCAATCACACAGCAGGGTGGCTGTCCAGCGGGGACAGTCACCACAGCCAATCATTTCAGAGTGCGACATTGGTCTCCAAGGAGACCCTGTGCAGGGAGCCCTAAACTCCTCCCTCACATCCTGTCCCCACCAGACATACAGGCACCTAAGGAGGGCTTCTGCGTAGAAACCCGCGAAAAGACGGTGAACAAAGGAATCAAACCTGGTTTGATGCGCGGAGTAAAACACGAGAAAGACAGAAATGGGGAATAAACCCAGCTCAAACCGTAATAAAACATATATAGCTGGTTTAATTTCGAGGCTACCAAGATAGCCTAAAACAATACCAAGGTTATTTAAGATAACTGCAGTAAGAAAAATAGGGTAGTTACCACTGCCACCAGCCAAGTCTTGATGAAAAGGGAGCAAAGCAATGCTCCGAGAGAAACAGACAAAAAGGGATAAGTATTAACCCTTTCCAGTTCTCCATGTAAGATAGTTTGTACTGAGTCTGTGGTTTTACAGAGGCTAATAAAGTTAATGGTAACTTTATATGTTCTGGGAGATAGTAGTCAGTCCCAGAAAATGGAGTCTGAGTTGGGAAGTGTAAAAGACAACCCTGTGTCACTGCACTGAAGGTGCTGTGTAACACACAGTAAAAAGATGATGCCTGTGGAGTTGGTGAGGTTCCACAGTCTATGAACACAAACATGTAAAACACACAGCAAAACACATGTAAGAGTGGGGAAAAAAGGCTCACACTCTTACCAGGTGAGAAAAATAAATCCCAGAAACCCAGCAAAGCTGCTGAGGGACTCAGTAGGTAAGGGAAATTAGCCATTCTGGAGAATCCTCCCTAACACTCGCCCCCCCCACCCAGACGAAGGGACAGGAGGATTTAATCCACTCCTGGATGAATCTCTACCTCTCGTCGGTTAAAAAAATCCTAGAGAGACCATCAGCATTTTGGTGGTGTCATCCTGCTCTGTGTTCAATGGTGAAATCAAGCCCTTGCAGGCAGATTGACCATCTCAGAAGTTCTGGGTTTTCCCGTTTCATTTGCATTAACCATCTCACAGGTTGGTGGTCTGTCTGAATCACAAAAGTAGATCCATACAAGTATGGTCTAAACCTCTTCAGAGACCACACAATGGCAAAACATTCACGCTCTATGGTTGCCCACCTTGTTTCCGGTTCCTTCAGTTTCTTACTGATGAAGCAAATGGGGTGCTCCCTACCTTTCTCATCCAGTTGACTAAGGACTGCACCTACACCTATATTGGAGGCATCTGTCTGCACAATGAAGGGTTGGTGATAATCAGGAACTCTTAGGACTGGAGCTTGACAAAGGGCTTTCTTAAGGCTTTCAAAGGCTTGAGTGCACTCCTCATTCCATCAACATTTTTAGGGAATTTTGGAGAGGAGATCACATTTAAGGGAGAAGCTATGGTCCCATAGTTCTCTATGAAATTCCTGTAATACCCAGTGAGACCTAGGAAAGCTCTCACCTGGGTTTGAGTAGTAGGGGTGGCCCAGTTTTGTACAGCTTGTACTTTGCTAGGCAATGGCCTTATTTCACCTCCTCCTACCTCATGACCAAGGTAGACCACTTTGCTCTGACCAATTTGACATTTACTTGCCTTTATGGTCAGATGGGCCTGTTCAAGAGCCTGCAAAACATATCCTAAGTGATCAATATGTTCTTTCCATGTAGGAGTGAACACTGCAGTGTCATCCAAGTATGCCATTCAAAAGTCTTCCATCCCATTCAGAACTTGATTGACCATCCTCTGGAATGTAGCAGGTGCATTCTTTAGTCCAAAAGGCATAACCTTAAACTGGTAGAGGCCTGCTGGGATGGAAAACACCGTTTTCTCCTTGGCATGGTCTGTCAGGGCTATTTGCCAGATTTCAGATCAAATGTACTGAGGTACTTGGTTGAACCAAGTATATCCACCAGTTCATCTGTCATTGGCAAAGGATGGGCATCGGTCCTAGTGACTGCATTTAGAGCTCTATAGTCCACACAGAATTTCAACTCCTTGGATCCTGCTTTTGGTACTAGAACAACTGGACTAGACCATGGACTTGTAGATGGCTCTATAACCCCGAGATCATGCATCTTGTTGACCTCTCCTTTGATGTGGAATCTCTCATGTTCTGACATTCTGTACCCTCTGCTTTTGACAGGTAGACAGTCACCAGTGAGAATATCATGTTGGCCCCAAGGGGTCAAACCTGGTGAAAGTGAAAAAAGGGGTGCAAACTGATTTAACATAACTTTGCACTCCTGTTGTTCAGAAGTCAGCTGAGAAGAGAGATTGACTCCTATTTTTTCATCCAAAGGTTGGCCTCTCAGGAGGTCAGGTAGAGGTTCACTCTCCTCCTCCTCTTGAGCTGAAGCTAGAAGCAAAGCTCCCACTTCTGGTCTCGAGACATACGCCTTCATACGGTTGGTGTGAAAGACTCTGGGAGCCTCCTTAGGTCAGCCTAGGTCCACCAAATAGTTCACCTCTCCAGGTTTGCCCACAACCTTGAAGGGTCCTATCCATTTGTCCTGTAAGGCCCTCTGCCTTGTTGGCACCATAACTAACACAAGCTGGTCTTGAGTAAACTCAGCCATGTTGGCCTTCTGGTCATGCCAATGTTTGACCAGAGCCTGACCTGCTTTCAAGTTATCACTAGCTTCTGCCATCATGTGTGACATTCTACCCCGGAGTCCTATCACATAGTCAGTCACTCTGACTGGCTTGGAGGAAGGAGCACTCTCCAATCCCTCCATAATCAGGGCCAATGGACCTCTGACTGGATGGCCATAGAGAGGTACAAAGGGACTGTAACCAACTCCCTCCTGAGGGACTTCTCTATAAGCAAATAGAATGCATGGCAGTAGAAGGTCCCACTTCCTTTTAAGGGGTTCCTCTAAAAAACATATCATGCTCTTCATAGTACGGTTAAACCTCTCTACCAGTCCATTTGTCTGTGGATGGTAGGCTGTAGAGAACTTGTAAGTGACACCACAGTTTTTCCACACGGCTTGCATGTAGTGGGACATAAAATTGGATCCCCTGTCGGATATCATTTCCTTAGAATACCCTACTCTGGTAAAAAATACCAAGTAGAGCCTTAGCCACAGCCTGAGCCGTAACAGTTCTCATAGGTATAGCTTCTGGGTCTCTTGTAGCATGGTCTACTACAACCAGGATAAACCTGTTCCCTGAAGATGTGGGAGGGTGAAGGGGACCAACAATGTCGATGCCCACCCTCTCAAAAGGAACTCCCACCACTGGGAGAGGAACCAGGGGTGCCACATTCTTGGCTCCACTCTTGCCAGAGGTTTGGCAAGTTTGACAGCTCCTACAGAATTTGTCAACATCTGAACCCATTTTAGGCCAGTAGAAGTATAAGGAGAGCCTTTCCTTGGTCTTTTTGAAACTCAAGTGACCAGCCAAAGGTATCTCATGGGACAACTGTAGGAACTGGAGTCTGTTGGCAAGGGGAACTACAATTATTTTGCAGTCCCCAGGGATAGACTCAGTGGGTTCACTGTAGAAGCGGCCATCTTCCCAGCTTAACCTGTGCTTTCCAGCTTCTTGCCCATCAAGTTGGTTAGCAGCCTGTTGTCGAAAACCTTCAAGAGTATGACACTCTCTATGTCCTCTGCTGAAGTCTGCCCTGTTTCCCCACCTTCTGCCAGTAAAGACTGCAGCTCAGGATGGTTAACATGGTCCAGATCACCAACTAAAAAAGTTTCTTCTTCCAGATCAGATTCTTCAGAAACTGGCTCAACCACACATGATTGCACCTCACACTCTGCCTCAGCAGGTGGATGGATCACAGGTGTGATCCTGGACAATCTTGGGGATGTCCTTGTTGGTAGCACAGGGGTGCTGTCTGACTTTTTCCTTGAGGTCCTGGGTTTCCCCTTTGCCTCATTTTCCTAGAAATAGCAGTGAGCAACTCCTGTGGAGTGGGAGAGATAGTTTCCTCTATCAGCTCCTCTGGAGAGCCTATCAAGGTTCTCTCCCTTGCAGGGCTAGTGAGCTCTTGTCTCCTCTTAATGGGACGCCTGGGGGTGCTTGACACAACTCCAAGAGTTTTCAGGTCATTACCCAACAGAACTCTCCCAGGCACTTCACTCTGCACACTAACAGGTATTTTAACAGTCATATCATTACACTGGATGAGAGCTGGTAACTGGGGAAGCATTTGCACAGGGTATCCAGCTAACTTGGTGAGGCGTTTGGGTGCCTTAGCAACATCCTCCACCTTGAAAAATGATTCACCCACCACAGTTATGCTGGCTCCAGTGACTCTGGTGGCAGGAGTCTCCTGGCCATTCACAAGAACACTATCTTTATAATACTCTTTAGTATTATCTGGGATGGAATTATAGACATCTAAATTATGTTGTTCCCACAAGCCGAGGGACACTAAAGAAACACTAGCTGAAACTCTCATTGGTTCATCAGCCAGTAGGTGAAAGTTTCCACTTGACATAGGTACTTCCTCCTCTGGGGAGAAGGCTAAGGAAACAGTGTGGACCCTTGAAGGTTTACCCTTACATCTGGGCTCCCCTTTCACATGGTCAGTTGACCCACAAACATAACATTTTCCAAATGTTTTGATGAATGGGGGGGTTGTTCTGACCACACATATACAATCAAAGATTGAGGGGAAAATTATTTAATGGCCCCAGGATTCATCCCCCCTAACAAGGGCTTGTGTAAACTTCCAGACTAAGGAATCCCGTTGCCTCTATGCTGTGCCCCAAAGGCAAGAAAAGGAACACTATACACTCGCAATACCTGTGTTTGTCATTCAAAAATACACTGAAACACTAAAAAAAATGTTTTGCATATTAAAGCACATGACTTTATTAAGATGATACATTTCTCTTAAAAATGTATTAAACAATCTATGTAAACATTTCAAATTAATAAAAAACATGTAATATAAACAATTACCTAAAACTCAAAACCCACTGCAAAACACTCTCACAGTGCAAACGTGCTTACTTTCCACTCGCATAACTTACATACCAATGTTAAACCACACTCTCTCCACCATACACAGTTATGTAGAATCCTGTTGAATACATAAAACAGAGAGCTCCTAGATTCTGGACTGCTCCTTCCAGCCGGTTTGTGCCCTTATTTAACAAATCCTTTTCAATAAAAGGTTCTCATTAGCTTAATTAAACTTTACACAAGATTGGCTACTAATAAAGCAACCGCAATACCCGACATGTTTCGTTCTTATGGCAATATACGACAAATAACAGAACTTCTTCAGGGGAAATTCGACGACCAGATTCTCTTGGTCTTCTCAACCTTTGTGTGGAAATGTTCCTCACTAGCCCTATGGGGGACAGCATAAAAAACAGCTATAAGTAATGCTGTTATTTAATTACACATAATCACACCATTAGAGTGCCCAACCGCCTATGGTTGACTTACCGTGTTAACTTCAATAGTTTGCACTGTCCACAGAATCATAGGCTAGTCTCCTAAATCAGACGACCCACCAATATTATCAGACATCAAGTGCAGCGGCACGGCCAGCTGACTGCAACTCTGGAAAAAACAACCTGAAATGCCACGTTCACTGTTCTTGGTTTCTTAAAAACTAGTTTTCTTCTAAAAATATCCCTTTTCTATCAACAATTTTAATGGTGACCACGAAAAGAGGCGTTTTTAAATTTTAGTTTGGCACCTTAGTGGGAGGCTAATATCCATTCGCCTATCCCACTTAGCATGGAGTTAGAAGTCAAAACCACATTGGCCTAATATAGTCCATGTGCCTATTTGCTGTGACATTTCTTTAACATTTTCTTAAAATTACTCTCATCACTTGCTCTCAAAATTGTGATGGTTGTATTTACAACCTACCCATAGTGCATCAATATTATCCGTGTTGTTAAGCGTGGGGCATGGGGAATTCTTAAGAAAACGAGGCACTTACATGTCAGATGGTAACTTCACTCCAAAAAGTGGTAGTCGACTGAATCCACTTTATTTTACGGTCGGGACAGCCTCTGCTGGTAGACCGCTTGACTTCCACGCCTATGTGAAGCCGTTTGTTTGCCCTTCCATACACGGCTGCAAAGAAAACAATGCACCGTTACGTTGCATGTGGCTCACACCGAAATATTCAAACTGCATACACCATTAATTACCATCATTTAAACAACACGTTGATGCTGTGTGCGCTGCAGTTTGTAAGAATAATTACATGCAGCAGGTTTGAAAAATGCACGTTCCCCAGCGAGTTTCCCTCACACTTACTTTCTATTTAATTAGCGTTCAGTGTTGCATCTCCCGTGTGCGCGTACGCGTCAACTCCATCATCTGAAGTTAGGAGGGGCATTTTGCCTTACTCTTTAAATACAGCGTGCAAAACGCACACATGCCTGCAATTAACACTAACTCGTTTGCATGCCAAAGGCGCTCAGCCAGGATAATTGGGCAGTCAATGTTATAAAACAAGCGACGTTGACCCTATGTCTGCCTGCTTTAAAACATTACTTATGCAAGTGTTAAATTCATCTTGCATTTGCCCAGGACTATTCAACGTAAATGTAAGTTAAAATGATATAACACTCCATGGGTGCGAAAATCATTAAACCATTTGTAAACGTTCACTGTAATTGTTAGACCAATGTTGTTTGAAAGGCATCGAATCTATGCCTCAGGAAAAAATGTTCCCGCAGGCTGCCAGGCTTTCTGCCACTAGGGCTAGTATAAACACAGTTAACATATAAAGACGCCCAATTCCAATCCACGGTTTCATTAAGGCCCGTGACAGCTGTGTTACACAAAAAAATGAGCCATTGTTCCTTTTTCTGTAGTCTTTTAGAAATGTCAACTTCATTTCCCAATGGAATATGGAGTAGAACTGTCCATTTGAAGTCATTTGGTCCATGATCCAACATCAAAAAATGGCTGACCAAGGGTGCTGTAATAACCCTATTTTTAATACAGCTCCTATGCTCAGAGATACAAATCTTGATTTTTCTCTTGGTCATTCCAATGTACAACTTGCCACACTGGCACCATATCGCATACACGACATTACTCGTGTTGCAATTGCTAAAAGTCGTTTGGGCCCAAGGTTTTCCAAACCTAAATCGACCTGAGTAGTCCTACTGGTCTGATGGCAATTAACGCATTGGCCACACGGTGCGTGGCCTAACGCTTTTGGGAGCCCCCATGCTTCAGTAATGCTCATTTGTTTAGCCGGTTTTGAAATGTCATTTTTTGTCATTAAATCTTTCAAATTGGGGCCTCTCTTAAAAGCACATAATGGAGGGTCGAGAGGGCACTCTCCTCCCGTTAAAATACTCAAATTTTTCTTGATGATCTTAATGACCTGGTTTGTTTGAGGGGTAAATGTGCTTACGAACACTATCCCTTCTTGATCTTTAGCTCTGATGTTATACTCCAACAAACTTTCTCGATCATTATTTTTCGATCTTTTAAGCACGCGACGCACTAACTTGGTCGGGTATTTTCTGGCAATCAGTTTCTCACTCAAGCAATTCGCTTCCGTCAGGAAAATATCCTTTGTTGAGCTATTACGTTTAAGCCGTAACAATTGCCCAATTGGAAGATTCTCCCTTGTGTGTCGTGGGTGACAACTACCAAACTCTAAAAGTGAGTTACGGTCAGTTAATTTATGGAATGGTCTGACCTGTAGAATGTTCCGGTTGGTGTCCACCCAAATTGTGATATCCAGAAAATTGATCTCAAGGTTGTTCTGTGTGGAGGTAAATTTCAAATACGGGTTTTGACAGTTGATCCATAACATGAATCCTTTGAACTCTTCAATAGTGCCATCCCAAACTAGTAGGATGTCGTCTATATAGCGACACCATAACCCTAACTTGTCGAAGTAAGGGTTATTGGAATTATAGATGACCTTGCGTTCAAAGCTTTCGACAAACAAATTTGCTGCCCAGGGGGCTATCGAAGAGCCCATTGCGGTGCCATGGATTTGATGAAAAAGTTGTCCATTGAAAATAAAATAGTTCTCAGTAAGTGACATTTCTGCACACCACAAAATGAAACTATTTGGTGTGTTCCCTTCCGTTCTTTTGGTGAGGAGCACCTCTTCCAACACCTGTAAAGTTTCCTGTTGTGGGATGCAGGTATAGAGTGACACTATATCTAAACTCACGAGTAACTGTGTTTTCAGGTCAAATTGCATCTCTTCCACAATGTTAATGATTTCTGTAGTATCCTGTACATAAGAATACATAGTATGTACATAAGGCTTCAGATACCTATCAGCAAATTTTGATAATGGCTCGAGAATCACACCGGTACCGGACACAATCGGACGGCCTGGTCGATTAACCAAAGTCTTGTGAATTGTGGGCAAGATGTAAAACTTAGGTATGGTGGGATTCCTAACCCTAAGATATTCACTTTCTTGTGGGCAAATCCACCCTCTAGCACAGGCTTTCTCAACTTTCAAATTAATCAAAGCTGTGAGTCTCTTAGTCGGGTCGACCTCTATCGGTTGGTAAAACTGTCTGTCTTGCAACTGACGTTGACATTCGGTTATATAATCCTGTCGATTGAGCATGACAATGGGCCCGCCCTTGTCTGCTTTACGCAGAATAATGTCAGTGTTTGTAGCAAGGTTTTTGAGAGCTACTTTTTCTAACCTTGAAATATTCTGAAAAGGGTGTCTTAAACCCTGGTGCTCTAGTTTGTGTAAATCATGCCACACTCTCTTAGCAAAGACCACTGCTTCAGGGGGGTGTCCAGTCATTTGGTCGACTGCAATTTGGTCGAAAACCAAATGGTCGAATTTTTTTTTTTTAATTTATATATGTGTTTTGTGGGTTTTCGTGTAGAAAAAAAAAAAGAAAGAAAAAAAGGGGGTTGGGGGGGACCCCCCCCCCCCAAAAAAAGGGGTAAAAAAAAATTTAAAAAAATTCGACCATTTGGTTTTCGACCAAATTGATTCGACCAGTTGTCCAGTCGACCAATTGTTTTCGACCAAATGACTGGCAACCCTTCAGGGGTATAACTGCTCGTAGGTGGATTGAAGGAAGATTTATTGCGGAAACCTTGGTGAACAAAGGAATCAAACCTGGTTTGGCACGCAGAGTAAAACACGAGAAAGACATTTTCAAAAAGAAATGGCGAATAAACCGAGCTGCAACCATAATAAAACATATATGGTCTAGCGGGTTGAAGTTCGAGGCTTCCAAGATAGCCTAAAACAATACCAAGGTTATTTAAGATAACTACGGTAGGAGAAATAGGGTAGTTACCACTACCACCAGCCAAGTCTTGATGAAAAGGGAGCGAAGCAATGCTCCAAGAGAAACAGACAAAAAGGGATAAGTATTAACCCTTTCCAGTACTCCATGTAAGAGGGTTTGTAGTGACTCTGTGGTTTTACAGAGGCTAATAAAGTTAATGGTAACTTTATCTGTTCTGGGAGACAGTAGTCAGTCCCAGAAAATGGAGTCTCAGTTGGGAAGTCTAAAAGACAACCCTGTGTCACTGCACTGAAGGTGCTGTGTAACACACAGTAAAAAGATGATGTCTGTGGAGTTGGTGAGGTTCCACAGTCTATGAACACAAAAATGTAAAACACACACAGCAAAACACATGTAAGAGTGGGATAAAAAGGCTCACACTCTTACCAGGTGAGAAAAATAAATCCGAGAAATCCAGCAAAGCTGCTGAGGGACTCAGTAGGTAAGGGAAATTAGACATTCTGGAAAATTCTCCCTAACAATATCACAACATTTACAATGCACAGAGGCCTATACCAGCACAAGCGCCTCAGCTTCGGGGTATCACCGGCAGCAGAGGTGTTTCAGAATGTGATATGTGGGGCTGTGGCAGGACTGGATGGAGTTATTAATGTAAGTGACGATATACTGGTATTTGCTGCATCGGAGGCAGAGCACATGGAAAGATTAGAAAACATGCTTGAGAGAATTCAGCAACTCGGGCTCACCCTTCACAGGGAAAAGTGCAAATTCCTGTGAAAACGCATCAAATTCTTTGGATTAATCTTTCATGAAGGTAGCATATTGCCTGACCGGCACAAGGTACAGGACATTCAGGAGGCAAGGCCACCGGGAAATGCATCGGAAAACCAGAGATTCCTCTGGATGGTCACATACTGTCGACGCTTCATTCCGAACCTCGCAACCATATCCGAGCCTCTCAGACTACTAACCAGAAAAGATTTGTGTGATGCTGGAAATGCATTAGAGGGACAGGGCCTCCATGTCCTTGTCCTGTACTCCCTTATCATGTGTGTTCTGTATTGTTTTCTGCACAGGAATCAATGTGGGACTCCTGCCAGTGCAGCTCTTCCACTTTTTGGTTGTGGTGAACAGAGACCCTAGGGATACCCTTATGGCAACCCTGGGTGGGGGTACAACCCTGTACCCCTAGTGTATGTTTTGGGCACCTGTGTGTGGCCCAAAGAACAGCATGTGGGCTGGTGGCAGCTCCATGCTGAATTTGACAGGTGCTCTGAGTATCCTCTATTTTGTGATACTCAGGCCCTGTCATAGCAATAAGTGGATTTCTGATAGGAGACAAGATGGCCCCTGTGGCCTCTTGGTTTCTATTACCTGTTAGCTTGTTTTCCCAAAGTCCTGGGAAGCCCTGACTTTGTCCCTTAACTTGACTGGCTGTAGGGCGGAAGAACCATAGATGGTATTGTTGGGAAGTCCAGGCCAGACTGGCTGGAGCCTTCCCAGTGACTGTATGTTATGAGTACACCCTTGGTGTGGGCCCTGGGTGAATGGAGTGTGTGACTGTTAGGCAGAATCCTGTGCAGTGCCCTTACGAACCACTACACACAATTAAGACTACAAGTGGCAATACAAGTTCACCTTTGGTACAAGCCTGTACTACACTGTTAAAGTATTAGCAGTAGCGGAGCAGCCAGACTTATCTCAAGAGTAAATGAGCAGTAGTAGAGATTACAGAAAGGACCACAATTACTGTGACTCAAGCAAACACAGACTCAAGTTTTCAGGTAAAAAATATAAGTACATTTATTTTAAACCATCTGTTTACAAAACACTTCACTTCTATATATTTAAAACCACACGTAAAAAACACTACGCACAACCAATTCCACTTGTTCCAGCAAAGTCAAGGTAAGTACATTAGGATTTGATAGACCGGTGTTGCGATACTAACGCGTACCCGTGAATAGAAATGTTCACGAAGTTAAAACACACTCTGTACTTTAGAATTTAAAAGAAGGAAAAAGTGGATAAAATCACAGCCAATACTTTTGTCAAGGCAAGGGAATCGGAGGACTCGTTCAAAGATACAGATTAAAGTCAATAGGCCTGCGCAAGTGTCAATGGAGCAGATGCTCAGTTGCCGGGGTCACACGTTGAACAGTTCGAGATTCGAGATGCCAAGAGTACTTAGATATTGTCAAATGGAAGGAAAAGTTATAAGAGGGAAGGAAGAAGGAACAAATCTTCAAGGAGGAAAAGGGTTCACCCCAATTCCGGATGGTCAGACGGAGAGAACGACCAAATGTGCACAGTACCTTATTCCGTTGGAGAAAAGCTGGTGCCACAGCAGTTGTTCCTGGTAGTTCCTGCAGACTCACGGTTCCTGCGGCTTCAGTTGTGGGGACAAGAAGGAGGATGTCTGAAGCGATCTGCACTACCCAGGGATGAGGCCAGCAGAAGCGAAAAAGACAATGATGAATAAAAGGTGCACTCCTTTAAATCAGGAGAGGGATCTTCTGATGGCTATCCGTACCACTACAGCACAGCAGTGATTTCGACCCAGGAGAGGATTCTCTGACTGAAGAAAGGGTGAGCTGGTTAATCCCACCAGGCTCAAGGGAAGAAGACTCCGGACTGGATCTTCTCTTGTAGTTGAAGGGTAGATAGCTCAGGACTGCAGCAGGGCTTCACCGGGACTCGGGGTTGCAGCAGCCGTCTTCTTCTCCGCTTCTCTTCGGTTGTTTACAGTTCCAGTGGCGACTCTGCCTTCTAGCCCAAGAGTCCTGCCTTTTATGCCAAAATCCCCCATTCACACAGACTGGCTGTCAATCACTCAGCAGGGGGGTTGTCCAGCCCGGACAACGACCTCAGCCAATCAACACAAAGTGCGACTTGGGTCTCCAAGGAGACCCTGTGCAGGGGGTGACTACACCCCTCCCTCACATTCAGCCCACCTAGACACCCAGACGGCAAAGGAGGGCTTCTGGTCGGAAGCCCGCCAAAGGTTGGCGAAAAAAGGAGGCAAACCTGGTTTGCTGTGCAAAGAAAGACCCAAGAAGGATATTAACAAAAATAAATGCCGATTAAACCCAACCAGAGCCGAAATAAAAAGTATTTGGGCAAGCGGGTTTAAAGTTCGAGGCTTCTAAAATAGTCTATAACATTACCACGTAATGTAATATAATCGCGGTAGGAAAATTAGGGTAGATATCACTGCCACCAGCCAAGTCTTAATGTTAAATGAGCGAAACAATGCTCCAAGAGGCACAGATAAAAAGGGCTAAGAATGAACCCTTTCCAATACTCCATATAAGATGGGGTGTACTGGATCCGTGGTTAAAGTGACTATGTAAAAATGGCAACTTTACCCTTTTCTGGGGGACAGTAGTCAGCCCCAGAAAATGGAGTCGGTGGGAAGTCTAAGAGACAACCCTGTGTCACTGCACAGAAGGTGCTGTATAACACACAAAGAGTGGGGCTACTGAAGTGGTGTACTCCAGAGTCCACAATCACAAAAACAGTTGAAATACACATGGCAAAACACAGGTAATAGTGGGGGAAAAAGCTCACACTCTTACCAGGTGGAAAAAATAAACTCCAGAAATCCAGCAAAGCTGCTGAGGGACTCACTAGGTAAGGGAAATTAGCCATAGAATGAGAATTCTCCCTAACACTCCCCCTCCAGACTAAGGGACAGGAGTATTTAATCCACTCCTGGATGGATCTCATACCTCTAGACGGTTATAAACATCCTAGAGAGACCATCAGCATTTTGGTGGTGACTTTCTGCTCTGTCCTCAATGTTGCAATCAAAGCTTTTCCTTTGTAAGCTATATGACCTACACACCCTTTGAGAGACATCTTTCTTTTTAAATCTATAGGGGATCTTGTTGACCAGTCCCTGAGAAGTTGGTACAACTCCTGAACCTGTGATAGGTTTTTTCAAGGAGTCCTTATAAAGGATTCCCTTAGATCTAGAGGAGCCTCCAGGGTTCCTCACCACCTCTCTTTTGTGAGCAGGTTGGGTCTCAGGCATCTTGGTTGGAGGGGCTGGGGATAAGCAAGGTACATGCTTCCCCTTCCTTTTAGATCTAACCTTACCTACTTTAGGAGTTTTTCTCCTAACATTAGGATTTGGGTTGGAGTCTTCTGTAGAAGGTCCAACAGTCTGAAGGTTTTTGGCCTTAGACTTTTCTTTTCTGGTTTTCCACCAGCACTGAGAATTACCAGTTCTCTTAGGCTTGAAGAGGGGTCCAGTCGGTCTACCCACCTCTTCCTCAGAAGCAGGGGGAGTCAGAGACTTTAAAACTGGGGGAACAATGATGGAGCTTGGTTTGGACTCCCATTTCCCTAACATACTAGCCTGAAATTTGTCTGGGTTAGAGGTCAACTTACTAACACCAGGGCTTGTAGTGGGGTTCTCTGTAGAGGTTTCCACATACTCAGAGTGGTCCCTTAAGGTGACCTCTCTAGCCAATTTGGTCTGGTTCTGCTTCTCCACACTGGGAGGCCTCTGGGTACTGGATACTACCCCTAGAGTTTTTAGATCATTCCCCAACAGGAATCTCCGAGGCACCTCACTCTGAATACTGACAGGGATCCTCACTGTCATGTTGTTATACTGAATGAGAGCTGGTAGAATAGGAACCATTTGGACAGGGCCTCCAGCAAGTTTGGTGGGGCCTTTGGGTGCCTTAGCAACATCCTCAGGCCTGAAAAATCTTTCGTCCACAACTGTTCTGCTGGCCCCATTGTCTCTCATGGCAGGGGTGTCCTGGCCATTGACAAGAACACTGTCCACATAATACTCCCTAGAGTTTTCAGGAATGGAGTCATTCACATCACTATGTGTTTTCTTACACAGACCCTTGGACTTTAAGGATACAGCCGCTTGAAGAGCCAAAGGTTCTTCAGCAAACAAGTGAAAGAGGGCACTAGCCATCTGTACTTTTCCATCTGGGGAGAAGGCTAAGGAGGTAGTGCTGACCCCTGCAGGGTTACCCTTGCATCTGGGATATCCTCTCATATGGTCAGTTGACCCACAACTAAAGCATTTACCAAATACTCTCTGGAATGGGGGTCTGTCCTGACCTACCTCTGGTTTGGCACCAGGAGGTACACTAGCCCTATTCAGTTTCCCTTGTGGCTTACCCTGGTTATGTTTGGGGACCTCGTCTGGATGGGAGGTATTGGAATTCTCCTTGTCATCTTTCTTTGGCTGCTTTCCCTCATCCTTCTTCTGAGTTGCCCCAGAACCCTTGTGAGTATCTCTGTTGGCAACCCACAAGTCAAGTCAACAGCCTTAGCTAACTTCTTAGGATCTATCTCCTTTGAATCAGCCAAGTGCTGTCTAAGCTCAGGAGAGCAGACATCAAAAATAGACTTCAACATTACAAGATTCCTCAAACCTTCATAAGAGTTCACTTTGTAACCCTTAACCAAACCATCTACGTTTTTCAAACATTCACACACCCAGGTAGCCCAAGGGGTACGATCATGCTTTTTGAGGGTCCTAAACCTCTTAAGGTACTGGGAAGGGGTCTTCCCAAATCTAGCTATTAATGCTAGCTTCACACACTCATAATCCTGTTTATCTTCCTCCCCCAACTCCACTACAGCATCACTTGCAACAGGGGGAAGCCTAGAGAAAAGCCAAGGAATCAACTGATTCCCTGACATACCCTGAATCCCATGATTGTACTCAAACATTGCTAACCAATCCAAAACATCAAGTTTAGTCTCATACATACCAATCATTTCCTTTGGCATACAGGGTCTCTTAGGGCTGGAAGACTTGGAAGACTCTGGGAGAGAAACATTTTCCAAAGAAAATTTCTTCATTTCTAGAGCATGAGCCATCTTCATTTCTCTGCGCCTTAATTATTGATGTTTCATGGCAGTTTGTGCTTCAGTACGTTTCACTTCTAATTCAAGTCTCATTTTCTCTAGTGCAATAAACTCAGGAGTGAGTGTAGGACCTGTGGGGGTCCCTGTGGACAGAGGTTGTGGTTGCTGAGCAGGCAAGGGGTTGGTAGGAACTCCTAACAAAGGGTTATCTACTTCTTCTTCAACACTCTCAAAATCAGAAACATCAGTATCCACATTTGCTGCAGGGGTAAGTCCTTGTGACCCACTCTGCAGACTTTGTTTTCCCAATAATTTAGCAACCAGTTCATATTTTTTCCTTTACCAGAGAGACTCCTCTCCCTACACATGGTTCTCAAAACCTCAGCAGTGTAGTTTAAGAGACCCTCCTCAGTGTAGCTTTCCATATTTGACGTGATTTCTCAGTTAATAGAATTAGTGGTGTTTAGCCTTGTGGTTAGTTGACCCAAAGCAATAGCAGCACTCTAAGTGTAATCACTACACTTCCAAATCCTCACCGCTCTACACTAGTGTTAGGCAGAATCCTGTGCAGTGCCCTTTGGGACCACTACACACAATTAAGACTACAAGTGGCAATACAAGTTCACCTTTGGTACAAGCCTGTACTATACTGTTAAAGTGATAGCAGTAGCGGAGCAGCCAGACTTATCTCAAGAGAAAATGAGCAGTAGTAGAGATTACACAAAGGACCACAATTACCGTGACTCAAGCAAATACTGACTCAAGTTTTGAGGTAAAAAATATAAGTACATTTATTTTAAAGCATCTGTTCACAAAACACTTCACTTCTATATATTCAAAACCACACGTAAAATACACTACACACAACCAATTCCACTTGTTCCAGCAAATTCAAGGTAAGTACATTAGGATTTGACAGACCGGTGTTGCGATAGTAACGCGTAACCCGCAAATAGAAATGCTCACGAAGTTAAAACACACTTTGTACTTTAGAATTTAAAACAAGGAAAAAGTGGATAAAATCACAGGCAATACTTTTGTCAAGGCAAGGGAATTGGAGGACTTGTTCAAAGATACAGATTAAAGTCAATAGGCCTGCGCCAGTGTCAATGGAGCAGATGCTCAGTTGCTGAGGATCACACGTTGAACAGTTCGAGATTCGAGATGCCAAGAGTACTTAGATATTGTCAGATGGAAGGAAAAGTTATAAGAGGGAAGGAAGAAGGAAGAAGTCTTCGAGGAGGAAAAGGGTTCACCCCGATTCCGGATGGTCAGGCGGAGAGAACGACCAAATGTGCGCAGTAACTTATTCCGTTGGAGAAAAGCTGGTGCCACGGCAGTTGTTCCTGGTAGTTCCTGCAGATTCACGGTTCCTGTGGCTTCAGTCATGGGGACAAGAAGGAGGACGTCTGGAGCGATCTTCACTACCCAGGGATGAGGCCAGCAGCAGTGAAAAAGACAATGATGAATAAAAGGTGAGCTCCTTTAAATCAGGAGAGGGCTCTTCTGATGGCTATCTGCACCACTAAAGCACAGCAATGATTTCGACCCAGGAGAGAATTCTCTGACTGAAGAAAGGGTGAGCTGGTTGATCCCACCAGGCTCAAGGGAAGAAGACTCCGGACTGGATCTTCTCTTGTCGTTGAAGGGTAGATAGGTCAGGGCTGCTGCAGGGCTTCACCGGGACACGGGGTTGTAGCAGCCGTCTTCTTCTCCGCTTCTCTTCGGTTCTTTGCAGTTCCAGTGGTCGACTCTGCCTTCTAGCCCAAGAGTCCTGCCTTTTATGCCAAAACCCCCCATTCACACAGCCTGGCTGTCAATCACTCAACAGGGGGGTTGTCCAGCCCGGACAACCACCTCAGCCAATCAACAAAAAGTTCGACTTGGGTCTCCAAGGAGACCCTGTACAGGGGGGGACTACACCCCTCCCTCACATTCAGCCCACCTAGACACCCAGACGCCAAAGGAGGGTTTCTGGTCAGAATCCCGCCAAAGGTCGGCGAACAAAGGAGGCAAACCTGGTTTGCCGTGCAAAGAAAGACCCAAGAAGGATATTAACAAAAAGAAATGGTGATTAAACCCAACCGGAGCCGAAATAAAAAGTATTTGGGCAAGCAGGTTTAAAGTTCAAGGCTACTAAAATAGCCTAAAACGTTACCACGTTATGTAATTTAATTGCGGTAGGACAATTAGGGTAGATACCACTGCCACCAGCCAAGTCTTAATGTTAAGGGAGCGAAACAATGCTCCAAGAGGCACAAATAAAAAGGGCTAAGAATTAACCCTTTCCAATACTCCATATAAGAAGGGGTGTACTGGATCAGTGGTTAAAGTGACTATGTAAAGTTAATGGCAACTTTACCCTTTTCTGGGGGACAATAGTCAGCCTCAGAAAATGGAGTTGGTGGGAAGTCTAAGAGACAACCTTGTGTCAATGCACTGAAGGTGCCGTGTAACACACCTAGTGGGGCTACTGAAGTGGTGTACTCCAGAGTCCACAATCACAAAAACAGTTGAAATACACATGGCAAAACACAGGTAATAATGGGGGGAAAAGCTCACACTCTTACCAGGTGGAAAAAATAAACTCCAGAAATCCAGCAAAGCTGCTGAGAGACTCACTAGGTAAGGGAAATTAGCCATAGAATGAGAATTCTCCCTAACAGTGACCAATATGTATTCCATGTTATGGGTGTCTGGTATCTGTGTGTGACACAAAGAATGAGACAGCCCTGCCTGAAACAGACATGAATACAGTGTGGTGTGCTGAAAGGCTGGGTGCTTGCCCCAATTCACATTCCTTGTTATGGGTGTCTTGGTCAAAGTGAATGGCATGAATGCACTGTGAGTCTGATTGGCTGCCTGCCTGCATGAATGCCCTTCTGACTGATTGGCTGACTGAGCTTGGCTCAGCAGTGTGAATGTGGGACAGATGTGTATATCTGGGGACCTCTCACTGACCAAAATTGTTCAGAAGCTGAAGTTGAAACTTGAAGCTGCTTATCCTTGAAGCCCAGCTGAAGAAGGTTTGCTGCTGCTCACCGTCGACAGAATCCGAAAGCTGCTGTGTCTGTCAAGGACTGATCCAAGAGAAGACCTGTTTAGGAGACCTCTCCTCAAGCTACGATGGAACATCGTGCAGAAGCTGATCTTCATTAAGGCACCCTGGAAGTCAGTCCCAAACAGCTGTCCACCGGAGATGGGGTCTGCCGAGAAGAATTGAAGTACAGCACCAGGACATCGAGGCTGTTGACGTCCATCACCGTCGACCGGGGTTCAGAGGATCGCTGTAACCTCGATGACCGGAGCCGCAATGCTCCACCATTGCCTAAGAACATTTAAACCAAGGACTCGCTTGCCATCACTGTTGACTACTTTGTCCCGCCAGAGAAAGTCGAGGTCACCGACGACCGAGGAGAATCCGCCGGTGGGTTTCCTGCCACCTGAAGTCCACAAAGACGCCGATGAGTGAAGATCCAGCCGTGGGCGAGACCTGATCATCGATGCCAATGGTGACACCCGACACCTGCTGCCAGGTCTGCGCTCATCACTGAGTGCTCTTTGCGGCACCAAACTCTGTCATCGAGGTGCACCGCACGCCTCATCTACGCCAGACGTCCACGACCGATCGTCGTCCAGCACAGCAAAATTCGAAGCTGCTGTCCAGACGACAGTGTTCACAATTTCTTCACGGCATCTCGACGACCTTGGCTCCTGCTTTAAAGGGAGTACACTTACAAGGAATCCGTCGATCAGCTGTCGAATAAACCCTGCTAACTTAGGTACATTGGAGTAGTGGAACATTCTTTACCAGGAAACAAGACTATTTTAACATTAATGGACAGGGCTTGTTAATACACTTTATTACCGGTTGCCCAGGTGGGGGGATCCTCATGCAGAACTGTGTCTTAGTAGTAAGAGAACCATTCTGCCATTGTTTAACCCAACTTGTCTTCCTTCCTATGTCCTATGCTGATACTCATTACTGTTTGATTTGTATGCCATTAGAAACTGTCAGCAGTTGGTGCATTTTAAAGGACTCAATAGTTAAGGGTGGTACCACATAGACATTGTATATATTTGCCAGATTAGATTTGCCAAAGTACATAGTGTGTCATTAATTGATGTATATATCTTGAACCGTATTTATATAAAGAACTGTGTTAGCACATAACATAGTGTGTGGACATTCCTTTGTGGGGGGCTTGGGGACTACACTGTACTTAAGAACCAGCCTGCATCAACTCCTGAGAGCTTAAGCCTTGGTCGCCCGCCCATTGCTACCATATAGAGAACCTTGGCTGGGGTGCTCTGTGCTTCTACGCTGCCATATAGAGGGCAGGAGTACAGATAACCCCCCTCCAGTCTTTACAATATGGCATGGAAATGGACCCAGAAGGAACAGGAGGCACTTGAAATGATCAAGTAGGTACTGACGGAAAAAGAAACCATGGCTTTCTTCGATCCACAGAAAGTGTTAGAAATTGTAGTGGGCCCCAGCCCAGTGGTCCTGAGAGCACTACTGACTCAAAGCGACTCGGAAGGCAGGTGAGGCCCATGGCATACGCGAGTAAGGCCCTGTCCAGCACTGAACAACGGTACTCCTAAATTGAGAGGGAGGCGCTGGCAGTCCTGTGGGGCTGTCGCCATTTCCGACTATACATCCTGGGAAAGCTGGGGACAGTCGTCACAGACCATAAGCCGCTGTTACCCATCATGGCAGGCTCATCCTCAAAACCACCCCCAAGAATTGAGCGGTGGATGCTGACACTGTTGGAATATGGGGTAAAGCTAGTGTACCGACTGAGGTCGCACAACCTGACAGACTATCTATCATGGCATCCTCAGGAAGGGAAGAACACCGAGTCAAGAGAGCCATGTCAAGTGGTGACTGGAAGAACACATTGATGGATATCAACCGGAAAGTCCAGACAGCCCAACTAGAGTTGGAACAGTTGTGGAGGATACACTACGAGCTGTTGATCACCGATGGAGGACTCCTGCTGAGGGGTAGTAGGATGGTGATCTCGATGGTGCTCATACCGAGAGTGATAGAGCTGGCACACAGCAGGCAACAGGGTTTGGCAAAGACTAAAGTCAGACTGTGCCTGAAGGGAGAAGAGCGTAGATGACTTTATCAGAGTGTGCGTATGGTGCCAAGCCTCAGCGCCAGCTAACCGACGACCACAAACTGAGTCCATTCCCCGGAGTGGGACACTGTACATATTGATTTTGGCTCCAAGGATTGTGAGTTGCATTTTCCGGTCATGTTTAACAATTGGTCCAGATACCCGGAGGTGGAGCTGGTAGAATCCACGTCATTCGAGCAAGTGGCGCATGTGATGGAGAAGATATTTGCGAGCCACTCTTTTCCCCGGGTAATTTGCTCGGACAATGGACCCGCATTCCAAGGGGAATATTTTGCGGAGTTCTTACCAGAATGCGGAATAGTACATCGGAAGTTATCACCTGTCTGGCCGTGAGTAAACGGCGAGGCGTAGCGTTTTAAGCGCACTCTAAATAAAATCTTCTTCATTGCTCTAGGACAAGGAAACTGCCTTAAACGGACACTGTAGCTATGAGAGTGATGCCAACCCAGGCCCACTCAAGAGCCTGATGCCCCAGTCCTGTAAGTGAACGGACACTGGGAGAGGGCAGAGGTGGCAGGTACCCAAATCGGGAAATTACAAGGAGGTGTTAGAGAGAATTCTCCAAAATGGCTAATTTCCCTTACCTACTGAGTCCCTCAGCAGCTTTGCTGGATTTCTAGGATTTATTTTCCAGTGTGAGCCTTTTTTTCCCACTCTTACATGTGTTTTGCTGTGTGTGTTTAACATTTTTGTGTTCATAGACTGTGGAGCCTGCTAGGCAGAATCCTGTGCAGTTCCCTTAGGGAGCACTACAGAAGATAAAGACTACAGGTATGAGCAATAAATCCCCTTTGGTATCAGTCTGTACCACAAAGATTTAGTTGGTAGCTGTGGCTAAGCAGTCAGACGTATCTCAAGAGGGAGATGAGTAGAATTTAGGGTTTACACAATAGGGCTACAGCACTAGGGTACAAGGAAACACTGACCAAAGCTTTGTATTAAAAAGAATATATATATTTATTTTACACACTTCTAGTTCAACAATAAAGCAAGTTAAATTCAGTCAAGAAAAGTATTCACGACTTCCTAGTTAAATTGTAGACAAGTTTGAGCAAGAGTGAAAACTGAACAAAACGGCACAGTGGTAACCAAACACAAATGGCACTCTAGCAATTTCTCACAAGGGAGGGAAAGCACAAGTTATACAGAAATATCTTCTTACACACCCTAGCAACACTTCCCATAACTTTATGAACAAGTTTAGGCAAGGCAGTACTTTAGCATAGAGTATACTTAAATGAAAACCGAGCAAAATGGCACTTCACAAGTTTTAGAAGAGGGAAGGAAAAGGGGTTTAGAAGAAGTAGGTGCACCAACACATTTCTAGTTGAGAAGCAATCGAGAGAAGGCAGTTCTAACAAATTTAGCCAGAGTCACTAGGCCTGTGCCAGAGTCACTGGTACAGGGCAAAGAGCCCAGGAGCAAAAATGTTCTTGCAGCTGCAGTCAAGATTTTGGTTAACGATTCGAAAAGATGGATGCAGAAGGTGAAAGACAATGTTAGACGACAGGGGCGGCCAACCCAACAGGTATGTAAAGGATTTAAAACACCTTTAGTACTACCACTCGAAAAGGGAGGCCTGGCAGAACATAGTACCTTAAAATGAAGAAGAGGCTCCTGCGGTGGCGGTTGTTCCTGGTAGTTCCTGCAGTTCGGGGGATCCAGCAGAGGAAGAGAGGCTCTTGTCATGGAGGAAGGTTCGAGTTACTGCACTACCCAGGGATGAAACCAGCCGCGGTGCTGCCAAACGAAATAAAAGGTACGCTCCTTTAAATCGCGGTCCGGGTGGATGGCTGCCTGGCTATCCAGCCTCCAAGTGCGGGGCACTGGCGATTCAACCACGGCAGATCCGGGAAGGTGATTGGCAAACTGGTTGGCCCCACCAGCTCAAGGAAAGAAGGCTCTTTCAGATGAAGATCTCCTCTCGTCGTGTGGAGAAAAGTGGTGAGACGCTGCAGCAGGGCTTCACCGGTGGTTCAGTCGTTGCAGATGTCTTTGGCTTCTCTCCTCTTCGGTTCCTCAGTTCCAGTGGTGACGTCTTGCTCTTCCAGTCCTCAGGACCCTGCTTTTACGCAAAAAGACCCCATTCATACAGTCTAGCTGTCACTCACACAGTGGAGTGGTCATCTTGGCGGGAGTCCCTCCAGCCTATCAGGTTAGAGTGCGACTTGAGTTGCTGCGGCTACTCTGTCCAGGGGTCCTACTCCCCCTCCCACACAACGGACCCACCCCAGACTCAGTGGCACTGAAAGGAGGGCTTCTTGGTAGAAGCCCACCAAAAGGATGAACAAACGATCCCCGACCTGGGTTAGGAGTTTAGAGAAAGACACGAGAAAGAATTTATGTTAAAGTTCTGGCAAATAAAACCAAACGGAGTAAAGTTAATAATAAAATAAACCAGCGGTATGTTAGAGGCTGTCAGTAAAAGTGGTAGCCTCTGACAATGGGAAATCCCATAGGAAAATATTTGCGGTCGAATATTTTCAGTAGTAACCACTGCCACCAGCCAGAAACATTTGAGAGAGGGACTGTACGGTACCCTCTGGAAAATGAACACCAGGGAAAAACTATTAACCCTTCCCAGTACCTCCATAGTAAGATGGGTTGTACTGGTTTAGTTCATAAAAATTGACTAGTATAGTCAATGGGGACTTTACATGCCCTGGGAGACAGTAGTCATTCCCAGGGTATGGAGTCTATGTTTGGGGGTCGCTACGACACCCCTGTGTTACTGCACAGAGGGTGCTGTGTAACGCATGTGGATAAAGATGGTTCCTATGAAGGTGAGATAATCCCCATAGACATTAAACACAAAGAATAGCCTAGAATACACATAGCAAATATGCCTAAGAATGGGAAAAGGGGTCACACTCTTAGCAAGAGAAAAAACACAAACCCTTCAAATCCAGCAAAGCTGCTGGGGGACTCTATAGGTCAGGAAAATTAGCCATAGAATGAGAATTCTCCCTAACAGAGCCTCGCCTAGTCCATAGGCATCATCTTTTTACTGTGTGTTACACAGCACCTTCAGTGCAGTCACACAGGGTTGTCTTTTTCAGACTTCCCACTTTAAACTCCATTTTCTGGGGCTGACTACTGTCTCCCAGAACATGTAAAGTTGCCATTGACTTTATTAGTCTTTTTAAATCCACAGACCCAGTACAAACTATCTTACATAGAGTTCTGGAAAGGTTTACTAGTTATCCCTTTTTGTCTGTTTCTCATGGAACATTGTTTTGTTCCCTTTTCATTAAGATTTGGCTGGTGGCAGTCGTATCTACCCTATTTTGCCTACCGCGGTTATTTTATATAGGTTTGGTATTGTTTTAGGCTATTTTAGTAGCCTCGAACTTAAACCCGCTGGACCATATTTACTTGTATACGGTTCCGGCTGGGTTTATTCGCCATTTTTTTTAAAAAAAAGTCTTTCTCGTGTTTTACTCTGCGCGCCAAACCAGGTTTGGTTCCTTTGTTCGCCGACCTTTGACGGGCTTCTGCACAGAAGCCCTCCTTAGGTGCCTGAATGTCTGAGGGGGACAGCATGTGAGGGAGGGGTTTGAGTCTACCTGCAGAGGGTCTCCTTGGAGACCCATGTCGCACTCTGGTATGATTGGCTGTGGTGACTGTCCCGGCGGGACAGCCACCCTGCTGTGTGAT
The DNA here is from genome assembly GCF_040938575.1 of Ambystoma mexicanum. Classification (NCBI taxonomy): domain Eukaryota; kingdom Metazoa; phylum Chordata; class Amphibia; order Caudata; family Ambystomatidae; genus Ambystoma; species Ambystoma mexicanum. The sequence goes on from NC_090930.1 coordinate 1,348,348,375, forward strand.
TGACAGCCAGGCTGGGTGAAAGGGGGAAAACTGCATAAAAAGCAGGTCTCTGGGACTGAGAAGGCAGAGTCGCCACTGGATCGAGAGAACCGAAGAGAAGCTGACAGAAGAGGACCTCTACCACGACTGAACCTCCAGGTGAAGCCCTGCTGCAGGTCCAAAACTCCAAACTTTGACGACAGGGAAGATCTTCAAGGAATCTTCTCCCCTTGAGCTGGTGGGAACAACCAGTTTGCCAAACTGCAAGCCAGGCCTCCCTCCTCTGGTCGAATTTGCTGTGCACAGCTACAGTGAACCGGATAGCCAGGAGGATCGGACCCTGCTTGGGTTTTAAGGAGCACACCTTTTATTTGTTGCTTCCTACTTCGTGTTAGTCCGACAGTCGCTTCAGGAACCATGAGCCTGCAGGACCTGCCAGGAACGTCCGCCTCATCTACAGCCTTCTTCTCCATTTAAGGTACTGTTCAAATCCGGTCGTTCGTTCCATCCAACCACGGTAAAAGTGTTTGAAATCCTTTGCCAATCCGAGGGTTTGTCCTTCTCTATTCTTGAAAGTAACTTTTCGTCCGACCAACTTTGTTCTGAAGTCTTGGCAAAGACTTAACCGTGAACTACTCTGAACTGTGTGATCCTCTGCAAAGACATTGGTCCATTGACTTTGGCCCTGGCCTCTTGATTTGATTTCCTCACTGTAGTTACTTTTTCTAGATTGCCCTGCTAACTTACTTGTTGGTACTGCTCAACTCTTGTCTAACTTTGTCTTTCCCTCCCTTTTAAATTACTGGAGTGCCAGTTTGCTCACACTTCATTTTGAGCTTAACTTGTCCAGAATCTATTGGGTGTGGTGTATTAAGATTGTGATTTTTCAACTGCTTGATAATAGTGAAATGTTTCATAACTGATGTGTAAACAAATGTATATTCTTTTACTCAGAAACCGTGAGTCAGTGTTTGTTTGAACCATAGTATTTGTATTTATTAAGTTTATATAGCGCTTTTCACCAAAGCGCTATAGTAATTGCTGTCCTTTGTGTAACTATTGGTACTGCTCACTTTACTCTTGAGATGAGTCTGGCTGCTCAGCCATCCCTACCACTTTATTGTGTAGTACAGGCTTGTACCAAAGGTGAATTTGTACTGTCAATTGTAGTCTTAATTGTGTGTGGTGTGCCCAAAGGGTACTGCATATGATTCTGCCTAATATGAGGCCTACCTGTTTTGATGACTACGTGATGTCAGAGTAAGCTATGGGACAAGCAACATGGGAGGCTGTACGATCCTGTTTAAACGTAAAACACTCAGGTTAATTTACTGTTCATCCAATGTTGCAGTCATGTTTTTGTCATGCCATTTTACTGCCCGCGTTACAAATGAAAAGGCGTTTCCGTGTCTGCGCAAGCAGAACACGCCCGGAGCCCAGGGGCAGCAGACCTGTGTCTGCGTAGTCTGTTATGGGGGGTGGGCCTCCCCAGAGTGCAGATACCAACTAATCACATACAGTACTGCGTCCACCACGGATCTGGGTGCCCCCAGATCAGCATGTGCAACCTGGGAGTGCCCAGGCCACTGTTATGCTGTGTGATCACAGCCAAGTTGCGAGCACAGGAGTCCCCGGCAACTGTCAGCCGTGTGACCCCGGCAACTGGCAACTGATGTCAGCCGTGTAACCCCGGCAACTGTAGGTGTCTGCTGGGCGTCCCAAGTACCCGGCTGCCCATGAGCCTGCCCACAATGGTAACTTGAAGATCATGCTTGGTGCCCCAGCACTGATGAGAAAGTCCTGTCTGCCCATGAACAGCGCCCGACAACTATATTGTGAGAAAAAAAAAAACTACCAGACATTGTTTCGGTTGTCCCAACAGACGGAGAATAAGCAAAGCATGTTTTAATACTGTGGAATCACTGTTTTTCTTGAAAAAGTTATACATAAGCCGGGAGTGGGAACGGTCCACCAACGTGCTAATGAATACAGAGGGAACGTGTCTCTGCCCGCTTGGGGTTACTTGCCGGGAGTTTCCTTTCTTGCGTGCCACGTCACACATGGCTTCATCGCCTTACTGTGACATCCGCGCTGTTTGTTTCTCTGGCCTGTGGTCGGAGTCAGGCTGTTAGACGACTCTGGCACTAGGCAAGCAGCAAGCGGCAAGCGCAGAAGTACCTAGGTCGGAAAGAGCTGAGGTGGTGCCATGGACAACTCCCGGGCAGTTCGAGTCCCAGAAGTCAAGCCGTCGGGCCAGGAAGACGGTGCACAGAAGTGAGTAGTGTGCGTGACAAAGTAGGCTGGCTGGAAACTGGAAATGACAAAACAACGAAACATTTGCCTATACACTGCAGAGCGGCTGCTTCAGAGACTGCCCATTACTAGATAAAGAGCAATGCCTGCTTAATATTTTGAGAATACTTTTCGAGCAGCTGCAACGGTTAAATAGCAGTTCCCAAGCAGCAATAAGCATTTCACTCATACAAGCAGTGTGTTATAACTTGGGGTGTGTGATATCACTGGGGCTGTGATATCACTGCTAGAGAATGTGGAGTGTTGGTGGATGTTTGTAGTGCTGGGTTCCATGAATGGTGAGTTGGACCTAAGGAGCTGGGCTGGGTGGATGTCCCAGTGTATTTCTCTACGAAGCAACTGGCTTCTAATAAACTTACCCGTAAACGTACCTTCTGGTTCCAGTTTCTATAGAAGGTGACTCAGTTTACATCACAGTTCATATAGTATTTAAGCTTTTTGTATGCACCTTATGAAATGTTCATTATATATTTAATCATTAGCATTTATTAACCAGTTTCTAAAATATTCCATCAATTCTAAAATGATATTGGCTTAATAAATGTTTACCTGCTAAAAAATCAGTTGATAAGCAGCTTTAAATATTTGCTTGACATGTTTAAATCAAAATACAAGCTTTAGCTGACATTTTTTGTGACCCATACATGCTTGGGTAGGGCTTAGCACATGCTTAAATTAGCTATTCTGTAAACACTCTTTACAGAATACCTAATTAGGTATTCTCTGCAACCACTCCTTTGCTACTGGTTCTTTTCCATCTTCCCTCAAACACTCCCTTCTGCGCCCCTTCCTTAAAAAACCCTCTGCAGGTACCCTTCCTGCCCAGCCAACTACCGCCCCATTTCCATCCCCCCTTCCTGGGAAAACTGCTTGAGAAGCTGGCCCTCGCCCAACTCAACTCTCATGCCAAACTTGTTTGCGTTCTACATGACCACCAGTCTGGATTGCGAGCATCCAGAGGCACGGAAACTCCTCTTCTGAACACCTGTGAAGAACCGCTTGCATCTCTTGACTCCATTTCCCTGCTGTCCTCATCCTCCTTGAGCTCTCTTCTGCATTTGACACAGTGAATCATTCCATCCTCATAAAAAGGCTGCATGACACCCATGGTATATCGGAGCGGGCACTGGACTGGCTTACCTCCTTCCTAACTGACCGTTCCTCCAAAACCATTCTGGGCCCTTTCTCCTCCCCTTCTTCCTTCGCTATCTGTGGTGTCCCCCAGGGCTCCATTCTTACGCCCTGGCTCTTTAACATACACCTTTCTCTGCTGGCACGACTCATTTCCTCCTCTCCCCCAACTTCCAATGCTACGCTGATGATACACAACTTTTCTTCAAACTTCCCACTGACGCCCTTGCTCCCTCCTTCATCCCTGACTGCCTCTCTGCCATCCAGGTCTGGTGCACTGCCAATGACCTTTACCTTAATGCCAGCAAAACAGAGATTCTCCCTATTGGGTCACCTGCACCATACTTCTTCCCTTCACTCTGGCCTTCTTCCATGGTCCCCCCCTTTTGCCCCCCCCCCCACTGCATCTAGGAATCTTGGAGTCATCTTCAACTCCTGCCTTTCCTTCATCCCTCACATTCAGGACATTTTCAAAAAGTCCCACTTTGAGCTCTTCCTTCTCAAAGGTATTCTACCCTTCCTCACCTTCCCCCAGAGACTCGATGTTGCCCGTGCTCTGGTTCTCTCCAGGTCCTTAATCTTCCCTCCTCCACCCTGAGACCCCTCCAGCTTACCCAGAATAGGGCAGTGAGACATATCCTTGGCCTCAAGCCCAGGGGCCACATCTCTCTTGCCCTACAAAGCCTTCACTGGCTTCCGGTCTCAGCACAAATTCAATTCAAATCCCTCTGTATCATGCACAAGGCTTTCGGGGGCCGGGGACCACTCTAACTTCAACGCTTCCAGACCAACTCACTGCCGGTTAAGCGCTTTACTAAACAGAGAGCTGGTGGGCGATCACTTTCCTCGGCTGGCTCCCTCCACTGGAACAGGCTCCCTCTCCCTTTGCATCTTGAGCAAGACCTCCCTAAGTTCCGAAAAAGCCTCAAGACCATTCTCTTTACCTCTTCCATCACCTCCTGTCTTCCCAGCTAATGTTACAGCAGCGTGACTGATGTGCAGGGCCTTCATGTGTCTCGGGGCCTTGACCCCCCACATCTCTCTTTCCAGCCGCTGTCTTCTGCTGCACTTACTTGGGCTCTCACCCTACCCATGGGTGGTTGCACTTACGTTCTTCTCCTCTTAGCACTTACCCTCTTAGCTCTCAGGACTTCTCCATAAGCATCAAAGCACCTTATCCCTCTCTCCCCCCCCCGCCCCCTGAACGTGCACGTTCTGAACACTCACAAGGCATAGTAGTTTTGTCTCCCCTTCCCTTTATTCTCATTATTTGTAGTGTTAATGCAATTATTTATCCTTGCTTTAATTCATTGTCTACCTTCCCCTGTCCCCACCGTCTTTTCCCTGTGGACGCTTTGAAACAGTTTTGCTAATTGTATAAGCGCCTAATAAGTGACCAATAAATTAATAATTAACAGTTTGCTTGCTTAGTCAATTCTTAAGAAAGGATGGCCTTTCATTTTCACCAGGTCTATTTACCATAAGAGAATTTCATTCCCAAGTGTCCGCTGCCCAAGTGCTACCCATTTGGCGGAAGGCACACGGTTTTGTTTGAATGTCATTCCTGTGCCAGCATTTATGAGTATAACAGCGCAGGCTGTTGTGGCTCATTCAGTGCAATGCTGGGCCAGAGCCGTCTTTATGGGATTTATAGGAGGGCAAAAGGGGGAAATCACCCCAGCCCAGACAGACAGGAGAGGGCGGGGGGGTGGGGGAGGGATTACATGGTGACTCTTTGAAAGCTGTCAGTGCCGATTTATTCACAAAACTAAAATAACACATACCAGGGTGTTCTCTCTCTACCTTAATGAGGCGCCAAGCCAGGCTACTGCTGGCAATTACATTGTGCTCTAATCAATTAATCATATATAAGACACACGATTTGTCCGTTCACGATAGTACAGCTCCCGTAGTATTTTCAGCCTTCTGCTGGGAATGTATAGATCATGTGCAGTACTGAAACTTGAAATGGATATTGATGAATTTCAGTGCCATGATTGCTCAGAAGATTATAATTTTTCTTTTTTCATAATTATAATTGTTCTTTTAGAATGCGAGCCTGGGACTCAAAGCTGTGTTTCTATACGTTATATTGCATCCAAGACAAACACTTTGCCCCTGTGCTATCTTCCCTGGCCTCAGATTGCTCAGTTTGTTAAGCACACGTTACAGAGATGTGTGCTCATGTGACAGATCAAAGTACCAAATTCCAACAAGGCGGACACATCCTTTCCTATGTCTGAGGTGGATAAACGTGCATGTATATATACTTTTGTGATAGTAACACTTACTGTGTGCTACACAGCAACGTAACTGGATCAGTTAGCGCTATCTAAGATAGCATCAGTCTGGTGCAGGTCTAGAGCTTTGTGCTTCCACAAATGAGGGTTGTTAATACTGGCAGCCATCCCCCAATGAGGAGCATAAAGTGTTAGTAGGGAGAGGTGATTAGGTAATCAAATTCAAGACACTGGAACTAAAGGGTCGAGCCTGTTATCCCGGCTTAGACGATTCATGATCCTGAACAAATCATCTAATGCATAGTACTGTGCTGTCCGTGAAAAATGTGACTTCACTAACTTGTGGCATTTTTCAGCCCTTTGCCTGATCTTTCAATGTAGACCATTGAAGCGGAAGGGGTTCTAGACAGAAGAGAAATGACCCAATGTCACAGGCCTCTGGTGAGCATATTTTCAGGTCTGCTCATATGGCAAAAAACAGACTGCTTTCTTATACAATTTTGTAGGTATATCTGCACATCATATATAACTGCCCTCAATTCTGTGTGTTGGGTGTATGTAAAGCTTTAAAATACAATTGAAAACCCCAGATGAAACCTTTTAAGCACACATTAATTATTATTGTGGTGCTTGTGTTGCCTTTGTAATAGTGAACATTAAGCTAGTATCATGGTCCTTTTGCATAAAATGCTTCTGTAACGTTTTGTTTTGAAATGTTGGGTTATTATGGGATTTGTGTTTGTTCCAAGTCAGTTCTTAAAACAATAGGGTATTACTTTAGTTCATGAAAGTGAAACATTCACAAATAATTACACCTTGCTCTATGATGAGAACTGGGAACCAATGCAATGAAGTGCAGAAATTGCAGATTGGGCTCAAATCTCAGCTTCACCTCTTAATCAGCATGTGTGATCCAGAGCAATTTATATAATCTAATTTTGCTTGACATGCAAAGATTGCGAGTCAGTAAACATTTGAAAATTGTGGGCCCCTACGAGTTATTTAGTTCTGAGCGCTTCAGAAAATATCACTCATGGTTTAACTGCCTACAGTGTCCCATTGTATGTAATAATAGAGACCATTGATGAATTGCACATCACAAAGTCTTTGTTTCTTTACTGACTAATAGCAATACTACTTGAAAACCATAGCTTCTAATTTATATCCACAACCTATTCAATCTGTGTACTTGCTTGAAGATTTTTACATTTAGTGAGACTGCTCAACTGAGTCTTCCCTCTATGATGGAGTATGTGTGCCTTTTTCATACGGCTACTTATCTGTGCCCTGCATCTGAACTAAACCGTACTTCTGGCTGCTATTGTTAAACTGTGTCCTGTACCAATGCTTGAATACAAGCACTTTCATTGTGGACTGAAAATGTTGCGTGCTTACTATTCTGATTTCAGCAAGTGGGAAACGGGTAAGGAGACTCAGAGGGAGTAGCCATGCCTATGTTCATTGTTGCAGGACAGATTATCAAGCTGTGGGTTGTGATTGCGATGGGGGTGTGGGCCACTGCCTAGAATTCTGGATACATAATATCACTGGTTCAGAGAGGGGCCCAAAGGAGCTTGTGCTGTGTGTTAGGAAAGATTTCGTTATTGTAGGGAATTTTCCTTCCATGTGGCAACCCCTAAACTTTTTGCTATTGTTTTTAACCTTGTTCTTGACTTTGCCAGAGAAGTACAGCCTTCTGCCGCACTCCTCTGGGCTTTCGCTCCTTTCTTACGGGGAAACTGACATGCCCTTAAGACAGTCAGTACCGGGGAACGTGGTTTCCCGTAGTTTCTTTTATCGTGTCGCAGCTTTAGTGCAACACGACACAAGAGGGCACTGTAAGCTAAGTTACAGCTCTCTTGGGTCTCTAGCCTTCTACAGGCCCTAGATACTCTTTTAGGATGGTATTTGATCGGTGCAAGTCATTCAGGGACTGGAATGGTGGCAGCGATCGTTTTGTTTATTTTGAGCTCCTTTTGGCGTTCGGAGCACGTTTTTGCACTGAACCCAAAATGGTGGCCTGGCTCCCAAAATGGCCAGGCCGCGAGGCTCCTTTGTCTTGTCCACTGACCGTCTTGCTCCCTTCACCTTCCCCAGGTCCGGCGACCCGGGGCCTTCCTTATTTGGGCATGTACTTTCCCGCGAAACGTGGTTGCTTTCGCGGGCTTCTACATGTCGTTTGTGTGCCTCCAGGGTGTGGGCTGGGATGTCTGGTCCCAATACACATCCTGGGTGCCAGAGAGTCTAGGGTGGTGTGAATGCCTGGGACCACCGTGGTCCGTGATTGGTCCACGTATGGTATGTGTTTTGATGAGCGGATCTCCCATTGGCTCCCCTCCGTTTTGGCGCGAAGGGAACCGTGGATAAGAGGGGGCTGGAAACACCACTACCATGTCGATCTCCTGAGTTCTCACGAACGAAGGAATACAGGAGCCAAGTATCCTGCAACTACGAGGCTGGACCGAGGAATCACTGGTGACCCGCTGAAGGAATCCTCCTTTGCACTGCTGTCGTCCGGAGAGCCCCTGTCCTCCTTTGATCGAACCAGAAGGCCTGTACTGGTGCTTCGACCTTTGGAATAGCAGGAACAGCTATTCCCGGCATCTTCAACCATCTCCTGCCGAGTAAGCCTTCGGAAGCGTCTCTGGGCCATCCAGTTGACTGACCAGCTTACAAAGGAGTTTGGCTCTGCAACCGCCGCCAGGTTGTGTTGTATTGCGAGTCCTTGTCCCTCTCCCACGCTTCGTACGCTTGGCGTCCCCAGGTCTGAAGGGAGGAGGGTTCATTTGGCTCGAATACACACGGCCGCTCCGTTGTCCTGTGCGGCAACAAAACTGTGCCGGTTTCGTCGATTGGGACGTCTTTTTGCTCTGCACGACTACAAAGCGTTCCCTGCTCTTCTGAACTTGCCAGCTGCTGAAACTATCGTGGAGAAGCCTGGGTCTGCTTGCTTCGGGGACCGGTGAGTAGTATATCTAGGATCTGGTCGCCCTCCTGCAGTATCCCATTGCTTTTCACTGCTGTGTAAAAACAGCACCCTTTTGCCGCGCTCGCGCTCTGCTTCTGCCCGCTGTGGAAGCTGCGCTTGAGTTGCGGAACCTGTTCTTCTTCTGCTGTGCACTAACGTGAACCGCCTGACTTCCTCCGAAGAGCTTCCCCTTGTGCCCGTTGGCACCGGCGTGGCAGGTACTTTGAGCACAAGGCTCCACTCTTCGCAGGGCTCGGACTTCCATCTAGTTAGGTGCCTCTGAAGGCGAACTGAGTCTAAAGCGTTATCGCACTGCCTGTTTTCCTTCCCTGGCAGGTGGACTACATATTTCGTGCTTTAAACGCTTGCGACTGTGTATTTGTATATATATTGGGTTGATATGGTATGTGTTGGTTTAATATTGTGATATTGTGATTTTCTCGCTACGGTCATTGTTTTAAAGGCCTTAAAATAAATGTGTATCTATTTTTGATATAACAACTGTTTGGAGTAGTTTGTAAGCGCTCTTGCTTTGTGTGCTCATTGCGGGCTTTCAGTCACCCTCACCCCTCTTGAGACCTAGTCTTGACCGCCGCGATCGCTACCTTGATTGGTCTGGCTTGTCCAGAGGTTACCCTGTTCCAAGTAATTAGGTTGGCCTTCTGAACTTCTGCGCCACCAGGACAGAGTTCAGAAATCCGTCTTAACAAATTGGTGTACAGCGGTGGGATACGACTGAAGGTATCCAGTGTTGCGCTCGAACTAAGGCATTTCAGGTTATTCCAAACAGTACACGTAGTGAATTGTTATAGTATAACTTTAAAAAGGCCATAGTCCTATCAAACAGTATGGAAACAAGTACGTTGTTAACTTTAAATGCTTCCAAATCAGAAACGCTGAAAAAGATGTGTGCGGAGAGAGGTGTTTCCTCTCAAGGCACGAAATTGGAAATGATCCAAAGAATTGTGGCGTGGCAAGAAGCGCAGCTTGACGCTATTACTTCTGAGGACAGTGCGGAAGGTGGTGGGGCTGCTCTCACTGGTAGAACCGACGGTTCTGCCGCCGCACTGTTCCACCGCGACCACGAGGACGGGGAGGATGTAATGTCTAATGTTTCCTCTGCCAGTGTTGATGGGGAGGCTATGCTTGAATTCAAGAAGCAAGAGCTGCGGTTTAGGCAGCAGGAGCTTGAATTCAGCATAGCCAAACTAAAAATCGAAAAGGCAGAAAAACAAAAAGACAGGGATCACCAGTTGGAACTGGCCAAGCTTCAGGTTGCAAATGGATCCAAGGGTCCTGGACATGGGTCTGGGGCCTCCTCTCATCCACGGTTTCCAAAAGATCTGCTCAGTGTGTATGAAGAGAGGAATGACATAATGGACTGGCTGAATGCGTTTGAGTATGCATGCGAGGTCCAGGAAGTTGACAATGCTGATAAGATTGCGTGGTTGCTCAGTAGACTGCCCCATTCTGGCTGTAGTGCCATTATGGAAATGTCGAAGGCTGAGCGGGCTGATTTCGCAATGTTAAAGCAGACTCTCATTTTAAAGTTTGGGAAGACTCCGGCCCAATATTTAAAGCGTTTTCGAGAGTATAAGAAAAAGGAAGGTGGTACTTGGGTATCTTATGTCGCTGAATCTTTGAAAAACTTAACTGGCTTGGTCGAAGGCTATAAGGTTTCTACCTTCGACGGCATGATAAATCTTGTCATGCTGGAACACATTTTTGCTTCTTCTTCCCCGGAGCTTAAGCAGCATTTGGCCGATTCGAAGGAGATAGATCCTAAGAAGCTGGCCATTGCAGCAGACTTATGGGTGTCACATCGAGTGTCCCATAAGGACAAAACTCATCCTGGTAAGCAGGAGGAGGGGAAAAAGTCCAAAGATATGGAGGGTGGGGAATCTGCTAAATCTTCTTCCCAAAAGGGCGACAAAAAGAAAAACAAGGGTAAGACACAAGAGAACTCACAGGGTAGTGGAGGTGCGCCTCCGAAACAGAACTCTGGTTACAATAAGCCTCCCTACGTAAACAGACCCACTGGGGCTTGTTTTTCTTGTGGAGCAACTGACCATGTGAAGGGGGATCCCCGGTGTAAGGTTAGACCTTTGGGGGTCCACTCCGCTAATCTGGCCTTCTCCTCCTACGAGGAAGAAGAGATTACAGGAGCATCCTTCTCCTCGGACTCATTTCCCAGCGGAATAGAGGCCGAGGTAGTTTTAGTGTCCCTGGGTTCCTGGGAGCCTAAAGTCGCCGAGGCGTATGCTAGGATTCCGGATAATACCAAGCACTACTTTAAAGACAGTGTGCTGATCAATGGAGTGGATACTCCAGCTCTTAGGGATAGTGGGTGCAGTCGAACTGTAGTGGATTCTACCTTGGTAGACTCAGAGGAAGTTGCCAGAGCTACTCTGATGCCCACTAAGTTGGCTGACGGCCCCCTCCGTATGTTTCCCGTGATCCCTGTTAATCTAACTTTAAATGGTACAGCAGTCAGGATTCCAGTGAGCATTCAGAGAAACGTCCCGGGAAAGGTCTTATTAGGTAATGATCTCAGAGCTTTAGGGCTCGTAGGAGACACTGCCGAACGACCCTACACACGGTCTCAAGCACGGGCAGCATTGGCCAAGTCCAATACGCCGCCCCAGCCGAAGGGGCAACCCAAGGCGAAAGGAGTCTACAAGTCAAGACGGGGGAAAGAGAATATTCCCCCGAGCTCGCCTACCACTGCGGTGGAGGAAGTTGGTCAATCGCCCGGGCCTGACGAGGAGGTGGCGATGCCTGAAGTATTCGACCCCAACGATCATCCTGAACTAAAAGACTTGTTAGTTGAAGGAGGTCCTGATAGGGACGAATTCAGTAAAGGCCAACGTGAGTGCCCATCTCTGGAAGGCCTAAGGAGACAGGCCTGCTCCCAGCTTGAGGGTGAACCTCCTGGGAAGCATAGGATTTATTGGGAAGGTGGACTCCTGTATAGTGAGCCCACAGAGTCTACAGAAGGAGACCATAGGAGGTTGGTGGTTCCCCTTGCTGTTAGGCCCTTCCTCCTGCAGTTGGCGCATGAAGTTCCCCTTGCTGGTCACCTTGGTATGAAGAGAACCAAGCAAAGGTTATCCATGCACTTCTACTGGCCCAAGATGGGGGTGCAAGTAGAAAGTCACTGCAGGAGTTGTGCCTCCTGCCAGTTGTCTGGTAAGGTTGGCGCGACAATCCAAGCTCCGTTGGTACCGCTCCCAGTTGTGGGGGTACCATTTGAAAGGGTAGGGATCGACATCGTCGGTCCCCTTGACCCGCAAACATCCTCGGGCAATAGGTTTATCCTGGTGCTGGTCGACCATGCAACCAGGTATCCTGAGGCCATCCCATTGAAAACTGTAACTGCCAAGTCAGTTGCAAAAGCTTTACTCGGCATATTTACTAGGGTTGGCTTCCCTAAAGAAGTTGTGTCAGATCGTGGCAGCAACTTTATGTCGAAGTATATGCAGGCTATGTGGAAAGAATGTGGGGTCACCTACAAGTTCTCTTCTGCATACCACCCCCAGACCAATGGTCTGGTGGAACGTTTCAACAGAACGTTAAAGAGCATGATTGGGGCTCTGGAGGAGCCCCAGAGAAGAAAATGGGATCTTCTTTTACCATGCTTGCTGTTTGCCTACCGAGAGGTACCACAGGAGGGTGTTGGCTTCAGCCCCTTCGAACTTCTGTTCGGTCATCCCGTACGGGGACCCTTAGCCATTGTCAAGGAGGGATGGGAGATGCCCACTCCCCCTGTTACTACCAATGTAGTTGACTATGTGCTAGGGCTCAGAAAACGGATGGTACTTCTGATGGGCTTGGCTAGTGATAAATTGAAGGCAGGGCAAGCGCTGGTGAAACATTGGTATGACCAGAAAGCTTCCCTCATCAACTTTACACCTGGTCAGCAAGTCCTGATCATGAATCCAATAAGGCCTCGCGCTTTACAGGACAAATGGTCAGGCCCTTACACAGTGGTGGAGCCCCTGGGTGAGGTGAACTATTTAGTGGACCTTGGAAGGCCTGGACAGGCTCCAAAAGTGTTCCACGTGAATAGGCTGAAGGCTTTCGTCCCAAGAGTCGAAATCGCAGCACTGCTACTGGCGTCAGACGTTGAGGAAGAGGAGTCTGAACCTCTCCCCGACCTGTTCCAGAGCGGTCCTTCAGATAGCTCCGTTGAGGGTGTCCGAGTGGCCCCTCACCTGACTTCTGATCAGCAGGCTGAGGTGAAAAGTTTGCTTAGGCAGTTTTCCCCCCTGTTTTCACAGTCCCCTGGTTTGACACCTTGGTGCAAACATAACATTGACACAGGAGACAGTGTACCTACCAAAAGTAGGGGATACAGGATGTCGGATAAAGTACGGTCTTATATTAAGACCGAGGTCAACAAAATGTTAGACCTTGGGGTGATTGAACCCTCTAGTAGTCCTTGGTCCAGTCCTGTGGTTCTGGTTCCAAAGGCAGGCACTTCTGAATTGAGGTTCTGCGTGGATTACAGGGCTCTGAATGCTGTCACCAAGACAGATGCCCACCCCTTGCCTCGAACAGATGAGCTGGTGGATACTTTGGGTGCCTCCAAGTACCTCAGCACGTTTGACCTCACTGCTGGCTATTGGCAAATAGCGTTAGCAGAACATGCCAGGGAGAAGACGGCATTTTCTACTCCAGACGGCCTTTACCAATTCCGGGTAATGCCGTTCGGGTTGAAGAATGCACCTGCCACTTTCCAGAGGCTTGTGAATCATGTGTTGAATGGGTTGGACGAATTCTGCCTTGCATATCTGGACGATATAGCAGTTTTCAGTGCCACCTGGGAAGACCATGTGAAACACCTCAGGATTGTGCTCCAGGCTCTTCAGAAAGCCCACTTGACCATAAAGGCTAGTAAATGCCAGATTGGACAAGGCTCAGTGGTTTACCTTGGACATGAAGTAGGTGGAGGGAGGATACAGCCTCTACCCAGTAAAGTACAAGCAGTACAAGACTGGCCTACCCCCACTACGCAAACCCAAGTGAGAGCCTTCTTAGGACTCACGGGGTATTATCGCAATTTTGTGGCAGACTATGGCACCATAGCTGCTCCTCTGACTGCCCTCACAACTCCGAAGAAACCCAAGAAGGTAACTTGGACCGACAAGTGTGAGAAGGCCTTCAATGGCTTAAAAGACTCCTTGTGCCAGGCCCCTGTGCTCAGGGCCCCTGATTATCAAAGACCTTTTATCGTGCAGACGGATGCCTCTGACACTGGGATAGGAGCTGTACTATCACAAGTAGATGAGAAGGGTAAGGAACACCCTATCGGTTTTATTAGTCGCCAGCTTAAGGACAGAGAGCTCAGGTGGTCCACGGTAGAGAAAGAATGTTTCTCTGTTGTGTGGGCCCTAAGGAAGCTGAGGCCCTACCTCTATGGGACCCACTTCACTGTGCAGACTGACCATAAGCCGTTAAAGTGGCTAATGAACATGAAGGGGGAGAATCCAAAGTTGCTTAGGTGGTCCATAAGTCTTCAAGGCTTCGACTTCACTATTGAGCATAGGCCAGGTGTCCAACATAGCAATGCTGATGGGTTGTCCAGAATGTTTAACCGACCTGAACAAGAGACTCATCCAGGGGTGGATTAGTTCCCCCTGTCCATAGTCTGGGAGGGGCGAGTGTTAGGAAAGATTTCGTTATTGTAGGGAATTTTCCTTCCATGTGGCAACCCCTAAACTTTTTGCTATTGTTTTTAACCTTGTTCTTGACTTTGCCAGAGAAGTACAGCCTTCTGCCGCACTCCTCTGGGCTTTCGCTCCTTTCTTACGGGGAAACTGACATGCCCTTAAGACAGTCAGTACCGGGGAACGTGGTTTCCCGTAGTTTCTTTTATCGTGTCGCAGCTTTAGTGCAACACGACACAAGAGGGCACTGTAAGCTAAGTTACAGCTCTCTTGGGTCTCTAGCCTTCTACAGGCCCTAGATACTCTTTTAGGATGGTATTTGATCGGTGCAAGTCATTCAGGGACTGGAATGGTGGCAGCGATCGTTTTGTTTATTTTGAGCTCCTTTTGGCGTTCGGAGCACGTTTTTGCACTGAACCCAAAATGGTGGCCTGGCTCCCAAAATGGCCAGGCCGCGAGGCTCCTTTGTCTTGTCCACTGACCGTCTTGCTCCCTTCACCTTCCCCAGGTCCGGCGACCCGGGGCCTTCCTTATTTGGGCATGTACTTTCCCGCGAAACGTGGTTGCTTTCGCGGGCTTCTACATGTCGTTTGTGTGCCTCCAGGGTGTGGGCTGGGATGTCTGGTCCCAATACACATCCTGGGTGCCAGAGAGTCTAGGGTGGTGTGAATGCCTGGGACCACCGTGGTCCGTGATTGGTCCACGTATGGTATGTGTTTTGATGAGCGGATCTCCCATTGGCTCCCCTCCGTTTTGGCGCGAAGGGAACCGTGGATAAGAGGGGGCTGGAAACACCACTACCATGTCGATCTCCTGAGTTCTCACGAACGAAGGAATACAGGAGCCAAGTATCCTGCAACTACGAGGCTGGACCGAGGAATCGCTGGTGACCCGCTGAAGGAATCCTCCTTTGCACTGCTGTCGTCCGGAGAGCCCCTGTCCTCCTTTGATCGAACCAGAAGGCCTGTACTGGTGCTTCGACCTTTGGAATAGCAGGAACAGCTATTCCCGGCATCTTCAACCATCTCCTGCCGAGTAAGCCTTCGGAAGCGTCTCTGGGCCATCCAGTTGACTGACCAGCTTACAAAGGAGTTTGGCTCTGCAACCGCCGCCAGGTTGTGTTGTATTGCGAGTCCTTGTCCCTCTCCCACGCTTCGTACGCTTGGCGTCCCCAGGTCTGAAGGGAGGAGGGTTCATTTGGCTCGAATACACACGGCCGCTCCGTTGTCCTGTGCGGCAACAAAACTGTGCCGGTTTCGTCGATTGGGACGTCTTTTTGCTCTGCACGACTACAAAGCGTTCCCTGCTCTTCTGAACTTGCCAGCTGCTGAAACTATCGTGGAGAAGCCTGGGTCTGCTTGCTTCGGGGACCGGTGAGTAGTATATCTAGGATCTGGTCGCCCTCCTGCAGTATCCCATTGCTTTTCACTGCTGTGTAAAAACAGCACCCTCTTGCCGCGCTCGCGCTCTGCTTCTGCCCGCTGTGGAAGCTGCGCTTGAGTTGCGGAACCTGTTCTTCTTCTGCTGTGCACTAACGTGAACCGCCTGACTTCCTCCGAAGAGCTTCCCCTTGTGCCCGTTGGCACCGGCGTGGCAGGTACTTTGAGCACAAGGCTCCACTCTTCGCAGGGCTCGGACTTCCATCTAGTTAGGTGCCTCTGAAGGCGAACTGAGTCTAAAGCGTTATCGCACTGCCTGTTTTCCTTCCCTGGCAGGTGGACTACATATTTCGTGCTTTAAACGCTTGCGACTGTGTATTTGTATATATATTGGGTTGATATGGTATGTGTTGGTTTAATATTGTGATATTGTGATTTTCTCGCTACGGTCATTGTTTTAAAGGCCTTAAAATAAATGTGTATCTATTTTTGATATAACAACTGTTTGGAGTAGTTTGTAAGCGCTCTTGCTTTGTGTGCTCATTGCGGGCTTTCAGTCACCCTCACCCCTCTTGAGACCTAGTCTTGACCGCCGCGATCGCTACCTTGATTGGTCTGGCTTGTCCAGAGGTTACCCTTTTCCAAGTAATTAGGTTGGCCTTCTGAACTTCTGCGCCACCAGGACAGAGTTCAGAAATCCGTCTTAACACTGTGGCCCCAAAATTCATTAAGATGGCACTGCGCTGTATGCTGACATATAGGCATGAAGTCGATTTGCTATGGGCTCCCGTGGGGGATAAGGGGTCCACAAACATCTTCCAGGTTCAGAGAGCGATCTACCATAGGGATGTGATGGGACAATATGGGCAGCCGAAGCAGATGGGAATTGGCGAACCCGCAGGAAAGGGGGTGCTCTTGCTGGACAATTTTTTCATGAAACCTCATTGACGTTTGAAGAGTGGAGGAAGACTTATGGTATCTCAAAGGGACACTTTCTCTCCTATGGAAAAGTGGTTAGGCAACTTGCAAATTTGCGGGAGTGTATTGTGGAAGAACCAGAGGGAAGCCTGTTGACGTCTCAGGGCCATCGGGAGGGCACGACGTTATATCTTGGTTACTTAGCATGAACTAAATAACGATTTTGAATTACATATGTGTAGACAAATAGCTATCTGCATTTGGCTTATATTGGTGTATGCACTTTATCCTTTGTCAACGTGTTTTATACATTTTGAATGTATGTACTCTACCCTCGGAAAAACTGCATGTTATGTTTATGTAACTTTACTCTAAAGCACCCAAATACCTCTGGGTCAGGTGCGCTATATAAATAAAATAAACAAAAAACAAACAAACAAACAAGGTAGGGGCAGGGTATCACAGCTATTCAGAGCTCTATACGTGGAACATTTGCAGGGGATCTTGCGGTTAAGGACAAATGGGAAAGAGATATGGATTTTTCAATATCAGAGAAAAAAATGGGTCCAGATTTGGGAGTAAGTCCGAAAGGTGTCCCACAATGCAAGGTTTCATCTAACGACGTTTAACTTTCTACACAGAGTATACATGACCCCGGTAAAGCTACATGCCAATAACCCCTCTATATCACATGAGTGACCACGATGCGGGGCTGAGAGGGCAGGCTACTGGCATATGGTATGGGAATGTCCAAACATAATTGCATATTGGGAGGGAGTACTAACCCATTTGATTGGGTTGTTGAGAACCAGTTACACCCGAAATCCATCTATTTGTCTTTGGGGTCTCATTCCAGAGGGGAAGAAACACAAGACCCAGAAGAGAATAGCACGTTTTCTACTGGTACTAGCTAAGAGCCAAATAGCTACCTCCTAGAAAAGTCCACAAGGTCTGTAGATTCTGCAATGGCTAAAAGATGTACAACGATGGGGGGTGGCAGAAGTACAGATCCTCTGGAGGAACAAGGACCAGGAGGAGGAGGAAGAGGGGATATTTTTGGATCGCAGTCGGTTGCTAATTGAACTTGTTTCATTACCGGACCTGAAGTTCCCATGAGATGAAGGGGGAAGTTACAAATGAAATAGTTACGAGACTGTGGCTTGGGAGGTGAACAGAAGAGGTTTTTTGATGGTAAAAGAAACGGGAGGCCGGGTTCTGCTGGGTGCAATTAACGGGTGGGGAAGGAGGGGGACCAGAAGTTTGAACTGTGTTACTGGCAGGTGCGGGGCAGTACAGCCACCACCACTGAACGTTCAGGAAATGTTTGTGATTTGGTATGTTTATTAACAGAACATTAATAAAAAGATATTGAAAAAAAAAAGATGGCCCAGTGCTGTACATGGGAAAACGAAGGATCTTTATGCGGAAAAGGGCCCCACAGAGACAGGCAGCTGATCATCTATAAATCTGACATGTATTTCGGAGACCAATCTTGCCACATCTATACTAATGAGTACTAGTGCCTCACTTCTGAAAGAAATTGTTACATGCTTAATGTAACGGGGCCAGCAATTCTGCACAGCAACACATGTGTGGTAACGGCAGCACTTCTCAGCCAATTTACAATACTTTTCAATAGAGGCCTGAAATCATTGTAATGTCATACTCCCAGCACTTCGCGTGTCTGCTGTACTTTTGATAGTACCAGCACTTCTCGGAATGCGTGCTATACCTTTTCTGTGATTTTGCCATTTTTGCAAGTACCAGCAGAGGTAATCATGAAGTAACCTAAAACAAGTCAGATAATCTAGCCGACAGAAATTAGAGATGTGTGTGATTAGCTGCCTCTGTTAAGTAAAACAATGTATAGAACTATTTCCGGTCTACTGACAGGATAAATATTGTTTTTTGTAAGATTGCTCAATAGCTAATTCAAGTGATGCAAATGTATACTTTAATTGCCAGTGCTCAATATGTAAGTTCCTCTTTGAACCGCTCTGCCGGACCAACTGTATCGGCCGTTCTGTATACCCCACACTAATAGGCAGAGGCCTAGACACCGTAGGGCCTGAGTGGGCAAGGCAATCCCAAAATCTGTAAATGCCCACTCAGCAGCACTGTGTGGGAATTTACACATGTTAATGTCACTGCGGCGGGTCCAACTACATTAGCTTCAGGCCCCACTTGTTAGACAATCTCGCCCTCTGAAATACCTGTGTTCACGCTCTGAAACACTTGTGTACAAGCGCGATATAAATAAAACATCAATTCAATTGAATCCTAGCTATGCCTCTGGTAATAGGTTTTGGTGGGTGACCAAGAGGTCAGAGAACATTGGGTTGAGTCAAGTGGGAAAAAGAGAGTTGTTGAGTTGAGGAAAGCGATCATACTGCGTTTACCTCCTCAGTTTCCTGTCAGATTCTTAACTGACTTGCCTCAGCCTTTCCATCGTAGCACCCGTTTCACTTTCAGATCTAAACTGCACTGTTGACTTGAGTGAGACAAGACTGCAACTGGCTGGATGATAGATATATTTTTTAAATTCTCTTTATTGCTTTTACAATGTGTTAAACTTCCCCCCTCCCCCTAACCCCCCCCCCACTTCCCCTCTCTCCCCTCCCATCTCCCCCTTCTCCCAAGGGGCTTCAGTGTCTCTTTCCTATTGCATGGGTCGCTCGGCGGGGTTTATTCAGTGTAGGTCCAGAAGTTTTAGGCGCTAGGGGCACCATTGAGCCCTAGTCTTTTACAAATGCTAGGGTCTCGCCCCAGTCGCTGGCGAATTTTGGCAGATTGTTGTTCGTTGCATAAGTGGCCCATTCCAGTGCCACCAAATCCCAAACTTTGCAAAGCCACTCTTGTACCGTGGGGATGACAGTTCCTTTCCATCTTTGAGCGATAAGTCATTGCTGCCAAAGTCAGCACCACCTGTGTCTTCTCCCGGCCCTTGCATCCTCCCCCCCCTGCACCGCCTCTCTCAGCCCCAGCAAACCCCACTCTTGGGGTCTCCCTGCCCCAAATGCTTGGACTTGCCACTGTAGAACCTCCCGCTAAAAAGGATAAATTTTGGGGCATTTCCACCATATGTGAGATGCCGTGCCCTCTTCCCTGCACCCCTCCAACATTCCTTGGACACGTCTGGGTATATGTTATGAAAACGGGCAGGAGTATAGTGGCACCCATACAGGATCTTGTACCATGTTTCCTGGATTTGGGACGCCCTCACTACTTTAGGTATCATTCTCCACAATCTTTCCGACTCCTCCCAGCTGATTTCCTGCCCCGTCATCCGCTCCCAACGGGCCATGTAGCGTGGGGGTGACGTCATCCAGGTTCTTGTACAAGTTTGATATTAAGCCTTTTGACCCATCGTGTGTTAGCAAGGACTTCTCAAATGAGGTGACCTGTCGGGTGGCAGCAGCCTTGATGTCTATATTCATAAGCCAGTGCCGTAGTTGGAAGTATCAGTGTCTCTCCCCCAACCCAAACTCCTGTTTACACTCTGTAAAAGAGTGAATGTTCTGACCCTGGAACATGTCCCGAATCATCCTGCATCCCCCTCCTGCCATTGTCCAAAAGCTCTCCCTTCCCTCCCTGGGGTGAAATCCATGTTGTTAAAGATGGGGGTGGGGATTCCAAGATGGCCGCTGATCCGTGAGGGTGCACACTCCCGTGCACCGTCTAGGTGGGCAAATTAAGGCGACATTAGACTGTTAAAAGTCAAGACTTCAAACATTCCCGGTCCCCAGACACCGGACCGCATGTGTGTGGATAACCAACTCAGAAATTTGCTGCGGCGGACCCCCGCCAGTACCCCGGGGAACGGAGTCGCAACGCAGAAGAAGCACCGTGGGGCGGTCCTCTTGGAACCTCCGGTGGGGGAAAGGAAGCGCTGTAGCTACTTCCAGAGTGGGAGAGCCCAGACACTGCGGCAGACCCATGGCTATACAACACCCGCCGGGAGAGTGGCAGCAAGAGCAGCGGAGGTAGAACCCCATGGCAGAGCAGCAGCGACCCGGGAGACCCGAGCCGACGGACCTGAAATGCCGGACTGCCCAACAGACACTGTAGGAGAAAGAACACGGAAGCAGAGAGCAGGCGTTCCCTGCCTTGGCACGGCCACAGCAGTAACGGAGGCAGTAACAAGGAAGCAGCAGTGGGCTCCAGCCCGAAACAAATAAGCATTACACTACTGAAGGGAAAGCCACAAGGGCTGAAGAACATCTGCAACGACACATGCAGCATAACACGGGCAAACAACACTTGCTCACAACTTCCTCATGGCTGGCCAAATTAGTGGGGCGAACACACACAGGAAAAGGGGAAGACCGGCACCGTTAACAAACTCAGCATCGGAAATACCTACACCCGAGGTGATCAGCTGAGCCCCACCGAATGGAATGCATGTTATAACGCGTAGGACAGAAACAGCAGATAAACAACATCCCGGATCATATAGTAAGAAGGGCTCGAACTGGGGGAAGCCAAGAATAAACAGGCCCAAAGCCAGTAAAGAACAAACCGCGCCTGGTGAGAGGGCTGGCACGCAAGATCACACCAGAACTGCTACATACATACACTTGAACCACGCAGCCTGAGGACATATTAATAGACAGAGTGCACAGGGTAGGTCCAAAGAAAGGAGACCCAGGAGCAAGACCCTGTGACATCTTAATAGCCGTGACATCCTACATTATCAAGGAGATACTTCGAGCAGCGAGAATGCCACAAGTGGTCTCAATCAATGGAACACAAGTCCAACTATATCAGGATCTGGCTCTATCCACACTCCATAAACTAAGGATGGTGCAATCAGTCTAGAGAGCACTAATCGCCAAAACGGATCACCTACAAATGGACCTTCCCCTTTGGTCTGCTGTTTACCTGCGAGGGCAGACAACAATGGATTACCACGTGTGAGGAAAGGGTTGTCCCTACTGCAGTGGGAGGAAGGCGAAGTTCAAACAGATCATGGTTCAAAACCAAGTCCAAAAGGTGACGAGAGCAGACGGTGGGAATGGTCAACTGATAGCAAAAGGAGACGAGGAAAAGAAGTCACACTAACAGGCCCACATTGGAAAAGAGAACCAAATGAAGGAATACAACTATGACATTACTACATAACTATGGTCCACTGCGGAGGCCAGAAGGAGGAGGGAAAGAGAAACGAGAGGAGCGGGCCGGGGAGGGGAACAGAGGGCAACTTGCAATCTAACTCTGGATATGAAGATATACTGGCATGGGGTAAATCTGGGGATGTATGGGACCCAATGCCCCGGAAGAGGTCCGGGGGAGGTTCTAGGGAACCTTGCCCACAAGGGGAGGGAGGGGGGTGAAGGGGCAGTGGAAAGGAGGGGGGGGAGTTGTAGTTCAGATATATGGGGAAGCAATCTGGTATGATTTGGGATGCGGTAGGAGAAAGGACAAGAGTAGAGGGAGGAGACAATATAGACAATTTGATAGACCCAGACATAGAGGGTATGGATGAACTGAACATTGTAACCCTGAATCTGCAGGGCTTAAATCCATCTACGAAGTGTCTCTCCATATTAACGAGACTAAGAGACCTTCATGCATCGATAGTCTTTTTACAGGAGACACATTTACTCTCCGCAAATGAGTGAAGGATAACTAACAAAGCATTCCCTAGACAGTACTACGCATCAAGCAGAAAAAAGACAAAAGGCGTGGCAATATTGTTCAGCCCCAATGTGAAATTGCAAAAACATTCATTTTACAAGGACGAGGAAGGCAGATACCTGGTTCTCAAAGGCACAATTGAGGACCAATTATACACACTTGTTGCAATGTATACCCCCAATGAGGACATATGCCTCGGGGAGATGCTACAAAAACTGGGGGGATGGTGCGAAGGACAGATAGTGATAGACGCAGACTTTAACTGTGTAATGGACCCCACTCTAGACAAAACTCTACTAGCCACCTCCGCGGATGGGTGAAACAGGCATGCTTTAGGAAAATTCTTTAGGGACTTGGGGGTAATAGAGATATGGAGATTCTTTCATGAACAGGAAAGAGAATTCACCCATTACTCAGCAGTAGACAGAGGGTACTCAAAAATTAATATGATCCTAGTCTCGGCTACACTAATTCCCCAAGTGGGAAAGGTACAGATAGGAGTCAAATATCTTTCTGATCACGCCCCGGTGATAGTCCAAATCGAGATGACAAAGGTTACGAAGAAAACACAGAAGAACTGGAGGCTGAACAAAATGAGATTGAGAGACATACACCGAGAGGATATATGGAGAAGGCAATAAACAACTATTTTAAAGATAACGACAATGGGGAAACAGACTGGAGAACAATTTGGGATGCGGGGAAAGCGCTGATTCGGGGCAAATTCGTATCACAGGCCACAGCATACATGAGGCAAAGGGGGCTTATCAGAAAGAAACTGGAGACAGAGCTACAGGAAGCGGAAACACTAGGCAAATGCAAATGCAAAATGCAAAATGCAAAATGCAAAAATTACAGAGAGCGCTCCGGACAGTTAGAAGCACACATCACAGATCGCATGACGCAGACATTATTAAACACCAAACAGCCATATTACACTCAGCGGGGGATCGGCGCAGACCCAGGGATCGAACCTGTGTTGCTCCATGTCGTCTTGCTTCCAAGGCGAGCACATTGCCCCTGAGCTATCCTCCCGAGACATAGACCTGGGGTTTAGAACGGGGCAAAGATTCTCCATAGTGGCACTAGACATGCAACATGCCTTTGATAGCATAGATTGGGGATACCTGAGAATAGTCCTGGAGAAGTTTGGATGTGGTCTGGACTTCATTAGGATGGTATTAGCGAATTTTCAAAAGCCAACTACACACTTTATGGTCAACGGAAGAACCTCAACTCAGATTATAAGACAGAGAGGCACACGCCTGGGATGTCCCTTATCCCCCCTAATATTCGGTATGGCAAAGGAACCTATAGCAGAAATAATAAAACAAGACCAAGGGGTGGTGGGGGTGACCTGTGGTGGGGAGATACACAAAATCGCACTATATGCTGACGACATTCTGCTCTTCCTTAAAAACACTAAAAACACACTACCTAACGTAATGGAGAGGTTACAGGAGTTTGCCAGGATCTTGGGGTTCACCATAAATTACACTAAATCCAAGGCAATAAACATAATCGAAGAGAAGGGAGATATAGATAGATTGAGGGCAATATACCCCCTGATATGGGAACATGAGACTGGGCTGTATGGGGCAAATAAAATACCCCCATGGAAACAACTGAAAGAAGAGCTGCACAGGTGGGACAACCAGCAACTCTCATGGTTCGCACGAATCGCGGCACTCAAAATGACACTACTACCCCAATTGTTGTATGTGGTGGGCTAACTTCCGGTGGATATACCTTCCCAAATGTGCAGGGCATTACAGAAAGAAATAATCACCTTTGTGTGGCACGGGAAAAATCCCAGAATACTAAAGAATGTCCTGACGAGACCACCACTTCTGGGAGGTCTGGGGGTCCTGGATATTGAAAGATATGTCCTGGCTGCACAAATAGCACCAATGATGAAATGGGTAGGGCAGGATAGGCCCAAAAGTTGGTTGGGGATCGAGCAAGAGGTTACATCCATCCCTCTGGGAACGCTACACACACTGAGACCAAGGGCCAGAGGGGTAGAAGGTCAATTATTAGAGGCCACCAGAGAAACACTGCAGGGATGGGACCAAGCACTCAGAAGACAGGGAATTACACCAAGATTAGGCCCATTCACTCCAATGGCACACAAAGCAGACTTTACCCTGGGCAGGCAGAAGAGATTCTCGGACAACTGGACGCAGGCACAGACTACCCTCCTAAGAGAATTCTTCCAGGGTGAAACTCCTCTCCTTTTAAAAGAATGCAAACAGAAATTTGGCATTGGGGTGAAGGAGAGATATGAATACATACAGATCAGGCACTGGATCACAAAAAGAGGTCAGGGAAGCATGCACGAGAACCCCAATAAGAATAGAACTGACACTGCACTCAGAGAGATGGAATTGAACCATGCACTAGAAATGAAAAAGTTGTCTGTTGAAACTGGTTCTCTCCCAGCGTCTTCTAGGTCTTCCAGTCCTAGGAGGCCTTGCATGCCCAAAGATGCAGTAAGTATGTTTGAGGTTAAGCTTGATATGTTGGATTGGTTGGCTGCTTTTGAATATAACTTTGCGATTCAAGACATTACAGGGAATCAGTTGATTCCTTGGCTTTTTTCTAGGCTATCCCCTGTTGCAACTGATGTGGCAATGGAGTTGGGGATATAGACAGAAAGGAGTATGAAACTGAGAAGCTAGCTTTGATAGCTAGATTTGGGAAGACCCCTTCTCATTATCTTAAGAGGTTTAGAACCCTCAAAAAGCATGATGGTACCCCTTGGGCTACCTGGGTGTGTGAATGTTTGAAAAGCTTAGATGGTTGGGTTAAGGGTTACAGAGTTAATACTTATGACGGTATGAGTAATCTGTTTATGTTGGAAACCGTTTTTGATGCCTGCTCTCCTGAGCTGAGACAGCACTTGGCTGACTCTAAGGAATTAGATCCAAAAAAGTTAGCTAGAGCAGCAAACTCATGGGTAGCCAACAGGGCCACTCATAAGAATTCTGAGGCAACTCCCAAAAAGGATGGGGGGTGTTAGGACAGTTTTTCTGAAGTCCAACTAAGGGCTTAGTAAAACCATTCAACTGAGGCAGTACAAGACTCCACTCTTAGTATAAGGCTGTACCACCTGAGTATAGGGTAGTGTAAACAGAGCAGCCAGGAGGGAGGGAGGGCAGTAGACACAGTACAAGTGAAATTGTAATACACATGATCCAAAGAAACACTGAAACACTATGTATTGTGAAAATAAAGGATTTATTTAAATACAGGTAGGCCCAGATAAATCTTGGGGTAAGTAAGTACTAACACATTATATGAAATCACAGTATAAAAACACAACACTATACTTGAAATCCACAGACCCAAGTATAGACCTTATTTGGAACACCTAACAGTAGTTCTAGGGAAGTCAAAATCTTGTTATACACATTTAGTATATTTCAAGCCTGTTCTTTGGGAGTAAAAGACCAATGGTTACTTTCAGATTACATTCAGTAATACAAGGGCAGTAGGCCCTTCCAGTTGTACAGTGACTCTTGGAACAAATCACATAAACAGTCAACTGGACAATATACTTTTGCTGAATAGTGAAACACTTATCCTAGGTGCAGTAAAAACCTATAACTACTTGTGTCATAACACACAGTTATACCAGGTGAGTAAAACCTAAGGAAGTAATATACAATTATAGATGCTTTTGAAATCAGGGAACCCCAGATTGAGGTAAGCAATAACTCTGGTAACTTATTTTGGATGGCACACAGCTAACATAAGGTAAGTACAATCCACATACTTTAACTTCACAATGAAGGGGAAAGTAAAACCCCATGTCACACTTTACTGAATAGTTATTCTAGGTAGGCAACAACCTAATGTAGACTTATTAAGGACAGGCTAGCAGCAAGTCAGGGGAAGCAAGACCCAGTTGGGGGACACTCATACAGTTATCCTGACAGGACTAACCTGGTGATACCAACAGTTGGAGGACACTCATACAATTACCCTACAGTAATAATCTGGTGAAACCAAAATATTACTTTTGTAAAGAGGAACAACCTAATCACAGGAGAGTAAAATACCTTCACATCTACTTTCTATTAGACTGGCAAAGCAGTGGCTAAGGGAGAAAAGATGTTAACCATACTTTTAAGAATAGTGCATTCCACATTCAAGATCAGTAAGAACTTTTGTAACTTTTCACTCTTAGAATTACAGTTACCAACCAACTCTTTACAAGTAAGTAAAACACTTGATTTCTTTTCTAGGCAGAAGTCCCAATCCCTTCAAAGTCTTTCCCTTATTGTTGGAGCATGAGTGTTCTCAGTGGCAGAAGCGGGGTCACTAGGACTAGTGACCAACAGGCAGTGTTAGAATAAGTTATATAGTAGCAAAAGTCAGAGTTCCTTAGGAAAACTGGGCAAACAGGTGAGTACTTTACTTTTAGAGTTAGAAGAGGGTCCAGGGGCTTCACAGAAGACACCCCAGCAGGATTCTAGCAGTGGGACTGGGTGCACTGGACGAGGGACCTCCCAATCACAGAAAACACCCCAGGACTACACAGAAATCCCAAAAGACTTAAGGTAAGTATATACCCAAGCAAACACAGTACCTCAGCAATGAAGAAGAGATTGCAGCAGGAAAATTTCAGGGTCTGCAGCCAAATACCCAGTCAATGGATTCCTTGTCATGGAGACTGAAAACAAGACCTCAGAAGGGACTTTGCAGCAGGGATCGATGAAGAAGGCTCTAGGCAAGATTTTCCCTCGTGGCTGAATGCGGTTCTGCGGATTTGGCGCCTTTTCAAGGAGCACAGAAGAAAACAGAATATTGCAGATGATTTCTCGCTGTTACAAAGGTCCAGCTCTCTTGTGAGGGGACCTTTCGGACCTGCTTTGTGTCTTTGGAGACACACCAGGATGCCCACGAAGTTTCAGCGAGATTCGGAATTCGGAAGACCATGCACCGCACAGTGGCTGGAGGTCCCAGGGTATAGGGGTATTGCAAGAATGCAAGGTTGCAGCAACCCGTGGGATGGCTCAAAATGCAGGTCTTCTTGAGTCTAGTGGGTCTCACTAGGCTTTGGGCTCAGGTTGTCGTTTTTGGAGACCCCAGGTCGATTGGAAGGAAGGCCTGCATCAGGCTCCAGTTAAACAGCAGGCTCTCCGGTCGCTGTAAATCATCTCTGCTGCTGTTCCTTCATCATCCTCTTTGGTTATTTTGTTCCAGTGGTCGACGTGACTTCAGCTTCCAGGTTTCCAGTATTTATCAGGAACTATAGCACAACCGCTGCATTCTCTCCCCACATTTTACAAGAAAGGGGTGTCTGGTTGTCCAATCAGGACAGCCAGCCCCCCCACTGGGATTTGTCCCAGTTGAAGCAAGGCATAAGACAAAGGAGGAGGCTTTGGCCCCTCCCCCACTTCCTGTGCTTACAGACTGAATGGAGCCTGGGCGGGGTGTCCAGGGGACTCCCGCCGAAGACAACACTCACACAAAGGAATTCCCCACCCTGGATGTCAGGGGAAGGAACAAGAAACGACAAGAAACACTAAAATGGCAGAAAAAGAAGACAGCGGCCATTTTGGTAAAATGAGCACCCTTAGGTGCCTTTACTGCAGCTGTGATTACAGCCCACGGTAAAGGTGCACCAAATGAGTGAAAGGTATCACTGCCACCAGCTATTAAAGGTAAGCTTGTCACTGTAACAATCATTGTTACAGTATTAATGTGAAAGGTGATACATTGTATCTCCCCAGCACTCCACGTAAGGTGGGGTGTGCTGGTTTCACCTAACAAAATATAAAAGGGATCCAAAGATCCTTTCTACCCTTGGGAACTGTAGTTCACTCAAGGTTAGCACAAGAAAGTTAAATGGGGAGCCCCTATGGCAACCCGCAGCAACAGGCACTTATTGCCAATAATTTGTTAAACATGATAACTTTAAAAAGACACTATGGAGAGTCTTAAAAATGACACCCATAAAAAGAGTTAAAGATTAGGTGAGTGTGG
This sequence comes from Ambystoma mexicanum, assembly GCF_040938575.1. NCBI lineage: Eukaryota > Metazoa > Chordata > Amphibia > Caudata > Ambystomatidae > Ambystoma > Ambystoma mexicanum. The sequence continues at coordinate 1,348,376,603 of NC_090930.1, forward strand.
AAAAAGGTTCCCACTCACTGAGGTATTAATGAAAAATATCCTACTAGAAAAGCAAAAAGTTCTGGGGTTGAACCAGGAAAGGAAGATTTACCAGCTTTGTGGAAATCTTACCTAACAGGGGGAAGCAGCAGAAAGGTGACAAGACAGATAAATCTAAATCCATCCAACCAGAAGAGGCCCCCAAACATAACCAGGGTAAGCCACATGGGAAACCAAATAGGGCTTGTGAATCCTCTGGTTCCCAACCAGAGGGAGGTCAGCAGAAACCCCCATTCCAGGGGCATTTGCTAAATGCTATGTCTGTGGGTCAACTGACCATTTGACGTTCCCAGATGCAAGGGTAAACCTGCAGGGATCTGCACTGCCTCCTTAGCCTTCTCCCTAAAGGAAGAAGTACAAATGGCTAGTGCCCACTTTCAACTATTTGCTGAAGCACCCTTGGGGCTTCAGGCCACTGGGAGGCCACTTAGAGTCCATGGGTCTGGGTAAGAAACAGAATATGGATGTGTACAACTCCATTCCAGAGAACCAGAGAACTCTAGAGGGTATTATATGGGCAGTGTTATTGTCAATGGCCAGGAAACTCCTGCCAGGAGAGACACTGGGGCCAGCAGAACAGTAGTGGATGAAAGCTTTCTCAAGCCTGAGGATGTTGCTAAGGTACCCAAAGGTCCCACTAAATTCTCTGGAGGCCCTGTCCAGTTGGTTCCAATTCTATCAGCTGTCATTCAGTGTAATAACATGACAGTGAGGATTCCTGTCAGTGTCCAGAATGAGGTGCCTGGGAGAGTCCTGTTGGGGAATTATTTAAAAACTCTAGGAGTAGTATCCAGTACCCCCAGTCCTCCCAGTGAGAGGAAACAGAACCAAACCAAATTGGCTAGAGAGGCAACCTTAAGAGACCACTCTGAGCCTGTGGGAACTTCTACAGAGAACCCCACTGCAAGCCCTGTGGTTAGTAAGTTGACCTCTAACCCAGCCAAATCGGAGGCTAGTATAGTAGGGAAATGGGAGCTCCATCATTGCCCATCCAATTGTAAAGTCTTGGACTCCCCCTGCTTCTGAGGAAGAGGTGGATAGACAAATTGGATCCCTCTCTAGGCCTGTGAGAACTGGTAATTCTCAAAGCTGGTGGAAAAACAGGAAATATAGGTCTAAGGCTAAACACCTTAAGACTGTTGGATCTTCTACCGAAGACTCCAGTATAAATCCTAGTGTTAGGAGGGAAACTTCTAAGCCAGGTAAAACCAGATCTCAGAGGAAGTGGAAGCATGTACCTTGCTTGACCACAGCCCCTCCAACCAAGATACCCGAGTCCCAACATGCTCTTGAGAGAGAGGTGGTGAGGAACCATGGAGGCCCCTTTAGATCTAAGGGATTCCTTTCTAAGGACCCCTTGAAAAAGCCTATTGTAGGTTCAGAGGTTGTCATAACTTCTGAGGGACTGTTAGATCAGATCCCCTATACCTTAGGAAAGAGAGATGTGCCACAACAGGTTTGTAGGTCATATAGTTTACAAATGAAAACCACTGATAGAAAGTTTCATAGCAAGGGTTACAAAAGGTTGATGGAGTACTCAGCAGGCCATTTAACCGACTTGCAACAGGAGATCCATCCTGGTGGGGATTAGATCCTGCTGTCCCTCAGTCTAGGGGGGACGAGTGTTAGGGAGATTTCTCACACAAGTGCTTAATTCCCTCTACCTTAGAGCCCTCCAGCTCTTTTGCTATATTTTGGGGCTTTGAACTTTTCTTTTTCAATGTGTTTTACTTTTGTGTTCTTTGGTTATGGAGTTGTTAAAGCAACTCCAGTGGCATCATCTTTTTCTGTGTGTCACACAGCACCTTCAGTGCAGTGACACAGGGATGTCTTTCAGACTTCCCAAGGTTTAAATACCTTCTCTGGGACTGACTACTGTCTCCCAGAGCATGTAAAGTTAAATTGAGTTTACTAGTCTCTTTGAATTTACTGACCCATCACACACTATCTTCCTATAGAGTGCTGGAGGAGTTGCCTAGCTTCCCCTGAGTCAAAACACTCAAGTAACAGTCAAATGTTACCCTTTCCTACTTTAAATGGCTGATGGCAGTGCTTTAGATCAAACTACCATGATTTTTCCCGACCGCGAACAACGGTAGCTAAAAATCGGGTCAGCCATGTTTTTTTATTTGGTGCCCAAGACCTATCTATAAAAACAGACTCTGGTCGACTTTTTTCGACATTTCTTTTAAGTAAGGTCATTCTTGTGTTTGTCTCTGCGCGCCAAACCAGGTTTGGTCCCTTTGTTCGTTGGCCTTTGGCGGGCTTCAGTGCTGAAGCCCTCCTCTGGCGCCAGGGTGTCTGGGGTGGACAGGATGTAAGGGAGGTGCCCGAAACTCCCTGTGCTTAGTCTCCTTGGAGATCTGAATGCACTCTGGCGTGATTGGCCAGCTGGCTGTCCTGCAAGAACAGCCACCCTGCTGTGTGAGTGACGGCCAGGCTGGAATGAATGGGGGAAAACTGTTTAAAAGCAGGTCTCTAGGACTTGGAAAGCAGAGTCGACCACTGGAACGAAAGAACCGAAGACGAGCTGAAGGAAGAGGACTGCTGCAACTCCTGGACGACCGGTGAAGACATGCTGCAGATCCGAATTGACTGAAACTCCATTGACAGAGAATCCCTTCAAGGTTAACTTCTTCCCATGAGTTTGGTGGAAACAACCAACTCGTAAGCCGCCTGGACACCGTCCCCTACTGGTCGAATTTTCTGCAGAGTGCTGTGGAAAACCAGATAGCCAGTGGGAAGGATACCAGTTTGTGGTCTTTAAGGCACTCACACCTTAAACCAATGTTTTTGCTAAGCTTGTGGCCTCATTCCTGGACAGTGCAGGAACCTCCCGACGTCCTCCTTCTTGTCCCCACAACTGAAGCTCAGGAACAGCGAGATCTGCTCGAACTGCCAGGAACAACTGCCTCAGCTACAGCTCTTTTTACAATCTCTTTCTTACAAGCTACTGTGCAAATGCGGTCCAGAAATCTTTTCAGCCATTACGAAAGTTCGTGGAAACTTTCTCAACTTCGAAGGCTTGTCCTTCCATAAACATTCATCAAACTTTTTTCGCCTAGCCAAATTCTTCTAAACTCTGTGGCAAAGATTTAACCATTGATTACCAGAACTGTGCTATCCTATACAAAGACTCTGAACCATTGACTTTGGCCCAGGCCTATTGAATTGCTGGCTGTAGTCTACTGAAATCCTTTGCCCTGCCTATGAAAGTATTTGAGCTGTCTATTCTTATAACCTTGTCTTTTTGCCCCTTTTAAAAGTATCTGAAGTGCCATTTTGCTTCCACTTCAGGGGAGCTGAACTTGTTCAGTAACTTACTGGTTGTGTATTTGCAGTATTAGTGTGCGATATTGAGCTGCTCTTGCTAGCGAAATGTTTTCTAACTGACTGTGTGAATAAATGTATATTTTTTACCATTAAACCTTGAGTGTCTATTTGAACCACTGTATTTGTTGGCCATTTGTGTAACTTGTTCTACTGCTCACTCAACTCTCGAGATAAGTCTGGCTGCTCAGCCACTGCTACCACATAACTGTGTAGTACAGGCTTGTACCAAAGGTGAAATTGTATTGACACTTGTAGTTTTAATTGCATGTAGTGTTCCCCAAGGGTACTACATGTGTGGATCTGGTGGGTGGGATGGGGCATTTGAGTTCAGATCTGGTAGGAGGAATAGGGCATCTGGATGGGGATCTAGTAAGAGGGATGAGTCATCTGGGTATGGTTCTGGAGAGGGGGATGGGGCATCTGGGTGTGGATGTGATGGAAGGGGCATCTGGGTGTGGATCTGGTGGGATGGATGGGGCATCTTGGTGCCGATCTAGTGGGAGGGATGGGACATCTGGTTGTGGATCTGATGGGAGGGATAGGGTATCTCAGTGTGGATTTGGTGGTGGGATGGGGTATCTGGGTACAGGTCTGGTGGGAGGAATGGGGCATCTGGGTTTGGATCTGGTGGGAGGGGCATCTGGGTGTGCATCTGGAGGGAGGGATGGGGTGTCTGGGTGTGTATCTGGAGAGAGGCATAGGGCATCTGGGTGTGTGTCTGGAGAGAGGGATAGGCCGCCTGGGTGCAGATCTGGTCGGTGGGACTGGGCATTTAGGTGCAGATCTGGTGGGAGGCATGGGTCATCTGGGGGCAGATATGGTGGGAGGGATGGGGTGCCTGGGTGCAGATATGGTGGGTCGGATGGGGAATCCAGGTGTTGATCTGGTGGGAGGGATGGGGCATCTGGGTGTGGATGTAGTGAGAGGGATGGTGAATCTGGGTGTAGATCTGGAGGGAGGGATGGGGCGTCTGGGTGTGTGCCTGGAGAGAGGGATAGGGTGTCTGGTGTGGATCTGCTGGGTGGGACTTTGTGTTTGGGTGTGGATCTGTTGGGAGGGATGGACATCCAGGAGCGGATATGGTGGGTGGGATGGGACATCGTGGTGCAGATCTAGTGGGAGGGGTGGGACATCTGGGTTTGGATCTGGTGAGAGGGGTGGGGCATCTAGTTGTGGATCTGGAGGGAGGGATGGGCCATCTGGGTGTGGATCTGGTAGGGGGATGGGGCATCTGGGTGTGTATCTGATAGGAGGGATTGGCCATCTGGGTGAGGATCTGGTGCGGGGATGGGGCATCTGGGTGTGTATCTGATAGGAGGGAGTGGCCATCTGGGTGCGAATCGGGTGGGAGGGATGGACATCCAGGAGCGGATATGGTGGGTGGGATGGGGCATCAGGGTGCAGATCTAGTGGGAGGGGTGGGGCATCTGGGTTTGGATCTGCTGAGAGCGGTGGGGCATCTGGTTGTGGATCTGGAGAGAGGGATGGGCCATCTGGGTGTGAAGCTGGTAGGGGGATGGGGCATCTGGGTATGTTTCTGATAGGAGGGATTGGCCATCTGGGTGTGGATCTGGTGGGTGGGATGGGGCATTTGAGTTCAGATCTGGTGGGAGGAATAGGGCATCTGGGTGTGGATCTGGTAGGAGGGATGTGTCATCTGTGTATGGGTCTGGAGAGAGGGATGGGGCAAGTGGGTGTGGCTCTGTTGGGATGGATGGGGCATCTTGGTGTGGATCTGGTAGGAGGGATGGGGCAAATCGATGTGGATGTGGTGGGAAGAAAGGGGCATCTGGGCGGATCTGTGGAGGCATGGGGCATCTCGGTGTGGATCTGGTTGGAGCTATGGGGCATCAAGGTGTGAATCTGGTAGGAGGTATGGGAAATCTGGAGGGAAGTACGGAGCATCTAGAGGGAGGGATGTGGCATCTGGGTGTGGATCTGGTAGGCATATGGAGGGAGGGATGGGGCATCTATGTGTGAATCTGGAAAAAGGAATGTGGTATTTGGTTGTGGATCTGGTTAGAGGGATGGAGAATCTGGAGGGTCGGATGGGGTATCTAGAGGGAGGGCACGGGCATCTGGATGAGGGACTGGTAGACATCTGGAGGGAGGGATGGAGCATCAAGGTTTGAATCTGCATGAAGGGATGTGGCATTTGGGTGTGGATCTGATGGGAGGTATGGGGCATCTGGTTTGTGGATCTGGTAGGAGGAATTGGGCATCTGGATGTGGAGCTGGTGGAGGGATGGGGCTTCTGGGTGTGGATCTGGAGAAAGGGATGGGGCATATGGGCGTGGATGGAGTGGGAGGTATGGGGCATCTGGGTGTATATCTAGTAGGCATCTGGACGGAGGGATGGGGCATCTAGGTGAAGGAATGGGTATTTGGGTGTGGATCTGGTGGGAGGTATGGGGCATCTGGGTGTGGATATGGTGGGGAAGTGGGGCATCTGTGTGTGCATCTGGAGTGAGGGATATGGTGTCTGGGTGTGTGTCTGGAGAGAGCAAAGGGACATCTGGTTGTGGGTCTGGTGAGAGGGACAGGGTGTCTGGGTGTGGGTCTGGTGGGAGACATGGGGTATCTTGGTGTGGATAAAATGGGAGGGATGGGGCATCAGGGTGTGGATCTGAAGGGAAGGATGGGCCAGCGGGATGTCTGTCTGGAGGTAGGGAAGTGGCCATGTGTGTATGGGTCTGGAGAGAGGGCACAGGCATCTGGGTGTAAATCTGGTAGGAGGGATGGGACATCTGAGTGTGAATTTGGTGGGAGGGATGGGCACCTGGCTGTGGATCTGGTGGGAGGGATGGGGCATCTGCGTGCAGATCTGGCGGGTGGGATGGGACATCTGGGTGCAGATCTGGATGGAGGCATTGGGCATCTCGGGGCACATCTGGGAGGGATGGGGCACCTGGTTGTGTTTTTGGAAAGAGGGAAGGGACATCTGGGTGTGGGTCTGGTGTGAGGGGTGGGGCGTCTGGGTGTGGAGCTGGTGGAGGGATGGGGCTACTGGGTTTGGATCTGGAGGGAGGGATGTGGCATATGAATGTGGATGGAGTGGGAGGTATGGGGCACCTGGGTGTATATCTGGTAGGCATCTGGACGGAGGGATGGGGCATCTAGGTGTGAATCTGGATGAAGGAATGTGGTATTTGGGTGTGGATCTGGTGGGAGGTATGGGGCATCTGGGTATGGATATGGTGGGTGGAATGCAGCATCTGGATGTGGATCGGGTGGGGATGGGGCATCTGAGTGTGGATCTGGTGGGGCGGTGGGGCATCTGTGTGTGCATCTGGAGGGAGGTATATGGCGTCTGGGTGTGTGTCTGGAGAGAGGGAAGAGACATCTGGTTTTGGGTCTGGTGAGAGGGACAGGCTGTCTGGGTGTGGGTCTGGTGGGAGCGACAGGGCGTCTGGGTGAGGATCTGACAGGAGGGACAGGGCATCTGGGTATGGATCTGGTGGGAGACATGGGGTATCTGGGTGTGGATAAAATGGGAGGGATGGGGCATCTGGGTGTGGATCTGGTGGGGTGGGTGTGGCATATGGGTGTGGATCTGTTGGGATGATGGGGCATCTTAGTGTGGATCTGCTAGGAGGGATCGTGCAAATCGATGTGGATGTAGTGGGAGGAAAGAGGCATCTTGGTAGATCTGTGGGAGGCATGGGGCATCTCGGTGTGGATCTGGTTGGAGCTATGGGGCATCAAGGTGTGGATCTGGTAGGAGTTATGGGAAATCTGGAGGGAAGGATGGGGCATCTAGAGGGAGGGATGTGGCATCTGGGTGTGGATCTGGTAGGCATATGGAGGGAGGGATGGGGCATCTATGTGTGAATCTGGAAAAAGCAATGTGGTATTTGGTTGTGGATCTGGTTAGAGGGATGGGGAATCTGGAGGGAAGGATGGGGCATCTAGAGGTAGGGCTCGGGCATCTGGATGAGGAACTGGTAGGCATCTGGAGGAGAGATGGGACATCGAGGTTTGAATCTGCATGCAGGGATGTGGCATTTGGGTGTGGATCTGATGGGAGGTATGGGGCATCTGGTTTGTGGATCTGGTAGGAGGAATTGGGCATCTGGGTGTGGAGCTGGTGGAGGGATGGGGCTTCTGGGTGTGGATCTGGAGGAAGGGATGGGGCATATGGGCGTGGATGGAGTGGGAAGTATGGGGCATCTGGGTGTATATCTGGTAGGCATCTGGATGGAGGGATGGGGCATCTAGGTGTGAATCTGGATGAAGGAATGGGGTATTTGGGTGTGGATCTGGTGGGAGGTTTGGGGCAACTGGGTATAGATATGGTGGGTGGAATGCAGCATCTGGATGTGGATCTGGTGGGGATGGGACATCTGAGTGTGGATCTGGTGGGGCGGTGGGGCATCTGTGTGTGCATCTGGTGGGAGGTATATGGCATCTGGGTGTGTGTCTGGAGAGCGGGAACGGACATCTGGTTGTGGGTCTGGTGAGAGGGACATGGTGTCTGGGTGTGGGTCTGGTTGGAGACATGGGGTATCTGGGTGAGGATAAAATGGGAGGGATGGGACATCTGGTGTGGATCTGGTGGGATGGATGGGGCATCTGCGTGTGGATCTGAAGGGAAGGATGGGCAATCGGGATGTCTGTCTGGAGGTAGGGAAGTGGCCATCTGTGTATGGGTCTGGAGAGAGGGCACAGGCATCTGGGTGTAAATCAGGTAGGAAGGATGGGGCATCTGGGTGTGAATCTGGTGGGAGGGAAGGGGCATCTGGCTGTGGATCTGGTGGGATGGATGGGGCATCTGGGTGCAGATCTGGCGGGTGGGATGGGACATCTGGGTGTGGATCTGGAGGGAGTGATGAGGTGTCTGGGTGTGTGTTTGGAGAGAGGGATAGGGCATCTGGGTGCGGATCTGGTCGGTGGGATTGGGTGTCTGGGTGTGGATCTGGTGGGAGGCATGGGGCATCTGGGTGCAAATCGGGTGGGAGGGATGGGGCATCCGGGTGTGGATATGGTGGGTGGGGTGGGGCATCAATGTGCGGATTTGGTGGGAGGTGTGGGGCATCTGGTTGTGAATCTGGTGAGAGGGGTGGGGCATCTGGGTGTGGACCTGGAGGGAGGGATAGGCAATCTGGGCGTGGATTTGGTGAGGGGATGGGGTATCTGTGTGTGTATCTGGTAGGAGGGATGGGGCATCTGGAGGGAGGGATGGGGCATCAGCGTGTGGATCTGGTGGGAGGGATTGGACATCTGGGGGTGTATCTGGAGTGAGAAATGGGCCTTCTGTATGCACATCTAGAGGTAGGGAAGAGTGCATCTGTGTATCGTTCTGGAGAGGGCAGGGGCATCTAGGTGTGAATCTGGATCGAGGGATGTGGCATCTGGGTGTGGATCTAGTGGGAGGCATGGGGCATCTGCATCTGGAGGGAGGGACCGGGCGTCTAGGGATGTGTCTGGAGAGAGGGACAGGGAATCTGGGGATGGATCTGGTGGGAGGGACAGGGTGTCTGGGTGTGTTTCTGATGGGAGGGATGGGGCCTCTGGGTGCAGATCTGTTGGGAGGCATAGGGCATCTGGGTGAGGATTTGGTGGGTGGAATGGGGTATCTGGGTGCGTGTCTGGTATTAGGAATGGGGCATCTGGGTGTGGATCTCTTGGGTGGGATGGGGTATCTGGGTGTGGATGTGGTGGAACAGAAGGGGCATCTGGGTGTGGATCTGGTGGGATGGATAGGGCATCTTGGTGTGGATCTGGTAGGAGGGATGGAGCAAATGGATATGGATTTGGTGGGAGGGAAGGGGTGTCTGGGTGGGTCTGTGGGAGGCATAGGGCATCTTGGTGTGGATCTGGTAAGAGGGATGGGACATCAAGGTGTGGATCTGGTAGGAGGTATGGGGAATCTGGAGGGAAGGATGGGACATCTAGAGGGAGTGATGGGGCATCTTGGTGTGGATCCGGTAGGCATATGGAGGGAGGGATGGGGCATCTTTGTGTTAATCTGGAAACAAGAATGGAGTATTTGGATCTGGTTGGAGGGATGGGGCATCTAGAGGGAGGGATGGGGCATCTGGTATGTGGAACTGGCAGGCATCTGGAGGGAGGGATGGGGTATCTTAATGTAGATCTGAATGGAGGGATGGGGCATCTGGGTGTGGATCTGGTGGGGTGAATGGGTGTTAGGTAGAATTCTCCAAATGTGCTAATTTTCCTTAACTTTTGGATGGGTGTTAGGTAGAATTCTCCAAATGTGCTAATGTCCCTTAACTTTTGAGACCCCCAGAAACTTTGCTGGATTTCTAGGATTTTATTTTTTACCTGGAAGAGTGTGAGCCTTTTTTTCCCCACTCTTCCATGTATTTTGTGTGTGTTTCACTTTTGTGTTCTTTGGAAATTGAGTTTTTAAAACAACCTCCATGGCATCATCTTTTTCTGTGTGTCACACAGCACCTTCAGTGCAGTGGCACAGGGGTGTCTTTCAGACTCCCCAAGGTTGAAATACCTTTCCTGGGACTGACTACTGTCTCCCAGGCCATGTAAAGTTAAATTGACTTTACTAGTCTCTTTAAATTTACTGACCCAGCACAACCTATCTTACTATAGAGTGCTGGAGGGGTTGCTTATTGTCCCGTGAGTCAAAAAACTCATGTAACAGTTAAATGTTACCTTTTCCTATTTTAAATGGCTGCTGGCAGTGGTTTAGATCAACTACTGTGATTTTTCGCGACTGCTAACAACGGTAGCTCAAAATCAGGGGTAGCCATGTTTTTCAATATGGCGCCCCAGACCTATCTGTAAAAATAGACTCTGGTCATCTTTTTTCGACATTTCTTTTAGGAAAAGTCCTTCTCGTGTTTGTCTCTGCGCGCCAAACCAGGTTTGGTCCCTTTGCTCGTGCCCTTTGGCGGGCTTCTGTGCTCAAGCCCTCCTCTGGCACCTGAGTGTCTGGGGTGGACAGGATATGAGGGAGGTGCCCGAAACTCCCTGTGCTTAGTCTCCTAGGAGACCTGAATGCACTCTGGTGTGATTGGCCGGCTGGCTGTCCGGCAAGGACAGCCACCCTGCTGTGTGAGTGACAGCCAGGCTGGAATGAATGGGGGAAAACTGTTTAAAAGCTGGTCTCTGGGACGTGGAAAGCAGAGTCGACCACTGGAACGAAAGAACCGAAGAGGAGAGGAAGGAAGAGGACTGCTGCAACACCTGGATGACCGGTGAAGACCTGCTGCATGTCCGAATAGTCTGAAACGCCAAATACAGAGAAGCCCTTCAAGGTTAACTTCTTCCCTTAAGTTTGGTGGGAACAACCAACTCGCAAGCCACCTGGACACCACCCTATTCTGGTCGAATTTTCTTCAGAGTGCTGTTGAAAACCGGATAGCCAAAGGAAAGGAAACCAGGGGGACTTTAAGGCACTCACACCTTAAACCGACGTCTTGCTACAGCTTTTGGCCTCTTGCCTGGGCAGTGCAGGAACCTCCCGACATCCTCCTTCTTGTCCCCACGACTGAAGCTCAGGAACAGCAAGATCTGCTCGAACTGCCTGGAACAACTGCCTCAGCTGCAGTTTTCTTCATTTAAAAGGTACTGTGCAAACGCGGTTCGGAAATCTTTTCGGCCATCGAGAAAGTGCGTGAAACGTTCCTCAACCCCGAAGGCTTGTCCTTCCCTAAACATTCGTCAAACTTTTCACCTAGACAAATCCTTTAAAAATCTGTGGCAAAGACTTAACCGTTACATACCAGAACTGTGCTATCCTATACAAGAGACTCTGAACCATTGACTTTGGCCCAGGCCTATTGAGAAGAATTGCTGGTTGTATTTAACTGAAACCCTTTGCCCTGGCTATGAATGTATTTGGGCTGTCTATTCTTATAACCTTGGGGGTCATTATGAGTATGGAGGTAGCCATGGTGCTATTAGCGCCATGGCTACCCCCCTACTGCATACCGGGTCCGGGTTCCTTGAATCAGGAATTACTGGGTCATTCCAACCTTGGAGGACCCAGTAATTCCTCATTCAAAATACCCATCCCCATTCCCATTCGAGCCCCCATAGGGTTCCATGGGAATGGGGAGGGAGCTAAAAACGGGCCCGATTAGCTCCCTGGCTCTTTAGCGGCTCCCACTATGGGTGCCTGGTAAAACCAGCTGCCCTTAGCGGGACCCGCTAAAGGACCTCGTAATGCGGTAGTAAGGGATTAACGTCACTGGCACCCTTACCGGCGCCGGTAACCCCTTGCCGCCAACCTCGGAATGAGGCCCCTTGTCTTTTCCCTCCCTTCTTAAGTATCTGAAGTGCCGTTTTGCTCACACTTCATTTTTGAGCTAAACTTGTTCAATTACTTACCGGTTGGATTTTTGTGGTGTATTAGTGTGTGATATTGAGCTGCTTGTGCTAGTGTAATGTTTTATAAATGATTGTGTAAATAAATGTATATTCTATAAGTGTTTACTTGAATCAATGTATTGGTTGATCCTTTGTGTAACTTGTTCTACTGCTCACTTAAACTCTTGAGATAACTCTGGATGCTCCGCCATCGCTACCACTTTACTGTGTAGTACAGGCCTGTACCAAAGGTGAAATTGTGCTTACACTTGTAGCCCTAATTACCTGTAGTGTTCCCAAAGGGTACTGCAGGTGATTCTGCCTAACACTGGTGTACAGTGGTGAGGATAAAGTATACTTGTTACATTGAGAGTGCTACTTTTACTTTTGTTCAAGTAATCCTCTCAAGGCAAAACAACACTAATAAAGCAATTGTTTTATCATGACTGATATGGAAAGCTACAGACAGGAGACCCTAGAGACTTTAACTGTTCATCAATTGAGAGATATGTGCAATGCTAGGAAATTTTCAATAGCTTCCTGGAATTCCAGAGGTCACATTCATCTGTTGAACAACATTGAAGTTACAGACAATTTGTATTCCTTTGACTTGGTTCTCTTGCAATAAACGTGGGTTACTACGCAGCTAACATGGGAAGGTTATGATACCTGTCAATTACCCGCCCCTAAAGGTGTTAAAGGGAGACCGATGGGTGGTTTATTTACTGCATGGAAATTTACTATGGACGCTGAAAATATTGATGTATGGTCAAATGTGAAATTCTTTTTGTCAGTTACATGTAGTATGAAAATGGGGGGTATCCATGTTGATATATGTATTATCAATGTTTACTGGAACCCCCTTAAACACACTGAAACACAGTTGATTAAAGAACTAAGTAATGTAACCTCTAAACTTGATGCCTGGCGTGGAACAACGAAGAATGGGTTAGTGGTGATAGCCTGGGATTTAAATGCTGATTGTGATCTTGATAGTACAGAGATTGATGCCTTATTGTGTGATATAAATATAACTAGCAATAAACCTAGATCTGCATATGGTAACGGCAAATTAAGAGGTGCGATATGGATGAATTTTGCTGAAGTTATGGGACTAATGAAAATACCTAATTCTAACTACGCATGGAATGCAAGAGGCTGTGGTTCGATTTTAGATTGCATCTTTGTGACCAACGGTCTAGATAAATACATACCCGATCTTATTGTTCAGAAAATGTCCACTAGTGACCATAATCTGCTGTCGATAGATATTATACACACAGAAATTATAGAACATATTGTAAACTACCACGAAGGTCTACTTACGAACATTAGAGGCACACGCATACGTTGGTCCTATACTAAAACAAAAAGATTCACATCTGCACTATTAAAAGATTTTTATAATATGTCGGTCGAAGAGGGTCTAAGAAACTTGTCTGCTACCTATTTTACTAACTACATTAATTATATCGCATTGAATATGTGTTACAATAAGGATATTATGTCCCAGAGACGTATGCATACTTACGCTTTCGACATACCGACTTTGGATAAGAAAAAACAGTTTAGACAAGATATCCGTAAGGTAATGAATTGTATAGGTGTGGGTAGCGAAAAAAGTAAGAAGATAAGAGTCATTAAACAACGATATTAAAACTGGCAAATTTCTCGCAAAGCGGCAAGAGATCAAGCCAATGTTGAACAAATTCTTGCCACGATTAAAGGAAAAGACATATCTAACTTTTGGCTATTGATTAACGATATTCACCTTACGCAAAAAGAGATTCTTCTCACACAGATTAGCGAAAAGGCATGGAAAGAACACTTTACTAGAATGTATGACGAAGTCAATAACGACGCTAGATTCCTGCATTCAAGAAACTGCTGCTGGACTTTAGACATTTCTCCAACCAATATTAGCAGTTTAATTGTAAACTCAAAAAACCTACTAACTTATCCAATCTAATTCTAAAAATGGATGTACTACTGTGGGGAAAGATCTTGCATATCTTATTCAATGATATACTTGTAAGTAAGCTGATTCCTGATTCATGGAGACTAGCCATTGTGATCCCTATCTATAAAATGGGGCCTAGAATCTCTCCTGAAAGCTATAGACCGATTGCGATTTCAGATCCTGAGTACAAGATCTTTACTTCTATTATACTGAAAGAGCTAGAAGTCTTTATTAGTAGTTGTGATGTTTTGGACTGTAAACAAATAGGTTTTAAGAAAAAGATAGGCACCGACTGCGGTGGACTGGTTTGAAAAGTTTACAATCGAAAGCTTTAAAAAAGCAAGGATCGGCAATATTTGTTGCATCTAAGGACCTCTCTAAAGCCTTTGACCTGGTGGACCGGCACACTTTATGGGCAACTCTGAGAGATTTACTGATCCCTAGACGTATAGTTGAAATGATTATGGATCTATACTCTTTTCTGACACAAAGATCAAAGTCAGACTTAACTCAGAGGGTCGGCTCTCGTCAGAGCTCACAATCCCCAACTGCCTGAGACAAGGCTGTAAGTTAGCTGCGACTTTATTTAATTTATATGTCTGTAATGCTGGCAATGTGATGTCGGATAAAGGCTTGATAGCACCCAAATTAGGAGAGATTTCGATTGAACGGCTAGCATATGTGTTACGCTCACCTGGCTCCCACGCGGGCTTCGATCTGAACTGGCCAGCTGTTGTTTCCACCAGAGAGACCCGTAGTGCCGAGATGATGGACTGGACAGGCCCACCCAGCTTCGTTTGTTTGATTCGTAGGAATATCCTTCTGTAATGGAGAAAGGGAATTAACCACCTGTGGAGTTGGAGCGCTAACCCCACCTTCCCCTCTCCCGTAGTTCTTCCCACAGGTCACTTTTGGATTCCCTCTATGCTCTCACCTGATGGTTTGGAAAGATGAGCTCTCCATCCTGCTTCGAGCGCAGGGGCGCGTAGATGACCAGTTTCTTCACTGGTGTGGAGGAGTTGGGGAGTTCCAGAACGGTATTCACTCAAAGAATACCGGCGAGACGCCGTAAGTCTGTAGTTCGTAAGAGTTCAAAACACGTCTGACCTTCACTCTGTCCAATTCCTTTTAGGTTGCTGTATTGCCCTTATGAAGAGTTCCACGTGGCAACCGGTAAGATGCAGGAAAGGGTTTATATTATCCAGCTCAGTTCGATAAAATGGTGGCAATGTATAACATGTGGCTTTTCCCCCATTCAGGCGCTGATGTGGTATGAGGTCTTGGGGATTGATGCCTCCAGCGGTAAAACCAGGTAAGTCTATTGGGAAAAAATCATTTTCCCCTTATTGCGCCTTGCTGTTCTGTTGTTTCCCCATAGGGGCTGGGGCACAGCGGAGATGCAGCGGAGGTTGCGCCGACCCGAAATGAGGTAAGTACCCCCTGTGGTAAATCAGGTAAGTCTTGGGGGGTAGCTTGTACAGTCTTAGAGTATCCCCTTGGCTCACCTTGCTGTTTTTGTCTCCTTAGGTGTCGGAGAGCGGCCGCGAGATGGAGAAGAGCGTCATGGAATGCTAAAGTGCTGCAAGGCAGGTGAGTACAGCGTGGCGCTGCAGGATGCGAAGTAAGGCGTTTTTAAAGACTTCTTCTCCAGCTCTGTGGCGTGATGGATCAGGATTCAGGTAAGGATTAAAGGTAAAACTCCTGTTCTGACCTTTCCTCCTTCTTTCTTCTTGTTTCCAGGAGCTCCGGACTCGAGGCGGGCGTGGCTGAAGACTGGAAGCTGCTGCAGGCACGGTGAGCGTTACGCTGCTGGATGCAGAATAACGCGAAGCGTGTGCTGCTGTCCGGGCGTGGTTTAAATAGCCTTGGAAGTAGTCCCAGGTAAGTATTCTTCCACAGCCCCACCCGAGTAAAAAGTAGTCCCTTAGTTAAAATAGTCCCTCCTAAGCCTCATTTGGCTTGTGGCTTCTTGCAACATGGTCTGCATCAGGTAAGTTTGCAGCATGGTCTGCATCAGGTAGGTTTTCTACTATGAGCCTGGCGCCCATGGCGCCAGGACTGACCCTATTCTTATGAGCCTGGCGCCATAGGCGCCAGGACTGCACCCAAACAGCCCCTAGCTGGGGTTTTTGGGCTTGCTCCAAATGGCATGATGCCTGCTTCTGGGGTTGCTAGGCCTGGTCTGGTTTCCTGGGGGCAGGCATCATGACAGCACTCCCCCTCAAGGCCCCTCCTAAAGTCGTTCTTCCCCTTGGCTTTGGTTTGTTTGGGAAATCTCGGTGGAATCTCTTCACCAATTGAGGTGCATGCACGTGGTCACTAGGTTCCCAAGACCTTTCCTGTGGTCTGTAACCTTTCCAGTCGATTAGATAGAAGAGTTTTGACCTCACCCTTTTTGAGTCCAAGATGTTCTTAACTTCAAATTCGGGTTCCCCGTCTATGAGGATGGGATCTGGTGGTTTGGTTAGCCTTGCTCCTGGTTGCACTGGCTTCAAAAGTGACACGTGAAAGACGGGATGAATTTGCATATGAGCAGGTAGGTCCAACTTGACGGCCACCGGGTTGATAATGGCCTTGATAGAGTAAGGTCCCAAATACCTAGGGTTAAAGGTCTGTGTTCCCTTGAGTGGTATGTGCTTAGTGGCCAACCATACTTGGTCCCCTATCTGGTATTGCAGTGCTTCACTTCTGTGCTGATCGGCATCTTTCTTGTATTTTTCCTTAGCTTTTCATAAATGTGCAGTTGCTTCTTTAAAGGCTTGTGTAATAACCGCATGGAGATGGTCCACCGCGGGCATCTCTAAGTGTTGGGGCGAATCAAGGTCCGAGGTTCGAGGATGGTGTCCATATATGGTATAAAAAGGACTTTGTCCAGTTCCCGAGTGTACAGAATTATTGTACGCATACTCGGCGATCCAAAAAATGTCTTTCTAATTACTCTCAGACTGATGTAGCATACAACGCAGGTATTGTTCAAGAGTCTGGTTGGTCCTCTCTGTTTGACCGTCGGTCTGAGGGTGGTGACTGGTCGAAAGCCTAACATCTATCTGCGCCAGTTGGCAACATTTTCTCCAAAAATGTGAAATGAATTGACTGCCCCGGTCCGAAATCAACACGGATGGAAAGCCGTGTAGGCACACTATGTTTTCAAGGAACTCTTTGGCCAGGGCTGAAGCTGAAGGTATTCCATTTAAAGGAATAAAGTGGGCCATTTTGGAAAAAAATCCACAATAACTAAAATTGTGTTAAAACTTTGTACGGGGGTAGATCCGTGATAAAGTCTAATGACAAGGTGTGCCAAGGAGTAGGTGGGATGTCCAAAGGTTGTAATAGTCCAGCTGGTTTTTGCTTTTGACTTTTGCTTTGGCACAATTGCCACAAGACATGACAAATAACTTAATGTCTTTTCGCCAGGTGGGCCACCAGAATTGTTTCTTGATTTTAGCTTCAGTTTTTGCAATACCAGGGTGTCTCTCCATTAAGGTATCATGGTAACGGGAAATGACTAGCTCTTGTAGTTCCTTTTGTGGCAGAAATAGCCGCCCTTGGTAATAAGGCAAATCATTGGTGACAGAGTATTCCGGGTCTTTCCTTGCCCAGTCCTGTAGGCAATAGGATCAAATAGTTGTTGGATCTTCCCCTGAATGTCCTCCAGTGTCTGTACAGTTGTCATGCCAAGAATCCTCTGTTTGGGAATTATGGGTACCAGTTCTAGGGTCATTTCTGCTTCTCCAATCCCAATTCGGGACAAGGCGTCTTCTTTACCATTCTTACAACCTGGTCGATAGGTTATCACGAAATCAAACTCGGCGAAGAACAATGCCCAACGGAGTTGTCGCGAAGATTGGGCCTTGGCTGTCTTTAGATATTGCAAGTTTCGGTGATGACCGTAATGGTATGCCTGGCACCAAGTAGATAGTGCTGCCAAGCCTTGAAGGCGGACTTGATGGCTAACAGCTCCTTGTCGGTAATGGCATAGTTTAATTCTGGAGCTGAAAACTTTCTAGACCAAAACGCCACTGGGTGAAGCTGGTTAGTTTCGGGGTCCTTTTGAGATAGGACAGCTACCATGTCTAGACTGGATGCATCAGTTTCCACTATGTATGGGAGCTCAGGACGCGGGTGCCTTAATACAGGGGCAGATGTGAATTTCGCTTTTAATTCTTGGAAGGCGTTTTCGGCTTCTTCTGTCCACACAAAGCGTTTATTTTTTCGCAAGAGTGCTGTAATGGGATGTACAATGTGTGAAAAGCCTGGGATAAACCTGTGGTAGAAATTGGCAAAGCCAAGCATGCTTTGTACTCCTTTGACTGAACTTGGCGAAGGCCATTTAAGAATTGCGTCCACCTTACGCGTATCCATCCTGATCCCTCTCGGGGTCAGAATAAACCCAAGGAATTCCAGTTCTGTGGCGTGAAAGACACACTTTTCCAGTTTAGCATATAGTTTGTGCTGGGTAACTTCTCTAGGACTGCTCGGACGTGTTTCACATGATCAGATTCTGATAAGGAGTATACTAGGATATCATCGATATAAACGACAACACAAACGTCGTTAAGTTCTCGAAGGACATCATTCATGAAGAATTGGAAGGCTGCTGGTGCATTGCATAGTCCGAAAGGCATCACTTGGTACTCAAATAACCCGTACTTGGTGCGAAAAGCAGTTTTCCATTCATCGCCCTCTTTGACACGTACCAGATGATATGCCCCCCGACGGTCCAGTTTAGTGTATATGCAAGCGTCCTTCACCTGGTCTAGTAGTTCAGGGATCAAAGGCAATGGGTATCAATTCTTAATGGTTATCTGGTTCAGTGCGCGGTAGTCTATGCACGTTCTGAGGTCACCTTCCTTTTTGGGCATGAAGAACAAAGCTGAAGATGCAGGGGACTTGGACGGGCGAATGAAGCCATTAGCAAGGTACTGGTCTAAGTATTGGCGCAGGTGAAGGTTTTCAGGCTCCGTGAGGGCATAGATCCTGCTGCAAGGGGGTTGTGCGCCGAGTATGAGATCTATTTGACAATCATACGATCTGTGAGGTGGTAAGGTGTTTGCCTGTTCTTTTTGGAAGACGTCCTGAAAGTCTTGGTATTCTGCAGGTAATTGCACGGCAGCTGGGGTTACTGGGGCCAGGACTGCGTTTAGTGTTTTCTTTGGGTAACAGGTGTGCGCACATTCTGGGAAGGTTATTCTCTTCTCTCACCAATCGATACAGGGATTATGTTTTTCCAACCAAGGTATCCCCAGTATTACTTGGAACTGTGGGGCCTTGATTAAATCAAACACCATAGCCTCTCGGTTCCCATCCTGACCCAGCAATGTCATCTCTGCGGTGGAATGAGTTACGGGCCCAGAGGCAATTTCCGTTCCATCTACTGTGGTGATGACATCTGAGGTGGTCTTTCGGGTGAGAGGTAGATTCATCCTGGAAGCCAATTCGTAGTCCACATAGTTTCCTATGGCTCTGCTATCAACGTATGCTTTTACCGCGTGCATACATGATGGCTGCTCTGGATCTACAAGGACCATTGGTATGATGAAATGCAAGGTCTGAGTGTCCTTCTTCAAGCTCGGCAAGCGGACCTCTATGCTTGTCGGGCGTGGTCGTTTCCCGAGTCAGGTTCCAAATGGTTTTTATCTGCTGCTCCTACAACCTTCTTGGGTGGTTTTACAGGGCAGTTCCGTAGAAAATGACCAGTAGTCCCGCAATATAGACACAATTGCATTTGCCGTCTTCTTAGTTAAGGGTCCTCTAACTCCTCCGATTGCATGGGTTCTGAGGCATCTGTTCCCTTGGGACTAACGTGGGTTTTGACCAACACCCTATTCTCAAACTTGGCTCTATCAGCCTTTCTGTTTTGAAGTCTGTGGTCTAACTGGACCACAAAGTCTATGTATTCTGCACAGTCTTGAGGCGGGTTTACGATTTGGGCCAAGACATCTTTGAGTTCTCCCCGAAGCCCTCGATGGAATAATGTGATTCGCTTTACTTCAGGCCATCCGGTTTCCACTATTAATCTGTTAAAGGTTGCAATGTAAGATAGAAGATCCTGATTACCCTGCCGCAAGGACAAAAGTTTGTTATCCAGGGCCTGTCCCTGGGAGTGTCGGGCGAATAGTCTTTCCATGCTTGTTTGAAAACCCTGGAAATCCCGAAGAATTGGGTCATCCTGATTGACTAATGGAATGGACCAATCCGCTGCACTGCCGCTGAGATATGACAGTACAAAGGCTACCTCGGCTTGATCATTTGGGAAAGCTCCAGGTCTGCATAAAAAGTGCAAGCGGCATTGATTCATAAATACGCCGAACCTTTTAGGGTCTCCGGCAAAACGTTCGGGCGGAGCCAATGGAACAGTTCCTGGTAGGTTTATGTGCACCGGGTTACTCGATGGTACAGGAGTTGGACTTGCTCCGAGTCCTGGTAGGGGTGTTTGCCCAGCCTGGCTTTGCAATAGTTGTCTGGCCAGATCATCTGTTCGTTCTTTTGATACAATCAGTTCTCTCCTGAGGGCATTGGTTTCTTGGCGGGCAGAATGCACTTCGGCCCTCAGTTCCCCTAATAATTGGGCCAACTGATCGGTTTCCGAGGTCTCCATAACGCCCAGGTGGGTATTTGTGGGTAGGCTTCGCGTTCTGTTACGCTCACCTGGCTCCCACGGGGGCGTTGATCTGAACTGGCCAGCTGTTGTTTCCACCAGAGAGACGTGTAGTGCCGAGATGATGGACTGGACTGGCCCACCCAGCTTTGTTTGTTTGACTCATAGGAATATCCTTCTGTAATGGAGAAAGGGAATTAACCACCTGTGGAGTTTGAGCGCTAACCCCACCTTCCCCTCTCCCATAGTTCTTCCCAGAGGTCACTTTTGGATTCCCTCTATGCTCTCACCTGATGGTTTGGAAAGATGAGCTCTCCTTCCTGCTTCGAGCGCAGGGGCACGTAGATGACCAGTTTCTTCACTGGCGTGGAGGAGTTGGGGAGTTCCAGAACAGTATTGACTCAAAGAATACCGGCGATACGCTGTAAGTCTGTCGTTCGTAAGAGTTCAAAACACGTTTGACCTTCACTCTGTCCAATTCCTTTTAGGTTGCTGTATTGCCGTTATGAAGAGTTCCACGTGGCAACCGGTAAGATGCAGGTAAGGGTTTATATTATCGGCTTAGTTCGATAAAATGGTGTCAATGTATAACATGCGGCTTTTCCCCCATTCAGGCGCTGATGTGGTATGAGGTCTTGGGGATTGATGCCTCCAGCGGTAAAACCAGGTAAGTCTATTGGGAAAAAATCGGTTTCCCCTTATTGCGCCTTGCTGTTCTGTTGTTTCCCCATAGGGGCCGGGGCACGGCGGAGATGCAGCGGAGGCTGCGCCGACCCGAAATGAGGTATGTACCCCCTGTGGTAAATCAGGTAAGTCTTGGGGGGTAGCTTGTGCAGTCTTAGAGTATCCCCTTGGCTCACCTTGCTGTTTTTGTCTCCTTAGGTGTCGGAGAGCGGCCGCGAGATGGAGAAGAGCGTTATGGAATGCTAAAGTGCTGCAAGGCAGGTGAGTACAGCGTGGCGCTGCAGGATGCGAAGTAAGGCGTTTTTAAAGACTTCTTCTCCAGCTCTGTGGCGTGATGGATCAGGATTCAGGTAAGGATTAAAGGTAAAACTCCTGTTCTGACCTTTCCTCCTTCTTTCTTCTTGTTTCCAGGAGCTCCGGAGTCGAGGCGGGCGTGGCTGAAGATTGGAAACTGCTGCAGGCACGGTGAGCGTTACGCTGCTGGATGCAGAATAACGCGAAGCGTGTGCTGCTGCCCGGGTGTGGTTTAAATAGCCTTGGAAGTAGTCCCAGGTAAGTATTCTTCCACAGCCCCACCCGAGTAAAAAGTAGTCCCTTAGGTAAAATAGTCCCTCCTAAGCCTCATTTGGCTTGTGGCTTCTTGCAGCATGGTCTGCATCAGGTAAGTTTGCAGCATGGTCTGCATCAGGTAGGTTTTCTACTATGAGCCAGGCGCCCATGGCGCCAGGACTGACTCTATTCTTATGAGTCTGGCGCCATAGGCGCCAGGACTGCACCCAAACAGCCCCTAGCTGGGGTTTTTGGGCTTGCTCCAAATGGCATGATGCCTGCTTCTGGCGTTGCTGGGCCTGGTCTGGTTTCCCGGGGGCAGGCATCATGACAATATGCTGATGATTTTTTATTGCTAGACTGTACAAAGGTGGGCTTGCAGAGATTGATAAATGCTTTTGTAGTTTTCACTTCTAGTATACACTTAAAAATTAATGCTTCCAAAACTACGATGATACGATTGGGTAAGTTTATGAAAAATCAATCTCGTCTAACATGCTTCTGTGAAGGGAAACAAATAAATTGTCAAGAAACTTTTAAATATTTAGGATATTATTTTACAGGTAATGGTTCTACTGCTACGATTAAAAGGCAGTTAGGAGCTAAAACAGACATGATATGGAGACAGATGTGTAAAATTGACGTTAAATTTTGCAGATTTACTGTAATACCTCTGAAGCAATTTTACACTATCTCATGCATGCCTAAACTTACTTACGGTTTGGAATTTTATGATTTAGAGAGTACGGATTTTATGAAAAACCTGGAAAGTGTTATATGGAAAGGTGTTTTGTTTTTTATTCCGAAGTGTATACCAATTGAAGCTATTAGATATGAATTCAGACTGCAATCATTGAGATCAATTATTACATGGAAAAAAATGTTATTGTGGAGAAAATGCTTGGTAAATAACCCCATGTCATTGTATACTATAGCAGGGAAAGACCTATCTAATATCTTCTGCTTGAAATTGAAAGCGGGTATGGAGGATATACTGTTGAAATCAGGTATTCCGATAGAGATGCTGATAACGAATCCCTCGAAAGTGAAATATATATTGAAATATAATGATTGGCAATAGACTGTTAGTTTTGTTTCACAATCAAAAATGGTCAATCAAATGTATTTGTTTTGGAAATTCAAGCCTGTTCTGGAATCTTACTTGGAAAAATATCCTTGTCGAAGCTTTAGAAATACTTTTATGAGATTTCGATTTAATATTCTTAAAACAAATTATATTTTGAAAAGATGGAATCTCCTCAAAGATGCTTGGGGCTGGTGTAGGTATTGTAAAGAAGAAGGGGCTGAAGAAACACTGTTGCACATAATACTTAAGTCCAGCTTTACTTAAGCAACGCATACTATACTTTGACCAATTTATTGAGCATTTGCACTGTGTGAACACAGAACTGCTATGGTTCCAAATAAGAAATAACAGCTCCACTGTCTTAAAACTAAGAAGTATTGCCTTTTTTGAAAAACTTTTGTGATCTTTCTTAAGTCATGCATACAGGAGGAAGAAGAGTCTCCAAATGTAGGCCCTGTTTTACCTCTCTCTGCACATAGGCCTCAACCTCTGACCACAGTGACCCCACCAGGTCCAACATTAAGTCCTGAATTTGTCTCTTTAGAAAGAATGAGACTTGAGTTAGAGTTTAAAAGAATCCAAGCTCAAACTGAATGCAAACATCAAGAACTTAAACTCAGAGAGATGGAATTGAACCATGCACTAGAGATGAAAAAGTTGTCTGTTGAAACTGTTGTCTCTCCCAGAGTCTTCTAGGTCTTCCAGTCCTAAGAGGCTTTGCATGCCCAAAGATGCACTAAGTATGTATGAGGTTAAGCTTGATATTTTGGATTGGTTGGCTGCTTTTGAATATAACCAAATTGATCCAAAGAAGTTAGCAAGGGCTGCTGACTTGTGGGTTGCCAACAGGGCTACTCAAAAGGATTCTGGGGTTACTCAGAAGAAGGATGAGGGAAAGCAGCACAAAAAGGACAAGGAAAACTCTAATAACTCCTATCCAAAAGAGGGCCCCAAACATAACAAGGGTAAGCCACAGGGAAAACTAAATCAGGCTAGTGTACCTTCTGGGCACGAACCAGAAGAAGGTCAGAACAAACTCCCCTTCATAAAGACATTTGGTAAATGTTATGCTTGTGGGTCAACTTACCATGTGAAAGGGGATCCCAGATGTAAGGGTAAACCTTCAGGGATCCACACTGTCTCCTTAGCCTTCTCCTCAGTGGATGAAGTCCCAATGACAAGTGGAAACTTTCACTTACTGGCTGAGGAACCCATGAAAGTCTCAGCCAGTGTTTCTTTAGTATCCCTGGGTCTGTGGGAACAACAGAAGGTAGATGTTTACAACTATATTCCAGACAATACTAAAGAGTATTGCAACGACAGTGTTCTTGTCAATGGTCAGGAGACCCCTGCCATTCGAAAAACTGGGGCCAGCATAACTGTAGTTGATGAATCCTTTTTCAAGGAAGAGGATGTTGCTAAGGCACCCAAAATCTTAACTAAGCTTGCTGGAGGCCCTGTCCAAGTGCTTCCACAGTTACCAGCTCTCATCCTGTGTAATGATATGACTCCCAAGATACCTGTAAGTGTGCAGAGTGAAGTACCTGGGAGAGTCCTGTTGGGGAATGACTTAAAAACTCTTGGAGTTGTATCAAACACCCCCAGGCCTCCCATGAAAAGGAAACCGGAGCAGACTAGGAAGGCCATAGAGAGTACCTTAAGGGGCTCTCCAGAGGAGATTATAGAGGAAACTATAACTCTCAGTCCACAGGATTTACTGACTGCAATTTCAAAGAAGAAGGAGGAAAAGGGGCAACCTAAAACCTCCAGGAAGAAACCAGCCAGCACTCCTGTGCAACCAACAAGGACATCCCTGAGAGGACTGTCCAAGATCACACCTGTGATCCCTCCACCAGCTGAGGCTGAGTGTGTGGAGCAACCTTTTTTTTGGTTGAATCAACTGCTGAGGAATCAGAGCTGGAAGAGGACCTTGCTCCTGTTGGAGATCTGGATCCTGCAGGCCATCCTGAGCTGCAGTCTTTACTGGCAGAAGGTGTACCCCGCAGGGCAGACTTCAGCAGAGGACAAAGAGAGTGTCCTACTCTTGAAGGTCTTCCCCAACAGGCACCTTCCCAGCTGGATGGGCAAGAGCCAGGGAAGCATAGGTTGTACTAGGAAGATGGCCTCTTCTACAGTGAACCAACTGAGTATATCCCAGGGGACTACAGAAGACTTGTAGTGCCTCTTGAAAGCAGACTCCAGTTCCTACAGTTAGCCCATGAGATTCATTTGGCTGGTCACTGAAGTTTTAAGAAGACCAATCAAGGAAAGGCTCTCTTTATAATTCTACTGGCCTAAGTTGGGGTCTGATGTAGATAAGTTCTGTAGGAGCTGTCACACTTGCCAATCCTCTGGCAAGAGTGGAGCCAAGAATGTGGCACCCTTGGTGCCTCTCCCAGTGGTGGGAGTTCCTTTTGAGAGGGTAGGAATCAACATTGTTGGTCCCTTAGGCCCTCCCACATCTCGAGGAAACAGGTTTATCCTGGTTGTAGTAGACCATGCTACTAGGTGTCTTGAAGCTATACCTATGAGGATTGTTACAGCTCAGGCTGTTGCTAAGGCCCTAACTGGTATTTTTACCAGGGTAGGGTTTTCCTAAGGAAGTTATCTCTGACAGGGGATCCAATTTTATGTCCCACTACATGCAGGCCATGTGGAAAAACTGTGGAGTAACTTACAAGTTCTCAAATGCCTACCATCCTCAGACAAATGGATTGGTAGAGAGGTTTAACCGTACAATTAAGAGCATGATAGGTGCTTTAGAGGAACCCCTTAGAAGAAAGTGGGACCTTCCACTGCCATGCCTTCTCTTTGCATATAGAGAAGTCCCTCAGGAGGGAGTAGGATTTAGTCCCTTAGAAATTATTTAGGCCATCCAGTTAGAGGCCCTCTGGCCCTAATTAAGGAGGGGTTGGAGAGTGCTCCTTCCCCTAAGCCAGTGAGAGTCACTGACTATGTGATAGGTCTCCGGAGGAGAATGTCACACATGATGGCAGAAGC
The DNA here is from genome assembly GCF_040938575.1 of Ambystoma mexicanum. Lineage (NCBI taxonomy): Eukaryota > Metazoa > Chordata > Amphibia > Caudata > Ambystomatidae > Ambystoma > Ambystoma mexicanum. Next base: position 1,348,402,145 of record NC_090930.1, read on the forward strand.
ATCTGATAACTTAAAAGGTCAGGCTCTGGTCAAACATTGGCATGACCAGAAGGCCAACATGGTTGAGGTTACTCAAAACCAGAAAGTTTTAGTTATGGTACCTACAAGGCAAAGGGCCTTAGAGGACAAATGGATAGGACCCTTCAAGGCTGTGGGTAAACATGGAGAGGTCAACTATCTGGTGGATTTAGGCAATTCTAAGGAGGCTCCCAGAATCTTTCTCACCAACCGTTTAAAGGCTTATGTCTCCAGACCAGAAGTGGGAGCTTTGCTTCTAGCTTCAGCCCAAGAGGAGGAGGAGAGTGAACTTCTACCTGACCTACTCAGAGGCCAGCCTTTAGATGAGAAAGTAGGAGTTTATCTCTCTTCTAACTTGCCACCTGAACAACAGGAGGCGTTCAAGTTTCTGTTAAATCAGTTTGCCTCCCTTGCTAGGCCATAAAGACCGCATATGGAAACTAAGGCACAATAATCATATACTAAAGTGACAGGTCAGACACGAGGTTCATTTTCCACACAATTCTGGTTTATTTCAAAGTATTCTCAGTCGGCCGACTGGGTCTCACGCCTCATGATGTGTGTTCCCAAACACTGTGAGGTGTGAGAGAGAGCAATCAGCGCTCAAGCAGTAATATATACACATTAGACATCATCTTTGTGAAAGCAATTCGATCCGCCCACATACATGTCATACAGGCTAGGGTTCTGTGATTTACAATTATGACAGGTTATGACAAGTCTTCATTCAGCCTAAACATAGTTATTCTAGCAAAGGCAGCAGGGACAGCTTTCTGTTATGGGGAACATGGAGCTCTGGCTCGGCAAGATATTGTGTTCTTAGCAGGGAAACATTCCTTACTACGTTATCTGTGTGTTTCGGCTCATGAGCTAAGGGTCATATAGTTCTGAAGCAGAAAATACCATTCTCCGCGAAGGAGCACCGCTAGAAGAGTATAATTCATGTTTTAACTGCCTTTTACTACAGCGTTTGCAAGATAACCCGGCACCTGGTCTGATGATTTGATGCGGCTTCTGCTTGACTTCAAGGACTTAGTGAGAGAGAAAAACAATGTATTTCTGCACAGTTTGACATTCCTGTCTGTGTTAGTGTTTCAGCATTCAGGCCGTGGCCTCGCACTGTGTGTGAGATTGAAGCATAGAATATATTTGCAAAGCGTTTTGACAGAAAGGAAAAAATCAAATGGCCGACATTACACAAAATGGACGCCCTTTGGTTACATTGACGATTCTTAGGGCGCGATGTTTGCCACATGATGCGATTGGTTTCAGGCCAACATATTATACATATCATTCGACTATAGGGTTACTTTTCTGGTCTACCAAACACTCCTTTTGGCCGTAAGCCAATAGCATCATCCATAGATCGCGTCTTCATCGGACCACTTGTGTCTGATTGCGAACTACCCATACTGTTGTATTCGTCATCAGAAATATTAATTGCCATAAATTCTTTAATTATTTCATTTTCGTGTTGTGCATCTTCACTTAACATGCAAGGAGATTTCGTTCTAATCGCATGTACACACTCATTTGTAACTTGGGAGCAGAGGACTGGCAGGCATTGTATACAACAACAGCAGAACATAACCAAAATTGCAATTAGTTTTCCATCCCCATGATCGCAGCAGTTCCCAAAACCATGAACTTATATTCAGATTCCAACCACCTGTGAGAACATGAATTTCAGAGATTAGGACATGCAATTTTTTTATTGCTTCAATTATCATGGGGGAGGAGTCACTTACGAATACACAGCACGTTGACCCCACCAATTTGCACCATTCTATTCTGAAGTGCAATTAATCTGATTGCTTTTTGTTCCAATGTCATATTATAGAGTATATCTGTAGTTCCATTTATCATTTTTTCCAACACCCTAGACAGTTTGCTTATATTCCATGAATATATTGCTTGTCCCCAAAATGGCATGAATGATTTCACAATATCCCTTACGATCTGTCCTGCGGTATCATCTGGACATGGCTGAGATCTAGATAGTTTTGATATTTCAGAAGTTTTGGAAAGAAATACACCAGGTAAAAGTATACCTAAATAATAGGTCCCTTCCCAGGTTCTAGGTAACCATGGATAGGCCTTATCTCCACATATACAATAGACAGAACCTCCTATATATAATGGTTTTCCTTCTTGCTCAAGCACAGCGATGTTCATGCATCTAGTGAATGTTCCCACTGGGTGGGAAACCTTTTTTCGTAAGAAAAATGGGACAGAACGCGGACTATGATTAATAGTATGAGAGGGAGGCACAGCATGTTTATTTCCTACTGGGGCGATTTCAAAAGTGATTAGGGACTTGTAAGGCCTAGAGAGCCTATCTACTGGACTTGTTGTTACCGTGTTTACTTTGCTTCTGCTTGCAAATACGGAACAACCCAACGGTTCCAATACCAATCTTTCAAATTCATTTATGTTCATTCCATCAAACTGACCAGTGACACTATCATTCCATTTTCTGAAAAATAGCACTCTTAATGATGCCTAACAGGCGGTATTAATTGGCAAAGGATGTACATACCAACCCATTCCTCTTTCCCTGTGCTGGGGTAAATGGGAACAGACCCAACAATTGGACCTATTCAAGATAGCATGGGTCAAATTCATAATCAGTAGCAATGTATTATTGTCATCCCCTTTTCTATGTTTCACTTCTTGTGAGGGGAGAGTATAAGAGCGCACATGCACTGGGCGGCTCATAGTAGGAGCATTGGTAGTAGTCAAGAGAGAGTTCAAAAGATGCACAGTTTCTAGATACCAAAATATTGGGACCAGTGTAATAAAAATGTAAAGCGGTATCATAATCATTAGCATATTATTCTTTCCGAACCAAGTCTTTCTTGCAGTAGGCTTAATCTCTATCTCTACATCATTAACAGCATCGGTGCAGGAGGGATCAAGAGCGAATATAGGCATTGTCTGTAATGTTTATCTCAGGAAAACTTTTTCAGTGTCCATCGGGGAAAGTTCTCCACAGCAACACACGTTAGCAACAAATCGTTGAGGCCAGTCCAGGCTAGCCTGTGTATTGATGATAGCAAGCTGATGTAAATTTGCACAGAGCTCCAAAAAGGCAGGAGGAAGTATCAATTTGATAGTGTCAGTACCACATGCCCCGCTTGTCCGTGCTAGGTTGCAATGGTCCTTGACCTTTCAATGGTAGCACTGGGAAACCACATGTCAGAGCTTTCAATTTGATACAGCTTGATACAGCTCATACACTCCTTTTCCCGAGGCCTCCGTTCCCAGCTTCATCACAAAGGTGAAACAAAAGCTGATCATTTCTGATTTTTTTGAACGTAGATTGTACCTCACAGCTCCAGGTACAGTATGGTCGATGAACAATGCACTCTCATTTCCAGATGCAGGATCAGTGCCAGCTTGAGATGCACTGCGTGATGATGATAAGGCAGCAGTCGGACAAAGTTGAGGCACCTTTGGCTTTTCGATCTTTGTTGCAAACTCCCCAGGCCCTTTCTCAGGCTTAGGAAGCATTTCTGACAGAGAACTGGCGATGATATCTTTGTGATCAAGTGCAGATGTCTTTCTTTCGATTTCAGGATCATCAAGCTCTTTCTCATGTGGCGTGTGTGTTGCGTGGATCCAATGCTTTCGTCCATTCACTCGGACTGCAGTCTACGTAGCCAGTAGCACCTGGAAGGGTCCCGTCCAGCGCTGTGCAAGTGAAGACTTTCTTTCAAATATTTTGATAAGCGTCCAGTCTCCAGGCTGTAGACAATGTCCTGGGCAGGTATATCTGACAGGAAGAGCCTCCTGAACCTGCTGCTGAATCAAACGCAAGTTTTGAGTCAACTGTTTACAGTAGTCAATAAGTAATGGGTACTCTATATCCCTCAATCATTTCGGCCGAGAGGCATTCCAAACATTCGCTGGTCTCCCCATCACGATTTCGTAAGCGGAGAGACCAGTCCTCGCCTGTACAGTTGTTTGCATGCAAAGTAAAGCTAGTGGTAGTGCATCGGGCCATTTCAAATTTCTCCCTGCACATATTTTGCTAAGTTTGTTTTTCAGGATACCGTTCTGGCATTCTACTAAACCGGCACTCATCAACCAGCCATGATAGTGCACATTTGTGCAGGTCTCCAGATTGATAAAGTGCCGGCCGTTATCTGACCATATGACACGGGGTAGCCCGAAATGGGAAAAATATTCTTTTAGCATGGCTTTAGCTGTGGACATAGCTGTACAATCTTCCAGGGGATAGGCCTCTACCCATTTACTGAATGTGCAGACCATGTAACGCTCACCTGACTCCCACGGAGGCGCTGGTCTGGTTTGGAGTGCTGTTGCCTCTTCAATGGTAAAACACAGGACTCGAAATATGGAATGGACCGGCCCTTCGAATTTGACTTGTCTGGCTCGCAGAAATACCCTCCTGTGCGTGAAAAGGAAGTATTAGCGATCGGAGGAACAATGCTCAAACCTACCACACCCATCTTCCCCTCCACGAGACCCTTCCGTGATTCCCCGTGAATTCTCACCTTAGGGTCTGGAAGGATGAGCTCTCCATCCAGCTTCGGTAGCTGGGGCGCGTTGAGGTCCAGTTACTTCACTGGAGCGTGGTGTTATGAGAGTTCAGAATTGCTTGAAAATCCGGTAAGATATAGTTAAAGTTCAAATGCCGGTCCAAGCTTTTAATAATAATTGTCTTTTGCTTCTTTTGCAGATGCCGAATAAAGATTCCGCGGTTGGCCGTGACACCGAAGAAGGAAGCTTAGGTGAGTCTTTTTTTTTCCCCATAGGGGCCGGGGTACGGCAATGCCGGAGGATTGGCGCCGACCCGAAGTGAGATGTGCAATCTCAGGTAAGTCTGTAATGAGCGTTATTATAATGTCTTTGCATTCGCTCACTAATGTTTGTGTTCTTTCCCCATAGGGGCCGGTGTTTGGAAATGCCAGGGATGAGGCACCGACCCGATGCGAAAAAGGAAAACCCAGCAGGTAAGTATTATGGTAGAAATTAAGGATTCCCTATTCTCTTCCCTACCTCACCTTTGTTCTTGTCTTTTTTCCTTAGGCACCAAAAAAAAAGGCCGAGGATCCTGGTGGTCGCTGATGATCGTGCCGGCGCCTGGTAAAGGTGAGTAGAATGCGGCGCTGCAGCGGGCGACGCGATGCGCCTTTTAAAATGAATGTCTTTCTTTGCAGGTTAGTTGAGGAGAAGATTCCGGGATGCAGATTCAGCAGGTAAATGTCTTCTCTCTCCTTTTCTATTCCTTTCTCCCCCTTGCAGGTGTTCCAGGATGGTGACAGGCGTGGCTGAAGCCAGGATGCAGGAGCAGACACGGTGAGCATCCAGCTGCTAGATGCAGAACAACGCAAAGCGTTGTTAGAGAAATGGATTTGGTAACTTCAATAAACCAACGATTGTACAGAATACCAGCATAAAAGGATACATGTAGGGTAGATTTTACCAAAAGGATACACGTAGAGTCTTCCAGAGACGACTTGATGTACCGTATCTGTTGAATAGCGACCTTCCAACTGACGGCACTATTTGACTGTTAAGGAAACAGCCCAAGGGAGGAATCAGTGGAAAGGGCGAGTAAATATATAGGAACCGCCAGCCTGTTAGGAGAAGGATAAAGAAGATATTAGGAGCTGATGGAGATAATATAAGACAGTATGTTTCGGTTCGAAAAGCCACTAACCTGTTTTCTTTTAAAGGCAAGAAGTGTGTAGGAACGATCAACCTGCTACTGTTGTGTCTTTAGTAATCCCCACAATAGAAGACTTCTAACCAACGACAGGGAAAGGAAGGTTAGTAGGGAAAAACTAACCCGCACGAAACGAGGGCCACACTAGATTCGGGATGGTGCACGCAGGATAGCGTCCATAAAGTCTCAGTGTACTTGATGTATGAAGGTGAAGAACAGAGACAAAGATTGGAGTAACAATGGAAGTTCGTGGGATGAGAAGAACCGAAATACAAGCTGGTAAGTCCTTTGCAGGAGTTGCCCTGAGAGGTTGTACAACAGACAAGAGTAGAGGAAACCTCTCTCACCTTTGAAGGAGTAAGAATGTTCGCTCCGTGAATATAGCTGGTTGGAGACAATGGTGAGTCCAGAGCGCAGCCCCTCAGAGAGAGCTGCAGGTACAACAATAGGAGGCTGCAGAGAGTTCGGAATATTCAGGTGGCAGTAGCAGGGTAATGTGGCCAGGACAGCGGAGGCAGCCAATACCGGATAATGGCCCCGCGGGAAAGACTGCAGGTGCCGCTTCGGGAGGTTGCATAGTTCGGAATATTCAGGTGGCTGTCACAGCGTAATGCAGCCAGGACGGCGACTCAATAGGAGATCGAGTAGCCAAGCGTATTCCGTGGAGGAGCAAGGAAAGAAGCAAGAGCAACGGCTCCGGAACGTAGAACGTAGAACTAACGACGATCAGAAGCGCCGAATACCGGAACTTCCGGGTTTAAGTACGTGTCAGCTGATTAATGCGTAACACATGACCAACGCATTGTCAACTGGCTACCGCGTATGCCGGAAAGTCCTTAAAGAGGCACTACGCACATGAAGGTGGAATAGAAGGAAGGTATGTAAACAAAGTACAAGTCATAACCAAATGTTGCGAATAATGTCAACGTATTCTTTTGCCGGGTAGTTTATTAAACAGCCGCCAGCGAGTGTAGAACGGTCTAGCCGTTCGCTGGGCTGAATGACAAGACGTCGAGAAGAAGCCATTGGCAGGCATGACAGTGCCATCCCCCAAAGAGCGCCCCACCCCCCTAGAAGCGTGAAACCGGCGCAACAGAGCGGGGGCATGGATGTTGGACAATGGTTCCCAGGAACGATCCTCGGGGCCATAACCCTTCCAATCAATGAGATAGTGAGGAACCCCTGCACGCAACCTAACATCCAGAATAGCCTTCACCTCGTGCTCCTCTGAACCTCGTACCGAGACTGCCAGAGGCTTAACCGGCAACCGAGTTCCAGCGGCCAAAGGTTTAACGAGAGAGACGTGAAACACTGGATGAACCCTCCAACGAGAAGGCAGTTCCAAACGGACGGCCACAGGGTTAAGTACTTTAGTAATCCTATAAGGACCTACAAAACGGGGTAGCAGTTTCTTTTTTCCAGGTATTTTCAGATGTTTGGTGGATAGCCAGACTGACATACCAACTTTGTATTGAGGAGCGACAAGTCTGTGTTTGTCAGCATGCTGTTTTGAGCGACCTTGGGCTTCTTCCAGGTTCTTTTTGATACTGGCCTGTAGGGAAGTGATGTTCCGTAGTTTGTTGACCGCCCCAGGGACAGAACCGGGCAATTCAGGATGAACAGGAATCGAACGAGGATGCTGACCATAAAGTGCGTAAAACGGTGATACACCAGTGGAGGCATGCACCGAGTTATTATACGCAAATTCGGCCGCAGGCAGAACTGCAAGCCAGGAGGTCTGATGTTGTAGCAATAGACATCGTAGGTACTGTTCCATGACGCCATTAACCCGTTCTGTCTGCCCGTCAGTCTGCGGATGATAAGAACTAGATAGACGTATGTCTATCAAAAGTGTAGATGTTAAAGCCTTCCAGAAACGAGAAGCGAACTGCAATCCCCTGTCTGTGATCACTACTGCAGGAAGACCAAAAAATCGGAAGACGTGTTTCAAAAAGTGATCCGCCAAGACAATGGCAGTAGGAATACCTTGACATGGTATGAACAGGGCCATTTTAGTGAAGTAATCAACGACAAGCCACACCGTGTTAAATCCCTGTACGGGAGGTAGTTCCACTACAAAGTCCATAGAAACCATGTACCAAGGTTTGTGAGGCACTGGTAAAGGCTGCAGCAATCCCATGGGTTTTCTCGATGTGTTTTTACATTGAGCGCATACAGCACAGGAAGAAACGTAGTCTATGACATCGCGTGACATACCCGGCCACCAAGACCATCGCTGAACCAATTCCAACGTTTTCTTTTGACCAGGATGGGCCGCGACTAATGAGTCATGACCCCATTCCAGTGCCTTGAGACGGGTCTTGTCCGTGGGTAGATACAAAAGACCGTTGTAGTACGGGAGACCATCGTTGACATCCAGATTCAATTCCAAAACCTTTTGAGGGTTTTACGAGACCCATTTGGTTATTTCCTGTTTGAGGGAAGGTTGAGCAGAACAACTGCAAATAACCTTTTCTGCCAAAAAGTGGGTTTTGGGTCAACACCATCGACCCGACCAGAATGGAGACGTGACAATGCGTCTGCTTTGGTGTGGTCTTTGGCTGGATGATAAGAGATATGCAAGTCGAACTGGGCAAAGAACGAGTGCCAAAGAGCTTGTCTAGCAGTTAGGCATTTCATCGATTTTATTTCTTGAAGATTGCGATGGTCTGAATACACAAGTACCGGATGTTTTGCCCCAAGAAGATGGTGTCTCCATGTTAAGAACGCGTCTTTTATCGCCAGTAGCTCTTTCTCTGTGACAGTGTAGTTCCTTTCATAAGGGGCTAATTTACGTGAGAAAAACGCCACTGGGTGTTCCTCTCTAGTGTACGCACATTCCTGTGAGAGGATAGCCCCTATAGCCAAGCTGGAAGCGTCAGCCTCTACTATAAAGGGTGTATCAGGATCAGGATGCTGTAGGACAGGGGCTGATGTAAAGGCCTCTTTCAGCATATCGAAGGCCTTTTGTGCCTCTGTCGACCAGTGAAATGGAGCTTTAGGACTGGTCAAGGCTGTGAGCGGTGCTACTATCTTAGAAAAAGAGTGGATGAATCTCCGATAAAAATTAGCGAAGCCCAGGAAGGATTGTAAGGTTTTGACTGAGTTAGGAACAGGCCAGTCTAGGATTGCTTTGACCTTGGAATGACTCATTCTCACCCCCTTACTGGTGATATCATACCCTAAGAATTCAACTTCCTGAGTGTGGAATACACATTTTTCGGCTTTAACGAATAGGTGGTTTTCTCTCAATCTTTGAAGTACTTTGATAACATGTGTGAGGTGATCCTCCATGGAGGTCGAATAGATCAGGATGTCATCTAGGTAGACGACCATGAATTGATCAATGTAGTCGCTGAAGATATCATTCATAAAATATTGGAACGTTGCGGGGGCGTTGCACAATCCAAAAGGCATGACTAAATACTCATAGAGACCGTACCGGGTCTTAAAAGCGGTCTTCCATTCGTCGCCCTGTCGAATACGTACGAGATTGTACGCCCCCCGCAAGTCCAGTTTAGTGAAGATGAGAGAAGCACCCTGTTGGTCTAGGAGTACATTGATTAACGGTAACGGGTACTGATTTTTTACAGTGATAGCATTGAGGGCCCTATAGTCAATGCACGGGCGTAGGTCCCCTTCTTTCTTCGGGACGAAGAACAGGGGTGAAGCAGCTGGTGACCGGGAAGAGTGAATAAAACCGTTTTCCAGGGCTTTATCGATGTACTCTTTCAGTACTTCATCCTCCCGTTGGGTAAGTGAATAGACACGCCCTGTAGGAGTCTTGGCGCCAGCCACCAACTCTATAGGACAGTCATAAGGCCTGTGAGGTGGTAACACTTCTGCTTTACCTTTATCAAACACATCGGCGTATGCCCCATACTCCCGAGGTACCAGGATGGGTTTGTTAGTAAGCGAGCCGATGCTAGGAGCCCCCACTAGGAATGCCAACACTGGAGAATGGCTCCCTTTAGATCCCGGAAGGCACTTATTGTTGCAAAAATCAGAGGGGTATTGAATGAGGCCTGTGGGCCAGTCAATGATAGGATTATGCAGTTTGAGCCATGACAATCCCAATATCAATGGGTATTGAGGTGCAGCTATCACATCAAAGACCAGAAGTTCCGTGTGACCGTCAGGTAAAGACAGCTTAATTGGGATGGTCTCTTCTGTTACCAACCCGGAAGAAGACAAAGAAGAACCATTGATGTTATGAACTGCTTCTGGAACCAATTTAAGAACCGTGGGTATAGCTGACCGGGCCACAAACGTTACATCCATGTAGCAATTAGAGGCGCCTGAATCAAGCATAGCTTGGGATTGTAAAGTCGTCCCGTTAAATTCTAAGGACACTGGTACTGATATGGAGGAAGCCATGTAGACAGAGGAGTCCTGTTTGGTACTCGGCAAAGGGACCCCTGCTATTGCCGAGCTTTGACGTTTCCCGTCTTTCTAGGCGGTTTCTTGGGGCAAGACGCTAATATGTGTTCACAGGAGCCACAGTACATGCATAAGTTGTTCTTGCGGCGGTTTTCACGTTCAGAATTAGACAGACGGCCGCGTACTGCGGCTATTTGCATGGGTTCAGGTTCGCAAGCAGCGGACTGAGAAGCTTCAGAACGACCAGGTGTTGACATGAAGGGTTTCTTTTCTCCTTTCCTGGCGGATCGTCGGGCGTCTATTTGGAGGACCAGATCTAGAAGGTCCGAAAACGCTGACGGAACCACAGGGACCGCTGACAAGACGTCTTTTAACTCTTCAGATAAGCCTTTATAGAAGACTGCTGACTTCTTGTCCTCAGGCCATTGGGTTTCTGCTGTGAGTTGATTGAAACGAGCAAGGTAGGCCAATAAGGTCTGATTGCCTTGCTGTAAGCTTAATAGTTCAAGATCCGTAGCCTGGGTAGCGTGTCGCATATCGAAAATTTTACCCATGGCCAACAATAGAGCGTCACAGTCATACAACAAAGGACTGTTTGATTCGAGCAAAGGATTAGCCCATGCCGCAGCCTTTCCCCCTAGATACGACAGCACGAAAGCTGCTTTAGTGGTCAAATCTGGGAAAGAGCTGGGTCAACATAGGAAGTGAAGCCGACACTGGTTTACAAAGGTGCGAAAGTTCCTAGGTTCCCCCATAAACCTCTCGGGAGGGGCTAAAGGAAACTGGGTTGGCATGAGCACCTGTACGGGGTCCCTTTGAGTGGCCTGGAGACCCGAACCCGAGGCCACGGGATTCAAGCCTGCCACCCCCTGTGGAGATGCGTGCATGGCATCTTGCAGCATGTCCATACGGTGGCGCAATGTATCCTGAGCTGATATCATTTCCTGTCTCAGGTCAGGCACCAGCTGAGTGAGTACAGTTAAGGGATCGGAACCCTCCATTTTTAGGCTTCTGATTCTGTTAGAGAAATGGATTTGGTAACTTCAATAAACCAACGATTGTACACAATACCAGCATAAAAGGATACATGTAGGGTAGATTTTACCAAAAGGATACACGTAGAGTCTTCCAGAGACGACTCGATGTACCTCGTATCTGTTGAATAGCGACCTTCCAACTGACGGCACTCTTTGACTGTTAAGGAAACAGCCCAAGGGAGGAATCAGTGGAAAGGGCGAGTAAGTAGATAGGAACCACCAGCCTGTTAGGAGAAGGATAAAGAAGATATTAGGAGCTGATGGAGACAATATAAGACAGTATGTTTCGGTTCGAAAAGCCACTAACCTGTTTTCTTTTAAAGGCGAGAAGTGTCTAGGAATGATCAACCTGCTACTGTTGTGTCTTTAGTAATCCCCACAATAGAAGACTTCTAACCAACGACAGGGAAAGGAAGGTTAGTAGGGAAAAACTAACCCGCACGAAACGAGGGCCACACTAGATTCGGGATGGTGCACGCAGGATAGCGTCCATAAAGTCTCAGTGCACTTGATGTATGAAGGTGAAGAACAGAGACAAAGATTGGAGTAACAATGGAGGTTCGTGGGATGAGAAGAACCGAAATACAAGCTGGTAAGTCCTTTGCAGGAGTTGCCCTCAGAGGTTGTACAACAGACAAGAGTAGAGGAAACCTCTCTCACCTTTGAAGGAGTAAGAATGTTCGCTCCGTGAATATAGCTGGTTGGAGACAATGGAGAGGAATGGTGAGTCCAGAGCGCAGCCCCTCAGAGAGAGCTGCAGGTACAACAATAGGAGGCTGCAGAGAGTTTGGAATATTCAGGTGGCAGTCGCAGGGTAATGCGGCCAGGACAGCGGGGGCAGCCAATACCGGATAATGGCCCTGCGGGAAAGACTGCAGGTGCCGCTTCGGGAGGTTGCAGAGTTCAGAATATTGAGGTGGCTGTCACAGCGTAATGCAGCCAGGACGGTGACTCAATAGGAGATCGAGTAGCCAAGCGTATTCCGTGGAGGAGCAAGGAAAGAAGCAAGAGCAACGGCTCCGGAACGTAGAATTAACGACGATCAGAAGCGCCGAATACCGGAACTTCCGGGTTTAAGTACGTGTCAGCTGATTAGCGCGTAACACATGACCAACACATTGTCAACTGGCTATCGCGTATGCCGGAAAGTCCATAAAGAGGCATTATGCACATGAAGGTGGAATAGAAGGAAGGTATGTAAACAAAGTACAAGTCATAACCAAATGTTGCAAATAATGTCAATGTATTCTTTTGCCGGGTAGTTTATTAAACAGCCGCCAGCGAGTGTAGAACGGTCTAGCCGTTCGCTGGGCTGAATGACAAGACGTCGAGGAGAAGCCATTGGCAGGCATGACAAGCGTGGATTGCTGCTTGGGTGTGGCTTAAATAGACTTCAAAGTAGTTCCAGGTATGTATACTTCCTCCAAAGGTATGCATACTTCCTCCAATCACACCTGTGTGGTTAAGTAGTCCTGAAGATAAAGTAGTCCCATTCAGGCCTCTGGATGGTCTGGATGTTGCAGTATGGTCTGCATCAGGTACGTCTTTCACCAAGCACCTTCTTACACACAAGTTCCCCTTTATGAGCCTGGCGCCAAAGGCGCCAGGACTGAGTCCAAAGGGCCCCTATTTGGGGCTGTTGAGGCTTTCCCAAGTAACATGATGTCTGCCTCTGGGGGTGCTGGACCGGGTCTGGCTCCTTGGAGGTAGGCATCATGACAGACCACCACGAGGACATACTTATAGTTTTGGCACCTCTCCATTTCTATGAAATCAAAATGGATGACTTCAAATGGCATGGACGGTGGGCCAAAACTTCCTACTGGCGTCATTGTTCCTTTTTCAATGTTATGTTGTAAACAAGTCATACAATTCTGAACCAATCTTTCAGCAGTTTTTCTAATGTGTGGATTCTGCCATACAGAATCCAGATGTTGAATCATTTGTCTAGCACATATGTGTGTTGTACTGTGGGCCATGGTAACCATAGCCATTACATAGGCATTTGGTAACATCCTTCGGTTATTTTTCTTGTCCACCCAACAACCTTCAGAATCTAATTCTGCTGGACCCTCAGACCAGTTTTTTATTTAATCTACAGTAGCTTCTGTTTGCATTTCCTTAACTGTTGCAATTCCATTCTCTATCATGCAGGGTACTTCTTCTATTTTTTCGACATACATTTTTGTGTGTAAATCAGTGGCAGTTTGTTTCGCAATTTTGTCTGCAAATGCGTTTCGGTGGAATCTCTTCACCAATTGAGGTGCATGCACGTGGTCACTAGGTTCCCAAGACCTTTCCTGTGGTCTGTAACCTTTCCAGTCGATTAGATAGAAGAGTTTTGACCTCACCCTTTTTGAGTCCAAGATGTTCTTAACTTCAAATTCGGGTTCCCCGTCTATGAGGATGGGATCTGGTGGTTTGGTTAGCCTTGCTCCTGGTTGCACTGGCTTCAAAAGTGACACGTGAAAGACGGGATGAATTTGCATATGAGCAGGTAGGTCCAACTTGACGGCCACCGGGTTGATAATGGCCTTGATAGAGTAAGGTCCCAAATACCTAGGGTTAAAGGTCTGTGTTCCCTTGAGTGGTATGTGCTTAGTGGCCAACCATACTTGGTCCCCTATCTGGTATTGCAGTGCTTCACTTCTGTGCTGATCGGCATCTTTCTTGTATTTTTCCTTAGCTTTTCATAAATGTGCAGTTGCTTCTTTAAAGGCTTGTGTAATAACCGCATGGAGATGGTCCACCGCGGGCATCTCTAAGTGTTGGGGCGAATCAAGGTCCGAGGTTCGAGGATGGTGTCCATATATGGTATAAAAAGGACTTTGTCCAGTTCCCGAGTGTACAGAATTATTGTACGCATACTCGGCGATCCAAAAAATGTCTTTCTAATTACTCTCAGACTGATGTAGCATACAACGCAGGTATTGTTCAAGAGTCTGGTTGGTCCTCTCTGTTTGACCGTCGGTCTGAGGGTGGTGACTGGTCGAAAGCCTAACATCTATCTGCGCCAGTTGGCAACATTTTCTCCAAAAATGTGAAATGAATTGACTGCCCCGGTCCGAAATCAACACGGATGGAAAGCCGTGTAGGCACACTATGTTTTCAAGGAACTCTTTGGCCAGGGCTGAAGCTGAAGGTATTCCATTTAAAGGAATAAAGTGGGCCATTTTGGAAAAAAATCCACAATAACTAAAATTGTGTTAAAACTTTGTACGGGGGTAGATCCGTGATAAAGTCTAATGACAAGGTGTGCCAAGGAGTAGGTGGGATGTCCAAAGGTTGTAATAGTCCAGCTGGTTTTTGCTTTTGACTTTTGCTTTGGCACAATTGCCACAAGACATGACAAATAACTTAATGTCTTTTCGCCAGGTGGGCCACCAGAATTGTTTCTTGATTTTAGCTTCAGTTTTTGCAATACCAGGGTGTCTCTCCATTAAGGTATCATGGTAACGGGAAATGACTAGCTCTTGTAGTTCCTTTTGTGGCAGAAATAGCCGCCCTTGGTAATAAGGCAAATCATTGGTGACAGAGTATTCCGGGTCTTTCCTTGCCCAGTCCTGTAGGCAATAGGATCAAATAGTTGTTGGATCTTCCCCTGAATGTCCTCCAGTGTCTGTACAGTTGTCATGCCAAGAATCCTCTGTTTGGGAATTATGGGTACCAGTTCTAGGGTCATTTCTGCTTCTCCAATCCCAATTCGGGACAAGGCGTCTTCTTTACCATTCTTACAACCTGGTCGATAGGTTATCACGAAATCAAACTCGGCGAAGAACAATGCCCAACGGAGTTGGCGCGAAGATTGGGCCTTGGCTGTCTTTAGATATTGCAAGTTTCGGTGATGACCGTAATGGTATGCCTGGCACCAAGTAGATAGTGCTGCCAAGCCTTGAAGGCGGACTTGATGGCTAACAGCTCCTTGTCGGTAATGGCATAGTTTAATTCTGGAGCTGAAAACTTTCTAGACCAAAACGCCACTGGGTGAAGCTGGTTAGTTTCGGGGTCCTTTTGAGATAGGACAGCTACCATGTCTAGACTGGATGCATCAGTTTCCACTATGTATGGGAGCTCAGGACGCGGGTGCCTTAATACAGGGGCAGATGTGAATTTCGCTTTTAATTCTTGGAAGGCGTTTTCGGCTTCTTCTGTCCACACAAAGCGTTTATTTTTTCGCAAGAGTGCTGTAATGGGATGTACAATGTGTGAAAAGCCTGGGATAAACCTGTGGTAGAAATTGGCAAAGCCAAGCATGCTTTGTACTCCTTTGACTGAACTTGGCGAAGGCCATTTAAGAATTGCGTCCACCTTACGCGTATCCATCCTGATCCCTCTCGGGGTCAGAATAAACCCAAGGAATTCCAGTTCTGTGGCGTGAAAGACACACTTTTCCAGTTTAGCATATAGTTTGTGCTGGGTAACTTCTCTAGGACTGCTCGGACGTGTTTCACATGATCAGATTCTGATAAGGAGTATACTAGGATATCATCGATATAAACGACAACACAAACGTCGTTAAGTTCTCGAAGGACATCATTCATGAAGAATTGGAAGGCTGCTGGTGCATTGCATAGTCCGAAAGGCATCACTTGGTACTCAAATAACCCGTACTTGGTGCGAAAAGCAGTTTTCCATTCATCGCCCTCTTTGACACGTACCAGATGATATGCCCCCCGACGGTCCAGTTTAGTGTATATGCAAGCGTCCTTCACCTGGTCTAGTAGTTCAGGGATCAAAGGCAATGGGTATCAATTCTTAATGGTTATCTGGTTCAGTGCGCGGTAGTCTATGCACGTTCTGAGGTCACCTTCCTTTTTGGGCATGAAGAACAAAGCTGAAGATGCAGGGGACTTGGACGGGCGAATGAAGCCATTAGCAAGGTACTGGTCTAAGTATTGGCGCAGGTGAAGGTTTTCAGGCTCCGTGAGGGCATAGATCCTGCTGCAAGGGGGTTGTGCGCCGAGTATGAGATCTATTTGACAATCATACGATCTGTGAGGTGGTAAGGTGTTTGCCTGTTCTTTTTGGAAGACGTCCTGAAAGTCTTGGTATTCTGCAGGTAATTGCACGGCAGCTGGGGTTACTGGGGCCAGGACTGCGTTTAGTGTTTTCTTTGGGTAACAGGTGTGCGCACATTCTGGGAAGGTTATTCTCTTCTCTCACCAATCGATACAGGGATTATGTTTTTCCAACCAAGGTATCCCCAGTATTACTTGGAACTGTGGGGCCTTGATTAAATCAAACACCATAGCCTCTCGGTTCCCATCCTGACCCAGCAATGTCATCTCTGCGGTGGAATGAGTTACGGGCCCAGAGGCAATTTCCGTTCCATCTACTGTGGTGATGACATCTGAGGTGGTCTTTCGGGTGAGAGGTAGATTCATCCTGGAAGCCAATTCGTAGTCCACATAGTTTCCTATGGCTCTGCTATCAACGTATGCTTTTACCGCGTGCATACATGATGGCTGCTCTGGATCTACAAGGACCATTGGTATGATGAAATGCAAGGTCTGAGTGTCCTTCTTCAAGCTCGGCAAGCGGACCTCTATGCTTGTCGGGCGTGGTCGTTTCCCGAGTCAGGTTCCAAATGGTTTTTATCTGCTGCTCCTACAACCTTCTTGGGTGGTTTTACAGGGCAGTTCCGTAGAAAATGACCAGTAGTCCCGCAATATAGACACAATTGCATTTGCCGTCTTCTTAGTTAAGGGTCCTCTAACTCCTCCGATTGCATGGGTTCTGAGGCATCTGTTCCCTTGGGACTAACGTGGGTTTTGACCAACACCCTATTCTCAAACTTGGCTCTATCAGCCTTTCTGTTTTGAAGTCTGTGGTCTAACTGGACCACAAAGTCTATGTATTCTGCACAGTCTTGAGGCGGGTTTACGATTTGGGCCAAGACATCTTTGAGTTCTCCCCGAAGCCCTCGATGGAATAATGTGATTCGCTTTACTTCAGGCCATCCGGTTTCCACTATTAATCTGTTAAAGGTTGCAATGTAAGATAGAAGATCCTGATTACCCTGCCGCAAGGACAAAAGTTTGTTATCCAGGGCCTGTCCCTGGGAGTGTCGGGCGAATAGTCTTTCCATGCTTGTTTGAAAACCCTGGAAATCCCGAAGAATTGGGTCATCCTGATTGACTAATGGAATGGACCAATCCGCTGCACTGCCGCTGAGATATGACAGTACAAAGGCTACCTCGGCTTGATCATTTGGGAAAGCTCCAGGTCTGCATAAAAAGTGCAAGCGGCATTGATTCATAAATACGCCGAACCTTTTAGGGTCTCCGGCAAAACGTTCGGGCGGAGCCAATGGAACAGTTCCTGGTAGGTTTATGTGCACCGGGTTACTCGATGGTACAGGAGTTGGACTTGCTCCGAGTCCTGGTAGGGGTGTTTGCCCAGCCTGGCTTTGCAATAGTTGTCTGGCCAGATCATCTGTTCGTTCTTTTGATACAATCAGTTCTCTCCTGAGGGCATTGGTTTCTTGGCGGGCAGAATGCACTTCGGCCCTCAGTTCCCCTAATAATTGGGCCAACTGATCGGTTTCCGAGGTCTCCATAACGCCCAGGTGGGTATTTGTGGGTAGGCTTCGCGTTCTGTTACGCTCACCTGGCTCCCACGGGGGCGTTGATCTGAACTGGCCAGCTGTTGTTTCCACCAGAGAGACGTGTAGTGCCGAGATGATGGACTGGACTGGCCCACCCAGCTTTGTTTGTTTGACTCATAGGAATATCCTTCTGTAATGGAGAAAGGGAATTAACCACCTGTGGAGTTTGAGCGCTAACCCCACCTTCCCCTCTCCCATAGTTCTTCCCAGAGGTCACTTTTGGATTCCCTCTATGCTCTCACCTGATGGTTTGGAAAGATGAGCTCTCCTTCCTGCTTCGAGCGCAGGGGCACGTAGATGACCAGTTTCTTCACTGGCGTGGAGGAGTTGGGGAGTTCCAGAACAGTATTGACTCAAAGAATACCGGCGATACGCTGTAAGTCTGTCGTTCGTAAGAGTTCAAAACACGTTTGACCTTCACTCTGTCCAATTCCTTTTAGGTTGCTGTATTGCCGTTATGAAGAGTTCCACGTGGCAACCGGTAAGATGCAGGTAAGGGTTTATATTATCGGCTTAGTTCGATAAAATGGTGTCAATGTATAACATGCGGCTTTTCCCCCATTCAGGCGCTGATGTGGTATGAGGTCTTGGGGATTGATGCCTCCAGCGGTAAAACCAGGTAAGTCTATTGGGAAAAAATCGGTTTCCCCTTATTGCGCCTTGCTGTTCTGTTGTTTCCCCATAGGGGCCGGGGCACGGCGGAGATGCAGCGGAGGCTGCGCCGACCCGAAATGAGGTATGTACCCCCTGTGGTAAATCAGGTAAGTCTTGGGGGGTAGCTTGTGCAGTCTTAGAGTATCCCCTTGGCTCACCTTGCTGTTTTTGTCTCCTTAGGTGTCGGAGAGCGGCCGCGAGATGGAGAAGAGCGTTATGGAATGCTAAAGTGCTGCAAGGCAGGTGAGTACAGCGTGGCGCTGCAGGATGCGAAGTAAGGCGTTTTTAAAGACTTCTTCTCCAGCTCTGTGGCGTGATGGATCAGGATTCAGGTAAGGATTAAAGGTAAAACTCCTGTTCTGACCTTTCCTCCTTCTTTCTTCTTGTTTCCAGGAGCTCCGGAGTCGAGGCGGGCGTGGCTGAAGATTGGAAACTGCTGCAGGCACGGTGAGCGTTACGCTGCTGGATGCAGAATAACGCGAAGCGTGTGCTGCTGCCCGGGTGTGGTTTAAATAGCCTTGGAAGTAGTCCCAGGTAAGTATTCTTCCACAGCCCCACCCGAGTAAAAAGTAGTCCCTTAGGTAAAATAGTCCCTCCTAAGCCTCATTTGGCTTGTGGCTTCTTGCAGCATGGTCTGCATCAGGTAAGTTTGCAGCATGGTCTGCATCAGGTAGGTTTTCTACTATGAGCCAGGCGCCCATGGCGCCAGGACTGACTCTATTCTTATGAGTCTGGCGCCATAGGCGCCAGGACTGCACCCAAACAGCCCCTAGCTGGGGTTTTTGGGCTTGCTCCAAATGGCATGATGCCTGCTTCTGGCGTTGCTGGGCCTGGTCTGGTTTCCCGGGGGCAGGCATCATGACAATATGCTGATGATTTTTTATTGCTAGACTGTACAAAGGTGGGCTTGCAGAGATTGATAAATGCTTTTGTAGTTTTCACTTCTAGTATACACTTAAAAATTAATGCTTCCAAAACTACGATGATACGATTGGGTAAGTTTATGAAAAATCAATCTCGTCTAACATGCTTCTGTGAAGGGAAACAAATAAATTGTCAAGAAACTTTTAAATATTTAGGATATTATTTTACAGGTAATGGTTCTACTGCTACGATTAAAAGGCAGTTAGGAGCTAAAACAGACATGATATGGAGACAGATGTGTAAAATTGACGTTAAATTTTGCAGATTTACTGTAATACCTCTGAAGCAATTTTACACTATCTCATGCATGCCTAAACTTACTTACGGTTTGGAATTTTATGATTTAGAGAGTACGGATTTTATGAAAAACCTGGAAAGTGTTATATGGAAAGGTGTTTTGTTTTTTATTCCGAAGTGTATACCAATTGAAGCTATTAGATATGAATTCAGACTGCAATCATTGAGATCAATTATTACATGGAAAAAAATGTTATTGTGGAGAAAATGCTTGGTAAATAACCCCATGTCATTGTATACTATAGCAGGGAAAGACCTATCTAATATCTTCTGCTTGAAATTGAAAGCGGGTATGGAGGATATACTGTTGAAATCAGGTATTCCGATAGAGATGCTGATAACGAATCCCTCGAAAGTGAAATATATATTGAAATATAATGATTGGCAATAGACTGTTAGTTTTGTTTCACAATCAAAAATGGTCAATCAAATGTATTTGTTTTGGAAATTCAAGCCTGTTCTGGAATCTTACTTGGAAAAATATCCTTGTCGAAGCTTTAGAAATACTTTTATGAGATTTCGATTTAATATTCTTAAAACAAATTATATTTTGAAAAGATGGAATCTCCTCAAAGATGCTTGGGGCTGGTGTAGGTATTGTAAAGAAGAAGGGGCTGAAGAAACACTGTTGCACATAATACTTAAGTCCAGCTTTACTTAAGCAACGCATACTATACTTTGACCAATTTATTGAGCATTTGCACTGTGTGAACACAGAACTGCTATGGTTCCAAATAAGAAATAACAGCTCCACTGTCTTAAAACTAAGAAGTATTGCCTTTTTTGAAAAACTTTTGTGATCTTTCTTAAGTCATGCATACAGGAGGAAGAAGAGTCTCCAAATGTAGGCCCTGTTTTACCTCTCTCTGCACATAGGCCTCAACCTCTGACCACAGTGACCCCACCAGGTCCAACATTAAGTCCTGAATTTGTCTCTTTAGAAAGAATGAGACTTGAGTTAGAGTTTAAAAGAATCCAAGCTCAAACTGAATGCAAACATCAAGAACTTAAACTCAGAGAGATGGAATTGAACCATGCACTAGAGATGAAAAAGTTGTCTGTTGAAACTGTTGTCTCTCCCAGAGTCTTCTAGGTCTTCCAGTCCTAAGAGGCTTTGCATGCCCAAAGATGCACTAAGTATGTATGAGGTTAAGCTTGATATTTTGGATTGGTTGGCTGCTTTTGAATATAACCAAATTGATCCAAAGAAGTTAGCAAGGGCTGCTGACTTGTGGGTTGCCAACAGGGCTACTCAAAAGGATTCTGGGGTTACTCAGAAGAAGGATGAGGGAAAGCAGCACAAAAAGGACAAGGAAAACTCTAATAACTCCTATCCAAAAGAGGGCCCCAAACATAACAAGGGTAAGCCACAGGGAAAACTAAATCAGGCTAGTGTACCTTCTGGGCACGAACCAGAAGAAGGTCAGAACAAACTCCCCTTCATAAAGACATTTGGTAAATGTTATGCTTGTGGGTCAACTTACCATGTGAAAGGGGATCCCAGATGTAAGGGTAAACCTTCAGGGATCCACACTGTCTCCTTAGCCTTCTCCTCAGTGGATGAAGTCCCAATGACAAGTGGAAACTTTCACTTACTGGCTGAGGAACCCATGAAAGTCTCAGCCAGTGTTTCTTTAGTATCCCTGGGTCTGTGGGAACAACAGAAGGTAGATGTTTACAACTATATTCCAGACAATACTAAAGAGTATTGCAACGACAGTGTTCTTGTCAATGGTCAGGAGACCCCTGCCATTCGAAAAACTGGGGCCAGCATAACTGTAGTTGATGAATCCTTTTTCAAGGAAGAGGATGTTGCTAAGGCACCCAAAATCTTAACTAAGCTTGCTGGAGGCCCTGTCCAAGTGCTTCCACAGTTACCAGCTCTCATCCTGTGTAATGATATGACTCCCAAGATACCTGTAAGTGTGCAGAGTGAAGTACCTGGGAGAGTCCTGTTGGGGAATGACTTAAAAACTCTTGGAGTTGTATCAAACACCCCCAGGCCTCCCATGAAAAGGAAACCGGAGCAGACTAGGAAGGCCATAGAGAGTACCTTAAGGGGCTCTCCAGAGGAGATTATAGAGGAAACTATAACTCTCAGTCCACAGGATTTACTGACTGCAATTTCAAAGAAGAAGGAGGAAAAGGGGCAACCTAAAACCTCCAGGAAGAAACCAGCCAGCACTCCTGTGCAACCAACAAGGACATCCCTGAGAGGACTGTCCAAGATCACACCTGTGATCCCTCCACCAGCTGAGGCTGAGTGTGTGGAGCAACCTTTTTTTTGGTTGAATCAACTGCTGAGGAATCAGAGCTGGAAGAGGACCTTGCTCCTGTTGGAGATCTGGATCCTGCAGGCCATCCTGAGCTGCAGTCTTTACTGGCAGAAGGTGTACCCCGCAGGGCAGACTTCAGCAGAGGACAAAGAGAGTGTCCTACTCTTGAAGGTCTTCCCCAACAGGCACCTTCCCAGCTGGATGGGCAAGAGCCAGGGAAGCATAGGTTGTACTAGGAAGATGGCCTCTTCTACAGTGAACCAACTGAGTATATCCCAGGGGACTACAGAAGACTTGTAGTGCCTCTTGAAAGCAGACTCCAGTTCCTACAGTTAGCCCATGAGATTCATTTGGCTGGTCACTGAAGTTTTAAGAAGACCAATCAAGGAAAGGCTCTCTTTATAATTCTACTGGCCTAAGTTGGGGTCTGATGTAGATAAGTTCTGTAGGAGCTGTCACACTTGCCAATCCTCTGGCAAGAGTGGAGCCAAGAATGTGGCACCCTTGGTGCCTCTCCCAGTGGTGGGAGTTCCTTTTGAGAGGGTAGGAATCAACATTGTTGGTCCCTTAGGCCCTCCCACATCTCGAGGAAACAGGTTTATCCTGGTTGTAGTAGACCATGCTACTAGGTGTCTTGAAGCTATACCTATGAGGATTGTTACAGCTCAGGCTGTTGCTAAGGCCCTAACTGGTATTTTTACCAGGGTAGGGTTTTCCTAAGGAAGTTATCTCTGACAGGGGATCCAATTTTATGTCCCACTACATGCAGGCCATGTGGAAAAACTGTGGAGTAACTTACAAGTTCTCAAATGCCTACCATCCTCAGACAAATGGATTGGTAGAGAGGTTTAACCGTACAATTAAGAGCATGATAGGTGCTTTAGAGGAACCCCTTAGAAGAAAGTGGGACCTTCCACTGCCATGCCTTCTCTTTGCATATAGAGAAGTCCCTCAGGAGGGAGTAGGATTTAGTCCCTTAGAAATTATTTAGGCCATCCAGTTAGAGGCCCTCTGGCCCTAATTAAGGAGGGGTTGGAGAGTGCTCCTTCCCCTAAGCCAGTGAGAGTCACTGACTATGTGATAGGTCTCCGGAGGAGAATGTCACACATGATGGCAGAAGCATCTGATAACTTAAAAGGTCAGGCTCTGGTCAAACATTGGCATGACCAGAAGGCCAACATGGTTGAGGTTACTCAAAACCAGAAAGTTTTAGTTATGGTACCTACAAGGCAAAGGGCCTTAGAGGACAAATGGATAGGACCCTTCAAGGCTGTGGGTAAACATGGAGAGGTCAACTATCTGGTGGATTTAGGCAATTCTAAGGAGGCTCCCAGAATCTTTCTCACCAACCGTTTAAAGGCTTATGTCTCCAGACCAGAAGTGGGAGCTTTGCTTCTAGCTTCAGCCCAAGAGGAGGAGGAGAGTGAACTTCTACCTGACCTACTCAGAGGCCAGCCTTTAGATGAGAAAGTAGGAGTTTATCTCTCTTCTAACTTGCCACCTGAACAACAGGAGGCGTTCAAGTTTCTGTTAAATCAGTTTGCCTCCCTTGCTAGGCCATAAAGACCGCATATGGAAACTAAGGCACAATAATCATATACTAAAGTGACAGGTCAGACACGAGGTTCATTTTCCACACAATTCTGGTTTATTTCAAAGTATTCTCAGTCGGCCGACTGGGTCTCACGCCTCATGATGTGTGTTCCCAAACACTGTGAGGTGTGAGAGAGAGCAATCAGCGCTCAAGCAGTAATATATACACATTAGACATCATCTTTGTGAAAGCAATTCGATCCGCCCACATACATGTCATACAGGCTAGGGTTCTGTGATTTACAATTATGACAGGTTATGACAAGTCTTCATTCAGCCTAAACATAGTTATTCTAGCAAAGGCAGCAGGGACAGCTTTCTGTTATGGGGAACATGGAGCTCTGGCTCGGCAAGATATTGTGTTCTTAGCAGGGAAACATTCCTTACTACGTTATCTGTGTGTTTCGGCTCATGAGCTAAGGGTCATATAGTTCTGAAGCAGAAAATACCATTCTCCGCGAAGGAGCACCGCTAGAAGAGTATAATTCATGTTTTAACTGCCTTTTACTACAGCGTTTGCAAGATAACCCGGCACCTGGTCTGATGATTTGATGCGGCTTCTGCTTGACTTCAAGGACTTAGTGAGAGAGAAAAACAATGTATTTCTGCACAGTTTGACATTCCTGTCTGTGTTAGTGTTTCAGCATTCAGGCCGTGGCCTCGCACTGTGTGTGAGATTGAAGCATAGAATATATTTGCAAAGCGTTTTGACAGAAAGGAAAAAATCAAATGGCCGACATTACACAAAATGGACGCCCTTTGGTTACATTGACGATTCTTAGGGCGCGATGTTTGCCACATGATGCGATTGGTTTCAGGCCAACATATTATACATATCATTCGACTATAGGGTTACTTTTCTGGTCTACCAAACACTCCTTTTGGCCGTAAGCCAATAGCATCATCCATAGATCGCGTCTTCATCGGACCACTTGTGTCTGATTGCGAACTACCCATACTGTTGTATTCGTCATCAGAAATATTAATTGCCATAAATTCTTTAATTATTTCATTTTCGTGTTGTGCATCTTCACTTAACATGCAAGGAGATTTCGTTCTAATCGCATGTACACACTCATTTGTAACTTGGGAGCAGAGGACTGGCAGGCATTGTATACAACAACAGCAGAACATAACCAAAATTGCAATTAGTTTTCCATCCCCATGATCGCAGCAGTTCCCAAAACCATGAACTTATATTCAGATTCCAACCACCTGTGAGAACATGAATTTCAGAGATTAGGACATGCAATTTTTTTATTGCTTCAATTATCATGGGGGAGGAGTCACTTACGAATACACAGCACGTTGACCCCACCAATTTGCACCATTCTATTCTGAAGTGCAATTAATCTGATTGCTTTTTGTTCCAATGTCATATTATAGAGTATATCTGTAGTTCCATTTATCATTTTTTCCAACACCCTAGACAGTTTGCTTATATTCCATGAATGTATTGCTTGTCCCCAAAATGGCATGAATGATTTCACAATATCCCTTACGATCTGTCCTGCGGTATCATCTGGACATGGCTGAGATCTAGATAGTTTTGATATTTCAGAAGTTTTGGAAAGAAATACACCAGGTAAAAGTATACCTAAATAATAGGTCCCTTCCCAGGTTCTAGGTAACCATGGATAGGCCTTATCTCCACATATACAATAGACAGAACCTCCTATATATAATGGTTTTCCTTCTTGCTCAAGCACAGCGATGTTCATGCATCTAGTGAATGTTCCCACTGGGTGGGAAACCTTTTTTCGTAAGAAAAATGGGACAGAACGCGGACTATGATTAATAATATGAGAGGGAGGCACAGCATGTTTATTTCCTACTGGGGCGATTTCAAAAGTGATTAGGGACTTGTAAGGCCTAGAGAGCCTATCTACTGGACTTGTTGTTACCGTGTTTACTTTGCTTCTGCTTGCAAATACGGAACAACCCAACGGTTCCAATACCAATCTTTCAAATTCATTTATGTTCATTCCATCAAACTGACCAGTGACACTATCATTCCATTTTCTGAAAAATAGCACTCTTAATGATGCCTAACAGGCGGTATTAATTGGCAAAGGATGTACATACCAACCCATTCCTCTTTCCCTGTGCTGGGGTAAATGGGAACAGACCCAACAATTGGACCTATTCAAGATAGCATGGGTCAAATTCATAATCAGTAGCAATGTATTATTGTCATCCCCTTTTCTATGTTTCACTTCTTGTGAGGGGAGAGTATAAGAGCGCACATGCACTGGGCGGCTCATAGTAGGAGCATTGGTAGTAGTCAAGAGAGAGTTCAAAAGATGCACAGTTTCTAGATACCAAAATATTGGGACCAGTGTAATAAAAATGTAAAGCGGTATCATAATCATTAGCATATTATTCTTTCCGAACCAAGTCTTTCTTGCAGTAGGCTTAATCTCTATCTCTACATCATTAACAGCATCGGTGCAGGAGGGATCAAGAGCGAATATAGGCATTGTCTGTAATGTTTATCTCAGGAAAACTTTTTCAGTGTCCATCGGGGAAAGTTCTCCACAGCAACACACGTTAGCAACAAATCGTTGAGGCCAGTCCAGGCTAGCCTGTGTATTGATGATAGCAAGCTGATGTAAATTTGCACAGAGCTCCAAAAAGGCAGGAGGAAGTATCAATTTGATAGTGTCAGTACCACATGCCCCGCTTGTCCGTGCTAGGTTGCAATGGTCCTTGACTTTTCAATGGTAGCACTGGGAAACCACATGTCAGAGCTTTCAATTTGATACAGCTTGATACAGCTCATACACTCCTTTTCCCGAGGCCTCCGTTCCCAGCTTCATCACAAAGGTGAAACAAAAGCTGATCATTTCTGATTTTTTTGAACGTAGATTGTACCTCACAGCTCCAGGTACAGTATGGTCGATGAACAATGCACTCTCATTTCCAGATGCAGGATCAGTGCCAGCTTGAGATGCACTGCGTGATGATGATAAGGCAGCAGTCGGACAAAGTTGAGGCACCTTTGGCTTTTCGATCTTTGTTGCAAACTCCCCAGGCCCTTTCTCAGGCTTAGGAAGCATTTCTGACAGAGAACTGGCGATGATATCTTTGTGATCAAGTGCAGATGTCTTTCTTTCGATTTCAGGATCATCAAGCTCTTTCTCATGTGGCGTGTGTGTTGCGTGGATCCAATGCTTTCGTCCATTCACTCGGACTGCAGTCTACGTAGCCAGTAGCACCTGGAAGGGTCCCGTCCAGCGCTGTGCAAGTGAAGACTTTCTTTCAAATATTTTGATAAGCGTCCAGTCTCCAGGCTGTAGACAATGTCCTGGGCAGGTATATCTGACAGGAAGAGCCTCCTGAACCTGCTGCTGAATCAAACGCAAGTTTTGAGTCAACTGTTTACAGTAGTCAATAAGTAATGGGTACTCTATATCCCTCAATCATTTCGGCCGAGAGGCATTCCAAACATTCGCTGGTCTCCCCATCACGATTTCGTAAGCGGAGAGACCAGTCCTCGCCTGTACAGTTGTTTGCATGCAAAGTAAAGCTAGTGGTAGTGCATCGGGCCATTTCAAATTTCTCCCTGCACATATTTTGCTAAGTTTGTTTTTCAGGATACCGTTCTGGCATTCTACTAAACCGGCACTCATCAACCAGCCATGATAGTGCACATTTGTGCAGGTCTCCAGATTGATAAAGTGCCGGCCGTTATCTGACCATATGACACGGGGTAGCCCGAAATGGGAAAAATATTCTTTTAGCATGGCTTTAGCTGTGGACATAGCTGTACAATCTTCCAGGGGATAGGCCTCTACCCATTTACTGAATGTGCAGACCATGTAACGCTCACCTGACTCCCACGGAGGCGCTGGTCTGGTTTGGAGTGCTGTTGCCTCTTCAATGGTAAAACACAGGACTCGAAATATGGAATGGACCGGCCCTTCGAATTTGACTTGTCTGGCTCGCAGAAATACCCTCCTGTGCGTGAAAAGGAAGTATTAGCGATCGGAGGAACAATGCTCAAACCTACCACACCCATCTTCCCCTCCACGAGACCCTTCCGTGATTCCCCGTGAATTCTCACCTTAGGGTCTGGAAGGATGAGCTCTCCATCCAGCTTCGGTAGCTGGGGCGCGTTGAGGTCCAGTTACTTCACTGGAGCGTGGTGTTATGAGAGTTCAGAATTGCTTGAAAATCCGGTAAGATATAGTTAAAGTTCAAATGCCGGTCCAAGCTTTTAATAATAATTGTCTTTTGCTTCTTTTGCAGATGCCGAATAAAGATTCCGCGGTTGGCCGTGACACCGAAGAAGGAAGCTTAGGTGAGTCTTTTTTTTTCCCCATAGGGGCCGGGGTACGGCAATGCCGGAGGATTGGCGCCGACCCGAAGTGAGATGTGCAATCTCAGGTAAGTCTGTAATGAGCGTTATTATAATGTCTTTGCATTCGCTCACTAATGTTTGTGTTCTTTCCCCATAGGGGCCGGTGTTTGGAAATGCCAGGGATGAGGCACCGACCCGATGCGAAAAAGGAAAACCCAGCAGGTAAGTATTATGGTAGAAATTAAGGATTCCCTATTCTCTTCCCTACCTCACCTTTGTTCTTGTCTTTTTTCCTTAGGCACCAAAAAAAAAGGCCGAGGATCCTGGTGGTCGCTGATGATCGTGCCGGCGCCTGGTAAAGGTGAGTAGAATGCGGCGCTGCAGCGGGCGACGCGATGCGCCTTTTAAAATGAATGTCTTTCTTTGCAGGTTAGTTGAGGAGAAGATTCCGGGATGCAGATTCAGCAGGTAAATGTCTTCTCTCTCCTTTTCTATTCCTTTCTCCCCCTTGCAGGTGTTCCAGGATGGTGACAGGCGTGGCTGAAGCCAGGATGCAGGAGCAGACACGGTGAGCATCCAGCTGCTAGATGCAGAACAACGCAAAGCGTTGTTAGAGAAATGGATTTGGTAACTTCAATAAACCAACGATTGTACAGAATACCAGCATAAAAGGATACATGTAGGGTAGATTTTACCAAAAGGATACACGTAGAGTCTTCCAGAGACGACTTGATGTACCGTATCTGTTGAATAGCGACCTTCCAACTGACGGCACTATTTGACTGTTAAGGAAACAGCCCAAGGGAGGAATCAGTGGAAAGGGCGAGTAAATATATAGGAACCGCCAGCCTGTTAGGAGAAGGATAAAGAAGATATTAGGAGCTGATGGAGATAATATAAGGCAGTATGTTTCGGTTCGAAAAGCCACTAACCTGTTTTCTTTTAAAGGCAAGAAGTGTGTAGGAACGATCAACCTGCTACTGTTGTGTCTTTAGTAATCCCCACAATAGAAGACTTCTAACCAACGACAGGGAAAGGAAGGTTAGTAGGGAAAAACTAACCCGCACGAAACGAGGGCCACACTAGATTCGGGATGGTGCACGCAGGATAGCGTCCATAAAGTCTCAGTGTACTTGATGTATGAAGGTGAAGAACAGAGACAAAGATTGGAGTAACAATGGAAGTTCGTGGGATGAGAAGAACCGAAATACAAGCTGGTAAGTCCTTTGCAGGAGTTGCCCTGAGAGGTTGTACAACAGACAAGAGTAGAGGAAACCTCTCTCACCTTTGAAGGAGTAAGAATGTTCGCTCCGTGAATATAGCTGGTTGGAGACAATGGTGAGTCCAGAGCGCAGCCCCTCAGAGAGAGCTGCAGGTACAACAATAGGAGGCTGCAGAGAGTTCGGAATATTCAGGTGGCAGTAGCAGGGTAATGTGGCCAGGACAGCGGAGGCAGCCAATACCGGATAATGGCCCCGCGGGAAAGACTGCAGGTGCCGCTTCGGGAGGTTGCATAGTTCGGAATATTCAGGTGGCTGTCACAGCGTAATGCAGCCAGGACGGCGACTCAATAGGAGATCGAGTAGCCAAGCGTATTCCGTGGAGGAGCAAGGAAAGAAGCAAGAGCAACGGCTCCGGAACGTAGAACGTAGAACTAACGACGATCAGAAGCGCCGAATACCGGAACTTCCGGGTTTAAGTACGTGTCAGCTGATTAATGCGTAACACATGACCAACGCATTGTCAACTGGCTACCGCGTATGCCGGAAAGTCCTTAAAGAGGCACTACGCACATGAAGGTGGAATAGAAGGAAGGTATGTAAACAAAGTACAAGTCATAACCAAATGTTGCGAATAATGTCAACGTATTCTTTTGCCGGGTAGTTTATTAAACAGCCGCCAGCGAGTGTAGAACGGTCTAGCCGTTCGCTGGGCTGAATGACAAGACGTCGAGAAGAAGCCATTGGCAGGCATGACAGTGCCATCCCCCAAAGAGCGCCCCACCCCCCTAGAAGCGTGAAACCGGCGCAACAGAGCGGGGGCATGGATGTTGGACAATGGTTCCCAGGAACGATCCTCGGGGCCATAACCCTTCCAATCAATGAGATAGTGAGGAACCCCTGCACGCAACCTAACATCCAGAATAGCCTTCACCTCGTGCTCCTCTGAACCTCGTACCGAGACTGCCAGAGGCTTAACCGGCAACCGAGTTCCAGCGGCCAAAGGTTTAACGAGAGAGACGTGAAACACTGGATGAACCCTCCAACGAGAAGGCAGTTCCAAACGGACGGCCACAGGGTTAAGTACTTTAGTAATCCTATAAGGACCTACAAAACGGGGTAGCAGTTTCTTTTTTCCAGGTATTTTCAGATGTTTGGTGGATAGCCAGACTGACATACCAACTTTGTATTGAGGAGCGACAAGTCTGTGTTTGTCAGCATGCTGTTTTGAGCGACCTTGGGCTTCTTCCAGGTTCTTTTTGATACTGGCCTGTAGGGAAGTGATGTTCCGTAGTTTGTTGACCGCCCCAGGGACAGAACCGGGCAATTCAGGATGAACAGGAATCGAACGAGGATGCTGACCATAAAGTGCGTAAAACGGTGATACACCAGTGGAGGCATGCACCGAGTTATTATACGCAAATTCGGCCGCAGGCAGAACTGCAAGCCAGGAGGTCTGATGTTGTAGCAATAGACATCGTAGGTACTGTTCCATGACGCCATTAACCCGTTCTGTCTGCCCGTCAGTCTGCGGATGATAAGAACTAGATAGACGTATGTCTATCAAAAGTGTAGATGTTAAAGCCTTCCAGAAACGAGAAGCGAACTGCAATCCCCTGTCTGTGATCACTACTGCAGGAAGACCAAAAAATCGGAAGACGTGTTTCAAAAAGTGATCCGCCAAGACAATGGCAGTAGGAATACCTTGACATGGTATGAACAGGGCCATTTTAGTGAAGTAATCAACGACAAGCCACACCGTGTTAAATCCCTGTACGGGAGGTAGTTCCACTACAAAGTCCATAGAAACCATGTACCAAGGTTTGTGAGGCACTGGTAAAGGCTGCAGCAATCCCATGGGTTTTCTCGATGTGTTTTTACATTGAGCGCATACAGCACAGGAAGAAACGTAGTCTATGACATCGCGTGACATACCCGGCCACCAAGACCATCGCTGAACCAATTCCAACGTTTTCTTTTGACCAGGATGGGCCGCGACTAATGAGTCATGACCCCATTCCAGTGCCTTGAGACGGGTCTTGTCCGTGGGTAGATACAAAAGACCGTTGTAGTACGGGAGACCATCGTTGACATCCAGATTCAATTCCAAAACCTTTTGAGGGTTTTACGAGACCCATTTGGTTATTTCCTGTTTGAGGGAAGGTTGAGCAGAACAACTGCAAATAACCTTTTCTGCCAATAAAGTGGGTTTTGGGTCAACACCATCGACCCGACCAGAATGGAGACGTGACAATGCGTCTGCTTTGGTGTGGTCTTTGGCTGGATGATAAGAGATATGCAAGTCGAACTGGGCAAAGAACGAGTGCCAAAGAGCTTGTCTAGCAGTTAGGCATTTCATCGATTTTATTTCTTGAAGATTGCGATGGTCTGAATACACAAGTACCGGATGTTTTGCCCCAAGAAGATGGTGTCTCCATGTTAAGAACGCGTCTTTTATCGCCAGTAGCTCTTTCTCTGTGACAGTGTAGTTCCTTTCATAAGGGGCTAATTTACGTGAGAAAAACGCCACTGGGTGTTCCTCTCTAGTGTACGCACATTCCTGTGAGAGGATAGCCCCTATAGCCAAGCTGGAAGCGTCAGCCTCTACTATAAAGGGTGTATCAGGATCAGGATGCTGTAGGACAGGGGCTGATGTAAAGGCCTCTTTCAGCATATCGAAGGCCTTTTGTGCCTCTGTCGACCAGTGAAATGGAGCTTTAGGACTGGTCAAGGCTGTGAGCGGTGCTACTATCTTAGAAAAAGAGTGGATGAATCTCCGATAAAAATTAGCGAAGCCCAGGAAGGATTGTAAGGTTTTGACTGAGTTAGGAACAGGCCAGTCTAGGATTGCTTTGACCTTGGAATGACTCATTCTCACCCCCTTACTGGTGATATCATACCCTAAGAATTCAACTTCCTGAGTGTGGAATACACATTTTTCGGCTTTAACGAATAGGTGGTTTTCTCTCAATCTTTGAAGTACTTTGATAACATGTGTGAGGTGATCCTCCATGGAGGTCGAATAGATCAGGATGTCATCTAGGTAGACGACCATGAATTGATCAATGTAGTCGCTGAAGATATCATTCATAAAATATTGGAACGTTGCGGGGGCGTTGCACAATCCAAAAGGCATGACTAAATACTCATAGAGACCGTACCGGGTCTTAAAAGCGGTCTTCCATTCGTCGCCCTGTCGAATACGTACGAGATTGTACGCCCCCCGCAAGTCCAGTTTAGTGAAGATGAGAGAAGCACCCTGTTGGTCTAGGAGTACATTGATTAACGGTAACGGGTACTGATTTTTTACAGTGATAGCATTGAGGGCCCTATAGTCAATGCACGGGCGTAGGTCCCCTTCTTTCTTCGGGACGAAGAACAGGGGTGAAGCAGCTGGTGACCGGGAAGAGTGAATAAAACCGTTTTCCAGGGCTTTATCGATGTACTCTTTCAGTACTTCATCCTCCCGTTGGGTAAGTGAATAGACACGCCCTGTAGGAGTCTTGGCGCCAGCCACCAACTCTATAGGACAGTCATAAGGCCTGTGAGGTGGTAACACTTCTGCTTTACCTTTATCAAACACATCGGCGTATGCCCCATACTCCCGAGGTACCAGGATGGGTTTGTTAGTAAGCGAGCCGATGCTAGGAGCCCCCACTAGGAATGCCAACACTGGAGAATGGCTCCCTTTAGATCCCGGAAGGCACTTATTGTTGCAAAAATCAGAGGGGTATTGAATGAGGCCTGTGGGCCAGTCAATGATAGGATTATGCAGTTAGAGCCATGACAATCCCAATATCAATGGGTATTGAGGTGCAGCTATCACATCAAAGACCAGAAGTTCCGTGTGACCGTCAGGTAAAGACAGCTTAATTGGGATGGTCTCTTCTGTTACCAACCCGGAAGAAGACAAAGAAGAACCATTGATGTTATGAACTGCTTCTGGAACCAATTTAAGAACCGTGGGTATAGCTGACCGGGCCACAAACGTTACATCCATGTAGCAATTAGAGGCGCCTGAATCAAGCATAGCTTGGGATTGTAAAGTCGTCCCGTTAAATTCTAAGGACACTGGTACTGATATGGAGGAAGCCATGTAGACAGAGGAGTCCTGTTTGGTACTCGGCAAAGGGACCCCTGCTATTGCCGAGCTTTGACGTTTCCCGTCTTTCTAGGCGGTTTCTTGGGGCAAGACGCTAATATGTGTTCACAGGAGCCACAGTACATGCATAAGTTGTTCTTGCGGCGGTTTTCACGTTCAGAATTAGACAGACGGCCGCGTACTGCGGCTATTTGCATGGGTTCAGGTTCGCAAGCAGCGGACTGAGAAGCTTCAGAACGACCAGGTGTTGACATGAAGGGTTTCTTTTCTCCTTTCCTGGCGGATCGTCGGGCGTCTATTTGGAGGACCAGATCTAGAAGGTCCGAAAACGCTGACGGAACCACAGGGACCGCTGACAAGACGTCTTTTAACTCTTCAGATAAGCCTTTATAGAAGACTGCTGACTTCTTGTCCTCAGGCCATTGGGTTTCTGCTGTGAGTTGATTGAAACGAGCAAGGTAGGCCAATAAGGTCTGATTGCCTTGCTGTAAGCTTAATAGTTCAAGATCCGTAGCCTGGGTAGCGTGTCGCATATCGAAAATTTTACCCATGGCCAACAATAGAGCGTCACAGTCATACAACAAAGGACTGTTTGATTCGAGCAAAGGATTAGCCCATGCCGCAGCCTTTCCCCCTAGATACGACAGCACGAAAGCTGCTTTAGTGGTCAAATCTGGGAAAGAGCTGGGTCAACATAGGAAGTGAAGCCGACACTGGTTTACAAAGGTGCGAAAGTTCCTAGGTTCCCCCATAAACCTCTCGGGAGGGGCTAAAGGAAACTGGGTTGGCATGAGCACCTGTACGGGGTCCCTTTGAGTGGCCTGGAGACCCGAACCCGAGGCCACGGGATTCAAGCCTGCCACCCCCTGTGGAGATGCGTGCATGGCATCTTGCAGCATGTCCATACGGTGGCGCAATGTATCCTGAGCTGATATCATTTCCTGTCTCAGGTCAGGCACCAGCTGAGTGAGTACAGTTAAGGGATCGGAACCCTCCATTTTTAGGCTTCTGATTCTGTTAGAGAAATGGATTTGGTAACTTCAATAAACCAATGATTGTACACAATACCAGCATAAAAGGATACATGTAGGGTAGATTTTACCAAAAGGATACACGTAGAGTCTTCCAGAGACGACTCGATGTACCTCGTATCTGTTGAATAGCGACCTTCCAACTGACGGCACTCTTTGACTGTTAAGGAAACAGCCCAAGGGAGGAATCAGTGGAAAGGGCGAGTAAGTAGATAGGAACCACCAGCCTGTTAGGAGAAGGATAAAGAAGATATTAGGAGCTGATGGAGACAATATAAGACAGTATGTTTCGGTTCGAAAAGCCACTAACCTGTTTTCTTTTAAAGGCGAGAAGTGTCTAGGAATGATCAACCTGCTACTGTTGTGTCTTTAGTAATCCCCACAATAGAAGACTTCTAACCAACGACAGGGAAAGGAAGGTTAGTAGGGAAAAACTAACCCGCACGAAACGAGGGCCACACTAGATTCGGGATGGTGCACGCAGGATAGCGTCCATAAAGTCTCAGTGCACTTGATGTATGAAGGTGAAGAACAGAGACAAAGATTGGAGTAACAATGGAGGTTCGTGGGATGAGAAGAACCGAAATACAAGCTGGTAAGTCCTTTGCAGGAGTTGCCCTCAGAGGTTGTACAACAGACAAGAGTAGAGGAAACCTCTCTCACCTTTGAAGGAGTAAGAATGTTCGCTCCGTGAATATAGCTGGTTGGAGACAATGGAGAGGAATGGTGAGTCCAGAGCGCAGCCCCTCAGAGAGAGCTGCAGGTACAACAATAGGAGGCTGCAGAGAGTTTGGAATATTCAGGTGGCAGTCGCAGGGTAATGCGGCCAGGACAGCGGGGGCAGCCAATACCGGATAATGGCCCTGCGGGAAAGACTGCAGGTGCCGCTTCGGGAGGTTGCAGAGTTCAGAATATTGAGGTGGCTGTCACAGCGTAATGCAGCCAGGACGGTGACTCAATAGGAGATCGAGTAGCCAAGCGTATTCCGTGGAGGAGCAAGGAAAGAAGCAAGAGCAACGGCTCCGGAACGTAGAATTAACGACGATCAGAAGCGCCGAATACCGGAACTTCCGGGTTTAAGTACGTGTCAGCTGATTAGCGCGTAACACATGACCAACACATTGTCAACTGGCTATCGCGTATGCCGGAAAGTCCATAAAGAGGCATTATGCACATGAAGGTGGAATAGAAGGAAGGTATGTAAACAAAGTACAAGTCATAACCAAATGTTGCAAATAATGTCAATGTATTCTTTTGCCGGGTAGTTTATTAAACAGCCGCCAGCGAGTGTAGAACGGTCTAGCCGTTCGCTGGGCTGAATGACAAGACGTCGAGGAGAAGCCATTGGCAGGCATGACAAGCGTGGATTGCTGCTTGGGTGTGGCTTAAATAGACTTCAAAGTAGTTCCAGGTATGTATACTTCCTCCAAAGGTATGCATACTTCCTCCAATCACACCTGTGTGGTTAAGTAGTCCTGAAGATAAAGTAGTCCCATTCAGGCCTCTGGATGGTCTGGATGTTGCAGTATGGTCTGCATCAGGTACGTCTTTCACCAAGCACCTTCTTACACACAAGTTCCCCTTTATGAGCCTGGCGCCAAAGGCGCCAGGATTGAGTCCAAAGGGCCCCTATTTGGGGCTGTTGAGGCTTTCCCAAGTAACATGATGTCTGCCTCTGGGGGTGCTGGACCGGGTCTGGCTCCTTGGAGGTAGGCATCATGACAGACCACCACGAGGACATACTTATAGTTTTGGCACCTCTCCATTTCTATGAAATCAAAATGGATGACTTCAAATGGCATGGACGGTGGGCCAAAACTTCCTACTGGCGTCATTGTTCCTTTTTCAATGTTATGTTGTAAACAAGTCATACAATTCTGAACCAATCTTTCAGCAGTTTTTCTAATGTGTGGATTCTGCCATACAGAATCCAGATGTTGAATCATTTGTCTAGCACATATGTGTGTTGTACTGTGGGCCATGGTAACCATAGCCATTACATAGGCATTTGGTAACATCCTTCGGTTATTTTTCTTGTCCACCCAACAACCTTCAGAATCTAATTCTGCTGGACCCTCAGACCAGTTTTTTATTTAATCTACAGTAGCTTCTGTTTGCATTTCCTTAACTGTTGCAATTCCATTCTCTATCATGCAGGGTACTTCTTCTATTTTTTCGACATACATTTTTGTGTGTAAATCAGTGGCAGTTTGTTTCGCAATTTTGTCTGCAAATGCGTTTCCCTTTCCAACATTACATGTTATTTCTTTATGTGCTTCACATTTCATTATCGCGAATCGCTTGGGGAAGCGCAAGTGCTAACAACAGTTTAACTATTAAAGTGGCATGTTGGATTTTGGTCCACTGTGATGTCAGGAAACCTCTTTCAGCCCATAATCGACCAAAATTGTGTACCACCCCAAAGGCATATTGACTGTCAGTATATATATTTACATTGAGGTTTGCAGAAATTTCACATGATCTTGTCAACGCTATTATTTCTGCAGCCTGTGCTGAGTTATATGGGATTCTTTTGCTTTATAAAATACTTTTCAGTGTAGTGATGGCATAAGCAGCAGTTGATGTGCCATCTGGTAATTTAAAACAAGAACCGTCACAAAACAGTTCTCCATCTGGCTATTTCTGTGGGGTATCAGTTAGGTCAATTCTTCCTTTTGTCTCTTGTTCTGTAACCATCAAGCAATCATGGGGGAATTGTTTTTCACCCCCTTTGTCATGTGGAGGGGGCAATAACTCGGCCGGATTTAAAGCACAACACCTCATAATTTGGATATGTGGTGCAAATAGAACTATCTCATACCTTGTTAATCTGGCTGATGTAAGGTGTTGCGTCTGCGTTCTATTTAAAAGAATTACCACTGAGTGAGGTACCATTCTGCAGCATCTAATAATTCGGCCGAACTCTTTAAAATCTGCAAGGAGCTTGCAAACCCTGCTGCAGTCTC
Source organism: Ambystoma mexicanum (assembly GCF_040938575.1). NCBI lineage: Eukaryota > Metazoa > Chordata > Amphibia > Caudata > Ambystomatidae > Ambystoma > Ambystoma mexicanum. Next base: position 1,348,439,248 of record NC_090930.1, read on the forward strand.
TACCTCTCCTGTCCCCTCCCAGGCCCTCTGCACGGCACTGGCCGCTCACTTCATCTCTAAAACTCAGGACATCCTGTCCTCACTCTCCTCCTCTCACCTCCCCCCCTCTATTCCCTGCTCTACGTATGGCCCCTCTGCAGCCACCCCTCCTCTCTCCTTCTCTGCCTTTCCCCTGTTTTCTGCTGACGAGGTTTGGAGACAAGTCCGATCTATGAAAGTCTCGTCAAAACAGGTCCATCCCTGTTCCTCCAAAACTATCAAGGACCACATTGACTCTTTGGCTCCTGCCCTTGCTGACTTCTGCAATCACTCCTTCGCCTTTGGAGTCTTCCCATCCCCTCTCAAGCACTCCCTTGTGCACCCCCTTCTTAAGAAACCCTCCTCTGACCCCTCTTGCACTGATAACTATCCCCAATCTCTATCACTCCCTTCCTGGGCAAGCTCCTGGAGAAACTGGCCATCTCCCAGCTTAATCTCCATGCTGAATCTGTTGGTAGTCTTCATGACCATCAGTCTGGCTTCAGAGCCGCCAGAAGCACGGAAACTGCTCTCTGGAACATCCGTGAGGACCTGAACTCGAATCTTGACTCTAACACTCCATGTGTTCTCATTTTGCTTGATCTCTCTTCTGCCTTTGACACTGTCAACCATACCATCCTGCTCAACCGTCTCCGTGATAACCTGGGTATCACTGGTCAGGCTCTGGCGTGGCTGTCCTCTTTCCTCTCCAATCGACCCTCCCAGGTCCAACTGGGGTCTTTCCTCTCTGACATCTTTTTCTCTACCTGTGGTGTCCTACAGGGATCTAACCTCTCTCCTTGGCTGTTTAACCAGTATCTGGCACTCCTCGCCCACCGCATCGCTGCTCTCTGCCCCTACTTTCAGTGCTATGCGGATGATAGCCAGCTCATTTTCAGGCTACCCTCGGCCTCCTCTTCTCCTTCGCTCATCTCTGACTGTCTTTCTGCTATCCAGGAATGGTGTGCCACCAACGACCTCTGCCTTAATGCCAGTAAGACTGAGATTCTACTCATCGGCACACCCACTCCCTCCTTCCCTGCAGCTCTCTGGCTGGCCTCTCTTGGCCCTCTTCCTGCTCCTACCTGCAAGGCAAAAAACCTTGGGGTCATCTTCGACTCCACACTCTCCTTCTCTCCTCACATATCCGACGTCTCTAAGAAGTCACACTACCAGCTCCACCTCTTCCGAGGTATCCTTCCTTTCCTCTCCTTCCCCCAGAAGCTCACTGTCTCTAGAGCCCTGGTTCTCTCTAAGCTGGACTACTGTAACAGCCTCTACCTAAATCTGCCTGCCTCTACTCTCCGCCCTTTGCAACTCATCCAGAACAGGACTGCGAGACTTGTCCTTGGCCTCAAGCCCAGGGACCGTATCTCTCCAGGACTGAAATCACTACACTGGCTCCCAGTGACTGCGAGGATCAAGTTCAAAACCCTCTGCATTGTGCACAAGGTCTTCTGGGGCCTTGGGCCAAAATACCTTCAACTCTCTCTTCCTAAATATCTTCCTTCTCAAGCTCTTCGCTCATCCGCCTCCAACTCCCTCAGGGTCAGCCGCTTCTCCAAACAACGAGTTGGGGGCAGATCTCTCTCCGCTGCAGGGGCCTCCCTCTGGAACAGCCTTCCTGCCTCCTTGAAACTCGAGGAGAACCATCTCCGGTTCCGGAAGCACCTCAAAGCCTTTCTCTTTGCCTCCGCCTTCTCTCCCCCTCTCCCCTGCTAAACTTACTGAAACTGCACTGAATCTGCAACTGGGCCACTTACCGCTCTCGGTCCTTGGCCCAGCCACTCTCCCCTGCACTGCCTCCCTGGCAACCCCCTGCACTGCGGGACTGTGTCTGTATCCCTACAGCCCCCCTTCCCAGCACTTTTCTGCACTTATCTTGCACTTGCCACTAGCTGACCCTTGTTATTTATCCTGTATGCTCTTAACCCTGTACTGCACTCTCCCCTTTCCAACTCCCCTTTGCACTTTTCCCCTCCCCTCTACCCTTGCACTATCTGAATGACACGTGCCTAGTAGGATCGTTGTCTGTCTCCTCTTGTTCCCCCCGCCTCGTCTTTCCTTGAAACACTTGTGTATAGGCGCGTTACAAATGCCATATCATATCATATCATATCATTATGGTTAAAGCGTGACCTAAAACTATTCCCTCGGTTTGTTTTACTGACACAGCGGCTGCAGCAACATCTCGCAAGCAACGTGGCAAAGCACATGCAACAGGATCCAACGTGGAAGAGAAGTAGCCACATGGTCTATTTCTCCCCACGTGTTCCTGGGTCAAAACAGCCAAAGCACATCCATTATTTTCATGCACAAATAACTTAAAACTCTTGTCGTAATTTGGCGTGCCCAAAACTGGAGCTGAATACAATGCAGCCTTGAGCAGGTCAAATGCTTCTTGACATTCCATGTTCCATGGCAAAGGTAAGGTAACATCCTTCCTTGTAAATGCCACGATTGGTTTCACGATCATCGAAAAGTTAGCGATCCACTGCCTACAATATGAAACCATGCCAATTAAAGCTCTGACTTCTTTCTGCGTATTTGGAATAGGTATATCAGAGATGCTTTCTATTCTTTCTGGTGTCAATCTTCTTCCCTCCTTCGAAAGGAGGGAGCCCAAGTAGGCCACTTCCTTTCGACAATACTGGAATTTTTTTAGCGAAGCTTTGTGTCCATGTGCTGCTAAATGTGTCAATAATGCATCTGTACTCTCTTTACAAATATCTTCTGTGTCTGCTGCTATCAATAGATCGTCTATGTACTGTAGTAATATGCAGCCTGCCTGTCACACTTTGCCAGAATTCTCACCTGTTTATCTTTCGACGTCTTGGACTGGGGTTTCTCCTTCTTCCGGACAGCTCGGGTCTTGTAGAGACACGGTCGCCCATCCTCCGTCGCCAGCGTGCAGGTGAAATCCGACCAAGTTAAGTATGCGTTCAAATCCAGGGAGGAAGAGCGATAATTCGCAGAGTCCCGGGAGGAAAGAAGCCAGGAAGGAACCAGGACAAGCACAAGGGCGGTAAGGAATAAGCGCTACGGGCAGCAAGGCCTTAGGAAGGAGGGCACTGATAAGACAGCTAGGGTAGAGGAGAGGGCTAAACAGAACCTGGAAAGGAAGAGTACTAGCACAAGGAAAGTACGACCACACTTGCTGAAGTTCAGGAAGTTAGCGTTGAGACGCAAAGCGCCGTGGGGCGTGTCCCTTTTCAAGGAACTGGCGAACTTCTGGAAACGCCAGAGCTGTAGTCTTGCACTAGCGTCGGCCATGTTGGGTGTACCTTGGAAGGAATGTAGCAATGTCTTATGGACCATATAGTCCAGAAGGGACTGAAAAGTCGAATCATGACACTGCTGGTAGTTCAAGCATATCTAGTTGTTCCTTCAAAGCTCTACTGTAAATACTGCGTAATTCGTGTGAATGTAAATGAACGTCTTCCTAGAGTAAAAGCAAACAAATATCTGCTATCTGGATGCACTGGGATACTAAAAAACGCATTTTTAAAATCAACTACACTAAAATACGATGCAGAGGCTGGAATCATAGTCAAAATTGTAGTCACATCCGGGACTAATGGGAATTGCGGATCAACCACTTTATTTACTCTGCGTGAATCAATTATAAAACAGTAAGGTATATCATTACCTCCTTTCTTGTAAACCGGAAGAATCAGACTATTGCAAGTACTACCAGAAGTTTCTTCAATTACATTTCTATTAATCAAATATGATACAATGCATTTCAACGTTTTTTCTCCCTCAGCTGAAATTTTATATTGCGGAATACGCGGCAATGTAATACCTTCTTACAGAACAATTTTCACTGGCTCTACTTTTAAACAACCAACATCATTATCATTCACTGCCCATATACATGTCGGTACTTTACTCAATTCAGTCGGTAGTGGCTTCGATACAGATTGCGATACAGGAGTCTTTTGTGGCGAGATTGTAAAATACACTCCATCAGGAGAACAATAAATGACTGCATTCAATTTCTTCAACAAATTTAATCCCAACAAATGTTCCCCGCAATTTTTCGTCAAAAGAAATGGGCAAGATTCAGTGAATGGGCCTAGTGTTATGGGTACTGGTTGTGACACTGGACTAATTACTGGCGTACCTGAGAACCCTACTGAGACATTCTTATGCCCTGACTGTGGTATTTCTGGAACCCGCTGATGGTCAATTGAAAATTTTTGTGCACCTGGGTCCACTAAAAACATTTGCTCCCTATTCCCAACCTTCATTTCTACGTAGAGCCCTTTCTGGTCTATGGGAATAGATACTGGTTCCAACCCCTGTCTCGGGCTGTCCTAGTAGAAAAGTACATCATCAGATGTAAAGTCACCAGAGTAATATGCATTGGACTGATTGTCAAATATATTCCCACCATTGTATTGTTTCGTTGTTGATTCTGATTCTGGTTCTGATTCCGATTACCCTGGTTATCCTGAAATTGTGACGCTCTTTGGTTTCTATTCTGTCCTTGTATTCCCGGACGACCTCTATTCTGTCTTCTAGGAAAAGTCCTATTTCTATTCTTTATATGCGGGCACTGTGCTCGCCAATGGCCTTCTTGTCTACAATAGGCACAATGATTAATCCCTATTGAACCTCGTTGCATATTGGACGCTAATGAAAATTGGACTCTGGACAGTGAGTTCCCACCACCTCTATTATTGTTTGCTACTTGCTGTAACAGTACTCTTGTTTTCAAATTACCTTTGTCCCTCAGTTCCTTATCCTTTTCTGAATTTACTCTGTTCTCATAATACTGGGCCATACGTAATACTTCACTTTGTGTTTTTGCTTGCCATGCACTTTCAGATGTCATTATTAGACTTTGAATTTTCGGTAGCAACCCTCGCACAAACTTATCAACAAACAATCTCTTCCCGGGTTCAGTACTTAGATCTTGACCACTAAAATCTGCAAATACTTCTTCAAATCGATTAAAATAATCTGTCACTCCTTCCTCTTTGCCCTGCAAACAAGCAGTCAATTTATCCCAAACTATTTTCTTTTCGGGCACCAAAGTTTTCAATTTCTCTACTATTTGCGATGGTAGAGCCAACATTACTTGCAGTGGTTTCTCTCCAACCTTTCTCTCACTATCAATTCTAGTCAAATTCTCCCATGTGTCACCTAACATCGGCGCGTCATTTATATTTCTAACCTGTTTCCATATGTCTACAGGAAGAATCATGGGAAACAATAAATCAATGTCACTCAATGTAAACACAGATGAATTCAGAACAGATTCAATTTCCTTATAGAATCCTGACAGGTTCTTCCTAATTTCAGGGATCGTCTGCTTTATAGTATTTACCTCTTGCCTCAAAAAAGGGACATGTACAAACTGTGCGATGTAATGAGCTTCTATCGTTCGCGCTGGAGTCCCTCCAGAGGCAGCAACTTCTACTTTCGGGACAAAAGTGGGAGGCACCTCCCTCATGGGTCATTGCAAACTAGGCGTTTCTACATTTGTTCGTCTATTAAGCAACAAAGCTAAATCAAGTGAATAAACAGTCGTTCCAGTTTCAGGCGAAAATGCTCTTTTATAAACTGGGCCTCATTACACGGATGGCGGTAAGGGAATAACGATACCGGTAAGGGATTACCGGTATTGCTAAATTCCCTTGCCACTCACGACCCGGATAACCGCTATTAGCGGCACCGCTAAGAACGGTGCCACTAATAGCGGCTAGTTCGCGGGTGCGCGACCCCTCATGTCGGCAATAGCGGCATGGCGCTAATAGCAGACCATCACAACCCATCCGGACATGCTAATAGCGGCATGGATTTGGCAAAAAAAGCCCATACCGGCATGGAGAAAATACCGGTATCGCAAACCACCCGTTAAGAGACATGAGCAGTGTTCCCACCTGCCACAGGTGGCCACAATCAGCACAGGTGGAGGCAATGGAGACTGGGGCAGCAGAAAAGGAGCACACCCCTTCCCACACAAAGATGGTTCCAATACTTGCAACACAACATGGGCTGGAGAACATGATTGCATTGCAGCACCAACAACAACAGGCAGCACAGAGGAGACGCAGGATGAGGAGGAGGGTGAGACAGGCCCAGCAAGCCCCACCAGTGCGCCTAGTCATACCACAGAAGCAGCCACCAATCCCCAGGATTCTAGCATGTCCATTCAACCTAACCCCTGAGCAGATACACACCCTGTACCGTCTGGACCGGGATACCATCACCACCATTGTGGACATGATACATGACGACATTGTGAGCCTCATAGACATCCGTACTGCCATCCCCCCTCCACTGAAGGTGGTAAATGTGCTCCACTTCCTGGCCACAGGCACCTACCAGAATACCGTAGGGCAGATGCATGGCATATCACAACCAGTATTCTCACCCACGATGACCCAGGTGCTCGATGCCCTCCTGGAGCACACAAGTGAACACATATCCCTGCCACGAACTGCCCAGGAGATCTCCAACACCAAAGTTGGCTTCCATTCACTGGCAGGCATCCCAAGTTGCATCGGGGCCATCAACTGTACCCATGTGTAATTGGTGGTCCCACATGACAATGAAGCAGTCTACCGAAATAGAAAGCAATACCACTCCATCAATGTCCAAATGGTATGTGACTCAAACAAGATAATCATACATTGTTGTGCCCGATATCCCGGATCAACCCATGATTCAATGGTCCTGCGGAACTCAACGATACCACGCTACATGGAGCGACATGCACATGGCAGTGTGTGATGTGGATAGTGATTGGGGGGGGGAGAGATGCATACTCCAACTGGGTGTGATTGGGGGGGGGAGATGCATACTTCAACTGGGTGTGATTGGGGGGAGATGCATACTCCAACTAGGTGTGATTGGGGGGGGGGATGCATACTCCAACTCAGTGTGATTGGGGGGGAGAGATGCATACTCCAACTGGGTGTGATTGGGGGGGGAGATGCATGCTCCTACTGGGTGTGATTGGGGGGGGAGAGATGCATACTCCAACTGGGTGTGATTGGGGGGAGATGCATACTCCAACTGGGTGTGATTGGGGGGGAGAGATGCATACTCCAACTGGGTGTGATGGGGGGAGAGATGCACACTCCAACTGGGTGTGATTGGGGGGGAGAGATGCATACTCCAACTGGGTGTGATTGGGGGGGGATGCATACTCCAACTGGGCGTGATTGGGGGGGGAGAGATGCATACTCCAACTGGATGTGATTGGGTGGGAGAGATGCATACTCCAACTGGGTGTGATTGGGGGGGAGAGATGCATACTCCAACTGGGTGTGGACTGTCGTCTGTAGAATAAATGGACATACAGATGTATGCCAATGTCCACCAAGGCAGCCCACAATGGACCGGACACAAAACCACATGCAAGTTGGAAGCTGCACAACAAAGAAATCAATCCAATACCCCAAACATGACATATCTATCCACATGCACATTGCACATCATACCATACCCTATATGACACAAAGCAGCAACATGCAGCCAATATGCAAAATGGAAATGTGCGCTGAACAACATCACAACAGATATGCGCCCTTGAGTGCATACAAAGGGATCACCTGTAGCCATTGTACTGAACCACACCTGTACACCACTACTGAAGTGCCACTTCACAGCATGGGGACATCGATTTCAGAATGACAGTACACTAGCAGTGTGGTACAAATATTGCCCGGGCCCAGGAACACTAATGACCTGTCCTCACCCAGAACATGGCAATAACTGCCGGAGGCATGCATGGTGCATGTCCACTTGCAAGGACTAGCTCACCTTCACACATTGCAGTTACACTGATAGTTTGCATGCATGCTGGGATTCGTGGATGCCAATCACAATGCAAAGTTGATTTGTTTGATATGTACAGGTTCCACTTGATGTAAACAGTAACACATCCCCATTCTTGCACCCATGCAGGTGATGTTGGCTATCCCCTGAAGAGGTGGCTCCATACCCCTGTACGGAACCCACAGAACAGGCACGAAGAGGAATACAATCGTGCACATACCCATACCCACGTCGCAAATGAGCAGACATTTGGCCTTTTGAAGACACGGTTCCGGTGCCTCAGGAGATCGGGTGGGAGACTCCTGTACGGCCATGAGAAGGTGGCCAAGATCACCATGGCATGTGTCATGCTGCACAATATGTGTATCAGACGGAATGTGCCAATGCCCCCTGACATTGAAATGCAACCACCTGATGAGGATGATGATGGGGATGAGGAGGGAGGAGACGGGGCTGCAGGTCATGCAGGAGGCGATGCCCAGGAGGGACGCGCTGTGCGTCAGCATCTGATCAACCAAATATTCTGATTCACATGGTCCTACTCTGTGGAATGGATGTAGGTATTTGTCCACTGGGTTTTGTGGTGAAGCGCACACTGGGCTCTGTCCCCCAATAAAGCTCACATACACAATGATAAGGTCAGAGCCTGTGTTTTAACTTTTCACCAGTGTGTTTAATATATTATGAGGTAAAGAAGTGCATGGACCCAACTACGCAAACACCCTTTCTCCCCTCCCCCCACAACAATCCCCAAAACACCCTTTCCCCCCCCACAACATTCCCAAAACACCCTTTCCCCCCTCCTCCCACAACACTCCCAAAACACCCTTTCCCCCCTCCCCCCACAACAACCCCATGTATGGCTGGTACAACGTTGCTGTCTTGCTGTACATGTGTCAGCTACATCGGTCTGGCCCTAGTTCCCATCCCCACTCCCACCATTAGGGGGTTGGGAGGGTGTGTGCCGCATAGATCACAAGGACCGGCGCCGAGGGGGCTTGTCTGCCTTGAGCTGGCAGAGGAGGAGGAGTGCATGGTTGCTCTTGTGGGGGGTTCTGTCTGTCCATAGCGTCAGCTATGCGGGTGAGGACCTGCCCCACTAGTGCCATTTCCTCACAGAGCCTGTTGGTGCAGGCTTCCATGCCCTGTCTGATCTCCCTTGCATTCTCCCTGCACTCCTCCCTCAAACGTGCTGCCTCATCAACATTATGTCCTGCTGCCGCTGTCTGATGATGGCCATGTAAAGGCCACTGTGTCTTGCTCGTGGGGTGGGTGCCGCACCTTGTTCTATGGGTCCAGCATCAGGTGAAGGCACCGGTGGACTCCATCACCCTGCCACGATTTCATTGCCAGACTGGGCATGGCTTCTGGATTGTGATGTGGGGCGTGGGCTTGTTTCTTTTGATTCCTGGGGGCTGGGGGTGTGCTCTTGCATGGCCAAGTCACAAGTATCCTCCACATCGGACAGCGGTGCTGAGGCTGCTGCCTCGCCAATGGAACTGTTGGCAGCAGACAGTTGCCCTTCCGTGGGTGGGTGGTTAGTGCGTTGGGGGGATCACTGGAGTGGGTGCAGCAATTGTTTCTGCCGTAGGTTCACGTCTTGGTGACGTGGGTGGCTTGCTGTGTTTGGCCCTCTGCGGGAGTGCACTCTTCCCTGTGCCCCTCGATGTGCTGGTGATGTTGGCTGACTCCTTTACCCTGGGTTGTTTCTTGGCGGGGGAGCCTGTGTCGCAGTGTCCTGCTCATCGCTGTCAGTCTGTGTTACGCTCACCTAGTTCGCACAGGGGCATAGATCGAACCCGGACAGCTGCAGCCTCCACCAGTGTGAAGCGTAGGGCAAAGATGACCGTCTGGACGGACCCCCTTAGTCTTGTAAGCTTGACTCGTAGAAATATTCTCCTGTAGATGGAGAAAGGTATTTAACCCCGTGGGTGTGAATGCAGACCCCCCTCCCTGCTCCCGCTATCCCCACTTGCCACCTCCGATATTCCCAGTCAGTGTTCTCACCTTATGTTTTTGATTGGTGAGCTCTCCATCCTGCACGGCATGCAGGGGCACGTAGATACCAGTTACTTCACTGGTTTTAGGTGTGGAGTTCTGGACGATTATTGAGTCCGGAGTTTGCCAAGTTCAAAAGAGTTCAAATGTCCAATGTTCACTCTTGCACTTCCCTGTTGATTTGCGGCGACAAATTCTGTGTGGAGGTTGCTGGCGGCGTTCAGGTAAGAGTCTGTATCACCCAAACTATCCTGTAAAGTTGCGTGAGTTTAGCTCATTGTCTTTTCCTTTTTTCCTAGATGCGGCGTAAGAAGATGCGGCGTATTGAAGGATAAAGCCTCCGGTGATAATCAGGTAAGTCTTGTAATATTAGTGATTGTCTTTTTAGGCTCTTTAGGCTCACCTTGCTATTTCTTGTCTATTCCCCAGATTTTAAAAATCACCAAAAAAGTGACGGAGGCAGCGCCGAGTCGGAGATGCTGTGGGCTGGTGAAAATGGAGCGGCGCTGCAGCTGGGATGCGATGCTTCCCGGAAGAGTGTCCCTTCAGGCTCGGAGTGATCCAAGATCCGAAATCAGGTAAGGAATCAGATTAAAGTCTGTAATCTAACCTCTTCTCCTATTTTCCTTTCTCTCTTAGGGGCTCCGTGTTCGTGACAGGCGTGGCAGAAGACTGGATGCAGGTTTGCAGGCACGGTGAGCGTTACGCTGCTAAATGCAGAATAACGCGAAGCGTGTGTTGTAGATCGGGTGTGGCTTAAATAGCTTCAAAAGTAGTCCCAGGTAAGAAGTCCCTAGAACCACACCCGAGTGAAAAGTAGTTCTTGTGGAAAAATAGTCCCTTCCAGGTCTCACGTTGGCCTGGATTCATGTGCAGCATGGTCTGCCTGAGGTAAGTGATGACTATGAGCCTGGTGCCTTAAGCGCCAGGACTGATTCCTACTATGAGCCTGGCGCCTAAGGCGCCAGGACTGAACCCTGATAGCCCCTAGCCGGGGCTTCTGAGGTTTAAACAAATGTCCGGATGCCTGCTTCCGGGGCAGATGGGCTTGGTCCAGCTGCCCGGGGGTAGGCATCATGACAGTCTGTGAGCCTGTGGGGGTCAAAGAGGGGGATGGCATTGGTGATAGATCAACGTGCTTCATGCAGATGTTGTTCATCATGCTGTTCTATGCATTTGGACTTCATTTGTGGGCATACAGGTCGTAGGACTGTTGGGTGGGTCATTCATGCATGGGTCTGGATGGCACGTGTCTGTGGTGATGCGTGCATGTGTGTGTGTTGGGATGTGACCCTCACATGGGCAGGGTTGTGTGCATGTATATTTGTGGCCACATCCATTATCTGATTTAGGGCTCACATTTGCCTCATCTTTCACAGTGCAGTGTTTTATGTGGACACTCACCTCCATCTGACGTTGTGGGTGCACCACGCTCCATTTTGCCGACTCCCTCTATGGATTCCACACCTATGGTGCTCGCGCAGGTCTCCTCCCACTCCATCAGTTTGATGGGGGATCCTCCACCGCCTCCTGTGGCCATGGCCAGGTTCCGGTTGGCAGCCAGTATGCTGCGTACACGGAGGCGGAGATCGTCCCACCGATTCCTGCAATCTTTCACAGTGCGGATGGTGGTGTCCACCACAATGACTTTCTGGGCCACCTCTGCCCAGATTGCCTTTTTTTTTATTAGGGTGACACGCCGCATGTCATTTGCGAACACCACATCCACGTTGCCGGCAAGTGTGTCAGTGAGCATGATGAGCTCTTCATTGGTGAATCGCTCCTTCCGCTGGCGCTCTGCTCCTTTTTTGATTGCCTTGGGCATTGTCAGGGGGTCTTGTATGATTTTGTATTGCACTGGTGTGGATGCAGGTCCTGTGGGCAAAGGATGGCAATCGATTGTGTTTTTAAAGATGGCCGCCATGCTATTTCCCGTTCCTGTGCTATGATGCTACTTCCGGGTCCGCTTATTTACGGTGACCGCTAATAGCGGTCGCCGCTAATGCCATGTTGCAGGAGGTCGGAAGTGCTATCAGTGCTTTCATCCGTGCCGCTAAGGGTCTTTACGGGGTCTTTACCGGCATGGCGGTAGGGTCATTACCGGCATGGAGCTAAGCTCATGCCCGCGTACTCGTAATGGCACGCAATTAGCGACCTCTTGCCTACGCGGTCACGTTGTTAGCGCCATGCCGGTAAAGGCGGTAGCTTACCGCCTACCGTGTAATGAGGCCCATTGTCATTAAATCAGCGGGACAACATATCTTGTTCTTCATACATTCATCCTGTAAATACTCTACCATAACCTGCAATACCTTCCTATGCATTTCTGGTGTATACTGACAAAACGTACATGCACTTCAATTGGGGAAATGGCGGCATCTGTAATCCATCTAAGTGCATCTCGCGTTCAAATTCGCATCTCTTCACTAACAGGTTTCAACGGTGGAAAAAAAACATTGCTGGTCATACGACATATGTGGTTTATCTTTTTTCAATAATTCTTTATGCAATCGATCAAGTTCTCGATTAAACACAAATATTCGTCCTACTTGTTGTCATACTTTTGTCGCACTATCTTGCAAATTTGAAAGAATAACCAAATCACGCAACTCTTGCGGTAGCACTGTATCGGTCAAATCACTCCACATTTTCACAAGATAATTTCCCATGCATTCTAACAATACCTGCTGTTCACCAAGGCCTCTATGATCAGATATGAAACTTTGCAGAGCCACTTCATTGTCATCATCAATATACGTTTTGGCCCATTTCTTCAGTTCTTCTTTCCTTTCTTTGCGCATCGTGCTACGAGTTTGTCTAATACTTCCTTGTGCAGGCCCCATCTCTGTAGAACTGTCTGCTAAAGCGGCTAACTAATGCTCTGGCGGCGGTGGAGGAAATGATGTCACAGGCACAAGGGGAGAGTAACTGCTTACTGCAGGTGCAGATGGAATAACGGGAATGGGAGGTACATAAGGAGAAGGAGCAACTGGGTCAGTACTTTGATGTTCATTTCTTCGCACATTTAATAGTTTGTTTATTAGTTCATCTGATGTATGCAAATCTTGCTGAGGATATATTTTCTGTACATCTAATTGGAAATCCCTGTCCATGTTCCTAATGGCTTCTGTCTGCTGATGTTGGTCATGCTCTGGCACTTTCTCTACATTTGTTTTATGTCTGCGCGCGTTTCTCCCTACTTCTCAATCGGAGATTAGCTTCCTTTCTCCAGTCTCTTACAACGTTGAACGCTGCTGTTCGGGCCTTCTTTCGTAGCAATACTGATTCTAGGTGTTCTATATGTGCTAATTCAAAGCTCCCATTATTAGGCCACTGAAGGTCTGCCACACGTCTGGTCTGCCTATGCCAAATCGCATTAAACACTATTGCCCCTATACCGTACTTAAATACATTTCATGTGCCGGCGACCCTTCGGGCGGCGCAACCTGGCCAGTTTCCAAAGATTGTCTACCGCAGTGAAAAAAACTCACTAAACAGGAAGACAATTTCCCAGGCATGGTTAACTCTTACCCTTTTCTTACTTTGGGCGTTTGATCTTGCAAGAGCAACACTCAACCAATATCAGTACGTTTAAGAATCAGGGCACGACTCACCTGATCAACCAATTCATCACTCAGGACGCAATTCGCCTGTATACAGACACAACCATGAATCGTCGTGACTGCCTGTTTGGCTCAATCTGCCTTGTTCCAGGACTCTCGCCTTGATGCTCTCTGGGTGCTGCTCATCGATCAGGGATGAGCTGTGTACAGATCTGCAGAGGAGTCTCTCATCACTTCTACAGGGGAGCCCCGAACACCTTCCGATTCAGGCTTGACAGCTTCGTCCTCAACTCGTTTTTGCCTTCTTCAACTTCAACATATACGATAGTGCATTAGTGGGAGGGTCCCTATTCGGGTGCCATATTTGCTAGGCCATAAAGACTGCATATGGAAACTAAGGCACAATAACCATATACTAAACTGACACGTCAGACACAAGGTTCGTTTTCCAAACAAGTCTGGTTTATTTCAAAGTATTCTCAGTCAACCGACTGGGTCTCACCGCCTCACGACGTGTGTTCCCAAACACAGTGAGATGCACGAGAGAGCGAGCAGCGCCCAAGCAGTAATATATATACATTAGACATAATCTTTGTGAAGGCAATTCGATCTGCCCACATACATGTCATACAGGCTAGAGTTCAGTGATTGACAATTATGACACGTTATGACAAGTCTTCATTCAGCTTTAACATAGTTATTCTAGCAAAGGCAGCAGAGACAGCTTTCTGTTATGGGGAACATGGAGCTCTGGCTCGGCAATGATATTGTGTTCTTAGCAGGGAAACATTCCTTACTACGTTATCTGTGTGTTTCGGCTCATGAGCTAAGGGTCAGATAGTTCTGAAGCAGAAAATACCATTCTCCGTGAAGGAGCACCGCTAGAAGAATATAATTAATGTTTGAACTGCCTTTTACTACAGCGTTTGCAAGACAACCAGGCACCTGGTCTGCTGATTAGATGCGGCTTCTGCTCAACTTCAAGGACTTAGTGAGAGAGAAAAACAATGTATGTCTGCACAGTTTGACATTCCTGTCTGTGTTAGTGTTTCAGCATTCAGTCCGTGGCCTCGCAGTGTGTGTGATTTCGAAGCATAGAATATATTTGCAAAGTGTTTTGACAGAAAGGAAAAAAGCAAATGGCCGACATTACACAAAATGGACGCCCTTTGGTTACATTGACGATTCTTAGGGCGCGATGTTTGTCACACGATGCGATTGGTTCCAGGCCAACATATCATACATATCATTAGACTATAGGGTTACTTTTCTGGTCTAACACCCTGTTTTCACTATCACCAGGCTTGACCCCTTGGGGCCAGCATGATATTCACACTGGTGACTGTTTACCTGTCAAAAACAGAGTTTACAGGATGTCAGATCATGTAAGATCCCACATAAAGGAAGGAGGAGGTAAACAAGATGCTTGATCTCGGGGTAATAGAGCCCTCTAACAGTCCATGGTCTAGTCCAGTTGTTCTAGTACCAAAGGCAGGATCCAAGGAGTTGAGATTCTGCATGGACTATAGAGCTCTTATTGCAGTCACCAAGACTGATGCCCAACCTTTACCAAGGACAGATGAACTGGTGGATAAACTTGGTTCAGCCAAGTACCTCAGTACATTTGATCTCACTTCAGGCTATTGGCAAATAGCACTGACGGACCATGCCAAGGAGAAAACTGCATTCTCCAACCAGGCAGGCATCTACCAGTTTAAGGTAATGCCTTTTGGACTAAAGAATGCACCTGCTACATTCCAAAGGATGGTTAATCAAGTTCTGAATGGGATGGAGGACTTCTGCATGGCATACTTGGATGATGTTGCAGTGTCCAGCCCTACTTGGAAAGAACATGTTGACCACTTAGGATATGTTTTGCAGGCTCTTGAGCAGGACCATCTGACCATAAGGGCTAGTAAATGTCAAATTGGTCAGAGTAACGTGGTCTACCTTGGACATGAGGTAGGAGGAGGTGAAATCAGGCCATTGCCTAGCAATGTACAAGCTGTACAGAACTGGGCCGCCCCTACTACTCAAACCCAGGTGAGAGCCTTCTTAGGCCTCTCTGGTTACTATAGTAACTTCATAGAGAACTATGGGACCATAGCTTTTCTCTTAAATGTGGTCTCCTTTCCCAAATTCCCTTAAAAGGTCAGGTGGAATGCGGAGTGCACTCAAGCATTTGAAGGCCGAAAGAAAGCCCTTTGTCAAGCGCCAGTCCTAAGAGCTCCTGACTATAACCAAACCTTCACTGTGCAGACAGATGCTTCAAATACAGGTATAGGTGCAGTCCTTAGTCAACTGGATGAGAAAGGTAGGGAGCAGCCCATTTGCTTCATCAGCAGGAAGCTGAAGGAACCAGAAACAAGGTGGGCAACCATTGAGCGTGAATGCTTTGCTATTGTGTGGTAATTGAAGAAGTTTAGACCATACTTGTATGGATCTACCTTTGTGATTCAAACTGACCACCAACCCTTGAGATGGTTGATGCAAATGAAAGGGGAAAACCCAAAACAAGTGAAACATAAACAATCAACAATACCCCTTACCCCCTCCAACCCCTCTCCCCCCCACACCCCACTACCCCTACCCAGTTGCCCAAACACCCCTGCATTAGATGGTACAGACACCAAGGCAGATAGATAACAACATATCATAACAATGTGGAACACATTACACTCCAGTCGGCATACTGACCCATCATGCTGAGCCAACCCAAGTGCACATCCTCGTGGAACTGACAGGTTCAGCGAGTTCACAACAGTAGTAGTGGGGCACTCAATCACAGTTCAGAGGGTCCGGAGACCTGTCCCTCTCCCTTAGGAAACACCTAAACAAGGTCCAATAATTCAAGGGTCTGCTACTCAGCGGCAGTGTTTGTATATATAGCGATTCCAGTCTCTGGAATCTAGACATGGAGGCAATCCACTCCCCGACAGTCGCAGCTTTTGACTCCCCCACGATTTGGCAATCATACAATCTTGCAACAATCGAAGCCATGCCCAGGAGGTGCTTCTCACTCCTGGTTCCGGATTCTACCAGGGCCAACAGCCACATTGCTGGGGAGTCGGGTAGAGTTACATCAAGAATGGTGGCCATGGTGTGCTGAACCCCAGCCCAGAAAGCATGTATCGAGGAGCATACCCAGACCACATACAAAAAGTCAGCCGGTGACAAACCACATCGCTTAAAGCTGGTGGACCTATCCGGGTAGAACTCGCCCAGGCGGGCTGGAGAATAATACATCTGGTGAACAAACTTGAACTGTCAGGCGCAGTCTAGCATTCATAGCGACGTGCTTAGTTTGGGAACACACTATACCCCACTGAGCCTCCGACAACAAGAATCCCAAACCCTCCTCCCATCTACTCCTGAATTGGTTTCCCCGGAGAAGGGGTGTTGGCCCGCACTAATCTATATAACAAAGAGATCCCTTTCCTCCTGTCTTGTGTGGTAATGGGGTTTTTAAAACAACCTCCATGGCATCATCCTTTTCTGTGTGTCACACAACAACTTCAGTGCAATGGCACAGGGGTGTCTTTCAGACTCCCCAAGGTTGAAATACCTTTCCTGGGACTGACTACTGTCTCCCATGGCATGTGAAGTTAAATTGACTTTACTAGTCTCTTTAAGTTTACTAACTATAGAGTGCTGGAGGGCTTGCTTAGCTTCCCCTGGGTCAAAACACTCATGTAACAGTAAAATGTTACCTTTTCCTATTTTAAATGGCTTGTGGCAGTGGTTTAGATCAACTACCGTGATTTTTCACGACCGCTAACAATGGTAGCTCAAACTCAGGGGTAGCCATGTTTTTCAATATGGCGCCCCAGACCTATCTGTAAAAACAGACTACAGTCATCTTTTTTTGCCATTTCCTTTAGGAAAAGTCCTTCTTGTGTTTGTCCCTGCGTGCCAAACCAGGTTTGGTCCCTTTGTTTGTGCCCTTTGGCGGGCTTCTGGGCTGAAGCCCTTCTCTGGCACCTGAGTGTCTGGGGTGGACAGGATGTGAGGGAGGTGCCCGAAACTCCCTGTGCATGGTCTCCTAGGAGACCTGAATGCACTCTGGTGTGATTGGCCGGCTGGCTGTCTGGCAAGAGTGACAGCCAGGCTGAATGAATGGGGGGGGGGGAACTGTTTAAATGCAGGTCTCTGGGCCTTGGAAAGCAGAATTCACCACTGGCACGAAAGAACCGAAGAGGAGAGGAAGGAAGAGGACTGCTGCAACTCCTGGACGACCGGTGAAGCCCTGCTGCAGGTCCAAATTGCCTGAAACTCCAACGACAGAGAAGCCCTTCAAGGTTAACTTCTTCCCTTGAGTTTGGTGGGAACAACCAACTCACAAGCCACCTGGTCACCATCCTATTCTGGTCGAATTTTCTTCAGAGTGCTGTTGAAAACTGGATAGCCAGAGGGAAGGAAACCAGGGGGACTTTAAGGCACTCACACCTTAAACCGACGTCTTGTTACAGCTTTTGACCTCTTACCTGGGCAGTGCAGGAACCTCCCGACATCCTCCTTCTTGTCCCCACGACTGAAGCCCAGGAACAGAGAGATCTGCTCGAACTGCCTGGAACAACTGCCTCAGCTGCAGTTTTATTCATTTAAAAGGTACTGTGCAAACACGGTCCGGAAATCTTTTCAGCCTTCAGCCATCAAGAAAGTGCGTGAAACTTTCCTCAACCACGAAGGCTTGTCCTTCCCTAAACATTCGTCAAACTTTTTCGCCTAGCCAAATCCTTTAAAAATCTGTGGCAATGACTTAACCGTTACATACCAGAACTGTGCTTTCCTATACAAGAGACTCTGAACCATTGACTTTGGCCCAGGCCTATTGAGAAGAATTGCTGGTTGTATTTAGCTCACACTTCCTTCTTGAACTAAACTTGTTCAATCACTTACCGCTTGTGCTAGTGTAATGTTTTATAAATGATTGAGTAAATACATGTATATTCTTTTACTAAGAAACCTTGAGTAAGTGTTTACTTGAATCACTGTATTGGTTGGTCCTTTGTGTAACTTGTTCTACTGCTCACTTAAACTCTTGAGATAAGTCTGGCTGTTCAGCCATCGCTACCACTTTACTGTGTAGTACAGGCTTGTACCAAAGGTGAAATTGTGCTTACACTTGTAGTCCTAATTACCTGTAGTGTTCCCAAAGGGTACTACAGGTGATTCTGCCTAACATTGGGAAATCTGGGTGTGGATCTGGAGGGAAGGATGTGCCATCGGGATGTACGTCTGGAGGTAGGGAAGGGGCCATCTATGCATGGTTCTGCAGAGAGGGCAGGCGCATCTGGGTGTGAATCTAATGGGAGGGATGAGGCATCTGGGTGTGAATCTGGTGAGAGGGATAGAGCATCCAGGTGCGGGTCTGGTGGGTGAGATGGGGCATCTGGGTGCAGATCTGGAGGGAGGGATAGGGCATCTGGTTGTGGATCTGGTGGGAGGGATAGGGTATCTCAGTGTGGATTTGGTGATGGGATGACGTATCTGGGTACAGGTCTGGTGGGAGGAATGGGGCTAGAGATGGAGCACCCATCTCTAGTAAAAAATTCATTACTAGGGAACCTAACACTTGGTTTACTCATGATCTTCAAGTCCTCAAAAGTGCGAAAACCAAAGCACTCTATAAATGGAAAAAATCTCAGTCGGAAGTCGACAAAGGAACTTAAAATAGTCATGTCAGAGCTTATATAAAAGCACTGATCGCTGCAAAAAGAGCCTATATGGATGATCGTATCATCAAAGCTCAGTCTATGCCCAAGGAACTCTTTAAAGTGTTCAAAGAACTGGAATCTAAAATTATTAAAGATGCCAGGTGGTGTAACCTAGTACAGGAGGCCATGGATAATAAACTCAACAAAATTAACAAAGGTATCGCTGATGCAAAGCCTCTTTATCCCGGTAAAGGTCTCAAGGATACTATTACTCCTGCCAAATGTTGGAAGGAAGATGAACTCTTCTCTTTCAAACCGATCACAGAAGAGGACTTAACAACCGCTATCCAAAATCTCAAACCATCTAATTGTAAGGTAGATATTTGTCCTGCCCTAACAATTAAAGTGTGTGCTACCTCACTTATCCCCCATTCACTGTACATTTGTTAATGCATCTTTCAGGGACTGTGTGTTCCCACATGTATTAAGCACTCCTGGGTGATCCCCTTATTAAAAAAACCTGATCTTTCCCCCGATGACTCACTTAACTACCTTCGTATCTCCAACTCCCCATTTCTCCTTAAAGAGATAGTCCAGTAAAAAATGTTATTTAAAAAATAGATAGGCAATGTAAAAAAAATAATACTAGCACTATTTTTTTTAAACTTCCTATGGAAAATTTTGAGCTATTCAAGCTCAAAATTCGCAAAAGCAAGCACATGGGCGCATCCATTTTGTGAAATGGATGCCCGCCTGTGCTGGCTTTTGCTTTTGCGGCACTAATGAAGGAAAAGCCAGCCAGCTGTAGTAAACAAAAGCTACCGCTGGGTGGCTTTTCCTTCATTGGTGCCGGGACTCGGAGGACGCGGACTGGAGACCAGAGCAGGAAAGCTGCAGCTGAATCTCGGTAAGTGCTGCGTGCATACGTGATGGGAGTCTTGGATCAATGAGGACCATTGGTATGATTAGATGCAAGGTCTGAGTGTCCTTCTTCAAGCTCGGCAAGCGGACCTCTACGCTTGTCGGGCGTGGTCGTTTCCCGATTCAGGCTCTGTTTGATTTCTAACAGCTACTCCGGCTACTTTCTTGGATGGTTTACTAGGGCAATCCCTTAGAAAATGTCCTGAAGCCCCACAATAAAGGCACAATTGCATTTGTCGTCTTCTTTCTCTCTCTTTTTGCATTAAGGGTCCCTTAACCCCCCGATCTGCATGGGTTCTGATGTATCAGTTCCTTTGGGGGTAACATGTGGTTTGACCAGTACTCGATTCTCGAATTTAGCTCGATCAGCCTTTCGATTCTGGAGTCGGTGGTCTAACTGGACTACTAAGTCTATATATTGTGTGCAATCCTGGGGTGGGTTCACCACTTGGGCCAAAACATCTTTGAGTTCACCCCGAAGCCCACGATGAAATAAAGTAATTCTTTTCTCCTCTGGCCAGCCGGTTTCCACCACTAATCTGTTGAAGGTTGCGATATAGGTTAGCAGATCCTGAGTGCCTTCACGTAGGGATAAAAGTTCGTTATCCAGGGCCTGACCCTGCGAATGTCTGGCAAATAGTTTTTCCATGCTCAATTGAAAACCTTGAAAATCCCGAAGAAGAGGGTCATCCTGGTTGACCAGCGGGATTGACCAATCTGCTGCGCTGCCACTAAGGTACGATAGTACAAAGGCTACTTTGGCTTGGTTGTTTGGGAAAGCTCCTGGTCTGTATTGAAAGTGCAAGCGGCACTGGTTCATGAACACGGCAAACCTTTTCGGGTCCCCAGCAAAACGTTCGGGTGGAGCTAAAGGAATGCTCCCTGGTAGAACCACTTGCACAGGATTGCTTGAAGAGACAGGAGTTGGATTCCCTCCGAGTCCAGGTAGTGGTGTTTGGCCGGCTTGGCTTAGCAGCAGTTTACTAGCAAGATCATCAGTGCGTTCCTTTGACAAAATAAGTTCTCTCCTGAGGGCATTAGTCTCATGGGGTGCAGAGTGCACCTCTGCCCTAAATTCCCCTAACAGTTGGGCTAGTTGGTCGGTTTCAGAGGTTTCCATAACGCCCGGGTGGGGTTTTTTAGGTAGGCTTCGCGTTCTGTTACGCTCACCTGGTTCCCACAGGGGTGTAGATCAAACCTGGACAGCTGCGGCCTCCACCAGCGTGAAGCGTAGGGCAAAGATGACCGTCTGGACGGACCCCCTTAGTCTTGTAAGCCTGACTCGTAGAAATATTCTCCTGTAGATGGAGAAAGGTATTTAGCCCCATGGGTGTGAATGCAGACCCTCCTCCCTGCTCCCGCTCTCCCCACTTGCCACCTCCGATATTCCCAGTCAGTGTTCTCACCTTATGTTTTTGATTGGTGAGCTCTCCATCCTGCATGGCATGCAGGGGCGCGTAGATACCAGTTACTTCACTGGTTTTAGGTGCTGGAGTTCTGGACGATTATTGAGTCCGGAGTTTGCCAAGTTTAAAAGAGTTCAAATGTCCAATGTTCACTCTTGCACTTCCCTGTTGATTTGCGGCGACAAATTCTGTGTGGAGGTTGCTGGCGGCGTTCAGGTAAGAGTCTGTATCACCCAAACTATCCTGTAAAGTTGCGTGAGTTTAGCTCATTGTCTTTTCCTTTTTTCCTAGATGCGGCGCAAGAAGATGCGGCGTATTGAAGGATAAAGCCTCCGGTGATAATCAGTTAAGTCTTGTAATATTAGTGATTGTCTTTTTAGTCTCTTTAGGCTCACCTTGCTATTTCTTGTCTTTTCCCCAGATTTTGAAAATCACCAAAAAAGTGACGGAGGCAGCGCCGAGTCGGAGATGCTGTGGGCTGGTGAAAATGGAGCGGCGCTGCTGCTGGGATGCAATGCTTCCCGGAAGAGTGTCCCTTCAGGTTCGGAGTGATCCATGATCCGAAATCAGGTAAGGAATCAGATTAAAGTCCGTAATCTAACCTCTTCTCCTATTTTCCTTTCTCTCCTAGGGGCTCCGTGTTCGAGATGGGCGTGGCAGAAGACTGGATGCAGGTTTGCAGGCACGGTGAGCGTTACGCTGCTAAATGCAGAATAACGCGAAACGTGTGTTGTAGATCGGGTGTGGCTTAAATAGCTTCAAAAGTAGTCCCAGGTAAGAAGTCCCTAGAACCACACCCGAGTGAAAAGTAGTTCTTGTGGAAAAATAGTCCCTTCCAGGTCTCACGTTGTCCTGGATTCATGTGCAGCATGGTCTGCCTGAGGTAAGTGATGACTATGAGCCTGGCGCCTTAAGCGCCAGGACTGATTCCTACTATGAGCATGGCGCCTAAGGCGCCAGGACTGAACCCAGATAGCCCCTAGCCGGGGCTTCTGAGGTTTAACCAAATGTCCAGATGCCTGCTTCCGGGGCAGATGGGCTTGGTCCAGCTGCCCGGGGGTAGGCATCATGACAGTCTGTGAGCCTGTGGGGGACAAAGAGGGGGATGGCATTGGTGATAGGTCAACGTGCTTCATGCAGATGTTGTTCATCATGCTGTTCTATGCATTTGGACTTCATTTGTGGGCATACAGGTCGTAGGACTGTTGGGTGGGTCATTCATGCATGGGTCTGGATGGCACATGTCTGTGGTGATGCGTGCATGTGTGTGTGTTGGGATGTGACCCTCACATGGGCAGGGTTGTGTGCATGTATATTTGTGGCCACATCCATTATCTGATTTAGGGCTCACATGTGCCTCATCTTTCACAGTGCAGTGTTTTATGTGGACACTCACCTCCATCTGACGTTGTGGGTGCACCACGCTCCATTTTGCCGACTCCCTCTATGGATTCCACACCTATGGTGCTCGCGCAGGTCTCCTCCCACTCCATCAGTTTGATGGGGGATCCTCCACCGCCTCCTGTGGCCATGGCCAGGTTCCCGTTGGCAGCCAGTATGCTGCGTACAAGGAGGCGGAGATCGTCCCACCGATTCCTGCAATCTTTCACAGTGCGGGGGGTGGTGTCCACCACAATGACTTTCTGGGCCACCTCTGCCCAGATTGCCTTTTTTTTATTAGGGTGACACGCCGCATGTCATTTGCGAACACCACATCCACGTTGCCGGAAGCGTGTCAGTGAGCATGATGAGCTCTTCATTGGTGAATCGCTCCTTCCGCTGGCGCTCCGCTCCTTTTTTGATTGCCTTGGGCATTGTCAGGGGGTCTTGTATGATTTTGTATTGCACTGGTGTGGATGCAGGTCCTGGGGGCAAAGGATGGCAATCGATTGTGTTTTTAAAGATGGCCGCCGTGCTATTTCCCGTTCCTGTGCTATGATGCTACTTCCGGGTCTGCTTATTTACGGTGACCGCTAATAGCGGTCGCCGCTAATGCCATGTTGCAGGAGGTCGGAAGTGCTATCAGTGCTTTCATCCGTGCCGCTAAGGGTCCTTACGGGGTCTTTACCGGCATGGCGGTAGGGTCATTACCGGCATGGAGCTAAGCTCATGCCCGCGTACTCGTAATGGCACGCATTTAGCGACCTCTTGCCTACGCGGTCACGTTGTTAGCGCCATGCCGGTAAAGGCGGTATCTTACCGCCTACCGTGTAATGAGGCCCATTGTCATTAAATCAGCGGGACAACATATCTTGTTCTTCATACATTCATCCTGTAAATACTCTACCATAACCTGCAATACCTTCCTATGCATTTCTGGTGTATACTGACAAAACGTACATGCACTTCAATTGGGGAAATGGCGGCATCTGTAATCCATCTA
This sequence comes from Ambystoma mexicanum, assembly GCF_040938575.1. Lineage (NCBI taxonomy): Eukaryota > Metazoa > Chordata > Amphibia > Caudata > Ambystomatidae > Ambystoma > Ambystoma mexicanum. Next base: position 1,348,462,988 of record NC_090930.1, read on the forward strand.
AGTGCATCTCGCGTTCAAATTCGCATCTCTTCACTAACAGGTTTCAACGGTGGAAAAAAAACATTGCTGGTCATACGACATATGTGGTTTATCTTTTTTCAATAATTCTTTATGCAATCGATCAAGTTCTCGATTAAACACAAATATTCGTCCTACGTGTTGTCATACTTTCGTCGCACTATCTTGCAAATTTGAAAGAATAACCAAATCACGCAACTCTTGCGGTACCACTGTATCGGTCAAATCACTCCACATTTTCACAAGATAATTTCCCATGCATTCTAACAATACCTGCTGTTCACCAAGGCCTCTATGATCAGATATTAAACTTTGCAGAGCCACTTCATTGTCATCATCAATATACGTTTTGGCCCATTTCTTCAGTTCTTCTTTCCTTTCTTTGCGCATCGTGCTACGAGTTTGTCTAATACTTCCTTGTGCAGGCCCCATCTCTGTAGAACTGCCTGCTAAAGCGGCTAACTCATGCTCTGGCGGCGGTGGAGGAAATGATGTCACAGGCACAAGGGGAGAGTAACTGCTTACTACAGGTGCAGATGGAATAACGGGAATGGGAGGTACATAAGGAGAAGGAGCAACTGGGTCAGTACTTTGATGTTAATTTCTTCGCACATTTAATAGTTTGTTTATTAGTTCATCTGATGTATGCAAATCTTGCTGAGGATATATTTTCTGTACATCTAATTGGAAATCCCTGTCCATGTTCCTAATGGCTTCTGTCTGCTGATGTTGGTCATGCTCTGGCACTTTCTCTACATTTGTTTTATGTCTGCGCGCGTTTCTCCCTACTTCTCAATCGGAGATTAGCTTCCTTTCTCCAGTCTCTTACAACGTTGAACGCTGCTGTTCGGGCCTTCTTTCGTAGCAATACTGATTCTAGGTGTTCTATATGTGCTAATTCAAAGCTCCCATTATTAGGCCACTGAAGGTCTGCCACACGTCTGGTCTGCCTATGCCAAATCGCATTAAACACTATTGCCCCTATACCGTACTTAATATACATTTCATGTGCCGGCGACCCTTCGGGCGGCGCAACCTGGCCAGTTTCCAAAGATTGTCTACCGCAGTGAAAAAAACTCACTAAACAGGAAGACAATTTCCCAGGCATGGTTAACTCTTACCCTTTTCTTACTTTGGGCGTTTGATCTTGCAAGAGCAACACTCAACCAATATCAGTACGTTTAGGAATCAGGGCACGACTCACCTGATCAACCAATTCATCACTCAGGACGCAATTCGCCCGTATACAGACACAACCATGAATCGTCGTGACTGCCTGTCTGGCTCAATCTGCCTTGTTCCAGGACTCTCGCCTTGATGCTCTCTGGGCGCTGCTCATCGATCAGGGATGAGCTGTGTACAAATCTGCAGAGGAGTCTCTCATCACTTCTACAGGGGAGCCCCGAACACCTTCCGATTCAGGCTTGACAGCTTCGTCCTCAACTCGTTTTTGCCTTCTTCAACTTCAACATATACGATAGTGCATTAGTGGGAGGGTCCCTATTCGGGTGCCATATTTGCTAGGCCATAAAGACTGCATATGGAAACTAAGGCACAATAACCATATACTAAAGTGACACGTCAGACACAAGGTTCGTTTTCCAAACAAGTCTGGTTTATTTCAAAGTATTCTCAGTCAGCCGTCTGGGTCTCACCGCCTCACGACGTGTGTTCCCAAACACCGTGAGATGCACGAGAGAGCGAGCAGCGCCCAAGCAGTAATATATATACATTAGACATAATCTTTGTGAAGGCAATTCGATCTGCCCACATACATGTCATACAGGCTAGGGTTCAGTGATTGACAATTATGACACGTTATGACAAGTCTTCATTCAGCCTTAACATAGTTATTCTAGCAAAGGCAGCAGAGACAGCTTTCTGTTATGGGGAACATGGAGCTCTGGCTCGGCAATGATATTGTGTTCTTAGCAGGGAAACATTCCTTACTACGTTATCTGTGTGTTTCGGCTCATGAGCTAAGGGTCAGATAGTTCTGAAGCAGAAAATACCATTCTCCGTGAAGGAGCACCGCTAGAAGAATATAATTAATGTTTGAACTGCCTTTTACTACAGCGTTTGCAAGACAACCAGGCACCTGGTCTGCTGATTAGATGCGGCTTCTGCTCGACTTCAAGGACTTAGTGAGAGAGAAAAACAATGTATGTCTGCACAGTTTGACATTCCTGTCTGTGTTAGTGTTTCAGCATTCAGTCCGTGGCCTCGCACTGTGTGTGATTTCGAAGCATAGAATATATTTGCAAAGTGTTTTGACAGAAAGGAAAAAAGCAAATGGCCGACATTACACAAAATGGACGCCCTTTGGTTACATTGACGATTCTTAGGGCGCGATGTTTGTCACACGATGCGATTGGTTTCAGGCCAACATATCATACATATCATTAGACTATAGGGTTACTTTTCTGGTCTAACACCCTGTTTTCACTATCACCAGGCTTGACCCCTTGGGGCCAGCATGATATTCACACTGGTGACTGTTTACCTGTCAAAAACAGAGTTTACAGAATGTCAGATCATGTAAGATCCCACATAAAGGAAGGAGGAGGTAAACAAGATGCTTGATCTCGGGGTAATAGAGCCCTCTACCAGTCCATGGTCTAGTCCAGTTGTTCTAGTACCAAAGGCAGGATCCAAGGAGTTGAGATTCTGCGTGGACTATAGAGCTCTTATTGCAGTCACCAAGACTGATGCCCAACCTTTACCAAGGACAGATGAACTGGTGGATAAACTTGGTTCAGCCAAGTACCTCAGTACATTTGATCTCACTTCAGGCTATTGGCAAATAGCACTGACGGACCATGCCAAGGAGAAAACTGCATTCTCCAACCAGGCAGGCATCTACCAGTTTAAGGTAATGCCTTTTGGACTAAAGAATGCACCTGCTACATTCCAAAGGATGGTTAATCAAGTTCTGAATGGGATGGAGGACTTCTGCATGGCATACTTGGATGACATTGCAGTGTCCAGCCCTACTTGGAAAGAACATGTTGACCACTTAGGATATGTTTTGCAGGCTCTTGAGCAGGCCCATCTGACCATAAAGGCTAGTAAATGTCAAATTGGTCAGAGTAAAGTGGTCTACCTTGGACATGAGGTAGGAGGAGGTGAAATCAGGCCATTGCCTAGCAATGTACAAGCTGTACAGAACTGGGCCACCCCTACTACTCAAACCCAGGTGAGAGCCTTCTTAGGCCTCACTGGTTACTATAGTAACTTCATAGAGAACTATGGGACCATAGCTTCTCTCTTAAATGTGGTCTCCTCTCCCAAATTCCCTTAAAAGGTCAGGTGGAATGCGGAGTGCACTCAAGCATTTGAAGGCCTAAAGAAAGCCCTTTGTCAAGCGCCAGTCCTAAGAGCTCCTGACTATAACCAAACCTTCACTGTGCAGACAGATGCTTCAAATACAGGTATAGGTGCAGTCCTTAGTCAACTGGATGAGAAAGGTAGGGAGCAGCCCATTTGCTTCATCAGCAGGAAGCTGAAGGAACCAGAAACAAGGTGGGCAACCATTGAGCGTGAATGCTTTGCTATTGTGTGCTAATTGAAGAAGTTTAGACCATACTTGTATGGATCTAGCTTTGTGATTCAAACTGACCACCAACCCTTGAGATGGTTGATGCAAATGAAAGGGGAAAACCCAAAACTACTGAGATGGTCAATCAGCCTGCAAGGGTTTGATTTTACCATTGAACACAGGTCAGGGTGTCACCACCAAAATGCTGACGGTCTCTCCAGGATGTTTGACCGACTGGAGTAAGGAGATTCATCCAGGAGTGGATTAAATCCTCCTGTCCCTTAGTCTGGGGGGGACAGGTGTTAGGGAGAATTCTCCAAATGTGCTAATTTCCCTTACCTTTTGAGACCCCCAGCAACTTTGCTGGATTTCTAGGATTTGATTTTTACCTGGGAAGAGTGTGAGCCTTTTTTCCCACTCTTCCATGTATTTTACTTTTGGGCTCTTTTGTAATGGAGTTTTTTTTTGTAAAACTGTTTTTTTTAATTGTTTTATACATAAACAAGTGAAACATAAACAATCAACAATACCCCTTACCCCCTCCAACCCCTCTCCCCCCCACACCCCACTACCCCTACCCAGTTGCCCAAACACCCCTGCATTAGATGGTACAGACACCAAGGCAGATAGATAACAACATATCATAACGATGTGGAACACATTACACTCCAGTCGGCATACCGACCCATCATGCTGAGCCAACCCAAGTGTACATCCTCGTGGAACTGACAGGTTCAGCGAGTTCACAACAGTAGTAGTGGGGCACTCAATCACAGTTCAGAGGGTCCGGAGACCTATCCCTCTCCCTTAGGAAACACCTAAACAAGGTCCAATAATTCAAGGGTCTGCTACTCAGCGGCAGTGTTTGTATATATAGCGATTCCAGTCTCTGGAATCTAGACATGGAGGCAATCCACTCCCCGACAGTCGCAGCTTTTGACGCCCCCCACGATTTGGTAATCATACAATCTTGCAACAATCGAAGCCATGCCCAGGAGGTGCTTCTCACTCCTGGTTCCGGATTCTACCAGGGCCAACAGCCACATTGCTGGGGAGTCGGGTAGAGTTACATCAAGAATGGTGGCCATGGTGTGCTGAACCCCAGCCCAGAAAGCATGTATCGAGGAGCATACCCAGACCAGATACAAAAAGTCAGCCGGTGACAAACCCCATCGCTTAAAGCTGGTGGACCTATCCGGGTAGAACTCGCCCAGGCGGGCTGGAGAATAATACATCTGGTGAACAAACTTGAACTGTCAGGCGCAGTCTAGCATTCATAGCGACGTGCTTAGTTTGGGAACACACTATACCCCACTGAGCCTCCGACAACAAGAAGCCCAAACCCTCCTCCCATCTACTCCTGAATTGGTTTCCCCGGAGAAGGGGTGTTGGCCCGCACTAATCTATATAACAAAGAGATCCCTTTCCTCCTGTCTTGTGTGGTAATGGGGTTTTTAAAACAACCTCCATGGCATCATCTTTTTCTGTGTGTCACATAACACCTTCAGTGCAATGGCACAGGGGTGTCTTTCAGACACCCCAAGGTTGAAATACCTTTCCTGGGACTGACTACTGTCTCCCATGGCATGTGAAGTTAAATTGACTTTACTAGTCTCTTTAAGTTTACTGACTATAGAGTGCTGGAGGGGTTGCTTAGCTTCCCCTGGGTCAAAACACTCATGTAACAGTAAAATGTTACCTTTTCCTATTTTAAATGGCTGGTGGCAGTGGTTTAGATCAACTACCGTGATTTTTCACGACCGCTAACAATGGTAGCTCAAACTCAGGGGTAGCCATGTTTTTCAATATGGCGCCACAGACCTATCTGTAAAAACAGACTCCAGTCATCTTTTTTTGCCATTTCCTTTAGGAAAAGTCCTTCTTGTGTTTGTCCCTGCGTGCCAAACCAGGTTTGGTCCCTTTGTTTGTGCCCTTTGGCGGACTTCTGGGCTGAAGCCCTTCTCTGCCACCTGAGTGTCTGGGGTGGACAGGATGTGAGGGAGGTGCCCGAAACTCCCTGTGCATGGTCTCCTAGGAGACCTGAATGCACTCTGTTGTGATTGGCCGGCTGGCTGTCTGGCAAGAGTGACAGCCAGGCTGAATGAATGGGGGGGGGGGAAACTGTTTAAAAGCAGGTCTCTGGGACTTGGAAAGCAGAATTCACCAATGGCACGAAAGAACCGAAGAGGAGAGGAAGGAAGAGGACTGCTGCAACTCCTGGACGACCGGTGAAGCCCTGCTGCAGGTCCAAATTGCCTGAAACTCCAATGACAGAGAAGCCCTTCAAGGTTAACTTCTTCCCTTGAGTTTGGTGGGAACAACCAACTCACAAGCCACCTGGTCACCATCCTATTCTGGTCGAATTTTCTTCAGAGTGCTGTTGAAAACTGGATAGCCAGAGGGAAGGAAACCAGGGGGACTTTAAGGCACTCACACCTTAAACCGACGTCTTGCTAAAGCTTTTGACCTCTTACCTGGGCAGTGCAGGAACCTCCCGACATCCTCCTTCTTGTCCCCACGACTGAAGCCCAGGAACAGAGAGATCTGCTCGAACTGCCTGGAACAACTGCCTCAGCTGCAGTTTTCTTCATTTAAAAGGTACTGTGCAAACACGGTCCGGAAATCTTTTCAGCCTTCAGCCATCGAGAAAGTGCGTGAAACTTTCCTCAACCACGAAGGCTTGTCCTTCCCTAAACATTCGTCAAACTTTTTCGCCTAGCCAAATCCTTTAAAAATCTGTGGCAATGACTTAACCGTTACATACCAGAACTGTGCTTTCCTATACAAGAGACTCTGAACCATTGACTTTGGCCCAAGCCTATTGAGAAGAATTGCTGGTTGTATTTAGCTCACACTTCATTTTTGAACTAAACTTGTTCAATCACTTACCTGTTGGATTTTTGTGGTGTATTAGTGTGTGATATTGAGCTGCTTGTGCTAGTGTAATGTTTTATAAATGATTGAGTAAATAAATGTATATTCTTTTACTAAGAAACCTTGAGTAAGTGTTTACTTGAATCACTGTATTGGTTGGTCCTTTGTGTAACTTGTTCTACTGCTCACTTAAACTCTTGAGATAAGTCTGGCTGTTCAGCCATCGCTACCACTTTACTGTGTAGTACAGGCTTGTACCAAAGGTGAAATTGTGCTTACACTTGTAGTCCTAATTACTTGTAGTGTTCCCAAAAGGGTACTACAGGTGATTCTGCCTAACATTGGGGCATCTGGGTGTGGATCTGAAGGGAAGGATGGGCCATCGGGATGTACGTCTGGAGGTAGGGAAGGGGCCATCTATGCATGGTTCTGCAGAGAGGGCAGGCGCATCTGGGTGTGAATCTAATGGGAGGGATGAGGCATCTGGGTGTGAATCTGGTGAGAGGGATAGGGCATCCAGGTGCGGGTCTGGTGGGTGAGATGGGGCATCTGGGTACAGATCTGGAGGGAGGGATAGGGCATCTGGTTGTGGATCTGGTGGGAGGGATAGGGTATCTCAGTGTGGATTTGGTGATGGGATGACGTATCTGGGTACAGGTCTGCTGGGAGGAATGGGGCTAGAGATGGAGCACCCATCTCTAGTAAAAAATTCATTACTAGGGAACCTAACACTTGGTTTACTCATGATCTTCAAGTCCTCAAAAGTGTGAAAACCAAAGCACTCTATAAATGGAAAAAATCTCAGTCGGAAGTCGACAAAGGAACTTAAAATAGTCATGTCAGAGCTTATATAAAAGCAGTGATCGCCGCAAAAAGAGCCTATATGGATGATCGTATCATCAAAGCTCAGTCTACGCCCAAGGAACTCTTTAAAGTGTTCAAAGAACTGGAATCTAAAATTATTAAAGATGCCAGGTGGTGTAACCTAGTACAGGAGGCCATGGATAATAAACTCAACAAAATTAACAAAGGTATCGCTGATGCAAAGCCTCTTTATCCCGGTAAAGGTCTCAAGGATACTATTACTCCTGCCAAATGTTGGAAGGAAGATGAACTCTTCTCTTTCAAACCGATCACAGAAGAGGACTTAACAACCGCTATCCAAAATCTCAAACCATCTAATTGTAAGGTAGATATTTGTCCTGCCCTAACAATTAAAGTGTGTGCCTCCTCACCTATCCCCCATACACTGTACATTTGTTAATGCATCTTTCAGGGACTGTGTGTTCCCACATGTATTAAGCACTCCTGGGTGATCCCCTTATTAAAAAAACCTGATCTTTCCCCCAATGACTCACTTAACTACCTTCGTATCTCCAACTCCCCATTTCTCCTTAAAGAGATAGTCCAGTAAAAAATGTTATTTAAAAAATAGATAGGCAATATAAAAAAAATAATACTAGCACTATTTTTTTTAAACTTCCTATGGAAAATTTTGAGCTATTCAAGCTCAAAATTCGCAAAAGCAAGCACATGGGCGCATCCATTTTGTGAAATGGATGCCCGCCTGTGCTGGCTTTTGCTTTTGCGGCTTTTGCGGCACTAATGAAGGAAAAGCCAGCCAGCTGTGGTAAACAAAAGCTACCGCTGGGTGGCTTTTCCTTCATTGGTGCCGGGAATCGGAGGACGCGGACCGGAGACCAGAGCAGGAAAGCTGCAGCTGAATCTCGGTAGGTGCTATTTATTTTTTTAAAAAAATAAACACTAGCTGCGTTTTTTTTTCTAAGTTTTCCGGGCTGGAGGAGCCCGGAAAACTTAGAAATAAAACCGCAGCTTTAAAAACGTTGTATTTGGGGGGCGTGGCCTGGAGCGCTGGCTATGCAGTCGCTCCTGTGATGGCCTCCGTGGAACGCCCGCTGCATCGCAGCTTTCTGAGGCTCCCATGCCGCGTTTTTCGAACCCAACTAGGTGAGAGGGTGTGAGAAGGTTTGGAGCCCTGCCGGAGTGCTGCTGGAACCCAGAATCGCCAAGATGAAGATAATCGGGCCCTTCTTATCCCGCGGCCCCTCCGCCGCGTAATCCAAGATGGCGGACGGGACCCAGCGCAACGATCGAGACGCGGCCTCGCCATCGGAGCTCCCCCTGTGAACCCTTGAATCAATTTGGATCCAGGCGTCTCTCGCCTCACATGATCGGAGGGACCCGAGTCACACGTCTACACTCCAGCTGATACTCCCGACGGCGCTTCGGGCGGCCATTTCGGAGAGCTTTTGAAGCGACCGCAAACATAAATACAAAGTTGTGTTTGAAAACGCTGCGGTTTTTCTTTCCAAGTTTCTCAGGCTCCTCCGGCTCGGAGGAGCCTGAGAAACTCGGAAAGAAAAACTGCAGCGTTTTCAAACACCAACGCGTTGTGTTTGTGCCTGCTGTGGCTATCACTTTGGGTCTCCGGTGCTCCCCCAGGGGAGCACCGGAGACCCAAAGTGAAAGCCAAGGCAGGCAGAAACACAACACGGTTGTGTTTCTGCCTAAATCTGCTTCCGCATTTGGGGCTCTCGGGTTCCCCACGGGGGGCCCGAGAGCCCCAAATGGGAAGGCAGATTTAGGCAGAAACACTGCAGCATTTAGCATTTCCCATTTGGGGCTCTCGGGCCCCCCGTGGGGAGCCCGAGAGCCCCAAATGGGAAATCAGATTTAGGCGGAAACACTGCAGCATTTAGCATTTCCCATTTGGGGCTCTCAGGCTCTGGGAAATCAGCTGTAGGGAGAAACACCGCGGCATGTAAACACAACCTTGTTGTGTTTCTGCCTGCCTTGGCTTTCACTTTGGGTCCCAAAGTGATAACCACAGCAGGCAGAAACTCAACACAGTTGTGTTTGAAAACGCTGATGTTTTTCTTTCCCAGTTTCTCAGGCTCCTCCGAGCCGGAGGAGCCTGAGAAACTTGGAAAGAAAAACCGCAGCGTTTTCAAACACAACGTTGTATTTATGTTTGCGGTCGCTTCAAAAGCGACCGCAAACATAAATACAACGTTTTTAAAGCTGCAGTTTTATTTCTAAGTTTTCCGGGCTCCTCCAGGCCGGAAAACTTAGAAAAAAAACCGCAGCTAGTGCTTATTTTTTTTTTTAAATAAATAGCACTTACCGAGATTCAGCTGCAGCTTTCCTGCTCTGGTCTCCGGTCCGCGTCCTCCGAGTCCCGGCACCAATGAAGGAAAAGCCACCCAGCGGTAGCTTTTGTTTACTACAGTTGGCTGGCTTTTCCTTCATTAGTGCCGCAAAAGCAAAAGCCAGAACAGGCGGGCATCCATTTCACAAAATGGATGCGCCCATGTGCTTGCTTTTGCGAATTTTGAGCTTGAATAGCTCAAAATTTTCCATAGGAAGTTTAAAAAAAATAGTGCTAGTATTATTTTTTTTATATTGCCTATCTATTTTTTAAATAACATTTTTTACTGGACTATCCCTTTAAGATTCTCGATAAAGTGGCCTATGTTCAATTACTGGCTCACTTAAGAAATGGTAACATCTTGAATAAGAGACAGTCTGGCTTTCGGGAAAAACATGGCATAGAGTCTGCTCTGTTGGATCTGAAATCAAGGCTCCTTAGACACATGGATCAAGGCAACCCCAGCATGCTGATGCTGTTGGACCTATCCGCCGCCTTCGACCTGGTAGACCATATGGTATTGGTCTCCAGGTTGAGGGAGGTGGCGGGCTTCTCTTCGTCGGCGGCTGATTGGGTCACTTCATTTTTGAAAGATCGTCATTGGAGATTGATCAGCAGTTTCGCAGATGCCGATATCAAGGAGCTGACGCAAGGTGTCCCTCAGGGAGCCTGTCTCTCTCCCATTTTCTATAATCTCTTTACGGTACCGTTTCTTGATTTCCTGGACATTAACAACATAGAGTTTACCAATTACGCCGACGATACTCAGTGTATCTTACCCATCACTGGTGTCTTTTCAGATGATGAAACTAACATCAACAGAATTTACCTGCTCATTCAAAGTTGGATGTGTTCCAATGGCATGGCTCTTAATACAAGCAAGACAGAGATTATGCTTGTGGGCACTGACCGCAAGATTCGTAAACTTGAAGAGCAATATTCCAAACTGGTTATTGATGAATGTGTTAGAGTGGTCAAGAAAAAAGTCAAGACTTTGGGAATTTATCTTGACAGTCATCTTAACATGAAAGCACAGGTCGGTAGTCTGGTGGCTTCGTCCTCTTACTACATCAAATTGCTCCCACATGCCCGCCCATTCCTCTTCCATACTAGCAGGGAAACACTTGCCAGAGCATTGATTAGCTCCAGGCTTGACTATTGTATCAGTTTATTCACTGGTCTCACAAACAGTGAACTGAACAGACTGCAGGTTTTTCAGAACAACGCTGTCAGGGTTGTTCTGGACGAGAAAATGTCCGACCATATCTCTGAGGCGAGAAGGGAAATTAATTTGCTCCCTATTAGGGAACATATTCTCTTTCGGCTCTTATCTATCTCTTTTAATTGTATGAAACATTCAGGCCCTGGTTATCTCAATGAGGAACTACGACCAAAGGTGAGTAAACATAATCTCAGATCCAACAATCAATTTCAGTTTATGGTTCCGGTATGTAGATTGTCGCAGATGAAGGTTGGTGCCTTTTTTTCTGCATCTCCCGTGGCCTGGAACAATTTGCCTCTGAAATTGAGATTGGAAAATTCCATTCATGTATTCAGAAAAGGTCTGAAGACACATCTGTTTAAATAAACATCCGCTGGTCTTCTAAAATTCTGAATTTTATCCCACCTTTGTACTTCTCTTTCTCCTGCTGGTCTGCTTAGTCAAATATCCTATTTGTTTGTCATCGCTCTTCAGCCTTAGGGTCAGTGGATTCTGCTCTATATACATGTTAAATAAATAAATAAATAAATCTGGGTTTGGATCTGGTGGGAGGGGCATCTGGGTTTGCATCTGGAGGGAGGGATGGGGTGTCTGTGTGTGCATCTGGAGAGAGGGATAGGGCATCTGGTTGTGTGTCTGGAGAGAGGGATAGGGCGCCTGGTTGCAGATCTGGTCGGTGGGTCTGGGCGTTTAGGTGCAGATCTGGTGGGAGGCATGGGGCATCTGGGTGCAGATATGGTGGGAGGGATGGGGCACCTGGGTACAGATATGGTGGGTGGGATGGGGCATCCGGGTGCAGATCTGATGGGAGGGATGGGGCATCTGGGTGTGGATCAGGAGGGAGGGATGGGGAGTCTGGGTGTGTGTCTGGAGAGAGGGATAGGGTGTCTGGGTGTGGATCTGGTGGGTGGGAATGGGTGTTTGGGTGTGGCTCTGGTGGGAGGCATGGGGCATCTGGGTGCGAATCGGGTGGGAGGGATGGACATCAAGGTGCAGATATGGTGTGTGTGATGGGGCATCGGGGTGCAGATCTGGTGGGAGGGGTGGGGCATCTGGGTGTGGTTCTGGTGAGAGGGGTGGGGCATCTGGTTGTGTATCTTGAGGGAGGGATGGGCAATCTGGGTGTGGATCTGGTGGGGGGATGGGACATCCGGGTGAGTATCTGATAGGAGGGATGGGCCACCTGGGTGTGAATCTGGTGGGTGGGATGGGGCATTTGAGTTCAGATCTGGTGGGAGGAATAGGGCATCTGGGTGTGGATCTGGCAGGAGGGATGTGTCATCTGTGTATGGGTCTGGAGAGAGGGATGGGGCAACTGAGTGTGGATGTGGTGGAAGAGATGAGGCATTTGGGGGCTCATCTGGGGGGAGGGATGGGGCGTCTGGGTGTGTTTCTGGAAAGAGGGAGGGACGTCTGGGTGTGGATCTGGTGGGTGGGATGGGCCATCTTGCTGTGGATCAGGTAGGAGGGATGGGGCATCTGGGGGTACATCTGGAGGGAGGAATGGGGCGTCTGGGTGTGTTTCTGGAAAGAGGGAGGGGTGTCTGGGTGTGGATCTGGTGTGAGGGGTGGGGCGACTGGGTGTGGATCTGATGGGAGGGACGGGGCAACAGGGTGTGGATCTGGAGGGTGGGATCAGGCACCTGGGTGCAGATCTGGTTGGAGGAATTTGGGCATCCGGTTGTGGATCTGGTTGGGGGATGGGGAATCTGGAAGAAAGGATGGGGCATCTAGGTGTGAATCTGGATGAAGGAATGACATATTTGGGTGTGTATCTGGTGGCAGGGATGGGGCATATGGGTATGGATCTGGTGGGCATTATGCAGCATTTCGATGTGGATCTGGAGGCGGGATGGGGCATCTGGGTGTGGATCTGGCGGGAGGGGTGGGACATCTAGGTGTGCATCTGAAGGTAGGGATGGGGCATCAGGGTGTGTGTCTGAAGAGAGGGAAGCGATGTCTGGGTGAGAGCGAAGGGTTGTCTGGGTTTGGGTCTGATGGGAGGAACGGGCATCTGGTTGTGGATCTGATGGGAGGGACAGGGCATCTGGAGAGGTGGGCTGGGCATCTGTGTATGGATCTGGTGGGAGGCAAGCAGATGGGTGTGGATCTGGTGGGGTGGATGGGGCATCCGGGTGTGGATCTGGAAGGAAGGATGGGCCATTGGGATGAACGTCTGGAGGTAGGGAAGGGGCCATCTGTGTATGGTTCTGGAGAGAGGACAGGGGCATCTGGGTGTGAATTTGGTGGGAGGGATGGGGCATCTGGGTGCAAATCTGGTGGGAGGGCTGGAGCATCCAGGTGTGGGTCTGGTGGGAGGGATGGGGCATCCAGGTGCAGATCTGGTGGGTGGGATATGACATATGGGTGCAGATCTGGATGGAGGGATGGGGCATCTGGGGGCACATCTGGAAGGATAGATGGGGCACCTGGGTGTGTATCATCTGGGTTTGGATCTGGTAGGTGGGATGGGGCATTTGAGTTAAGATCTGGTGGGAGGAATAGGGCATCTGGCTGTGGATTTGGTAGGAGGGATGAATCATCTGTATATGAGTCTGGAGAGAGGGATGGGGCATCTGGGTGTGGATGTAGTGGAAGGGAAGGGCAAATCGATGTGGATGTGGTGGAAAGCAAGGGGCATCTCAGTATGGATCTGGTGGGAGGGATGGAACATCAAGGTGTGGATCTGGAGGGAGGAATGGGGCATCTGGGTTTGGATCTGGAGGTAGGGATGGGGCGTCTGGGTGTGTATCTGGCTAGAGGGATAGGGCGTCTGGTGCAGATCTGGTCGGTGCGACTGGGCGTGTGGGTGGGAGGTATGGGGCATCTGAGTGCAGATCTGGTGGGAGGGATGGGTGCGGATCTGGATGGAGGGATGGGGCATCTGGGTATGCATCTAGAGGGAGGGATGGGGCTTCTGGGTGTGTGTCGGGAGGGAGGATTGGGGTGTCTCAGTGTGGATCTGGATGGGAGGCTTGGAGCATCTGGGTGCAGATCTGGTGGGCGGGATAGGGCATCTGGGTGTGGATCTGGAGGGAGCAATGGGGCATATGGGTGTGGATCTGGTGGGTGGGATGGGGCATCTGGGTGCAGGTCTGATGGGAGGAATGGGGAATCTGGGTTTGGATCTGAGAGAGGGATGGGGCATCTGGGTGTGTATCTGGCGAGAGGGATAGAGCGTCTGGGTGCAGATCTGGTCGGTGGGACTGGGCGTTTGTGGTGCAGATCTGGTGGGAGGTATGGGGCATCTGGGTGCAGATCTGGTGGGAGGGATGGGGCACTAGGTGCGGATATGGTGGGTTGGATGGGGCATCCGGGTGCAGATCTGGTGGGAGGGACAGAGCATCTGGGTGTGGATCTGGTGAGAGGGACGGTGCATCTGGGTGTGGATCCAGAGGGAGTGATGGGGTGTCTGGGTGTATGTCTGGAAAGAGGGATAGGGTGTCTGGGGGTGGATATGGTGGGAGGGACAGGGTGTCTCGTTGTTGATCTGATGGGAGGGATAGAGCATCTGGAGGGATGGGCTGGGCATCTGGGTATGGATCTGGTGGGAGGCAAGCAGTATTTGGGTGTGTATCGAGTGGGAGGGATGGGGCATCTGGGTATGGATCTGGTGGCGGGATGGGGCATCTGGGTGTGGATCTGTTGGGAGTGGTGGGGCATCCTGGTGTGCATCTGGAGGGAGGGATATGACGTCTGTGTGTGTGTGTCTGGACAGAGGAAAGGGACATCTGGTTGTGGGTCTGGTGACAGGGATAGGGTGTCTGGGTGTGGGTTTGGTGGGAGGGATGTGGCATCTGGGTGTGGATCTGATGGGAGGGACAGAGCATCTGGTTTTGGATCTGGAGAGATGGGCTTGGCATCTGGGGATGGATTTTTTGAGAGGCATGGGGTATCTGGGTGTGGATCAAGGGTGAGGGATGGGGCATCTGATTGTAGATCTGGTGGGAGGGATGGGGTATCTAAATGTGGATCTAAATGGGGGATATGATATGATATGGCATTTATAACGCACCTATACACAAGTGTTTCAAGGCGCGACGAGGCAAGGGATGGGGAACAAAGGGACGAACAGACAACGATCCTACTAGGCCTGGTGTCATTCAGATCGCACAAGTGCTTGGGAAGGGGGAGAAGGGAGAAGTGCGAGGGGGAAGGGAGAGGGGAAAGTGCAGTACATGGGGGTAGTAGAATAAATAAGATAATAAAATATCCAGATGGTGGCAAGTGCAAAGTAAGTGCAGACATAAGTGCTGATAGGGGGACTGTAGGGAGAACAGAACCAATCCCTAGGTGCAAGGGTTGCCAGGGAGGCAGTGCAGGTGCGCAACTGGTGGTGCCTGCGCCCGAAATCAGACATGGTGGCCAGGATGTTTGACCAGTGCAGTTTCGACCAGAAATTCAGCAGGGGAGAGAGGAAGAGAAAGCAGAGGCAAAGAGGAAGTGCAGAGATTCAGTCCTGGAGAGATGCGATCCCTGGGCTTGAGGCCAAAGATAAGTCTCGCAGTCCTGTTCTGGATAAGCTGCAGAGGGCGGAGAGTAGAGGCAGGCAGGATTAGATGGAGGCTGTTACAATAGTCTAGCCTAGAGAGAACCAGGGCTCTGGAGACGGTGAGCTTCTGGGGGAAGGAAAGGAAAGGAAGAATACCTCTGAGGAGGTGCAGCTGGTAGTGTGACTTCTTAGAGATGTGAGGTGAGACGGATAGTGTGGAGTCGAAGATAACCCCATCGGTTTTAGCCTTGCAGGTGGGAGCAGGAAGTGGGCCAAGAGAGGCCGGCCAGAGAGCTGAAGGGAAGGAGGGAGTGGGTGTGCCGATGAGTAGAATCTCAGTCTTACTGGCATTAAGGCAGAGGTCATTTGCGGCACACCAGTCCTGGATAGCAGACAGACAGTCAGAGATGAAGGAAGGGGAAAAGGAGGCCGAGGGTAGCCTGACAATGAGCTGTGTATCATCCACATAACACTGAATGTTGGGGCAGACAGTGGCAATTCGGTGGGCAAGGAGTGCCAGGTATTGGTTGAAAAGCCAGGGATAGATGTTAGATCCCTGGGGACACCACAGGTAGAGAAAAAGATATCGGAGAGGAAGGACCCAAGTTGGACCTGGGAGGGTCGGTCAGAGAGGAAAGAAGTCAGCCAGGCCAGAGCCTGACCGGTGAGACCCATTTTATCACAGAGACGGTTGAGCAGGATGGCAAGGTTGTCAGTGTCAAAGGCAGAAGAGAGATCAAACAAGATGAGGACGCAAGGGGAACTGGAGTCAAGGTTGGACAGCAGGTCTTCACGGATGTTCAGGAGAGCAGCTTCCATGCTTCTGACAGCTCTGAAGCCAGACTGATGGTCATGAAGACAACCAACAGTTCGGTGTGAAGATTTAGCTGGGAGATGGCCAGTTTCTCCAGGAGCTTGCCCAGGAAAGGAGTGATGGAGATTGGGCGATAGTTAGCCGGGCAGGAGGGGTCGGCAGAGGGTTTCTTAAGAAGAGGGTGCACAAGGGAGGATGGGAAGACTCCAGTGGCGAAGGAGTGATTGCAGAAATCAGCCAGGGCAGGAGCCAAGGAGTCGATGTGGTCCTTGATAGTTTTGGTGGAACAGGGGTGAACCTGTTTCGATGAGACTTTCTTAGATCGGACTAGTCTAGAAACCGCGTCTGTAGAGAAAAGGGGAAAGGCAGAGAAGGAGGGAGGGGGAGCCTGAAGATGGGCCAGAGGATGATCACGGAATAGAGGGAGGGAGGCGATAGGAGGAGAGTGAGGACAGGATGTCCTGAGTTTTTTAAATGAAGTGAGAAGCCAGTGCCTTGCAGAGGGCCTCGTAAGGGACAGGAGAGGTAGAGACCGCAGCAGGATTGGCCAGTTCCTTGCAGATTTGAAAGAGTTCAGCCGGGTTGTTAGATGCCGCAGAGATGTGGGCTTGGATATGAGCTCTCTTCTCGGTGAGGATGGAGAGCCGGTATTGCCTTTGCAGCAGGCGGCAGGCCAGTTTGTCAGAGGATGAGCAAGAAGCATGCCATTTCCTCTCGACCACTCTGCACTGGTGAGGTCTGAGTCATACTAGAAGTTACACTTGGCTTTGGGCTTCAGGCGGATACTCATGACGGGGGCAAGGATATCAAGAGTAACAGATATAGAAGAATGCAGCGTGGAGAGGGCTGTGTCAGGGTGAGAGTCAGCCAAAGGTGGAGGAGGGGGTGCGAAGGTGGCGTCGAAAGCCTCAACTGACACGCGCTTAATGGGTCGGATGACCGAGAAGGTGGGTGACAGTGATGGAGGTGGCTTGGCCTGAGGAGTAGTGAGGGTGAGGTGGGAGGATAAGAGAAAGCGATCACTCCAGGAGAGAGCAGTGGAGAGAGGGACAGAGAGGGGAAGGTCTGAGGAGATTATAGCATCGAGAGTGTGCCCTGCAGAATGAGTCAGGCCTGAGGGGAGAATGGTGAGTGCGAGAGAGTCGCAGAGGTCGCGAAAGTGTCCAGAAGGGGGACAGGAGGCATCCAGGTGGATGTTGAAGCCTCCAAGAAGGAGGAGTTGAGTAGTTTAGGCCAGGAGTGAGGAGGAGAGGTCCGCCAACTCAGAGAGGTATGAAGAAATATGACCAGGTGGCCGATAGATAGTAGCCACAGTAATGGAGTGGCTAGGGGAGAGAGAGCCTGCAGACGAGGCATTCAAAAGAGGAGTAGGTCTGCATAAGAGTGACAGCGGCAGGAATCCACTCAGGGAAGATAAGGGCTACACCCCCACCAGAACGGTTGGTCCTGGGAGTGGAGAGGATCTTGTAGCCGTCAGGTAGGAGCGTGTCAAAGCTGGTGACAGAGCTGGCCGTGAACCATGTCTCAGTGAGAGCGAGGACATCAAGGTCAAATTCTTCAAGAAGGAGGCAGATATCAGAGGAATGTTTGACAACAGAGCAAGAGTTAAGAGTGGCAATATGGAGAAGGTTGCCGTCCTTGAAGGACTTCCGGGGAGGGGTACAGATCAGAGGTACACCCTGCGGAGGTGTAGAATGTGTAGAAGGAGACTAAGGGGGGCAGTGAGGGAGGGGGAAGGCAAGGTAGCCAAGGAAAGGGGAGGGGGAACAGCCGGAGAGGAAAGGAAGTTGATGAGGCACGGGAAGCGTCTATCGAAGAGGTGAAGGTTGGCCTGAGGGCCTTGGACCAAGACGGTCCCATTGGAGTAAACATTAATGATGACCTTAGAGGAAAGGAAGGAGGCCAGGAGGGCATCCCAACGGGTGCCACCATTAATGGGAGAAGAGGAGAAAGGAGAGAGTACAGAGACCATATGAAGGGTCCATAAGTCGGGTGAAGGAACGACAAAGAGGATGTCGGTGAGAGTTTCCTTGGTGGAGGCACTGGTGTAGGTGTCAGCGATAGGGAGGCCTGGGTTGGAGACCAGGATGTCCTTTTTAAACTTCATCCTACCAGATTTAGTGAGGAGAGCAGGATAGTCAATAGAGAAGCAGTTAGAGAAGATAGGAGAGACAGAGAGCACCATAGAGAAGGTAGGAGAGGAGGGGTGGGGGTGGAAGCAGAGGGGGAGACACTAGCTAGAGTAGGCAGACAAGAAAGTGAGCGCCAGGCAAGTTGCCCAATAGGATAGACTCTCTGGGTTAAGAGCTCACAACTGCTCAACTTTAGAACTGGTGAGAAGCCACCTAGGTTTGAGAATCCTGTAGGGGAGAAAAAGGCTTCATCTTCACAGTGCAAACATTTTAAATACTGATACAGTGCGTATTACAACAACATGCAGGGAACCACCTAAGTTTGAGAATCCTGTAGGGGAGAAAAATTAAACTTCACAGTGCAAAATTTTAAATACTGATACAGTGCGTATTACAACAACATGTGGGGAACCACCTAAATTTCAGAATCCTGTAGGGGAGAAAAAGGCCTAATCTTCACAGTGGAAAATTTGTAATACTGATACAGTGTGTATTACAACAACATGCGGGGACAGCACAGCCGTGTTGTCCCTGCATGGGGCATCTAGGTGTGAATCTGGTGGGTGGGATGGGGCATCCAGGTGCAGATCTGGTCGGAGGGATGGGGCATCTGGGTGTGGATCTGGATGGAGTGGTGGTGCATCTGGGGGCACGTCTGGAAGGAGGGATGGGGCATCTGGGTGTGTTTCTGGAAAGAGGGAAGGGGCGTCTGGTTGTGGAACTGGCGTGAGGGGTGTGGCATCTGGGTGTGGATCTTAATGGAGGGACGGGGCATCAGGGTGTGGATCTGGTGGGATGGATCAGCCATCTGAGTGCAGATCTGGTTGGAGGAATTGGGGCATCTGGGTGTGGATCTGGAGGGAGGCAGGGGGCATCAACGTGTGGATCTGGTAGGGGGATGGGGCATCTGGAGGGAGGGAGGGGACATCTGGATATGGAACTGGTAGGCATCTGGAGGGAGGGATGGGGCATCTAGGTTTGAATCTGGATGAGGGGATGGGGCATTTGGGTGTGAATCTGGTGGGAGGTATGGGACATCTTGGTGTGGAACTGATAGGAGGAATGGTGCATCTGGGTGTGGATGTGGTGGAGGCATGTGGCATCTGGTGTGGATCTGGAGGGAGGAATGGGGGATATGGGTGTGGTTTGAGTGGGAGGGATGGGGTATCTGGGATGGATCTGGTGGGCATAATGCAACATTTGGATGTGGATTTGGAGGTTGTATAGGGCATCTGGGTGGGGATCTGGTGGGAGGGGTGGGACATCTGGGTGTGCATCTAGAGGGAGAGATGGGGCATCTTGGTGTGTGTCTTGAGAGAGGGAAGGGACGTCTGGGTGTGGGTCTGGTGAGAGGGACGGGTTGTCGGGATTTGGGTCTGGTGGGAGAAACGGGGCGTCTGGTTGTGGCTTTGATGGTAGGGACAGGGCATCTGGAGGGATGGGCTGGGCCTCTGGATATGGATCTGGTGGCCAGCAGTATCTGGGTGCGGATCGAGTGGGAGGGATGGGGCATCTAGTTGTGGATCTGGTGGGAGGGATGGGGTATCTAAATGTTGATGTGAATGGAGGGATGGGGCATCTGGGGTAGATCTGGTGGGGTGGATAGGGCATCTGGGTGTGGATCTGGAAGGATGGATGGGCCATCGTAATGTAAATCTGGAGGTAGGGAAGGGGCCATCTTTGTATGGTTCTGAAGAGAGGACAGGGGCATCTGTGTGTGAATCTGGTGGAAGGAATGGGGCATCTGAGTGTGAATCTGGTGCGAGGGATGGGGCGTCCAGGTGTGGGTCTGGTAGGAGGGATGGGACATCTGTGTGCAGATCTGGTGGGTGGAATGGGGAATCTGGGTGCAGATCTGGTGGGAGGGATGGAACAACTGTTTGTGGATCTGGTGGGAGGGATACAGCATCTGAGTGTGCATCTGGAGCGAGGGATAGGGCATCTGGGTGTGTGTCTGGAGAGAGGGATGGGGTCTGGGTGCGGATCAGGTCGGTGGGACTAGGAGTTTGGATGCAGATCTGGTGGGAGGCTTGGGGCATCTGGGTGCAGATCTGGTGGCAGAGATGGGGTACCTGGGTGCAGATATGGCGGGTGAGAAGTGGCATCCGGGTGCAGATCTGGTGGGTGTGATGGGGCAGCTGGGTGTGGATCTGGTGAGAGGGATGGGGCTTCTGGGTGGGGATCTGGAGGGAGGGATGGGGCATTTGGGTGTGTGTCTGGAGAGGGAGATAGGGCATCTGGGTGCGGATATGGTGGATGGGACTGGGTGTCTGGGTGTGGATCTGGTGGGAGGCATGGGGCATCTGGGTGCGAATCAGGTGGGAGGAATGGGCATCCGGGTGCAGATATGGTGGGTGGAATGGGGATCGGGTGCGGATCTGGTGGGAGGGGTAGGGCATCTGGGTGTGGATTTGATGAGGGGTGGGGCATCTGGGTGTGGATCTGGAGGGAGGGATGGGCCATCTGGGTGTGGATCTGGTAGGGGGATGGGGCATCCGGGTGTGGATCTATTGGGTGGGGTGGAACATATGGGTGTGCATCTGGAGGGAGGAATGGGGCATCTGAGTGTGAATCTGGTGCAAGGGATGGGGCATCCAGGTGTGGGTCTGGTAGGAGGGATGGGGCATCTGGGTGCAGATCTGGTGGGTGGCATGGGGAATCTGGGTGCAGATCTGGTGGGAGGGATGGAACATCTGTTTGTGGAACTGGTGGGAGGGATACAGTATCTCGGTGTGGATCTGGTGGTGGGATGGGGCTTGTGGGTGCAGGTCTGGTGGGAGGGATTGGGCATCTGGGTGTGCATCTGTAGCGAGGAATGGGGCGTCTGGGTGTGTATCTGGAGAGAGGGATATGGCATCTGGGTGTGTGTCTGGAGAGAGGGATAGGGCGTCTGCGTGCAGATCAGGTCGGTGGGACTGGGAGTTTTGGTGCAGATCTGGTGGGAGGCATGGGGCATCTGGGTGCAGATCTGGTGGCAGAGATGTGGTGCCTGGGTGCAGATATGGCGGGTGAGATGGGGCATCCGGGTGCAGATCTGGTGGGTGTGATGGGGCAGCTGGGTGTGCATCTGGTGAGAGGGATAGGGCTTCTGGGTGTGGATCTGGAAGGAGGGATGGGGCGTCTGGGTGCGTATCTGGTGGGTGGGACTGGGTGTTTGGGTGTGGATCTGGTGGGAGGCATGTGGTATCTGGGTGCGAATCAGGTGGGAGAGATGGGTTTCCTGGTGCGGATATGTTGGGTGGAATGAGGATTGGGGTACGGATCTGGCAGGAGGGGTAGGGCATATGGGTGTGCATCTGATGAGGGGTGGGGCATCTGGGTGTGGATCTGGAGGGAGGGAGGGGCCATCTGGGTGTGGATCTGATGGGGGGATGGGGCATCCCGGTGTGGATCTGTTGGGTGGGGTGGGACATCTGGGTGTGCATCTGGAGGGAGGGATGGGGCATCTGGGTGTGTGTCTGGAGAGAGGGAAGGGACATCTGGGTGTGGGTCTGGTGAGAGGGGCGGGTTGTCTGGGTTTGGGTCTGGTGGGAGGAATGGGCATCTGGTTGTGGCTCTGATGGTAGGGACAGGGCATCTGGAGGGATGGGCTGGGCCTCTGGGTATGGATCTGGTGGGAGGCAAGCGGTATCTGGGTGTGGATCGAGCGGGAAGGATGGGGCATCTGTTTGTGGATCTGGTGGGAGGGATGGGGTATCTAAACGTGGATGTGAATGGTGGGATAGGGCATCTGGGTGTGGATCTGGTGGGGTGGATGGGGCATCTGGGTGTGGATCTCAAGGGAAGGATGGGCCATTGAGATGTACTTCTGGAGGTAGGGATGGGGCCATCTGTGTATGGTTCTGGAGGGAGGGCAGGGACATTTGGGTGTGAATCTGGTGGGAGGGATGGGGCATCTGGGTGTGAATCTGGTTGGGGGATGGGGCATCTAGGTGTGAATCTGGTGGGAGGGATGGGCCATTGAGATGTACTTCTGGAGGTAGGGAAGGGGCCATCTGTGTACGGTTCTGAAGAGAGGGCAGGGACATTTGGGTGTTGATCTGGTGGGAAGGATGGGGCATCCAGGTGCAGATCTGGTCGGAGGGATGGGGCATCTGGGTGTGGATCTGGATGCAGTGGTGGTGCATCTGGGGGCACGTCTGGAGGGAGGGATGGGGCATCTGGGTGTGTTTCTGGAAAGAGGGAAGGGACGTCTGGTTGTGGAACTGGCGTGAGGGGTGTGGCATCTGGGTGTGGATCTTAATGGAGGGACGGGGCATCAGGGTGTGGATCTGGTGGGACGGATCAGCCATCTGAGTGCAGATCTCGTTGGAGGAATTGGGGCATCTGGGTGTGGATCTGGAGGGAGGCAGGGGGCATCAACGTGTGGATCTGATAGGGGGATGGGGCACCTAGAGGGAGGGATGGGACATCTGGATATGGAACTGGTAGGCATCTGGAGGGAGGGATGGGGCATCTAGGTTTGAATCTGGATGAGGGGATGCAGCATTTGGGTGTGAATCTGGTGGGAGGTATGGGGCATCTTGGTGTGGAACTGATAGGAGGACTGGTGCATCTGAGTGTGGATGTGGTGGAGGCATGTGGCATCTGGTGTGGATCTGGAGGGAGGAATGGGGGATATGGGTGTGGTTTGAGTGGGAGGGATGGGGTATCTGTGGTGGATCTGGTGGGCATAATGCAACATTTGGATGTGGATTTGGAGGTTGTATGGGGCATCTGGGTGTGGATCTGGTGGGAGGGGTGGGACATCTGGGTGTGCATCTAGAGGGAGAGATGGGGCATCTTGGTGTGTGTCTTGAGAGAGGGAAGAGACGTCTGGGTGTGTGTCTGGTGAGAGGGATGGGGCATCTAGTTGTGGATCTTGTGGGAGAGATGGGGTATCTAAATGTTGATTTGAATGGTGGGATGGGGCATCTGGGGGTATATCTGGTGGGGTGGATAGGGCATCTGGGTGTGGATCTGGAAGGAAGGATGGGCCATCGTAATGTCATCTGGAGGTAGGGAAGGGGCCATCTTTGTATGGTTCTGAAGAGAGGACAGGAGCATCTGGGTGTGAATCTGGTGGAAGGAATGGGGCATCTGAGTGTGAATCTGGTGCGAGGGATGGGGCGTCCAGGTGTGGGTCTGGTAGGAGGGATGGGGCATCTGGGTGCAGATCTGGTGGGTGGAATGGGGAATCTGGGTGCAGATCTGGTGGGAGGGATGGAACATCTGTTTGTGGATCTGGTGAGAGGGATGGGGCTTCTGGGTGTGGATCTGGAGGGAGGGATGGGGCATTTGGGTGTGTGTCTGGAGAGAGAGATAGGGCATCTGGGTGCGGATATGGTGGGTGGGACTGGGTGTTTGGGTGTGGATCTGGTGGGAGGCATGGGGCATCTGGGTGCGAATCAGGTGGGAGGGATGGGCATCCGGGTGCGGATATGGTGGGAGGGGTAGGGCATCTGGGTGTGGATTTGATGAGGGGTGGGGCATCTGGGTGTGGATCTGGAGGGAGGGATGGGCCATCTAGGTGTGGATCTAGTGGGGGGATGGGGCATCCGGGTGTGGATCTATTGGGTGGGGTGGAACATATGGGTGTGCATCTGGAGGGAGGAATGGGGCATCTGAGTGTGAATCTGGTGCGAGGGATGGGGCATCCAGGTGTGGGTCTGGTAGGAGAGATGGGGCATCTGGGTGCAGATCTGGTGGGTGGAATGGGGAATCTGGGTGCAGATCTGGTGGGAGGGATGGAACATCTGTTTGTGGAACTGGTGGGAGGGATACAGTATCTCGGTGTGGATCTGGTGGTGGGATGGGGCTTGTGGGTGCAGGTCTGGTGGGAGGGATTGGGCATCTGGGTGTGCATCTGTAGCGAGGAATGGGGCATCTGAGTGTGAATCTGGTGCGAGGGATGGGGCATCCAGGTGTGTGTCTGGAGAGAGGGATAGGGCGTCTGCGTGCAGATCAGGTTGGTGGGACTGGGAGTTTTGGTGCAGATCTGGTGGGAGGCGTGGGGCATCTGGGTGCAGATCTGGTGGCAGAGATGTGGTGCCTGGGTGCAGATATGGCGGGTGAGATGGGGCATCCGGGTGCAGATCTGGTGGGTGTGATGGGGCAGCTGGGTGTGCATCTGGTGAGAGGGATGGGGCTTCTGGGTGTGGATCTGGAGGGAGGGATGGGGCATTTGGGTGTGTGTCTGGAGTGAGGGATAGGGCGTCTGGGTGCGTATCTGGTGGGTGGGACTGGGTGTTTGGGTGTGGATCTGGTGGGAGGCATGTGGTATCTGGGTGCGAATCAGGTGGGAGGGATGGGTTTCCTGGTGCGGATATGGTGGTTGGAATGAGGATTGGGGTACGGATCTGGTGGGAGCGGTAGGGCATCTGGTTGTGCATCTGATGAGGGGTGGGGCATCTTGGTGTGGATCTGGAGGGAGGGAGGGGCCATCTGGGTGTGGATCTGGTGGGGGGATGGGGCATCCGGGTGTGGATCTGTTGGGTGGGGTGGGACATCTGGGTGTGCATCTGGAGGGAGAGATGGGGCATCTGGGTGTGTGTCTGGAGAGAGGGAAGGGACGTCTGGGTGTGGGTCTGGAGAGAGGGGCGGGTTGTCTGGGTTTGGGTCTGGTGGGAGGAATGGGCATCTGGTTGTGGCTCTGATGGTAGGGACAGGGCATCTGGAGGGATGGGGTGGGCCTCTGGGTATGGATCTGGTGGGAGGCAAGCGGTATCTGGGTGTGGATCGAGCGGGAAGGATGGGGCATCTCATCTATTTGTGGATCTGGTGGGAGGGATGGGGTATCTAAACGTGGATGTGAATGGAGGGATAGGGCATCTGGGTGTGGATCTGGTGGGGTGGATGGGGTATCTGGGTGTGGATCTCAAGGGAAGGATGGGCCATTGAGATGTACTTCTGGAGGTAGGGAAGGGGTCATCTGTGTATGGTTCTGAAGAGAGGGCAGGGACATTTGGGTGTGAATCTGGTGGGAGGGATGGGGCATCTGGGTGTGAATCTGGTTGGAGGGATGGGGCATCCAGGTGTGGGTGTGGTGGGAGGGATGGGGCATCCGAGTGCAGATCTGGTGGGTGGGATGGGGAATCTGGGTGCAGATCTGTTGAGGGGATGGGGCAGCCGGGTGTGTATCTGGTAGGAGGGATGCAGCATATGGGTGTGGATTTGTTGGGTGGGGTGGGACATCTGGGTGTGCATCTGGAGGGAGGGATGGGGCATCTGAGTGTGTGTCTGGAGAGCCAGAAGGGACGTCTGGGTGTGGGTCTGGTGAGAGGGACGGGGTTGTCTGGGTTTGGGTCTGATGGGAGGAACGGGCGTCTGGTTGTGGCTCTGATGGTAGGTACAGGGCATCTGGAGGGATGGGCTGGGCCTCTGGGTATGGATCTGGTGGGAGGGATGGGGCATCTGGTTGTGGATCTGGTGGGAGGGATGGGGTATCCAAATGTGGATGTGAATGGAGGGATGGGGCATCTGGGTGTAGATCTGGTGGGGTGGATGGGGCATCTGGGTGTGGGTCTGGAGGGAAGGATGGGCCATCGGGATGTACGTCTGGGGGTAGGTGTTAGGGAAAATTCTCCAGAGTGGCTAATTTCCCTTACCTACTGAGTCCCTCAGCAGCTTTGCTGGATTTCTAGGATTTATTTTTTCACCTGGTAAGAGTGTGTTATGACCAGCCCTTGCTCATAGGGTTCACATCATCAAGGACACTCAGGATACACAGGACAGGTACTCTTAGTGGTACTTTATTGGCTTCTTAGGTTACAGGATCAGATGTCATCAAGTCATTGCGATATCAAGAGGATCAGGGACAAGAGCCCACCGGCTCCCACCACCCAGGCTCACATATTGTAACTGCCTGGGGTAGAACCAATTCAACTCCAAACATTCTAACCTCACACTCCACACTCACAGCCTACATTCTGATAGAGACATCTATCCTGGCACAGCACCCATGCAGGCACAAGAGCTAACGCTAACACCTCCTTTCCTACAACAAACAAACACACGTCAAACTCACCAGAAGGAAGCCAACCCTAACACCTCCTCCTGTTGCATAAGGACAAACCCACTACCACACACTTTACATAACTTCCTCGCTCCAACCTTGTTCCACTTACCCCCGGGAAGTTGAACCAGCAGGCTTAACTAACATCCTACGACATACCCAGCCGCCACAACTAACACTCCTAACCAATCAAAACAACACAATTCACCTTCCGTTCCCACCTGCCACGAGGAACCTCGAACTGCCACTTTCGAGGACTAACCGCCCACCTTGGCAAACACAACAAACACTACCAAAACACCACAAATCACCTTCCGTTCCCCCCTGCCACAAAGGAACCTCGAACTGTCACTTCCGAGCACTAACTCCCAAAGCTGGGAAAAAACCAGGTACTATCGTAACAACACGAGACACTTACTAACAACCCAACAATCTACCCGGGTCAACAAGGAACTACACTCAAAACTCATACCGCTATTAAATCCACTCAGAAAAATGCAAACTACAAACACACCTGAGATCACCAATCACTCCCCCAATAACACCAATAGCTAAAGGCAACAAGCTGTCACTAAAACAACCACAACTAACCCAGCTACAAATGTTGGCCAGACACTTGAGCCCTTCTAAGCAATACAAATCGCCCCCAAGGGGAACACAGCTACAGATGAAAAGTTGCCAGGCCTCTGAAATTGAGCAAGAGGAACTCAAGAACAATCCCAGAAACCACCTAAAAGTTCAAAAAGAAAAACACAAGATGCAATGTTACCTGCATCTGCAGAATGTCCCACGAAATCTCTGGACCCTAACAACTCCATAGGTCACCAAAAACAACATCAAAGCTTCACATGGCTTCAGGCACTAGTCCCCTGCTAGATGCCTCTGGGCTCCGCAGAGCCACCTCCCAAAACAACATAAAAGCTTCACAAAGCTTCACGTGAACTCCGCAGAGCCAAAAATCATCACAACATCACAGCTTCACAAAGCTTAAGGTGCTAGTCCACTGCTAGCCACCTCTGGACTACACCGAGTCACAAATCACAATAGCCTACTTACCAGTCTGCCACTGGTAAAAACATCACTGTCTCCGCAGGGCCACACAACACCAAACACCTCCAACTCCGCAGAGTTCCTTGGCAAATCCTGGTAATGTACTGTCAAGGCCCCCCAAGGATTCGCAGACCAAACAACTGGTCACCTACCAACACTGAACACCAGACATGCATCAACACTCATACTACTCAACAATATTTCACAACACATGACATGTATTAAACCCATAAACCGAATGTAAGGGTGCTAGATAGCGCTGCAGTCGCCCCAGCAAGAATCTTGGGTTACATATAAATATGCACACACAAAACCTCAAAACAAAGTCCCAGCAGAAATCTTGGGTTGAACATCAATAACACCACAAGCAACATACCAAGCCTACAATACCTAAAGGTAGTTATTACTAAGCATTGCAGTAACAGATACATTAACCCATTGTTAACTTGCAATTCTCATTTCCTAAAGTCCATGTTGCCAATACATGAGCAACTCTAAATCCTGAAATGCCTCAAAATGTTATGCTAAGTTCACCTCAACACTCCAACCAAGCACAATGTACTAACATACCCAATAATACCTTTAGTGCAACACTACAAGTTCATGTTGCCCGTAAAAGGCCAACTCTAAACCCTAGAATGACTCAAAACGGTTATTATAGCATGTAAACATGGGACATTCAAACTTATAACAAATACCACGAGCTAAGCTTGCAGCTCATGCGAAGCAAACCCAAATGGCATCTCACATGCGGACCTCTCCTAAGGCATAACTCCGCCTCCATAAACAGCATCGCGTCCCAAAAACATAAATAGATCTCCCCATGCTGCACTTACATTGTAGTCTCCAGGCGGAGCTGCCAACGGCTGGCTTCCTCACACGATAACTATGCCCATGCCATGAGCAAAGCAACTGCCTTACCAAGAAAAATCTCCTGTAAGCTGCGCCTCCTAATCAGCACAGCAACCACAAAACATGACACGATTGCCTCGGTTGCTCCGTATAGACACTCGGAACACACGGTCCTTAACTTCCTGATTGCCTGGGCCTCCACGTAAGGACACTGGCAGGAAGCTCTGTTGACGTTGCAAAACAGACTGCTCTGCCTGCAAACATTGATCATTTCACCACCACGGCAAATGAAGCCTGACTTCCTGATGACATATGTGGCGAGTCCTTTACTCAAAAAGTCCTTCCTTGTTCCTCCAGACTCTTGAAACTGCGTAATACAAAAGCCAGCACCGTAAACTCAAACACAGTGAATATTCCAAGTGATCACAAACACCCCATGATGTTCCAATGATGTCATCAGTCACAAAGCAGCAGCAGAACCCAACTAAACTGCTCTCCCAACGGTCATAAGCTTGTACTGACCGCCGAATCTCGGTCATAGGGTTCACTCATCAAGGACACTGGAAACTCTGGATAGATACTCTTAGTGGTTACTTTATTAGGCTTCTTAGTTACAGGATCAGATGTCATCAAGTCATTGAGATATCAAGAGGATCAGGGAAAGATGCCCACTGGCTCCCACCACCCAGGCTCAAATATTGTAACTGCCTGGGTTAGAACCAATTCAACTCCAAACATTCTAACCTCACACTCCACACTCACAGCCTACTTTCTGATGATGACATCAATACTGGCTCAGCACACATGCAAGTATAAGAGCCAACCCTAACACCTCCTTTCCTACAACAAACACACCTCAAACTCACTTAGAGGAAGCAACCCTAACACCTCTTGCATAAAGAACATCACACTCTTTCAAAAAACCAGAACACTCCTCACTCATGTTCCACTAACAACCCAGGAGTTGAACCAACAGGCTTAACTAACAACCTACGACAGTCCCAGCCGCCACAACTAACACTCCTAACCAATCAAAACATCACAAATCACCTTCCGTTCCCTCCTGCCACAAAGGAACCTTCAACTGCCACTTTCGAGCACTAACCGCCCACCTCGGCAAACAAACCAAAACACTACCAAAACCAACCAAACACAAAACTCGTTCCGTTCCTCCCTGCCACAAAGGAACCTCGAACTGCCACTTCCGAGTTCTAACTCCCAAAACCGGGAAAGACCAGGCACTATCGTAACAATGCGAGGTACTCACTAACGACCCAACAATCTATCCGGGTCACCAAGAAACCACAGTCCAACTCATACCGCTGTCAAATCCAATCTAAAATTCAAGCAACACAGACACACCAAAACACCAATCACTCCCCTCATCACACCAATAAAGAAAGGCAACCAGCTGTCACTAAACAACCACCACAAGCATAACGCTACAAATGTTGGCCAGACAGATGAGCTCTTCAAACAATACAAATCACCCCAAAGTGAACACAGCTGCAGATGAAACGTTGCCAGGCTTCTGAAATTGATCAAAAGAAACCTCTAGAACAATTCCAGAAACCACCTAGAAGTTCAAGAAAAGAAGACACAAGATGCAAAGTCACCTGCATCTTCAAAATTCCAAGCAAAATCCCTGGACCCTAACGACTCCATAAGGTCACCAAAAACAACATCAAAGCTTCACTCAGCTTCAGACACTAGTCCCCCAATAGATGCCTCTGGGCTCCACAGAGCCACAACCCAAAACCACATTAAAGCTTCACACAGCTTCAGGCACTAGTCTCTTACTAGATGCCTCTGGGCTCCGCAGAGCCGCAAACCAAAACAACATCAAAGCTTAACACTGCTTCATGTGAACTCCGCAGAGCCACCAATCACCACAACATCAAAGCTGCTCCCAGCTTCAGGTGCTAGTCCCCGGCTAGGCACCTCTGGACTCGCACTGAGTCACAAATCACAACACATTCAAAGCCCCAACAAGCTTCATACCAGTCTACGACTGGTAAACCTCACCGACCCCGCAGGGCCACCAAACACCAAACACTTCCAATTACGCAGGGACCTCCTTGACCAACACTGGCCATGTACATCAATTAAACACCTTTCAAAACCCCCAAAGGATTTCCTGACCAAGCTGGTCATGCACTAACACTCAACAATGGACATACATCAACACCTCACACTTCTCAACACATTTCACGACACATAAGAAAGTCAACCCATACATAGAATATAAGGCTGCTAGACAGCGCTGCAGTTGCCCTAGCAGGAATCTCGGGTTACATATAAATATGCACACACAAAACCTCGAAACAAAGTCCCAGCAGAAATCTTGGGTTGGACATCAATAACACCACAAGCAACATACCAAGCCTACAATGCCTAAAGGTAGTTATTACTAAGCATTGCAGGAACAGATACATTAACCCATTGTTAAATTGCAATTCTATGTCCTAAAGTCCATGTTGCCAATACATGAGCAACTCTAAATGCTGAAATGCCTCAAAATGTTATGCTAAGCAAAATAGTAACAACACCACTTTTGATTGAGCACATCAACCAACCTCATATATTCCACTCAAACGCACACCTATTACAACACATGTGTGTGTTGTAAGAACACATTTCAAAATAACGGTGTGGTACCTAATTTTAGATTAAACCTAAAAGTCTACGTTGCCAACAATAGGCAAATCTAAAATGGAAAATGCCTCAAAGTTGTCATGTTAAAATGTCAATAGTGCATCCGAAAATTAGTTTTCATTTATGTTGTAGCATCTAAACACAATGAAGATCACACGCCTGCATTCATCTTGCTCCCGTACATATTGTTCACAACAGTATGCAACAACCAAAGCACCATTATCATTAACACCTCAAACTCAAAATGACCGATTGGTACTCCCGTGATGGTACCTATGCTCAGGGAGAGGTCCTC
This sequence comes from Ambystoma mexicanum, assembly GCF_040938575.1. Classification (NCBI taxonomy): domain Eukaryota; kingdom Metazoa; phylum Chordata; class Amphibia; order Caudata; family Ambystomatidae; genus Ambystoma; species Ambystoma mexicanum. The sequence goes on from NC_090930.1 coordinate 1,348,494,092, forward strand.
AGAGTCATTCAGCAATGCGTCCAAAAATCATATGCAACATTTTTCAATGCTCTGCCACCGTATTAAGCATCCGCCGATTGAATCGTATACTCCTCTCCTCACACTTGGCTCTTACTGCTCTACCACCCTTATTCCTGATGACTATGAACGAAACGAAACCTCATTCCTGGTGAACAACATGACACTTCCTGGGCACTTGAGCACGTAGAAAGGTACTTTACTCTGCAAGCCACGGCAAGTCACGGCACGTCAGTACAAAGAAAAACATACTCCAGCGTCATCGGAGGGTGAACTACCGGCAGCCCAGCATTCCACTGCATCGCTGGACCCTACAGCCGGTAGGTGACGTCACCATTGAGTCTGAGACCGGGAGACAGTTCGGATGGTTGCGGCTCAACCGCCACCACCTAGCAGTCCACTCTGCTGGCATTTTCATTCTCGCTCGTCCCAGCGAACATGGAAAGATCCTTAAACTCTGCTGGCACATCGTTTCTCGCTTGTCCAGGGGAACGTGGGAGAAGTGTTAAACACAATGTTATCCCAGAGCCAGAAAACCACTATTAGCAGCATGTTTAAACTCCCACAAGACTACTTCAGATCATCACGTGGGGACGCTGTATCACTCTCCAAGCTCAAAGAACAGCGCTATCTTTAAAGCCAGTCACAACCTTCAGATCTCTGAGGCATTTTAAACTCCAGCAAAATTTCCATTCACCTCAACAGGGAGCTTAAAAATCAGCCTGGTAATAACAGGTACTTCCGCTTTCCAGGCTGCAACGTTCAGCACTGGGCACTTCAGTTCTCCTGAGCCTTGGGCAGCCGCTAATGACCCAGCCAAAGCTCCAGCAGGTCATTCTCCCTTCTCCCCAGGGGTCTCCTGGGATAGGCTGCCCTTCCAGCCCTGGGTGGTGGGCGCTAGGCAGTCCATGGGGGGCAGTGGGCTCTCCCTCTCTTAACCATCACTTTTGTCCTCTTGCCTGCACCCCCTGCAGCAGAGTCTTGTTTCTCCTCTCTCAAATGACAGCACACAGGTACCTCCTCTCTTTGCTTTCATGATGTCCACCTCAAAGTCCTTGTTAGGGTTGCTTCCTCTAAGTGAGTTTGAGGTGTGTTTGTTTGTTGTAGGAAAGGAGGTGTTCGGGTTGGCTCTTATACTTGCATGTGTGCTGAGCCAGGATTGATGTCTCCCTTTTCATTAAGACTTGGCTGGTGGCAGTGATAACTACCCTATTTTTCCTACCGCAGTTATCTTAAATAGCCCTGATATTGTTTTAGGCTATCTTGGTAGCCTTGAACTTAAACCCGCTAGACCATATACGTTTTTATACGGTTCTGTCCGGCTGGGTTTAGTCGCCATTTCTTTTGTAAAAGGCATTCTCGTGTTTTACTCTGCACGCCAAACCAGGTTTGGTTCCTTTGTTCACCGTCCTTTTGCGGGCTTCTACACAGAAGCCCTCCTTAGGCGCCTGTATGTATGGGGGGGACAGGATATGAGGGAGGGGTTTAGGACTCCCTGCACAGGGTCTCCTTGGAGACCCATGTCACACTCTGATCTGATTGGCTGTGGTGACTGTCCCGGCGGGACAGCCACCCTGCTGTGTGATTGACAGCCAGGCTGTGTGAATGGGGGAAAACTGCTTAAATAAAGGTCTCTTGGGCTTGGAAGTCAGAGTCGCCACTGGAAGGAAAGAACCGACTATCATGCACCAGCCCTGGAAGTTCATACACCATTGGAAGAACTACTAACATGGTTCAGGTTGTTCCAGGTGAATGGTCTAGTCCATATCCAACATGGCCGCCGGAACCTATAAACAACAAATCAACCTGGCGCTCGGCGCGTTTTATCAGCAATTGTTATGTGCTCTGCCAGTCTCTTTCACTAAGCAACTCGCCTTACGGAGCCTTGCTCTGTGCCTCATTCCTTCCTACCTATCTAAGTTCTATATTTCTGAATTCCCTCACGTTAGGTGCTTCCAGGTTTTCAGGTAAGGTAACGGATGTTTCTTCCCGCTATTCTTTCATGCACGTCACGTTAACCATCCTTCTGGCTAACGCTACTTCCATGTTTGTGTCTACTTCGGCTATCTCACTTAGCCTTTCTCGCTCTGTTCTAGTACCGCCTTCCTCGGTATCGTGAGTCTTTTTACTCTGTTCTATCCCTTCTCTGCTCTGCTCTTTCTATCGGTATTCATCTTATTCTGTAATCCATCTTCGTAATTTCTACCTCCTTACCTGGTACTGGCTTCGGAACGTCTCTTCTTCGTTCCGTCCAGATTCTTACCTCCTTCTCCCCTTACCGGGGATCTGCTACCTGCTGCATTGTGAGACTAACTGGAGTCCGTTGGTCTTCGAGGATCGGTTCTTCCGGTCTCTTACCAGAGGGTTACGTTGGACTCTCGCCTGTAATCCTATCTACAGGATTCTTTGGGTTGCTGCCTGCAGTGGGAATCTTCCAGTCATCAATTCTTAAAGCAGAAGTGCTCCTTTTTGATATCCTACCAACAAATCACCACATTTGCAGACGGACTGTAAACACCTATCAGGGTTTTTTGCCTTTGGGCTTTTTCCCCGCACAAAGGGCGTGCTCCTCGAGTATCCCCAAGATCTGCATTTAATCCAGATCAAGGTGGCCAGCGAGGGAGCGCGTCCCTACCTACGTCAGAAGAAGGAGAAGAAGCCAATAGAAATCACAAGGTCTAAGAAGAAAAAGGAAGCAGCAAAGTTGGAGGAGATACTAGAAGAAACAGGTGAGGAGGAGTTTGGGGATAGGGAGCCAAACCTTGACAGTATACAACGCCAAAGTTCACCCATGGCGTCTCTGGAGCAGTTTCAGGAGATGTGTACAAGGGCTCAGCGTGGAGATGCAAGCCCTTCATGCGAGAACCTTCTTCTTCGCCAGCAGGCAGTGGCCAGAGAGGAAGGCAAGGATGATTTACCACCAATGCTGTTTTCCTATGGCAAGTATGAGGGAAACCCCAAGACGATTAAGGTGTTCCTAGATGCCTGTACGGTATATTTCTCCTTCCGGCCTCGAGCCTTCGAGTCTGAAAGGGCTCGAGTTGGATTTATTATATCCAATTTAGCTGGAAGTGCCCTGGCCTGGGCCACCCCTCTAGTCACTAACCAAGATCCCTTGGTTAATGACTATGGCCTATTTGTACAGGGTTTCAAGAACCGTTTTGAACGTCCAGAGGTCCAGTACACCAAATATGAAGCCCTCCTTGATGTTAAACAGGGTAATCAGGACCTGCAGGTTTACATTGCGCAGTTCCAGAGTGTGGCAGCTTCCGCAGGTTGGCCAGAAACGGCGCAACGGACTATATTCAGAATAGGTTTAAACGAGGACATTAAGGACGACCTGGCCCGGTTGGCCCGACCAAACAGCTTTCAGGAACTGGTTACTCTTGTCCTTCAGATCGAATTCCGTCTTCAAGAAAGACGTGCGGAACGAAGAAGAGGAAGAGGATACATACAACGGTACAGCTCCCCTCAAGGATGAAGGGAACGTCCAACACTAGAGCAACCTATGCAGATAGGATCAATTAGGGGACCCTTAACCAAGGCCGAAAGGAGAAGACAAGAATTGTACCTCTGTATGTACTGCGGTTCTTCTAAACACGCTCTCAAGGACTGTCCTGAAATTCCCTCTAAACGACAGGGAAACGTCAGACCCCAGGTTTATGCAAGGGAGACCATGGGGACGACCGCCCAAACCCTTGCAACCTTACCAGATTCTGTCATGAAGGAATAGAAGACAATCGTTTAATGGTGTTTCAGGTCTCTTTTTCCTACAGACCGAAGCAGAAAGTCTCTGTGTTGGCCATGCTTGACTGTGGTGCTGCGTGAAATTTCATAGACGTGACCTGGGCCCAGGAGAACCATATCCCTCTTAGGGAGAAAACAAGACCTGTACCAGTTGAAGGGGTGGATGGACGCCCTTTATCTTCAGGACCTATAACTATGGAGACGGTTCCGGTCACATTGGAGATGAGTCACCATATGGAAACCCTCTGTTTTGATGTCATCAGGGTCGGCACATTTCCCTCTGATATTAGGAGTCTCCTGGTTAAGACAGCATAACCCCCGGATCGATTGGGCTGCTAACAAACTAATCTTTGACTCAGACTTTTGTGGGGAACATTGTATGAAGGGGCTCCAGGTTGAAGTTCAATCCAGCATTACCAAAGGACCCTCCAGCGTCTCAGTTTCCTCCATACCTGTTCAGTATCAGTCTTTTGCAAAGGTTTTTGAAGAATTGAACCCTAGACTCCTCCCACCTCACCGTAATGAAGACTGTAGCATAGATCTCAAGGAGGAGATCTCTCTTCCATTTGGACGGATGTATCCATTGTCCTTATCAGAGAAGGAAGCGCTGAAGGAGTATCTAGCAGCTAACCTGGAGAATGGACTGATCAGACCGTCGAAGTCTTCAGAGGGTGCTTCATTGTTCTTTATATCCAAGAAGGACTCAAAGGAATTACGCCCATGTATTGACTGCAGGGGTTTGAATAGCATTACCACCCGGGACAGATACCCAATGCTGCTTATTCGAGACATTCTCGAGGCGGTTAGGGACTCAAGGGTTTTCACCAAACTCGACCTCCGAAGGTCATACCATTTGTTAAGAATTAAGAGCGGGGACGAGTGGAAAACCGCATTCAGAACACCACTGGGGTTGTTTGAGTACTGTGTGATGCCTTTCGGATTAGTGAACGCCCCGGCGGTGTTTCAGAGATTTGTGGACAAGATCTTTGCCGATATGCTGTATATATCCGTAGTGGTGTATCTAGATGATATATTGATCTTCTCCCCTTCTCTGGAAGAACATCGAGTCCATGTTTGCAAGGTTCTACAGAGATCACTAGAGAATCATCTCTTTGCCAAGCCGAAGAAGTGCATCTTCGAGGCTTCCGAGGTTCCATACCTCGGATTCATATTGTCGGCTAATGGGGTTCGTATGGATCCTAACAAGATTCAGGCGATAGATCGATGGCCAGAACCTTCTTCTGGTAAGGAGGTGCAACGCTTCCTAGGTCTGGCGAATTTCTATCGCCGATTTATTCCAAGATTCTCAGACCTCGTTTTGCCCATCACTTCACTCCTCAAGAAGGGTGTGGTCTTTCAGTGGGGAACTGAAGCGCAGGAGGCATTCAAAAACCTAAAGAGACATTTTGCCTCTGCACCCGTTCTATTACAGCCAGATCAGACTAAACCTTTTGTCCTGGAGACAGACGCCTCAGGAGGCGCCTTGGGAGCAGTCTTACTACAAGAGGACGGTAATGGAGTGGAACACCCCATAGCTTACTTCTCTCGCACCTTGACTGGAAGCGAAAGAAACTATTCCGTACTCGAGAGAGAGCTGCTGGCTATGCGAGCTGCCTGTCAAGAATGGAGACACCTTTTGCAAGGAGCCTCGCAACAGTTCACTATCCGTACGGATCATAGGAACTTGAAGGTACTCCAACAGATGGAGTGCAGAAACTCGAGGCATGCTCGCTGGGCTTACTATTTTTCCAATTTCGACTTCCAGATCACCTATATATCTAGATCTCAGAACAGCGTTGCTGACGCATTATCCTGAAGCTGATCAGAGGAGGAGAGACCAGAAAGAAAGAAGAATAGAATCCTACAGAAGCATCATTTGCAAATTATCGCAAACCTCTTTCTTCAAGAGGTCCATAGTAGGTTGGAGGAATTCACACAAGAGGAAAGACAAGCCTATCACTTACATGAGGTCGACGGATTATGGTTTCACCAGTCTGCACTATTTCTACCTACATCAATTCTTCAGAACCAAGCCATCAGCTTTTGACATGATCTACCATTGGCTGGACATAAGGGTGAAAAGGCAATTTATGAGCTGATATCCAGGAGTTTTTGGTGGCCATCTATGCGAAAGGACATCACCTCCTATGTTTCTACTTGTCCCATCTGCGCCATCAACAAAACATCTCGACAAAGACCACTAGGACTCCTTCATCAAGCCGAAGCACCCTCACGTCCGTGGGAACTTCTTTCTATGGACTTCATAGTGGAGCTACCCACTTCAAACGGTAGAACAGCAATCCTGGTGACGATAGATTCCTTCACAAAGTTAGCCCACTTTATAGCTTTACCAGAGGTTCCCTCAGCCTCTGAGACTGCTACCATGTTTCTTTGAGAGATAGTAAGACTACATGGTTTACCACGGACAATAATCTCTGACAGAGGTTCACAATTCACCTCCAAGTTTTGGGACTCCCTATGTCATCAACTAGGAATACAGAAGGCTCTATCCTCGGGGTATCATCCTCAATCTAACGGACAGACCGAGAGACTGAATGCCAATTTAGAGCAGTACCTTCGTTGTTTTTGCAACAGAGAGCAAGATAACTGGGCTTCTTTGATACCGATGGCAGAGTTCGCATAGAATAATATGTATCATACAGCGATCAAGATGAGCCCTTTCAAATGCACCTATTGGTATAATCCACACCACTTACCAGGAGCCCTATCTCCAAGTACCAAGACCATCACTCCAGCCATAGAAGGGATGCTAACGGATCTCAGAGTCTCACACAAAGAAGTGTTGCAAGCATTGGAAGACAGCAAGAAGAGATACAAGGTGTATACAGACACCAAAAGAGGTCCTATTCCCTTATGGAAACCAGGAGATCGAGTCTGGCTATCCACACAGTATTTACCCCGTTGGACCCATATGGGTAAATTTGCAGCCAGATATATTGGTCCATATTGAATTCTATCCAAGATCAATCCGGTAGCTTTCAAATGACAGTTACCCCGCGCTCTAAGGAGAATACACCCAGACTTTCATTCTTCGCTACTCAAAGCTCATAGAGAAGACTCATATAAAAGAACCCAGAGAAGACCAGTCACTGCTCCTCTCAATGAACCAGAAGAATATGAGGTGGCCAGATTAGTCGATTCCCGTTTCAGAAAAGGAATTTTTCAATACTTAGTCCATTGGAAGGGCTACCCCATTGCAGAAAGAACATGGGAACCAAAATCCCATGTGCATGCTCCCAGACTTGTTCAACGTTTCCACAGACTATATCCGGGGAAGCCGTGAGGAAGCAGGTATCGAAGGGGGCATACTGTCATGCACCAGCCCTGGAAATTTGTACACCATTGGAAGTACTACTAACATGGTTCAGGTTGTTCCAGGTTAATGGTCTAGTCCATATCCAACATGGCCACCGGAACCTATAAACAACAAATCAACCCCGTGCTCGGCGCGTTGTATCAGCAATGCTTACGTTCGCTGCCAGTCTCTTTCACTAAGCGACTCGCCTTACGGAGCCTTGCTCTGTGCCTCATTCCTTCCTACCTATCTAAGTTCTATCTTTCTGAATTCCCTCACGTTAGGTGCTTCCAGGTTTTCAGGTAAGGTAACAGATGTTTCTTTCCGCTATTCTTTCATGCATGTCGCGTTAACCATCCTTGTGGCTAACGCTACTTCCGTGTCTACTTCGTCTATCTCACTTAGCCTTTCACGCTCTGTTCTATTACCGCCTTCCTCGGTATCGTGAGTCTTTCTACTCTGTTCTATCCCTTCTCCGCTCTGCTCTTTCTATCGGTATTCATCTTATTCTGTAATCCATCTTCGAAATTTCTACCTCCTTACCTGGTACTGGCTTCAGAACTTCTCTTCTTCGTTCCGTCCAGATTCTTACCCCCTTCTCCCCTTACCGGGGATCCGCTACCTGCTGTATTGTGAGACTACCTGCAGTCCGTTGGTCTTCGAGGATCGGTTCTTCCGGTCTCTTACCAGAGGGTTGCGTTGGACTCTCGCCTGTAATCCTATCTACAGGATTCTTTGGGTTGCTGCCTGCAGTGGGAATCTTCCAGTCATCAATTCTTAAAGCGGAAGTGCTCCTTTTTGATATCCTACCAACAACTCACCACTTTTGAAGACGGACTGTAAACACCTATCAGGGTTTTTTTTGCCTTTGGGATTTTTCCCCGCACAAAGGGCGTGCTCCTCGGGTATCCCCAAGATCTGTATTCAATCCAGATCAAGGTGGCCAGCGAGGGAGCGCGTCCCTACTTACGTCAGAAGAAGGAGAAGAAGCCAATAGAAATCACAAGGTCTAAGAAGAAAAAGGAAGCAGCAAAGTTGGAGGAGATACTAGAAGAAACAGGTGAGGAGGAGTTTAGGGAAGGGGAGCCAAGCCTTGACACCGACGAGGAGCTAACAGAAGAGGACCCCTACAATGACTGAACTGCCCGGTGAAGCCCCGGTGCAGGTCTGAATCTTCATACTCCAACGACAGGGAAGATCTTCAAGTAATCTTCTCCCCTTGAGCTGGTGGGAAAACCCAGTTTACCAAACTGCTTGTCAGGTCTCCCTTTTCTGGTCGAATTTGCTCTACAGAGCTACAGTGAACTGGATAGCTAGGAGGAACGGACCCTGCTTGCGTTTTTAGGAGTGCACCTTTTATTTGTTGCTTTGCTCTGCTGCTGGTTTCTTCAGTGGGCAGTGCAGGACCCTCCAGTCTTCCTACTTTGTGTCAGTCCGACAGTCGCTTCAGGAACTGTGAGCCTGCAGGACCTGCTAGGAACATCCATCCCAGCTACAGCCTTCTTCGCCATTTAAGGTACTGTTCAAATCCGATTGTTCGTTTCGTCCAGCCGCGGTGAAAGCATGTGAAACCTTTTGCCAATCCGAGGGCTTGTCCTTCTCCATTCTTTAAACTAACTTTTCGTCTGACCAACTACGTTCTGAACTCTTGGCAAAGACTTAACGTGAACTACCCTGAAATGTGTGATCTTGAGCAAAGACTCTGTTCCATTGACTTTGGGCCAGGTCCCGTGAATTTGATTTCCTCGCTGTAGTTCCTTTTTCTAGATTGCCCTGTTTAAATAACTTGTTGGTGCTGCTCAATTTCTGCCTAACCTTTGTCTTTCCCTCCCTTTTAAATTGCTGGAGTGCCATTTTGCTCACACTTCATCTTGAGCCTAACTTGTCCAGAATCTATTGGGTGCGGTGTAGTGTATTAAGAGTGTAATTTTTCAACTGCTTTACTTTAGTGAAATGTTTAATAACTGATGTGTAAACAAATGTATATTCTTTTACTCAGAAACCTTGAGTCAGTGTTTGTTTGAATCATAGTAATTGCTGTCATTTGTGTAACTATTAATACTGCTCACTTGCTCTTGAGATAAGTCTGGCTGCTCAGCCATCGCTACCACTTTACTGTGTAGTACAGGCTTATACCAAAGGTGAATTTGTACTGTCACTTGTAGTCTTAATTGTGTGTGGTGTTCCCAAAGGGTCCTGTTAGGGAGAATTCTCATATATGGCTAATTTCCGTTATCTAGTGAGTCCCTCAGCAGCTTTGCTGGATTTCTAGGATTTATTTTTTTCACCTGGTCAGAGTGAGAGCCCTTTCTCCCACTCTTACATGTGTTTTGCTGTGGGTGTTTGACATTTTTGTGTTCATAGACTGTGGAGCCTCACCTACTCCACAGGCATCATATTTTTACTGTGTGTTACACAGCACCTTCAGTGCAGTAACACAGGGTTGTCGTTTAGACTTCCCAACTCAGACTCCATTTTCTGGGGCTAACTACTGTCTCCCAGAACATGTAAAGTTGCCATTAACTTTACTAGTCTCTTTTTAAAACCACAGACCCAGTACAAACCATCTTACATGGAGTACTGGAAAGGGTTACTACTTATCCCTTTTTGTCTGTTTCTCTTGGAGGATTGTTTTGCTCCCTTTTCATTAAGACTTGGTTGTTGGCAGTGGTAACTACCCTATTTTTTTTACCGTCGTTATCTTAAATAACCATGGTATTGTTTTAGGCTATCTTAGTTGGCTCGAACTTAAATCCGCTAGACCATATTGTTTTTAATATTGCTCGGGCAGGGTTTAGTCGCCATTTCTTTTTGGAAAAGTCTTTCTCGTGTTTGTCTCTACTCGCCAAACCAGGTTTGGTTACTTTGTTCACTGTCTTTTCGTGGGCTTCTGAATAGACGCTCTCCTTTAGGCGCCTGAAAGTCTGGGTAGGCAGGATGTGAGGGAGGGGTTTTAGGACCCCTATCACGGATTCCCTTGTAACCCAAGTCACACTCCTTTTTGATTGGCTGGGTGACTGTCCCCGCCAGGATAGCCACCGGGGACACCCAGCCAGGCTGTGCGAATGGGGGAAAACTGCATAAAAAGCAGGTCTCTGAGTCTGGAAGAGCAGATTCACCACTGGAATGAGAGAACCGAAGAGGAGCTGACAGAAGAGGACCCCCACAATAACTCAACCTCCCGGTGAAGCCCTGCTGCAGGTCCGAATCTTCAGACTCCAATGACAGAGAGGATCTTCCAAGAATCTGCTTCCCTTGAGCTGGTGGGACCAACCAGTTCACCCAAACTCCAAGCCAGGACCCCTTCACTGTACAGAGCTTCAGTGGGCCGGATAGCCAGGAAGGTCGGACCCTGCTTGGGTTTTAAGGAGCGCACCTTTTATTTGTTGCTTTGCTCTGCTGCTGGTTTCTTCCCTGGGGAGTGCAGGACCCTCCAGTCTTCCTACTTTGTGTCAGTTCGACAGTTGCTTCAGGAACCGTGAGCCTGCTGGTACTACCAGGAACGTCCGCCGCAGCCACAGCTTCTTCTCCATTTAAGGTACTGTTCAACATCTGGTTGTTCGTTTCGTCCAGCCGCGGTGCAAGGGTGTGAAACCGTTCGCCAATCCGAGGGCTTGTCCTTCTCTTCTCTTTAGCTAACTTTTCTGCCGACCAACTTCGTTCTGAACTCTTGGCAAAGACTGCGAACTACCCTGAACTGTGTGATCTTGAGCAAAAGACTTTTGTCCTATTGACTTGGGCCCTAAGCCTATTTTACTTGATCCCATCACTGTAGTTCCTCCATCTAGATTGCCCTTGGTACTGCTTGGTACTGCTTCTTTCTCCCTAACTTTGTCTTCCCCTCCCTTTTTAAACTAACGGAGTGCCATTTTGCTCCCACTCCATTTTGTGAGCTTAACTTGTCTGTCAACTATTGGGAGTGGTGTGGTGTATTAAGAGTGTGATTTTTTAACTGCTTCACTTTAGTAAAATGTTATACAACTAAAAAGTAAATAAATGTATATTCTTTTACTTGGAAACCTTGAGTCAGTGTTTGCTTGAATCATAGTAACTGCTGTCCTTTGTTTAAGTATTTGATACTGCTCACTTGCTCTTGAGATAAGTCTGGCTGCTCAGCCATTGCTACCACTTTAATGTGTAGTACAGGCTTGTACCAAAGGTGAATTTGTGCTGCCACTTGTAGTCCTAATTGTGTGTAGTGTTCCCAAAGGGTACTGCATATAATTCTGCCTAACACTGGTGTACAGCGGTGAGGATCAAGTATAGTAATTACAGCTAGAGTGCTGCTATTACATTGGATCAACTAACCACAAGGCTAACAACACTAAAAAGCAACATTAATCATGTCTGATATGGAAAGTGTTATGATGTTGTTTACATGGAGACTTTGCTATGTATAGAAATGCTAGAAGCTATGGAATGCTTACTACCTCAAGTTCTAGTGAGGTCATATAATCTGTGTTTACTTGTTCTGCCTCCAGAGTTCTATGTTTTGTCAGTTGAAGTTGTCTTTTGATCAGTAAGGGGGCCTCTGCTGTTGCTGGGTGTCTCTTCACCTGTTAACTCAATAAATATATATATATCCCGAAGACTTGCCTGTATGCACAAGTGTCTTCACAACAGAAAGCTACAGTCAGGAGACCCTCCTTAGTTACACTGTGGATTATTTACAAAATCTGTGTAGAGAAAGGAATCTCTCTGCCAAAGGCAAAAAGTCTGAATTAGTTGAAATGTTGTTAAAGAACCAAAGTCTGGGGACTGGGTCTGAAATGCCTAGCTCTCCAGCAAATGTAGAAAATCATGAGGATGATAGTATATCTACTTCTGATGAGTTAGAGGAAGTAAATGTGTCTCCTAATGTAGGCCTCACTGTCTGCTCAGCAACCTCAACCTTTGTCCACTAGGACCCCATCAGGTCCTACACTCAGTCCTGAATTCATTGCTCTAGAAAAGATGAGGCTTGAACAGGAATTCAAACACTTAAATGCTCAAACTGAACAAAAGCACCAAGAGCTTAAGCTCAGAGAAATGGAGTTGAATCATGAACTAGAAATGAAAAGATTGTCTCTTGAAAATGCTTCTCTCCCAGAGTACTCTAGGTCTTCCAGTCCTAAGAGACCCTGTATGCCTAAAGAAATTATGGGTATGTATGAGGTTAAGCTTGATGTTTTGGATTGGTTGGCAATGTTTGAATATAACCATGGGATGGATTCAAGGTCTCACAGGGAATCAGTTGCTTCCCTGGCTCTTCTCTAGGCTTCCTCCTGTTGCATCTGATGTTGTAATGGAGTTGGGGGAGGAGGATAGGAGGGATTATGAGTGTGTGAAGCTAGCTTTAATTGCTAGATTTGGGAAGACCCCTTCCCAGTACCTTAAGAGGTTTACGACCCTCAAAAAGCACAATGGTACTCCTTGAGCTACCTGGGTATGTGAATGTTTGAAGAATTTAGATGGTTGGGTTAAGGGTTACAGAGTGAACACTTATGAAGGTCTGAGAAATCTTGTTATGTTGGAGTCAATTTATGATGCCTGCTCTCCTGAGCTCAGACCGCACTTGGCTGATTCTAAGGAGATAGATCCAAAGAAGTTAGCTAAAGCTGCTGACTTGTGGGTTGCCAACAGGGCTACTCACAAAGATTCTGGAGCAACTCAGAAGAAGGATGAGAGAAAGCAGCCAAAGAAAGATAACAAGGAGAATTCTAATACCTCCAATCCAAAAGAGGGCCACAAACAGCAACATAAGGGTAAGCCACAAGGGAAACCTAATCAGGCTAGTGCACCATCTGGACCCAAACCAGATGGAGGTTAGAACAAACCCCCATTCATCAAGACATTTGGGAAATGTTATGCTTGTGGGTCAACTGACCATGTGAAAGGGGATCCCAGATGTAAGGGTAAACCTTCAGGGATCCACACTGTCTCCTTAGCCTTCTTCCCAGAGGAAGAAGTACCTATGGCCAGTGGAAACTTTCACCTACTGGCTGATGAACCCATGAGAGTCTCAGCTAGTGTGTCTTTAGGGTCCCTGGGCTTGTCGGAACAACAGAATTTAGATGTCTATAATTCCATCGCAGATAATACTAAAGAGTATTATAAAGATAGTGTTCTTGTGAATGGCCAGGAGACCCCTGCCATCAGAGACACTGGTGCCAGCATAACTGTGGTGGATGAATCATTTTTCAAGGTGGAGGATGTTGCTAAGGCACCCAAACGCCTCACCAAGTTAGCTGGAGGCCCTGTGCAAATGCTTCCCCAGTTACCAGCTCTCATCCAGTGTAATGACATGACTATCAAGATACCTGTTAGTGTGCTGAGTGAAGTACCTGGGAGAGTCCTGTTGGGTAATGACCTGAAAACTCTTGGAGTTGTGTCAAGCACCCCTTGGCCTCCCAGTAAAAGGATACAGGAGCTCACTAGGCCTGCAAAAGAGAGGACCTTGAGAGGCTCTACAGAGGAAGTGATAGGGGAAACTATCACTCCCGCTCCACAGGAGTTGCTCACTGCTATTTCTAAGAAGAATGAGGCAAAGGGGACCTCCAGAAAAAAGTCCGACAGCACCCCTGTGCTACAAACAAGGAAATCCCCAAGATTGTCCAAAGTCACACCTGTAACTCCTCCACCTGCTAAGGCAGAGTGTGAGGTGCACCCTTGTGTGGTTGAGCCAGTTTCTGAAGAGTCAGATCTGGAAGAAGACACTGTTTAGTTGGAGATCTTGACACTGTTGACCATCCTGAGCTGCAGTCTTTACTGGTAGAAGGTGGACCCAACAGGACAGACTTCAGCAGAGGACAGAGAGAGTGTCCGACTCTTGAAGGGATCTTCGACAACAGGCTGCTAACCAACTTGATGGGCAAGAAGTTGGAAAGCACAGGTTAAGCTGGGAAAATTGCCTCTTCTACAGTGAACCGACTAGGTCTATCCCTGGGGAATGCAAAATAATTGTAGTGCCCCTTGCCAACAGACTCCAGTTCCTACAGTTAGCCCATGAGATACCTTTGGCTGGTCACTTGAGCTTCAAGAAGACCAAAGAAATGCTCCCCCTGTACTTCTACTGGCCTAAGATGGGTGCAGAAGTTGACAAATTCTGTAGGAGCTGTCACTCTTGCCAAACCTCTGGCAAGAGTGGAGCCAAGGATGTGGCACCCCTGGTACCTCTCCCAGTAGTGGGAGTTCCTTTTGAGAGGGTGGGCATCGACATTGGTAGTCCCCTTGACCCTCCCACAACTTCAGGGAACAGGTTTATCCTGGTTGTAGTGGACCATGCTACAAGATACCCAGAAACTATGGGTATCTTGTATGGGAACTGTTACAGCTCAGGCTGTGGCGAAAGCTCTACTTAGTATTTTTACCAGAGTAGGGTTTCCTTAGGAAGTAATAGCTGACAGGGCATCCAGTTTTATGTCCCACTACATGCAAACCATGTGGAAAAACGGTGGTGTCACTTACAAGTTCTCTACAGCCTACCATCCACAAACAAATGGACAAGTAGAGAGGTTTAATCGTACCATGAAGAGCATGATAGGTGCTTTAGAGGAACGCCTTAGAAGAAAGTGGGACCTTCTACTGCCATGCCTTCTCTTTGCTTATAGAGAAGTCCCTCAGGAGGGAGTTGTTTACAGTCCCTTTGAGCTTATTTATGGCCATCCAGTCAGAGGTCCTTTGCCCCTAATTAAGGAGGGGTTGGAGAGTGCTCCTTCCCCCAAGCCAGTCAGAGTGACTGACTATGTGATAGGTCTCCACAGGAGAATGTCACACATGATGGCAGAAGCTAGTAATAACTTGAAAGCAGGTCAGGCTCTGGTCAAACATTGGCATGACCAGAATGCCAACATGGTTGAGTTTACTGAAGACCAGCTTGTCCTTGCAGGACAAATGGATAGGACCCTTTAAGGTTGTGGGCAAACTTGGAGAGGTGAACTATTTGGTGGACTTAGGCAGACCTAACAAGGCTCCCGGAGTCTTTCACACCAACCGTTTGAAGGCATATGTCTCAAGACCAGAATTGGGAGCTTTGCTTCTAGCTTCAGCTCAAGAGGAGGAGAAGAGTGAACCTCTACCTGACATCCTAAGAGGCCAACCTCCTGATGAGAAAATAGAAGGAGTTAAACTCTCTTCTCAGCTGACTTCTTAACAACAGGAGGAGTGCAAACTTCTGTTGAATCAGTTTGCCTCCCTGTTTTTACTTTCACCGGGCTTGACCCCTTGGGGCCAGCATGATATTCTCACTGGTGACTGTTTACCTGTGAAAAGCAGAGGTTACAGAATGTCAGAACATGTGAGATCCCACATCAAAGGAGAGGTCAACAAGATGCTTGATCTCCGGGTTATAGAGCCCTCTACCAGTCCATGGTCTAGTTCAGTTTTACTAGTATCAAAGGCAGGATCCAAGGAGTTGAGATTCTGTGTGGACTCTAGAGCTCTAAATGCAGTCACTAAAACTGATGCCCATCCTTTGCCAAGGACAGATTAGCTGGTGGAATAGACTTGGTTCAGCCAAGTACCTCAGTACAATTGACCTAACTTCAGGCTATTGGCAAATAGCCCTGACAAACTATGCCAAGGAGAAAACTGCATTCTCAACCCTAGGAGGCCTCTACCAGTTTAAGGTTATGCCTTTTAGGTTAAATAATGCACCTGCTACATTCCAAAGCATGGTCAATCAAGTTCTGAATGGGATGGAGGACTTCTGCATGGCATACCCGGATGACATTGCAGTGTTCAGCCCTACATGGAAAGGACATATTGATCACTTAGGATATGTTTTTCAGGCTCTTGAGCAGGTCAATATGACCACAAAGGCAAGTAAATGTCAAATTGGTCAGAGCAAAGTGGTCTTCCTTGGTCATGAGGTAGGAGGGGGTGAAATAAGGCCATTGCCCAGCAAAGTACAAGCTGTGCAAAACTGGGCCACCCCTACTACTCAAACCCAAGTGTGAGCTTTCCTAGGTCTCACTGGGTACAACAGGAATTTCATAGAGAACTATGGGACCATAGCTTCTCCCTTGAATGTAATCTTCTCTCCAAAATTCCCCTAAAAAGGTTAGATGGAATGAGGAGTGCACTCAAGCCTTTGAAAGCCTGAAAAAAGCCCTTTGTCAAGCTCCAGTCCTAAGAGCTCCTGACTATCACCAACCCTTCATTGTGCATACAGATGCCTCCAATATAGGTATAAGTGCAGTCCTTAGTCAACTAGATGAGAAAGGTAGGGAGCACCCAATTTGCTTCATCAGTAGGAAACTGAAGGAACCAGAAACAAGATGGGCAACCATAGAGCGTGAATGGTTTGCCTTTGTGTGGTCTCTGAAGAGGTTTAGACCATACTTGTATGGATCTACCTTTGTGATTCAGGCAGACCACCAACCATTGAGATTGTTAATGCAAATGAAAGGGGAGAACCCAAAACATCTGAGATGCTCAATCTGCCTGCAAGGGTTTGATTTCACCATTGAGCACAGAGCAGGATGTCACCACCAAAATGCTGATGGTCTCTTTAGGATGTTTTTAACCGACTAGAGGTAGAGATTCATCCAGGAGTCGATTAAATCCTCCTGACCCTCAGTCTGGGGGTGGGGGGTTGCGAGTGTTAGGGAGAATTCTCATATATGGCTAATTTCCCTTACCTAGTGAGTCCCTCAGCAGCTTTGCTGGATTTCTAGGATTACATTTTTTTTCACCTGGTCAGAGTGAGAGCCCTTTTTCCCACTCCTACATGTGTTTTGCTGTGTGTGTTTGATATTTTTGTGTTCATAAACTGTGGAGCCTCACCTACTCCACCGGCATCATATGTTTACTGTGTGTTACACAGCACCTTCAGTGCAGTAACACAGGGTTGTCTTTTAGACTTCCCAACTCAGACTCTATTTTCTGGGGCTAACTACTGTCCCCCAGAACATGTAAAGTTGCCATTAACTTTACTAGTCTCTTTTTAAAACCACAGACCCAGTACAAACCATCGTACATGGAGTACTGGAAAGGGTTACTACTTATCCCTTTTTGTCTGTTTCTCTTGGAGCATTGTTTTGCTCCCTTTCCATTAAGACTTGGCTGGTGGCAGTGGTAACTACCCTATTTCTTCTACCGCGGTTATCTTAAATAACCATGGTATTGTTTTAGGCTTTCTTGGTAGCCTCAAACTTAAATCTGCTAGACCATATTGTTTTAAATATTGCTCCGTCTGGGTTTAGTCGCCATGTCTTTTCGGAAAAGTCTTTCTCGTGCTCGTCTCTACGCGCCAAACCAAGTTTGGTTCCTTTGTTCACCATCCTTTCGTGGGCTTCTGCACAGAAGGCCTCCTTTAGGTGCCTGAAAGTCTGGGTAGGCAGGATGTGAGGAAGGGGTTTTATGACACCTGCCATGGGTTCCCTTGGAAACCCAAGTCGCACTCCTGTTTGATCGGCTGGGTGACTGTCCCCGCCAGGACAGCCACCCTGCTGTGTGATTGACATCCAGGGTGTGCGAATAGGGGAAAACTGCATAAAAAGCAGGTCTCTGGGTCTGGAAGAGCAGAGTCACCACTGGAACGAGAGAACCGAAAGAAGAGCTGACAGAAGAGAACCCCTACAACGACTGAACCGCCCGGTAAAGCCCTGCTGCAGGTCCGAATTTTCAGACTCCAACGACAGAGAGGATCTTCCAAGAATCTGCTTCCCTTGAGCTGGTGGGACCAACCAGTTCACCCAAACTCCAAGCCAGGACCCCCTCTTCTAGTCGAATTTCGCTGTACAGAGCTACAGTGGGCCGGATAGTCAGGAAGTTCGGACCCTGCTTGGGTTTTAAGGAGTGCACCTTTTATTTGTTGCTTTGCTCTGCTGCTGGTTTCTTCCCTGGGTAGTGCAGGACCCTCCAGTCTTCCTACTTCGTGTCAGTCTGACAGTCGCTTCAGGAACCGTGAACCTGCTGGAACTACCAGGAACGTCCGCCGCAGCCACAGCTTATTTTCCATTTAGGGTACTGGTCAACATCCGGTTGTTCGTTTCGTCCAGCCGCGGTGGAAGGATGTGAAACCTTTCGCCAATCCGAGGGCTTGTCCTTCTCTTCTCTTTAGCTAACTTTTCTGCCGACCAACTTCGTTCTGAACTCTTGGCAAAGACTTAACCGCGAACTACCCTGAACTGTGTGATCTTGAGCAAAAGACTTTCGTCCTATTGATTTGGGCCCTAAACCTATTTTACTTGATCCCATCACTGTAGTTCCTCTTTCTAGTTTGCCCTGACGACTTACCTGCTGGTACTGCTTCTTTCTGCCTAACTTTGTCTTTCCCTCCCTTTTTAATTAACAGAGTGCCATTTTGCTCCCACTTCATTTTGTGAGCTTAACTTGTCTGTCAACTATTGGAGTGGTGTGGTGTATTAAGAGTGTGATTTTTGAACTGCTTCACTTTAGTGAAATGTTATACAACTAAAAAGTAAATAAATGTATATTCTTTTACTTGGAAACCTTGAGTCAGTGTTTGCTTGAATCATAGTAACTGCTGTCCTTTGTGTAACTATTTGATACTGCTCACTTGCTCTTGAGATAAGTCTGGCTGCTCAGCCATTGCTATCACTTTACTGTGTTGTACAGGCTTGTACCAAAGGTGAATGTGTGCTGCCACTTGTAGTCCTAATTGTGTGTAGTGTTTCCAAAGGGTACTGCATATAATTCTGCCTACCAGGTACTGCATATAATTCTGCCTAAAAGCAGGGAAGGGGCCATCTGTGTATGGTTCTGAATAGAGGGGAGGGGCATCTGGGTGGGGATCTGGTGGGAGGGATGGGGCATGTGGGTATGAATCTGGTGGAGGGATTGGGCCTCCGGGTGCAGATCATGTGGGTGGGATGGGGAATCTGGGTGCAGATCTGGTTGGAGGGATGGAGCATCTGGTTGTGGATCTCGTAGGTGTAATAGGGTATCTTGGTGTGGATCTGGTGGTGGGATGGGGCATCTGGGTGCAGGTCTGGTAGGAGAGATATGGTATCTCAGTGAGGATCTAGTGGTGGGATGTGGCATCTGGGTGCAGGTCTGATGGGAGGGATGGGGAATCTGGGTGTGCATCTGGAGGGAGGGATGGGGCGTCGGGTTGTGTATCTGGAGAGAGTGATAGGGAATCTGGGTGTTTGTCTGGAGAGAGGGATAGGGCATCTAGGTGCAGATCTGGTCGGTGGGACTGGGAGTTTGGGTGCAGATTTGGTGGGAGGCATGGGGCATCTGGGTGCAGATATGGTGGGGGGGATGGGGCGCCTGCGTGCAGATATGGTGGGTGGGATGCGGAATCTGGGTGCAGATCTGGTGGGAGGGATGGGGCATCTGGGTGTGGATCTGGTGAGAGCGTTGGCGCATTTGGGTGTGGATCTGGAGGGAGGGATGGGGCATCTGGGTGTGTGTCTGGAGAGAGGGACAGGGCATCCAGGTGTGGATCTGGTGGCTGGGACTTGGTGTTTTGGCATGGATCTGGTGGGAGGCATGGAGCATCTTGGTGCGAATCAGGTGGGAGGGATTGGTATCCGGGTGCGGATATGCTAGATGGAATGGGGAATCAGGGTACAGATCTGGTGGGAGGGTTAGGGCATCTGGGTGTGGATCTAATGAGAGGGGTGGGGCATCTGGGTGTGGATCTGGAGGGAGGGATGGGCCATCTGGGTGTGGATCTGGTGGGGGGATCGGGCATCAGGGTGTGTATCTGGTAGGAGGGATGGGGCATCTGGGTGCAGATCTGGTGGGAGGGATGAGTCATCTGTGTATGGGTCTGCAGAGAGGGATCGTGCATCTGGGTGTGGATGTGGTGGAAAGGAAGGGGCATCTGGGTGTGGATCTGGTGGGATGGATGGGGCATCAAGGTGTGGATCTGGTAGGAGGGATTGAGAAAATGGATGTGGTGGGAGGGAAAGGCCATCTGGGTGGATCGGTGGGAGGCATGGGGCATCAAGGTGTGGGTCTGGTAGGAGGTATGGGGAATCTGGAGGGAAGGATGGTGTTAGGCAGAAACTTGTGCAGTTCCCTTGGGGACCACTGCAAAAAGTTTAAGACTACAGGTATTAGCAGTAAACCCAATTGGTAGCAGTCTGCACCACCCAGATTTACCTGGTAGCTGTGGCTGAGCAGTCAGCCTTCTCCCAAGAAGAGTTAGGCAGTATGTAGAGTATACACATTAGGTACAAAAATACAGTAGCACAAGCAAACACTGACCAGAGCTTTGGTATAAAAGTATATAATTATTTATTTAAAAACACACTTGTAAAAATACACTGGCACTAATATGTCAAGCAAGTTCAAACACAGTCACTAGAAATATATACACCTCCCTGATTCATTATTTGACAAGTCTAAGTTAAGACACCACTTATTTGCAAAACAGAGGTGAGCGCGTAACCTTAGATGGCACTCCAATAATTCAGTTTAAAAAGGGAGAGAAAAGGCAGAAATAGGAAAACACACAATACCAACACTTTTAAAGAACCACAGCAAGTCAAGAAAGGCAGGGTCTACTGTAGAGCAAAAAGTTCATAGGCCAGGCCCACTCTTGGAGAGAGCAAGGCGGAATGTGCCCAAGATCACACAGTTGAAGTACACTTTAAAAGTCTTTGCAGATAGTTCAAAAAGGAGTTAGACCAGTTCAGAAAAGTTAGTTAACAGGTCCGAGGTCACCCCAGGATAGAGAGTCAAGGATTTATGGGACACATTGAACAGTCTGTTGCAAGGGAGACCAGGTGGGACATAGTACTTGAAATGGTGAGAAAGCTCCAGCGGGAGCAGTTGTTCCTGGCAGTGGGTGCAAGTCGGTGCTTCATCCAGGGGAAGAGAAGATCTCGATGTGGAGGAAAGCTGGAGGTCGTTGCTCTGCCAGGGAAGAAACCAGCCACGGAGTTTCACGGTTAAAAGGTACTACCCTTTTATTCGCGGTAGTGGTGAAGCGTGGCTATCCGGCCGCCGGGGTGCTTGGCATGGGCGATTCGACCATGAGACAATCCAGGAAGGTGAAAAAGGCAAACTGCTTAACCCCACCAGCTCAAAGGAAGAAGAATCTCCTGGAAGAAGATCTTCTCTGTCGTTGGGAAGTGGTGAGTTCGGTTCAGCAGGGCTCCACCGGTGGTGTCGTCATTGCAGGTCGGCTCAGCTTCTCCCTCTTCGGATTCTTTAGGTCATGTTGCGACTTCTGAAGTTCCAGTCCCCAAAGCACTGATTTTATGCAGAAAACCCCCATTCATCAGTCCTAGCTGTCAATCAAGCATGCTAAGTGGTGAGCCGGGCCAATCACACAAGAGTGCGACTTGAGTTGCCGAGGCAACTCAGTCCAGGGTGCCTATTCCCCCCTCCCACACATCCTGTAGACCCAGACAGAGTGGGTCCACTTTTGGAGGCTTCTGTGTAGAAGCCCGCCAAAAGTGGAGCAAAGGGCTCGACTTGGGTTGGAGTTACAGAGGCGAACACAAACGCCATTTTAAAACTGAGTCCTGGGAAAAAGACCCAACCGGGGAATAAATATTAAATAAATAACCCGGCGGTATCTTTAACATTGCACCAAAAAAGTGGTGCGTTTAAAATGAATGGGAAAATCCCATAGGAAATATTCCGGTGGAATATTTCGCGTGGTAACCACTGCCACCACCCAGAAACTCTATAAGGGGGGACTGGACAGTGCCCCCTTGAAAAACAGACCCGGGGGCAATGGAATTATCCCTACCAGTACTTCCACAATATGATGGTTTGTACTGGTTCTGTTCATAATTTAAGACTAGTAAAGCCAATGGTGACTTTACATGCCCTGGGAGACAGTAGTCAGTCCCAGGGTATGGAGTCTATGTTTGGGGGTCACTATGACACCCCTGTGTTACTGCACCGAGGGTGCTGTGTAACACACTTACCAAAAATACATGAAACCCTTTGGAGTAAAAGAGCACATAGCCCATAAAACACATTACAAAGTCAAAGGATATCTCAAATCATGTCGAAGAGTTGGAGAAAAAGAGTCTCACTCTTAGCAGGAGAAAAATATAAACCCCAAAAATCCAGCAAAGCTGCTGGGGGTCTCACTAGGTTTGGGAAATTAGCCTTAACAGAGAATTCTCCCTAACACACACCCAGATGGGCCATTCCTCCTACCAGATCCACACCAAGATACCCCTTACCTCCCAGCAGATCCACACCCAAATGCCCCATCCCTTCATCCAGATTCAAAGCTAGATGCCCCATCCCTCCCTCCAGATGCCTACCAGTTCCATACCCAGATGTCCCATCCTTCCCTCTAGATGCCTCAGCCTTCCCTCCAGATTCCCCATCCCCTACCAGATCCACACCTTGATGCCCCCTGCACACCCCCAGATCCACACCCAGATGCCCCATGCTTCCAACTAGATCTATGCCCAGTTGCCCCAATTCCTCCAACCAGATCCAAACCCAGATGCCTGATCCCACCCACCAGATCCACACACAGATGCTCCATCCCTCCCACCAGATGCACACCCAGATGCCCCATGCCTCCCACCAGATTTACACCCAGATGGCCCTTCCCTCTCTTCAGGCTCATACACAGATGGCCGCTTCGCTAACTCCAGACGTACATTCCGATGGCCCATCCTTCCCTACAGATCCACCCCCAGATGCCCCATCCCCCCACCAAATGCGAACCCAGATATATGACACCCCTGAGCTACTGCCCTGAGGGTGCTGTGTAACACATATACCAAAAACACATAAAGCCCTATGGAGTAAAAGACCCCATAACCCATAAACACATTACAAAGTCAAAGGACATTCTCAAATCATGCCTAAGAGTGGGAGACAAGGAGTCTCACTCTTAGCAGGAGAAAACAATAAACCCCAAAAATCCAGCAAAGATTCTGGGGGACTCACTAGGTTTGGGAAATTAGCCTTTACAGAGAATTCTCCCTAGCACCCCCCCACACCCCAGACTAAGGGACAGGAGGATTTAATCCACTCCTGGATGAATCTCATACTTCTAGTCAATGACATACATCGCTAGAGAGACCGTCAGCATTTTTGTGGTGACACCATGACCTATGTTCTATGGTCCAATCAAAGGTTTTCCTTTGTAAGCTATATGACCTACAAACCCTTTGAGGAACATCAGTCTTTTTAAAACTATAGGGGATCTGGTTGACCAATCCCTCAGAAGTTGGTACAACTTCTGAACCTGTGTTAGGCTTTTCAAGGGGCCCTTATAAAGGATTCCGTTAGATCTAGAGGGGCCTCCAGAGTTCCTCACTACCTCTCTGTTGGGAGAAGGTTGGGTTTTGGGCCTCTTGGTTGGAGGGGATGGAGATAAGCAAGGTACATGCTTCTCCTTCCTCTTAGATCTACCCTTACCTACTTTAGGAGTTTCACTCCCAATACTAGGTTTTGAGTTGGAGTATTCACTAGAAGGTCCAACAGTCTGAAGGTTTTTGGCCTTAGACTTTTCTTTTCTGGTTTTCCACCAGCACTGAGAATTACCAGTTCTCTTAGGCCTAGTTAGGGGTCCAGTTAGTCTATCCACCTCTTCCTCAGAAGCAGGGGGAGTCACAGACTCTAAAACTGGGGGAATAATGATGGAGCTTGGTTCAGGCTCCCATTTCCCTAACATTTTAGCCTGAAATGTGCCTAGGTCAGAGGTCAATTTACCAACACCAGGTCTTGTAGTGGAGTTCTCTGTAGAGGTTCCCACAGGCTTAGAGTGGTTCCTTAAGGTGGCCTCTCTAGCCAATTTGGTTTGGTTCTGGGTCTCCATACTGGGAGGCCTGGGGGTACTGGATACTACTCCTAGAGTTCTTAGATCATTCCCCAACAGGACTCTCCCAGGCACCTCAGTCTGAACACTGACAGGAATCATCACTGTCATGTTGTTACACTGAATGAGGGCTGGTAGAATGGGAACCATTTGGACAGGGCCTCCAGACATCTTAGTGGGGCCTTTGGGTGCCTTAGCAACATCCTCAGGTCTGAAAAAGCTTTCATCCACTACTGTTCTGCTGGCCCCAGAGTCTCACCTGGCAGGAGTGTCCTGGCCATTGACAAGAACACTGTCCATATAATAAACTTTAGAGTTTTCTGGTATGGAGTTGTACACACTCCTATTCTGATTACTAACCAGACCCATGGACTCTACTGTTACACTTGCTTGAAGACCCAAAGTTTCTTCAGCAAAGACTTCAAAGTGAGCACTAACCATTTGGACTTCTTCCTCAGGAGTGATGTTTAAGGAGACTGTGCTGATCCCTGTAGGTTTACCCTTACATCTGGGATCTCCTTTGATGTGGTCAGTTGCCCCACAGAGATAGCATGTTCCAAATGCTCTCTGGAAGGGTGGCTTGGTCTGACCTCCTTCTGGTTTGTGACCAGAGGGTACACTAGCCTGTTGTGGTTTACCCTGGGCTTACCCTGGTTATTTTGTTGTTTGGGGCCCTCTTTGGGTTGGGAGGTATTAGAAGTCTCTTGGTTCCCTTTTTGTGGCTGCTTTCCCTCATCTTTTTTCTGAGTGACCCCTGAATCCTTGTGAGTAGCCCTGTTGGCAACCCACAAGTCAGCAGCCTTAGCTAGCTTCCTGGAAGCTAATTTCCTTGAATCAGCTAAATGCTGTCTGAGCTCAGGAGAGCAGGCATCATAAATTGACTCCAACATTACAAGATTTCTCATTCCCTCATAAATGTTAACCTTGTAACCCTTAATCCATCCCTCCAAGTTTTTCAAACACTCATTCACCCAGGTAGCCCAAGGGGTACCATCATTCTTTTTGAGGTTCCTAAACCTCTTAAGGTACTGGGAAGGGGTCTTCCCAAATCTAGCTATTAAAGCTAGCTTCACACATTCATGGTCCCTTCTATCCACCTCCCCCAACTCCAGTACCACATCAGATGCAACAGGGGGGAGCCTAGAGAACAACCAAGGAAGTAACTCATTCCCTGAGATGTCCTGGAGCCCATGATTATACTCAAACATAGCCAACCAATCCAACACATCCAACTTAGGCTCATACATACCCACAATCTCTTTAGGCATCCGGTGTCTTTTGGGACTGGTACTCCTAGAGGATCCGGAGAGAGAAGCATTTTCAACAGACAATTTCTTCATCTCTAGCTCATGCTTGAGCTCCATTTCTCTGAGCCTTAGTTCTTGATTCAGTTCTTGGTGTCTTTGTTCTGCTTGAGCATTCATTCTTTTAAACTCCAATTCAAGTTTCATTTTCTCTAGTTCAAGACATTGAGGACTAAGTGTTGGACCTGGTAAAGGCCCAGTAGGTACAGCTGGTAGAGCAGACAGAAGCCTAGGTGGGACAGGCACAACAGCCTCACCCTCCTCTTCTGACTCTGCCTCAAGATTTTCAATACTTTGATCAATATAAATATCATCACTGTTATCTACATTCTCTGGGAGAGTGGGTTCCTCTGAACCATCACCCAGACTTTGGTTTGCTAACTATCTTTCCATTAGCTCCATTTTCTTGCCTTTAGTCAGGAGATTCTTATGCTTACAGAGAACTCTTAAACAATCAGCAGTTTTTGTAGCAAGGGACTCTTGACTATAACTTTCCATAGTTGACAGGTTAGAAAATAAACTTTTTAGTGCTAAGCTTTGTGGTTAGTTGCACTAAGGTATCTATAAGCACACTAAAATGTATACTCAATACAAATCCCACCGCTGCCACCAGTGTTAGGCAGAAACCTGTGCAGTTCCCTTGGGGACCACTGCAAAAAGTTTAAGACTACAGGTGTTAGCAGTAAACCCAATTGGTAGCAGTCTGCACCACCCAGATTTACCTGGTAGCTGTGGCTGAGCAGTCAGACTTCTCTCAAGAAGAGTTAGGCAGTATGTAGAGTATACACATTAGGTACAAAAATACATTAGCACAAGCAATCACTGACCAGAGCTTTGGTATAAAAGTATATAATTATTTATTTAAAAACACACTTGTAAAAATACACTGGCACTAATATGTCAAGCAAGTTCAAACACAGTCACTAGAAATATATACACCTCCCTGATTAATTATTTGACAAGTCTAAGTTAAGACACCACTTATTTGCAAAACAGAGGTGTGCGCTTAACCTTAGATGGCACTCCAATAATTCAGTTTAAAAGAGAGAAAAGGCAGAAATAGGAAAACACACAATACCAACACTTTTAAAGAACCACAGCAAGTCAAGAAAGGCAGGGTCTACTGTAGAGCAAAAAGTTCATAGGCCAGGCCCACTCTTGGAGAGAGCAAGGCAGAATGTGCCCAAGATCACACAGTTGAAGTACACTTTAAAAGTCTTTGCAGATAGTTCAAAAATGAGTTAGATCCGTTCAGAAAAGTTAGTTAACAGGTCCGTGGTCACCCCAGGATAGAGAGTCAAGGATTTATGGGACACCTTGAACAGTCTGTTGCAAGGGAGACCAGGCGTGACACAGTACCTGAAATGGTGAGAAAGCTCCAGCGGGGGCAGTTGTTCCTGGAAGCGGGTGCAAGTTGGTGCTTCATCCAGGGGAAGAGAAGATCTCGACGTGGAGGAAAGCTGGAGGTCGTTGCACTGCCAGGGAAGAAACCAGCCGCAGAGTTTCCCAGTTAAAACGTACTACCCTTTTATTCGCGGTAGTGATGAAGCGTGGCTATCCAGCCGCCGGGGTGCTTGGCATGGCCGATTCGACCACGAGACGATCCAGGAAGGTGAAAAAGGCAAACTGGTTAACCCCACCAGCTCAAAGGAAGAAGACTCTCTTGGAAGAAGATCTTCTCGGTCGTTGGGAAGTGGTGAGTTCGGTTCAGCAGGGCTCCACCGGTGGTGTCGTTGTTGCAGGTCGGCTCAGCTTCTCCCTCTTCGGATTCTTTAGGTCCTGTGGCGACTTCTGAAGTTCCAGTCCCCAAAACCCTGCTTTTATGCAGAAAACCTCCATTCATCAATCCTAGCTGTCAATCAAACATGCTAAGTGGTGAGCCGGGCGGCTTACCACTGGGCCAATCACACAAGAGTGCGACTTGAGTTGCCGAGGCAACTCAGTCCAGGGTGCCTATTCCCCCCTCCCACACATCCTTTAGACCCAGACAGAGTAGCACCACTTTTGGAGGCTTCTGTGCAGAAGCCCGCCAAAAGTGGAACAAAGGGCTTGACTTGGGTTGGAGTTACAGAGGCGAACACAAACGCCATTTTAAAACTGAGTCTGATGGGAGGGATAGGGTTCTCAGTGTGGATTTGGTGGTGGGATGGGCTTATCTGGGTACAGGTCTGGTGGGAGGAATGGGGCATCTGGGTTTGGATCTGGTGGGAGGGGCATCAGGGTTTGCATCTGGAGGGAGGGATGGGGTGTCTGGGTGTGTATCTGGCGAGAGGGATAGGGAAACTGGGTGTGTGTCTGGAGAGAGGGATAGGGCGCCTGGGTGCAGATCTGGTCAGTGGGACTGGGCGTTTAGGTGCAAATCTGGTAGGAGACATGGGGCATCTGTGTGCAGATATGGTGGGAGGGATGGGGCGCCTGAGTGCAGATATGGTGGGTGGGATGGGGCATCCGGGTGCAGATCTGGTGGGAGGGATGGGGCATCTGGGTGTGGATGGGTTCAGAGGGATGGTGCATCTGGGTGTGGATCTGGAGGGAGGGATGGGGCCTCTGGGTGTGTGTCTGGAGAGAGGGATAGGGTGTCTGGGTGCGGATCTGGTGGCTGCGACTGGCTGTTTGGGGTGGATCTGGTGGGAGGCATGGGGCAACTGGGTGCGAATCAGGTGGGAGGGATGGACGTCCAGGTGCGGATATGGTGGGTGGGATGGGGCATTGGGTGCAGATCTGGTGGGAGCGGTGGGGCATCTGGGTGTGGATGTGGGCAGAGGGATGGTGCATCTGGGTGTGGATCTGGAGGGAGAGATGGGGCGTCTGGGTGTGTGTTTGGAAAGAGGGATAGGTGTCTGAGTGCAGATCTGGTGGCTGGGACTGGGTGTTTGGGTGTGGATCTGGTGGGAGGCATGGAGCATCTGGGTGCGAATCGGAAGGGAGGGATGGGGAATCCAGGTGTGGGTCTGGTGGGTGGGATGGGGAATCTGGGTGCAAATCTGGTGGGAGGGATGGAGAATGTGGTTGTGGATCTGGTAGGAGGGAATAGGGTATCTCGGTGTGGATCCGGTCGTGGGATGGGGCATCTGGGTGCAGGTCTGGAGGGAGGGATGGGGCATCTGGGTGTGCATCTGGAGGGAGGGATGGGGCATCTGGGTGTGTATCTGGAGAGAGGGATAGGGCATCTGGGTGGGTGTCTGCAGAGAGGATAGGGTATCTAGGTGTGGATCTGGTCGGTGGGACTGGGAGTTTGGGTGCAGATCTGGCGGGAGGCATGGGGCATCTAGGTGCGGATATGGTAGGAGGGATGGGACGCCTGGGTGCAGATATGGTGGGTAGGATGGGGAATCTGCGTGCCGATCTGGTGGGAGGGATGGGGCATCAGGTTGTGGATTTGGAGGGTGGGAAGGGGCGTCTGGGTGTGTGTCTAGAGAGAGGGACAGTGTTACACCCTTCCGACGTTGGTCCTTGTTACGAAGAAGGAGGTTGTGCGGATCGATACACCGAGATACATTAAAGATGGCGGCGGCTCTGGATCAGGGGAGAAGCGGCTGTCTAGTTTCCTCACATTTTCCACGGACGTTGTCAGCGGGTCACGTGATCCCATTAAAGGACCGAAGATGCTCAGCTCTATGCGTCGCTACTGTTTTGAGTGGCGCTCCATAAGTTTGAATCTAGGGATTGAACAACTTTCTGAGTCGTTCGTTGAATTCTGTCTTCAGTCCTTTTCTTTTCTACTTTCTCCTCAGAATTCCTCTGCAGATTACCTTTTCTGCGATAACCCTGAATCGCCCATTGCCTCGGAATCGCTTAATTTCACTCGCTCCTTACCTTTCAGTCTCGCGAACAATGGATAGCAAGAAGCCCGTCCTTCTAGAGAAAGTGAGCCCTCCTTCCTTATTTAACATTAGTTCCCTTTCCTCTTCTGGTACTAATTCCTGTTCGTTGTTCAGGGATCTACAGAGTCCTCCGCTCCCAGTCCGAGGACTGACAACTACAGCGAGTCTACCCGCTCGCTTATTCAAAGCCGATTCCCCATAGGAGTCCATAGTAAGAGCTAGACTTTTATCTTTCTTTGTCTGTCACTCGACTTGCCTTCGTTTGTTAATCTTACCTTTCTTTCCATTCCTTTGTAGACTGATCCTCCAACATTCCTGTGAGTCGCTGCTTGACGGAGTTCCATCCATAGAAGAAGGTCACCCATCTACTTCATCCAGGGTCTTCTTCCCCAGAGGGTTTCCCTGGGATTCGTGCTTCTCCCTTGCTGGTCTTCCTCTCCGGTGTGGGGAGGCAGGATCCCCGGGGTGGTCCTTGCGCTCTGCATTTGCTGTTCTCGTCTCTGCTACCAGACCAGGTTAGTTCTTCTTAATTCGACATCTGTCTGATTCAGTTATTATCAGTCTTATGTTTAACAGTTAGCGACGCCCCCCAAAAAAAAAAAAAAAGTAAAGATATTATCCTGGTCGGACGGCATTGACATGGAGCAGCAAATGCAACAGCTAATGGCAGCAATGCAATCCATGTCTTTAGAAATGCAGACCCTTAACCAGGACAATGCCCAGTTGAGACAACAGGTTGCCCGAGCATTTTTTCAGAGACCCCTCCTGTTGCCTTGCCCACAGGCAAATTTGACGGGGATCCCCATAAACAAAAGGAATTCTTTGACAGCTGCACTGTTCAGTTTACTTTTAAATCCCGGTTCTTCGACAAGGTGGGCTTTCTGGAGGGAGGGATGGGGCATCAAGGTTTGAAAATGCATGAAGGGATGTGGCTTTTGGGTGTGGATCTTGTGGGAGGTATGGGGAATCTGGTTTGTGGATCTGGTAGGAGGCTTGGGGCATCTGGGTGTGGATCTGGTGGAGGGATGGGGCATCTGGGTGTTAACCTGTAGGTAGGGATTGGGCATATGGGCGTGGATGGAGTGGGAGGTATTGGGCATCTAGGTGTGTATTTCATAGGCATCTAGACAGAGGGATGAGGAATCTATGTATGAATCTGGATGGGTGTGGATCTGGTAGAACGGATGATTGCATCTGGGTATGGATATGGTAGCCAGAATACAGCATCTGGATGTGGATCCGGTGGCGGGATGGGCCATCTGTGTTTGGATCTGGTGGGAGGGACAAGGTGTCTGGGTGTGGATCTGGATGGATGGATGGGGTGACTGGGTATGCATCTGGATGAAGGAATGGGGTATTTGGGTGTGGATCTGGTGGGAGGGATGGGGCATCTGGGTATGGATATGGTGGGTGGAATTCGGCATCTGGATGTGGATCTAGTGGTGGAATGGGCCGTCTGGGTGTGTGCCTGGAAAGAGAGGGAAGAGGCATCTGGTTGTGGGTCTGGTGAGAGGGACTGGGTGTCTGGGTGTGGGTCTGGTGGGAGGGACGGGCATCTGGGTGTGGATCTGACGGGATGGGCTGGGCATTTGTGTATGGATCTGGTGAGAGGCATGGGGTATTAGGGTTTGGATCAAGAGGTAGGGATTGGGCATCTGGGTGTAGATCTGGTGGGAGGGATGGTGCTTCTGGGTGTGGATCTGGTGAGAGGGATGTTGCATCTGGGTGTGGGTCTGGAGGGAGAAATGGGGCGTCTGGGTGTGTTTCTGGAGATAGGGATAGGGCGTCTGGGTGCGGATCTGGTGGGTGGCATGGGGCATCTGGGTTCGAATCGGGTGGGAGGGATGGGGCATCCGGGTGCGGATATGGTGGATGGGATGGGGCATCCGGGTGCAGATCTGGTGGGATGGACGAAGCATCTGGGTATGGATCTGGTGAGAGGGATGGTGCATCTGGGTGTGGATCTGGAGGGATTGATGGGGTGTCTGGGTGTGTGTCTGGAGATAGGAACAGGGCGTCTGGGTGCAGATCTGGTGGGAGGAACAGGGTGTCTGGTTGTTGATCTGATGGGAGGGACAGAGCATCTGGGTGTGGATCTGGAGCGATGGGCTGGGCATCTGGGGATGGATTTTGTGAGAGCATGGGATATCTGGGTGTGGATCAAATGGGAAGGATGGGGCATCTGATTGTGGATCTGGTAGGATGAATGGGGTATCTAAGTGTGGATTTGAATGGAGGGATGGGGCATCTGGGTGTGAATCTGGTGGGAGGGATGGGGTATCTAAGTGTGGGTCTGGTGGATGGGATGGGGCACCCAGGTGCATATCTGGTGGGTGGGATGGGGCATCTGGGAACAGATCTGGTGGGAAGGATGGGGCATCTGGTTGTGGATCTGGTGGGAGGGATCAGGTATCTCAGTGTGGATTTGGTGGTGGGATGGGCTTATCTGGGTACAGGTCTGGTGGGAGGAGTGGGGCATCTGGGTTTGGATCTGGTGGGAGGGGCATCTGGGTTTGCATCTGGAGGGAGGGATGGGGTGTCTGGGTGTGTATCTGGAGAGAGGGATATGGCAACTGGGTGTGTGTCTGGAGCGAGGGATAGGGCGCCTGGGTGCAGATCTGGTCGGTGGGACTGGGCGTTTAGGTGCAGATCTGGTAGGAGGCATGGGGCATCTGTCTGCAGATATGGTGGGAGGGATGGGGCATCTGGATGTGGATCTGGAGGGAGGGATGGGGCATCTGGGGGTGTGTCTGGAGAGAGGGATAGGGTGTCTGGGTGTGGATCTGGTGGCTGGGACTGGGTATTTGGGTGTGGATGTGGTGGGAGGCATGGGGCATCTGGGTGCGAATCGGGTGGGAGGGATGGACATCCAGGTGCGGATATGGTGGAGGGATGGGGCATCGGGGTGCAGATCTGGTGGGAGTGAAGGGGCATCAAGGTGTGGATCTGGTAGGCGGTATGTGGAATCTGGAGGGAAGGATGGGGCATCTAGAGGGAGGGATGGGGCATCTGGGTGTGGATCTGGTAGGCATATGGAGGGAGGGATGGGGCATCAATGTGTGAATCTGGAAAAAGGAATGTGGTATTTGGGTGTGGATCTGGTTAGAGGGACGGGGAATCTGGAGGGAAAGATGGGGCATCAAGAGGGAGGGGTGGGCATCTGGTATGTGGAACTGGTAGGCATCTGGAGGAAGGGATGGGGTATCTAAATGTGGATCTGAATCGAGGGATGGGGCATCTGGGTGTGCATCTGGTGGGAGAGATGGGGCATCTGGGTGTGAATCGGGTGAGAGGGATGGGGCATCCAGGTGTGGGTCTGGTGGATGGGATGGGGCATCCAGGTGCATATCTGGTGGGTGGCACGGGGCATCTGGGAACAGATCTGGTGGGAGGGATGGGGCATCTGGTTGTGGATCTGGTGGAGGGATAGGGTTCTCAGTGTGGATTTGGTGGTGGGATGGGCTTATCTGGGTACAGGTCTGGTGGGAGGAATGGGGCATCTGGGTTTGGATCTGGTGGGAGGGGCATCAGGGTTTGCATCTGGAGGGAGGGATGGGGTGTCTGGGTGTGTATCTGGCAAGAGGGATAGGGAAACTGGGTGTGTGTCTGGAGAGAGGGATAGGGCGCCTGGGTGCAGATCTGGTCAGTGGGACTGGGCGTTTAGGTGCAGATCTGGTAGGAGACATGGGGCATCTGTGTGCAGATATGGTGGGAGGGATGGGGCATCTGGGTGTGGATGGGTTCAGAGGGATGGTGTATCTGGGTGTGGATCTGGAGGGAGGGATGGGGCCTCTGGGTGTGTGTCTGGAGAGAGGGATAGGGTGTCTGGGTGCGGATCTGGTGGCTGCGACTGGGTGTTTGGGGGTGGATCTGGTGGGAGGCATGGGGCAACTGGGTGCGAATCAGGTGGGAGGGATGGACGTCCAGGTGCGGATATGGTGGGTGGGATGGGGCATCGGGTGCAGATCTGGTGGGAGCGGTGGGGCATCTGGGTGTGGATGTGGGCAGAGGGATGGTGCATCTGGGTGTGGATCTGGAGGGAGAGATGGGGCGTCTGGGTGTGTGTTTGGAAAGAGGGATAGGGTGTCTGAGTGCAGATCTGGTGGCTGGGACTGGGTGTTTGGGTGTGGATCTGGTGGGAGGCATGGGGCATCTGGGTGCGAATCGGAAGGGAGGGATGGGGAATCCAGGTGTGGGTCTGGTGGGTGGGATGGGGAATCTGGGTGCAGATCTGGTGGGAGGGATGGAGAATGTAGTTGTGGATCTGGTAGGAGGGAATAGGGTATCTCGGTGTGGATCCGGTCGTGGGATGGGGCATCTGGGTGCAGGTCTGGTAGGAGGGATAGGGTATCTCAGTGAGGATCTGGTGGTGGGATGTGGCATCTGGGTGCAGGTCTGGAGGGAGGGATGGGGCATCTGGGTGTGCATCTGGAGGGAGGGATGGGGCATCTGGGTGTGTATCTGGAGAGAGGGATAGGGCATCTGGGTGGGTGTCTGCAGAGAGGATAGGGTATCTAGGTGTGGATCTGGTCGGTGGAACTGGGAGTTTGGGTGCAGATCTGGTGGGAGGCATGGGGCATCTAGGTGCAGATATGGTAGGAGGGATGGGGCGCCTGGGTGCAGATATGGTGGGTAGGATGGGGAATCTGCGTGCCGATCTGGTGGGAGGGATGGGGCATCAGGGTGTGGATTTGGAGGGTGGGAAGGGGCGTCTGGGTGTGTGTCTAGAGAGAGGGACAGTGTTACACCCTTCCGACGTTGGTCCTTGTTACGAAGAAGGAGGTTGTGCGGATCGATACACCGAGATACATTAAAAATGGCGGCGGCTCTGGATCAGGGGAGAAGCGGCTGTCTAGTTTCCTCACATTTTCCACAGACGTTGTCAGCGGGTCACGTGATCCCATTAAAGGACCGAAAATGCTCAGCTCTATGCGTCGCTACTGTTTTGAGTGGCGCTCCATAAGTTTGAATCTAGGGATTGAACAACTTTCTGAGTCGTTTGTTGAATTCTGTCTTCAGTCCTTTTCTTTTCTACTTTCTCCTCAGAATTCCTCTGCAGATTACCTTTTCCGCGATAACCCTGAATCGCCCATTGCCTCGGAATCGCTTAATTTCACTTGCTCCTTACCTTTCAGTCTCGCGAACAACGGATAGCAAGAAGCCCGTCCTTCTAGAGAAAGTGAGCCCCCCTTCCTTATTTAACATTAGTTCCCTTTCCTCTTCTGGTACTAATTCCTGTTCGTTGTTCAGGGATCTACAGAGTCCTCCGCTCCCAGTCCGAGGACTGACAACTACAGCGAGTCTACCCGCTCGCTTATTCAAAGCCGATTCCCCATAGGAGTCCATAGTAAGAGCTAGACTTTTATCTTTCTTTGTCTGTCACTCGACTTGCCTTTGTTTGTGAATCTTACCTTTCTTTCCATTCATTTGTAGACTGATCCTCCAACATTCCTGTGAGTCGCTGCTTGACGGAGTTCCATCCATAGAAGAAGGTCACCCATCTACTTCATCCAGGGTCTTCTTCCCCAGAGGGTTTCCCTGGGATTCGTGCTTCTCCCTTGCTGGTCTTCCTCTCCGGTGTGGGGAGGCAGGATCCCCGGGGTGGTCCTTGCGCTCTGCATTTGCTGTTCTCGACTCTGCTACCAGACCAGGTTAGTTCTTCTTAATTCGACATCTGTCTGATTCAGTTATTATCAGTCTTATGTTTAACAGTTAGCGACAGCCCCAAAAAAAAAAAAAAGTAAAGATATTATCCTGGTCGGACGGCATTGACATGGAGCAGCAAATGCAACAGCTAATGGCAGCAATGCAATCCATGTCTTTAGAAATGCAGACCCTTAACCAGGGCAATGCCCAGTTGAGACAACAGGTTGCCCGAGCATTTTTTCAGAGACCCCTCCTGTTGCCTTGCCCACAGGCAAATTTGACAGGGATCCCCGTAAACTAAAGGAATTCTTGGACAGCTGCACTGTTCAGTATACTTTTAAATCCCGGTTCTTCGACAAGGTGGGCTTTCTAATTTCTCATTTATCTGGACCTGCCTTTGCTTGGGCTACCCCACTGGTCACCTCAGGAAACGCCATTTTAGAATCTTATCCGGCGTTCATCAATAGCCTAAAAACCATGTTCAGGCGACTGGAGATTTCTGTCACTACGCAGGGGAAGCTCCTTGACCTTAGACAGGGTAATAAGGACCTTATGGCTTACATTACCCAATTTAACAATTGTCCTCCGAAACCGGGTGGCCCGATGATGGATTACTGACCCTCTTTCGACGGGGCCTTGTGG
Source organism: Ambystoma mexicanum (assembly GCF_040938575.1). Taxonomy (NCBI): domain Eukaryota; kingdom Metazoa; phylum Chordata; class Amphibia; order Caudata; family Ambystomatidae; genus Ambystoma; species Ambystoma mexicanum. The sequence continues at coordinate 1,348,529,291 of NC_090930.1, forward strand.
AGGATCTTAAAGATGAGGTCTCTAAGGTTCCACGACCAGCCAATTTGGCAGATATGATACCCTCACCATGCAGATAGACTATTGTCTCCAAGAGCGTTCTCAAGAGAAAAAGAAGAGCAAAGGGCCTCGTTCGCATCCAGACCCTCTTCCAGTCTCAAGTAAACAAACTACTGCAGAAGAACCCATGCAGATAGGATTTGTCAGAGGTCCCCTCTCAGTTGCAGAAAGAGAGCGGCGGAAATCATTGGGTTTATGCATGTACTGTGGTTCTTCCTCCCATATTTTACGTGACTGCCCAATTGTTCCTCCTCATCAGTCCCGACCTCCGGTATCAGGAAATGCCAAATCCCTGCCGTAGGGGGAACCACGGCAGGAGACCAGAATCAGAGTTCCCCCCATAGCCTAAGATCTTCACTAGACCCATCTGCAATCCATCAATCTATGATAGTACTTTCATTAACCATCATATTACCAAATCAGGTACTTAAGGGGATTCCTGCATTACTTGACTGTGGAGCAGCTGGACATTTCTTGGATGATCAATGGGCAGCCAAATACGAGATAGCTAGAACTGCTAAGTCTTGCTCAACACCCATTGAAGTGGTTGATGGGAGTCCCTTAAGTTCTGGATCCATTCGAGAACAAACTAAACCAGTTACATGTTTGATTGCTTCTCATAAAGAAACATTGATCTTCGATTTGATAAAGACCGCCCACTTCCCAGTAATACTGGGTCTTCCGTGGTTACGTACTCATAACCCTTTTATAAACTGGAAGGCAGCTACTCTTTTTTTAGGCTCTGAATATTGTGTTTCTCATTGTGTATCTCAAAATTCTGTAGGCATTCAGATTTCTTCGGAGAAACCCGACATCCCCGAGGTGTGTTCCATTGGCCAGTTAAGAACGATCCCAGAATGTCACCGACATTATCACAAAGTCTTTTCCACTCCTCAATTCCCTACATTACCACCACACCGGAGGGATGACTGTCATATTGATCTCCTCCCCGACAAACCTATACCATTTGGACGGATGTATGTATTGTCTCAACGAGAAAAGACAGCCCTTAAAGACTATCTACATGCCAACCTTCAGAACAGACGAATAACAGAATCTAAATCTCCTGCGGGAGCCTCTCTGTTTTTTATACCTAAGAAGGACACGGAAGAACTGAGGCCCTGCATTGATTACAGAGGACTCAACAAGATCACAATCTCTGATAAATACCCAATGCCCTTAATCAAGGATATTCTTGAAGCAGTTCGTGGAGCAGTCCTGTACACCAAATTAGACCTTAGAGGGGCTTATCACCTAATCAGAATTGCACCTGGTGACAAGTGGAAGACTGCCTTTCGGACTCCTTTCGGTCACTTCCAATACCAGGTAATGCCGTTCAGTCTAGTAAATGCACCCGCAGTCTTCCAGCGATTTATGGATCACCTTTTTGCCGACCTTCTCCTTCACAGTGTCATCATTTATCTAGATGACATTTTGATTTTCTCTGCGAATAAGGATATCCTTCATGTCAACACCGTCCTAGATCGGTTACAGACCAACCAATTATACTGCAAAGCAGAAAATGTGAGGTTCACCAAACTCAAATCACTTACCTTGGATTTGTCTTATCTGCTCATGGCATTTCCATGGACCCCAAGAAGGCTTCAGCAATCTTGGACTGGCCATCCCCGACTACGATCAAAGAAGTCCAAAGATTTCTGGGAGTTGGGAACTTTTATCGTGAGTTTATTCCCTGCTACTCTGAGACTATTCTACCTATTACCCGACTGCAAAAGAAAGGGATACTATTCACTTGGGATCCATTAGCTCAACAGGCTTTCGAGACTTTGAAAGGTTTGTTTACCTCCGCTTCAATTTTAATCACTCCCGACCAGTCCCGACCATTTATTGTCGAAACAGATGCCTCACATCATGCGCTAGGAGCTGTACTACTGCAAAAGTCAGATCAAGAAGAGGAAAGACCTGTGGCCTATTTGTCAAAGACTTTTAATTCCTCAGAAGAACATTATTCGGTACTTGTAAAGGAATTATTAGCAATTAAAAAGGCTTTTGAAGAATGGAGACATCTATTGTTAGGCTCCCCGTTTTCAGTGGAAGTCCGTACAGACCATCAGAATCTAAAGGTCCATTCAGCAAGCCCAGACTACCAACAGTAGACAAGGACGGTGGGCTCATTTTTTTTTTGCCTTACCGGATCGAATTCACTTTCCTCCCAGGAAATCAAAATCAACGAACAGATGCTCTATCTCGCAAGAATCCACGAACCACCAGATTCTGCCCGGAAAAGATGTTTCCCAAGGCAAAGTTTGTAGCAGTAGTCACCGACTTTCTTCAACTTCTCAAGCAGGATACTTTCCAGCAACAACATTTGTGCGAGGGTCTTGTTTCTACTCATAACCTCACAAAGAACCAAGATTTATACTTCCATGCCAAACAAGTGTTTGTCCCTTCCCCATCTCTCCAATTGGAGGTGCTCCGGATGTGTCACGACTCCCGGGCTGCTGGTCATCGAGGTATTCAAACTACCTTCGATGTTGTTAGACGACATTTCTGGTGGCCCAATATCCAATCGGATGTACAAGACTATGTGAGTGCCTGTAGTACGTGCATTCAATCCAAGACCACGTAATCTCTCCCGTTTGGTCTACTGGCTCGCATGCCTATTCCTGAAAGACCTTGGCAAATCATTTCTACTGACTTCATTGTTGACCTTCCGCCTTCCTCTCAGTACATCACCATTAAGGTAACCATAGACTTCTTCACGAAGTTAGCCCATTTCACCCCTTTAGTTAAGATCCCAGGGGCAGCCCAGATGGCCAAAGTATTCATCTCAGAAGTGTTTTCCCGACACGGCCTTCCCGATACTATCGTATCTGACAGAGGGACCCAATACACATCTCAATATTGGAAAAGAGTTTCCCACGTTCTGGGAATCAAGAGGGCTCTTAGTTTAGGTTACCATCCCCAAACCAATGGGCAGACTGAACGTCTCAATCAGACCCTGGAAGGCTCTCTACGTTGCTGTGTTTCTGCAGCACAAGATAATTGGTTGGATCTATTACCATTTGCAAAATATGCCTACAACAACGCCAGACATTCAGCCCTCAAAACTAGTCCCTTTCATTGTTCATATGACTACCATCCTTCTTTCATCCCTACAGTGTCTCCACCTCCCTCAAGTTCTCCCGGAGTAGACAGTCTCATAGCCGACATTCAGGCTAGACATCGGTTAGCCCGTTTGTCCCTACAAGCAGCACAAGATCGAGCCAAACAAGCTGCGGCCAAACATCATCAGGAGGTGCCAGCTCTTAATGTGGGGGACAGTGTATGGTTGTCTTCAAGATTTCTCCTAAAACATCTAGTTCCCTCCAAGCTATCTCCCAGAATTTTTGGTCCATTCAAGGTGTTATCCTGGGTAGGATCTGCTGCTGTCCGTGTAGCTTTGCCTCCTTCCTGGTCACGGATCCACCCGGTTTTTCATCTTTCACAGATTAAGTTAACCGTGAAAGATAGATTTAATCGATTAACCAAGGCCTTATCCCCTCCGGTGGTAACCACTACTGGGATTGAGTATGAAGTGGCCAACATTTGTGATTCTCGTTATCATAGAGGCCGGCTCCAATTTCTCGTAGACTGGAAATGTTATTCTCGGGCAGAAAGAACCTGGGAACCTTCCTCTGGGGTCCATGCTCTGCATTTGGTGAGTCGATTCTTTTGTCTTCACCCGGGGAAGCCGGGCTTGCCTCCCTTGAGGAGGGGGCATACTGTTACACTCTTCCGACGTTGGTCCTTGTTACGAAGAAGGAGGTTGTGCGGATCGATACACCAAGATACATTAAAGATGGCAGCGGCTCTGGATCATGGGAGAAGCAGCTGTCGAGTTTCCTCACGTTTTCCGCGGACGTTGTCAGCGGGTCACGTGATCCCATTAAAGGACAGAAGATGCTCAGCTCTATGCGTCGCTACTGTTTTGAGTGGCGCTCCGTAAGTTCGAATCTAGGGATTGAACAACTTTTTGAATCGTTCGTTGAATTCTGTCTTCAGTCCTTTTCTTTTCTACTTTCTCCTCAGAATTCCTCTGCAGATTACTTTTTCCGCGATAACCCTGAATCGCCCATTGCCTCGGAATCCCTTCATTTCACTCGCTCCTTACCTTTCAGTCTCGCGAACAACGGATAGCAAGAAGCCCGTCCTTCTAGAGAAAGTGAGCCCCCCTTCCTTATTGAACATTAGTTCCCTCGCCTCTTCTGGTACTAACTCTTGTTCGTCTTTCAGGGATCTACAAAGTCCTTCGCTTCCAGTCCGAGGACCGACAACTACGGCGAGTCTACCCGCTCGCTTATTCAAAGCCGATTCCCCATAGGAGTCCATAGTAAGAGCTAGACCTTTATCTTTCTTTGTCTGTCACTCAAATTGCCTTTGTTTGAGAATCTTACCTGTCTTTCCATTCCTCTGTAGACTGATCCTCCAACATTCCTGTGAGTCGCTGCTTGGTGGAGTTCCATCCATAGAAGAAGGTCGCCCATCTACTTCGTCCAGGGTTTTCTTCCCCAGAGGGTTTACCTGGGGTTCGTGCTTCTCCCTTGCTGGTCTTCCTCTCCGGTGGGGGGAGGCAGGATCCCCGGGGTGGTCCTTGCGCTCTGCATTTGCTGTTCTCGTCTCTGCTACAAGACCAGGTTAGTTCTTCTTAATTCGACATCTGTCTGATTCAGTTATTATCAGTCTTACGTTTAACAGTCAGGGCGTCCAGGTGTGGATCTGGTGGGTGGGACTGAGTCTTTGTGTGTGGAACTGGTGGGAGGCATGGGGCATCTGGGTGCGGATATGCTGGGTGGAAAGGGGAATCAGGGTGCAGATCTGGTGAGAGGAGTGTGGGGTATTTGGGTGTAGATCTGGTGGGAGGGATGGGGTATCTGGGTATGGATATGGTGTGCAGAATACGGTATCTGGGTGTGGATCTGGTGGCGGGATGGGGTATCTGGGTGTGGATCTTGTGGGAGCGGTGGGGCATCTGGGTGTGCATCTGGAGGGGCAGATATGTCGTCTGGGTGTGTGTCTGGAGAGAGGGAAGGGACATCTGGTTGTGGGTCTGGTGGGAGGGACAGGTTGTCTTGGGTGTGGGTCTGATCGGAGGGATGGGTGTCTGGGTATGGATAAGATGGGAGGGACAGAGCATCTGGGTGTGGATCTGGTGAGAGGGATGGGGTATCTAAATGTGGCTCTGAATGGAGGGATGGGGCACCTGGGTGTGGATATGGTTGTAGGGATGGTGCATCCGGTTGCATATCTGGTGGAAGGGATGTCGCATCTGGGTGTGGATCTGGTGAGAGGGATTGGGGTATCTAAATGTGGATCTGAATGGAGGGATGGGCATCTGGGTGTGGATCTGGTGGGGTGGATGGGGCATCTGGGTGTGGATGTGGAGGGAAGGATGGGCCATCGGGATGTACGTCTGGAGGTAGGGAAGCGGCCATCTGTGTATGGGTCTGGAGAGAGGGCATGGGCATCTGGGTGTAAATTTGGAGGGAGGGATGGGGCCTCTGGATGTGAATCTGGTGGGAGGGATGGGGCATCTGGGTGTGTATATGGTGTGAGGGATGGGGCATCCAGGTGAATATCTGGTGGGTGGGATAGGCCATCTGGGTGCAGATCTTGATGGAGGGATGGGGCATCTGGGGCACATCTGGAGGGAGGGATGGGGCACATGGGTGTGGATCTGATGGGAGGGACGGGCATCAGCGTGTGGATCTGGAGGGAAGCAGGGGGCACCAAGGTGTGGATCTGGTAGGGGGATGGAGAATCTGTAGGGAAGGATGGGAAATCTGAAGGGAGGGATGGGACATCTGGGTATCGAACTGGTAGGCATCTAGAGGGAGGGATGGGGCATCTAGGTTTGAATCTGGATGAAGGGATGTGACCTTTGGGTGTGGGGCATCTTGGTATGGATTTGGTAGGAGGAATGGGACATCTGGGTGTGGATCTGGTGGAGGGATGTGGCATCTGGGTGTGGATCTGGTGGAGAGATGGGGCATATAGGCGTGGATCGAGTGGGAGGGATGGGGCATCTGGGTGTGGATCTGGTAGGCATCTGGAGGGAGGGATGCATCATCTAGGTGTGAATCTTGATGAAGGAATGGGGTATTTTTTTGTGGATCTGGTGGGCAGAATGCAGCATCTGGATGTGGATCTGGAGGTGGGGTGGGGTGTCTGGGTGTGGATCTAGTAGGAATGGTGGGTCATCTGGGTTTGCATCTGGAGGTCAGGATGGGGTGTCTGGGTGTGGGTCTGGAGAGAGGGAAGGGACATCTGGATGTGGGTCTGGTGAGAGGGACAGGTTGTCTGGGTGTAGGTCTGGTGGAAGGAACAAGGTGTCGGGTTGTGGATCTGATGGGAGGGACAGGGCATCTGGAGGGATGGGCTGGGCATCTGGGTATGGATCTGGTGGGAGGCAAGCAGTATCTGGGTGTGGATCGAGTGGGAGGGATGGGACATCTCGGTGTGGATCTGGTGGCAGGATGGAGCCTCTGGGTGTGGATCTGGTGAGAGCAGTGGGGCATCTGGGTGTGCATCTGGAGGGATGGATATGGCATCTCACTGTGTGTTGGGAGAGAGGAAAGGGACATCTGGATGTGGTTCTGGTGAGAGCGACAGGGTGTCTGGGTGTGGGTCTGGTTGAGGGGCGGGGCATCTGGGTGTGGATCTGACGGGAGGGTCAGAGCATCTGGGTCTGTTTTAGGCAGAATCCTGTGCAGTGTCCTTAGGGACCACTACACACAATTAAGACTACAGGTGGCAATACAAGTTTTACCTTTGGTACAAGCCCATACTACTAAGTTATAGTGGTAGCAGTAGCAGAGCAGCCAGGCTTATCTCAAGGGTATATGAGCAGTAGCAGAGATTACACAAGGGACCACAAAGGGACCACAATTACTGTGGCTCAAGCAAACACTGACTCAAGGTTTCAGGTAAAAAATATAAGTACATTTATTTTTAAACCATCAGTTATAAACACAACACTTCTATTAAACTAAACAAAACCACTCGTTAAATATACTACAACTAACCAATTCACTTTGTACAGTATGTCTCAAGGTAAGTACCCTGTGTTTGAATGAACTGGTGTTATGAACAAAACACGATACCGCGGATACAATTGCAATCACTTTTTGACAGGTTGGGTCTCAGGCATCTTGGTTGGAGGGGCTGGGGACAAGCAAGGTACATGCTTCCCCTTCCTCTTAGATCTAACCGTACCTATTTTAGGAGTTTCTCTCCTAAGATTAGGATTTGAGTTGGGGTCTTCTGTAGAAGGCCCACCAGTCTGAAGGTTTTTGTCCTTAGACTTATCTTTTCTGGTTTTCAACCAGTACTGAGAATTACCAGTTCTCTTAGGCCTAGAGAGGGGTCCAGTTGGTCTATCCACCTCTTCTTCAGAAGCAGGGGGAGTCAGAGACTTTAAAACTGGGGGAACAATGATGAAGCTTGGTTTCCCTAACATACTAGCCTGAAATTCGTCCGGGTTTGAGGTCAACTTACTAACACCAGGGCTTTGAGTGGGGGTCTCTCTAGAGGTTCCCACAGGCTCAGAGTGGTCCCTTACGGTGGCCTATCTAGCCAATTTGGTTTGGCTTTGCTTCTCCCTACTGGGAGGCCTGGGGGTACTGGATACTACTCCTAGAGTTTTTAGATCATTCCCCAACAGGACTCTCCCAGGCACCTTACTCTGAATACTGACAGGGATCCTCACTGTCATGTGGTTATACTGAACGAGAGCTGGTAGAATAGGAACCATTTGGACAGGGCCTCCAGCAAGTTTGGTGGGGCCTTAGAAACATCCTCAGGTCAGAAAAATCTTTCATCCACAACTGTTCTGCTGGCCCCAGTGTCTCTCATGGCAGCGGTGTCCCGACCATTGACAAGAACACTGTCCACATAATACTCCCTAGAGTTTTCAGGAATGGAGTCATACACATCACTATGTGGTTTCTTACCCAGACCCTTGGACTTTAAGGATACAGTTGCTTGAAGAGCCACAGGTTCTTCAGCCAACAGATGAAAGTGAGCACTAGACATCTGTACTTCGTCCTCTGGGAAGAAGGCTAGGGAGGTGGTGCTGACCCCTGCAGGGTTGCCCTTGCATCTGGGATCTCCTCTCATATGGTCAGTTGACCCACAACTAAAGCATTTACCAAATGCTCTCTGGAATGGGGGTCTTTCCTGACTTACCTCTGGTTTGGAACCAGGAGGTACACTAGCCCTGTTTGGTTTCCCTTGTGGCTTACCCTGGTTATGTTAGGGGACCTCTTATGGATGGGAGGTAGTGGAATTCTCTTGGTTGTCTTTCTTTGACTGCTTCCCCTCATACTTCTTCTGAGTAGCCCCAGAATCCTTGTGAGTGACCCTGTTGGCAACCCACAGGTCAGCAGCCTTAGCTAGCTTCTTAGGATCTATCTCCTTTGAATCAGCCAAGTGCTGTCTAAGCTCAGGAGAGCAGACATAAAAAATAGACCCCACCATTACAAGATTCCTCAAACCTTCATAAGTGTTCACTTTGTAACCCTTAACCCAACCATCTAAGTTTTTCAAACATTCACACACCCAGGTAGCCCAAGGGTACCATCATGCTTTTTGAGGGTTCTAAACCTCTCAAGATACTGGGAAGGGGTCTTCCCAAACCTAGCTATTAATGCTAGTTTCACACACTCATAAACCTGCTTAACCTCCTCCCCCAACTCCATTACAGCATCACTTGAAACAGGGGGAAGCATAGAGAAAAGCCAAGGAATCAACTGATTCCCTGAGATACCTTGAATCCCATGATTGTACTCAAACAGTGCTAACCAATCCAAAACATCAAGTTTAGTCTCATACATACCAATCATTTCCTTTGGCATACGGGGTCTCTTAGGGCTGGAAGACCTAGAAGACTCTTTGAGAGAAGCATTTTCTAGAGACAGTTTTTTCATTTCTAGTTCATGATTCAGCTCAATTTCTCTGAGCCTTAACTCTTGATGTTTCATGGCAGTTTGTGCATCAATACGTTTCAATTCTAATTCAAGTCTCATTTTCTCAAGTGCAATAAATTCAGGAGTAAGTGTAGGACCTGTGGGGGTCCATGTGGACAGAGGTTGTGCATTCTGAGCAGGCAAAGGAGTTGTAGGGTTTCCTAGCAAGGAATCATCTACTTCTTCTAAATTAACACTCTCAGAATCAGAAATATCAAAATCCACATTCGCTGGAGTGGTAGGCCCTTCTGACCCACTCTCCAGACTTTTTCCCATTAACTTCGCAACCAGTTCAGACTTTTTTCTTTTACCAGAGAGATTCTTATCTCTACACATGGTTCTAAGAACCTCAGCAGTATAGAGTAAAAGACTCTCTTCAGTGTAGTTTTCCATATTTGACATGATTTCTGAGTTAAATAGAATTAGTGGTGTTAGCCTTGTGGTTAGTTGAACCCAAGCAACAGCAGTACTCTAAGTGTAATCACTCTACTTCCAAATCCTCACGCTGTACACCAGTGTTAGGCAGAATCCTGTGCAGTGCCCCTAGGGACTACTACACACAATTAAGACTACAGGTGGCAATACAAGTTCTACCTTTGGTACAAGCCTGTACTACTAAGTTATAGTGGTAGCAGTAGCAGAGCAGCCAGGCTTATCTCAAGAGTATATGAGCAGTAGCAGAGATTACACAAAGGGACCAAAATTACTGTGGCGCAAGCAAACACTAACTCAAGGTTTCAGGTAAAAAATATAAGTACATTTATTTTTAAACCATCAGTTATAAACACAACAGTTCTATTAAACTTTAAACAAAACCACACGTTAAATATACTACAACTAACAAATTCACTTTGTACAGTATGTCTCAAGGTAAGTACCCTGTGTTTGAGTGAACCAGTGTTATGAACAAAACACGATACTGCTGATACAGTTGCGATCACTTTTTGACAGTTCGGTCTACTCAATAAACGCGTAGCCGTGACATGAAATGCTACCGGGGCAAAAACACACTTAGCACCTGAGATACCCAGAGGGAGTTGGAGGCAAAAATCACAGGCAATATTTAGGTTAGGCAGGCAGTATTGAGAAACACTCAGAAACAGGAGTTCAAAAGTCAAAGGGTCGGAGCCAGGGTTAAGTGACACCGGAGACCTGTTGCCGTATTTGACATGATTTCTGAGTTAAATAGAATTAGTGGTGTTAGCCTTGTGGTTAGTTGAACCCAAGCAACAGCAGTACTCTAAGTGTAATCACTATACTTCCAAATCCTCACCGCTGTACACCAGTGTTAGGCAGAATCCTGTGCAGTGCCCGTAGGGACTACTACACACAATTAAGACTACAGGTGGCAATACAAGTTCTACCTTTGGTACAAGCCCATACTACTAAGTTATAGTGGTAGCAGTATCAGAGCAGCCAGGCTTATCTCAAGAGTATATGAGCAGTAGCAGAGATTACACAAAGGGACCAAAATTACTGTGGCGCAAGCAAACACTAACTCAAGGTTTCAGGTAAAAAATATAAGTACATTTATTTTTAAACCATCAGTTATAAACACAACAGTTCTATTAAACTTTAAACAAAACCACACGTTAAATATACTACAACTAACAAATTCACTTTGTACAGTATGTCTCAAGGTAAGTACCCTGTGTTTGAATGAATGTTATGAACAAAACACGATACCGTGGATACAGTTACGATCACTTTTTGACAGTTCGGTCTACTCAATAAACGCGTAGCCGTGACATGAAATGCTACCGGGGCAAAAACACACTTAGCACCTGAGATACCCAGAGGGAGTTGGAGGCAAAAATTACAGGCAATATTTAGGTTAGGCAGGCACTATCGAGAAACACTCAGAAACAGGAGTTCAAAAGTCAAAGGGTCGGAGCCAGGGTTAAGTGACACCGGAGACCTGTTGCCGAAGATCACACCGTTAGACAGTTCACGATTCAGCATAACCCAAAAGTACATTGATATTGTCAATGTTCGGAAGCAAAAGTTATAAGAAGGAGGGAAGACAAGGACGAGCCTTGAGGATGAAGAAAATGGGGTTCACCCAGTTTCCTCGAGTAGAGCACAGTACCTTATTCCAATGATGCAGCTGGTGCCCTGGCAGTTGTTCCTGTTGGTTTCCCGCAGACCCACGATTCCTGGAGCTTTGTTGTGAAGGAGGACGTCTGAAGGGGGTCTGCACCACACAGGGATGAAGCCGGCAGCAGCGACAATGAATGAAAGGGGCGCTCCTTAAAAACAGGAGAGGCTCGGCAGGTGGCTATCCGGACCACTGCAGCAGTGTGCAGCGATTTCACCACGGCGGAGATGTCTGGCTGAAGAAGATGAGCTGGTTATCCCCAGTTGGCTCAAGGGAAGAAGACTCCGGACTCGATCTCCTCTTAGTCGTCGAAGGGTAGATAGCTCAGGACTGCAGCAAGGCTTCACCGGGACGGGGTAGTTGCAGCAGCCATCATTCTCTCCGCTTCTCTTCGGTTCGTTGTAGTTCCAGAGGCGACTCTGACTTCTTGCCCAAGAGACCTGCCTTTTATGCGCAAAACCCCCGTTCACACAGGCTGGCTGTCAATAACGCAGCAGGGGGTTTTCCAGCCGGGACAACCACCTCAGCCAATCATGGCAAAGTGCAACTTGGGTTTCCTAGGATACCCTGTGCAGGGGGTGACTACACCCCTCCCTCACATTCAGCCCACCTAGACACCCAGGCGCCTTGAGGAGGGCTTCTGCAGAAGCCCGCCAAAAGACGGTGAACAAAGAAGGCAAACCTAGTTTGCCGCGCAAAGTAAAACACAAGAAGGACTTTAATAGAAAGAAATAGCGAATAAACCCAACCGGAGCCAAAAGAAAGACGATTTGGTAAAGCGGGTTTATGTTCGAGGCTAATATAATAGCCAAGAACAGTACCACGTTTATCTAATATAATCGCGGTAGAAAAGTTAGGGTAGACACCACTGCTATCAGCCAAGTCTAAATGTTAAAAGAGCAAAAAAATGCTCAGGGAGGTCCAGACAGAAAAGGGGTACAGATTAGCTCTTTCCAGTACTCCATGTAAGATGGGGTGTACTGGGTCTGTGGTAAAAATGACTATGTAAAGTAAATGGCAACTTTACCTTTCTCTGGGGGACAGTAGTCAGCCCCAGTGAAATGGAGTCAAAGGGAAGTCTTAAAGACAACCCTGGGTTACTACACTGAGGGTGCAGTGTAACCCATACAAGAGCAGGGGCACCTGGAGTGGTGTGCTCCAGTGTCCAAGATCACACAATGAGTAAAAACACATAGGCCAAAACACATGTAAGAGTGGAAAAAGGATGTACACTCTTACCAGATGGAAAAAATAAACTCCAGAAATCCAGCAAAGCTGCTGGGGGACTCACTAGGTAAGGGAAATTAGCCTTAAAAGGAGAATTCTCCCTAACAGTGTGGATCTGGAGGGATGGGCTGGGCATCTGGGTATGGATCGGGTGAGAGGCATGGGGTATCTGGGTTTTGATCAAGTGGGAGGGATGGGGATCTGAGTGTGTTACTGATGGGATGGGAGGGATGGGGTATCTAAATGTGGATATGAATGAAGGTATGGGACATCTGGGAATGGATCTGGTGGGGTGGATGGGGCATCTGGGTCTGGATCTGGAGGGAAGCATGGGCCATCGGGATGTACATCTGGAGCTAGGGAAGGGTCCATCTGTGTATAGGTCTGGAGAGAGGTCACGGGCATCTGGGTGTAAGTCTGGTGGGAGGGATGCGGCATCTGGTTGTGAATCTCGTGGGAGGGATGGGGCATCTGGTTGTGGATCTGGTGGGAGGGTTGGGGCATCTGGGTGCAGATCTGGTGGGAGGGAATGGGCATCTGGGTGTGGATCTGGATGGAGGGGTGGGTCATCTGGGGTCACATCTGGAGGGAGGGAATGGGCATCTGGGTGTGGATCTGGATGGAGGGGTGGGTCATCTGGGGTCACATCTGGAGGGAGGGATGGGGCATCTGGGTGTGTTTCTGGAAAGAGGGAAGGGAGGTCTGGCAGAGGATCTGGTGTGAGGGGTGGGGCGTCTGGGTGTGGATATGATGGGAGGGACAGGGAATCAGGGTGTGGATCTGGTGGGTGAGATCAGGCATCTGGGAGCAGATCTGGTTGGAGGAATTGGGGCATCTGGGTGTGGATCTGGAGGGAGGCAAGGGGCATCAAGATGTTGATCTGGTAGGGGGATGGGGAATCTGGAGGGAAGGATGGGGCATCTGGAGTGAGGGATGGGGCATCTTGATGTGGATCTGATAGGAGGAATGGGGTATCTGATTGTGGATCTGGTGAAGGGATGTGGCATCTGGTCTGGATCTGGTAGGCATCTGGAGGGAGGGATGCAGCATCTAGCTGTGAATCTGGAATGGGGTATTTGGGTGTGGATCTGGTGGGAGGGATGGGGCATTTGGGTATGGATCTGGTGGGCATAATGCAGCATCTGGATCTGGAGGCGGGATGGGGCATCTGGGTGTGGATCTGCAGGGAGGGGTGGGACATCTGGGTGTGCATCTCATGGGAGGGATAGGGCATCTTGGTTTGGATCTGGTGGTGGAATGGGGCATCTGGGTTTGGATCTGGTGGGAGGAATGAGGCATCTGGGTGTGCATCTGGAGGGAGGGATGGGGGATATGGGTGTGGATCTGGTAGGCATCTAGACAGAGGGATGAGGCATCTAGGTGTGAATCTGGATGAAGGAATGGGGTATTTGGGTGTGGATCTGGTGGGCGGAATGCAGCATCTGGATGTGGATCTGGAGATGGGATGGGGCATCTGGGTGTGCATCTGGTGGGAGGTTTGAGACATCTGGGTTCGCATCTGGAGGGAGGGATAGGGCGTCTGGATGTGTGTCTGGAGAGAGGGAAGGGACGTCTGGGTGTGGGTCTGGTGACAGGCACGGGTTGTCTAGGTTTGGGTCTGGTGGGGGAACTGGGCATCTGGTTGTGGATCTGATGGGTGGGACAGGGCATCTGGAGGGATGGGCTGGGCATCTGGGTATGGATCTGGTGGGAGGCAAGCAGTATCTGGGTGTGGATCGAGTGGGAGGGATGGGTCATCTGGGTGTGGATCTGGTGGGAGGGATGGGGTATCTAAATGTCGATCTGAATGGAGGCATTGGGCACCTGAGTGTGGATCTGGTGGGGTGGATGGGGAGGGAACGATGGACCATCAGGACGTACGTCTGGAGGTTGGAATGGACCATCTGTGTATTGTTCTGGAGAGAGAGCAGGGGCATCTGGGTGTGAATCTGGTGGGAGGGTTGGGGCATCTGAGTGTGACTCTCATGTGAGGGATGGTGCATCCAGGTGCGGGTCTGGTGGGAGGGATGGGGCATCCGGGTGCAGATCTGGTGGGTGGGATGGGCATCTGGGTGCAGATCTGGTGGGAGGGATGGGGCATCTGGGTGCCGGTCTGGTGGGAGGAATGGGGCATCTGGATTTGGATCTGGTGGGGTGGATGGGGAGGGAAGGATGGGCCATCAGGATGTACATCTGGAAGTTGGGATGGGGCCATCTGTCTATGGTTCTGGAGAGAGGGCAGGGGCATCTGGGTGTGGATCTGGTGGGAGCAATGGGGCATCTGTAGGGAGGGATATGGTGTCTGGATGTGCTTCTGGAGGGAGGAAAGGGACATCTGGGTGTGGGTCTCGTGAGAGGGACAAGGTGTCTGGGTGTGGGTCTGTTGGGAGGGATAGGGTGTCTGGGTGTGAATCTGGATGTATGGGCTGGGCATTTGGGTAGGGAGCTGGTGGGAGACATGGGGTATCTGGATGTGGATCTGGTGGGAGGGATGGGGCATTTGAGTGTGGATTTGGTGGGACGGATGAGGCATCTGGGTGTGGATATGGATGGAGGGATGGGGCCTCTGTGTATGCATCTGGATGAAGGAATGGGGTATTTGGGTGTAGATCTGGTGGGAGGGATGGCACATCTGGGTATGGATATGGTCGGCGGAATACGGCATCTGGATGTGGTTCTGCTGGCGGGATGGGGCATCTGGGTGTGGATCTGGTGGGAGCAGTGGGGCATCTGGGTGTGCATCTGGAAGGGTGGATATGGCGCCTGGGTGTGTGTCTGGAGAGAGGGAAGGGACATCTGGTTGTGGGTCTGGTGGGAGGGACAGGTTGTCTTGGGTCTGGGTCTGATGGGAGGGACGGATGTCTTGATATGGGTCTAATGGGAGGGACAGAGCATCTGGGTGTGCATCTGGAGGGATGGGCTAGACATCTGGGTATCGATCTGGTGAGAGGCATGGGGTATATGGTGTTAGGGAGAATTCTCTGTTTAGGCTGAATTTCCTAACCTAGCGAGTACCCCAGCAGCTTTGCTGGATTTTTGGGGTTTATTTTTTTTCTCCTGCCAAGAGTGAGACTCTTTTACCCTCACTCTTGGGCATGATTTGAGTGTGTTTCTTTGAATCTAGATGTGTTTAATGGGCTATGGGGTCTTTTACTCCATAGGGCTTCATGTGTTTTTGTGATGTGTGTTACACAGTACCCTCAGTGCAGTGACACAGGGGTGTTATAGTGACCCCCCAGTATAGACTCCATACCCTGGGACTGACTACTGTCTCCCAGGGCATGTAAAGTCACCATTGACTTTACTAGTCTTAAATTCTGAACAGAACCAGTACAAACCATCATATTGTGGACGTACTGGCTGGGGCAATTCAATTGCCCCGGGGTCTGTTAGTCGAGGGGGCACGTCTCCGTCCCCCCTGATCGAGTTTTGGCTGGTGGCAGTGGATACTACTTTTTATATTCAACCGCGAATATTTTCTTATGGGATTTCCCATTGTTTTAGGCTACTATCTTTAGTTAATTATTTACGGTAGCCTCGAACATACCGCCGGTTTATTTAATTAATATTAATTCTCCGGTTGGTATTTTTTGCCAAAACTTGATTCTAAAATGGCGTTAGTGTTGTCTTCTGTGACTCCAACCCAAGTCGAGCCCTTTGTTCCACTTTTTGGCGGGCTTCTCCACAGAAGCCCTCCAAAGTGGTTCCACTCTGTCTGGGGTACTTAGGAGGGGTGGAGGGAAATTTAAGCACCCCGGACTGAGTTGCCTAGGCAACTCAAGTCGCACTCCATCCTGATTGGCCCAAGTGGTGAGCCGACCGGCTCACCACTTAGCATGTTTGAGTGACAGCTAGGCTGAGTGAATGGGGGTTTGCTGCATAAAAGCAGGGCTTTGGGGACTGGAACTTCAGAAGTCGCCACAGGACCTAAGAATCCAACGAGGGAGAAGCTGAGCCGACCTGCCTCGACACCACCACCGGTGGAGCCCTGCTGGACTGCCTCACCACTTTTCCCAACGACAGAGGAGATCTCCCGCTGGAGAGTCTTCTTCCTTTGACTGGTGGGGATAACCAGTTTCACTGTCTTTTCGCTTTCCCGATGTACCTCGTGGCCGCCTTGCCCGTGCCAAGCACCCCGGCAACCGGGATACCACGTTTTACCACGACCGCGATACAAAGGTACCACCTTTAACCGGAAAACTCCACGGCTGGTTTCTTCCCTGGTAGTGCAACAACCTTCATCTTTCCTCCAAGTCGAGATATTCTCTTCCCCTGGACGACGACGCAACTTGCAACCACTACCAGCAACAACTGCCACTGCTGGAGTATCCTTCCCACTTAAGGTACCGTGTCCCGCCTGGCTTCCTTGCTACCGACTGTACGGGGTAGATTTAGCCCCCGGCTTTCGAACCTGGGTTAGTCTGGGACACATTGGCTAACTTTCTTAAAGCCTCTCTAAACTCTTTTTGAACCCTCTGCAAGACTTTCTAAGCCTGGTGTAACTGTGTGATCTTGTGCGCATTTGTGCTCT
Source organism: Ambystoma mexicanum (assembly GCF_040938575.1). NCBI lineage: Eukaryota > Metazoa > Chordata > Amphibia > Caudata > Ambystomatidae > Ambystoma > Ambystoma mexicanum. Next base: position 1,348,546,170 of record NC_090930.1, read on the forward strand.
GCTCCCTCTAAGAGTGGGCCCAGCCTTTGGACTTTGGCTCACCAGTGACTTTTTGCTCTCTGCCTTGCTAACAGTGTTCCTGAATCATAGAGTGGTGTACCTCCTCATATTCTGTCTTTTCCCTCCCTTTCTCACAAACTTATTAGAGTGCAATCTAGTTAAGCGCTCACCTCTGTATGAAAATAAGTGGTGTTTTACTGTGATTTATCTGATAGGGAAAAAGGGGTGTATATATTACAATAGTAACTGTGTTTAGAATATTTTACAATGAGAGTGCTGGAGTGTTTCAACTGTGTGTTTTTAAATAAATAATTATATACTTTGATACCAAAGCTCTGGTCAGTGTTTGCTTGTATTATTGTATCTGTGTGCCTATTGAGTATACTTTGCATACTGCCTAACTCTTCTTGAGGGAAGTCTGACTGCTCAGCCACAGCTACCAGATAAATCTGGGTGGTACAGACTGCTACCAAGTGGGTTTACTGCCAACACCTGTAGTCTTAAATCTTTTGCAGTGGTCCCTAAGGGAACTGCACAGGTTTCTGCCTAACACTGGTGTACAGCGGTGGGATTTGCATTGAGTATACACTTTAGAGTGCTTGAGGATACCTTAGTACAACTAACCACAAAGCTTAGCACTGAAAAAGTAATCTTTCTAACATGTCAACTATGGAAACTTATAGTCAAGAGTCCCTTGCTACAAAAATTGCTCATTGTTTAAGAGTATTATGTAAGCATAAGAACCTCCTGACTAAAGGCAAGAAAATGGAGTTAATAGAAAGGTTGTTAGCTACCCAAAGTCTGGATGATGGGTCGGAGGAACCCACCCTGCCAGAAAATGTAGATAACAGTATAGAAATTGATATTGATCAAAATGTTGATAATCTTGAGGAAGAGTCAGAAGAGGAGGGTGAGGCTGGTGTGATTGTCCCCCCTAGGCCTCTGTCTGCTCTGCCTGCTGTACCTACTGGGCCTTTGCCAAGTCCCACACTTAGTCCTCAATATCTCAAATTAGAGAAAATGAAACTTGAACTACAGTTCAAAAGACTGAATACTCTGGCTGAACAGAGACATCAGGAAATGAATCAAGAACTAAGGCTAAGGGAAATGGAGCTCAAGCATGAGCTAGAAATGAAGGAATTATCTGTCGAAAAATGCTTCTCTCTCTGGCTCCTCTAGAAGTTCCAGTCCTAAAAGACCCTGGATGCCTAAAGAATTGGTTGGTATGTATGAGCCTACGTTGGATGTGTTGGATTGGTTGTCTCTGTTCGAATATAATCATGGGCTCCAGAACATCACAGGAAATGACTTACTCACCTGGTTGTTCTCTGGGCTTCCCCCTGTTGCAACTGATGTGGTAATGGAGTTGGGGGAGGAGGATAGGAAAGAGTATGAATGTGTAAAACTAGCTTTGATAGCTAGGTTTGGGAAGACCCCTTGCCAGTATCTTAAGAGGTTTAGAACCCTCAAAAAGCATGATGGTGCTCATTGGGCTACCTGGGTGGGTGAAGGGTTGAAAAACTTAGAGGGATGGATTAAGGGTTACAAAGTGAACACTTATGAAGGTATGAATAATCTTTTTATGTTGGAGTCAATTTATGATGCCTGCTCTCCTGAGCTCAGACAGCACTTGGCTGATTCAAAGGAATTAAATTCCCGAAGGCTAGCTAAGGCTGCTGACTTGTCGGTTGCCAACAGGGCCACTCACAAGGATTCTGGGGTAACTCAGAAAAAGGATGAGGGGAAACAGCCTAAAAAGGACTCCAAAGAGAATTCTAATACTGCAAATTCCAAAGAGGGCCCCAAACAAAACCAGAAGGGTAAGCCATCAGGGAAACCACAGCAGAATAGTGTCTCCTCTGGTGTCAAACCAGAGGGAGGTCAGAACAAGCCTCCATTCTAGAAGGCATTTGGTAAATGCTTTGTTTGTGGCTCTACTGACCATGTGACAGGAGATCCCAGATGCAAGGGTAAACCTTCAGGGATCCAACTTGCCTCCTTAGCCTTCGCTCCAGAAGAGGAAGTCCCAATGGCAAGTGGAAACTTTCTACTGATGGCTGATGAACCCATTGGAGTTTCAGCCAGTGTTTCTTTAGTCTCTCTGGGGTTGTGGGAACAACAGAATTTAGATGTGTATAATTCTATCCCAGATAATACTAAAGAGTATTATAAAGACAGTGTCCATGTGAGTGGTCAGGAGACTCCTGCCATTAGAGACACTGGGGCCAGCATAACTGTGGTGGATGAATCATTTTTCAAGGCAGAGGATGTTGCTAAGGCACCCAAATGCCTCACCAAGTTAGCTGGAGGGCCTGTGCAGATGTGTCCCCAGTTACCAGTTCTCATCCAGTGTAATGACATGGCTGTAAAAATACCTGTCAGTGTACAATGTGAAGTGCCAGGTAGGGTCCTGTTGGGTAATGACGTAAAAGCTCTTGGAGTTGTGTCACATACCCCCAGACCACCTAGTAAAAGGTTACAGGAGCTCACAAAACCTGCAAGAGAGAAAACCTTGCGAGGGTTATCTCAGGAGATGATGACAGAGATCACTCCTTTACCACTGGAGCAACTCACTGCAGTAACTACCAGATCAGGAGCAAAGGGGCTACCCAAGACTCCTAGGAAGAAGTCAGCAGCAAGCACTCCAGTGCTTCCAAGAGTTACACCTGTAACTCCACCTCCAGCTGAGGCTGAGAGGGAGGTACAACCCTGTATGGTTGAACTAGACTCTGAAGAAGAGCTAGTGGGAGGCCAAGAACTTATTGGAGATCTAGACCCTGAGGACCATCCTGAGCTTCAGTCTTTACTGGCAGAAGGTGGACCCAGCAGGGCAGCTTTCCGTAAGGGACAAAGAGAATGTCCAACTCTGGAGGGTCTCCGCCAACAGGCAGCTGCTCAGGCTGATGGGCAAGAGCCTGGGAAGTATAGGTTGCACTGGGAAGATGGCCTCTTCTACAGTGAACCAACTGAGTCTGAACCTGGAGACTACAAATGCCTTGTAGTGCCTCAAGAAAACAGACAACAGTTCTTGCACTTAGCCCACGAGATTCCTTTGGCTGGTCACTTGAGTTTGAAGAAGACCAAGGAAAGGCTCTCACTCTACTTCTATTGGCCAAAAATGGGGGCCGAAGTAGATAAGTTTTGCAAGAGCTGCCATACCTGCCAAACTTCTGGTAAGGTTGGCACCAAGAATGTGGCACCATTAGTGGCTCTCCCAGTTGTGGGAGTCCCATTTGAGAGGGTAGGGATTGACATTGTTGGTCCCCTTGATCCCCCTACCTCCTCAGGCAACAGGTTTATCCTTGTTGTAGTAGACCATGCTACTAGATTCCCTGAGGCAATAACTATGAGAACTGTTACAGCTCTGGCTGTGGCTAAGGCCCTCCTTGGTATTTTTACCAGGGTTGGGTTTCCTAAGGAAGTAATATCCGACAGGGGGTCAAACTTTATGACCCACTACATGAAAGCCATGTGGAAAACCTGTGGAGTTACTTACAAGTTCTCAACCGCCTACCACCCCCAAACCAATGGACTGGTAGAAAGATTTAACAGAACCATGAAGTGCATGATAGGTGCTTTAGAGGAACCTCTGAAAAGAAAGTGGGACCTTCTACTGTCATGCCTTCTCTTTGCTTATAGAGACGTCCCTCAGGAAGGAGTAGGTTATTCTCCCTTTGAACTGCTCTATGGCCATCCGGTCAGAGGTCCTTTGGCCCTGATTAAGGAGGGGTTGGAAGGCGCTCCTCCCCTCAAGCCAGTCAGAGTGACTGACTATATGATAGGTCTCCGAAGGAGAATGTCACACATGATGGCAGAAGCTAGTGATAACCTGAAAGCTGGACAAGCTTTGGTCAAGCATTGGCATGATCAAAAGGCTAACATGGTTGAGTTCACTCAAGACCAGCTAGTTCTCGTTATGCTCCCAACAAGGCAGAGGGCCTTGCAAGACAAATGGATGGGACCCTTCAAAGTTGTGGGAAAACTTGGAGAGGTCAACTATCTGGTGGATCTGGGCAGACCCAGGGAAGCTCCTAGAGTCTTCCACACCAACCGACTGAAAGCGTACATCTCCAGACCTGAAGTAGGAGCCTTGCTTCTAGCTTCAGCAGCAGAGGAAGAAGAGAGTGAGTCTCTCCCTGATCTCCTCAGAGGCGTACCTTTAGATGAAAAAATTGAAGGAGTCAATCTCTCTTCAGATCTGACACTTGAGCAACAAGAGGAGTACAAATCTATGTTAAATCAGTTTGCCTCCCTGTTCTCACTCTCACCAGGCTTGACCCCTTGGGGACAGCACGAGATACTCACTGGTGACTGTCTGCCAGTCAAAAGCAGAGGATACCGAATGTCAGAAAATGTGAGAACCCATATCAAGGGGGAGGTCAAGAAGATGCTTGATCTCGGGGTAATAGAACCCTCTACTAGTCCATGGTCTAGCCCAGTTGTGTTAGTACCAAAGGCAGGATCCAAAGACTTGAGATTCTGTGTGGACTATAGAGCTCTTAATGCAGTCACTAAGACTCATGCCCACCCTTTACCGAGGACAGATGAGTTGGTGGATAAACTTGGTGCCGCCAAGTACCCAAGCACATTTGACCTTACGTCAGGCTATTGGCAAATAGCCTTGACAGACCATGCCAAGGAGAAAACTGCATTTTCCACCCCAGTTGGCTTGTACCAGTTTAAGGTCATGCCTTTTGGATAAAAGAATGCACCTGCTACATTCCAAGCGATGGTGAATCAAGTTCTAGCTGGGATGGGGGACTTCTGCATGGCATACTTGGATGACACTGCAGTCTTCAGCCACTCCTGAGAGGACCATGTGAACCACCTAGGACATGTTTTGCAGGCTCTTGGACAGGCCAATTTGACTATCAAGGCAAGTAAATGCCAGATAGGTCAAAGTAAGGTGGTCTACCTTGGGCATGAGGTAGGAGGTGGAGAAATAAGGCCTTTGCTCAGCAAGATTGAAGCTGTGCAAAATTGGACAACACCTACTACTCAAACCCACGTGAGAGCCTTCCTAGGCCTCACTGGGTACTACAGGAATTTCATTGAGGACTATAGGACCATAGCTTCTCCACTGAATGTAATCTCCTCTCCAAAATTCCGTAAAAAGGTCACATGGAATGAGGAGTGCAATCAGGTCTTTGAAAAACTGAAGAAAGCTCTTTGCCAAGCTCCAGTATTGAGAGCTCCTGACTACCACCAAACTTTCATTGTACAAACTGATGCTTCCAATGTAGGTATAGGTGCAGTTCTAAGCCAACTGGATGAGAAGGGTAGGGAGCACCCCATTTGCTTCATCAGCCGTAAGCTGAAGGATCCTGAGACAAGGTGGGCAACAATAGAAAGAGAATGCTTTGCTATAGTGTGGGCACTGAAGAAGTTTAGGCCATACTTGTATGGTTCTACTTTTGTCATTCAGACTGACCACCAACCCTTGAGATGGTTAATGCAAATGAAGGGGGAAAATCCAAAACTATTGAGATGGTCAATCTGCCTGCAAGGGTTTGATTTCACCATTGAGCACAGGTCAGGGTGTCCCCATCAAAATGCTGATGGACTCTCTAGGATGTATGTCATCGACTAGAAGTATGAGGTTCATCCAGGAGTGGAATAAATCCTCCTGTCCCTTAGTCTGCGGGGGGCGAGTGTTAGGGAGAATTCTCTGTTTAGGCTGAATTTCCTAACCAAGTGAGTCCCCCAGCAGCTTTGCTGGATTTTTGGGGTTTATTTTTTTTCTCCTGCCAAGAGTGAGACTCTTTTACCCTCACTCTTGGGCATGATTTGAGTGTGTTTCTTTGAATCTAGATGTGTTTAATGGGCTATGGGGTCTTTTACTCCATAGGGCTTCATGTGTTTTTGTGATGTGTGTTACACAGCACCCTCAGTGCAGTGACACGGGGGTGTCATAGTGACCCCCAGTATAGACTCCATACCCTGGGACTGACTACTGTCTCCCAGAGCATGTAAAGTCACCATTGACTTTACTAGTCTTAAATTCTGAACAGAACCAGTACAAACCATCATATTGTGGACGTACTGGCTGGGGCAATTCAATTGCCCCGGGGTCTGTTAGTCGAGGGGGCACGTCTCCGTCCCCACTGATCGAGTTTTGGCTGGTGGCAGTGGATACTACTTTTTATATTCAACCGCAAATATTTTCCTATGGGATTTCCCATTGTTTTAGGCTACTATCTTTATTTAATTATTTACGGTAGCCTCGAACATACCGCGGTTTATTTAATTAATATTAATTCTCCGGTTGGTATTTTTTGCCAAAACTTGATTCTAAAATGGCGTTTGTGTTCTCTTCTGTGACTCCAACCCAAGTCGAGCCCTTTGTTCCACTTTTTGGCGGGCTTCTCCACAGAAGCCCTCCAAAGTGATGCCACTCTGTCTGGGGTACTTAGGAGGGGTGGAGGGAAATTTAGGCACCCTGGACTGAGTTGCCTAGGCAACTCAAGTCGCACTCCATCCTGATTGGCCCAAGTGGTGAGCCGGCCGGCTCACCACTTAGCATATTTGAGGGGCAGCTAGGCTGAGTGAATGAGGGTTTGCTGCATAAAAGCAGGGCTTTGGGGACTGGAACTTCAGAAGTCGCCACAGGACCTAAGAATCCGACGAGGGAGAAGCTGAGCCGACCTGCCACGACACCACCACCGGTGGAGCCCTGCTGGACTGCCTCACCACTTTTCCCAACGACAGAGGAGATCTCCCGCCGGAGAGTCTTCCTTTGACTCGTGGGGATAACCAGTTTCACCGTCTTTTCGCTTTCCCGATGTACCTCGTGGCCGCCTTGCCCGTGCCAAGCACCCCAGCAACCGGGATACCACGTTTTACCACGACTGCGAAACAAAGGTACCACCTTTAACTGGAAAACTCCAAGGCTGGTTTCTTCCCTGGTAGTGCAACGACCTTCATCTTTCCTCCAAGTCGAGATCTTCTCTTCTCCTGGACGACGACGCAACTTGCAACCACTACCAGGAACAACTGCCACCGCTGGAGGATCCTTCCCACTTAAGGTACCGTGTCCCACCTGGCTTCCCTTGGTACCGACTGTACGGGGTAGATTTAGCCCCCGGCTTTCAAACCTGGGTTAGTCTGGGACACCCTGGCTAACTTTCTTAAAGCCTCTCTAAACTCTTTTTGAACCCTCTGCAAGATTTTCTAAGCCTAGTGTAACTGTGTGATCTTGGGCGCATTTGTGCTCTGCTCCCTCTAAGAGTGGGCCCAGCCTTTAGACTTTGGCTCACCAGTGACTTTTTGCTCTCTGCCTTGCTAACAGTGTTCCTGAATCATAGAGTGGTGTACCTCCTCATATTCTGTCTTTTTCGCTCCCTTTCTCACAAACTTATTAGAGTGCAATCTAGTGAAGCGCTCACCTCTGTATGAAAATAAGTGGTGTTTTACTGTGATTTATCTGATAGGGGAAAAGGGGTGTATATATTACAATAGTAACTGTGCTTAGAATATTTTACAATAAGAGTGCTGGAGTGTTTCAACTGTGTGTTTTTAAATAAATAATTACATACTTTGATACCAAAGCTCTGGTCAGTGTTTGCTTGTATTATTGTATCTGAGTGCCTATTGAGTATACTTTGCATACTGCCTAACTCTTCTTGAGGGAAGTCTGACTGCTCAGCCACAGCTACCAGGTAAATCTGGGTGGTACAGACTGCTACCAAGTGGGTTTACTGCCAACACCTGTAGTCTTAAATCTTTTGCAGTGGTCCCTAAGGGAACTGCACAGGTTTCTGCCTAACATATGGGCGTGGATCAAGTGGGAGGTACAGGCTATCTGGGTGTGGGTCTGGTGAGAGGGATGGGGTATCAAATGTGGATCTGAATGGAGGGATGGGGCATCTGATTGTGGATCAGGTTGGGTGGATGGGGCATCTCAGTGTGGATCTGGAGGGAAGGATGGGCCATCGGGATGTACGTCTGGAGGTAGGGAAGCGGCCATCTGTGTATGGGTCTGGAGAGAGGGCATGGGCATCTGGGTGTAAATCTGGTGAGAGGGATGGGCATCTGGGTGTGACTCTAGTGAGAGGGATGGGGCATCTGGGTGTGGATATGTTGGGAGGGATAGGGCATCCTGGTGCATATCTGGTGGGTGGGATAGGACATCTGGGTGCAGATCTGGATGGAGGGATGGGGCATCTGGGGCACATCTGAAGGGAGTGATAGAACATCTGGGTGCAAATCTGGATGGAGGGATGGGGCATCTGCACATCTGGAGGGAGGGATGGGGCACATGGGTGTGGCTCTGATGGGAGTAACGGTGCATCAAGGAGTGGATTTGGTGGGTGGGATCAGCTAAATGGGTGCAGATCTGGTCAGAGGAATTGGGGCATCTGGGTGTGGAACTAGTGGGAGTCAGGGGGCATCAAGGTGACAATATGGTAAGGACATGGGGAATCTGGAGGGAAGATTGGGGCATCTGGATGGAGGGATGAGACATCTGTGCATGGAATTGGTAGGCATCTGGAGGGAGGGATGCGGCATCTAGATTTGAATCTGGATGAAGGGATGTGACATTTGGGTGTAGATCTGCTGGGAGGTGTGGAGCATCTTGGTGTGGATCTGGTAGGAAGAATGGGACATCTGGGTGTGGATTTGGTGGAGGGATGTGGCATCTGGGTGTGGATCTGGAGGAGGGATGGGGCATATGGGCGTGGATCGAGTGGGAGGGATGGGGCATCTGGGTGTGGATCTGGTAGGCATCTGGAGGGAGGGATTCAGTACCTAGGTGTGAATCTGGATGAAGGAATGGGAGATTTGGGTGTGGATCTGGTGGGAAGGATGGGGCACCTGGGTATGGATCTGGTGGGCAGAATGCAGCATCTGGATGTGGATCTGGAGGTGGGATGGGACATCTGGGTGTGGATCTGGTGGGAGGGGTGGGGCATCTGGGTGTGCATCTGGAGGTCAGGATGGGGTGTCTGGGTGTGGGTCTGGAGAGAGGGAAGGGACGTCTGGGTGTGGGTCTGGTGAGAGGGACAGGTTGTCTGGGTGTGGGTCTGGTGGGAGGAATAGGGTGTCTGGTTGTGGATCTGATGGGAGGGACAGGGCATCTGGAGGGATGGGCTGGGCATGGGCATCTGGGTATGATCTGGTGGGAAGCAAGCAGTATTTGGGTGTGGATCGAGTGGGAGGGGTGGGGCATCTGGGTGTGGATCTGGTGGTGGGATGGGGCCTCTGGGTGTGGATCTGGTTTGAGCAGTGGGGCATCTGGGTGAGCATCTGGAGGGATCGATATGGCGTCTGGGTGTGTGTCTGGAGAGAGGAAAGGGACATCTGGTTGTGGGTCTGGTGAGAGCGACAAGGTGTCTGGGTGTGGGTATGGTGGGAGGGATGAGGCATCTGGGTGTGGATCTGACGGGAGGGTCAGAGCTTCTGGGTGTGTATCTGGAGGGATGGGCTGGTCATCTGGGTATGGATCTGGTGAGAGGCATGGGGTATCTTTGTTTGGTCCAAATGGGAGGGATGGGGCATCTGGGTGTGGATCTGATAGGAGGGATGGGGTATCTGGGTATTGGTTCGGTGGGGTGGATGGGGCATCTGGGTGTGGATCTGGAGGGAAGCATGGGGCATCGGGATGTACATCTGGAGGTAGGGAAGGGTCCATTGTGATTAGGTCTGGAGAGAGGGCACAGGCATCTGGGTGTAAATCTGGTGGGAGGGATGGGGCATCTGGGTGTTAATCTGGTGGGAAGGATGGGGCATCTGGGTGTGGATATGGTGGGAGGGATGGAGCATCCGGGTGGAGATCTGGTGGGTGGGATGGGGCATCTGGGTGCAGATCTGGTCTGGGATGGGGCATCTGAGTTTGGATCTGGATGGAGGGGTGGGGCATCTGGGGTCCCATCTGGAGGGAAGAATGGGGCATCTGGGTGTGTTTCTGGAAAGATTGAAGGGACGTCTGGCTGTGGATCTGGTGTGAGGGGTGGGGCGTCTGGATGTGTGTTAGGCAGAATCATATGCAGTACCCTTATAGAACACTACACACAATTAAAACTAAAAGTGATAGTACAATTTCACCTTTGGTACAAGTCTGTACTACACAGTAAAGTGGTAGCGATGGCTGAGCAGCCAGACTTATCTCAAGAGCAAATGAGCAGTAATAGGGATTACACAAAGGGCTACAAATATTGTGACTTAAGCAAACACTTACTCAAGGTTTCTGGTTAAAAAATATAAGTCCATTTATTTTTAAACCATCTGTTCACAAAACACTTCACTTCTATTAAATGGACCCACACTCTAAATATACTACACACAACCAATTACTCTTGTTCAGGTCAATTCAAGGTAAGTACATTAGGATTTGACAGACCGGTGTTTCGAAACAAAAGACGTTACCGCGGGTTAATACGCAATCACTTTTTGACAGTAATGACAGTTTGGTCTTACGAAAATAAAGCGTACCTGCAAGAAGAAATTCACCCGAACCTAAACACTCTTAGCACATAGAATTAAAACAAGGGAATAGTGGATAAAAATCATAGGCAATACTTTTGTCAAGGCAATAGAATCAGAAGACGTTTTCTAAGAGGCAGATAAAAGTCAATAGGCCTGGACCAGTGTCAGATGGAGCAGGGGCTCTGTTGTCGAGGATCACACGGTTAGAATAGTTCAAGATTAAAGTTGCCAGGAGTACTGGATATTGTCAAAGGGAAGCAAATGTTATAAGACGGAAGGAAGAAAGGACAAGCCTTTGGAAAGGAAAAAGGGTTCACCCCGATTCCCCAAGGTCGGACGGAGAGAACGACCAAATGGACACAGTACCTTATTCGGATGAAGAAAGCTAGTGCTACGGCAGTTGTTCCTGGTAGTTCCTGCAGACTCACGGTTCCTGAAGCTTCAGTCGTGGGACAAGAAGGAGGATGTCTGGAGTGATCTGCACTACCCAGAGATTAAGCCTGCAGCAGCAAGGCAATGATGAATAAAAGGTGCGCTCCTTAAAAGCAGGAGATGGCTCTTCTGATAGCTATCCGGACCACTACAGCTCAGTGCAGCAATTTTAATCCAGAAGAGGATTCTCTGGCTGTAGAAGGTGAGCTGGTTGATCCCACCAGGCTCAAGGGAAGAAGACTCCGGACTGGATCTTCTCTGTCGTTGAAGGGTAGATAGCTCAGGACTGCAGCAGGGCTTCACCGGGATCCAGGAGTTGCAGCAGCCATCTTCTTCTCCACTTCTCTTTGGTTCTTGTAGTTCCAGTGGCGACTCTGCCTTCCAGCCCAAGAGTCCTGCCTTTTATGCCAAAATCCCCCATTCACACAGCCTGGCTGTCAATCACACAGCAGGGGGGTTGTCCAGCCCAGAAAACCACCTCAGCCAATCGACACAAAGTGCGACTTGGGTCTCCAAGGAGACCCTGTGCAGGGGGTTACTAAACCCCTCCCTCACATTTAGCCCACCTAGACACCCAGACGCCAAAGGAGGGCTTCTTTGCAGAAGCCCGCCAAAGGACGTCGAACAAGGAAACCAGACCTGGTTTGGCGTAAAAAGCAAACAACAAGAAAGACCTTTCCAACACAAAATGGCGAAAAACCATGCTAGGACCCACGATAAAAGCGATATGGGGTAGCAGGTTTTATGTTCACGTCTGTCACCACAGCCAGAACACTAACATGGGAATCTGTGTAAAAATGATAGTTACCACTGCCACCAGTCATGTCGAGTCGGGAAGGGGGGCACAAAGTGCCCCTTGAGTTACAGAAGGACAGGGGAAAGATATTCCTGTCCAGTACTCCATTGTAAGATGGCTTGTACTGGATTGGTATTTTAAAAGGACTAGTAAAGCCAATGGTTACTTTACATGTTTCTGGGGGACAGTAGTCATCCCCAGAAATGGAGTTCACGAGGGAAGTCTAAAAGACATCCCCGTGTCACTGCACTAAAGGTGCTGTGTGACACACAAATAAAAAGATGATGCCTAGGAAGTTGGTGACAATCCATAGCCCATGAGCACAAAAAGTACAACATACACAAAAAAATACACTGTAAAAGTGGGAAAAAGGCTCACACTCTTTCCAGGTGAAATAAATAAACCCCAGAAATCCAGCAAAGTTGCTGAGGGACTCACTGGGTAAGGGAAATTAGCCATAAATGAGAATTCTCCCTAACAGTGTGGATCTGATGGGAGCGACACGGCATCAGGGTGTGGATCTGGTGGGTGAGATCAGGCATCTGGGAGAAGATCTGGTTAGAGGAATCAGGCATCTGGGTGTGGATCTGGAGGGAGGCAGGGGGCATCAAGGTGTGGATCTGGTAGGGGGATGGGGAATCTGGAGGGAGGGATGGGGCATCTGGAGGGAGGGATGGGACATCTGGGTATGGAACTGGTAGGCCTCTGGAGGGATCAATGGGGCATTTTGGTGTGGATCTGGTAGAAGGAATGGGGCATCTGGATGTGGATCTGGTGGAGGGATGTGGCATCTGGTGTGGATTTAGAGGGAGGGATAGGGGAAATGAGCGTGGATCGAGTGGGAGGGATGGGGCATCTGGGGTGGATCTGGTAGGCATCTGGTGGGAGGTATGCAGCATCTAGCTGTGAATCTGGATGAAGGAATGGGGTATTTGGGTGTGGATCTGGTGGGAGGGATGGGGCATCTGGGCATGAATCTGGGGGGCATAATGCAGCATCTGGATCTTGAGCTGGTTGCTGGATGGGGCCTTTGGGTGTGGATCTGATGGGAGCGGTGGGACATCTAGGTGTGCATCTGGTGGGAGGGTTAGTGTATCTTGGTATGGATCTGGAGGTGGGATGGGGCATCTGGGTGCAGGTCTGGTGGGAGGAATGGGGCATCTGGATTTGGATCTGGTGGGAGGGATGGGGCATCTGGGTGTGCATCTGGAGGGAGGGATGGGGCATCTGGGTGTGTATCTGGAGAAAGGGGGAGGGCATCTGGGTGGGTGTCTGGAGAGAGGGATAGGGTGGTCTGGGTGCGGATCTGGTGGGTGGTACTGGGTGTTTGGGTGTGGATCTGGTGGGAGGCATGGGGCATGTGTGTGTGAATTGGGTGGGATGGATGGACATCCGGGTGCGGATATGGTGGGTGGGTTGGGGCATCAGGTGCATATCTGGTAGAGGGGTGGGGCATCTGGGTGTGGATCTGGGGGGGATGGTGCATCTGGGTGTGTATCTGGTAGGAGGGATAGGGAATCTGGTTGTGGATGTGGTGAGTGGGATGGGGCATTTGAGTTCAGATCTGGTGGGAGGAATAGGACATCTGGGTGTGGATCTGGTAGGAGGGATGAGTCATCTGTGTATGGGTCTGGAGTGAGGGATGGGGCATCTCGGTGTGGATGTGGCGGAAGGGAAGGTCCATCTGGGTGTGGCTCTGGTGGGAGCGAAGGGACATCTGGGTGGATCTGTGGGAGGCATGGGCATCTCAGTGTGGATCTGTGATGCCTGCGAGGATCCAGTGCGAGGGATGGTACATCAAGGTGTGGATCTGGTAGGAGGTATGGGGATTCTGGAGGGAAGTATGGGGCATCTAGAGGGAGTGATGGGGCATCTGGGTGTTGCTGTGGTAGGCATATGGAGGGAGGGATGGGGCATCTAGGTGTGAATCTGCAAAAAGGAATGGGGTATTTGGGTGTGGATATGGTTGGAGGGATGGGAAATCTGGAGGGAAGGATGGGGCATCTAAAGGGAGGGATTGGGCATCTGGATGTGGAACTGGTAGGCATCTGGAGGGAAATATGGGGCATCGAGGTTTGAATCTGCATGAAGGGATGTGGCTTTTGGGTGTGAATCTGGTGGGAGGTGTGGGGAATCTGGTTTGTGGATCTGGTAGGAGGAATGGGGCATCTGGGTGTAGATCTGGAGGGAGGGATGGGGCATATGGGCATGTATGGAGTGGGAGGTATGGGGCATCTGAGTATGGATCTGGTAGGCATCTGGACCGAGGGATGGGGCATCTAGGTTTGAATCTGGATGAATGAATGGGGAATTTGGGTGTGGATCTGGTGGCGGGACGGGGCATCTGGGTGTGCATCTGTTGGGAGGAGTGGGACATCTGGGTGCGCATCTGGAGGGTGGGATAGGGCGTCTGGATGTGTGTCTGGAGAGAGGGAAGGGATGTCTGGGTGCAGGTCTGGTGAGAGGGACGGATTATCTAGGTTTGGGTCTGGTGGGAGGAACGGGGGATCTGGTTGTGGATCTGACAGGAGGGACAGGGCATCTGGAGTGATGGGCTGGGCATCTGAGTATGAATCTGGTGGGAGGCAAGCAGTATCTGGGTGTGGATTGAGTGGGAGGGATGGGGCATCTGGGTGTGGATCTGGTGGCAGGGATGGGTATCTAAATGTCGATCTGAATGGAGGGATGGGGCATCTGGGTGTGGATCTGGTGGGGTGGGTGAGGACTGAAGGATGGACTATGAGGGCGTACGTCTGGAGGTTGGGAATGGGCCATATGTGGATGGTTGTGGAGAGAGGGCAGGGGCATCTGGGTGTGAATCTGGTGGGAGGGATGGGGCATCTGAGTGTGACTCTCATGTGAGGGATGGTGCATCCAGGTGTGGGTCTGGTGGGAGGCATGGGGCATACGGGTGCAGATATGGTGGGTGGGATGGGGCATCTGGGTGTGCATCTGGAGGGAGGGATGGGGCGTCTGGGTATGTAACTGGAGGCAGGGATAGGGCATCTGGGTGTGTGTGTCTGAAAAGAGGCATAGGTCATCTGGGTGCGGATCTGGTCGTTGGGACTGGGCGTTTGGGTGCAGATCTGGTAGGAGGCATGGGACATCTGGGTGCAGATCTGGTGGGAGCAGTGGGGCATCTGTGTGTGCATCTGGAGGGAGGGCTATGGCGTCTGGATGTGCTTCTGGAGAGAGGGAAGGGACGTCTGGGTGCGGGTCTGGTGAGAGGGACGGGTTTCTAGGTGTGGATCAAATGGGAGGCATCGGGCATCTGGGTGTGGATCTGGTGGCAGGGATGGGGCATCTCGGTGTGGATCTGGTGGGAGGGATGGGGTGTCTGGGTATGCATCTGGATGAAAGAATGGGGTATTTGGGTGTGGATCTGGTGGGAGGGATGGGGCATATGGGTTTGCATATGGTGGGCCGAATACAGCTTCTGGATGTGGATCTAGTGGCAGGATGGGGCATCTGGGTGTGGATCAAGTGGGAGCAGTGGGGCATCTGGGTGCGCATCTGGAGGGGCGGATATGGCATCAGGGTATTTGTCTGGAGAGAGGGAAGGGACATCTGATTGTGGGTCTGGTGGGAGGGACAGGTTGTCTTGAGTGTGGGTCTGATGTGAGGGACGGGTGTCTGGGTATGATCTGATGGGAGGGCCAGAGCATCTAGGTGTGGATCTGGAGGGATGGGCTGGGCATCTGGGTATGGAACTGGTGAGAGACATGGGGTAGCTGGGTGTGGATCAAGTTGGAGGGATGGGGCATCTGGGTGTGGATATGGTGAGAGGGATGGGGTATCTAAATGTGGATCTGAATGCAGGGATGGGGCATCTGGGTGTGGATCTGGTAGGGTGGATGGGGCATCTGGGTGTAGATCTGGAGGGAAGGATGGGCCATCGGGATGTACGTCTGGAGGTATGGAAGCAGCCATCTGTGTATGGGTCTGGAGAGAGGGCATGGGCATCTGGGTGTACATCTGGTGGGAGGGATGGGGCATCTGGGTGTGAATCTGGTGGGAGGGATGGGGCATCTGGGTGTGGATATGGTGGGAGGGATAGGACATCTGGGTGCAGATCTAGATGGAGGGATGGGGCATCTGGGTGCACATCTGGAAGGAGGGATGGGCACATGCGTATGTAACTGATGGGAGGGATGGTGCATCACGGTGTGGATCTGGTGGGTGAGATCAGGCATCTGGGTGCAGATCTGGTTGGACGAATTGGGGCATCTGGGTGTGGATCTAGTGGGAGGCATGGGGCATCTGGGTGTGCACCTGGAGGGAGGCAGGGGGCATCAAGGTGTGGATCTGGTACGGGGATGGGGAATCTGGAGGGAAGGATGGGGCATCTGGAGGGAGGGATCAGATATCTGGGTATGGAACTGGTAGGCATCTGGAGGGAGGGATGGGGCATCTAGGTTTGAATCTGGATGAAGGGATGTGACATATGGGCGTGGATTGAGTTGGAGGGATGGGGCATCTGGGTGTGGATCTGGTAGGCATCTGGAGGGAGGGATGCAGTATCTAGGTGTGAATCTGGATGAAGGAATGGGATATTTGGGTGTGGAACTGGTGGGAAGGATGGGGCATCTTGGTGTGGATCTGGTAGGAAGAATGGGACACCTGGGTATGGATCTGGTGGGCAGAATTCAGCATCTGGATGTGGATCTAGAGGTGGGATGGGGCATCTGGGTGTGGATCTGGTGGGAAGGATGGGGCATCTGGGTGTGCATCTGGAGGTCAGGATGGGGTGTCTGGGTGTGGGTCTGGAGAGAGGGAAGGGACGTCTGGGTGTGGTTCTGGTGAGAGGGACAGGTTGTCTGGGTGTGGGTCTGGTGGAAGGAACAGGGTGTCTGGTTGTGGATTGTTAGGCAGAATCCTGTGCAGTGCCCTTAGGGACCACTACACACAATTAAGACCACAGGTGGCAATACAAGTTTTACCTTTGGTACAAGCCCGTACTACTATGTCATAGTGGTAGCAGTGGCGGAGGAGCCAGGCTTATCTCAAGAGTATATGAGCAGTAGCAGGGATTACACAAAGGGACCACAATTACTGTGACTCAAGCAAACACTGACTCAAGGTTTCAGGTAGAAAAATATAAGTACATTTATTTTTAAACCATCAGTTATATAAACACAACACTTCTATCAAACTTTAAACAAAACCACACGTTAAATATACTACAACTAACCAATTCACTTTGTACAGTATGTCTCAAGGTAAGTACCCTGTGTTTGAATGAATGTTATGAACAAAACACGATATCGTGGATACAGTTACGATCACTTTTTGACAGTTCGGTCTACTAAATAAACGCGTATCCGTGACATGAAATGCTACCGGGGCAAAAACACTCTGGGAGGCAAAAATCACAGGCAATATTTAGATTAGGCAGACAGAATCGAGAAACACTCAGAAACAGGAGTTCAAAAGTCAAAGGGCTGGAGCCAGGTTTAAGTGACACTGGAGACCTGTTGTCGAAGATCACACCGTTAGACAGTTCACGATTCAGCATTAGCCAAGAATACTTTGATATTGTCAATGTTCGGAAGCAAAAGTTATAAGGAGGAGGGAAGACACGGGCAAGCCTTGAAGATGAAGAAAAGGGATTCACCCAGTTTCCTCAAGCAGAACACAGTACCTTATTCCAATGGTGCATCTGGTGCCCTGGCAGTTGTTCCTGTTGGTTTCCCGCAGACCCACGATTCCTCGAGTTTCATTGTGAAGGAGGACATCTGAAGGGAGTCTGCACCACACAAGGATGAAGCCGGCAGCAGTGACAATGAATAAAAGGTGCGCTCCTTAAAAACAGGAGAGGCTTGTCAGGTGGCTATCCGGACCACTACAGCAGTGTTTAGCAATTTCGACCATGAAGGAGACCTCTGGCTGAAGAAGATGAGCCGGTTATCCCCACCAGGCTTAAGGGAAGAAGACTCCGGACTGGATCTTCTCTGTCGTTGAAGGGTAGATAGCTCAGGACTGCAGCAGGGCTTCACCGGGATGAGGTAGTTGCAGCAGCGGTCGTTCTCTCTGCTTCTCTTCAGTTCCTTGTAGTTCCAGTGGCGACTCTGACTTCTATCCCAAGAGACCTGCCTTTTATGCGCAAAACCCCCTTTCACACAGCCTGGCTGTCAATCACGCAGCAGGGGGGTTGTCCAGCTCGGACAACCACCTCAGGCAATCATGGCATAGTGCGACTTGGGTTTCCAAGGATACCCTGTGCAGGGGGTGACTACACCCCTTCCCCACATACAGTCTACCTAGATACCCAGGCGCCAAGAGGAGGGCTTCTCTGCAGAAGCCCGCCAAAAGACGGTGAACAAAGAAGGCGAACCTAGTTTGCCGCCCAAAGTAAAACACAAGAAGGACTTTCACAAAAAGAAATGGCGAATAAACCCGACCTGAGCCAAAAGAAAGACAATTTGGTCAAGCGGGTTTATGCTTGAGGCTGCTATAAAAGCCAAAAGCATTACCACATTTATCTAATATAATCGTGGTAGTAAAGTTAGGGTAGATACCACTGCCACCAGCCAAGTCTAAATGTTAAAAGAGCGAAACAATGCTCAGGGAGGTACAGGCAGAAAATGGGTACAGATTAGCCCTTTTCAGTACTCCATGTAAGATGGGGTGTACTGGGTCTGTGTAAAAAGTGACTATGTAAAGTAAATGGCAACTTTACCTTTCTCTGGGGGACAGTAGTCAGCCCCAGCGAAATGGAGTCAAGAGGGCAGTCTTAAAGACAACCCTGGGTCACTACACTGAAGGTGCTGTGTAACCCACACAAGAACAGGGGCGCCTGGAGTGGTGTGCTCCAGTGCCCAAGATCACACAATGAGTAAAAACGCATAGGCCAAAACACATGTAAGAGTGGAAAAAGGATGTACACTCTTACCAGGTGGAAAAAAGAATCTCCCGAAATCCAGCAAAGCTGCTGGGGTACTCACTAGGTGAGGGAAATTAGCCCTAGAAGGAGAATTCTCCCTAACATGGACAGGGCATCTGGAGGGATGGGCTGGGCATGGACATATGGGTATGGATCTGGTGGGAGGCAAGTGGTATCTGGGTGTGGATCGAGTGGGAGGGATGGGGCATCTGGGTGTGGATCTGGTGATGGGATGGGGCGTCTGGGTGTGGATCTGGTGTGAGCGGTGGGGCATCTCGGTGTGCATCTGGAGGGATGGATATGGCGTCTGGGTGTGTGTCTGGAGAGAGGAAAGGGACATCTGGTTGTGGGTCTGGTGAGAGCGACAGGGTGTCTGGGTGTGGGTATGGTGGGAGGGAGGAGGAATCTGTGTGTGGATCTGACGGGAGGGTCAGAGCATCTGGCTGTGGATCTGGAGGGATAGGCTGGGCATCTGGGTATGGATCTGGTGAGATGCATGGGGTATCTGGGTTTGTATCAAGTGGGAGGGATGGGCATCTGGGTGTGGATCTGGAGGGAAGCATGGGGCATCGGGATGTACATCTGGAGGTAGAGAAGGGTCCACCTGTGTATAGTTCTGGAGAGAGGGCACAGGCATCTGGGTGTAAATCTGGTGGGAGGGATGGGGCATCTGGTTGTTAATCTGGTGGGAGGGATGGGGCATCTGGCTGTGGATCTGATGGGAGGGATGGGGCATCCGGGTGGAGATCTGGTGGGTGGGATGGGGCATCTGGGTGCAGATATGATGGGAGGGATGGGGCATCTGGGTGTGGATCTGGATGCGGGGGTGGGGCATCTGGGGTCCCATAGGGAGGCAAGGATGGGGCATCTGGGTGTGTTTCTGGAAAGATTGAAGGTACGTCTGGCTGTGGATCTGGTGTGAGGGGTGGGGCGTCTGGGCGTGTGTTAGGCAGAATCATATGCAGTACCCTTAGGGAACACTACATACAATTAAGACTACAAGTGATAGTACAATTTCACCTTTGGTACAAGCCTGTACTACACAGTAAAGTGGTAGCGATGGCTGAGCAGCCAGACTTATCTCAAGAGCAAATGAGCAGTGATAGGGATTACACAAAGGACTACAATTATTGTGACTCAAGCAAACACTGACTCAAGGTTTCTGGTTAAAAAATATAAGTACATTTATTTTTAAACCATCTGTTCACAAAACACTTCACTTCTATTAAATGGAACCACACTCTAAATATACTACACACAACCAATTACTCTTGTTCCGGTCAATTCAAGGTTAGTACATTAGGATTTGACAGACCGGTGTTTCAAAACAAAGACGTTACCGTGGGTTACTACGCGATCACTTTTTGACAGTAATGACAGTTCGGTCTTACGAAAATAAAGCGTACCTGTAAGAAGAAATGCACCCGAAGTCAAACACACTTAGCACATAGAAATAAAACAAGGAAATAGTGGATAAAAATCAAGGCAATACTTTTGACAAGGCAATAGAATCAGAGGACGTTTTCTAAGAGGAAGATAAAAGTCAATAGGTCTGCGCCGGCGTCAAATGGAGCAGGGGCTCTGTTGTCGAGGATCACATGGTTAGAATAGTTCAAGATTAAAGTTGCCAGGAGTACTGGATATTGTTAAAGGGAAGCAAAAGTTATAAGACGGAAGAAAGAAAGGACAAGCCTTCGGAAAGGAAAAAGGGTTCACCCCGATTCCTCAAGGTCGGACGGAGAGAACGACCAAATGGACACAGTACCTTATTCGGATGAAGAAAGCTGGTGCTATGGCAGTTGTTCCGGGTAGTTTCTGCAGACTCACGGTTCCTGAAGCTTCAGTCGTGGGGACAAGAAGGAGGACGCCTGGAGCGATCTGCACTACCCAGAGATGAAGCCAGCAGTAGCAAAGCAACAATGAATAAAAGGTGCGCTCCTTAAAAGCAGGAGAGGGCTCTTCTGATAGCTATCCGGACCACTACAGCTCAGTGCAGCGAATACAACCCAGAACAAGATTATCTGGCTTTAGAGGGTGAGATGGTTGATCCCACCAGTCTCAAGGGAAGAAGACTCCAGACTGGATCTTCTCTGTCATTGAAGGGTATATAGCTCAGGACTGCAGCAGGGCTTCACCGTGATCCAGGAGTTGCAGCAGCCGTCTTCTTATCCACTTCTCTTCGGTTCTTGTAGTTCCAGTGGCGACTCTGCCTTCCATCCCAAGAGTTCTGCCTTTTATGCCAAAATCCCCCATTCACACAGCCTGGCTGTCAATCACATAGCAGGGGGGTTGTCCAGCCCGGACAACCACCTCAGCCAATCGACACAAAGTGTGAACAAGGACGGCGAACAAGGAAACCAAACCTGGTTTGGCACGAAAAGCAAACAACAAGAAAGACCTTTCCAACACAAAATGGCGAAAAACCACGCTATGACTCACGATAAAAACGATATGGGGTGGCGCGTTTTATGTTCAAGTCTGTCACCAAACCAGAACAATAACATGGGAATCTGTGTAAAAATTATAGTTACCACTGCCACAAGTCATGTCGAGTCGGGAAGGGGGACACAAAGTGCCCCTTGAGTTACAGAAGGACAGGGGAAAGCTAATGCCCTCGAGTACTCCATTTTAAGACGGCTTGTACTGGATCTGTATTTTAAAAGGACTAGTAAAGCCAATGGTGACTTTACATGTTTCTGGGGGACAGTAGTCATCCCCAATAATGGAGTTCACAAGGGAAGTCTAAAAGACATCCCCGTGTCACTGCACTAAAGGTGCTGTGTGACACACAAATAAAAAGATGATGCCTAGGAAGTTGGTGACAATCCATAGCCCATGAGCACAAAAAGTACAACATACACAAAAAAATACACTGTAAAAGTGGGAAAAAGGCTCACACTCTTTCCAGGTGAAATAAATAAACCCCAGAAATCCAGCAAAGTTGCTGAGGGACTCACTGGGTAAGGGAAATTAGCCATAAATGAGAATTCTCCCTAACAGTGTGGATCTGATGGGAGCGACACGGCATCAGGGTGTGGATCTGGTGGGTGAGATCAGGCATCTGGGAGAAGATCTGGTTAGAGGAATCAGGCATCTGGGTGTGGATCTGGAGGGAGGCAGGGGGCATCAAGGTGTGGATCTGGTAGGGGGATGGGGAATCTGGAGGGAGGGATGGGGCATCTGGAGGGAGGGATGGGACATCTGGGTATGGAACTGGTAGGCCTCTGGAGGGATCAATGGGGCATTTTGGTGTGGATCTGGTAGAAGGAATGGGGCATCTGGATGTGGATCTGGTGGAGGGATGTGGCATCTGGTGTGGATTTAGAGGGAGGGATAGGGGAAATGAGCGTGGATCGAGTGGGAGGGATGTGGCATCTGGGGTGGATCTGGTAGGCATCTGGTGGGAGGTATGCAGCATCTAGCTGTGAATCTGGATGAAGGAATGGGGTATTTGGGTGTGGATCTGGTTGTAGGGATGGGGCATCTGGGTATGAATCTGGTGGGCATAATGCAGCATCTGGATGTTGATCTGGTGGCGGGATAGGGCCTTTGGGTGTGGATCTGATGGGAGGGGTGGGACATCTGGGTGTGCATCTGGTGGGAGGGATAGAATATCTTGGTGTGGATCTGGTGGTGGGATGGGGCATCTGGGTGCAGGTCTGGTGGGAGGAATGGGGCATCTGGGTTTGGATCTAGTGGGAGGGATGGGGCATCTGGGTGTGCATCTGGAGGGAGGGATAGGGCATCTGGGTGTGTATCTGGAGAAAGCGAAAGGGCACCTGGGTGTGTGTCTGGAGAGAGGGATAGGGCGTCTGGGTGCGGATCTGGTGCGTGGGACTGGGTGTCTGGGTGTGGATCTGGTGGGAGGCATGGGGCATTTGAGTTCAGATCTGGTGGGAGGAATAGGACATCTGGATGTGGATCTGGTAAGAGGGATGAGTCATCTGTGTATGGGTCTGAAGTGAGGGATGGGGCATCTCGGTGTGGATGTGGCAGAAGGGAAGGGGCATCTGGGTGTGGCTCTGGTGGGAGGAAAGGGACATCTGGTAGATCTGTGGGAGGCAAAGGGGCATCTCAGTGTGGATCCAGTGGGAGGGATGGTGCATCAAGGTATGGATCTTGTAGGAGGTATGAGGATTCTGGAGGGAAGGATGGGGCATCTAGAGGGAGGGATGGTCCATCTAGTTGTTGCTCTGGTAGGCATATGGAGGGAGGGATGGGGCATCTAGGTGTGAATCTGGGAAAAGGAATGGGGTATTTGGGTGTGCATATGGTTGGAGGGATGGGGAATCTGGAGGGAAGGATGGGGCATCTGGGTATGGAACTGGTAGGCCTCTGGAGGGATCGATGGGGCATCACGGTGTGGATCTGGTAGGGGGATGGGGAATCTGGAGGGAGGGATGGGGCACCTGGAGGGAGGGATGGGACATCTGGGTATGGAACTGGTAGGCCTCTGGAGGGATCGATGGGGCATCTTGGTGTGGATCTGGTAGGAGGAATGGGACATCTGGGTGTGGATCTGGTGGAGGGATGTGGCATCTGGTGTGGATCTAGAGGGAGGGATGGGGGATATGGGCGTGGATCGAGTGGGAGGGATGCGGCATCTGGGGTGGATCTGGTAGGCATCTGGTGGGAGGTATGCCGCATCTAGCTGTGAATCTGGATGAAGGAATGGGGTATTTGGGTGTGGATCTGGTGGTAGGGATGGGGCATCTGGGTATGAATCTGGTGGGCGTAATGCAGCATCTGTATGTTCATCTGGTGGCTGGATAGTGCCTTTGGGTGTGGATCTGATGGGAGGGGTGGGACATCTGGGTGTGCATCTGGTGGGAGGGATAGTGTATCTT
Source organism: Ambystoma mexicanum (assembly GCF_040938575.1). Taxonomy (NCBI): domain Eukaryota; kingdom Metazoa; phylum Chordata; class Amphibia; order Caudata; family Ambystomatidae; genus Ambystoma; species Ambystoma mexicanum. Next base: position 1,348,569,553 of record NC_090930.1, read on the forward strand.
GGTGTGGATCTGGTGGTGGGATGGGGCATCTGGGTGCAGGTCTGGTGGGAGGAATGGGGCATCTGGGTTTGGATCTAGTGGGAGGGATGGGGCATCTGGGTGTGCATCTGGAGGGAGGGATAGGGCATCTGGGTGTGTATCTGGAGAAAGGGAAAAGGCATCTGGGTGTGTGTCTGGAGAGAGGGATAGGGCGTCTGGGTGCGGATCTGGTGCGTGGAACTGGGTGTCTGGGTGTGGATCTGGTGGGAGGCATGGGGCATTTGAGTTCAGATCGGGTGGGAGGAATAGGACATCTGGATGTGGATCTGGTAAGAGGGATGAGTCATCTGTGTATGGGTCTGGAGTGAGGGATGGGGCATCTCGGTGTGGATGTGGCGGAAGGGAAGGGGCATCTGGGTGTGGCTCTGGTGGGAGGAAAGGGACATCTGGGTGGATCTGTGGGAGGCATGGGGCATCTCAGTGTGGATCCAGTTGGAGGGATGGTGCATCAAGGTGTGGATCTGGTAGGAGGTATGGGGATTCTGGAGGGAAGGATGGGGCATCTAGAGGGAGGGATGGGGCATCTGGTTGTTGCTCTGGTAGGCATATGGAGGGAGGGATGGGGCATCTAGGTGTGAATCTGGAAAAAGGAATGGGGTATTTGGGTGTGCATATGGTTGGAGGGATGGGGAATCTGGAGGGAAGGATGGGGCATCTAAAGGGAGGGATGGGGCATCTGATTGTGGAACTGGTAGGCATCTGGAGGGAGGGATGGGGCATCGAGGTTTGAATCTGCATGAAGGGATGTGGCAATTGGGTGTGGATCTGGTGGAAGGTGTAGGGCATCTGGTTTGTGGATCTGGTAGGAGGAATGTGGCATCTGGGTGTAGATCTAGAGGGAGGGGTGGGGCATATGGGCATGTATGGAGTGGGAGGTATGGGGCATCTGAGTATGGATCTGGTAGGCATCTGGATAGAGGGATGAGGCATCTAGGTGTGAATCTGGATGAATGAATGGGGTATTTGGGTGTGGATCTGGTAGGAGGCATGGGGCATCTGGGTATGGATATGGTAGGGGGAATGCAGCATCTGGATGTGGATCTGGAGGCGGATGGGGCATATGGGTGTGCATCTGTTGGGAGGGTGGGGACATCTGGGTGCACATCTGGAGGGAGGGATATGGTGTCTGGATGTGTGTCTGGAGAGAGGGAAGGGACGTCTGGGTGCGGGTCTGGTGAGAGGGACGGGTTGTCTAGGTTTGGGTCTGGTGGGAGGAACGGGACATCTGGTGGTGGATCTGACAGGAGTGGCATCTGGAGTTGTTAGGCAGAAACCTGTGCAGTTCCCTTGGGGACCACTGCCAAAAGTTTAAGACTATAGGTGTTAGCAGTAAACCCAATTGGTAGCAGTCTGTAACACCCAGATTTACCTGGTAGCTGTGGCTGAGCAGTCAGACTTCTCTCAAGAAGAGTTAGGCAGTATATAGAGTATACACATTAGGTACAAAAATACAGTAGCACAAGCAAACACTGACCAGAGCTTTGGTATAAAAGTATATAATTATTTATTTAAAAGCACACTTGTAAAAATACACTGGCACTAATATGTCAAGCAAGTTCAAACACAGTCACTAGAAATATATACACCTCCCTAATTAATTATTCGACAAGTCTTAGGAAAAGAACACCACTTATTATCAACACAGAGGTGAGCGCTTAACCAAGATGGCACTCCAATAATTATTTAAAAAGGGAGAGAAAAGGCAGAAATAGGAAAACACACAATACCAACACTTTTAAAGAACCACAGTAAGTCAAGAAAGGCAGGGTCTACTGTAGAGCAAGAAGTTCATAGGCCAGGCCCCCTCTTGGAGAGAGCAAGGCGGAATGTGCCCAAGCTCACACAGTTGAAGTACACTTTAAAAGACTTTGCAGATAGTTCAAAAATGAGTTAGATCAGTTCAGAAAAGTTAGTTAGCAGGTCCGTGGTCACCCCAGGATAGAGAGTCAAGGATTTACGGCACACCTTGAACAGTCTGTTGCAAGGGAGACCAGGCGGGACATAGCACCTGAAATGGTGAGAAAGCTCCAGCGGGGGCAGTTGTTCCTGGCAGCGGGTGCAAGTCGGTGTTTCATCCAGGGGAAGGGAAGATCTCGATGTGTAGGAAAGCTGGTGGGTCGTTGCACTGCCAGGGAAGAAACCAGCCGCAGAGTTTCCCGGTTAAAAGGTACAACCCTTTTATTCGCGGTAGTGGTGAAGCGTGGCTATCCGGCCGCCGTGGTGCTTGGCACGGTCGATTCAACCAAGAGACAATCCAGGAAGGCGAAAAAGCGGCGAACTGTTTAACCCCACCAGCTCAAAGGAAGAAGACTCTCCTGGAAGAAGATCTTCTCTGTCGTTGGGAAGTGGTGAGTCAGTTCAGCAGGGCTCCACCGGTGGTGTCGTCGTTGGAGGTCGGCTCAGCTTCTCCCTCTTTGGATTCTTTAGGTCCTGTGGCAACTTCTGAAGTTACAGTCCCCAACGCCCTGCTTTTATGCAGAAAACCCCATTCAACAGCCCTAGATGTCAATCAAACATGCTAAGTGGTGAGCCGGGCGGCTCACCACTGGGCCAATCACACAAGAGTGCGACTTGCGTTGCCGAGGCAACTCAGTCCAGGGTGCCTATTCCCCCCTCCCACACATCCTATAGACCCAGACTGAGTGGCACCACTTTTGGAGGCTTCTGTGCAGAAGCCCGCCAAAAGTGGAACAAAGGGCTCGACTTGGGTTGGAGTTACAGAGGCTAACACAAACGCCATTTTAAAACCGAGTCCTGGCAAAAAGACCCACCGGGGAATAAATATTAAATAAATAACCCGGCGGTATCTTTAACATTGCACCAAAAATGTGGTGCGTTTAAAATGAATGGGAAAATCCCATAGGAAATATTCTGGTGGTATATTTCGCGTGGTAACCACTGCCACCAGCCAGAAACTAGACAAGGGGGGACTGGACAGTGCCCCCTTGAAAAACAGACCCAGGGGCAATCGAATTACCCCTACCAGTACTTCCATAATATGATGTTTTGTACTGGTTCTGTTCACAATTTAAGACTAGTAAAGTCAATGGTGACTTTACATGCACTGGGAGACAGTAGTCAGTTCCAGGGTATGGAGTCTATGTTTGGGGGTCACTATGACACCCCTGTGTTACTGCACTGAGGGTGCTGTGTAACACATATACCAAAAACACATGAAGCCCTATGGAGTAAAAGACCCCATAGCCCATAAAACACATTACAAAGTCAAAGGACATTCTCAAATCATGCCTAAGAGTGGGAAAAAAGAGTCTCACTCTTAGCAGAAGCAAAAAATAAACCCCAAAAATCCAGCAAAGCTGCTGGAGGACTCACTAGGTTTGGGAAAATAGCCTTTACAGAGAATTCTCCTTAACAGGAGTGATGGGCTGGGCATCTGGGTATGGATCTGGTGGGAGGCAATCAGTATCTGGGTGTGGATCGAGTAGGAGGGATGGGGCATCTGGGTGTGGATCTGGTGGCAGGGGTGGGGTATCTAAATGTCGATCTGAATGGAGGGATGGGGCATCTGGGTGTGGATCTGGTGGGGTGGATGGGGAGGGAAGGATGGACCTTCAGTACGTACATCTGGAGGTTGGGAATAGGCCATCTGTGTATTGTTCTGGAGAGAGGGCAGGGGTATCTGGGTGTGAATCTGTTGGGAGGGATGGGGCATCTGAGTGTGATTCTCATGTGAGGGATGTTGCATCCAGGTGTGGGTCTGGTGGGAGGGATGGGGCATCCGGGTGCAGATCTGGTGGGTGGGATGGGCATCTGGGTGCAGATCTGGTGGGAGGGATGGGGCATCTGGGTGTGCATCTGGAGGGAGGGATGGGGTGTCTCGGTGTGTAACTGGAGGCAGGGATAGGGCATCTGGGTGTGTGTCTGAAGAGAGGGATAGGTCATCTGGGTGCGGATCTGGTCGGTGGGACTGGGTGTTTGGGTGCAGATCTGGTGGGAGGCATGAGGCATCTGGGTGCAGATCTGGTGGGGGCAGTGGGGCATCTGTGTGTGCATCTGGAGGGAGGGCTATGGCGTCTGGATGTGCTTCTGGAGAGAGGGAAGGGACTTCTGGGTGCGGGTCTGGTGAGAGGGACGGGTTGTCTAGGTGTGGATCAAATGGGAGGGATCGGGCATCTGGGTGTGGATCTGGTGGGGGGGATGGGGCATCTGGGTGTGGATCTGGTGGGAGGGATGGGGCGTCTGGGTATGCATCTGGATGAAGGAATGGGGTATTTCCGTGTGGATCTGGTGGGAGGGATGGGGCATCTGGGTTTGGATATGGTGGGCGGAATACAGCATCTGGCTGTGGATCAGGTGGCAGGATGGGGCATCTGGGTGTGGATCGGGTGGGAGCAGTGGGGCATCTGGGTGTGCATCTGGAGGGGCGGATATGGTGTCAGGGTATGTGTCTGGAGAGAGGGAAGGGACATCTGATTGTGGGTCTGGTGGGAGGGACAGGTTGTCTTGAGTGTGGGTCTGATGGGAGGGACTGGTGTCTGGGTATGATCTGATTGGAGGGACAGAGCCATCTGGGTGTGGATCTGGAGGGATGGGCTGGGCATCTGTGTATGGCTCTGGAGAGAGGGAAGGGGCATCTGGGTTTGAATCTGGTGGGAGGGATGGGGCATCTGAGTGTGACTCTCATGTGAGGGATGGTGCATCCAGGTATGGGTCTGGTGGGAGGGATGGGGCATCCCGGTGCAGATCTGGTGGGTGGGATGGGCATCTGGGTGCAGATCTGGTGGGAGGGATGGGGCATCTGGGTGCTGGTCTGGTGGGAGGGAAGGGGCAATTTGATTTCGATCTGGTTTGAGGGATGGGGCATCCGGGTGTGCATCTGGATGGAGGGATGGGGCGTCTGGGTGTGTACCTGGAGGCAGGGATAGGGCATCTGTGTGTTTGTTGGGTTATTTGGGTGTGGATCTGGTGGGAGGGATGGGGCATCTTCGTTTGGATATGGTGGGCGGAATACCGGATCTGGATGTGGATCTGGAGGCGGGACGGGTGTTAGGGAGAATTCTCTGTTTAGGCTGAATTTCCTAACCTAGTGAGTCCCCCAGCAGCTTTGCTGGATTTCTGGAGTTTGTTTTTGTCTCCTGCCAAGAGTGAGACTCTTTTTCTCCCACTCTTGGACATGATTTGTGGTGTTCCTTTGAATGTTAATGTGTTTTATGGGCTGTGGGGTCTTTTACTCCATAGGGTCTCATGTGTTTTTACTATGTGTGTTAAACAGCACCCTCCGTGCAGTAACACAGGGGTGTCATAGTGACCGCCCACCATAGCTTCCATACCCTGGGACTGACTACTGTCTCCCAGGGCATGTAAAGTCACCATTGGCTTTACTAGTCGCCAAAATTACTAACAGAACCAGTACAAACCATCATATTGTGGGCGTACTGGTAGGGGCAATTCGATTGCCCCTGGGACTGTGGTTCAAGGGGGCACTGTCCCGTCCCCCCTCGTCGAGTTTTGGCTGGTGGCAGTGGATACTACTTTTTATATTCAACCGCGAATATATCTCTATGGGATTTTCCCATTGTTTTAGGCTAATACTTTTTAACATAGCCTCTAACATACCGCCGGTTTATTTTTTTAATATTAATTCACCGGTTGGTATTTTCTGCCAAAACTTGGTTTTAAAATGGCATTTGTGTTCGCCTCTGTAACTCCAAACCAAAGGTCGAGCCCTTTGTTCCACTTTTGGCAGGCTTCTGCACAGAAGCCCTCCAAAGTGGTGCCACTCTGTCTGGGTACCACAGGGGGTGTGGGAGGGGGTTTAGGCACCTTGGACCAGGTTGCCTTGCCAACTCAGGTCGCACTCTTGTGTGATTGGCCCAAGTGGTGAGCCACCCCGCTCACCACTTAGCATGTTTGATTGACAGCTAGGCTGAATGAATGGGGGTTTCTTGCATAAAAGCAGGGCTTTGGGGACTGGAACTTTAGAAGTCGCCACAGGACCTGAAAATCCAAAGAGGGAGAAGCTGAGCCGACCTGCTACGACAACACCACCGGTGGAGCCCTGCTGAATCGACTCACCACTTCCCAACGACAGAGGAGATCTCCCTGCTGGAGAGTCTTCTTCCCTTGACTGGTGGGCACAACCAGTTTGCTTTCTTCTTCACATCCCAGGACGTCCAGTGGTCGAATTGCCTGTGCCAAGCACCCCGGCAGCCTGATAGCCAGGTACCCCTGTACCGCGAATAAAAGGACCGCTCCTTTTAATTGAGAACTCTGCGGCTGGTTTCTTCCCTGGCAGTGCAACTGACTCCTGTTTTCCTCCATGATGAGATCCTCTCTTCCCCCGGACGAAGCACGGACTTGCACCCGCTGCCAGGAACAACTGCCCCGGCTGGAGCATTCTCACCATTTTAAGGTACCGTGTCCGCCAGGCCTCCCTTTCTAAAGATTGCTACAAGGTAATAATAATCCCTTAACCTTCTGGACTGGGTTGGCCGCCTTGACCATCTAACTGGTCCCTTTCTTTGGTCCAACTCTTTTACGAACCTTTTGCGAGACTTTTTGTGCACTTTCAACCGTGTGACCTTGGACACATTTCGACCGGAGCCTCTTAAAGTGGGTCCGGCCTTTTGAACTTTGACTCTACGGTTTTAACCTGCCTTTGCCTCCTATACTGTTCTTCTAAAAGTGTTGGGATCTGTTTCTACCTTTGCTCTGCCTGTCTCTCCCTTTTTTACTGGTTGAATTGAAGGTCATATGCGTTAAGCGCTCACCGCTGTCTGAAAATAAGTGTTGCTTTAACTAACAGTTGTCTATTAATCGTTGAAGGGAGTGTATATCTTTTAGTGACCGTGTTTCTGAACTGCTCCAGTGTGTTTATTAGATGTGCTTTTAAATAAATAATTATATCTCTTTTACACCAAGCTCTGGTTAGTGTTTGCTTGTTCTACTGTTTTCTTTTGACCTATTGTGAATACTCTGTATACTGCCTAACTCTTCTTGAGAGAAGTCTGACTGCTCAGCCACAGCTACCAGGTAAATCTGGGTGGTACAGACTGCTACCAATTGGGTTTACTGCCAACCACCTGTAGTCTTAAATCTTTTGCAGTGGTCCCAGAGGGAACTGCACAGGTTTCTACCTAACACTGGTGTACAGCGGTGGGATTTGTATTGAGTATACACTTTAGTGTGCTTGTGAATACTTTAGGACAACTAACCACAAAGCTTAGCACGAAAAAGCTGTTTTTCTAACTATGTCTGCTATGGAGAGTTATACCCTAGAATCATTGTCTGCCAAAACTGCTGATTGCTTGAAAATATTGTGTAGACATAAGAATCTCTCTGAGAAGGGCAAGAAAATGGAACTTGTAGAAAGATTGTTAGAAAACCAAAGTCTGAGTGGTACAGAGGAATCTGCCTCACCAGCAAATGTAGAAAACAGTAATGGTATTGATCTGAATCAAAGTATTGAGAATGAGTCATAAGAGGAAAGTGAACCTAATGAAGTTAGCCACTCTGAGCCTCTGTCTGCCTTACCTACTGTACCTACTGGGCCTATACTATGAAAAAATGAAGCTTGAATTAGAATACAAACGTTTTATTGCTCAATCTGAACGAAACCAAGAGCTAGAGTTCAGAAGAATTAATGCCCAAGCTGAGCAAAAGCAAGCTGAGTTGAAGCTCAGAGAAATAGAGCTTAATCATGAACTTGAAATGAAAAAGTTGTCTGTGGAAAATGCTTCTCTCTCCTCTGGTTCCTCTAGGAGTTCCAGTCCCAAAAGACCCCGGATGCCTAAGGAATTAGTGGGTATGTATGAACCTAAGTTGGATGTGTTAGATTGTTTGAACATGTTTGAGTATAATCATGGGCTCCAGGGCATCACAGGGAATGAGTTACTTCCTTGGTTGTTCTCTAGGCTTCCCCCTGTTGCAACTGATGTGGTAATGGAGCTGGGGGAGGTGGATAAGAAGGACTATGAATGTGTGAAACTAGCTTTAATAGCTAGATTTGAGAAGACCCCTTCCCAGTATCTCAAGAGGTTTAGGACCCTAAAAAAGCATGATGATACCCCTTGGGCTACCTGGGTGAGTGAAAGTTTGAAAAACTTAGAGGGATGGATTAAGGGTTACAGAGTTAACACGTATGATGGAATGAAGAATCTTGTAATGTTGGGGTCAATTTATGATGCCTGCTCTCCTGAGCTCAGACAGCACTTGGCAGATTCAAAGGAATTAGATTCCAGGAAACTAGCTAAGGCTGCTGACTTGTGGGTTGCCAACAGGGCCACTCACAAGGATTCTGGGGCTACCCAGAAAAAGGATGAAGGGAAACAGCCAAAAAAGGACTCCAAAGAGAATTCTAATAATTCCAATTCCAAAGAGGGCCCCAAACAAAACCATAAGGGTAAGCCACAAGGCAAACCGAATCAGGCTAGTGTACCTTCTGGTGCCAAACCAGAAGGAGGTCAGAACAAGCCACCATTCCAGAAAGCATTTGGTAAATGCTTTGTTTGTGGCTCTACTGACCATGTGAAAGGAGATCCCAGATGTAAGGGTAAACCTTCAGGGGTCCAGCTTGTCTCCTTAGCCTTCGCTCCAGAGGAGGAAGTACAAATGGCAAGTGGAAACTTTCTATTACTGGCTGATGAAACCATTGGAGTCTCAGCCAGTGTTTCTTTAGTGTCTCTGGGTTTGTGGGAACAACAGAACTTAGATGTCTATAATTCTATCCCAGATAATACTAAAGAGTATTATAAGGACAGTGTCCAGGTGAATGGTCAGGAGATTCCTGCCATTAGGGACACTGGGGCCAGCATAACTGTGGTGGACAAATCGTTTTTTCAGGCTGAGGATGTTGCTAAGGCACCCAAACGCCTCACCAAGTTAGCTGGAGGGCCTGTGCAGATGCTTCCCCAACTACCAGTTCTCGTCCAGTGTAATGACATGACTGTGAAGATACCTGTCAGCATACAAAGTGAGGTGCCAGGAAGGGTTCTGCTGGGTAATGACTTGGAAACTCTTGGAGTAGTGTCACATACCCCCAGACCTCCTAGTAAAAGGTTACAGGAGCTCACCAGACCTGCAAGGGAGAGAACCATGGGAGGTACACCCAAGGAGATGACGAAGAAAGAGATCATTCCTACTCCACTGGAGATGTCAGCTGCTGTAACAAGGAAAGCAGAAGAGAAAGGGAAACCTAAAACTTCTAAAAAGACACCAGCAGCCAGAACTCCAGTGCAGCCAACAAGGACTTCCCCAAGGTTGTCCAAAGTTACACCAGTAACTCCCCCTCAGGCTGAGGCTGAGAGGGTGGTACAACCCTGTGTGGTTGAACTAGACTCTGAGGAAGAGCTAGTGGAAGGCCAGGAACTCATTGGTGATCTGGATCCTGTTGACCATCCTGAACTGCAGTCTTTACTGACAGAAGGTGGACCCAACAGGGCAGACTTCAGTAAGGGACAGAGAGAATGTCCAACTCTGGAAGGTCTTCGCCACCAGGCAGATGCTCAGGCTGAAGGGCAAGAGCCTGGGAAATATAGGTTGCACTGGGAAGATGGCCTCTTCTACAGTGAACCAACAGAGTCTGCACCTGGGGACAACAAACGACTTGTAGTACCCCAAGAGAACAGACCACAGTTCTTGCAGTTAGCCCATGAGATTCCTTTGGCTGGTCACTTGAGTTTCAAGAAGACTAAGGAAAGGCTATCACTCTACTTTTATTGGCCAAGATGGGGGCTGAAGTAGATAAACACTGCAGGAGCTGCCAGACCTGCCAGACTTCTGGTAATGTTGGCTCCAGGAATTTGGCACCTTTAGTGCCTCTTCCAGTTATGGGAGTCCCATTTGAGAGAGTAGGGATTGACATTGTTGGTCCCCTTGATCCTCCAACCTCCTCAGGCAACAGGTTTATACTTGTTGTAGTAGACCATGCTACTAGGTACCCTGAGCCAATTCCTATGAGGACTGTTACAGCTCTGGCTTTAGCTAAGGCCCTCCTTGGTATTTTTATCAGGGTTGGGTTTCCTAAGGAAGTAATCTCTGACAGGGGGTCAAATTTTATGTCCCACTACATGAAGGCCATGTGGAAAACCTGCGGAGTTACTTATAAGTTCTCAACAGCATACCACCCTCAGACAAATGGATTGGTTGAAAGGTTCAACAGAACCCTGAAGAGCATGATAGGTGCTTTAGAGGACTCCCTTAAAAGAAAGTGGGATCTTCTACTGCCATGCCTTCTCTTTGCTTATAGAGAAGTCCCTCAGCAGGGAGTAGGTTATTCTCCCTTTGAACTTCCCTATGGTCATCCGGTCAGAGGTCCATTGGCCCTGATCAAGGAGGGGTTGGAGAGTGTTCCTTCCCCAAGCCAGTCAGAGTGACTGACTATGTGATAGGTCTGCGGAGGAGAATGTCACACATGATGGCAGAAGCAAGTGATGACTTGAAAGCTGGACAAGCATTGGTCAAGCACTGGCATGATCAAAAGGCTAACATGGTTGAGTTTACTCAAGACCAGCTAGTTCTCGTTATGATTCCAACAAGGCAGAGGGCCTTGCCAGACAAATGGATGGGACCTTTCAAAGTTGTGGGTAAACTTGGAAAGGTCAACTATCTGGTGGACTTGCGCAATCCCAAGGAGGCTCCAACAGTCTTCTACACCAACAGACTAAAAGCGTATGTCTCCAGACCTGATGTAGGAGCCTTGCTTCTAGCATCATCAGAGGAAGAAGAAGAGAGTGAAGCTCTTCCTGATCTCCTCAGTGGCTTACCTTTAGACGAAAAAATTGAAGGAGTAAATCTCTCTTCAAATCTGATACCTGAGCAACAAGAAGAGTGCAAATCTATGTTGAATCCGTTTGCCTCTCTGTTCTCACTTTCACCAGGCTTGACCCCTTGGGGCCAGCAATACATACTCACTGGTGACTGTCTGCCAGTCAAAAGCAGAGGATACAGAATGTCTAAGAATGTAAGAACCCACATCAAAGGTGAGGTCAGCAAGATGCTTGATCTCGGGGTAATAGAGCCCTCTACTAGTCCATGGTCTAGCCCAGTTATGTTAGTACCAAAGGCAGGATCTAAAGGACTTAGAATCTGTGTGGATTACAGAGCTCTTAATGCAGTCACCAAGACTGATGCCCACCCTTTGCCAAGGACAGATGAGTTGGTGGATAGACTTGGTTCAGCCAAGTTCCTCAGCACATTTGACTTGACGTCAGGCTATTGGCAAATAGCCCTGACAGACCATGCCAAGGAGAAAACTGCATTTTCTACCCCAGTTGGCTTATACCAGTTTAAGGTGATGCCTTTTGGATTGAAAAATGCACCGGCTACATTTCAAAGGATGGTGAACCAGGTTCTGAATGGGATGGAGGACTTCTGCATGGCATACTTGGATGACCTAGCAGTGTTCAGCAATTCCTGGGAAGAACAAGTGGGCCACTTGAGATATGTTTTGCAGGCTCTTGGACAGGCCAATCTAACCATGAAGGCAAGTAAATGCCAGATTGGACAGAGTAAGGTGGTCTACCTTGCACATGAGGTAGGAGGTGGAGAAATAAGGCCTTTGCTCAGTAAGATTGAAGCTGTGCAAAATTGGACAACACCTACTACTCAGACCCAGGTGAGAGCCTTCTTAGGTCTCACTGGGTCCTACAGGAATTTCAAAGAGAACTATGGGACCATAGCTTCTCCACTGAATGTCATCTCCTATCCAAAATTCCCTAAAAAGGTTAGATGGAATGAGGAGTGCAATCAGGCCTTTGAAAACCTGAAAAAGGCTCTTTGCCAAGCCCCAGTACTCAGAGCTCCTGACTACTACCAAACTTTCATTGTGCAGACAGATTCTTCAAATGTAGGAATAAGTGCAGTCCTCAGTCAACTGGATGGGAAAGGTAGGGAGCACCCCGTTTGCTTCATCAGTAGAAAATTGAAGGATCCTGAAACAAGGTGGGCAACCATTGAACGAGAGTGTTTTGCTATTGTGTGGGCTCTGAAGAAGTTTAGGCCACACTTGTATGGTTCTACTTTTGTCATTCAGACTGACCACCAACCCTTGAGATGGTTAATGCAAATGAAAGGGTAAACCCAAAACTACTGAGATGGTCAATCTGCCTGCAAGGGTTTGATTTCACCATTGAGCACAGGTCAGGGTGTCACCACCAAAATGCTGATGGTCTCTCTAGGATGTATGTCATCGACTAGAGGTATGAGATTCATCCAGGAGTGGATTAAATCCTCCTGTCCCTTAGTCTGGGGGGGCGAGTGTTAGGGAGAATTCTCTGTTTAGGCTGAATTTCCTAACCTAGTGAGTCCCCCAGCAGCTTTGCTGGATTTCTGGAGTTTGTTTTTGTCTCCTGCCAAGGGTGAGACTGTTTTTCTCCCACTCTTGGACATGATTTGTGGTGTTCCTTTGAAAGTTAATGCAATTTGCACCATGGACCATGGCGCAGAGCTGCCAATACCGCCATGGGGGTTGGCGGACTTACCGCCCCATTCCGAGGTTGGCGGGGCGGTAAGTCCCCAATCCCCATTTACCCTTCCCCATTCCCATTTTTGCCCCATAGGGTATAATGGGAGTGGGGAAGGCGTTAATTACGCCACCGTAAATTACGGTGGCGTAATTAACAACAAGTCCCGTAGTGCCATGGATTTTTCCGCCTGCAAAAAGCAGGCGTAAAAATCACCATGGCGCTACGGAATGTCGTAGTCTGGCGGAGAGGTACGCCATGCATTACGCTGGCGTAAACCCCTCTCCGCCAGGGTCGTAATGAGGGCCAATGTGTTTTATGGGCTATTGGGTCTTTTACTCCATAGGGTCTCATGTGTTTTTACTATGTGTGTTACACAGCACCCTCTGTTCAGTAACACAGAGGTGTCATAGTGACCCCCCACCATAGACTCCATACCCTGGGACTGAATACTGTCTCCCAGGGCATGTAAAGTCACCATTGGCTTTACTAGTCCCAAAATTACTAACAGAACCAGTACAAACCATCATATTGTGGGCGTACTGGTAGGGGCAATTCGATTGCCCCTGGGTCTGTTGTTCGAGGGGGCACTGTCCCGTCCCCCCACGTCGAGTTTTGGCTGGTGGCAGTGGATACTACTTTTTATATTCAACCGTGAATATTTTCCTATGGGATTTCCCATTGTTTTAGGCTACTATCTTTATTTAATTATTTACGGTAGCCTCGAACATACCACCGGTATATTTATTTAATATTAATTCACCGGTTGGTATTTTCTGCCAAAAAACGGTTTTAAAATGGCGTTTGTGTTCGCCTCTGTAACTCCAAACCAAAGGTTGAGCCCTTTGTTCCACTTTTGGCGGGTTTCTGCACAGAAGCCCTCCAAAGTGGTGCCACTCTGTCTGGGTACCACAGGGGGTGTAGGAGGGGGTTTAGGCACCTTGGACCAGGTTGCCTTGCCAACTCAGGTCGCACTCTTGTGTGATTGGCCCAAGTGGTGAGCCACCCCGCTCACCACTTAGCATGTTTGATTGACAGCTAGGCTGAATGAATGGGGGTTTCTTGCATAAAAGTAGGGCTTTGGGGGCTGAAACTTCAGAAGTCGCCACAGGACCTGAAAATCCGAAGAGGGAGAAGCTGAGCCGACCTGCTACGACGACACCACCGGTGGAGCCCTGCTGAATCGACTCACCACTTCCCAACGACAGAGGAGATCTCCCTGCTGGAGAGTCTCTTCCCTTGACTGGTGGGCACAACCAGTTTGCTTTCTTCTTCGCATCCCAAGACTTCCAGTGGTCGAATTGCCTGTGCCAAGGTCCCTGGCAGCTGGATAGTCACCTACCCCTGTACCGCGAATAAAAGGACCGCTCCTTTTAATTGAGAACTCTGCGGCTGGTTTCTTCCCTGGCAGGGCAACGGACTCCTGTTTTCCTCCACTTCGAGAACCTCTCTTCCCCCGGACGACGCACCGACTTGCACCCGCTGCCAGAAATAACTGCCCCCGCTGGAGCATTCTCACCATTTTAAGGTACCGTGTCCGCCAGGCCTCCCTTTCTAAAGATTGCTACAAGGTAATAATAATCCCTTAACCTTCTGGACTGGGTTGGCCGCATTGACCATCTAACTGGTCCCTTTCTTTGGTCCAACTCTTTTACGAACCTTTTGCGAGACTTTTTGTGCACTTTCAACCGTGTGACCTTGGACACATTTCGACCGGAGCCTCTTAAAGTGGGTCCGGCCTTTTGAACTTTGACTCTACGGTTTTAACCTGCCTTTGCCTCCTATACTGTTCTTCTAAAAGTGTTGGGATCTGTTTCTACCTTTGCTCTGCCTGTCTCTCCCTTTTTTACTGATTGAATTGAAGGTCATATGCGTTAAGCTCTCACCGCTGTCTGAAAATAAGTGTTGCTTTAACTAAGAGTTGTCTATTAATCGTTGAAGGGAGTGTATATCTTTTAGTGACCGTGTTTCTGAACTGCTTAAAACTTAGTGCCAGTGTGTTTATTAGATGTGCTTTTAAATAAATAATTATATCTCTTTTACACCAAGCTCTGGTCAGTGTTTGCTTGTTCTACTGTGTTCTTTTGACCTATTGTGAATACTCTGTATACTGCCTAACTCTTCTTGAGAGAAGTCTGACTGCTCAGCCACAGCTACCAGGTAAATCTGGGTGGTACAGACTGCTACCAATTGGGTTTACTGCCAACCACCTGTAGTCTTAAATCTTTTGCAGTGGTCCCAGAGGGAACTGCACAGGTTTCTGCCTAACAACGGGGCATCTGGGTGTGCATCTGTTGGGAGGGGTGGGACATCTTGGTGTACATCTGGAGGGAGGCATAGGGTGTCTGGATGTGTGCCTGGAGAGAGGTAAGGGACATCTGGGTGTGGTTCTGGTGAGAGGGACAGGTTGTCTTGGTTTGGGTCTGGTGGGAGGAACGGGCATCTGGTTGTGGATCTGACAGGAGGGACAGGACATCTGGAGTGATGGGCTGGGCATCTGGGTATGGAAATGGTGGGAGGCAAGCAGTATCTGGGTGTGGATCGAGTGGGAGGGATGGGCAATCTGGGTGTGGATCTGATGGCAGGGATGGGGTATCTAAATGTCGATCTGAATGGAGGGATGGGGCATCTGGGTGTGGATCTGGTGGGGTGGATGGGGAGGGAATGATGGACCATCAGGACGTACGTCTGGAGGTTGGGAATGGGCCATCTGTGTATGGTTCTGGAGAGAGGGCAGGGGCATCTGGCTGTGAATCTGGTGGGAGGGATGGGGCATCTGAGTGTGACTCTCATTTGAGGGATGGTGCATCCAGGTGTGGGTCTGGTGGGAGGGATGGGGCATCCGGGTGCCGATCTGGTGGGTGGGATGGGCATCTGGGTGCAGATCTGGTGGGAGGGATGGGGCATCTGGATGCCGGTCTGGTCGGAGGAATGGGGCATCTGGGTTTGGATCTGGTGGGAAGGATGGGGCATCTGGGTGTGCATCTGGAGGGAGGGATGGGGCGTCTGGGTGTGTAACTGGAGGCAGGGATAGGGCATTCGGGTGTGTGTCTGAAGAGAGGGATAGGTCATCTGGGTGCAGATCTGGTCGGTGGGACTGGGTGTTTGGGTGCAGATCTGGTGGGAGGCATGGGGCATCTGGGTGCAGATCTGGTGGGAGCAGTGGGGCATCTGTGTGTGCATCTGGAGGGAGGGTTATGGCGCCTGGATGTGCTTCTGGAGAGAGGGAGGGGACGTCTGGGTGCGGGTCTGGTGAGAGGGACAGGTTGTCTAGGTGTGGTCAAATGGGAGGGATGGGTCATCTGGGTGTGGATCTGGTGGGAGGGATGGGGCATCTGGGTGTGGATCTGGTGGGAGGGATGGGGCATCTGGGTATGCATCTGGATGAAGGAATGGGGTATTTGGGTGTGGATCTGGTGGGAGGTATGGGGCATCTGGGTTTGGATATGGTAGGCGGAATACAGCATCTGGATGTGGATCTGGTGGCAGGATGGGGCATCTGGGTGTGGATTGGGTGGGAGCAGTGGGGCATCGGGGTGTGCATCTGGAGGGGTGGATATGGCATCAGGGTATGTGTCTGGAGAGAGGGAAGGGACATCTGATTGTGGGTCTGGTGGGAGGGACAGGTTGTCTTGAGTGTGGGTCTGATGGGAGGGATGGGTGTCTGGGTATGATCTGATGGGAGGGACAGAGCATCTGGGTGCGGATCTGGTCAGTGGGACTTGGTGTTTGGTTGCAGATCTGGTGGGAGGAATGGGGCATCTGGGTGTAGGCCTGGTGGGAGCAGTGTGGCATCTTTGTGTGCATATGGAGGGAGGGCTATGGCGCCTGGATGTGCTTCTGGAGAGAGGGAATGGAGGTCTGGGTGCGGGTCTGGTGAGAGGGACGGGTTGTCTAGGTGTGGTCAAATGGGAGGGATGGGGCATCTGGGTGTGGATCTGGTGGGAGGGATTCGGCATCTGGGTGTGGATCTGGTGGGAGGGATGGGGCATCTGGGTACGCATCTGGATGAAGGAATGGGGTATTTGGGTGTGGATCTGGTGGGAGGTATGGGGCATCTAGGTTTGGATATGGTGGGCGGAATACAGCATCTGGATGTGGATCTGGTGGCAGGATGGGGCATCTGGGTGTGGATCGGGTGGGAGCGGTGGGGCATCTGGGTGTGCATCTGGAGGGGCAGATATGGCGTCAGGGTATGTGTCTGGAGAGAGGGAAGGGACATCTGATTGTGGGTCTGGTGGGAGGGATAGGTTGTCTTGAGTGTGGGTCTGATGGGAGGGACGGGTGTCTGGGTATGATCTGATGGGAGGTACAGAGAATCTGGGTGTGGATCTGGAGGGATGGGCTGGGTATCTGGGTTTGGATCTGGTGAGAGGCATGGGTTATCTGGGTGTGGATCAAGTTGGAGGTATGGGGCATCTGGGTGTGGATCTGGTAGGTTGGATGGGGCATCTGGGTGTGGATCTGGAGGGAAGGATGGGCCATCGGGATGTACGTCTGGAGGTACGGAAGTAGCCATCTGTGTATGGGTCTGGAGAGAGGGCATGGGCATCTGGTTGTACATCTGGTAGGAGGGATGGGGCATCTGGGTGTGAATCTGGTGGGAGGGATGGGGCATCTGGGTGTGGATATGGTGGGAGGAATAGGACATCTGGGTGCAGATCTAGATGGAGGGATGGGGCATCTGGAGGCACATCTGGAGGGAGGGATGGGGCACATGGGTATGGATCTGATGGGAGGGACGGGGCATCATAGTGTGGATCTGGTGGGTGAGATCAGGCATCTGGTTGCGGATCGGGTTGGAGGAATTGGGGCATCTGGGTGTGGATCTAGTGGGAGGCATGTGGCATCTGGGTGTGGGTCTGGAGGGAGGCAGGGGGCATCAAGGTGTGGATCTGGTAGGGGGGTGGGGAATCTAGAGGGAAGGATGGGGCATCTGGAGGGAGGGATGGGACATCTGGGTATGGAACTGGTAGGCATCTGGAGGGAGGGATGGGGCATCTAGGTTTGAATCTGGATGAAGGGATGTGACATTTGGGTGTGGATCTGCTGAGAGGTGTGGGGCATCTTTGTGTGGATCTGGTAGGAGGAATGGGACATCTGGGTGTGAATCTGCTGGAGGGATGTGGCATCTGGGTATGGATCTGGTGGAGGGATGGGGCATATGGGCGTGGATCGATTGGGAGGGATGGGTGTTAGGGAGAATGCTGTACAAAACTGGGCCACCCCTACTACTCAAACCCAAGTGAGAGCCTTCCAAGGTCTCACTGGGTATTGGAACTTCATAGAGAACTATAGGACCATAGCTTCTCCCTTGAATGTCATCTGCACTCCCAAATTTCCTAAAAAGGTCAGGTGGAATGAGGAGTGCAATCAAGCCTTTGAAGGTCTAAAGAAAGCCCTTTGTCAAGCTCCAGTCCTAAGAGCTCCTGACTATCACCAACCCTTCATTGTACAAACTGATGCTTCTAATGTAGGTATAGGTGCAGTCCTTAGTCAACTGGATGAGAAAGGTAGGGAACACCCCATTTGTTTCATCAGCAGGAAGTTAAAGGATCCTGAGACAAGGTGGGCAACAATAGAAAGAGAATGCTTTGCTATTGTGTGGGCACTGAAGAGGTTTAGACCATACTTGTATGGATCTACCTTCACCATTCAGACTTACCACCAACCCTTGAGATGGCTGATGCAAATGAAAGGGGAAAACCCAAAATTACTCAGATGGCCCATCTGCCTGCAAGGATATGATTTTTCCATTGAGCACAGAGCAGGAAGTCACCACCAAAATGCTGATGGTCTCTCTAGGATGTTTGTAACCAACTAGAGGTATGAGGTCCATCCAGGAGTGGATTAAATCCTCTTGTCCCTTAGTCTGGGGAGGAGAGTGTTAGAGATAATTCTCACCTATGGCTAATTTCCCTCACCTAGTGAGTCCCCCAGCAGCTTTGCTGGACTTCTGGAGTTTATTTTTTTCCCACTTGGTAAGAGTGAGAGCTTTTCCCCCACTCTTACCTGTGTTTCGCTATGTGTTTCTCTCTGTTTTTGTGATTGTGGACTCTGGGGCACACCACTTCAGCAGGTCTCTTCGTTTTGTGTGTCACACAGCACCTTCAGTGCCGTGGCACAGGGTTGTCTTTAAGACTTCCCTCGACTCCATTTCTGAGGCGACTACTGTTCCCCAGAAAAGGGTAAAGTTACCATTAACTTTACTTAGTCAATCTACCACAGATCCAGTACACCCCATCTTCCACGGAGTACTGGAAAGGGTTAACTCGTATCCCTTTTTATCTGTACCTCCTAGAGTATTGTTTCGATCTTTTAACATTTAGACTTGGCTGGTGGCAGTGGTATCTACCCTAACCTTTCTACCGCGATTATATTAGATAATCGTGGTACTGTTCTTGGCTATTATATTAGCCTCGAACATAAACCCGCTTGACCAAATCGCCTTTCTTTTGGCTCCGGTTGGGTTTATTCGCCATTTCTTTTTGTTAAAGTCCTTCTTGTGTTTTACTTTGCGGTGCAAACTAGGTTTGCCTTCTTTGTTCACTGTATTTTGGCGGGCTTCTGCTCAGAAGCCCTCCTCAAGGCGCCTGGGTTTCTAGGTGGGCTGAATGGGAGGGAGGGGTGTAGTCACCCCCTGCACAGGGTATCCTAGGAAACCCAAGTCGCACTTTGTCATGATTGGCCAGGGTAGTTGTCCGGGCTGGACAACCCCCCTGCTGAGTGATTGACAGCTAGGTTGTGTGAATGGGGGTTTTCCGCACAAAAGGCAGGTCTCTTGGGCTAGAAGTCAGAGAGTCACCACTGGAACTACAAGGAACCGAAGAGAAGCGGATAGAACGACGGCTGCTGTAACTACCCCGTCCCGGTGAAGCCCTGCTGCAGTCCCGAGCTATCTTCCCTTCAACGACTTAGAGAAGATCCAGTCCGGAGACTTCTTCCCTTGAGCTTGGTGGGGATAACCAGCTCATCTTCTACAGCCAGAGGATCCTCTTCCTTGGTTGAAATAGCTGCACACTGCTGTAGTGGTCTGGATAGCCACTTGAAGAGCCTCTCCTGTTTTTCCTTGTCGCTGCTGCCGGCTTCATCCCTGTGTGGTGCAGACCCCCTTCAGATGTCCTCCTTCACAACAAAGCTCCAGGCATCGTGGGTCTGCGGGAAACCAACAGGAACAACTGCCAGGGCACCAACTGCAGCACTGGAACAAGGTACTGTGTTCTGGTGAGGAAACTGGATGAATCCCTTTTTCTTCATTTCCAAGGCTTGCCCTTGTCTTCCCTCTTTCTTATAACTTTTGCTTCTGAACATTTACAATATCGAAGTGCTTTTGGCTACGTTGAATCATGAACTGTTTGACCATGTGATCTTTGGCAACTGGCCCCAGTGTCTTTCGACCCTGTCTCCGGCCCTTTGACTTTTGAACTCCTGTCTTTGAGCGTTTCTTGATTCTGCCTGCCTAACCAAAATATTGCCTGTGATTTGTGTCTCCAACTCCCTCTGGGTATCTCAAGTGCTAAGTACATTTTTGCCCCGGTAGCATTTCATGTCACGGATACGGGTTTGTTTAGTAGACCGAACTGTCAAAATGTGATCGCAATCGTATTCGCAGTAACGTGTTTTGTTCGTAACACCGGTTCATTCAAACACAGGGTACTTACCTTGAGACTTACTGTACAAAGTGAATTGGTTAGTTGTGGTATATTTAACGTGTGGTTTTTATTTAAGTTTAATAGAAGTGTTGTTTTTATAACGAATGGTTAAAAAATAAATGTACTTATAATTTTTTACCTGAAACGTTGAGTCAGTGTTTGCTTGAGTCACAGTAATTGTGTTCCCTTTGTGTAATATCTGCTACTGCTCATATACTCTTGAGATAAGCCTGGCTGCTCCGCCACTGCTACCACTCTGACATAGTAGTACAGGCTTGTACCAAAGGTAGAGGTATCAGGCTTTTGGGTGGGCATCTGGTAAGAGGGATGGGGTGTCTGGGTGTGGATCTGGTGGGAGGGATGGGTGTTAGGAAAGATTTCTCAATTGTGGGTAATTTTCCTTCCATGTGGCAACCCCTAAACGTTTTGCTGTTGTTTTCACCATGATCTAGACTTTGCCAGAGAAGTCCAGCCTTCTGCCGCACTCCTCTGGGCTTTCGCTCTATTCTTACGGGGAAACTGACATGCCCTTAAGACAGTCAGTACCGGGAAACGCTGTTTTCCGTAGTTTCTTTATCATGTTGCAGCTTTCGAGCAACATGACACAAGAGGGCACTGTAAGCTAAGTTACTGCTCTTTTGGGTCTCTAGTCTTCTACAGGCCCTAGATACTCTGTTTGGATTGTAAATGATCGGTGCAAGTGAATCACGGACGGGAATGGTGGCAGCGATCGTTTCTTGTGTTTTTGAGCTCCTTTTGGCGTTTTAAGCGCGTTTCTCGCGCTTAGCCCAACATGGTGGCCTGGCTCCCAAAATGGCCAGACCACGAGGCTCATTTGTCCTGTCCGCTGACCGTCTTGCCCCCTTCACCTTCCCCAGGTCGAGCCGACCCGGGGCCTTCCTTATTTGGGCATGTACTTTCCCGCGAAACACAGATACGTTCGCGGGCTTCTACAGGCCTTGTGTGTGCCTCCAGGATGTGGGCTGGGATGTCTGGTCCCAATACACATCCTGGGTGCCAGAGAGTGTAGGGTGGTGTGAATGCCTGGGATCACCGTGGTCCGTGATAGGTCCACGTATGGTGTGACTGTTTGATGAGTGGATCTCCCATTGGGTCCCCTCCGTTTTGGCGCGAAGGGAACCATGGATAAGAGGGGGCTGGAAACGCCACTACCATGTCGATCTCCTGAGTTCTCACGAACAAAGGAATACAGGAGCCAAGTATCCTGCAACCACGAGGCTGAACCGAGGAATCGCTGATGACCCGCTGAAGGACTGCTCCTCTGCACTGCTGTCGCTTTGTGAAACCCTTTCTATCTCTGATCGAATCAGAAGGCCTGTACTGGTACTTCAACCCTTGGAATAGTGGGGACAGCTATTCTCGGCATCTTCACCATCTCCTGCACGTAAGCCTTCGGAAGTGTCTCTGGGCCATCCAGCAGGCTGACCAGCCTACCCAGGAGTCTTGCTCTGTAACCGCCGCCAGGTTGTGTGGTATTTCGAGTCCTTGTCACTCTCACACGATTCGTACACTTGGCATTCCCAGGTCTGAAGTGAGTAGTGTACATTTGGCTGAAATACACACGGCCGCTCCGTTGCCCTGCTGTGGTAACAAACTGTGCGGGTTCACTGCGTTTAGGACGCCCTCAACTCAACTCTGCTGCTGCAGAATCTACACGACGACGAGACGTCCCCTGCTCCCCTGAACCTGCCAGCACTGAAACTGACGCGGAGAAGCCTGGGTCTGCTTGCATCGGGGACCGGTGAGTAGCATAGCCAGGAACTGGTCGCTCTCCTGCAGGAGCCCATAGCTTTTCCCTGCTGTGTTTAGACTTGTTTGTATTTGTATATATATTGTATTGGTTTGGTATGTGTTGGTTTACTAGAGTTTTATTGTGATTTCTCGCTACGGTCATTGTTGCAAAGGCCTTGGAATAAATGTGTATATATTTTTAATATAACACCTGTTTGGAGTAATTTGTAAGTGTCCTTGCTTTGTGTGCTCATTGTGGGCTTTCAGTCACCCTCACCCCTCTTGAGACCTAGTCTTGACCGCCGCGATCGCTACCCTGATTGGTCTGGCTTGTCCAGAGGTTACCCTGTTCCAAGTAATTAGGTTGGCCTTCTGAATCTCTGCGCCTCCAGGACAGAGTTCAGAAATCCGTCTTAACAATGGGGCATCCGGGTGCAGATCTGGTGGGTGAGATAGGACATCTGGGTGTAGATCTGGATGGAGGGATTGGGCATTAGGGGGCACACCTGGAGGGAGGGATGGGGCACCTGGGTGTGTTTCTGGAAAGAGGGAAGCAACATCTGAGTGTGGATCTGGTGTGAGGGGTGTTGCTTCTAGGTGTGGATCTGATGGGAGGGACAGGGCATCAGGGTGTCAATCTAGTGGGTGGGATCAGGCATCTGGGTGCAGATCTGGTTGGAGGAATTGCGGCATCTGGGTGTGCATCTGGAGGGAGAAATGGGGCATCTGGGTGTGTGTCTGGCGAGATGGGCTGTCTGGGTGCAGATCTGGTGGGAGGGATGGGGCATCTGTGTGCGGATCATGTGTGGGATGGGCATCTGAGTGTTGATCTGGATGGAGGGACGGGCATCTAGGTGTGCATCTGGAGAGCGTGATGGATCGTCTGGGTGTGCATCTGGAGAGAGGGATGGGTGCCTGGGTGCTGATCTGGTGGGAGGGATAGGCATCTGGGTGCAGATCTGGTGGGAGAGATAGGGCATCTCATGTGGATCTGGTCTGTGGGATGGGGTGTCTGAGTGTGGATTTGGTGGACTCACCAGCCCCATCTGTTTGTGGGACTGGTGAGAGGGACAGTGTGTCTGGCTGTGGGTCTGGAGGTATGGGCTGGGCATCTGGGTATGGATCTGGTGGGACACATGAGGTATCTGAGTGAGGATCAATTGGGAGGGATGGGCATCCGGGTGTGTATCTGCTGGGAGGGATGGGGCTTCTGGGTGCCCATCTGAAGGGAGGGATGGGGCGTTTGGGTGGGTGTCAGGAGAGAGGGATGGGGTATCTGGGTGTGGATCTGGTGGGAGGGATGGAGCATTTCAGTATGGATCTAGTTGGAGGGATGAGGCATCTGGTGCGGATATGGTGGGTGGGATGGCGATGTGTGTCTGGAGAGAGGGAAGGGACATCTTGTTGTGGGTCTGGTGAGAGGGACAGTGTGTCTGGCTTTGGGTCTGGTGGTATGGGCTGGGCATCTGGTAATGGATCTCGAGGGACACATGGGGTATCTGAGTGAGGATCAATTGGGAGGGATAGGGTATCTGGGTGTGCATCTGGTGGCAGGAATGGGGCTTCTGGGTGTCCATCTGAAGGGAGGCATGGGGGGTCTGGGTGGGGCACTTCTGTATGGATCTGGTGGGAAGGATGAGTCATCTGGGTGTGGATCTGGATGGAGGGATGAGGCGTCTGAGTATGCATCTCGATGAAGGAATGGGGTATTTGGGTGTGGGTCTGGTGGGAGAGATGGGGTATCTGGGTATGGATATGCTGGGCAGAATGCAGCATCTGGATGTGGATCTGGAGGTGGGATGTGGCATCTGGGTGTGCATCTGGAGGGCGGGATGGGGCATCTGGGTGTGGGTCTGGGTGTGGGTCTGGTGAGAGGGACAGGTTGTCTGGGTGTGGGTCTGGTGGAAGGAACAGGGTGTCTGGAGGTGGATCTGATGGGCAGGACAGGGCATCTGAAGGGAAGGGCTGGGCACTTGGGTATGGATCTGGTGGGAGCAGTGGGGCATCTGGGTGTGCATCTGTTCGGACGGATATGGCGTCTGGGTGTGTGTCTGGAGAGTGGGAAGGGACATCTGGTTGTGTGTCTGGTGAGATTGACAGGGTGTCTGGGTGTGGGTCTGGTGGGAGGGACGGGCGTCTGGGTGTGGATCTGACAGGAGCGGCAGAGCATCTGAGTGTGGATCTGGAGGTATGGGCTGGGCATCTGTGTATCGGTCTGGAGAGAGGACACGGGCATCTGGGTGTAAATCTGGTGTGAGGGTTGGGGCATCTGGGTGTGAATCTGTCGGGAGTGATGGGACTTCTGGGTGTGGATCTGGTGGGAGGGATGGGGCATCTGGGTATGGATATTTATTTATTTGATTTTGTATAGCGTCTGGCAGCCCTTGGGCATCGTAGCACTTGTTACAGAATGCTTGTTACTTACATTCTTTAGTTGCATAAAAAGTTACATACGTGTAGGCACACTTACAGGTACCTTACAAGGTTACAGTGGACAAGTGGCTTGGTTTGGCAAGAGTTCAGGCAGTTGTGCAGAATACTATGGTGGGCAGAATACAGCATCTGGATGTGGATCTGGTGGCTGGATGGGCCATCTGGATGTGGATCTTGTGGCCGGATGGGCCATCTGGGTGTGGATCTGGTGGGAGCGATGGGGCATCTGTGTGTGCATCTGGAGGGACAGATATGGCATCTGGGTGTGTATCTGGAGAGAGGGAAGGGACATCTGGTTGTGGGTCTGGTGAGAGGGACAGTGTGTCTGGGTGTGGATCTGGTGGGAGGGACGGGCCTCTGGGTGTCGATCTGACAGGAGGGACAGAGCATCTGGGTGTGGATCTGGAGGGATGGGCTGGGCATCTGAGTATGGATCTTGTGAGAGGCATGAAGTATCTGGGTGTGGATCAAGTGGGAGGGATGGGGCATCTGGGTGTGGATCTGGTGGGAGGGATGGGCCATTGGGATGTACGTCTAGAAGTAGGGAAGCAGGCATCTGTGTATGTGTCTGGAGAGAGGGCACGGGCATATGGGTGTAAATCTGGTGCGAGGGATGGGGCATCTGGGTGTGAATCTGGTGGGAGTGATGGGACATCTGGGTGTGGATCTGGTGGGAGGGATGGGGCATCCGGGTGCAGATCTGGTGGATGAGATAGGACATCTGGGTGCAGATCGGAATGGAGGGATAGGGCATCTGGGGTCACATCTGGAGAGAGAGGGTTGGGGCACATGGGTTTGTTTCTGGAAAGAGGGAAGGGACATCTGGGTGTGGATCTGGTGTGAGGGGTGGGGCATCTGGGTGTGGCTATGATGGTAGGTACAGGGCATCAGGGTGTGGATCTATTCGGTGGGATCGGGCATCTGGGTGCAGATCTGGTTGGAGGAATTGCGGCATCTGGGTGTGCATCTGGAGGGAGAAATGGGGCATCTGGGTGTGTGTCTGGAGAGATGGATGGGCTGGTTGGGTGCAGATCTGGTGGGAGGGATGGGGCGTCTGTGTGTGGATCTGTTGGGAGCGATGGGGAGTCTGGGTGTAAATCTGGTGGGAGGGATGGGGCATCTGGGTGTGGATCTGGTGGGGAATGGGCATCTGAGTGTTGATCTGGATGAAGGGACGGGGCATCTGGAGAGCGGAATGGGGCGTCTGTGTGTGCATCTGGAAAGAGGGATGGGGTGCCTAGGTTCTGATCTGGTGGGAGGGATAGGCATCTGGGTGCAGATCTGGTGGGGGGGTAGGGCATTTTACTGTGGATCTGGTCTGTGGGATGTGGCATCTGGGTGTGGATTTGGTGGGAGGAATGGCATCTGGGTGTGGATCTGCTGGGAAGGATGGGGCATCTGGTTGTGCATCTGGAGGGAGGGATGGGGTCATCTGGATGTGTGTATGGAAAAGGGATAGGGCGTCTGGGTGTGGATCTGGTGGGAGGGATGGAGCACATGGGTTTCCACTTGGAGGGAAGGATGGGGTGTCTGGGTGTGGACCTGGAGGGAGGGATGGGGCATCTGGGTGTGGATCTGGACGGAAAGGATGGGGCATCTGGGTGTGCATCTGGGTAGAGGTTTGGGGCCTCTGGGTGCAGATCTGGTGGGAGGGATGGGACGCTTGCGTTTGGATCTGGTGGGAGGGATAGGCATCTGGGTGCAGATCTGGTGGGAGGGGTAGGGCAACTTAGTGTGGATCTGGTCTGTGGGATGGGGCGGGGTAGGGAATCTTAGTGTGGATCTGGTCTGTGGGATGGGGCATCTGGGTGTGGATTTGGTGGGAGGAATGGCATCTGGGTGTGGATCTGCTGGGAAGTGTGGGGCATCTGGGTGTGCATCTGGAGGGAGGGATGGGGCATCTGGATGTGGGTATGGAAAAAGGGATAGGGCGTCTTGGTGTGGATCTGGTGGGAGGGATGCAGTGCATGGGTTTCCACTTGGAGCGAGGGATGGGGTGTCTGTGTGTGGACCTGGACGGAGGGATGGGGCGCTTGCATTTGTATCGTGCAGATCTGGCAGTGGGACTGGGCGGTCGGGTGTGGGTCTGGTGGGAGGTATGGGGCGTCGGGGTGCAGATCTGGTGGGAGAAATGGGGCATCTGGGTGTGGATATGGTGGTTGGGATGGGGCATCCGAGTGCAGATCTGGTGGGAGGGATGGAGAATCTGGTGAGAGGGATGATGCATCTGGGTGTGGACCTGGAGTGAGGGATGGGGCATCTGGGTGTGTGTCTGTAAAGAGGGATAGTTTGTCTGGTTGCGGATCTGGTGGGTGGGACTGGATGTGGATCTGGTTGGAGGCATGGAGCATCTGGGTGCAAATCGGGGTGGGAGGTATTAGGCATCCGGCTAAGGATATGGTGGGTGGGATGGGGCATCCGGGTGCAGATCTGGTGGGAGCGGTCGGGCATCTGGGTGTGGATCTGGAGGGAGGGATGGTCCATCTGGTTGTGGATCTGGTGAGGGGATGGGGCATCTGGGTGTCTATCTAATAGGAGGGATGGGGCATCTGGAGGGATGGAAGGGGCATCTGGGTGTGGATCTGGTGGGAGGGATTGGGCATCTTGGTGTGTATCTGGAGTGAGAGATGGGCCTTCTGGATGCACATCTAGAGGTAGGGAAGGTTTGGGTCTGGAGAGGGCAGGGGCATCTAGGTTTGAATCCGGATCGAGGGATATGGCATCTGGGTGTGGGTCTAGTTGGAGTGATGGGGCCCCTAGGCATGGATCTGGTGGGAGGGAGGGGGCATCTGGGTGTGAATCTGGATGGATGGAGCATCTTCATCTGGAGGGAGGGATGGGGTGTCTGGAGAGAGGGACGGGGCATCTGTGTGTGGGTCTGGTGGGAGGGATGGGGTGTCTGGGTGTGGATCTGATGGGACGGATGAGGCGTCTGGATGCAGATTTGGTGGGTGGGATAGGGCATCTGGTTGCGGGTTTGGTGGGTGGAATGGGGCATCTGGGTGCATGTCTGGTGGGAGGAATGGGGCATCTGGCTGTAGAGCTAGTGGGAGGGATGGGCATCTGGGGGTGGATCTGGATGGAGGGATGGCCATAGGGGTGTGCATCTGAAGGTAGAAATGGGCATATGGGTCTGTGTCTCGAGAGATGGATTGGCTGTCTGGGTGCAGATCTTGTGGGAGGGATTGAGCGCCTTTGTGTGGATCTGGTCGGAGGCATGGGTTGTCTGGGTGTGGATCTGGTGGGAGGGATGGGGCATCTGGGTGTGGATCTGGTAGGGGATGGGCATCTGGGTGTTGATCTAGATGGAGGGATGGGGTTTCTGGGTTTGCATCTGGAGAGAGGGATGGGGCGTCTGGGTGTGGATCTGGTCGGAGGGATGGGGCATTTGGGTGTGGATCTGTTGGGAGGGTTGGGGCTTCTGGGCGCGTGTCTGGAGGGAGGATTGGGGCATCTAGGTGTGGATCTGGTGGGAGGGATGGGGCATCTGGGTGCGCATCTGGAGTGAGAGATGGGCCTTTTGGGTGCACATCTAGTGGTAGGGAAGTGGGCATCTGTGTATGGGTCTGGAGAGGACAGGGGCATCTAGGTGTGAATCTGGATCGAGTGATGTGGCATCTGGGTGTGGCTCTAGTGGGAGGGATGGGGCATCTGGGCATGGAACTGGTGGGAGGGATTGGGCATCTGGGTGTGAATCTGGATGATGGGGCATCTGCATCTGGAGGAGGGACGGGGCATCTGGGGCTGTGTCTGGAGATAGGGACGGGGCATCTGCGTGTGGATCTGGTGGGAGGGATGGATTCCTGGGTGTGGATCTGATGGGAAGGATGGGGTGTCTGAGTGCAGATCTGGTGGGAGGTGTAGGGCATCTGCGTGCAGATTTGGTGGGTGGAATGGGGAATCTGGGTGCGTGTCTGGTGGGAGGGATGGGGCATCTGGGGGTGGATGTAGATGGAGGAATGGGGCATCTGGGCGTCCATCTGGAGGTAGAAATGGGGCATCTGGGTGTGTGTCTGGAGTGATGGATGGGCTGTCTGGGTGCAGATCTGGTGTGAGGGATGGGGCGCCTGTGTGGATCTGGTGGGAGGGATGGGGCATCTGGGTGTGGATCTGGTGGGACGGATGGGGCATCTGGGTGTGGATCTGGTAGGAGGAATAGGGCATCTGGCTGTGGATGTGGTGGGAGGGATGGGGCATCTGGGGATAGATCTGGATGGAGGGATGGGCATCTGGGTGTGCATCTGGAGGGAGAAATGGGGCATCTGGGTGTGTGTCTGGAGAGCTGGATTGGCTGTCCGGGTGCAGATCTGGTGGGAGGGTTGGGGTATCTGGGTGTGGATCTGGTAGGGGATGGGCATCTTGGTGTTGATCTTGATGGAGGCATGGGGCTTCTGGGTTTGCATCTGGAGAGAGGGATGGGGAGTCTGGGTGCGGATCTGGTGGGAGGGATGGGGCATTTAGGTCTGGATCTGTTGGGAGGGATGGGGCATTTGGGTGTGGATCTGGATGGAGGGATGGGGCATCTGGGTATGCATCGGGAGGGAGGGGTGGGGCTTCTGAGCATGTGTCTGGAGGGTGGATTGAGGCGTCTGAGTGTGGATCTAGTGAGAGCCATGTGGCATCTGGGGGCAGATCTGGTGAGAG
This sequence comes from Ambystoma mexicanum, assembly GCF_040938575.1. Lineage (NCBI taxonomy): Eukaryota > Metazoa > Chordata > Amphibia > Caudata > Ambystomatidae > Ambystoma > Ambystoma mexicanum. Next base: position 1,348,598,495 of record NC_090930.1, read on the forward strand.
GGATAGGGTATCTGGGTGTGGATCTGGAGGGAGGAATGGGGTATCTAGGTGTGGATCTGGTGGGTGGGATGGGGCATCTGGGTGCAGGTCTGGTGGGAGGAATGAGGCATCTGGATTTGGATGTGGAGGGAGGGATGTGGCATCTGGGTGTGTATCTGGCGAGAGGGATAGGGTGTCTGGGTGAAGATCTGGTCAGTGGGACTGTGCATTTGGGTGCGGATCTGTTGGGAGGTATGGGGCATCTGGGTGCAGATCTGGTGGGAGGGATGGGGTGTCTGGGTGCGGATATGGTGGGTGGGATGGGGCATCCGGGTGCAGATCTGGTGGGAGGGTTGGAGCATCTGGGTGTGGATCTGGTGAGAGGGATGGTGCATTTGGGTGTGGATCTGGTGGGAGGCATGGGGCATGCGGCTGTGGATATGGTGGGTGGGATGGGGCATCCGGGTGCGGATCTGGTGGGAGGTGTGTCGCATCTGGGTGTGATTCTGGAGGGAGGGATGGGCCATCTGGGTGTGGATCTGGTGAGGGGATGGGGCATCTGGGTGTGTATCTGGTAGGAGGGATGGACATCTGGACACTGGGATGGGGCATCTGGGTGTGGATCTGGTGGGAGGGATTCGGCATCTGGGTGTGTATCTGGAGTGAGAGATGGGCCTTCTGGATGCACATCTAGAGGTAGGGAAGTGGGCATCTGTGTATCGGTCTGGAGAGGGCAAGGTCATCTAGGGGTGAATCTGGATCGAGGGATGTGGCATCTGGGTGTGGCTCTAATGGGAGGGATGGGGCATCTGGGCATGGAACTCGTGGGAGGAATGGGGCATTTGGGTGTGAATCTGGATGGATGTGGCATCTGCATCTGGAGATAGGGATGGGACATCTGTGTGTGGATCTGCTGGCAGAGACGGGGTGTCTGGGTGTGGATCTGATGGGAGGGATGGGGCATCTGGGGGTGGATCTGGATGGAGGGACGGGCATCTGGGTGTGCATCTGGAGGGAGAAATGGGGCATAATGGTGTGTGTCTGGAGAGATGGATTGGCTGTCTGGGTGCAGATCTGGTGGGAGGTATGGGTCGCCTTTGTGCGGATCTCGTCGGAGGGATGTGGTGTCTGGGTGTGGATCTGGTGGGAGGGATGGGGCATCTGGGTGTGGATCTGGTAGGGGAAGGGCATCTGGGTGTTGATCTGGATGGAGGGATGGGGCTTCTGGGTTTGTATCTGGAAAGAGGGATGGGGCGTCTTGGTGCGGATCTGGTGGGAGGGGTGGGGCATTTGGGTGTGGATCTGTTGGGAGGGATGGGGCATCTGGGTGTGGATCTGGATGGAGGGATGTGGCATCTGGGTATGCATTGGGAGGGAAGGATGGGGCTTCTGGGCATGTGTCTGGAGGGAGGATTGGGGCGTCTGAGTCTGGATCTGGTGGGAGGGATGGGGCATCTGGGTGCAGATCTGGTGAGAGGGATAGGGCACCTGTGTGGATCTGGTGGGAGGGATGGGGTGTCTGGGTGTGGATCTGGTGGGACGGATGGGGCATCTGGGTGTGCATCTGGTAGGAGGAATAGGGCATCTGGCTGTGGATGTGGTGGCAGGGATGGGCATCTGGGTATAGATCTGGATGGAGGGATGGGCATCTAGGTGTGCATCTGGAGGGAGAAATGGGGCATCTGGGTGTGTGTTTGGAGAGCTGGATTAGCTGCCTGGGTGCAGATCTGGCCGGAGGGATGGGGCATCTGGGTGTGGATCTGGTAGGGGATGGGCATCTGGGTGTTGATCTTGATGGAGGGATGGGGCTTCTGGGTTTCATCTGGAGAGAGGGATGGGGCATCTGGGTGTGGATCTGGTGGGAGGGATGGGGCATTTGGGTCTGGATCTGGTGGGTGGGATGGGGCATCTGGGTGCAGGTCTGGTGGGAGGAATGGGGCATCTGGGTTTGGATCTGGAGGGAGGGATGGGGTGTCTGGATGTGTATCTGGCGAGAGGGATAGGGTGTCTGGGTGAAGATCTGGTCAGTGGGACTGTGCATTTGGGCGCAGATCTGGTGGGAGGTATGGGGCATCTGGGTGTGGATATGGTGGGTGGGATGGGGCATCCGGGTGCAGATCTGGTGGGAGGGTTGGAGCATCTGGGTGTGATTCTGGAGGGAGGGATGGGCCATCTGGGTGTGGATCTGGTGAGGGGGTGGGGTATCTGGGTGTGTATCTGGTAGGAGGGATGGGCATCTGGACACTGGGATGGGGCATCTGGGTGTGGATCTGGTGGGAGGGATTCGGCATCTGTTTGTGTATCTGGAGTGAGAGATGGGCCTTCTGGATGCACATCTAGAGATAGGGAAGTGGGCATCTGTGTCTGGGTCTGGAGAGGGCAGGGGCATCTAGGTGTGAATCTGGATCGAGGGATGTGGCATCTGGGTGTGGCTCTAGTAGGAGGGATGGGGCATCTGGGCATGGAACTGGTGGGAGGGATGGGGCATCTGGGTGTGAATCTGGATGGATGTGGCATCTGCATCTGGAGATAGGGACGGGGCATCTGGGGCTGTGTCTGGAGATAGGGACGGGACATCTGTGTGTGGATCTGCTGGCAGAGACGGGGTGTCTGGGTGTGGATCTGATGGGAGGGATGGGGCATCTGGGGGTGGATCTGGATGGAGGGACGGGCATCTGGGTGTGCATCTGGAATGAGAATTGGGGCATATGGGTGTGTGTCCGGAGAGATAGATTGGTTGTCTGGGTGCAGATCTCGTGGGAGGGATGGGAAGCCTGTGTGCGGATCTGGTCGGAGGGATGGGATGTCTGGGTGTGGATCTGGTGGGAGGGATGGGGCATCTGGGTGTGGATCTGGTAGGGGATGGGCATGTGGGTGTTGATCTGGATGGAGGGATGGGGCTTCTGGGTTTGCATCTGGAGAGAGGGATGGGGCGTCTGGGTGTGGATCTGGTGGGAGGGATGAGGCATTTGGTTTTGGATCTGTTGGGAGGGATGGGGCATCTGGGTGTGGATCTGGATGGAGGGATGGGGCATCTGGGTATGCATTGGGAGGGAAGGATAGGGCTTCTGGGCATGTGTCTGGAGGGAGGATTGGGGCGTCTGAGTGTGGATCTGGTGGGAGGGATGGGGCATCTGGGTGTGCATCGGGAGGGAAGCATGGGGCTTCTGGGCATGTGTCTGGAGGGAGGATTGGGGCGTCTGAGTGTGGATCTGGTGGGAGGGATGGGGCATCTGGGTGCGCATCTGGAGTGAGAGATGGGCCTTTTGGGTGCACATCTAGAGGTAGGGAAGGGGTCATCTGTGTATCAGTCTGGAGAGGGCAGGGGCATCTAGGTGTGAATCTGGATCGAGTGATGTGGAATCTGAGTGTGGATGTGGTAGGGGATGGGCATCTGGGTGTTGATCTGGATGGAGGTATGGGGCTTCTGGGTTTGCATCTGGAGAGAGGGATGGGGAATCTGGGTGTGTATCTGGTGAGAGGGATGGGGCATTTGGGTCTGGATCTGGTGGGTGGGATGGGGCATCTGGGTGCAGGTCTGATGGGAGGAATGGGGCATCTGGGTTTGGATCTGGTGGGAGGGATGCGGAGTCTGGATGTGTATCTGGTCAGTGGGACTGTGCATTTGGGTGTGGATCTGGTGGGAAGTATGGGGCATCTGGGTGCAGATCTGGTGGGAGGGATGGGGCGTCTGGGTGTGGATATGGTGGGTGGGATGGGGCATCCGGGTGCAGATCTGGTGGGAGGGTTGGAGCATATGGGTGTGGATCTGGTGAGAGGGATGGTTTATCTGGGTGTGGATCTGGTGGGAGGCATGGGGCATCCGGGTGCGGATATGGTGGGTGGGATTGGGCCATCCGGGTGCGGATCTGGTGGGAGGTGTGTCGCATCTGGGTGTGATTCTGGAGGGAGGGATGGGCCATCTGGGTGTAGATCTGGTGAGGGGGTGGGGCATCTGGGTGTGTATCTGGTAGGAGGGATGGGCATCTGGACACTGGGATGGGGCATCTGGGTGTGGATCTGGTTGGAAGGATTCGGCATCTGTTTGTGTATCTGGAGTGAGAGATGGGCCTTCTGGATGCACCTCTAGAGGTAGGGAAGTGGGCATCTGTGTATTGGTCTGGAGAGGGCAGGGGCATCTAGGTGTGAATCTGGATCGAGGGATGTGGCATCTGGGTGTGGCTCTAGTAGGAGGGATGGGGCATCTGGGCATGGAACTGGTGGGAGGGATGGGGCATCTGGTTGTGAATCTGGATGGATATGGCATCTGCATCTGGAGATAGGGACGGGGCATCTGGGGCTGTGTCTGGATCTGCTGGCAGAGATGGGGTGTCTGGGTGTGGATCTGATGGTAGGGATGGGGTATCTGGGGGTGGATCTGGATGGAGGGACGGGCATCTGGGTGTGCATCTGGAGGGAGAATTGGGGCATATGGGTGTGTGTCTGGAGAGATAGATTGGCTGTCTGGGTGCAGATCTGGTGGGAGGGATGGGGCATCTGGGTGTGGATCTGGTAGGGGATGGGCATGCGGGTTTTGATCTGGATGGATGGATGGGGCTTCTGGGTTTGCATCTGGAGAGAGGGATGGAGCGTCTGGGTGTGGATCTGGTGGGAGGGATGGGTCATTTGGGTGTGAATCTGTTGGGAGGGATGGGGCATCTGGGTGTGGATCTGGATGGAGGGATGGGACATCTGGGTGTGAATCTGGTGGGAGGGATGGGGCATCTGCTTGTGGATCTGGTAGGAGGAATAGGGCATCTGGCTGTGGATGTGGTGGGAGGGATGGGGCATCTGGGGACAGATCTGGATGGAGGGATGGGCATCTGGGTGTACATCTGGAGGGAGAAATTGGGCATCTGGGTGTGTGTCTGGAGAGCTGGATTGGCTGTCTGGGTGCAGATCTGGTGGAAGGGATGGGGTGCCTTTGTGCGCAACTGGTGGGAGGGATGAGGCGTCTGGGTGTGGATGTGGTAGAGGATGGGCATCTGGGTGTTGATCTGGATGGAGGGATGGGGCTTCTGGGTTTGCATCTGGAGAGAGGGATGGGGCGTCTGGGTGTGGATCTGGTGGGAGGGATGGGGCATTTGGGTCTGGATCTGTTGGGAGGGATGGGGCATCTCTGTGCGTATCTGGAGTGAGAGATGGGCCTTCTGGATGCACATCTAGAGGTAGGGAAAGGAGCATCTGTGTATGGGTCTGGAGAGGGCAGGGGCATCTAGGTGTGAATCTGGATCGAGGGATGTGGCATCTGGGTGTGGCTCTAGTGGGAGGGATGGGGCGTCTGGGTGTGGATCTGGTGGGAGGGATGGGGCATTTGGGTGTGAATCTGTTGGGAGGGATGGGGCATCTGGGTGTGGATCTGGATGGAGGGATGGGGCATCTGGGTGTGAATCTGGTGGGAGGGATGGGGCATCTGCTTGTGGATCTGGTAGGTGGAAAAGGGCATCTGGCTGTGGATGTGGTGGGAGGGATGGGGCATCTGGGGACAGATCTGGATGGAGGGATGGGCATCTGGGTGTACATCTGGTGGGAGAAATGGGGCATCTGGGTGTGTGTCTGGAGAGCTGGATTGGCTGTCTGGGTGCAGATCTGGTGGAAGGGATGGGGTGCCTTTGTGCGCAACTGGTGGGAGGGATGAGGCGTCTTGGTGTGGATGTGGTAGAGGATGGGCATCTGGGTGTTGATCTGGATGGAGGGATGGGGCTTCTGGGTTTGCATCTGGAGAGAGGGATGAGGCGTCTGGGTGTGGATCTGGTGGGAGGGATGGGGCATTTGGGTCTGGATCTGTTGGGAGGGATGGGGCATCTGGGTGTGTATCTGGAGTGAGAGATGGGCCTTCTGGATGCACATCTAGAGGTAGGGAAAGGAGCATCTGTGTATGGGTCTGGAGAGGGCAGGGGCATCTAGGTGTGAATCTGGATCGAGGGATGTGGCATCTGGGTGTGGCTCTAGTAGGAGGGATGGGGCATCTGGGCATGGAACTGGTGGGAGGGATGGGGCATCTGGGTGTGAATCTGGATGGATGGGGCATCTGCATCTGGAGATAGGGACCAGGCATCTGGGGCTGTGTCTGGAGATAGGGACGGGGCATCTGTGTGTGGATCTGCTGGCAAGGACGGGGTGTCTGGGTGTGGATCTGATGGGAGGGATGGGGCATCTGGGGGTGGATCTGGATGGAGGGACGGGCATCTGGGTGTGCATCTGGAGGGAGAAATGGGGCATATGGGTGTGTGTCTGGAGAGATAGATTGGCTATCTGGGTGCAGATCTGGTGGGAGGGATGGGGCGCCTTTGTGTGGATCTGGTCGGAGGGATGGGGTGTCTGAGTGTGGATCTGGTGGGAGGGCTGGGGCATCTGGGTGTGGATCTGGTAGGGGATGGGCATCTGGGTGTTGATCTGGATGGAGGGATGGGGCTTCTGGGTTTGCATCTGGAGAGAAGAGGGATGGGGCGTCTGGGTGTGGAACTGGTGGGAGGGATGGGGCATTTGGGTCTGGATCTGTTGGGAGGGATGGGGCATCTGGGTGTGGATCTGAATGGAGGGATGGGGCATCTGGGTATGCATCGGGAGAGAGGGATGGGGTGTCTGGGTGTGGATCTGGTGGGAGGGATGGGGCATTTGGGTGTGGTTCTGGAGGGAGAATTGGGGCGTCTGAGTGTGGAGCTGGTGGGAGGGATGGGGCATCTTGGTGCACATCTGGAATGAGAGATGGGCCTTTTGGGTGCACATCTAGAGGTAGGGAATGGGGCATCTGTGTATGGGTCTGGAGAGGGCAGGGGCATCTAGGTGTGAATCTGGATCGAGGGATGTGGTATCTGGGTGTGACTCTAGTGGGAGGGATGGGGCATCTGGGCATGGAACTGGTGGGAGGGATGCGGCATCTGGGTGTGAATCTGGATCGATGTGGCACCTGCATCTGGAGATAGGGACGGGGCATCTGGGGCTGTGTCTGGAGATAGGGACGGGACATCTGTGTGTGGATCTGCTGGCAGAGATGGGGTGTCTGGGTGTGGATTTGATGGTAGGGATGGGGCATCTGGGGGTGGATCTGGATGGAGGGACGGGCATCTGGGTGTGCATCTGGAGGGAGAATTGGGGCATATGGGTGTGTGTCTGGAGAGATAGATTGGCTGTCTGGGTGCAGATCTGGTGGGAGGGATGGGGCATCTGGGTGTGGATCTGGTAGGGGATGGGCATGTGGGTGTTGATCTGGATGGATGGATGGATGGATGGGGCTTCTGGGTTTGCATCTGGAGAGAGGGATGGGGCGTCTGGGTGTGGATCTGGTGGGAGGGATGGGGCATTTGGGTGTGAATCTGTTTGGAGGGATTGGGGCGTTTGAGTGTGGATCTGGTGGGAGGGATGGGGCATGTGGGTGTGCATCTGGAGTGAGAGATGGGCCTTTTGGGTGCACATCTAGAGGTAGGGAAGGGGTCATCTGTGTATCGGCCTGGAGATGGCAGGGACATCTAGGTGTGAATCGGGATCGAGTGATGTGGCATCTGGGTGTGGATGTGGTAGGGGATGGGCATCTGGGTGTTGATCTGGATGGAGGTATGGGGCTTCTGGGTTTGCATCTGGAGAGAAGAGGGATGGGGCGTCTGGGTGTGGATCTGGTGGGAGGGATGGGGCATTTGGGTCTGGATCTGTTGGGAGGGATGGGGCATCTGGGTGTGGATCTGAATGGAGGGATGGGGCATCTGGGTATGCATCGGGAGAGAGGGATGGGGCGTCTAGATGTGGATTTGGTGGGAGGGATGGGGCATTTGGGTCTGGATCTGTTGGGAGGGATGGGGTATCTGGGTGTGGATCTGGAGGTAGAAATGGGGCATCTGGGTGTGTGTCTGGAGTGATGGATAGGCTGTCTGGGTGCAGATCAGGTGTGAGGGATGGGGCGCCTGTGTGGATCTGGTGTGAGGGATGGGGCGTCTGGGTGTGAATCTGGTGGGAGGGATGGGGCATCTGCGTGTGGATCTGGTAGGAGGAACAGGGCATCTGGCTGTGGATGTGGTGGGAGGGATGGGGCATCTGGGGACAGATCTGGATGGAGGGATGGGCATCTGGGTGAGTGTCTGGAGAGCTGGATTGGCTGTCTGGGTGCAGATCTGGTAGAAGGGATGGGGTGCCTTTGTGCGCAACTGGTCGGAGGGATGAGGCGTCTGGGTGTGTATGTGGTAGAGGATGGGCATCTGGGTGTTGATCTGGATGGAGGGATGGGGCTTCTGGGTTTGCATCTGGAGAGAGGGATGGGGCGTCTGGGTGTGGATCTGGTGGGAGGTTTGGGGCATTTGGGTCTGGATCTGTTGGGAGGGATGGGCATCTGGGTGTGGATATGGATGGAGGGATGGGGCATCTGGGTGTTGATCTGGATGGAGGGATGGGGCTTCTGGGTTTGCATCTGGAGAGAGGGATGGGGCGTCTGGGTGTGGATCTGGTGAGAGCCATGGGGCATCTGCGTGCAGATCTGGTGAGAGGGATAGGGTATCTGGGTGTGGATCTGGAGGGAGGAATGGGGCATCTAGGTGTGGATCTGGTGGGTGGGATGGGGCATCTGGGTACAGGTCTGGTGGGATGAATAGGGCATCTGGGTTTGGATCTGGAGGGGGGATGGGGCGACTGGGTGCGTATCTGACGAGAGGGATAGGGCGTCTGGGTGAACATCTGGTCAGTGGAACTGTGCATTTGGGTGCGAATCTGGTGGGAGGTATGGGGCATTTGGTTGCAGATCTGGTGGGAGGGATGGGGCGTCTGGGTGCGGATATTGTGGGTGGGATGGGGCATCCATGTGCAGATCTGGTAGGAGGGATGCAGCATCTGGGTGTGGATCAAGTTGGAGTGAGGGGCCACCTAGGCATGGATCTGGTGGGAGGGATGGGGCATCTGGGTGTGAATCTGGGTGGATGGGGCATCTGCATCTGGAGCGAGGGATGGGGCGTCAGGGGGGTGTGTCTGGCGAGAGGGACGGGGGATCTGTGTGTGGGTCTGGTGGGAGGGATGGGGTGTCTGGGTGTGGATCTGATGGGACTGATGGGGCGTCTGGATGCAGATTTGGTGGGAGGCATAGGGCATCTGGTTGCGGGTTTGGTGGGTGGAATGGGGCGTCTGGGTGCGTGTCTGCTGGGAGGAATGGGGCACCTGGCTGTAGATCTAGTGGGAGGGATGGGCATCTGGGGGTGCATGTGGATGGAGGGATGGGCATCGGGGTGTGCATCTGAAGGGAGAAATGGGCGTCTGGTTGTGTGTCTCGACAGATGGATTGGCTGTCTGGGTGCAGATCTGGTGGTAGGGATTGAGCCCCTTTGTGCGGATCTGGTCGGAGGGATGGTTTGTCTGGGTGTGGATCTGGTGGGAGGGATGGGGCATCTGGTTGTGGATCTGGTAGGGGATGGGCATCTGGGTGTTGATCTAGATGGAGGGATGGGGCTTCTGGGTTTGCATCTGGAGAGAGGGTGGGGCGTCTGGGTGTGGATCTGGTGGGAGGGATGGTGCATTTGGGTGTGGATCTGTTGGGAGGGATGGGGCATCTGGGTGTGGATCTGGATGGAGGGATGGGGCATCTGGATATGGTTCGGGAGGGGGGGATGGGGCTTCTGGGTCTGTGTCTGGAGGGAGGATATGGGCGTCTGAGTGTGGATCTGGTGGGAGGGATAGGGCATCTGGGTGCGTATATGGAGAGAGAGATGGGCCTTATCGATGCACATCTAGAGGTAGGGAAAGGGGCTTCTGTGTATGGGTCTGGAGAGGGCAGGGGCATCTAGGTGTTTTTTGGTGTGTCTGTCGAGAGGGACGGGGCATCTGTGTGGGGGTCTGGTGGGAGGGATGGGGTGTCTGGGTGTGGATCTGATGGGACGGATGGGGCGTCTGGATGCAGATTTGGTGGGAGGCATAGGGCATCTGGTTGCGGGTTTGGTGGGTGGAATGGGTCGTCTGGGTGCGTGTCTGCTGGGAGGAATGGGGCATCTGGCTGTAGATCTAGTGGGAGGGATGGGCATCTGGGGGTGCATGTGGATGGAGGGATGGGCATCGGGGTGTGCATCTGAACGGAGAAATGGGCATCTGGTTGTGTGTCTCGACAGATGGATTGGCTGTCTGGGTGCAGATCTGGTGGGAGGGATTGTGCGCCTTTGTGCGGATCTGGTCGGAGGGATGGGCTGTCTGGGTGTGGATCTGGTGGGAGGGATGGGGCTTCTGGGTGTGGATCTGGTAGGGGATGTGCATCTGGGTGTTGATCTAGATGGAGGGATGGGGCTTCTGGGTTTGAATCTGGAAAGAGGGATGGGGCATCTGGGTGTGGATCTGGTGGGAGGGATGGGGCATTTGGGTGTGGATCTGTTGGGAGGGATGGGGCATCTGGGTGTGGATCTGGATGGAGGGATGGGTGTTATTAAAGATTTCTTAATTGTGGGTAATTTTCTTTCCATGTGGCAACCCCTAAACTTTTTGCTGTTGTTTTCACCCTGATCTAGACTTTGCCAGAGAAGTGCAGCCTTCTGCCGCACTCCTCTGGGCTTTCACTCCATTTTTACAGGGAAACTGACATGCCCTTAAGACAGTCAGTACCGGGACACCTTGTTTTCCATAGTTTCTTTATCATGTTGCAGCTTTTGCGCAACATGGCACAAGAGGTCACTGTAAGCTACGTTACTGCTCTCTTGAGTCTCTAGTTTTCTACAGACCCTAGATACTCTCTTTGGATTGTAAATGAACGGTGCAAGTGAGTCACAGACGGGATTAGTGGCAGCAATCGTTTCTTGTGTTTTTGAGCTCCTTTTGGCGTTTAAGCACGTTTCTCGCGAACAGCCCAAAATGGTGGCCTGGCTTCCAAAATGGCCAGACCACGAGGCTCTTTGTCCTGTCCGCTAACCGTCTTGCCACCTTCACCTCCCCCAGATTGAGCCGACCCGGGGCCTTCCTTATTTGGGCATGTACTTTCCCGCGAAACACAGATGCTTTCGCGGGCTTCTACAGGCCTTGTGTGTGCCTCCACGGTGGGGGCTGGGATGTCTGGTCCCAATACACATCCTGGGCGCCAGAGAGTCTAGGGTGGTGTGAATGGCTGGGACCCCGTGGTCCGTGATAGGTCCACATATGGTGTGAGTGTTTTATGAGTGGATCTCCCATTGGGTCCCCTCCGTTTTGGCGCGAAGGGAACCGTGGATAAGTGGGGGCTGAAAACGCCACTACAAGGTCGATCTCCTGAGTTCTCATGAACAAAGGAATACAGGAGCCAAGGATCCTGCAACCACGAGGCTGAACCGAGGAATCGCTGGTGACCCGCTGAAGGACTGCTCCTCTGCACTGCTGTCGTTTTGTGAAAGCCTTTCTACTTCTGATCGAACGAGAAGGCCTGTACTGGTACTTCGACCCCTTGGAATAGTGGGAACAACTATTCTCGGCATCTTCACCATCTCCTGCACGTAAGCCTTCGGAAGTGTCTCTGGGCCATCCAGCAGACTGACCAGCCTACCCAAGAGTCTTGCTCTGTAACCGCCGTCAGTTTGTGTTGTATTACAAGTCCTTGTCACTCTCACACGATTCGCACACTTGGCATTCCCATGTCTGAAGTGAGTAGTGTACATTTGGCTGAAATACACACGGCCGCTCCGTTGCCCTGCTGTGGTAACAAACTGTGCGGGTTCACTGCATTTGGGACATCCTCAACTCAACTTCTGCTGCTGCGGAATCTACACAACGTCGAGATGTCACCTGCTCGTATCTGAACCTGCCAACACTGAAACTGACGCGGAGAAGCCTGGGTCTGCTTGCATCGGGGACCGGTGAGTAGCATCGCTAGGAACTGGTCGCCTTCCTGCAGGAGCCCATAGCTTTTCCCCTCTGAGTCTAACAGCACACCTTTCCGTACTCGCGCTCTGCTTCTGCCCACAGTGGAGGCTGCGTTTGAGTCGCAGAGCTCTGTTCATCTTCATTTGTTCACCGAACTAAACTGCCTGATTCCCTCGAAGAGACTCCCCTTTTTGCCCGTTGGCACCAGCGTGTGCGGGTACTTTTGAGCACAAGGCTCCACTCTTGGTAGGGCTTGGACTTCCTTTTAGTTAGGTGCCTCTGAAGGAGGACTGGGTCTAATTATTATTCGCACTGCCTGTTTTCCTCCCCATCTAGGTGGTCTACACATTTCGTGCGTCTAACTCGTTAGACTCGTTTGTATTTGTATATATATTGTATTGGTTTGGTATGTGTTGGTTTACTTGAGTTTTATTGTGATTTCTCGCTACGGTCAATGTTACAAAGGCCTTGTAATAAATGTGTATATATTTTTAATATAACACCTGCTTGGAGTAATTTGGAAGTGTCCTTGCTTTGTGTGCTCATTGCGGGCTTTCAGTCACCCTCACCCCTCTTGAGACCTAGTCTTGTCCGCCGCGATCGCTACCCTGATTGGTCTGGCTTGTCCAGAGGTTACCCTGTTCCAAGAAACTAGGCTGGCCTTCTGAACCTCTGCCCCTCCAGGACAGAGTTCAGAAATCCATCTTAACAAATTGGTGTACAGCGGTGGGATACGACTGAAGGTATCCAGTGTTGCACACGAGCGAAGGCATTTCAGGTTTTTCCTACCAGGACACGTAGTGAATTGTCGTAGTATAACTTTTAAAAGGCCATCGTCCAATCTAACAGTATGGAAAAAATACCTTGTTAACTTTAAATGTTTCTAAATCCGAAACATTGAAAAAGATGTGTGCGGAGAGAGGTGTCTCCTCTCAAGGCACCAAAATGGATATGATCCAAAGCATCGTGGCGTGGCAAGAAGCGCAGCTTGTCGCTATAACTTCTGAGGACAGTGCGGAAGGAGGTGGGGCTGCTCTCACTGGTAGAACCGATGGTTCTACCGCTGCACTGGCCCACCGCGACCACGAGGAAAGGGAGGATGAGATGTCTAATGTTTCCTCTGCCAGTGTCGATGGGGAGGCCATGTTTGAATTCAAGAAGCAAGAGCTGCTGTTTAGGCAGAAGGAGCTTGATTTCAACATAACCAAACTAAGAATCGAACAGGCCGAAAAACAGAAAGACAGGGATCACCAGTTGGAACTGGCCAAGCTTCAGGTTGCAAATGGATCCAAGGGTCCTGGACATTGGTCTGGGGCCTCCTCTCATCCACGGTTTCCAAAAGATCTGCTCAGTGTGTATGAGGAAAAGAATGACATTATGGACTGGCTGAATGCGTTTGAGTATGCATGCGAAGTTCAACAAGTTGACAATGCTGATAAGATTGACTGGTTACTCAGCAGACTGCCTCATTCTGGCTGTAGTGCCATTATGGAAATGTCGAAGGCTGAGCGAGCGGATTTCGCAATGTTAAAGCAAACTCTCATGTTAAAGTTTGGAAAGACTCCTGCCCAATATTTAAAACTATTCCGAGAGTATATGAAACAAGAAGGTGGTACTTGGGTATCTTATGTAACCGAATCCTTAAAAAACTTGACTGGCTGGGTCGAAGGTTATAAGGTTTCTACCTTTGAAGGCATGATAAGTCTTGTCATGCTGGAACATATTTTTGCATCTTCTTTCCCGGAGCTTACGCAGCATTAAGCTGATTCGAAGGAGATAGATCCTAAGAAGCTTGCCGTTGCCGCAGATTTATGGGTGTCACATTGAGTGTCCCATAATGACAAAACTCATCCTGGTAAGCAGGAGGAAGGGCAAAAGTCCAAAGATAAGGAGGGTGGAGAATCTGATAAATCTTCTTCTCAAAAGGGCCACAAAAAGAAAAATAAGGGTAAGACACAAGAGAACTCACAGGGCAGTGGAGGTCAGCCTCCGAAACAGAACTCTGGTTACAGTAAGCCTCCCTATGTAAACAGACCCAATGGATCTTGTTTTGCTTGTGGAGCAACTGACCACGTGAAGGGGGATCCCCGGTGTAAGGATGAACCTTTGGGGGTCCACTCCGCTAATCTGGCCTTCTCCTCCTACGAGGAAGAAGAGATTACAGGAGCATCCTTCTCCTCAGACTCCTTCCCCAGCGGGATAGAAGCTGAGGTAGTTTTAGTTTCCCTGGGTTCCTGGGAGCCTAAAGTCACAGAGGCTTATGCTAGGATTCCAGATAATACCAAGCACTACTTTAAAGACAGTGTGCTGATCAATGGAGTGGATACTCCAGCTCTTAGGGATAGTGGGTGCAGTCGAACTGTAGTGGATTCTACTTTGGTAGACTCAGAGGAAGTTGCCAGAGCTACTCTGATGCCCACTAAGTTGGCTGACGGCCCACCTCGCATGTTTCCAGTAATACCTGTAAATCTTACTTTAAATGGTACAGCAGTCAGGATTCCAGTGAGCATTCAACGTCCCAGGAAAGGTCTTGTTAGGCAATGATCTCAGAGCTTTAGGGCTCGTAGGAGACACTGCCGACAGACCCTGCACCCGGTCTCAAACACGGGCAGCATTGTCCAAGACCAATACGCCGCCCCAGCCGAAGGGGAAACCCAAGGTGAAAGGAGTAAGCAAGTCAAGATGAGGGAAATAGGGCATTCCCCCGAACTCGCCTACCACTGCGGTGGAGGAAGTTGGTCAATCGCCCGGGCCTGACGAGGAGGTGGCGATGCCTGAAGTATTTGACCCCAAAGACCATCCGGTACTAAAAGACTTGTTAGTAGAAGGTGGTCCTGACAGGGAAGAATTCAGTAAAGAAGCAAAAGACCAAGTACGCAACAAGGTCACTCAGCCGCTCTCCAAAAAACCAAATCCGGGTAAAATTGATAATGCAAATTTTTCAAAAGTTTAATGTATTTCCGAAAATATATGTTCACATATAATAACCACGATGGTCCATTGATTTTTCAAAAAAAGAGTTTTTATCAACAAGTAGTTGCGTAAAAGCATAATAATCCGCCTCGTGGAGTGAGGCGTTGCTAATGTTTATTTAGCGAGGAAGGAAAAGCCACTTAGCATCTCATATCAGACCAAAACATTTGCCAATGCATTTCGGATTCATATATCCTTCTTCAGGGCGAGTCTGCAAATAGTACATGTGTCATTCCATAATATTCCAAAATTGGTGTGTTAACAATAATCATATGAATAAAGTAAATAACATACCAATAGTTGTGGTGGTGGAAAAGGTCAAGATTGATAGATGCGGATAACAGGAAACAGAAAAAGAAGAAACCAGCAGTGAGAAGGCTGATGCATATGAGATTGACAGAAGTAAGAAGTTCGAATAGCATTTACCTGACTGAGTGATAAAATGCTTGCATACGTGGTGGCTTGGTGTGCGAAAACATGTAGACGGCAGTGAACTGCCCGGGAAAATGTCAGCGCCGTAGCGCAGCCTTCGGAATGGGCTGAAATGTAATAAAAGTACCATGAGCTATAGAAGCAGACAGGTACGATCAGTGTAGAAAAATCTTTAAGAAGGCTTACCGTGAGACCAGCGAGCGGTGGAACTGTCCCTCTCGCTAGCTCGCCTGAAACTGCGGTGCACGCATCGGCGCGTTGTCAAGACAACGCCTCTTAAATATTCCACGTGACCGCGCTCCCGAAGGACACGCGGCTAGAAATAACAGACTGTGTGTGGATCTCCGGAAGGGAGTGCAAAGTAAAAAATTAATTATCTTTCTATCAAAAGGTGATCACGGAATAATGGTGACTCAAAAATATAATAATGTAATTAATGGAAAACATGGAAACAGAAGAAATACTGACATTTGAAGCAGAAGAAAAGAAGAGTAAAGACAAGCGATGGCAAGAGGTGTGAAAGTAAGATGGCAACTAATAAGGTGCCCAATCTAGGAACGGGCTACTAAATATGTTAAGCACAGTATACATGATATTAGTAACACATAGTTGTGGAATTACACTCTAAAATTACAATCGACATACAATATGCAGTGTCGAACAGTGACGACACCAAAGAGAGTAACACTGATAGCACAAGCCTCCCCACTGCTATGGTGGCGCAAAACGCCACCTTGGGTCCCAGACAATTGTCCAGGAGACGTAGCGGGGAGGACATAAATAGATCAGTCACATGGAAATTCACAGTATATAATAGCTAGAAACATGTCCATAAAATCAAAGAAAAATTATAGAAAACAGTGATAATTAATCTCCTCGTTCATTCCATGGGGAACCAAACTCCCAAGTTTGTCGATCCAAAATGTCTCTCTTCGGTTCAGCCGCTGGTTCAAATCTTCGTGAGGATTATTCTTAGTCAGTATCTCCAAGATCACAAATCTGATTTGGGTCAAATTATGACCATTCTCCATCCAGTGGCGGGCTACAGCAGAGTTGGTGTTAGCAGTCCGGATGCATGAGCGATGCTCATTCCACCTCATTTTAGCCATTCTTGTGGATTGTCCCACATAGAATTTTCCACACGGGCATTTAATGCCGTAGATTATATTGGTGCTATCACAAGTACCATAGTTCTTGAGCGGAATCTTTTCCCCTGTTCTGGGATGGTTGATAAAATCTCCTTTAATTACTGAATTACAATTGGTGCAGTAGAGACAAGGGTATGTCCCAGTGCGTTGGGTTACAGATTCTTTCAAGGGGGGTCTAGTATATACCAGTTCATCTCTCAGGTTCCTGCTACGTTGATAGGCAAATACCGGTAATTCAGTGAATAAACTTTGTACTCGGACATCATTCTTCAAAATCCCCCAGTGCTTACTAATGGTTTTCTTAATCCTGCTGCTCTGAGTTGAAAATTTAGAAACAAATACTGGTGTTTTTAGTTCTCTCTTATTTCTGGGATTTTGGGTAGATAACAAAGTTTCTCGTGTCAGGGTACTGACCCTATTTGATGCTATGTCGAGTTCTGTTTGTTTATAGCCCCGGGCTAGAAATTTCTCTTTCATAATCTGTTGTTGGACTGCACAATCCTCGGGGTCGCTAACAATCTTCTTAACCCTAAGCAGTTGACTGTATGGAAGATTCTTGAGTAAACTGGGCTGGTGAAAACTCAAGCGGTGTAACAGATTGTTACGGTCTGTCGGTTTCCGGAAGATTGAGGTACTGTAAGATGTAGTCTCTCTCTTGATGCAGACATCCAAAAAGGTAATCGTATCCTGTGAAACCTCTCTAGTGAATTGGATGCGTTGATCAATACTGTTGAGATAATCAAAGAAGGTGTCAAAGGCCGTCTTGGTGCCCCTCCACACTCCAAAGATATCATCGATGTAGCGAGTCCATAGGCGGATGTCATTTTTCCAAAGTTGATTACTCAGCACATTATCAGTCTCAAATTTATACATAAAGCTGTTGGCGTATGAGGGTGCCATTGTTGCCCCCATAGATGTTCCAGAGGTTTGTAAGTAGAACCGATTACGGTACTGAAAGTAGGAATTTTCTGATATGAATTGTAAGAGGGCTAATAGAAACTCCTTTTGTGCTCGTATGTCAGGTGCTTGTAGCAGTAGCCATTCCACAGCTTCTAATCCTAGATCATGTGGTATAGATGTGTAGAGGCTTCTAACATCTATAGTAAACAACCAATCGCCTTGTTCAGGAATAATGGAGCTAAGTTTCTGTAAAAAGTGGGTGGTGTCACGAGTATATGTGGATGTTTTCTGAATTAAAGGCTGTTGGAAAAAATCGACGTAGACGCCCAGTGGTTGATTAATACTTTCCATGCCAGCCACAATTGGTCTTCCTGGAGGGTTGGTGGGGTGCTTATGAATCTTAGGTAAAGTATAGAAATTTGGTATCCTTGGATGATCTTTAAGCAAAAACTTCTGGGTGTGTTCGTTTATCCACCCTAGTTCGAAGGCCTTGTCTAATAGAGTCTTGAGATTTTGTTTAATCGTAACAGTAGGATCACGGTCTAGGGTGGCATAAATTGTCCTGTCCTGAAGTTGCCTGTTGCACTCTGCGTCATAGTCCACCGTGTTTTGGATAACTAACGCTCCACCTTTGTCCGCTGGGCGAATGGTTATTTTCTTATCTCCATACAGGTCTCTAATGAGTCTCATTTCGTGAGGTTTCAGATTCTTATGGGGAGGATTCTTATAGCTAATTCTCTCCAAGTCACGGGTAACTAGTTTCTGAAAAATATCGATGGAAGGAACAGTGATGGGTGGCACAAAGTCGCTCTTTTCTCTGAATTCTTGAAAATCTGGACCAATGGGTGGTTTTTCTTGAACTTCTAGTTCTTCGAAGAAGACCTTCAATTTCAATTTTCTAACGAATTTATAGAGCTCAATTTTCGTGTTGAAGAGAGTGGTACCGTAAGTGGGTACAAAACTCAAACCTTTTTGTAACGTGTCTTCCTCTGCTCCTGTCAGTGGTCGGCTAGATATGTTGATCACTAAGTTTTCCTTAGTTGAAATCTGGTTTGTGGTCTGTTCTTTTGGTTTCTGTTATTTCTAGCCGCGTGTCCTTCGGGAGAGCGGTCACGTGGAATATTTAAGAGGCGTTGTCTTGACAACGCGCCGATGCGTGCACCGCAGTTTCAGGCGAGCTAGCGAGAGGGACAGTTCCACCGCTCGCTGGTCTCACGGTAAGCCTTCTTAAAGATTTTTCTACACTGATCGTACCTGTCTGCTTCTATAGCTCATGGTACTTTTATTACATTTCAGCCCATTCCGAAGGCTGCGCTACGGCGCTGACATTTTCCCGGGCAGTTCACTGCCGTCTACATGTTTTCGCACACCAAGCCACCACGTATGCAAGCATTTTATCACTCAGTCAGGTAAATGCTATTCGAACTTCTTACTTCTGTCAATCTCATATGCATCAGCCTTCTCACTGCTGGTTTCTTCTTTTTCTGTTTCCTGTTATCCGCATCTATCAATCTTGACCTTTTCCACCACCACAACTATTGGTATGTTATTTACTTTATTCATATGATTATTGTTAACACACCAATTTTGGAATATTATGGAATGACACATGTACTATTTGCAGACTCGCCCTGAAGAAGGATATATGAATCCGAAATGCATTGGCAAATGTTTTGGTCTGATATGAGATGCTAAGTGGCTTTTCCTTCCTCGCTAAATAAACATTAGCAACGCCTCACTCCACGAGGCGGATTATTATGCTTTTACGCAACTACTTGTTGATAAAAACTCTTTTTTTGAAAAATCAATGGACCATCGTGGTTATTATATGTGAACATATATTTTCGGAAATACATTAAACTTTTGAAAAATTTGCATTATCAATTTTCCCCGGATTTGGTTTTTTGGAGAGCGGCTGAGTGACCTTGTTGCGTACTTGGTCTTTTGCTTTTTTAGTTGAATTTGAATTTGGGTGTCTCCTTATTTATCTCAGCTGGCTCCCTTTTACAATCTTTGGACAAGAAATCACATAAGAAACTAATTTTTTGAAAAATCAATATTTGAGTAAGGATTATATCCTTGAGTGGTGCCCACTTCCTTGCTGCTATAAGAATTCAGTAAAGGCCAACGTGAGTGCCCATCTCTGGAAGGCCTAAGGAGACAGGCCTGCTCCCAGCTTGAGGGTGAATCTCCTGGGACGCATCGGATTTATTGGGAAGGAGGACTCCTGTATAGTGAGCCCACAGAGTCTACAGAAGGAGACCACAGGAGGTTGGTGGTTCCCCTTGCTGTAAGACCCTTCCTCCTGCAGTTGGCGCATGAAGTACCCCTTGCTGGTCACCTTCATATTAAGAGGACCAAGCAAAGGTTATCCATGCACTTCTCCTGGCCCAAGATGGGGGTGCAAATAGAAAGTCACTGCAGGAGTTGTGCCTCCTGCCAGTTATCTGGTAAAAGTGGCTCAACAATCCAATCTCCATTGGTACCACTCCCAGTTGAGGGAATACCATTCGAAAGGGTAGGGATCGACATTGTTGGTCCCCTTGACCCGCAGACATCCTCAGGCAATAGGTTTATCTTGGTGCTAGTCGACTATGCTACCAGATATCCTGAGGCCATCCCATTGAAAACTGTGGGCCTCATTACACGGATGGCGGTGGACCAAGGTGCTATTAGCACCTTGGTCCATGCCGGTAAAATACCGGCACCGCCTTGGTGGAAAGGGGAATTACCGCCCTATTCCAAGGTTGGTGGGGTGGTAATTCCCCCTTCCCCCATTGCCCTTCCCCATTCCCATTTTTCCCCCATAGGGCTCTATGGGAATGGGGAAGGCGCTAATTACGGTGCCGCAAATTGCGGTACCGTAATTATCTCCCTGGTCCCTTTGCGGGTTGGTTTTTAACGCCTGCAAAAAGCAGGCGTTAAATTCCCCAACCCGCAAAGGGACCTCGTAGTAAGGCGGTAAGGATTTATCGGTACCGGTAAAATACCGGTACCGGTAAACCCTTACCGCCTACCGTGTAATGAGGCCCTGTAACTGCCAAGTCAGTTGCAAAAGCGTTACTTGGCATCTTTACTAGGGTTGGCTTCCCTAAAGAGGTTGTGTCTGACAGAGGCAGCAACTTTATGTCAAAGTATATGCAGGCTATGTGGAAAGAATGTGGGGTCACCTACAAGTTCTCTTCTGCATACCACCCCCAGACCAATGGTCTGGTGGAACGTTTCAACAGAACGTTAAAAAGCATGATTGGGGCTCTGGAAGAACCTCACAGAAGGAAATGGGATCTTCTTTTACCATGCTTACTGTTTGCCTACCGAGAGGTACCACAGGAGGGTGTTGGCTTCAGCCCCTTCGAACGTCTGTTCGGTCATCCTGTACGGGGACCCTTAGCCATAGTCAAAGAGGGATGGGAGATGCCCACTCCCCCTGTTACTACCAACATAGTAGATTATGCGCTGGGGCTGAGAAAACGGATGGTACTTCTGATGGGCTTGGCTAGTGATAAATTGAAGGCAGTACAAGCGCTGGTGAAACATTGGTACGACCAGAAAGCTTCCCTCATCAACTTTACACCTGGTCAGCAAGTCCTGATCATGAATCCCATAAGGCCTTGAGCTTTACAGGACAAATGGTCAGGCCCTTACACAGTGGTGGAGCCCCTGGGTGAGGTTAACTATTTAGTGGACCTTGGAAGGCCTGGACAGGCTCCAAAAGTGTTCCACGTAAATAGGCTGAAGGCTTTCGTCCCAAGAGTCGAAATTGCAGCACTGCTACTGGCTTCAGATGTTGAGGAAGAGGAGTCTGAACCTCTCCCCGACCTGTTCCAAAGCGGTCCTTCAGATAGCTCCTTTGAGGGTGTCCGAGTGGCCCCTCACCCGAATTCTAATCAGCAGGCTGAGGTGAAAAGTTTGCTTAGGCAGTTTTCCCCCCTGTTTTCACAGTCGCCTGTTTGAAACCTTGGTGCAAACATAACATAGACACAGGAGACAGTGTACCTACCAAAAGTAGGGGATACAGGATGTCAGACAAAGTACGGTCTTACATTAAGACCAAGGTCAACAAGATGTTAGACCTTGGGGTGATTGAACCCTCTAGTAGTCCTTGGTCCAGCCCGGTGGTTTTGGTTCCAAAGGCAGGCACTTCTGAATTGAGGTTCTGCGTGGATTACAGGGCTCTGAATGCTGTCACCAAGACAGATGCACACCCCTTGCCTCGATCAGATGAGCTGGTGGATACCTTGGGTGCCTCCAAGTACCTCAGCACGTTTGACCTCACTGCTGGCTATTAGCAAATAGCTTTAGCAGAACATGCCAAGGAGAAGACAGCGTTTTCTACTCCAGACGGTCTTTACCAATTCAGGGTAATGCCGTTTGGGTTGAAAAATGCACCTGCCACTTTCTAGAGGCTTGTAAATCATGTGTTGAATGGGTTGGACGAATTCTGTCTTGCATATCTGGATGATATAGCAGTTTTCAGTGCCACCTGGGAAGACCATGTGAAACACCTCGGGATTGTGCTCCAGGCTCTTCAGAAAGCACACTTGACCATAAAGGCTACTGAATACCAGATTGGACAAGGCTCAGTGGTTTACCTTGGACATGAAGTAGGTGGAGGGATGATACAGCCTCTTCCCAGTAAAGTACAAGCAGAATAAGACTGGCCTACCCCCACTACACAGACCCAAGTGAGAGCCTTCTTAGGACTCACAGGGTATTACCGCAACTTCATGGCAGACTATGGCACCATAGCTGCCCCTCTGACTGCCCTCACTACTCCGAAGAAACCCAAGAAGGTAACTTGGACCGACGAGTGTGAGAAGGTCTTCAACGGCTTAAAAGAATCCTTGTGCCAGGCCCCTGTCTTCAGGGCCCCTGATTATCAAAGACCTTTTATTGTGCAGACTGACGCCTCTGACACTGGGATAGGAGCTGTACTATCGCAAGTAGATGAGAAGGGTAAGGAACACCCTGTTGGTTTTATTAGTCGCCACCTTAAGGACAGAGAGCTCAGATGGTCCACAGTGGAGAAAGAATGTTTCTCTGTTGTGTGGGCCCTACGGAAGCTGAGGCCCTACCTCTATGGGACCCACTTCACTGTGCAAACTGACCATAAGCCCTTAAAGTGGCTGATGAACATGAAGGGGGAGAATCCAAAGTTGCTTAGGTGGGCCATAAGTCTACAAGGCTTCGACTTCACTATTGAGCATAGGCCAGGTGTCCAACATATGCTGATGGGTTGTCCAGAATGTTTAACCGACCTGAACACGAGACTCATCCAGGGGTGGATTAGTTCCCCCTGTCCATAGTCTGGGAGGGGCGAGTGTTAGGAAAGATTTCTTAATTGTGGGTAATTTTCCTTCCATGTGGCAACCCCTAAACTTTTTGCTGTTGTTTTCACCCTGATCTAGACTTTGCCAGAGAAGTGCAGCCTTCTGCGCACTCCTCTGGGCTTTCGCTCCATTCTTACGGGGAAACTGACATGCCCTTAAGACAGTCAGTACCGGGAAACGTTGATTTTCCGTAGTTTCGTTATCATGTTGCAGCTTTCGCGCAACATGGCACAAGAGGGAACTGTAAGCAGCGCTGGACTGGGAACTAAAAGAGGCCCTGGAAATAATTACTGGGGACCAAAAGAGGCCCTGGAAATAAAGTTCAAAGTGGCCCCATATGACACATTTTCAGCAAGCCCAATGCTTTCCCTATGAGAAAAAGTGGAAATACCACAGAAAAGAGGCCCAGGGTGCAGAGGCCCACCAGGAAATCTCCAGAGTTCCCTATAGGCCAGTCCACCCCTGACTATAAGCTAAGTTACTGCTCTCTTGGGTCTCTAGTCTTCTACAGGCCCTATATGCTCTCTTTGGATTGTAAATGAACGGTCCAAGTGAGTCATGGACGGGATTGATGGCATCGATCGTTTCTTGTGTTTTTGAGCTCCTTTTGGCGTTTAAGCGCGTTTCTCGCGCTTAGCCCAAAATGGTGGCCTGGCTTCCAAAATGGCCAGACCACGAGGCTCTTTGTCCTGTCCGCTGACCGTCTTGCCCCCTTCACCTCCCCCAGGTCGAGCCGACCCGGGGCCTTCCTTATTTGGGCATGTACTTTCCCACGAAACACAGATGCTTTTGCAGGCTTCTACAGGCCTTGTGTGTGCCTCCAGGATGGGGGCTGGGATGTCTGGTCCCAATACACATCCTGGGCGCCAGAGAGTCTAGGGTGGTGTGAATGCCTGGGACCCCCGTGGTCCGTGATAGGTCCACATATGGTGTGAGTGTTTTATGAGCGGATCTCCCATTGGGTCCCCTCCTTTTTGGCGCGAAGGGAACCGTGGATAAGAGGGGGATGAAAACGCCACTACGGGTCGATCTCCTGAGTTCTCACGAACAAAGGAATACAGGTGCCAAGTATCCTGCAACCACGAGGCTAAACCGAGGAATCGCTGGTGACCCGCTGAAGGACTGCTCCTCTGCACTGCTGTCGCTTTGTGAAACCCTTTCTACCTCTGATCAAACGAGAAGGCCTGTACTGGTACTCCGACCCCTTGGAATAGTGGGAACAACTATTCTCGGCATCTTCACCATCTCCTGCACGTAAGCCTTCGGAAGTGTCTCTGGGCCATCCAGCAGACTGACCAGCCTACCCAGGAGTCTTGCTCTGTAACCGCCGTCAGGTTGTGTTGTATTACGAGTCCTTGTCACTCTCACACGATTCGTACACTTGGCATTCCCAGGTCTGAAGTGAGTAGTGTACATTTGGCTGAAATACACACGGCCGCTCCGTTACTCTGCTGTGGTAACAAACTGTGCGGGTTCACTGCGTTTGGGACATCCTCAACTCAACTTCTGCTGCTGCGGAATCTACACGACGCCGAGACGTCCCCTGCTCATATCTAAACCTACCTGCACTGAAACTGACGTGGAGAAGCCTGGGTCTGCTTGCATTGGGGACCGGTGAGTAGCATCGCTAGGAACTGGTCGCCCTCCTGCAGGAGCCCATAGCTTTTCCCCGCTGTGTCTAACAGCACGCCTTTCCGTACTCGCGCTCTGCTTCTGCCCACAGTGGAGGCTGCGCTTGAGTTGCGGAGCTCTGTTCATCTTCATTTGTTCACTAAACTGCCTAATTCCCTCGAAGAGTCTCCCCTTTTTGCCCGTTGGCACCAGCGTGTGCAGGTACTTTTGAGCACAAGGCTCCACTCTTGGTAGGGCTTGGACTTCCTTTTAGTTAGGTGCCTCTGAAGGCGGACTGGGTCTAATTATTATTCGCACTGCCTGTTTTCCTCCCCATCTAGGTGGTCTACACATTTCGTGCGTCTAACTCGTTAGACTCGTTTGTATTTGTATATATATTGTATTGGTTTGATATGTGTTGGTTTACTTGAGTTTTATTGTGATTTTTCGCTACGGTCAATGTTACAAAGGCCTTGTAATAAATGTGTATATATTTTTAATATAACACCTGCTTTGAGTAATTTGTAAGTGTCCTTGATTTGTGTCTCATTGCGGACTTTCAGTCACCCTCACCCCTCTTGAGACCTAGTCTTGACCGCCGCGATCGCTACCCTGATTGGTCTGGCTTGTCCAGAGGTTACCCTGTTCCAAGAAACTAGGCTGTCCTTCTGAACCTCTGCCCCTCCAGGACAGAGTTCAGAAATCCATCTTAACAATGGGCATCTGGGTATGCTTCGGGAGGAAGGGATGGGGCTTCTGGGCGTGTGTCTGGAGGGACGATATGGGCGTCTGAGTTTGGATCTGGTGGGAGAGATAGGGCATCTGGGTGCGTATATGGAGAGAGAGATGGGCCTTCTAGATGCACATCTAGAGGTAGGGAAAGGGGCTTCTGTGTATGGGTCTGAAGAGGGCAGGGGCATTGTTAGGCAGAAACCTGTGCAGTTCCCTTAGGGACCACTGCAAAAATGTTTAAGACTACAGGTGTTGGCAGTAAACCCAATTGGTAGCAGTCTGTACCACCCAGATTTACCTGGTAGCTGTGGCTGAGCAGTCAGTCTTCTCTCAAGAAGAGTTAGGCAGTATATAGAGTATACACATTAGGTACAAAAATACAGTAGCACAAGCAAACACTGACCAGAGCTTTGGTATAAAAGTATATAATTATTTATTTAAAAACACACTTGTAAAAAATACACTGGCACTAATATGTCAAGCAAGTTCAAACACAGTCATTAGAAATATATATACCTCCCTGATTAATTATTTGACAAGTGTTAGGAAAAGAACACCACTGATTATCAAATACAGAGGTGAACGCTTAACCAAGATGGCACTCCAATAATTATTTAAAAAGGGAGGGAAAAGGCAGAATTAGAAAAGCACACAATACCAACGCTTTTAAAAAGAACCACAGCAAGTCAAGAAAAGCAGAGTCTACTGTAGAGCAAGAAAGTTCATAGGCCAGGCCCACTCTTGGAGAGAGCAAGGCGGAATGTGCCCAAGATCACACAGTTGAAGTACACTTTAAAAGTCTTTGCAGATAGTTCAAAAGGAGTTGGATCAGTTCAGAAAAGTTAGTTAACAGGTCCCAGGTCACCCCAGGATAGAGAGTCAAGGATTTACGGGACACCTTGAGCAGTCTATTGCAAGGGAGACTAGGCGGGACACAGTCCCTGAAATGGTAAGAAAGCTCCAGTTGGGGAAGTTGTTCCTGGCATTGGGTGCAAGTCAGCGCTTCTTCCAGGGGAAGAGAAGATCTCGAAGTGGAGGAAAGCTGGAGGTCATTGCACTGCCAGGGAAGAAACCAGTCGCGGGAGTTTCCCAGTTAAAATGTACTACCCTTTTATTCGCGGTAGTGGTGAAGCGTGGCTATCCGGCCGCCGGGATGCTTGGCACGGGCGGTTCGACCACAAGACGATCCAGGAAGGCGAAAAGAGGGCGAACTGGTTAAACCCGGCAGTTCAAAGGAAGAAGACTCTCCAGGAAGAAGATCTTCTCTGTCGCTGGGAAGTGGTGAGTGGGTTCAGCAGGGCTCCACCGGTGGTGTCGTCATTGCAGGTCGGCTCAACTTCTCCCTCTTCAGATTCTTTAGGTCCTGTGGCGACTTCTGAAGTTCCAGTCCCCAAAGCCCTGCTTTTATGCAGAAAACCCCCATTCACCAGTCCTAGCTGTCACTCGAACTTGCTAAGTGGTGAGCCGGGTGGCTCACCACTGGGCCAATCAAACAAGAGTGCGACTTGAGTTGCCGAGGCAACTCAGTCCAGGGTGCTTATTCCCCATTCCCACACATCCTGTAAACCCAGACAGAGTGGCACCACTTTTGGAGGCTTCTGTGCAGAAGCCCGCCAAAAGTGGAACAAAGGGCTCGACTTGGGTTGAAGTTACAGAGGCGAACACAAAAGCCATTTTAAAACCGAGTCCTGGCAAAAAGACCCAACCGGGGAATAAATATTAAATAAATAACCCGGCGGTATCTTTAACATTGCACCAAAAAAGTGGTGCGTTTAAAATGAATGGGAAAATCCCATAGGAAATATTCTGGTGGAATATTTCGCGTGGTAACCACTGCCACCAGCCAGAAACTCGACGAGGGGGGACTGCACAGTGCCCCCTCGAAAAACAGACCCAGGGGCAATCTAATTACTCCTACCAGTACTTCCACAATATGATGGTTTGTACTGGTTTTGGTCACAATTTAAGACTAGTGAAGTCAATGGTGACTTTACATGCCCTCGGAGACAGTAGTCAGTCCCAGGGTAGGGAGTCTATGTTTGGGGGTCACTATGACACCCCTGTGTTACTGCACTGAGGTTGCTGTGTAACACACATCCCAAAAACACATGAAGCCCTATGGAGTAAAAGACCCCATAGCCCATAAAACACATTACAAAGTCAAAGGACATTCTCAAATCATGCCTAACAGTGGGAGAAAAAAAGTAAACCCCAAAAATCCAGCAAAGCTGCTGGGGGACTCACTAGGTTTGGGAAATTAGCCTATACAGGGAATTCTCCCTAACAGGCATCTAGGTGTGAATCTGGATCGATGGATGTGGTATCTGGGTGTGGCTCTAGTGGGAGGGATGGGGCATCTGGGCATGGAACTGGTGGGAGGGATGGGGCATCTGGGTGCAAATCTGGATGGGTGGGGTAGATGGGGCATCTGCATCTGGAGATAGGGATGGGGCATCTGGGGCTGTGTCTGGAGATAGGGACGGGGCATCTGTGTGGATCTGCTAGGAGGGACGGGGTGTCTGGGTGTGGATCTGATGGGAGGGTTGGGGAATCTGCTGGTGGATCTGGATGGAGGGATGGGCATCTGGGTGTGCATCTGGAGCGAGAAATGGGGCATATGGGTTTGTGTCTGGAGTGATGGATGTGGCATCTGGGTGTGGGTTTAGTGGAAGGGATGGGGCATCTGGGCATGGAACTGGTGGGAGAGATCGGGCATCTGGGTGTGAATCTGGATGGATGGGGCATCTGCATCTGGAGGTAGGGACGGGGCATATCGGGCTGTGTCTGGAGATAGGGACGGGGCATCTGCGTGTGGATATGGTGGGAGGGACGGGGTGTCTGGGTGTGTATCTGATGGGAAGGATGGGATGTCTGAGTGCAGATCTGGTGGACGGTATAGGGCATCTGCGTGCAGATTTGGTGGGTGGAATGGGGAATCTGCGTGTGTCTCTGGTGGGAGGAATGGGGCATCTGGGTGTGGATCTGGTGGGAGGGATGGGGAATCTGGTGGTGGATATGGATGGAGGGATGGGGCATCTGGGTGTCCATCTGGAGGTAGAAATGGGGCTTCTGGGTGTGTGTCTGGAGTGATTGATGGGCTGTCTGGGTGCAGATCTGGTGTGAGGGATGGGGCATCTGAGTGTGGATCTGGTAGGAGGAATAGAGCATCTGGCTGTGAATGTGGTGGGAGGGATGGGGCATCTGGGTGTGCATCTGGTGGGTGGAATGGTGCATCTGGGTGTGGATCTGGTGGGAGGGATGGGGTATCTGGGGGTGGATATGGATGGAGGGATGGGGCATCTGGGTGTCCATCTGAAGGTAGAAATGGGGCATCTGGGTGTGTGTCTGGAGTGATGGATGGGCTGTCTGGGTGCAGATCTGGTGTGAGGGATGGGGCACCTGTGTGGATCTGGTGGGAGGGATGGGGCGTCTGAATGTGGATCTGGTGGGAGGGATGGGGCATCTGGGTGTGGATCTGGTAGGAGGAATAAGGCATCTGGCTGTGGATGTGGTGGGAGGGATGGGGCATCTGGGGATAGATCTGGATGGAGGGATGGGCATCTGGGTGTGCATCTGGAGGGAGAAATGGGGCATCTGGGTGTGTGTCTGGAGAGCTGGATTGGCTGTTTCGGTGCGGATCTGGTTGAGGGATGAGGCATCTGGGTGTGGATGTGGTAGGGGATGGGCATCTGGGTGTTGATCTGGATGGAGGGATGGGGCTTCTGGGTTTGCATCTGGAGAGAGGGATGGGGCGTCTGGGTGCGGATCTGGTGGAAGGGATGGGGCATTTGGGTCTGGATCTGTTGGGAGGAATGGGGCCTCTGGGTGTGGATATGGATGGAGGGATGGGGCATCTGAGTATGTATCGGGAGAGAGGGATTGGGGTGTCTGGGTGTGGATCTGGTGGGAGGGATGGGGCGCCTTTGTGCAGATCTGGTCGGAGGGATGGGGTGTCTGGGTGTGGATCTGGTGGCAGGGATGAGGCATCTGGGTGTGGATCTGGTAGGGTATGGGCATCTGGGTGTTGATCTGGATGGAGGGATGGGGCTTCTGGGTTTGCATCTGGAGAGAGGGGTGAGGCGTCTGGGTGTGGATCTGGTGGGAGGGATGGGGCATTTGGGTCTGGATCTGTTGGGAGGGGTGGGGCATCTGGGTGTGGATCTGGAGGTAGAAATGGGGCATCTGGGTGTGTGTCTGGTGTGATGGATGGGCTGTCTGGGTGCAGATCTGGTGTGAGGGATGGGGCGCCTGTGTGGATCAGGTGGGAAGGATGGGGTGTCTGGGTGTGAATCTGGTGGGAGGGATGGGACATCTGGCTGTGGATCTGGTAGGAGGAATAGGGCATCTGGTTGTGGATGTGGTGGGAGGGATGGGGCATCTGGGGATAGATCTGGATGGAGGGATGGGCATCTGGGTGTGCATCTGGAGGGAGAAATGGGGCATCTGGGTGTGTGTCTGTAGAGCTGGATTGGCTGTCTGGGTGCAGATCTGGTGGGAGGGATGGGGCGCCTTTGTGCGGACCTGGTCGGAGGGATGAGGCGTCTGGGTGTGGATGTGGTAGGGGATGGGCATCTGGGTGTTGATCTGGATGGAGGGATGGGGCTTCTGGGTTTGCATCTGGAGAGAGGGATGGGTCTTCTGGGCGTGTGTCTGGAGGGAGGATTGGGGCATCTGAATGTGGATCTGTTGGGAGGGATGGGGCATCTGGGTGTGCATCTGGAGTGGGAGATGGGCCTTTTGGGTGCACATCTAGAGGTAGGGAAGGGGCATCTGTGTATGGGTCTGGAGAGAACAGGGGCATCTAGGTGTGAATCTGGATCGAGGGATGTGACATCTGGGTGTTGGTCTAGTGGGAGGGATGGGGCATCTGGGCATGGAACTGGTGGGAGGGATCGGTCATCTGGGTGTGAATCTGGATGGATGGGCCATCTGCATCTGGAGGTAGGGACGGGGCATACGGGGCTGTGTCTGGAGATAGGGACGGGGCATCTGCATGTAGATATGGTGGGAGGGACGGGGTGTCTGGGTGTGTATCTGATGGGAAGGATGGGGTGTCTGACTGCAGATCTGGTGGAAGGTATAGGGCATCTGCGTGCAGATTTGGTGGGTGGAATGGGGAATCTGCGTGTGTGTCTGGTGGGAGGAATGGGGCTTCTGGATGTGGATCTGGTGGGAGCGATGGGGAATCTGGTGGTGGATATGGATGGAGGGATGGGGCATCTGGGTGTCCATCTGGAGGTAGAAATGGGGCTTTTGGGTGTGTGTTTGGAGTGATTTATGGGCTGTCTGGGTGCAGATCTGGTGTGAGGGATGGGGCATCTGAGTGTGGATCAGGTGGGAGGGATGGGGCATTTGGGTCTGGATCTGTTGGGAGGGGTCGGGCATCTGGGTGTGGATCTGGAGATAGAAATGGGGCATCTGGGTGTGTGCCTGGTGTGATGGATGGGCTGTCTGGGTGCAGATCTGGTGTGAGAGATGGGGCGCCTGTGTGGATCTGGTGGGAGGGATGGGGCATCTGGGTGTCATTCTGGTGGGAGGGATGGGACATCTGGCTGTGGATCTGGTAGGAGGAATAGGGCATCTGGTTGTGGATGTGGTGGGAGGGATGGGGCATCTGGGGATAGATCTGGATGGAGGGATGGGCATCTGGGTGTGCATCTGGAGGGAGAAATGGGGCATCTGGGTGTGTGTCTGTAGAGCTGGATTGTCTGTCTGGGTGCAGATCTGGTGGGAGGGATGAGGTGCCTTTGCGCGGACCTGGTCGGAGGGATGAGGCGTCTGGGTGTGGATGTGGTAGGGGATGGGCATCTGGGTGTTGATCTGGATGGAGGGAGGGGGCTTCTGGGTTTGCATCTGGAGAGAGGGATGGGGCGTCTGGGGGTGGATCTGGTGGGAGGGATGGGGCATTTGGGTCTGGATCTGTTGGGAGGGATGGGGCATCTGGGTGCGTATCTGGAGTGAGAGATGGGCCTTCTGGATGCACATTTAGAGGTAGGGAAAGGGACATCTGTGTATGGGTCTGGAGAGGGCAGGGGCATCTAGGTGTGAATCTGGATCGAGGGATGTGGCATCTGGGTGTGGCTCTAGTGGGAGGGATGGGGCATCTGGGCATGGAACCGGTGGGAGGGATGGGGCATCTGGGTGTGAATCTGGATGGATGGGGCATCTGCATCTGGAGATAGGGACGGGGCATCTGGGGCGGTGTCTGGAGATAGGAACGGGACATCTGTGTGTGGATCTGCTGGCAGGGACGGGGTGCCTTGGTGTGGATCTGATGGGTGGGATGGGGCATCGGGGGTGGATCTGGATGGAGGGACGGGCATCTGGATGTGCATCTGGAGGGAGAAATGGGGCATATGGGTGTGTGTCTGGAGAGATGGATTGTCTGTCTGCAGATCTGGTGGGAGGGATGGGGCGCCTTTGTGCGGATCTGGTCGGAGGGATGGTGTGTCTGGGTGTGGATCTGGTGGCAGGGATGAGGCATCTGGGTGTGGATCTGGTAGGGTATGGGCATCTGGGTGTTGATCTGGATGGAGGGACGGGGCTTCTGGGTTTGCACCTGGAGAGAGGGATGGGGCATCTGGGTGTGGATCTGGTAGGAGGAATAGGGCATCTTGCTGTGGATATGGTGGGAGCATGGGGCATCTGGGGTTAGAACTGGATGGAGGGATGGGCATCTGGGTGTGCATCTAGAGGGAGAAATGGGGCATCTGGGTGTGTGTCTGGAGATCTCGATTGGCTTTCTGGGTGCAGATCTGGTGGGAGGGATGGGGCGCCTTTGTGCAGATCTGGTTGGAGGGATGAGACGTCTGGGTGTGGATGTGGTAGGGGATGGCCATCTGGGTGTTGATCTGGATAGAGGGATGGGCATCTGGGTGTGCATCTGGAGGGAGAAATGGGGCATCTGGGGGTGGATCTGGTGGGAGGAATAGGGCATCTTGCTGTGGATGTGGTGGGAGCATGGGGCATCTGGGGTTAGAACTGGATGGAGGGATGGGCATCTGGGTGTGCATCTAGAGGGAGAAATGGGGCATCTGGGTGTGTGTCTGGAGATCTCGATTGGCCTTCTGGGTGCAGATCTGGTGGGATGGATGGGGCGCCTTTGTGCAGATCTGGTTGGAGGGGTGAGGCATCTGGGTGTGGATGTGGTAGGGGATGGGCATCTGGGTGTTGATCTGGATGGAGGGATGGGGCTTCTGGGTTTGCATCTGGAGAGAGGGATGGGGCATCTGGGGGTGGATCTGGTGGGTGGGATGGGGCATTTGGGTCTGGATCTGTTGGGAGGGATGGGGCATCTGGGTGCGTATCTGGAGTGAGAGATGGGCCTTCTGGATGCACATTTAGAGGTAGGGAAAGGGGCATCTGTGTATGGGTCTGGAGAGGGCAGGGGCATCTAGGTGTGAATCTGGATCGAGGGATGTGGCATCTGGGTGTGGCTCTAGTGGGAGGGATGGGGCATCTGGGCATGGAACCGGTGGGAGGGATGGGGCATCTGGGTGTGAATCTGGATGGATGGGGCATCTGCATCTGGAGATAGGGACGGGACATCTGGGGCTGTGTCTGGAGATAGGAACGGGACATCTGTGTGTGGATCTGCTGGCAGGGACGGGGTGCCTTGGTGTGGATCTGATGGGTGGGATGGGGCATCGGGGGTGGATCTGGATGGAGGGACGGGCATCTGGGTGTGCATCTGGAGGGAGAAATGGGGCATATGGGTGTGTGTCTGGAGAGATGGATTGTCTGTCTGCAGATCTGGTGGGAGGGATGGGGCGCCTTTGTGCGGATCTGGTCGGAGGGATGGTGTGTCTGGGTGTGGATCTGGTGGCAGGGATGAGGCATCTGGGTGTGGATCTGGTAGGGGGAATAGAGCATCTGGCTGTGAATGTGGTGGGAGGGATGGGGCATCTGGGGATAGATCTGGATGGAGGGATGGGCATCTGGGTGTGCATCTGGTGGGTGGAATGGTGCATCTGGGTGTGGATCTGGTGGGAGGGATGGGGTATCTGGGGGTGGATATGGATGGAGGGATGGGGCATCTGGGTGTCCATCTGAAGGTAGAAATGGGGCATCTGGGTGTGTGTCTGGAGTGATGGATGGGCTGTCTGGGTGCAGATCTGGTGTGAGGGATGGGGCACCTGTGTGGATCTGGTGGGGGGGGTGGGGCGTCTGAGTGTGGATCTGGTGGGAGGGATGGGGCATCTGGGTGTGGATCTGGTAGGAGGAATAAGGCATCTGGCTGTGGATGTGGTGGGAGGGATGGGGCATCTGGGGATAGATCTGGATGGAGGGATGGGCATCTGGGTGTGCATCTGGAGGGAGAAATGGGGCATCTGGGTGTGTGTCTGGAGAGCTGGATTGGCTGTTTCGGTGCAGATCTGGTGGGAGGGATGGGGCGCCTTTGTGCGGATCTGGTTGAGGGATGAGGCATCTGGGTGTGGATGTGGTAGGGGATGTGCATCTGGGTGTTGATCTGGATGGAGGGATGGGGCTTCTGGGTTTGCATCTGGAGAGAGGGATGGGGCGTCTGGGTGCGGATCTGGTGGAAGGGATGGGGCATTTGGGTCTGGATCTGTTGGGAGGAATGGGGCCTCTGGGTGTGGATATGGATGGAGGGATGGGGCATCTGAGAATGCATTGGGAGAGAGGGATGGGGTGTCTGGGTGTGGATCTGGTGGGAGGGATGGGGCGCCTTTGTGCAGATCTGGTCGGAGGGATGGGGTGTCTGGGTGTGGATCTGGTGGCAGGGATGAGGCATCTGGGTGTGGATCTGGTAGGGTATGGGCATCTGGGTGTTGATCTGGATGGAGGGATGGGGCTTCTGGGTTTGCATCTGGAGAGAGGGATGAGGCGTCTGGGTGTGGATCTGGTGGGAGGGATGGGGCATTTGGGTCTGGATCTGTTGGGAGGGGTGGGGCATCTGGGTGTGGATCTGGAGGTAGAAATGGGGCATCTGGGTGTGTGTCTGGTGTGATGGATGGGCTGTCTGGGTGCAGATCTGGTGTGAGGGATGGGGCGCCTGTGTGGATCTGGTGGGAAGGATGGGGTGTCTGGGTGTGAATCTGGTGGGAGGGATGGGACATCTGGCTGTGGATCTGGTAGGAGGAATAGGGCATCTGGTTGTGGATGTGGTGGGAGGGATGGGGCATCTGGGGATAAATCTGGATGGAGGGATGGGCATCTGGGTGTGCATCTGGAGGGAGAAATGGGGCATCTGGGTGTGTGTCTGTAGAGCTGGATTGGCTGTCTGGGTGCAGATCTGGTGGGAGGGATGGGGCGCCTTTGTGCGGACCTGGTCGGAGGGATGAGGCGTCTGGGTGTGGATGTGGTAGGGGATGGGCATCTGGGTGTTGATCTGGATGGAGGGATGGGGCTTCTGGGTTTGCATCTGGAGAGAGGGATGGGTCTTCTGGGCGTGTGTCTGGAGGGAGGATTGGGGCATCTGAGTGTGGATCTGTTGGGAGGGATGGGGCATCTGGGTGTGCATCTGGAGTGGGAGATGGGCCTTTTGGCTGCACATCTAGAGGTAGGGAAGGGGGCATCTGTGTATGGGTCTGGAGAGAACAGGGGCATCTAGGTGTGAATCTGGATCGAGGGATGTGGCATCTGGGTGTTGGTCTAGTGGGAGGGATGGGGCATCTGGGCATGGAACTGGTGGGAGGGATCGGGCATCTGGGTGTGAATCTGGATGGATGGGCCATCTGCATCTGGAGGTAGGGACGGGGCATACGGGGCTGTGTCTGGAGATAGGGACGGGGCATCTGCGTGTAGATATGGTGGGAGGGACGGGGTGTCTGGGTGTGTATCTGATGGGAAGGATGGGGTGTCTGACTGCAGATCTGGTGGAAGGTATAGGGCATCTGCGTGCAGATTTGGTGGGTGGAATGGGGAATCTGCGTGTGTGTCTGGTGGGAGGAATGGGGCATCTGGATGTGGATCTGGTGGGAGCGATGGGGAATCTGGTGGTGGATATGGATGGAGGGATGGGGCATCTGGGTGTCCATCTGGAGGTAGAAATGGGGCTTTTGGGTGTGTGTCTGGAGTGATTTATGGGCTGTCTGGGTGCAGATCTGGTGTGAGGGATGGGGCATCTGAGTGTGGATCTGGTAGGAGGAATAGAACATCTGGCTGTGGATGTGGTGGGAGGGATGGGGCATCTGGGGATAGATCTGGATGGAGGGATGGGCATCTGGGTGTGCATCTGGTGGGAGGAATGGTGCATCTGGGTGTGGATCTGGTGGGAGGGATGGGGTATATGGGGGTGGATATGGATGGAGGGATGGGGCATCTGGGTGTCCATCTGGAGGTAGAAATGGGGCATCTGGGTGTGTGTCTGGAGTGATGGATGGGCTGTCTGGGTGCAGATCTCGTGGGAGGGATGGGGTGTCTGAGTGTGGATCTGGTGGGAGGGATGGGCCATCTGGGTGTGGATCTGGTAGGAGGAATAAGGCATCTGGCTGTGGATGTGGTGGGAGGAATGGGGCATCTGGGGATAGATCTGGATGGAGGGATGGGCATCTGGGTGTGCATCTGGAGGGAGAAATGGAGCATCTGGGTGTGTGTCTGGAGAGCTGGATTGGCTGTTTGGGTGCAGATCTGGTGGGAGGGATGGGGCGCCTTTGTGCGGATCTGGTTAAGGGATGAGGCATCTGGGTGTGGATGTGGTAGGGGATGGGCATCTGGGTGTTGATCTGGATGGAGGGATGGGGCTTCTGGGTTTGCATCTGGAGAGAGGGATGGGGCATCTGGGTGCGGATCTGGTGGAAGGGATGGGGCATTTGGGTCTGGATCTGTTGGGAGGGGTCGGGCATCTGGGTGTGGATCTGGAGGTAGAAATGGGGCATCTGGGTGTGTGCCTGGTGTGATGGATGGGCTGTCTGGGTGCAGATCTGGTGTGAGAGATGGGGCGCCTGTGTGGATCTGGTGGGAGGGATGGGGCATCTGGGTGTCATTCTGGTGGGAGGGATGGGACATCTGGCTGTGGATCTGGTAGGAGGAATAGGGCATCTGGTTGTGGATGTGGTGGGAGGGATGGGGCATCTGGGGATAGATCTGGATGGAGGGATGGGCATCTGGGTGTGCATGTGGAGGGAGGAATGGGGCATCTGGGTGTGTGTCTGTAGAGCTGGATTGGCTGTCTGGGTGCAGATCTGGTGGGAGGGATGAGGTGCCTTTGCGCGGACCTGGTCGGAGGGATGAGGCGTCTGGGTGTGGATGTGGTAGGGGATGGGCATCTGGGTGTTGATCTGGATGGAGGGATGGGCTTCTGGGTTTGCATCTGGAGAGAGGGATGGGGCGTCTGGGGGTGGATCTGGTGGGAGGGATGGGGCATTTGGGTCTGGATCTGTTGGGAGGGATGGGGCATCTGGGTGCGTATCTGGAGTGAGAGATGGGCCTTCTGGATGCACATTTAGAGGTAGGGAAAGGGGCATCTGTGTATGGGTCTGGAGAGGG
This sequence comes from Ambystoma mexicanum, assembly GCF_040938575.1. Classification (NCBI taxonomy): domain Eukaryota; kingdom Metazoa; phylum Chordata; class Amphibia; order Caudata; family Ambystomatidae; genus Ambystoma; species Ambystoma mexicanum. Next base: position 1,348,634,835 of record NC_090930.1, read on the forward strand.
CAGGGGCATCTAGGTGTGAATCTGGATCGAGGGATGTGGCATCTGGGTGTGGCTCTAGTGGGAGGGATGGGGCATCTGGGCATGGAACCGGTGGGAGGGATGGGGCATCTGGGTGTGAATCTGGATGGATGGGGCATCTGCATCTGGAGATAGGGACGGGGCATCTGGGGCTGTGTCTGGAGATAGGAACGGGACATCTGTGTGTGGATCTGCTGGCAGGGACGGGGTGCCTTGGTGTGGATCTGATGGGTGGGATGGGGCATCGGGGGTGGATCTGGATGGAGGGACGGGCATCTGGGTGTGCATCTGGAGGGAGAAATGGGGCATATGGGTGTGTGTCTGGAGAGATGGATTGTCTGTCTGCAGATCTGGTGGGAGGGATGGGGCGCCTTTGTGCGGATCTGGTCGGAGGGATGGTCTGTCTGGGTGTGGATCTGGTGGCAGGGATGAGGCATCTGGGTGTGGATCTGGTAGGGTATGGGCATCTGGGTGTTGATCTGGATGGAGGGACGGGGCTTCTGGGTTTGCACCTGGAGAGAGGGATGGGGCATCTGGGTGTGGATCTGGTAGGAGGAATAGGGCATCTTGCTGTGGATGTGGTGGGAGCATGGGGCATCTGGGGTTAGAACTGGATGGAGGGATGGGCATCTGGGTGTGCATCTAGAGGGAGAAATGGGGCATCTGGGTGTGTGTCTGGAGATCTCGATTGGCTTTCTGGGTGCAGATCTGGTGGGAGGGATGGAGCGCCTTTGTGCGGATCTGGTTGGAGGGATGAGACGTCTGGGTGTGGATGTGGTAGGGGATGGGCATCTGGGTGTTGATCTGGATAGAGGGATGGGCATCTGGGTGTGCATCTGGAGGGAGAAATGGGGCATCTGGGTGTGTGTCTGGAGATCTCGATTGGCCTTCTGGGTGCAGATCTGGTGGGATGGATGGGGCGCCTTTGTGCAGATCTGGTTGGAGGGATGAGGCATCTGGGTGTGGATGTGGTAGGGGATGGGCATCTGGGTGTTGATCTGGATGGAAGGAGAGGGCTTCTGGGTTTGCATCTGGAGAGAGGGATGGGGCATCTGGTTGTGGCTCTGGTGGATGGGATGGGGCATTTGGGTCTGGATCTGTTGGGAGGGATGGGGCATCTGGGTGTGGATATGGATGGAGGGATGGGGCATCTGGGTATGCATCGGGAGGGAGGGGTGGGGCTTCTGGGCGTGTGTCTGGAGGGAGGATTGGGGCATGTGTGTGTGGATCTGGTGAGAGCCATGGGGCATCTGGGTGCAGATCTGGTGAGAGGGATAGGGTATCTGGGTGTGGATCTGGAGGGAGGAATGGGGCATCTAGGTGTTGATCTGGTGGGTGGGATGGGGCATCTGGGTGAAGAGCTGGTCAGTGGGACTGTGCATTTGGGTGCGGATCTGGTGGGAGGTATGGGGCATCTGGTTGCAGATCTGGTGGGAGGGATGGAGTGTCTGGGTGCGGATATGGTGGGTGGGATGGGGCATCCGTGTGCAGATCTCGTGGGAGGGATGCAGCATCTGGGTGTGGATCTAGTTGGAGTGATGGGGCACTTAGGCATGGATCTGGTGGGAGGAATGGGGCATCTGGGTGTGAATCTGGATGGATGGGGCATCTGCATCTGGAGGGAGGGATGGGGCGTTGGGGGCAGTGTGTCTGGCGAGAGGGACAGGGCATCTGTGTGTGGGTCTGGTGGGAGGGATGGGGTGTCTGGGTTGGGATCTGATGGGACGGATGGGGCGTCTGGATGCAGATTTCGTGGGATGCATAGGGCATCTGGTTGCGGGTTTGGTGGGTGGAATGGGGCGTCTGGGTGCGTGTCTGCTGGGAGGAATGGGGCACCTGGCTGTAGATCTAGTGGGAGGGATGGGCATCTGGGGGTGCATGTGGATGGAGGGATGGGCATCGGGGTGTGCATCTGAAGGGAGAAATGGGCGTCTGGTTGTGTGTCTCGACAGATGGATTGGCTGTCTGGGTGCAGATCTGGTGGTAGGGATTGAGCCCCTTTGTGCGGATCTGGTCGGAGGGGTGGTTTGTCTGGGTGTGGATCTGGTGGGAGGGATGGGGCATCTGGTTGTGGATCTGGTAGGGGATGGGCATCTGGGTGTTGATCTAGATGGAGGGATGGGGCTTCTGGGTTTGCATCTGGAGAGAGGGTGGGGCGTCTGGGTGTGGATCTGGTGGGAGGGATGGTGCATTTGGGTGTGGATCTGTTGGGAGGGATGGGGCATCTGGGTGTGGATCTGGATGGAGGGATGGGGCATCTGGATATGGTTCGGGAGGGGGGGATGGGGCTTCTGGGTCTGTGTCTGGAGGGAGGATATGGGCGTCTGAGTGTGGATCTGGTGGGAGGGATAGGGCATCTGGGTGCGTATATGGAGAGAGAGATGGGCCTTATCGATGCACATCTAGAGGTAGGGAAAGGGGCTTCTGTGTATGGGTCTGGAGAGGGCAGGGGCATCTAGGTGTTTTTTGGTGTGTCTGTCGAGAGGGACGGGGCATCTGTGTGGGGGTCTGGTGGGAGGGATGGGGTGTCTGGGTGTGGATCTGATGGGACGGATGGGGCGTCTGGATGCAGATTTGGTGGGAGGCATAGGGCATCTGGTTGCGGGTTTGGTGGGTGGAATGGGCCGTCTGGGTGCGTGTCTGCTGGGAGGAATGGGGCATCTGGCTGTAGATCTAGTGGGAGGGATGGGCATCTGGGGGTGCATGTGGATGGAGGGATGGGCATCGGGGTGTGCATCTGAACGGAGAAATGGGCATCTGGTTGTGTGTCTCGACAGATGGATTGGCTGTCTGGGTGCAGATCTGGTGGGAGGGATTGTGCGCCTTTGTGCGGATCTGGTCGGAGGGATGGGCTGTCTGGGTGTGGATCTGGTGGGAGGGATGGGGCTTCTGGGTGTGGATCTGGTAGGGGATGTGCATCTGGGTGTTGATCTAGATGGAGGGATGGGGCTTCTGGGTTTGAATCTGGAAAGAGGGATGGGGCATCTGGGTGTGGATCTGGTGGGAGGGATGGGGCATTTGGGTGTGGATCTGTTGGGAGGGATGGGGCATCTGGGTGTGGATCTGGATGGAGGGATGGGTGTTATTAAAGATTTCTTAATTGTGGGTAATTTTCTTTCCATGTGGCAACCCCTAAACTTTTTGCTGTTGTTTTCACCCTGATCTAGACTTTGCCAGAGAAGTGCAGCCTTCTGCCGCACTCCTCTGGGCTTTCACTCCATTTTTACAGGGAAACTGACATGCCCTTAAGACAGTCAGTACCGGGACACCTTGTTTTCCATAGTTTCTTTATCATGTTGCAGCTTTTGCGCAACATGGCACAAGAGGTCACTGTAAGCTACGTTACTGCTCTCTTGAGTCTCTAGTTTTCTACAGACCCTAGATACTCTCTTTGGATTGTAAATGAACGGTGCAAGTGAGTCACAGACGGGATTAGTGGCAGCAATCGTTTCTTGTGTTTTTGAGCTCCTTTTGGCGTTTAAGCACGTTTCTCGCGAACAGCCCAAAATGGTGGCCTGGCTTCCAAAATGGCCAGACCACGAGGCTCTTTGTCCTGTCCGCTAACCGTCTTGCCACCTTCACCTCCCCCAGATTGAGCCGACCCGGGGCCTTCCTTATTTGGGCATGTACTTTCCCGCGAAACACAGATGCTTTCGCGGGCTTCTACAGGCCTTGTGTGTGCCTCCACGGTGGGGGCTGGGATGTCTGGTCCCAATACACATCCTGGGCGCCAGAGAGTCTAGGGTGGTGTGAATGGCTGGGACCCCGTGGTCCGTGATAGGTCCACATATGGTGTGAGTGTTTTATGAGTGGATCTCCCATTGGGTCCCCTCCGTTTTGGCGCGAAGGGAACCGTGGATAAGTGGGGGCTGAAAACCCACTACAAGGTCGATCTCCTGAGTTCTCATGAACAAAGGAATACAGGAGCCAAGGATCCTGCAACCACGAGGCTGAACCGAGGAATCGCTGGTGACCCGCTGAAGGACTGCTCCTCTGCACTGCTGTCGTTTTGTGAAAGCCTTTCTACTTCTGATCGAACGAGAAGGCCTGTACTGGTACTTCGACCCCTTGGAATAGTGGGAACAACTATTCTCGGCATCTTCACCATCTCCTGCACGTAAGCCTTCGGAAGTGTCTCTGGGCCATCCAGCAGACTGACCAGCCTACCCAAGAGTCTTGCTCTGTAACCGCCGTCAGTTTGTGTTGTATTACAAGTCCTTGTCACTCTCACACGATTCGCACACTTGGCATTCCCATGTCTGAAGTGAGTAGTGTACATTTGGCTGAAATACACACGGCCGCTCCGTTGCCCTGCTGTGGTAACAAACTGTGCGGGTTCACTGCATTTGGGACATCCTCAACTCAACTTCTGCTGCTGCGGAATCTACACAACGTCGAGATGTCACCTGCTCGTATCTGAACCTGCCAACACTGAAACTGACGCGGAGAAGCCTGGGTCTGCTTGCATCGGGGACCGGTGAGTAGCATCGCTAGGAACTGGTCGCCTTCCTGCAGGAGCCCATAGCTTTTCCCCTCTGAGTCTAACAGCACACCTTTCCGTACTCGCGCTCTGCTTCTGCCCACAGTGGAGGCTGCGTTTGAGTCGCAGAGCTCTGTTCATCTTCATTTGTTCACCGAACTAAACTGCCTGATTCCCTCGAAGAGACTCCCCTTTTTGCCCGTTGGCACCAGCGTGTGCGGGTACTTTTGAGCACAAGGCTCCACTCTTGGTAGGGCTTGGACTTCCTTTTAGTTAGGTGCCTCTGAAGGAGGACTGGGTCTAATTATTATTCGCAATGCCTGTTTTCCTCCCCATCTAGGTGGTCTACACATTTCGTGCGTCTAACTCGTTAGACTCGTTTGTATTTGTATATATATTGTATTGGTTTGGTATGTGTTGGTTTACTTGAGTTTTATTGTGATTTCTCGCTACGGTCAATGTTACAAAGGCCTTGTAATAAATGTGTATATATTTTTAATATAACACCTGCTTGGAGTAATTTGGAAGTGTCCTTGCTTTGTGTGCTCATTGCGGGCTTTCAGTCACCCTCACCCCTCTTGAGACCTAGTCTTGTCCGCCGCGATCGCTACCCTGATTGGTCTGGCTTGTCCAGAGGTTACCCTGTTCCAAGAAACTAGGCTGGCCTTCTGAACCTCTGCCCCTCCAGGACAGAGTTCAGAAATCCATCTTAACAAATTGGTGTACAGCGGTGGGATACGACTGAAGGTATCCAGTGTTGCACACGAGCGAAGGCATTTCAGGTTTTTCCTACCAGGACACGTAGTGAATTGTCGTAGTATAACTTTTAAAAGGCCATCGTCCAATCTAACAGTATGGAAAAAATACCTTGTTAACTTTAAATGCTTCTAAATCCGAAACATTGAAAAAGATGTGTGCGGAGAGAGGTGTCTCCTCTCAAGGCACCAAAATGGATATGATCCAAAGCATCGTGGCGTGGCAAGAAGCGCAGCTTGACGCTATAACTTCTGAGGACAGTGCGGAAGGAGGTGGGGCTGCTCTCACTGGTAGAACCGACGGTTCTACCGCTGCACTGGCCCACCGCGACCACGAGGAAAGGGAGGATGAGATGTCTAATGTTTCCTCTGCCAGTGTCGATGGGGAGGCCATGTTTGAATTCAAGAAGCAAGAGCTGCTGTTTAGGCAGAAGGAGCTTGATTTCAACATAACCAAACTAAGAATCGAACAGGCCGAAAAACAGAAAGACAGGGATCACCAGTTGGAACTGGCCAAGCTTCAGGTTGCAAATGGATCCAAGGGTCCTGGACATTGGTCTGGGGCCTCCTCTCATCCACGGTTTCCAAAAGATCTGCTCAGTGTGTATGAGGAAAAGAATGACATTATGGACTGGCTGAATGCGTTTGAGTATGCATGCGAAGTTCAACAAGTTGACAATGCTGATAAGATTGCCTGGTTACTCAGCAGACTGCCCCATTCTGGCTGTAGTGCCATTATGGAAATGTCGAAGGCTGAGCGAGCGGATTTCGCAATGTTAAAGCAAACTCTCATGTTAAAGTTTGGAAAGACTCCTGCCCAATATTTAAAACTATTCCGAGAGTATATGAAACAAGAAGGTGGTACTTGGGTATCTTATGTAACCGAATCCTTAAAAAACTTGACTGGCTGGGTCGAAGGTTATAAGGTTTCTACCTTTGAAGGCATGATAAGTCTTGTCATGCTGGAACATATTTTTGCATCTTCTTTCCCGGAGCTTACGCAGCATTAAGCTGATTCGAAGGAGATAGATCCTAAGAAGCTTGCCGTTGCCGCAGATTTATGGGTGTCACATTGAGTGTCCCATAATGACAAAACTCATCCTGGTAAGCAGGAGGAAGGGCAAAAGTCCAAAGATAAGGAGGGTGGAGAATCTGATAAATCTTCTTCTCAAAAGGGCCACAAAAAGAAAAATAAGGGTAAGACACAAGAGAACTCACAGGGCAGTGGAGGTCAGCCTCCGAAACAGAACTCTGGTTACAGTAAGCCTCCCTATGTAAACAGACCCAATGGATCTTGTTTTGCTTGTGGAGCAACTGACCACGTGAAGGGGGATCCCCGGTGTAAGGATGAACCTTTGGGGGTCCACTCCGCTAATCTGGCCTTCTCCTCCTACGAGGAAGAAGAGATTACAGGAGCATCCTTCTCCTCAGACTCCTTCCCCAGCGGGATAGAAGCTGAGGTAGTTTTAGTTTCCCTGGGTTCCTGGGAGCCTAAAGTCACAGAGGCTTATGCTAGGATTCCAGATAATACCAAGCACTACTTTAAAGACAGTGTGCTGATCAATGGAGTGGATACTCCAGCTCTTAGGGATAGTGGGTGCAGTCGAACTGTAGTGGATTCTACTTTGGTAGACTCAGAGGAAGTTGCCAGAGCTACTCTGATGCCCACTAAGTTGGCTGACGGCCCACCTCGCATGTTTCCAGTAATACCTGTAAATCTTACTTTAAATGGTACAGCAGTCAGGATTCCAGTGAGCATTCAACGTCCCAGGAAAGGTCTTGTTAGGCAATGATCTCAGAGCTTTAGGGCTCGTAGGAGACACTGCCGACAGACCCTGCACCCGGTCTCAAACACGGGCAGCATTGTCCAAGACCAATACGCCGCCCCAGCCGAAGGGGAAACCCAAGGTGAAAGGAGTAAGCAAGTCAAGATGAGGGAAATAGGGCATTCCCCCGAACTCGCCTACCACTGCGGTGGAGGAAGTTGGTCAATCGCCCGGGCCTGACGAGGAGGTGGCGATGCCTGAAGTATTTGACCCCAAAGACCATCCGGTACTAAAAGACTTGTTAGTAGAAGGTGGTCCTGACAGGGAAGAATTCAGTAAAGGCCAACGTGAGTGCCCATCTCTGGAAGGCCTAAGGAGACAGGCCTGCTCCCAGCTTGAGGGTGAATCTCCTGGGACGCATCGGATTTATTGGGAAGGAGGACTCCTGTATAGTGAGCCCACAGAGTCTACAAAAGGAGACCACAGGAGGTTGGTGGTTCCCCTTGCTGTAAGACCCTTCCTCCTGCAGTTGGCGCATGAAGTACCCCTTGCTGGTCACCTTCATATTAAGAGGACCAAGCAAAGGTTATCCATGCACTTCTCCTGGCCCAAGATGGGGGTGCAAATAGAAAGTCACTGCAGGAGTTGTGCCTCCTGCCAGTTATCTGGTAAAAGTGGCTCAACAATCCAAGCTCCATTGGTACCACTCCCAGTTGAGGGAATACCATTCGAAAGGGTAGGGATCGACATTGTTGGTCCCCTTGACCCGCAGACATCCTCAGGCAATAGGTTTATCTTGGTGCTAGTCGACTATGCTACCAGATATCCTGAGGCCATCCCATTGAAAACTGTGGGCCTCATTACACGGATGGCGGTGGACCAAGGTGCTATTAACACCTTGGTCCATGTCGGTAAAATACCGGCACCGCCTTGGTGGAAAGGGGAATTACCGCCCTATTCCAAGGTTGGTGGGGTGGTAATTCCCCCTTCCCCCATTGCCCTTCCCCATTCCCATTTTTCCCCCATAGGGCTCTATGGGAATGGGGAAGGCGCTAATTACGGTGCCGCAAATTGCGGTACCGTAATTAGCTCCCTGGTCCCTTTGCGGGTTGGTTTTTAACGCCTGCAAAAAGCAGGCGTTAAATTCCCCAACCCGCAAAGGGACCTCGTAGTAAGGCGGTAAGGATTTATCGGTACCGGTAAAATACCGGTACCGGTAAACCCTTACCGCCTACCGTGTAATGAGGCCCTGTAACTGCCAAGTCAGTTGCAAAAGCGTTACTTGGCATCTTTACTAGGGTTGGCTTCCCTAAAGAGGTTGTGTCTGACAGAGGCAGCAACTTTATGTCAAAGTATATGCAGGCTATGTGGAAAGAATGTGGGGTCACCTACAAGTTCTCTTCTGCATACCACCCCCAGACCAATGGTCTGGTGGAACGTTTCAACAGAACGTTAAAAAGCATGATTGGGGCTCTGGAAGAACCTCACAGAAGGAAATGGGATCTTCTTTTACCATGCTTACTGTTTGCCTACCGAGAGGTACCACAGGAGGGTGTTGGCTTCAGCCCCTTCGAACGTCTGTTCGATCATCCTGTACGGGGACCCTTAGCCATAGTCAAAGAGGGATGGGAGATGCCCACTCCCCCTGTTACTACCAACATAGTAGATTATGCGCTGGGGCTGAGAAAACGGATGGTACTTCTGATGGGCTTGGCTAGTGATAAATTGAAGGCAGTACAAGCGCTGGTGAAACATTGGTACGACCAGAAAGCTTCCCTCATCAACTTTACACCTGGTCAGCAAGTCCTGATCATGAATCCCATAAGGCCTTGAGCTTTACAGGACAAATGGTCAGGCCCTTACACAGTGGTGGAGCCCCTGGGTGAGGTTAACTATTTAGGGGACCTTGGAAGGCCTGGACAGGATCCAAAAGTGTTCCACGTAAATAGGCTGAAGGCTTTCGTCCCAAGAGTCGAAATTGCAGCACTGCTACTGGCTTCAGATGTTGAGGAAGAGGAGTCTGAACCTCTCCCCGACCTGTTCCAAAGCGGTCCTTCAGATAGCTCCTTTGAGGGTGTCCGAGTGGCCCCTCACCCGAATTCTAATCAGCAGGCTGAGGTGAAAAGTTTGCTTAGGCAGTTTTCCCCCCTGTTTTCACAGTCGCCTGTTTGAAACCTTGGTGCAAACATAACATAGACACAGGAGACAGTGTACCTACCAAAAGTAGGGGATACAGGATGTCAGACAAAGTACGGTCTTACATTAAGACCAAGGTCAACAAGATGTTAGACCTTGGGGTGATTGAACCCTCTAGTAGTCCTTGGTCCAGCCCGGTGGTTTCGGTTCCAAAGGCAGGCACTTTTGAATTGAGGTTCTGCGTGGATTACAGGGCTCTGAATGCTGTCACCAAGACAGATGCACACCCCTTGCCTCGATCAGATGAGCTGGTGGATACCTTGGGTGCCTCCAAGTACCTCAGCACGTTTGACCTCACTGCTGGCTATTAGCAAATAGCTTTAGCAGAACATGCCAAGGAGAAGACAGCGTTTTCTACTCCAGACGGTCTTTACCAATTCAGGGTAATGCCGTTTGGGTTGAAAAATGCACCTGCCACTTTCTAGAGGCTTGTAAATCATGTGTTGAATGGGTTGGACGAATTCTGTCTTGCATATCTGGATGATATAGCAGTTTTCAGTGCCACCTGGGAAGACCATGTGAAACACCTCGGGATTGTGCTCCAGGCTCTTCAGAAAGCACACTTGACCATAAAGGCTACTGAATACCAGATTGGACAAGGCTCAGTGGTTTACCTTGGACATGAAGTAGGTGGAGGGATGATACAGCCTCTTCCCAGTAAAGTACAAGCAGAATAAGACTGGCCTACCCCCACTACACAGACCCAAGTGAGAGCCTTCTTAGGACTCACAGGGTATTACCGCAACTTCATGGCAGACTATGGCACCATAGCTGCCCCTCTGACTGCCCTCACTACTCCGAAGAAACCCAAGAAGGTAACTTGAACCGACGAGTGTGAGAAGGTCTTCAACGGCTTAAAAGAATCCTTGTGCCAGGCCCCTGTCTTCAGGGCCCCTGATTATCAAAGACCTTTTATTGTGCAGACGGACGCCTCTGACACTGGGATAGGAGCTGTACTATCGCAAGTAGATGAGAAGGGTAAGGAACACCCTGTTGGTTTTATTAGTCGCCACCTTAAGGACAGAGAGCTCAGATGGTCCACAGTGGAGAAAGAATGTTTCTCTGTTGTGTGGGCCCTACGGAAGCTGAGGCCCTACCTCTATGGGACCCACTTCACTGTGCAAACTGACCATAAGCCCTTAAAGTGGCTGATGAACATGAAGGGGGAGAATCCAAAGTTGCTTAGGTGGGCCATAAGTCTACAAGGCTTCGACTTCACTATTGAGCATAGGCCAGGTGTCCAACATATGCTGATGGGTTGTCCAGAATGTTTAACCGACCTGAACACGAGACTCATCCAGGGGTGGATTAGTTCCCCCTGTCCATAGTCTGGGAGGGGCGAGTGTTAGGAAAGATTTCTTAATTGTGGGTAATTTTCCTTCCATGTGGCAACCCCTAAACTTTTTGCTGTTGTTTTCACCCTGATCTAGACTTTGCCAGAGAAGTGCAGCCTTCTGCGCACTCCTCTGGGCTTTCGCTCCATTCTTACGGGGAAACTGACATGCCCTTAAGACAGTCAGTACCGGGAAACGTTGATTTTCCGTAGTTTCGTTATCATGTTGCAGCTTTCGCGCAACATGGCACAAGAGGGAACTGTAAGCAGCGCTGGACTGGGAACTAAAAGAGGCCCTGGAAATAATTACTGGGGACCAAAAGAGGCCCTGGAAATAAAGTTCAAAGTGGCCCCATATGACACATTTTCAGCAAGCCCAATGCTTTCCCTATGAGAAAAAGTGGAAATACCACAGAAAAGAGGCCCAGGGTGCAGAGGCCCACCAGGAAATCTCCAGAGTTCCCTATAGGCCAGTCCACCCCTGACTATAAGCTAAGTTACTGCTCTCTTGGGTCTCTAGTCTTCTACAGGCCCTATATGCTCTCTTTGGATTGTAAATGAACGGTCCAAGTGAGTCATGGACGGGATTGATGGCATCGATCGTTTCTTGTGTTTTTGAGCTCCTTTTGGCGTTTAAGCGCGTTTCTCGCGCTTAGCCCAAAATGGTGGCCTGGCTTCCAAAATGGCCAGACCACGAGGCTCTTTGTCCTGTCCGCTGACCGTCTTGCCCCCTTCACCTCCCCCAGGTCGAGCCGACCCGGGGCCTTCCTTATTTGGGCATGTACTTTCCCACGAAACACAGATGCTTTTGCAGGCTTCTACAGGCCTTGTGTGTGCCTCCAGGATGGGGGCTGGGATGTCTGGTCCCAATACACATCCTGGGCGCCAGAGAGTCTAGGGTGGTGTGAATGCCTGGGACCCCCGTGGTCCGTGATAGGTCCACATATGGTGTGAGTGTTTTATGAGCGGATCTCCCATTGGGTCCCCTCCTTTTTGGCGCGAAGGGAACCGTGGATAAGAGGGGGATGAAAACGCCACTACGGGTCGATCTCCTGAGTTCTCACGAACAAAGGAATACAGGTGCCAAGTATCCTGCAACCACGAGGCTAAACCGAGGAATCGCTGGTGACCCGCTGAAGGACTGCTCCTCTGCACTGCTGTCGCTTTGTGAAACCCTTTCTACCTCTGATCAAACGAGAAGGCCTGTACTGGTACTCCGACCCCTTGGAATAGTGGGAACAACTATTCTCGGCATCTTCACCATCTCCTGCACGTAAGCCTTCGGAAGTGTCTCTGGGCCATCCAGCAGACTGACCAGCCTACCCAGGAGTCTTGCTCTGTAACCGCCGTCAGGTTGTGTTGTATTACGAGTCCTTGTCACTCTCACACGATTCGTACACTTGGCATTCCCAGGTCTGAAGTGAGTAGTGTACATTTGGCTGAAATACACACGGCCGCTCCGTTACTCTGCTGTGGTAACAAACTGTGCGGGTTCACTGCGTTTGGGACATCCTCAACTCAACTTCTGCTGCTGCGGAATCTACACGACGCCGAGACGTCCCCTGCTCATATCTAAACCTACCTGCACTGAAACTGACGTGGAGAAGCCTGGGTCTGCTTGCATTGGGGACCGGTGAGTAGCATCGCTAGGAACTGGTCGCCCTCCTGCAGGAGCCCATAGCTTTTCCCCGCTGTGTCTAACAGCACGCCTTTCCGTACTCGCGCTCTGCTTCTGCCCACAGTGGAGGCTGCGCTTGAGTTGCGGAGCTCTGTTCATCTTCATTTGTTCACTAAACTGCCTAATTCCCTCGAAGAGTCTCCCCTTTTTGCCCGTTGGCACCAGCGTGTGCAGGTACTTTTGAGCACAAGGCTCCACTCTTGGTAGGGCTTGGACTTCCTTTTAGTTAGGTGCCTCTGAAGGCGGACTGGGTCTAATTATTATTCGCACTGCCTGTTTTCCTCCCCATCTAGGTGGTCTACACATTTCGTGCGTCTAACTCGTTAGACTCGTTTGTATTTGTATATATATTGTATTGGTTTGATATGTGTTGGTTTACTTGAGTTTTATTGTGATTTTTCGCTACGGTCAATGTTACAAAGGCCTTGTAATAAATGTGTATATATTTTTAATATAACACCTGCTTTGAGTAATTTGTAAGTGTCCTTGATTTGTGTCTCATTGCGGACTTTCAGTCACCCTCACCCCTCTTGAGACCTAGTCTTGACCGCCGCGATCGCTACCCTGATTGGTCTGGCTTGTCCAGAGGTTACCCTGTTCCAAGAAACTAGGCTGTCCTTCTGAACCTCTGCCCCTCCAGGACAGAGTTCAGAAATCCATCTTAACAATGGGCATCTGGGTATGCTTCGGGAGGAAGGGATGGGGCTTCTGGGCGTGTGTCTGGAGGGACGATATGGGCGTCTGAGTTTGGATCTGGTGGGAGAGATAGGGCATCTGGGTGCGTATATGGAGAGAGAGATGGGCCTTCTAGATGCACATCTAGAGGTAGGGAAAGGGGCTTCTGTGTATGGGTCTGAAGAGGGCAGGGGCATTGTTAGGCAGAAACCTGTGCAGTTCCCTTAGGGACCACTGCAAAAATGTTTAAGACTACAGGTGTTGGCAGTAAACCCAATTGGTAGCAGTCTGTACCACCCAGATTTACCTGGTAGCTGTGGCTGAGCAGTCAGTCTTCTCTCAAGAAGAGTTAGGCAGTATATAGAGTATACACATTAGGTACAAAAATACAGTAGCACAAGCAAACACTGACCAGAGCTTTGGTATAAAAGTATATAATTATTTATTTAAAAACACACTTGTAAAAAATACACTGGCACTAATATGTCAAGCAAGTTCAAACACAGTCATTAGAAATATATATACCTCCCTGATTAATTATTTGACAAGTGTTAGGAAAAGAACACCACTGATTATCAAATACAGAGGTGAACGCTTAACCAAGATGGCACTCCAATAATTATTTAAAAAGGGAGGGAAAAGGCAGAATTAGAAAAGCACACAATACCAACGCTTTTAAAAAGAACCACAGCAAGTCAAGAAAAGCAGAGTCTACTGTAGAGCAAGAAAGTTCATAGGCCAGGCCCACTCTTGGAGAGAGCAAGGCGGAATGTGCCCAAGATCACACAGTTGAAGTACACTTTAAAAGTCTTTGCAGATAGTTCAAAAGGAGTTGGATCAGTTCAGAAAAGTTAGTTAACAGGTCCCAGGTCACCCCAGGATAGAGAGTCAAGGATTTACGGGACACCTTGAGCAGTCTATTGCAAGGGAGACTAGGCGGGACACAGTCCCTGAAATGGTAAGAAAGCTCCAGTTGGGGAAGTTGTTCCTGGCATTGGGTGCAAGTCAGCGCTTCTTCCAGGGGAAGAGAAGATCTCGAAGTGGAGGAAAGCTGGAGGTCATTGCACTGCCAGGGAAGAAACCAGTCGCGGGAGTTTCCCAGTTAAAATGTACTACCCTTTTATTCGCGGTAGTGGTGAAGCGTGGCTATCCGGCCGCCGGGATGCTTGGCACGGGCGGTTCGACCACAAGACGATCCAGGAAGGCGAAAAGAGGGCGAACTGGTTAAACCCGGCAGTTCAAAGGAAGAAGACTCTCCAGGAAGAAGATCTTCTCTGTCGCTGGGAAGTGGTGAGTGGGTTCAGCAGGGCTCCACCGGTGGTGTCGTCATTGCAGGTCGGCTCAACTTCTCCCTCTTCAGATTCTTTAGGTCCTGTGGCGACTTCTGAAGTTCCAGTCCCCAAAGCCCTGCTTTTATGCAGAAAACCCCCATTCACCAGTCCTAGCTGTCACTCGAACTTGCTAAGTGGTGAGCCGGGTGGCTCACCACTGGGCCAATCAAACAAGAGTGCGACTTGAGTTGCCGAGGCAACTCAGTCCAGGGTGCTTATTCCCCATTCCCACACATCCTGTAAACCCAGACAGAGTGGCACCACTTTTGGAGGCTTCTGTGCAGAAGCCCGCCAAAAGTGGAACAAAGGGCTCGACTTGGGTTGAAGTTACAGAGGCGAACACAAAAGCCATTTTAAAACCGAGTCCTGGCAAAAAGACCCAACCGGGGAATAAATATTAAATAAATAACCCGGCGGTATCTTTAACATTGCACCAAAAAAGTGGTGCGTTTAAAATGAATGGGAAAATCCCATAGGAAATATTCTGGTGGAATATTTCGCGTGGTAACCACTGCCACCAGCCAGAAACTCGACGAGGGGGGACTGCACAGTGCCCCCTCGAAAAACAGACCCAGGGGCAATCTAATTACTCCTACCAGTACTTCCACAATATGATGGTTTGTACTGGTTTTGGTCACAATTTAAGACTAGTGAAGTCAATGGTGACTTTACATGCCCTCGGAGACAGTAGTCAGTCCCAGGGTAGGGAGTCTATGTTTGGGGGTCACTATGACACCCCTGTGTTACTGCACTGAGGTTGCTGTGTAACACACATCCCAAAAACACATGAAGCCCTATGGAGTAAAAGACCCCATAGCCCATAAAACACATTACAAAGTCAAAGGACATTCTCAAATCATGCCTAACAGTGGGAGAAAAAAAGTAAACCCCAAAAATCCAGCAAAGCTGCTGGGGGACTCACTAGGTTTGGGAAATTAGCCTATACAGGGAATTCTCCCTAACAGGCATCTAGGTGTGAATCTGGATCGATGGATGTGGTATCTGGGTGTGGCTCTAGTGGGAGGGATGGGGCATCTGGGCATGGAACTGGTGGGAGGGATGGGGCATCTGGGTGCAAATCTGGATGGGTGGGGTAGATGGGGCATCTGCATCTGGAGATAGGGATGGGGCATCTGGGGCTGTGTCTGGAGATAGGGACGGGGCATCTGTGTGGATCTGCTAGGAGGGACGGGGTGTCTGGGTGTGGATCTGATGGGAGGGTTGGGGAATCTGCTGGTGGATCTGGATGGAGGGATGGGCATCTGGGTGTGCATCTGGAGCGAGAAATGGGGCATATGGGTTTGTGTCTGGAGTGATGGATGTGGCATCTGGGTGTGGGTTTAGTGGAAGGGATGGGGCATCTGGGCATGGAACTGGTGGGAGAGATCGGGCATCTGGGTGTGAATCTGGATGGATGGGGCATCTGCATCTGGAGGTAGGGACGGGGCATATCGGGCTGTGTCTGGAGATAGGGACGGGGCATCTGCGTGTGGATATGGTGGGAGGGACGGGGTGTCTGGGTGTGTATCTGATGGGAAGGATGGGATGTCTGAGTGCAGATCTGGTGGACGGTATAGGGCATCTGCGTGCAGATTTGGTGGGTGGAATGGGGAATCTGCGTGTGTCTCTGGTGGGAGGAATGGGGCATCTGGGTGTGGATCTGGTGGGAGGGATGGGGAATCTGGTGGTGGATATGGATGGAGGGATGGGGCATCTGGGTGTCCATCTGGAGGTAGAAATGGGGCTTCTGGGTGTGTGTCTGGAGTGATTGATGGGCTGTCTGGGTGCAGATCTGGTGTGAGGGATGGGGCATCTGAGTGTGGATCTGGTAGGAGGAATAGAGCATCTGGCTGTGAATGTGGTGGGAGGGATGGGGCATCTGGGTGTGCATCTGGTGGGTGGAATGGTGCATCTGGGTGTGGATCTGGTGGGAGGGATGGGGTATCTGGGGGTGGATATGGATGGAGGGATGGGGCATCTGGGTGTCCATCTGAAGGTAGAAATGGGGCATCTGGGTGTGTGTCTGGAGTGATGGATGGGCTGTCTGGGTGCAGATCTGGTGTGAGGGATGGGGCACCTGTGTGGATCTGGTGGGAGGGATGGGGCGTCTGAATGTGGATCTGGTGGGAGGGATGGGGCATCTGGGTGTGGATCTGGTAGGAGGAATAAGGCATCTGGCTGTGGATGTGGTGGGAGGGATGGGGCATCTGGGGATAGATCTGGATGGAGGGATGGGCATCTGGGTGTGCATCTGGAGGGAGAAATGGGGCATCTGGGTGTGTGTCTGGAGAGCTGGATTGGCTGTTTCGGTGCGGATCTGGTTGAGGGATGAGGCATCTGGGTGTGGATGTGGTAGGGGATGGGCATCTGGGTGTTGATCTGGATGGAGGGATGGGGCTTCTGGGTTTGCATCTGGAGAGAGGGATGGGGCGTCTGGGTGCGGATCTGGTGGAAGGGATGGGGCATTTGGGTCTGGATCTGTTGGGAGGAATGGGGCCTCTGGGTGTGGATATGGATGGAGGGATGGGGCATCTGAGTATGTATCGGGAGAGAGGGATTGGGGTGTCTGGGTGTGGATCTGGTGGGAGGGATGGGGCGCCTTTGTGCAGATCTGGTCGGAGGGATGGGGTGTCTGGGTGTGGATCTGGTGGCAGGGATGAGGCATCTGGGTGTGGATCTGGTAGGGTATGGGCATCTGGGTGTTGATCTGGATGGAGGGATGGGGCTTCTGGGTTTGCATCTGGAGAGAGGGGTGAGGCGTCTGGGTGTGGATCTGGTGGGAGGGATGGGGCATTTGGGTCTGGATCTGTTGGGAGGGGTGGGGCATCTGGGTGTGGATCTGGAGGTAGAAATGGGGCATCTGGGTGTGTGTCTGGTGTGATGGATGGGCTGTCTGGGTGCAGATCTGGTGTGAGGGATGGGGCGCCTGTGTGGATCAGGTGGGAAGGATGGGGTGTCTGGGTGTGAATCTGGTGGGAGGGATGGGACATCTGGCTGTGGATCTGGTAGGAGGAATAGGGCATCTGGTTGTGGATGTGGTGGGAGGGATGGGGCATCTGGGGATAGATCTGGATGGAGGGATGGGCATCTGGGTGTGCATCTGGAGGGAGAAATGGGGCATCTGGGTGTGTGTCTGTAGAGCTGGATTGGCTGTCTGGGTGCAGATCTGGTGGGAGGGATGGGGCGCCTTTGTGCGGACCTGGTCGGAGGGATGAGGCGTCTGGGTGTGGATGTGGTAGGGGATGGGCATCTGGGTGTTGATCTGGATGGAGGGATGGGGCTTCTGGGTTTGCATCTGGAGAGAGGGATGGGTCTTCTGGGCGTGTGTCTGGAGGGAGGATTGGGGCATCTGAATGTGGATCTGTTGGGAGGGATGGGGCATCTGGGTGTGCATCTGGAGTGGGAGATGGGCCTTTTGGGTGCACATCTAGAGGTAGGGAAGGGGCATCTGTGTATGGGTCTGGAGAGAACAGGGGCATCTAGGTGTGAATCTGGATCGAGGGATGTGACATCTGGGTGTTGGTCTAGTGGGAGGGATGGGGCATCTGGGCATGGAACTGGTGGGAGGGATCGGTCATCTGGGTGTGAATCTGGATGGATGGGCCATCTGCATCTGGAGGTAGGGACGGGGCATACGGGGCTGTGTCTGGAGATAGGGACGGGGCATCTGCATGTAGATATGGTGGGAGGGACGGGGTGTCTGGGTGTGTATCTGATGGGAAGGATGGGGTGTCTGACTGCAGATCTGGTGGAAGGTATAGGGCATCTGCGTGCAGATTTGGTGGGTGGAATGGGGAATCTGCGTGTGTGTCTGGTGGGAGGAATGGGGCTTCTGGATGTGGATCTGGTGGGAGCGATGGGGAATCTGGTGGTGGATATGGATGGAGGGATGGGGCATCTGGGTGTCCATCTGGAGGTAGAAATGGGGCTTTTGGGTGTGTGTTTGGAGTGATTTATGGGCTGTCTGGGTGCAGATCTGGTGTGAGGGATGGGGCATCTGAGTGTGGATCAGGTGGGAGGGATGGGGCATTTGGGTCTGGATCTGTTGGGAGGGGTCGGGCATCTGGGTGTGGATCTGGAGGTAGAAATGGGGCATCTGGGTGTGTGCCTGGTGTGATGGATGGGCTGTCTGGGTGCAGATCTGGTGTGAGAGATGGGGCGCCTGTGTGGATCTGGTGGGAGGGATGGGGCATCTGGGTGTCATTCTGGTGGGAGGGATGGGACATCTGGCTGTGGATCTGGTAGGAGGAATAGGGCATCTGGTTGTGGATGTGGTGGGAGGGATGGGGCATCTGGGGATAGATCTGGATGGAGGGATGGGCATCTGGGTGTGCATCTGGAGGGAGAAATGGGGCATCTGGGTGTGTGTCTGTAGAGCTGGATTGTCTGTCTGGGTGCAGATCTGGTGGGAGGGATGAGGTGCCTTTGCGCGGACCTGGTCGGAGGGATGAGGCGTCTGGGTGTGGATGTGGTAGGGGATGGGCATCTGGGTGTTGATCTGGATGGAGGGAGGGGGCTTCTGGGTTTGCATCTGGAGAGAGGGATGGGGCGTCTGGGGGTGGATCTGGTGGGAGGGATGGGGCATTTGGGTCTGGATCTGTTGGGAGGGATGGGGCATCTGGGTGCGTATCTGGAGTGAGAGATGGGCCTTCTGGATGCACATTTAGAGGTAGGGAAAGGGACATCTGTGTATGGGTCTGGAGAGGGCAGGGGCATCTAGGTGTGAATCTGGATCGAGGGATGTGGCATCTGGGTGTGGCTCTAGTGGGAGGGATGGGGCATCTGGGCATGGAACCGGTGGGAGGGATGGGGCATCTGGGTGTGAATCTGGATGGATGGGGCATCTGCATCTGGAGATAGGGACGGGGCATCTGGGGCGGTGTCTGGAGATAGGAACGGGACATCTGTGTGTGGATCTGCTGGCAGGGACGGGGTGCCTTGGTGTGGATCTGATGGGTGGGATGGGGCATCGGGGGTGGATCTGGATGGAGGGACGGGCATCTGGATGTGCATCTGGAGGGAGAAATGGGGCATATGGGTGTGTGTCTGGAGAGATGGATTGTCTGTCTGCAGATCTGGTGGGAGGGATGGGGCGCCTTTGTGCGGATCTGGTCGGAGGGATGGTGTGTCTGGGTGTGGATCTGGTGGCAGGGATGAGGCATCTGGGTGTGGATCTGGTAGGGTATGGGCATCTGGGTGTTGATCTGGATGGAGGGACGGGGCTTCTGGGTTTGCACCTGGAGAGAGGGATGGGGCATCTGGGTGTGGATCTGGTAGGAGGAATAGGGCATCTTGCTGTGGATATGGTGGGAGCATGGGGCATCTGGGGTTAGAACTGGATGGAGGGATGGGCATCTGGGTGTGCATCTAGAGGGAGAAATGGGGCATCTGGGTGTGTGTCTGGAGATCTCGATTGGCTTTCTGGGTGCAGATCTGGTGGGAGGGATGGGGCGCCTTTGTGCAGATCTGGTTGGAGGGATGAGACGTCTGGGTGTGGATGTGGTAGGGGATGGCCATCTGGGTGTTGATCTGGATAGAGGGATGGGCATCTGGGTGTGCATCTGGAGGGAGAAATGGGGCATCTGGGGGTGGATCTGGTGGGAGGAATAGGGCATCTTGCTGTGGATGTGGTGGGAGCATGGGGCATCTGGGGTTAGAACTGGATGGAGGGATGGGCATCTGGGTGTGCATCTAGAGGGAGAAATGGGGCATCTGGGTGTGTGTCTGGAGATCTCGATTGGCCTTCTGGGTGCAGATCTGGTGGGATGGATGGGGCGCCTTTGTGCAGATCTGGTTGGAGGGGTGAGGCATCTGGGTGTGGATGTGGTAGGGGATGGGCATCTGGGTGTTGATCTGGATGGAGGGATGGGGCTTCTGGGTTTGCATCTGGAGAGAGGGATGGGGCATCTGGGGGTGGATCTGGTGGGTGGGATGGGGCATTTGGGTCTGGATCTGTTGGGAGGGATGGGGCATCTGGGTGCGTATCTGGAGTGAGAGATGGGCCTTCTGGATGCACATTTAGAGGTAGGGAAAGGGGCATCTGTGTATGGGTCTGGAGAGGGCAGGGGCATCTAGGTGTGAATCTGGATCGAGGGATGTGGCATCTGGGTGTGGCTCTAGTGGGAGGGATGGGGCATCTGGGCATGGAACCGGTGGGAGGGATGGGGCATCTGGGTGTGAATCTGGATGGATGGGGCATCTGCATCTGGAGATAGGGACGGGACATCTGGGGCTGTGTCTGGAGATAGGAACGGGACATCTGTGTGTGGATCTGCTGGCAGGGACGGGGTGCCTTGGTGTGGATCTGATGGGTGGGATGGGGCATCGGGGGTGGATCTGGATGGAGGGACGGGCATCTGGGTGTGCATCTGGAGGGAGAAATGGGGCATATGGGTGTGTGTCTGGAGAGATGGATTGTCTGTCTGCAGATCTGGTGGGAGGGATGGGGCGCCTTTGTGCGGATCTGGTCGGAGGGATGGTGTGTCTGGGTGTGGATCTGGTGGCAGGGATGAGGCATCTGGGTGTGGATCTGGTAGGGGGAATAGAGCATCTGGCTGTGAATGTGGTGGGAGGGATGGGGCATCTGGGGATAGATCTGGATGGAGGGATGGGCATCTGGGTGTGCATCTGGTGGGTGGAATGGTGCATCTGGGTGTGGATCTGGTGGGAGGGATGGGGTATCTGGGGGTGGATATGGATGGAGGGATGGGGCATCTGGGTGTCCATCTGAAGGTAGAAATGGGGCATCTGGGTGTGTGTCTGGAGTGATGGATGGGCTGTCTGGGTGCAGATCTGGTGTGAGGGATGGGGCACCTGTGTGGATCTGGTGGGGGGGGTGGGGCGTCTGAGTGTGGATCTGGTGGGAGGGATGGGGCATCTGGGTGTGGATCTGGTAGGAGGAATAAGGCATCTGGCTGTGGATGTGGTGGGAGGGATGGGGCATCTGGGGATAGATCTGGATGGAGGGATGGGCATCTGGGTGTGCATCTGGAGGGAGAAATGGGGCATCTGGGTGTGTGTCTGGAGAGCTGGATTGGCTGTTTCGGTGCAGATCTGGTGGGAGGGATGGGGCGCCTTTGTGCGGATCTGGTTGAGGGATGAGGCATCTGGGTGTGGATGTGGTAGGGGATGTGCATCTGGGTGTTGATCTGGATGGAGGGATGGGGCTTCTGGGTTTGCATCTGGAGAGAGGGATGGGGCGTCTGGGTGCGGATCTGGTGGAAGGGATGGGGCATTTGGGTCTGGATCTGTTGGGAGGAATGGGGCCTCTGGGTGTGGATATGGATGGAGGGATGGGGCATCTGAGAATGCATTGGGAGAGAGGGATGGGGTGTCTGGGTGTGGATCTGGTGGGAGGGATGGGGCGCCTTTGTGCAGATCTGGTCGGAGGGATGGGGTGTCTGGGTGTGGATCTGGTGGCAGGGATGAGGCATCTGGGTGTGGATCTGGTAGGGTATGGGCATCTGGGTGTTGATCTGGATGGAGGGATGGGGCTTCTGGGTTTGCATCTGGAGAGAGGGATGAGGCGTCTGGGTGTGGATCTGGTGGGAGGGATGGGGCATTTGGGTCTGGATCTGTTGGGAGGGGTGGGGCATCTGGGTGTGGATCTGGAGGTAGAAATGGGGCATCTGGGTGTGTGTCTGGTGTGATGGATGGGCTGTCTGGGTGCAGATCTGGTGTGAGGGATGGGGCGCCTGTGTGGATCTGGTGGGAAGGATGGGGTGTCTGGGTGTGAATCTGGTGGGAGGGATGGGACATCTGGCTGTGGATCTGGTAGGAGGAATAGGGCATCTGGTTGTGGATGTGGTGGGAGGGATGGGGCATCTGGGGATAAATCTGGATGGAGGGATGGGCATCTGGGTGTGCATCTGGAGGGAGAAATGGGGCATCTGGGTGTGTGTCTGTAGAGCTGGATTGGCTGTCTGGGTGCAGATCTGGTGGGAGGGATGGGGCGCCTTTGTGCGGACCTGGTCGGAGGGATGAGGCGTCTGGGTGTGGATGTGGTAGGGGATGGGCATCTGGGTGTTGATCTGGATGGAGGGATGGGGCTTCTGGGTTTGCATCTGGAGAGAGGGATGGGTCTTCTGGGCGTGTGTCTGGAGGGAGGATTGGGGCATCTGAGTGTGGATCTGTTGGGAGGGATGGGGCATCTGGGTGTGCATCTGGAGTGGGAGATGGGCCTTTTGGCTGCACATCTAGAGGTAGGGAAGGGGGCATCTGTGTATGGGTCTGGAGAGAACAGGGGCATCTAGGTGTGAATCTGGATCGAGGGATGTGGCATCTGGGTGTTGGTCTAGTGGGAGGGATGGGGCATCTGGGCATGGAACTGGTGGGAGGGATCGGGCATCTGGGTGTGAATCTGGATGGATGGGCCATCTGCATCTGGAGGTAGGGACGGGGCATACGGGGCTGTGTCTGGAGATAGGGACGGGGCATCTGCGTGTAGATATGGTGGGAGGGACGGGGTGTCTGGGTGTGTATCTGATGGGAAGGATGGGGTGTCTGACTGCAGATCTGGTGGAAGGTATAGGGCATCTGCGTGCAGATTTGGTGGGTGGAATGGGGAATCTGCGTGTGTGTCTGGTGGGAGGAATGGGGCATCTGGATGTGGATCTGGTGGGAGCGATGGGGAATCTGGTGGTGGATATGGATGGAGGGATGGGGCATCTGGGTGTCCATCTGGAGGTAGAAATGGGGCTTTTGGGTGTGTGTCTGGAGTGATTTATGGGCTGTCTGGGTGCAGATCTGGTGTGAGGGATGGGGCATCTGAGTGTGGATCTGGTAGGAGGAATAGAACATCTGGCTGTGGATGTGGTGGGAGGGATGGGGCATCTGGGGATAGATCTGGATGGAGGGATGGGCATCTGGGTGTGCATCTGGTGGGAGGAATGGTGCATCTGGGTGTGGATCTGGTGGGAGGGATGGGGTATATGGGGGTGGATATGGATGGAGGGATGGGGCATCTGGGTGTCCATCTGGAGGTAGAAATGGGGCATCTGGGTGTGTGTCTGGAGTGATGGATGGGCTGTCTGGGTGCAGATCTCGTGGGAGGGATGGGGTGTCTGAGTGTGGATCTGGTGGGAGGGATGGGCCATCTGGGTGTGGATCTGGTAGGAGGAATAAGGCATCTGGCTGTGGATGTGGTGGGAGGAATGGGGCATCTGGGGATAGATCTGGATGGAGGGATGGGCATCTGGGTGTGCATCTGGAGGGAGAAATGGAGCATCTGGGTGTGTTTCTGGAGAGCTGGATTGGCTGTTTGGGTGCAGATCTGGTGGGAGGGATGGGGCGCCTTTGTGCGGATCTGGTTAAGGGATGAGGCATCTGGGTGTGGATGTGGTAGGGGATGGGCATCTGGGTGTTGATCTGGATGGAGGGATGGGGCTTCTGGGTTTGCATCTGGAGAGAAGGATGGGGCATCTGGGTGCGGATCTGGTGGAAGGGATGGGGCATTTGGGTCTGGATCTGTTGGGAGGGGTCGGGCATCTGGGTGTGGATCTGGAGGTAGAAATGGGGCATCTGGGTGTGTGCCTGGTGTGATGGATGGGCTGTCTGGGTGCAGATCTGGTGTGAGAGATGGGGCGCCTGTGTGGATCTGGTGGGAGGGATGGGGCATCTGGGTGTCATTCTGGTGGGAGGGATGGGACATCTGGCTGTGGATCTGGTAGGAGGAATAGGGCATCTGGTTGTGGATGTGGTGGGAGGGATGGGGCATCTGGGGATAGATCTGGATGGAGGGATGGGCATCTGGGTGTGCATGTGGAGGGAGGAATGGGGCATCTGGGTGTGTGTCTGTAGAGCTGGATTGGCTGTCTGGGTGCAGATCTGGTGGGAGGGATGAGGTGCCTTTGCGCGGACCTGGTCGGAGGGATGAGGCGTCTGGGTGTGGATGTGGTAGGGGATGGGCATCTGGGTGTTGATCTGGATGGAGGGATGGGCTTCTGGGTTTGCATCTGGAGAGAGGGATGGGGCGTCTGGGGGTGGATCTGGTGGGAGGGATGGGGCATTTGGGTCTGGATCTGTTGGGAGGGATGGGGCATCTGGGTGCGTATCTGGAGTGAGAGATGGGCCTTCTGGATGCACATTTAGAGGTAGGGAAAGGGGCATCTGTGTATGGGTCTGGAGAGGGCAGGGGCATCTAGGTGTGAATCTGGATCGAGGGATGTGGCATCTGGGTGTGGCTCTAGTGGGAGGGATGGGGCATCTGGGCATGGAACCGGTGGGAGGGATGGGGCATCTGGGTGTGAATCTGGATGGATGGGGCATCTGCATCTGGAGATAGGGACGGGGCATCTGGGGCTGTGTCTGGAGATAGGAACGGGACATCTGTGTGTGGATCTGCTGGCAGGGACGGGGTGCCTTGGTGTGGATCTGATGGGTGGGATGGGGCATCGGGGGTGGATCTGGATGGAGGGACGGGCATCTGGGTGTGCATCTGGAGGGAGAAATGGGGCATATGGGTGTGTGTCTGGAGAGATGGATTGTCTGTCTGCAGATCTGGTGGGAGGGATGGGGCGCCTTTGTGCGGATCTGGTCGGAGGGATGGTGTGTCTGGGTGTGGATCTGGTGGCAGGGATGAGGCATCTGGGTGTGGATCTGGTAGGGTATGGGCATCTGGGTGTTGATCTGGATGGAGGGACGGGGCTTCTGGGTTTGCACCTGGAGAGAGGGATGGGGCATCTGGGTGTGGATCTGGTAGGAGGAATAGGGCATCTTGCTGTGGATGTGGTGGGAGCATGGGGCATCTGGGGTTAGAACTGGATGGAGGGATGGGCATCTGGGTGTGCATCTAGAGGGAGAAATGGGGCATCTGGGTGTGTGTCTGGAGATCTCGATTGGCTTTCTGGGTGCAGATCTGGTGGGAGGGATGGAGCGCCTTTGTGCGGATCTGGTTGGAGGGATGAGACGTCTGGGTGTGGATGTGGTAGGGGATGGGCATCTGGGTGTTGATCTGGATAGAGGGATGGGCATCTGGGTGTGCATCTGGAGGGAGAAATGGGGCATCTGGGTGTGTGTCTGGAGATCTCGATTGGCCTTCTGGGTGCAGATCTGGTGGGATGGATGGGGCGCCTTTGTGCAGATCTGGTTGGAGGGATGAGGCATCTGGGTGTGGATGTGGTAGGGGATGGGCATCTGGGTGTTGATCTGGATGGAAGGAGAGGGCTTCTGGGTTTGCATCTGGAGAGAGGGATGGGGCATCTGGTTGTGGCTCTGGTGGATGGGATGGGGCATTTGGGTCTGGATCTGTTGGGAGGGATGGGGCATCTGGGTGTGGATATGGATGGAGGGATGGGGCATCTGGGTATGCATCGGGAGGGAGGGGTGGGGCTTCTGGGCGTGTGTCTGGAGGGAGGATTGGGGCATGTGTGTGTGGATCTGGTGAGAGCCATGGGGCATCTGGGTGCAGATCTGGTGAGAGGGATAGGGTATCTGGGTGTGGATCTGGAGGGAGGAATGGGGCATCTAGGTGTTGATCTGGTGGGTGGGATGGGGCATCTGGGTGAAGAGCTGGTCAGTGGGACTGTGCATTTGGGTGCGGATCTGGTGGGAGGTATGGGGCATCTGGTTGCAGATCTGGTGGGAGGGATGGAGTGTCTGGGTGCGGATATGGTGGGTGGGATGGGGCATCCGTGTGCAGATCTCGTGGGAGGGATGCAGCATCTGGGTGTGGATCTAGTTGGAGTGATGGGGCACTTAGGCATGGATCTGGTGGGAGGAATGGGGCATCTGGGTGTGAATCTGGATGGATGGGGCATCTGCATCTGGAGGGAGGGATGGGGCGTTGGGGGCAGTGTGTCTGGCGAGAGGGACAGGGCATCTGTGTGTGGGTCTGGTGGGAGGGATGGGGTGTCTGGGTTGGGATCTGATGGGACGGATGGGGCGTCTGGATGCAGATTTCGTGGGATGCATAGGGCATCTGGTTGCGGGTTTGGTGGGTGGAATGGGGCGTCTGGGTGCGTGTCTGCTGGGAGGAATGGGGCACCTGGCTGTAGATCTAGTGGGAGGGATGGGCATCTGGGGGTGCATGTGGATGGAGGGATGGGCATCGGGGTGTGCATCTGAAGGGAGAAATGGGCGTCTGGTTGTGTGTCTCGACAGATGGATTGGCTGTCTGGGTGCAGATCTGGTGGTAGGGATTGAGCCCCTTTGTGCGGATCTGGTCGGAGGGGTGGTTTGTCTGGGTGTGGATCTGGTGGGAGGGATGGGGCATCTGGTTGTGGATCTGGTAGGGGATGGGCATCTGGGTGTTGATCTAGATGGAGGGATGGGGCTTCTGGGTTTGCATCTGGAGAGAGGGTGGGGCGTCTGGGTGTGGATCTGGTGGGAGGGATGGTGCATTTGGGTGTGGATCTGTTGGGAGGGATGGGGCATCTGGGTGTGGATCTGGATGGAGGGATGGGGCATCTGGATATGGTTCGGGAGGGGGGGATGGGGCTTCTGGGTCTGTGTCTGGAGGGAGGATATGGGCGTCTGAGTGTGGATCTGGTGGGAGGGATAGGGCATCTGGGTGCGTATATGGAGAGAGAGATGGGCCTTATCGATGCACATCTAGAGGTAGGGAAAGGGGCTTCTGTGTATGGGTCTGGAGAGGGCAGGGGCATCTAGGTGTTTTTTGGTGTGTCTGTCGAGAGGGACGGGGCATCTGTGTGGGGGTCTGGTGGGAGGGATGGGGTGTCTGGGTGTGGATCTGATGGGACGGATGGGGCGTCTGGATGCAGATTTGGTGGGAGGCATAGGGCATCTGGTTGCGGGTTTGGTGGGTGGAATGGGCCGTCTGGGTGCGTGTCTGCTGGGAGGAATGGGGCATCTGGCTGTAGATCTAGTGGGAGGGATGGGCATCTGGGGGTGCATGTGGATGGAGGGATGGGCATCGGGGTGTGCATCTGAACGGAGAAATGGGCATCTGGTTGTGTGTCTCGACAGATGGATTGGCTGTCTGGGTGCAGATCTGGTGGGAGGGATTGTGCGCCTTTGTGCGGATCTGGTCGGAGGGATGGGCTGTCTGGGTGTGGATCTGGTGGGAGGGATGGGGCTTCTGGGTGTGGATCTGGTAGGGGATGTGCATCTGGGTGTTGATCTAGATGGAGGGATGGGGCTTCTGGGTTTGAATCTGGAAAGAGGGATGGGGCATCTGGGTGTGGATCTGGTGGGAGGGATGGGGCATTTGGGTGTGGATCTGTTGGGAGGGATGGGGCATCTGGGTGTGGATCTGGATGGAGGGATGGGTGTTATTAAAGATTTCTTAATTGTGGGTAATTTTCTTTCCATGTGGCAACCCCTAAACTTTTTGCTGTTGTTTTCACCCTGATCTAGACTTTGCCAGAGAAGTGCAGCCTTCTGCCGCACTCCTCTGGGCTTTCACTCCATTTTTACAGGGAAACTGACATGCCCTTAAGACAGTCAGTACCGGGACACCTTGTTTTCCATAGTTTCTTTATCATGTTGCAGCTTTTGCGCAACATGGCACAAGAGGTCACTGTAAGCTACGTTACTGCTCTCTTGAGTCTCTAGTTTTCTACAGACCCTAGATACTCTCTTTGGATTGTAAATGAACGGTGCAAGTGAGTCACAGACGGGATTAGTGGCAGCAATCGTTTCTTGTGTTTTTGAGCTCCTTTTGGCGTTTAAGCACGTTTCTCGCGAACAGCCCAAAATGGTGGCCTGGCTTCCAAAATGGCCAGACCACGAGGCTCTTTGTCCTGTCCGCTAACCGTCTTGCCACCTTCACCTCCCCCAGATTGAGCCGACCCGGGGCCTTCCTTATTTGGGCATGTACTTTCCCGCGAAACACAGATGCTTTCGCGGGCTTCTACAGGCCTTGTGTGTGCCTCCACGGTGGGGGCTGGGATGTCTGGTCCCAATACACATCCTGGGCGCCAGAGAGTCTAGGGTGGTGTGAATGGCTGGGACCCCGTGGTCCGTGATAGGTCCACATATGGTGTGAGTGTTTTATGAGTGGATCTCCCATTGGGTCCCCTCCGTTTTGGCGCGAAGGGAACCGTGGATAAGTGGGGGCTGAAAACCCACTACAAGGTCGATCTCCTGAGTTCTCATGAACAAAGGAATACAGGAGCCAAGGATCCTGCAACCACGAGGCTGAACCGAGGAATCGCTGGTGACCCGCTGAAGGACTGCTCCTCTGCACTGCTGTCGTTTTGTGAAAGCCTTTCTACTTCTGATCGAACGAGAAGGCCTGTACTGGTACTTCGACCCCTTGGAATAGTGGGAACAACTATTCTCGGCATCTTCACCATCTCCTGCACGTAAGCCTTCGGAAGTGTCTCTGGGCCATCCAGCAGACTGACCAGCCTACCCAAGAGTCTTGCTCTGTAACCGCCGTCAGTTTGTGTTGTATTACAAGTCCTTGTCACTCTCACACGATTCGCACACTTGGCATTCCCATGTCTGAAGTGAGTAGTGTACATTTGGCTGAAATACACACGGCCGCTCCGTTGCCCTGCTGTGGTAACAAACTGTGCGGGTTCACTGCATTTGGGACATCCTCAACTCAACTTCTGCTGCTGCGGAATCTACACAACGTCGAGATGTCACCTGCTCGTATCTGAACCTGCCAACACTGAAACTGACGCGGAGAAGCCTGGGTCTGCTTGCATCGGGGACCGGTGAGTAGCATCGCTAGGAACTGGTCGCCTTCCTGCAGGAGCCCATAGCTTTTCCCCTCTGAGTCTAACAGCACACCTTTCCGTACTCGCGCTCTGCTTCTGCCCACAGTGGAGGCTGCGTTTGAGTCGCAGAGCTCTGTTCATCTTCATTTGTTCACCGAACTAAACTGCCTGATTCCCTCGAAGAGACTCCCCTTTTTGCCCGTTGGCACCAGCGTGTGCGGGTACTTTTGAGCACAAGGCTCCACTCTTGGTAGGGCTTGGACTTCCTTTTAGTTAGGTGCCTCTGAAGGAGGACTGGGTCTAATTATTATTCGCAATGCCTGTTTTCCTCCCCATCTAGGTGGTCTACACATTTCGTGCGTCTAACTCGTTAGACTCGTTTGTATTTGTATATATATTGTATTGGTTTGGTATGTGTTGGTTTACTTGAGTTTTATTGTGATTTCTCGCTACGGTCAATGTTACAAAGGCCTTGTAATAAATGTGTATATATTTTTAATATAACACCTGCTTGGAGTAATTTGGAAGTGTCCTTGCTTTGTGTGCTCATTGCGGGCTTTCAGTCACCCTCACCCCTCTTGAGACCTAGTCTTGTCCGCCGCGATCGCTACCCTGATTGGTCTGGCTTGTCCAGAGGTTACCCTGTTCCAAGAAACTAGGCTGGCCTTCTGAACCTCTGCCCCTCCAGGACAGAGTTCAGAAATCCATCTTAACAAATTGGTGTACAGCGGTGGGATACGACTGAAGGTATCCAGTGTTGCACACGAGCGAAGGCATTTCAGGTTTTTCCTACCAGGACACGTAGTGAATTGTCGTAGTATAACTTTTAAAAGGCCATCGTCCAATCTAACAGTATGGAAAAAATACCTTGTTAACTTTAAATGCTTCTAAATCCGAAACATTGAAAAAGATGTGTGCGGAGAGAGGTGTCTCCTCTCAAGGCACCAAAATGGATATGATCCAAAGCATCGTGGCGTGGCAAGAAGCGCAGCTTGACGCTATAACTTCTGAGGACAGTGCGGAAGGAGGTGGGGCTGCTCTCACTGGTAGAACCGACGGTTCTACCGCTGCACTGGCCCACCGCGACCACGAGGAAAGGGAGGATGAGATGTCTAATGTTTCCTCTGCCAGTGTCGATGGGGAGGCCATGTTTGAATTCAAGAAGCAAGAGCTGCTGTTTAGGCAGAAGGAGCTTGATTTCAACATAACCAAACTAAGAATCGAACAGGCCGAAAAACAGAAAGACAGGGATCACCAGTTGGAACTGGCCAAGCTTCAGGTTGCAAATGGATCCAAGGGTCCTGGACATTGGTCTGGGGCCTCCTCTCATCCACGGTTTCCAAAAGATCTGCTCAGTGTGTATGAGGAAAAGAATGACATTATGGACTGGCTGAATGCGTTTGAGTATGCATGCGAAGTTCAACAAGTTGACAATGCTGATAAGATTGCCTGGTTACTCAGCAGACTGCCCCATTCTGGCTGTAGTGCCATTATGGAAATGTCGAAGGCTGAGCGAGCGGATTTCGCAATGTTAAAGCAAACTCTCATGTTAAAGTTTGGAAAGACTCCTGCCCAATATTTAAAACTATTCCGAGAGTATATGAAACAAGAAGGTGGTACTTGGGTATCTTATGTAACCGAATCCTTAAAAAACTTGACTGGCTGGGTCGAAGGTTATAAGGTTTCTACCTTTGAAGGCATGATAAGTCTTGTCATGCTGGAACATATTTTTGCATCTTCTTTCCCGGAGCTTACGCAGCATTAAGCTGATTCGAAGGAGATAGATCCTAAGAAGCTTGCCGTTGCCGCAGATTTATGGGTGTCACATTGAGTGTCCCATAATGACAAAACTCATCCTGGTAAGCAGGAGGAAGGGCAAAAGTCCAAAGATAAGGAGGGTGGAGAATCTGATAAATCTTCTTCTCAAAAGGGCCACAAAAAGAAAAATAAGGGTAAGACACAAGAGAACTCACAGGGCAGTGGAGGTCAGCCTCCGAAACAGAACTCTGGTTACAGTAAGCCTCCCTATGTAAACAGACCCAATGGATCTTGTTTTGCTTGTGGAGCAACTGACCACGTGAAGGGGGATCCCCGGTGTAAGGATGAACCTTTGGGGGTCCACTCCGCTAATCTGGCCTTCTCCTCCTACGAGGAAGAAGAGATTACAGGAGCATCCTTCTCCTCAGACTCCTTCCCCAGCGGGATAGAAGCTGAGGTAGTTTTAGTTTCCCTGGGTTCCTGGGAGCCTAAAGTCACAGAGGCTTATGCTAGGATTCCAGATAATACCAAGCACTACTTTAAAGACAGTGTGCTGATCAATGGAGTGGATACTCCAGCTCTTAGGGATAGTGGGTGCAGTCGAACTGTAGTGGATTCTACTTTGGTAGACTCAGAGGAAGTTGCCAGAGCTACTCTGATGCCCACTAAGTTGGCTGACGGCCCACCTCGCATGTTTCCAGTAATACCTGTAAATCTTACTTTAAATGGTACAGCAGTCAGGATTCCAGTGAGCATTCAACGTCCCAGGAAAGGTCTTGTTAGGCAATGATCTCAGAGCTTTAGGGCTCGTAGGAGACACTGCCGACAGACCCTGCACCCGGTCTCAAACACGGGCAGCATTGTCCAAGACCAATACGCCGCCCCAGCCGAAGGGGAAACCCAAGGTGAAAGGAGTAAGCAAGTCAAGATGAGGGAAATAGGGCATTCCCCCGAACTCGCCTACCACTGCGGTGGAGGAAGTTGGTCAATCGCCCGGGCCTGACGAGGAGGTGGCGATGCCTGAAGTATTTGACCCCAAAGACCATCCGGTACTAAAAGACTTGTTAGTAGAAGGTGGTCCTGACAGGGAAGAATTCAGTAAAGGCCAACGTGAGTGCCCATCTCTGGAAGGCCTAAGGAGACAGGCCTGCTCCCAGCTTGAGGGTGAATCTCCTGGGACGCATCGGATTTATTGGGAAGGAGGACTCCTGTATAGTGAGCCCACAGAGTCTACAAAAGGAGACCACAGGAGGTTGGTGGTTCCCCTTGCTGTAAGACCCTTCCTCCTGCAGTTGGCGCATGAAGTACCCCTTGCTGGTCACCTTCATATTAAGAGGACCAAGCAAAGGTTATCCATGCACTTCTCCTGGCCCAAGATGGGGGTGCAAATAGAAAGTCACTGCAGGAGTTGTGCCTCCTGCCAGTTATCTGGTAAAAGTGGCTCAACAATCCAAGCTCCATTGGTACCACTCCCAGTTGAGGGAATACCATTCGAAAGGGTAGGGATCGACATTGTTGGTCCCCTTGACCCGCAGACATCCTCAGGCAATAGGTTTATCTTGGTGCTAGTCGACTATGCTACCAGATATCCTGAGGCCATCCCATTGAAAACTGTGGGCCTCATTACACGGATGGCGGTGGACCAAGGTGCTATTAACACCTTGGTCCATGTCGGTAAAATACCGGCACCGCCTTGGTGGAAAGGGGAATTACCGCCCTATTCCAAGGTTGGTGGGGTGGTAATTCCCCCTTCCCCCATTGCCCTTCCCCATTCCCATTTTTCCCCCATAGGGCTCTATGGGAATGGGGAAGGCGCTAATTACGGTGCCGCAAATTGCGGTACCGTAATTAGCTCCCTGGTCCCTTTGCGGGTTGGTTTTTAACGCCTGCAAAAAGCAGGCGTTAAATTCCCCAACCCGCAAAGGGACC
Organism: Ambystoma mexicanum; assembly: GCF_040938575.1. NCBI lineage: Eukaryota > Metazoa > Chordata > Amphibia > Caudata > Ambystomatidae > Ambystoma > Ambystoma mexicanum. The sequence goes on from NC_090930.1 coordinate 1,348,667,381, forward strand.
TCGTAGTAAGGCGGTAAGGATTTATCGGTACCGGTAAAATACCGGTACCGGTAAACCCTTACCGCCTACCGTGTAATGAGGCCCTGTAACTGCCAAGTCAGTTGCAAAAGCGTTACTTGGCATCTTTACTAGGGTTGGCTTCCCTAAAGAGGTTGTGTCTGACAGAGGCAGCAACTTTATGTCAAAGTATATGCAGGCTATGTGGAAAGAATGTGGGGTCACCTACAAGTTCTCTTCTGCATACCACCCCCAGACCAATGGTCTGGTGGAACGTTTCAACAGAACGTTAAAAAGCATGATTGGGGCTCTGGAAGAACCTCACAGAAGGAAATGGGATCTTCTTTTACCATGCTTACTGTTTGCCTACCGAGAGGTACCACAGGAGGGTGTTGGCTTCAGCCCCTTCGAACGTCTGTTCGATCATCCTGTACGGGGACCCTTAGCCATAGTCAAAGAGGGATGGGAGATGCCCACTCCCCCTGTTACTACCAACATAGTAGATTATGCGCTGGGGCTGAGAAAACGGATGGTACTTCTGATGGGCTTGGCTAGTGATAAATTGAAGGCAGTACAAGCGCTGGTGAAACATTGGTACGACCAGAAAGCTTCCCTCATCAACTTTACACCTGGTCAGCAAGTCCTGATCATGAATCCCATAAGGCCTTGAGCTTTACAGGACAAATGGTCAGGCCCTTACACAGTGGTGGAGCCCCTGGGTGAGGTTAACTATTTAGGGGACCTTGGAAGGCCTGGACAGGATCCAAAAGTGTTCCACGTAAATAGGCTGAAGGCTTTCGTCCCAAGAGTCGAAATTGCAGCACTGCTACTGGCTTCAGATGTTGAGGAAGAGGAGTCTGAACCTCTCCCCGACCTGTTCCAAAGCGGTCCTTCAGATAGCTCCTTTGAGGGTGTCCGAGTGGCCCCTCACCCGAATTCTAATCAGCAGGCTGAGGTGAAAAGTTTGCTTAGGCAGTTTTCCCCCCTGTTTTCACAGTCGCCTGTTTGAAACCTTGGTGCAAACATAACATAGACACAGGAGACAGTGTACCTACCAAAAGTAGGGGATACAGGATGTCAGACAAAGTACGGTCTTACATTAAGACCAAGGTCAACAAGATGTTAGACCTTGGGGTGATTGAACCCTCTAGTAGTCCTTGGTCCAGCCCGGTGGTTTCGGTTCCAAAGGCAGGCACTTTTGAATTGAGGTTCTGCGTGGATTACAGGGCTCTGAATGCTGTCACCAAGACAGATGCACACCCCTTGCCTCGATCAGATGAGCTGGTGGATACCTTGGGTGCCTCCAAGTACCTCAGCACGTTTGACCTCACTGCTGGCTATTAGCAAATAGCTTTAGCAGAACATGCCAAGGAGAAGACAGCGTTTTCTACTCCAGACGGTCTTTACCAATTCAGGGTAATGCCGTTTGGGTTGAAAAATGCACCTGCCACTTTCTAGAGGCTTGTAAATCATGTGTTGAATGGGTTGGACGAATTCTGTCTTGCATATCTGGATGATATAGCAGTTTTCAGTGCCACCTGGGAAGACCATGTGAAACACCTCGGGATTGTGCTCCAGGCTCTTCAGAAAGCACACTTGACCATAAAGGCTACTGAATACCAGATTGGACAAGGCTCAGTGGTTTACCTTGGACATGAAGTAGGTGGAGGGATGATACAGCCTCTTCCCAGTAAAGTACAAGCAGAATAAGACTGGCCTACCCCCACTACACAGACCCAAGTGAGAGCCTTCTTAGGACTCACAGGGTATTACCGCAACTTCATGGCAGACTATGGCACCATAGCTGCCCCTCTGACTGCCCTCACTACTCCGAAGAAACCCAAGAAGGTAACTTGAACCGACGAGTGTGAGAAGGTCTTCAACGGCTTAAAAGAATCCTTGTGCCAGGCCCCTGTCTTCAGGGCCCCTGATTATCAAAGACCTTTTATTGTGCAGACGGACGCCTCTGACACTGGGATAGGAGCTGTACTATCGCAAGTAGATGAGAAGGGTAAGGAACACCCTGTTGGTTTTATTAGTCGCCACCTTAAGGACAGAGAGCTCAGATGGTCCACAGTGGAGAAAGAATGTTTCTCTGTTGTGTGGGCCCTACGGAAGCTGAGGCCCTACCTCTATGGGACCCACTTCACTGTGCAAACTGACCATAAGCCCTTAAAGTGGCTGATGAACATGAAGGGGGAGAATCCAAAGTTGCTTAGGTGGGCCATAAGTCTACAAGGCTTCGACTTCACTATTGAGCATAGGCCAGGTGTCCAACATATGCTGATGGGTTGTCCAGAATGTTTAACCGACCTGAACACGAGACTCATCCAGGGGTGGATTAGTTCCCCCTGTCCATAGTCTGGGAGGGGCGAGTGTTAGGAAAGATTTCTTAATTGTGGGTAATTTTCCTTCCATGTGGCAACCCCTAAACTTTTTGCTGTTGTTTTCACCCTGATCTAGACTTTGCCAGAGAAGTGCAGCCTTCTGCGCACTCCTCTGGGCTTTCGCTCCATTCTTACGGGGAAACTGACATGCCCTTAAGACAGTCAGTACCGGGAAACGTTGATTTTCCGTAGTTTCGTTATCATGTTGCAGCTTTCGCGCAACATGGCACAAGAGGGAACTGTAAGCAGCGCTGGACTGGGAACTAAAAGAGGCCCTGGAAATAATTACTGGGGACCAAAAGAGGCCCTGGAAATAAAGTTCAAAGTGGCCCCATATGACACATTTTCAGCAAGCCCAATGCTTTCCCTATGAGAAAAAGTGGAAATACCACAGAAAAGAGGCCCAGGGTGCAGAGGCCCACCAGGAAATCTCCAGAGTTCCCTATAGGCCAGTCCACCCCTGACTATAAGCTAAGTTACTGCTCTCTTGGGTCTCTAGTCTTCTACAGGCCCTATATGCTCTCTTTGGATTGTAAATGAACGGTCCAAGTGAGTCATGGACGGGATTGATGGCATCGATCGTTTCTTGTGTTTTTGAGCTCCTTTTGGCGTTTAAGCGCGTTTCTCGCGCTTAGCCCAAAATGGTGGCCTGGCTTCCAAAATGGCCAGACCACAAGGCTCTTTGTCCTGTCCGCTGACCGTCTTGCCCCCTTCACCTCCCCCAGGTCGAGCCGACCCGGGGCCTTCCTTATTTGGGCATGTACTTTCCCACGAAACACAGATGCTTTCGCAGGCTTCTACAGGCCTTGTGTGTGCCTCCAGGATGGGGGCTGGGATGTCTGGTCCCAATACACATCCTGGGCGCCAGAGAGTCTAGGGTGGTGTGAATGCCTGGGACCCCCGTGGTCCGTGATAGGTCCACATATGGTGTGAGTGTTTTATGAGCGGATCTCCCATTGGGTCCCCTCCTTTTTACGGGTCGATCTCCTGAGTTCTCACGAACAAAGGAATACAGGTGCCAAGTATCCTGCAACCACGAGGCTAAACCGAGGAATCGCTGGTGACCCGCTGAAGGACTGCTCCTCTGCACTGCTGTCGCTTTGTGAAACCCTTTCTACCTCTGATCAAACGAGAAGGCCTGTACTGGTACTCCGACCCCTTGGAATAGTGGGAACAACTATTCTCGGCATCTTCACCATCTCCTGCACGTAAGCCTTCGGAAGTGTCTCTGGGCCATCCAGCAGACTGACCAGCCTACCCAGGAGTCTTGCTCTGTAACCGCCGTCAGGTTGTGTTGTATTACGAGTCCTTGTCACTCTCACACGATTCGTACACTTGGCATTCCCAGGTCTGAAGTGAGTAGTGTACATTTGGCTGAAATACACACGGCCGCTCCGTTACTCTGCTGTGGTAACAAACTGTGCGGGTTCACTGCGTTTGGGACATCCTCAACTCAACTTCTGCTGCTGCGGAATCTACACGACGCCGAGACGTCCCCTGCTCATATCTGAACCTACCTGCACTGAAACTGACGCGGAGAAGCCTGGGTCTGCTTGCATTGGGGACCGGTGAGTAGCATCGCTAGGAACTGGTCGCCCTCCTGCAGGAGCCCATAGCTTTTCCCCGCTGTGTCTAACAGCACGCCTTTCCGTACTCGCGCTCTGCTTCTGCCCACAGTGGAGGCTGCGCTTGAGTTGCGGAGCTCTGTTCATCTTCATTTGTTCACTAAACTGCCTAATTCCCTCGAAGAGACTCCCCTTTTTGCCCGTTGGCACCAGCGTGTGCAGGTACTTTTGAGCACAAGGCTCCACTCTTGGTAGGGCTTGGACTTCCTTTTAGTTAGGTGCCTCTGAAGGCGGACTGGGTCTAATTATTATTCGCACTGCCTGTTTTCCTCCCCATCTAGGTGGGCTACACATTTCGTGCGTCTAACTCGTTAGACTCGTTTGTATTTGTATATATATTGTATTGGTTTGATATGTGTTGGTTTACTTGAGTTTTATTGTGATTTTTCGCTACGGTCAATGTTACAAAGGCCTTGTAATAAATGTGTATATATTTTTAATATAACACCTGCTTTGAGTAATTTGTAAGTGTCCTTGATTTGTGTCTCATTGCGGACTTTCAGTCACCCTCACCCCTCTTGAGACCTAGTCTTGACCGCCGCGATCGCTACCCTGATTGGTCTGGCTTGTCCAGAGGTTACCCTGTTCCAAGAAACTAGGCTGTCCTTCTGAACCTCTGCCCCTCCAGGACAGAGTTCAGAAATCCATCTTAACAATGGGCATCTGGGTATGCTTCGGGAGGAAGGGATGGGGCTTCTGGGCGTGTGTCTGGAGGGACGATATGGGCGTCTGAGTTTGGATCTGGTGGGAGAGATAGGGCATCTGGGTGCGTATATGGAGAGAGAGATGGGCCTTCTAGATGCACATCTAGAGGTAGGGAAAGGGGCTTCTGTGTATGGGTCTGAAGAGGGCAGGGGCATTGTTAGGCAGAAACCTGTGCAGTTCCCTTAGGGACCACTGCAAAAATGTTTAAGACTACAGGTGTTGGCAGTAAACCCAATTGGTAGCAGTCTGTACCACCCAGATTTACCTGGTAGCTGTGGCTGAGCAGTCAGTCTTCTCTCAAGAAGAGTTAGGCAGTATATAGAGTATACACATTAGGTACAAAAATACAGTAGCACAAGCAAACACTGACCAGAGCTTTGGTATAAAAGTATATAATTATTTATTTAAAAACACACTTGTAAAAAATACACTGGCACTAATATGTCAAGCAAGTTCAAACACAGTCATTAGAAATATATATACCTCCCTGATTAATTATTCGACAAGTGTTAGGAAAAGAACACCACTGATTATCAAATACAGAGGTGAACGCTTAACCAAGATGGCACTCCAATAATTATTTAAAAAGGGAGGGAAAAGGCAGAATTAGAAAAGCACACAATACCAACGCTTTTAAAAAGAACCACAGCAAGTCAAGAAAAGCAGAGTCTACTGTAGAGCAAGAAAGTTCATAGGCCAGGCCCACTCTTGGAGAGAGCAAGGCGGAATGTGCCCAAGATCACACAGTTGAAGTACACTTTAAAAGTCTTTGCAGATAGTTCAAAAGGAGTTGGATCAGTTCAGAAAAGTTAGTTAACAGGTCCCAGGTCACCCCAGGATAGAGAGTCAAGGATTTACGGGACACCTTGAGCAGTCTATTGCAAGGGAGACTAGGCGGGACACAGTCCCTGAAATGGTAAGAAAGCTCCAGTTGGGGAAGTTGTTCCTGGCATTGGGTGCAAGTCGGCGCTTCTTCCAGGGGAAGAGAAGATCTCGAAGTCGAGGAAAGCTGGAGGTCATTGCACTGCCAGGGAAGAAACCAGCCGCGGGAGTTTCCCAGTTAAAATGTACTACCCTTTTATTCGCGGTAGTGGTGAAGCGTGGCTATCCGTCCGCCGGGATGCTTGGCACGGGCGGTTCGACCACAAGACGATCCAGGAAGGCGAAAAGAGGGCGAACTGGTTAAACCCGGCAGTTCAAAGGAAGAAGACTCTCCAGGAAGAAGATCTTCTCTGTCGCTGGGAAGTGGTGAGTCGGTTCAGCAGGGCTCCACCGGTGGTGTCGTCATTGCAGGTCGGCTTAACTTCTCCCTCTTCAGATTCTTTAGGTCCTGTGGCGACTTCTGAAGTTCCAGTCCCCAAAGCCCTGCTTTTATGCAGAAAACCCCCATTCACCAGTCCTAGCTGTCACTCGAACTTGCTAAGTGGTGAGCCGGGTGGCTCACCACTGGGCCAATCAAACAAGAGTGCGACTTGAGTTGCCGAGGCAACTCAGTCCAGGGTGCTTATTCCCCATTCCCACACATCCTGTAAACCCAGACAGAGTGGCACCACTTTTGGAGGCTTCTGTGCAGAAGCCCGCCAAAAGTGGAACAAAGGGCTCGACTTGGGTTGGAGTTACAGAGGCGAACACAAAAGCCATTTTAAAACTGAGTCCTGGCAAAAAGACCCAACCGGGGAATAAATATTAAATAAATAACCCGGCGGTATCTTTAACATTGCACCAAAAAAGTGGTGCGTTTAAAATGAATGGGAAAATCCCATAGGAAATATTCTGGTGGAATATTTCGCGTGGTAACCACTGCCACCAGCCAGAAACTCGACGAGGGGGGACTGCACAGTGCCCCCTCGAAAAACAGACCCAGGGGCAATCTAATTACTCCTACCAGTACTTCCACAATATGATGGTTTGTACTGGTTTTGGTCACAATTTAAGACTAGTAAAGTCAATGGTGACTTTACATGCCCTCGGAGACAGTAGTCAGTCCCAGGGTAGGGAGTCTATGTTTGGGGGTCACTATGACACCCCTGTGTTACTGCACTGAGGTTGCTGTGTAACACACATCCCAAAAACACATGAAGCCCTATGGAGTAAAAGACCCCATAGCCCATAAAACACATTACAAAGTCAAAGGACATTCTCAAATCATGCCTAACAGTGGGAGAAAAAAAGTAAACCCCAAAAATCCAGCAAAGCTGCTGGGGGACTCACTAGGTTTGGGAAATTAGCCTATACAGGGAATTCTCCCTAACAGGCATCTAGGTGTGAATCTGGATCGATGGATGTGGTATCTGGGTGTGGCTCTAGTGGGAGGGATGGGGCATCTGGGCATGGAACTGGTGGGAGGGATGGGGCATCTGGGTGCAAATCTGGATGGGTGGGGTAGATGGGGCATCTGCATCTGGAGATAGGGATGGGGCATCTGGGGCTGTGTCTGGAGATAGGGACGGGGCATCTGTGTGGATCTGCTAGGAGGGACGGGGTGTCTGGGTGTGGATCTGATGGGAGGGTTGGGGAATCTGCTGGTGGATCTGGATGGAGGGATGGGCATCTGGGTGTGCATCTGGAGCGAGAAATGGGGCATATGGGTTTGTGTCTGGAGTGATGGATGTGGCATCTGGGTGTGGGTCTAGTGGAAGGGATGGGGCATCTGGGCATGGAACTGGTGGGAGAGATCGGGCATCTGGGTGTGAATCTGGATGGATGGGGCATCTGCATCTGGAGGTAGGGACGGGGCATATCGGGCTGTGTCTGGAGATAGGGACGGGGCATCTGCGTGTGGATATGGTGGGAGGGACGGGGTGTCTGGGTGTGTATCTGATGGGAAGGATGGGATGTCTGAGTGCAGATCTGGTGGAAGGTATAGGGCATCTGCGTGCAGATTTGGTGGGTGGAATGGGGAATCTGCGTGTGTCTCTGGTGGGAGGAATGGGGCATCTGGGTGTGGATCTGGTGGGAGGGATGGGGAATCTGGTGGTGGATATGGATGGAGGGATGGGGCATCTGGGTGTCCATCTGGAGGTAGAAATGGGGCTTCTGGGTGTGTGTCTGGAGTGATTGATGGGCTGTCTGGGTGCAGATCTGGTGTGAGGGATGGGGCATCTGAGTGTGGATCTGGTAGGAGGAATAGAGCATCTGGCTGTGAATGTGGTGGGAGGGATGGGGCATCTGGGGATAGATCTGGATGGAGGGATGGGCATCTGGGTGTGCATCTGGTGGGTGGAATGGTGCATCTGGGTGTGGATCTGGTGGGAGGGATGGGGTATCTGGGGGTGGATATGGATGGAGGAATGGGGCATCTGGGTGTCCATCTGAAGGTAGAAATGGGGCATCTGGGTGTGTGTCTGGAGTGATGGATGGGCTCTCTGGGTGCAGATCTGGTGTGAGGGATGGGGCACCTGTGTGGATCTGGTGGGAGGGATGGGGCGTCTGAATGTGGATCTGGTGGGAGGGATGGGGCATCTGGGTGTGGATCTGGTAGGAGGAATAAGGCATCTGGCTGTGGATGTGGTGGGAGGGATGGGGCATCTGGGGATAGATCTGGATGGAGGGATGGGCATCTGGGTGTGCATCTGGAGGGAGAAATGGGGCATCTGGGTGTGTGTCTGGAGAGCTGGATTGGCTGTTTCGGTGCAGATCTGGTGGGAGGGATGGGGCGCCTTTGTGCGGATCTGGTTGAGGGATGAGGCATCTGGGTGTGGATGTGGTAGGGGATGGGCATCTGGGTGTTGATCTGGATGGAGGGATGGGGCTTCTGGGTTTGCATCTGGAGAGAGGGATGGGGCGTCTGGGTGCGGATCTGGTGGGAGGGATGGGGCATTTGGGTCTGGATCTGTTGGGAGGAATGGGGCCTCTGGGTATGGATATGGATGGAGGGATGGGGCATCTGAGTATGTATCGGGAGAGAGGGATGGGGTGTCTGGGTGTGGATCTGGTGGGAGGGATGGGGCGCCTTTGTGCAGATCTGGTCGGAGGGATGGGGTGTCTGGGTGTGGATCTGGTGGCAGGGATGAGGCATCTGGGTGTGGATCTGGTAGGGTATGGGCATCTGGGTGTTGATCTGGATGGAGGGATGGGGCTTCTGGGTTTGCATCTGGAGAGAGGGGTGGGGCGTCTGGGTGTGGATCTGGTGGGAGGGATGGGGCATTTGGGTCTGGATCTGTTGGGAGGGGTGGGGCATCTGGGTGTGGATCTGGAGGTAGAAATGGGGCATCTGGGTGTGTGTCTGGTGTGATGGATGGGTTGTCTGGGTGCAGATCTGGTGTGAGGGATGGGGCGCCTGTGTGGATCAGGTGGGAAGGATGGGGTGTCTGGGTGTGAATCTGGTGGGAGGGATGGGACATCTGGCTGTGGATCTGGTAGGAGGAATAGGGCATCTGGTTGTGGATGTGGTGGGAGGGATGGGGCATCTGGGGATAGATCTGGATGGAGGGATGGGCATCTGGGTGTGCATCTGGAGGGAGAAATGGGGCATCTGGGTGTGTGTCTGTAGAGCTGGATTGGCTGTCTGGGTGCAGATCTGGTGGGAGGGATGGGGCGCCTTTGTGCGGACCTGGTCGGAGGGATGAGGCGTCTGGGTGTGGATGTTGTAGGGGATGGGCATCTGGGTGTTGATCTGGATGGAGGGATGGGGCTTCTGGGTTTGCATCTGGAGAGAGGGATGGGTCTTCTGGGCGTGTGTCTGGAGGGAGGATTGGGGCATCTGAGTGTGGATCTGTTGGGAGGGATGGGGCATCTGGGTGTGCATCTGGAGTGGGAGATGGGCCTTTTGGGTGCACATCTAGAGGTAGGGAAGGGGCATCTGTGTATGGGTCTGGAGAGAACAGGGGCATCTAGGTGTGAATCTGGATCGAGGGATGTGACATCTGGGTGTTGGTCTAGTGGGAGGGATGGGGCATCTGGGCATGGAACTGGTGGGAGGGATCGGTCATCTGGGTGTGAATCTGGATGGATGGGCCATCTGCATCTGGAGGTAGGGACGGGGCATACGGGGCTGTGTCTGGAGATAGGGACGGGGCATCTGCATGTAGATATGGTGGGAGGGACGGGGTGTCTGGGTGTGTATCTGATGGGAAGGATGGGGTGTCTGACTGCAGATCTGGTGGAAGGTATAGGGCATCTGCGTGCAGATTTGGTGGGTGGAATGGGGAATCTGCGTGTGTGTCTGGTGGGAGGAATGGGGCATCTGGATGTGGATCTGGTGGGAGCGATGGGGAATCTGGTGGTGGATATGGATGGAGGGATGGGGCATCTGGGTGTCCATCTGGAGGTAGAAATGGGGCTTTTGGGTGTGTGTTTGGAGTGATTTATGGGCTGTCTGGGTGCAGATCTGGTGTGAGGGATGGGGCATCTGAGTGTGGATCTGGTAGGAGGAATAGAACATCTGGCTGTGGATGTGGTGGGAGGGATGGGGCATCTGGGGATAGATCTGGATGGAGGGATGGGCATCTGGGTGTGCATCTGGTGGGAGGAATGGTGCATCTGGGTGTGGATCTGGTGGGAGGGATGGGGTATATGGGGGTGGATATGGATGGAGGGATGGGGCATCTGGGTGTCCATCTGGAGGTAGAAATGGGGCATCTGGGTGTGTGTCTGGAGTGATGGATGGGCTGTCTGGGTGCAGATCTCGTGGGAGGGATGGGGCGTCTGAGTGTGGATCTGGTGGGAGGGATGGGCCATCTGGGTGTGGATCTGGTAGGAGGAATAAGGCATCTGGCTGTGGATGTGGTGGGAGGAATGGGGCATCTGGGGATGGATCTGGATGGAGGGATGGGCATCTGGGTGTGCATCTGGAGGGAGAAATGGAGCATCTGGGTGTGTGTCTGGAGAGCTGGATTGGCTGTTTGGGTGCAGATCTGGTGGGAGGGATGGGGCGCCTTTGTGCGGATCTGGTTAAGGGATGAGGCATCTGGGTGTGGATGTGGTAGGGGATGGGCATCTGGGGGTTGATCTGGATGGAGGGATGGGGCTTCTGGGTTTGCATCTGGAGAGAGGGATGGGGCATCTGGGTGCGGATCTGGTGGAAGGGATGGGGCATTTGGGTCTGGATCTGTTGGGAGGAATGGGGCATCTGGGTGTGGATATGGATGGAGGGATTGGGCATCTGGGTATGCATCGGGAGAGAGGGATGGGGCGTCTGGGTGTGGATCAGGTGGGAGGGATGGGGCATTTGGGTCTGGATCTGTTGGGAGGGGTCGGGCATCTGGGTGTGGATCTGGAGGTAGAAATGGGGCATCTGGGTGTGTGCCTGGTGTGATGGATGGGCTGTCTGGGTGCAGATCTGGTGTGAGAGATGGGGCGCCTGTGTGGATCTGGTGGGAGGGATGGGGCATCTGGGTGTCATTCTGGTGGGAGGGATGGGACATCTGGCTGTGGATCTGGTAGGAGGAATAGGGCATCTGGTTGTGGATGTGGTGGGAGGGATGGGGCATCTGGGGATAGATCTGGATGGAGGGATGGGCATCTGGGTGTGCATCTGGAGGGAGAAATGGGGCATCTGGGTTTGTGTCTGTAGAGCTGGATTGTCTGTCTGGGTGCAGATCTGGTGGGAGGGATGAGGTGCCTTTGCGCGGACCTGGTCGGAGGGATGAGGCGTCTGGGTGTGGATGTGGTAGGGGATGGGCATCTGGGTGTTGATCTGGATGGAGGGAGGGGGCTTCTGGGTTTGCATCTGGAGAGAGGGATGGGGCGTCTGGGGGTGGATCTGGTGGGAGGGATGGGGCATTTGGGTCTGGATCTGTTGGGAGGGATGTGGCATCTGGGTGCGTATCTGGAGTGAGAGATGGGCCTTCTGGATGCACATTAAGAGGTAGGGAAAGGGGCATCTGTGTATGGGTCTGGAGAGGGCAGGGGCATCTAGGTGTGAATCTGGATCGAGGGATGTGGCATCTGGGTGTGGCTCTAGTGGGAGGGATGGGGCATCTAGGCATGGAACCGGTGGGAGGGATGGGGCATCTGGGTGTGAATCTTGATGGATGGGGCATCTGCATCTGGAGATAGGGACGGGGCATCTGGGGCGGTGTCTGGAGATAGGAACGGGACATCTGTGTGTGGATCTGCTGGCAGGGACGGGGTGCCTTGGTGTGGATCTGATGGGTGGGATGGGGCATCGGGGGTGGATCTGGATGGAGGGACGGGCATCTGGGTGTGCATCTGGAGGGAGAAATGGGGCATATGGGTGTGTGTCTGGAGAGATGGATTGTCTGTCTGCAGATCTGGTGGGAGGGATGGGGCGCCTTTGTGCGGATCTGGTCGGAGGGATGGTGTGTCTGGGTGTGGATCTGGTGGCAGGGATGAGGCATCTGGGTGTGGATCTGGTAGGGTATGGGCATCTGGGTGTTGATCTGGATGGAGGGACGGGGCTTCTGGGTTTGCACCTGGAGAGAGGGATGGGGCATCTGGGTGTGGATCTGGTAGGAGGAATAGGGCATCTTGCTGTGGATGTGGTGGGAGCATGGGGCATCTGGGGTTAGAACTGGATGGAGGGATGGGCATCTGGGTGTGCATCTAGAGGGAGAAATGGGGCATCTGGGTGTGTGTCTGGAGATCTCGATTGGCTTTCTGGGTGCAGATCTGGTGGGAGGGATGGGGCGCCTTTGTGCAGATCTGGTTGGAGGGATGAGACGTCTGGGTGTGGATGTGGTAGGGGATGGCCATCTGGGTGTTGATCTGGATAGAGGGATGGGCATCTGGGTGTGCATCTGGAGGGAGAAATGGGGCATCTGGGGGTGGATCTGGTGGGAGGAATAGGGCATCTTGCTGTGGATGTGGTGGGAGCATGGGGCATCTGGGGTTAGAACTGGATGGAGGGATGGGCATCTGGGTGTGCATCTAGAGGGAGAAATGGGGCATCTGGGTGTGTGTCTGGAGATCTCGATTGGCCTTCTGGGTGCAGATCTGGTGGGATGGATGGGGCGCCTTTGTGCAGATCTGGTTGGAGGGATGAGGCATCTGGGTGTGGATGTGGTAGGGGATGGGCATCTGGGTGTTGATCTGGATGGAGGGATGGGGCTTCTGGGTTTGCATCTGGAGAGAGGGATGGGGCATCTGGGGGTGGATCTGGTGGGTGGGATGGGGCATTTGGGTCTGGATCTGTTGGGAGGGATGGGGCATCTGGGTGCGTATCTGGAGTGAGAGATGGGCCTTCTGGATGCACATTTAGAGGTAGGGAAAGGGGCATCTGTGTATGGGTCTGGAGAGGGCAGGGGCATCTAGGTGTGAATCTGGATCGAGGGATGTGGCATCTGGGTGTGGCTCTAGTGGGAGGGATGGGGCATCTGGGCATGGAACCGGTGGGAGGGATGGGGCATCTGGGTGTGAATCTGGATGGATGGGGCATCTGCATCTGGAGATAGGGACGGGGCATCTGGGGCTGTGTCTGGAGATAGGAACGGGACATCTGTGTGTGGATCTGCTGGCAGGGACGGTGTGCCTTGGTGCGGATCTGATGGGTGGGATGGGGCATCGGGGGTGGATCTGGATGGAGGGACGGGCATCTGGGTGTGCATCTGGAGGGAGAAATGGGGCATATGGGTGTGTGTCTGGAGAGATGGATTGTCTGTCTGCAGATCTGGTGGGAGGGATGGGGCGCCTTTGTGCGGATCTGGTCGGAGGGATGGTGTGTCTGGGTGTGGATCTGGTGGCAGGGATGAGGCATCTGGGTGTGGATCTGGTAGGGGGAATAGAGCATCTGGCTGTGAATGTGGTGGGAGGGATGGGGCATCTGGGGATAGATCTGGATGGAGGGATGGGCATCTGGGTGTGCATCTGGTGGGTGGAATGGTGCATCTGGGTGTGGATCTGGAGAGCTGGATTGGCTGTTTCGGTGCAGATCTGGTGGGAGGGATGGGGCGCCTTTGTGCGGATCTGGTTGAGGGATGAGGCATCTGGGTGTGGATGTGGTAGGGGATGGGCATCTGGGTGTTGATCTGGATGGAGGGATGGGGCTTCTGGGTTTGCATCTGGAGAGAGGGATGGGGCGTCTGGGTGCGGATCTTGTGGAAGGGATGGGGCATTTGGGTCTGGATCTGTTGGGAGGAATGGGGCCTCTGGGTGTGGATATGGATGGAGGGATGGGGCATCTGAGTATGCATTGGGAGAGAGGGATGGGGTGTCTGGGTGTGGATCTGGTGGGAGGGATGGGGCGCCTTTGTGCAGATCTGGTTGGAGGGATGGGGTGTCTGGGTGTGGATCTGGTGGCAGGGATGAGGCATCTGGGTGTGGATCTGGTAGGGTATGGGCATCTGGGTGTTGATCTGGATGGAGGGATGGGGCTTCTGGGTTTGCATCTGGAGAGAGGGATGAGGCGTCTGGGTGTGGATCTGGTGGGAGGGATGGGGCATTTGGGTCTGGATCTGTTGGGAGGGGTGGGGCATCTGGGTGTGGATCTGGAGGTAGAAATGGGGCATCTGGGTGTGTGTCTGGTGTGATGGATGGGCTGTCTGGGTGCAGATCTGGTGTGAGGGATGGGGCGCCTGTGTGGATCTGGTGGGAAGGATGGGGTGTCTGGGTGTGAATCTGGTGGGAGGGATGGGACATCTGGCTGTGGATCTGGTAGGAGGAATAGGGCATCTGGTTGTGGATGTGGTGGGAGGGATGGGGCATCTGGGGATAGATCTGGATGGAGGGATGGGCATCTGGGTGTGCATCTGGAGGGAGAAATGGGGCATCTGGGTGTGTGTCTGTAGAGCTGGATTGGCTGTCTGGGTGCAGATCTGGTGGGAGGGATGGGGCGCCTTTGTGCGGACCTGGTCGGAGGGATGAGGCGTCTGGGTGTGGATGTGGTAGGGGATGGGCATCTGGGTGTTGATCTGGATGGAGGGATGGGGCTTCCGGGTTTGCATCTGGAGAGAGGGATGGGTCTTCTGGGCGTGTGTCTGGAGGGAGGATTGGGGCATCTGAGTGTGGATCTGTTGGGAGGGATGGGGCATCTGGGTGTGCATCTGGAGTGGGAGATGGGCCTTTTGGGTGCACATCTAGAGGTAGGGAAGGGGGCATCTGTGTATGGGTCTGGAGAGAACAGGGGCATCTAGGTGTGAATCTGGATCGAGGGATGTGGCATCTGGGTGTTGGTCTAGTGGGAGGGATGGGGCATCTGGGCATGGAACTGGTGGGAGGGATCGGGCATCTGGGTGTGAATCTGGATGGATGGGCCATCTACATCTGGAGGTAGGGACGGGGCATACGGGGCTGTGTCTGGAGATAGGGACGGGGCATCTGCGTGTAGATATGGTGGGAGGGACGGGGTGTCTGGGTGTGTATCTGATGGGAAGGATGGGGTGTCTGACTGCAGATCTGGTGGAAGGTATAGGGCATCTGCGTGCAGATTTGGTGGGTGGAATGGGGAATCTGTGTGTGTGTCTGGTGGGAGGAATGGGGCATCTGGATGTGGATCTGGTGGGAGCGATGGGGAATCTGGTGGTGGATATGGATGGAGGGATGGGGCATCTGGGTGTCCATCTGGAGGTAGAAATGGGGCTTTTGTGTGGGTGTCTGGAGTGATTTATGGGCTGTCTGGGTGCAGATCTGGTGTGAGGATGGGGCATCTGAGTGTGGATCTGGTAGGAGGAATAGAACATCTGGCTGTGGATGTGGTGGGAGGGATGGGGCATCTGGGGATAGATCTGGATGGAGGGATGGGCATCTGGGTGTGCATCTGGTGGGAGGAATGGTGCATCTGGGTGTGGATCTGGTGGGAGGGATGGGGTATATGGGGGTGGATATGGATGGAGGGATGGGGCATCTGGGTGTCCATCTGGAGGTAGAAATGGGGCATCTGGGTGTGTGTCTGGAGTGATGGATGGGCTGTCTGGGTGCAGATCTCGTGGGAGGGATGGGGCGTCTGAGTGTGGATCTGGTGGGAGGGATGGGCCATCTGGGTGTGGATCTGGTAGGAGGAATAAGGCATCTGGCTGTGGATGTGGTGGGAGGAATGGGGCATCTGGGGATAGATCTGGATGGAGGGATGGGCATCTGGGTGTGCATCTGGAGGGAGAAATGGAGCATCTGGGTGTGTGTCTGGAGAGCTGGATTGGCTGTTTGGGTGCAGATCTGGTGGGAGGGATGGGGCGCCTTTGTGCGGATCTGGTTAAGGGATGAGGCATCTGGGTGTGGATGTGGTAGGGGATGGGCATCTGGGTGTTGATCTGGATGGAGGGATGGGGCTTCTGGGTTTGCATCTGGAGAGAGGGATGGGGCATCTGGGTGCGGATCTGGTGGAAGGGATGGGGCATTTGGGTCTGGATCTGTTGGGAGGAATGGGGCATCTGGGTGTGGATATTGATGGAGGGATGGGGCATCTGGGAATGCATCGGGAGAGAGGGATGGGGCGTCTGGGTGTGGATCAGGAGGGAGGGATGGGGCATTTGGGTCTGGATCTGTTGGGAGGGGTCGGGCATCTGGGTGTGGATCTGGAGGTAGAAATGGGGCATCTGGGTGTGTGCCTGGTGTGATGGATGGGCTGTCTGGGTGCAGATCTGGTGTGAGAGATGGGGCGCCTGTGTGGATCTGGTGGGAGGGATGGGGCATCTGGGTGTCATTCTGGTGGGAGGGATGGGACATCTGGCTGTGGATCTGGTAGGAGGAATAGGGCATCTGGTTGTGGATGTGGTGGGAGGGATGGGGCATCTGGGGATAGATCTGGATGGAGGGATGGGCATCTGGGTGTGCATGTGGAGGGAGGAATGGGGCATCTGGGTGTGTGTCTGTAGAGCTGGATTGGCTGTCTGGGTGCAGATCTGGTGGGAGGGATGAGGTGCCTTTGCGCGGACCTGGTCGGAGGGATGAGGCGTCTGGGTGTGGATGTGGTAGGGGATGGGCATCTGGGTGTTGATCTGGATCGAGGGATGGGCTTCTGGGTTTGCATCTGGAGAGAGGGATGGGGCGTCTGGGGGTGGATCTGGTGGGAGGGATGGGGCATTTGGGTCTGGATCTGTTGGGAGGGATGGGGCATCTGGGTGCGTATCTGGAGTGAGAGATGGGCCTTCTGGATGCACATTTAGAGGTAGGGAAAGGGGCATCTGTGTATGGGTCTGGAGAGGGCAGGGGCATCTAGGTGTGAATCTGGATCGAGGGATGTGGCATCTGGGTGTGGCTCTAGTGGGAGGGATGGGGCATCTGGGCATGGAACCGGTGGGAGGGATGGGGCATCTGGGTGTGAATCTGGATGGATGGGGCATCTGCATCTGGAGATAGGGACGGGGCATCTGGGGCTGTGTCTGGAGATAGGAACGGGACATCTGTGTGTGGATCTGCTGGCAGGGACGGGGTGCCTTGGTGTGGATCTGATGGGTGGGATGGGGCATCGGGGGTAGATCTGGATGGAGGGACGGGCATCTGGGTGTGCATCTGGAGGGAGAAATGGGGCATATGGGTGTGTGTCTGGAGAGATGGATTGTCTGTCTGCAGATCTGGTGGGAGGGATGGGGCGCCTTTGTGCGGATCTGGTCGGAGGGATGGTGTGTCTGGGTGTGGATCTGGTGGCAGGGATGAGGCATCTGGGTGTGGATCTGGTAGGGTATGGGCATCTGGGTGTTGATCTGGATGGAGGGACGGGGCTTCTGGGTTTGCACCTGGAGAGAGGGATGGGGCATCTGGGTGTGGATCTGGTAGGAGGAATAGGGCATCTTGCTGTGGATGTGGTGGGAGCATGGGGCATCTGGGGTTAGAACTGGATGGAGGGATGGGCATCTGGGTGTGCATCTAGAGGGAGAAATGGGGCATCTGGGTGTGTGTCTGGAGATCTCGATTGGCTTTCTGGGTGCAGATCTGGTGGGAGGGATGGAGCGCCTTTGTGCGGATCTGGTTGGAGGGATGAGACGTCTGGGTGTGGATGTGGTAGGGGATGGGCATCTGGGTGTTGATCTGGATAGAGGGATGGGCATCTGGGTGTGCATCTGGCGGGAGAAATGGGGCATCTGGGTGTGTGTCTGGAGATCTCGATTGGCCTTCTGGGTGCAGATCTGGTGGGATGGATGGGGCGCCTTTGTGCAGATCTGGTTGGAGGGATGAGGCATCTGGGTGTGGATGTGGTAGGGGATGGGCATCTGGGTGTTGATCTGGATGGAAGGATGGGGCTTCTGGGTTTGCATCTGGAGAGAGGGATGGGACATCTGGTTGTGGCTCTGGTGGATGGGATGGGGCATTTGGGTCTGGATCTGTTGGGAGGGATGGGGCATCTGGGTGTGGATATGGATGGAGGGATGGGGCATCTGGGTATGCATCGGGAGGGAGGGGTGGGGCTTCTGGGCGTGTGTCTGGAGGGAGGATTGGGGCATGTGTGTGTGGATCTGGTGAGAGCCATGTTGCATCTGGGTGCAGATCTGGTGAGAGGGATAGGGTATCTGGGTGTGGATCTGGAGGGAGGAATGGGGCATCTAGGTGTTGATCTGGTGGGTGGGATGGGGCATCTGGGTGAAGAGCTGTTCAGTGGGACTGTGCATTTGGGTGCGGATCTGGTGGGAGGTATGGGGCATCTGGTTGCAGATCTGGTGGGAGGGATGGAGTGTCTGGGTGCGGATATGGTGGGTGGGATGGGGCATCCGTGTGCAGATCTCGTGGGAGGGATGCAGCATCTGGGTGTGGATCTAGTTGGAGTGATGGGGCACTTAGGCATGGATCTGGTGGGAGGAATGGGGCATCTGGGTGTGAATCTGGATGGATGGGGCATCTGCATCTGGAGGGAGGGATGGGGCGTTGGGGGCAGTGTGTCTGGCGAGAGGGACAGGGCATCTGTGTGTGGGTCTGGTGGGAGGGATGGGGTGTCTGGGTGTGGATCTGATGGGACGGATGGGGCATCTGGATGCAGATTTCGTGGGAGGCATAGGGCATCTGGTTGCGGGTTTGGTGGGTGGAATGGGGGGTCTGGGTGGATGTCTGCTGGGAGGAATGGGGCATCTGGCTGTAGATCTAGTGGGAGGGATGGGCATCTGGGGGTGCATGTGGATGGAGGGATGGGCATCTGGTTGTGTGTCTCGACGCATGGATTGGCTGTCTGGGTGCAGATCTGGTGGGAGGGATTGAGCGCGTTTGTGCGGATCTAGTCGGAGGGATGGGTTGTCTGGGTGTGGATCTGGTGGGAGGGATGGGGCATCAGGATGTGGATCTTTTAGGGGTTGGGCATCTGGGTGTTGATCTAGATGGAGGGATGGGGCTTCTGGGTGTGAATCTGGATGGATGGATGGGGCATCTGCAACTGGAGGTAGGGACGGGGCATATCGGGCTGTGTCTAGAGATAGGGACGGGGCATCTGCGTGTGGATCTGGTGGGAGGGACGGGGTGTCTGGGTGTGTATCTGATGGGAAGGATGGGATGTCTGAGTGCAGATCTGGTGGAAGGTATAGGGCATCTGCGTGCAGATTTGGTGGGTGGAATGGGGAATCTGCGTGTGTCTCTGGTGGGAGGAATGGGGCATCTGGGTGTGGATCTGGTGGGAGGGATGGGGAATCTGGTGGTGGATATGGATGGAGGGATGGGGCATCTGGGTGTCCATCTGGAGGTAGAAATGGGGCTTCTGGGTGTGTGTCTGGAGTGATTGATGGGCTGCCTGGGTGCAGATCTGGTGTGATTGATGGGGCATCTGAGTGTGGATCTGGTAGGAGGAATAGAGCATCTGGCTGTGAATGTGGTGGGAGGGATGGGGCATCTGGGGATAGATCTGGATGGAGGGATGGGCATCTGGGTGTGCATCTGGTGGGAGGAATGGTGCATCTGGGTGTGGATCTGGTGGGAGGGATGGGGTATCTGGGGGTGGATATGGATGGAGGGATGGGGCATCTGGGTGTCCATCTGTAGGTAGAAATGGGGCATCTGGGTGTGTGTCTGGAGTGATGGATGGGCTGTCTGGGTGCATATCTGGTGTGAGGGATGGGGCACCTGTGTGGATCTGGTGGGAGGGATGGGGCGTCTGAGTGTGGATCTGGTAGGAGGAATAAGGCATCTGGCTGTGGATGTGGTGGGAGGGATGGGGCATCTGGGGATAAATCTGGATGGAGGGATGGGCATCTGGGTGTGCATCTGGAGGGAGAAATGGGGCATCTGGGTGTGTGTCTGGAGAGCTGGATTGGCTGTTTCGGTGCAGATCTGGTGGGAGGGATGGGGCGCCTTTGTGCGGATCTGGTTGAGGGATGAGGCATCTGGGTGTGGATGTGGTAGGGGATGGGCATCTGGGTGTTGATCTGGGTGGAGGGATGGGGCTTCTGGGTTTGCATCTGGAGAGAGGGATGGGGCGTCTGGGTGCGGATCTGGTGGAAGGGATGGGGCATTTGGGTCTGGATCTGTTGGGAGGAATGGGGCCTCTGGGTGTGGATATGGATGGAGGGATGGGGCATCTGGGTATGCATCGGGAGAGAGGGATGGGGTGTCTGGGTGTGGATCTGGTGGGAGGGATGGGGCGCCTTTGTGCAGATCTGTTCGGAGGGATGGGGTGTCTGGGTGTGGATCTGGTGGCAGGGATGAGGCCTCTGAGTGTGGATCTGGTAGGGTATGGGCATCTGGGTGTTGATCTGGATGGAGGGATGGGACTTCTGGGTTTGCATCTGGAGAGAGGGATGAGGCGTCTGGGTGTGGATCTGGTGGGAGGGCTGGGGCATTTGGGTCTCGATCTGTTGGGAGGGGTGGGGCATCTGGGTGTGGATCTGGAGGTAGAAATGGGGCACCTGGGTGTGTGTCTGGTGTGATGGATGGGCTGTCTGGGTGCAGATCTGGTGTGAGGGATGGGGCGCCTGTGTGGATCTGGTGGGAAGGATGGGGTGTCTGGGTGTGAATCTGGTGGGAGGGATGGGACATCTGGCTGTGGATCTGGTAGGAGGAATAGGGCATCTGGCTGTGGATGTGGTGGGAGGGATGGGGCATCTGGGGATAGATCTGGATGGAGGGATGGGCATCTGGGTGTGCATCTGGAGGGAGAAATGGGGCATCTGGGTGTGTGTCTGTAGAGCTGGATTGGTTGTCTGGGTGCAGATCTGGTGGGAGGGATGGGGCGCCTTTGTGCGGACCTGGTCGGAGGGATGAGGCGTCTGGGTGTGGATGTGGTAGGGGATGGGCATCTGGGTGTTGATCTGAATGGAGGGATGGGGCATCTGGGTGTGCATCTGGAGTGGGAGATGGGCCTTTTGGGTGCACATCTAGAGGTAGGGAAGGGGGCATCTGTGTATGGGTCTGGAGAGAACAGGGGCATCTAGGTGTGAATCTGGATCGAGGGATGTGGCATCTGGGTGTTGGTCTAGTGGGAGGGATGGGGCATCTGGGCATGGAACTGGTGGGAGGGATCGGGCATCTGGGTGTGAATCTGGATGGATGGGCCATCTGCATCTGGAGGTAGGGACGGGCATATGGGGCTGTGTCTGGAGATAGGGACGGGGCATCTGCGTGTAGATATGGTGGGAGGGACGGGGTGTCTGGGTGTGTATCTGATGGGAAGGATGGGGTGTCTGAGTGCAGATCTGGTGGAAGGTATAGGGCATCTGCGTGCAGATTTGGTGGGTGGAATGGGGAATCTGCGTGTGTGTCTGGTGGGAGGAATGGGGCATCTGGGTGTGGATCTGGTGGGAGCGATGGGGAATCTGGTGGTGGATATGGATGGAGGGATAGGGCATCTGGGTGTCCATCTGGAGGTAGAAATGAGGCTTTTGGGTGTGTGTCTGGAGTGATTGATGGGCTGTCTGGGTGCAGATCTGGTGTGAGGGATGGGGCATCTGAGTGTGGATCTGGTAGGAGGAATAGAACATCTGGCTGTGGATGTGGTGGGAGGGATGGGGCATCTGGCTGTGGATCTGGTAGGAGGAATAGGGCAACTGGTTGTGGATGTGGTGGGAGGGATGGGGCATCTGGGGATAGATCTGGATGGAGGGATGGGCATCTGGGTGAGCATCTGGAGGGAGAAATGGGGCATCTGGGTGTGTGTCTGTAGAGCTGGATTGGCTGTCTGGGTGCAGAACTGGTGGGAGGGATGAGGCGCCTTTGCGCGGACCTGGTCGGAGGGATGAGGTGTCTGGGTGTGGATGTGGTAGGGGATGGGCATCTGGGTGTTGATCTGGATGGAGGGATGGGGCTTCTGGGTTTGCATCTGGAGAGAGGGATGGGGCGTCTGGGTGTGGATCTGGTGGGAGGGATGGGGCATTTAGGTCTGGATCTGTTGGGAGGGATGGGGCATCTGGGTGCGTATCTGGAGTGAGAGATGGGCCTTCTGGATGCACATTTAGAGGTAGGGAAAGGGTCATCTGTGTATGGTTCTGGAGAGGGCAGGGGCAACTAGGTGTGAATCTGGATCGAGGGATGTGGCATCTGGGTGTGGCTCTAGTGGGAGGGATGGGGCATCTGGACATGGAACCGGTGGGAGGGATGGGGCATCTGGGTGTGAATCTGGATGGATGGGGCATCTGCATCTGGAGATAGGGACGGGGCATCTGGGGCTGTGTCTGGAGATAGGAACGGGACATCTGTGTGTGGATCTGCTGGCAGGGACGGGGTGCCTTGGTGTGGATCTGATGGGTGGGATGGGGCATCGAGGGTGGATCTGGATGGAGGGACGGGCATTTGGGTGTGCATCTGGTAGGAGGACTAAGGCATCTGGCTGTGCATCTGGAGGGAGAAATGGGGCATCTGGGTGTGTGTCTGGAGATCTGGATTGGCTGTTTGGGTGCAGATCTGGTGGGAGGGATGGGGCGCCTTTGTGCGGATCTGGTTAAGGGATGAGGCATCTGGGTGTGGATGTGGTAGGGGATGGGCATCTGGGTGTTGATCTGGATGGAGGGATGGGGCTTCTGGGTTTGCATCTGGAGAGAGGGATGGGGCGTCTGGGTGCAGATCTGGTGGAAGGGATGGGGCATTTGGGTCTGGATCTGTTGGGAGGAATGGGGCATCTGGGTGTGGATATGGATGGAGGGATGGGGCATCTGCGTATGCATCGGGAGAGAGGGATGGGGCGTCTGGGTGTGGATCTGGAGGTAGAAATGGGGCATCTGGGTGTGTGCCTGGTGTGATGGATGGGCTGTCTGGGTGCAGATCTGGTGTGAGAGATGGGGCGCCTGTGTGGATCTGGTGTGAGGGATGGGGTGTCTGAGTGTGGATCTGGTGGGAGGGATGGGGCATCTGGCTGTGGATCTGGTAGGAGGAATAGGGCATCTGGTTGTGGATGTGGTGGGAGGGATGGGGCATCTGGGGATAGATCTGGATGGAGGGACGGGCATCTGGAGGGAGAAATGGGGCATCTGGGTGTGTGTCTGTAGAGCTGGATTGGCTGTCTGGGTGCAGATCTGGTGGGAGGGATGAGGCGCCTTTGCGCGGACCTGGTCGGAGGGATGAGGCGTCTGGGTGTGGATGTGGTAGGGGATGGGCATCTGGGTGTTGATCTGGATGGAGGGATGGGGCTTCTGGGTTTGCATCTGGAGAGAGGGATGGGGCGTCTGGGGGTGGATCTGGTGGGAGGGATGGGGCATTTGGGTCTGGATCTGTTGGGAGGGATGGGGCATCTGGGTGCGTATCTGGAGTGAGAGATGGGCCTTCTGGATGCACATTTAGAGGTAGGGAAAGGGGCATATGTGTATGGGTCTGGAGAGGGCAGGGGCTTCTGGGTGTGAATCTGGATGGATGGATGGGGCATCTGCAACTGGAGGTAGGGACGGGGCATATCGGGCTGTGTCTAGAGATAGGGACGGGGCATCTGCGTGTGGATATGGTGGGAGGGACGGGGTGTCTGGGTGTGTATCTGATGGGAAGGATGGGATGTCTGAGTGCAGATCTGGTGGAAGGTATAGGGCATCTGCGTGCAGATTTGGTGGGTGGAATGGGGAATCTGCGTGTGTCTCTGGTGGGAGGAATGGGGCATCTGGGTGTGGATCTGGTGGGAGGGATGGGGAATCTGGTGGTGGATATGGATGGAGGGATGGGGCATCTGGGTGTCCATCTGGAGGTAGAAATGGGGCTTCTGGGTGTGTGTCTGGAGTGATTGATGGGCTGCCTGGGTGCAGATCTGGTGTGATTGATGGGGCATCTGAGTGTGGATCTGGTAGGAGGAATAGAGCATCTGGCTGTGAATGTGGTGGGAGGGATGGGGCATCTGGGGATAGATCTGGATGGAGGGATGGGCATCTGGGTGTGCATCTGGTGGGAGGAATGGTGCATCTGGGTGTGGATCTGGTGGGAGGGATGGGGTATCTGGGGGTGGATATGGATGGAGGGATGGGGCATCTGGGTGTCCATCTGTAGGTAGAAATGGGGCATCTGGGTGTGTGTCTGGAGTGATGGATGGGCTGTCTGGGTGCATATCTGGTGTGAGGGATGGGGCACCTGTGTGGATCTGGTGGGAGGGATGGGGCGTCTGAGTGTGGATCTGGTAGGAGGAATAAGGCATCTGGCTGTGGATGTGGTGGGAGGGATGGGGCATCTGGGGATAAATCTGGATGGAGGGATGGGCATCTGGGTGTGCATCTGGAGGGAGAAATGGGGCATCTGGGTGTGTGTCTGGAGAGCTGGATTGGCTGTTTCGGTGCAGATCTGGTGGGAGGGATGGGGCGCCTTTGTGCGGATCTGGTTGAGGGATGAGGCATCTGGGTGTGGATGTGGTAGGGGATGGGCATCTGGGTGTTGATCTGGGTGGAGGGATGGGGCTTCTGGGTTTGCATCTGGAGAGAGGGATGGGGCGTCTGGGTGCGGATCTGGTGGAAGGGATGGGGCATTTGGGTCTGGATCTGTTGGGAGGAATGGGGCCTCTGGGTGTGGATATGGATGGAGGGATGGGGCATCTGGGTATGCATCGGGAGAGAGGGATGGGGTGTCTGGGTGTGGATCTGGTGGGAGGGATGGGGCGCCTTTGTGCAGATCTGTTCGGAGGGATGGGGTGTCTGGGTGTGGATCTGGTGGCAGGGATGAGGCCTCTGAGTGTGGATCTGGTAGGGTATGGGCATCTGGGTGTTGATCTGGATGGAGGGATGGGACTTCTGGGTTTGCATCTGGAGAGAGGGATGAGGCGTCTGGGTGTGGATCTGGTGGGAGGGCTGGGGCATTTGGGTCTCGATCTGTTGGGAGGGGTGGGGCATCTGGGTGTGGATCTGGAGGTAGAAATGGGGCACCTGGGTGTGTGTCTGGTGTGATGGATGGGCTGTCTGGGTGCAGATCTGGTGTGAGGGATGGGGCGCCTGTGTGGATCTGGTGGGAAGGATGGGGTGTCTGGGTGTGAATCTGGTGGGAGGGATGGGACATCTGGCTGTGGATCTGGTAGGAGGAATAGGGCATCTGGCTGTGGATGTGGTGGGAGGGATGGGGCATCTGGGGATAGATCTGGATGGAGGGATGGGCATCTGGGTGTGCATCTGGAGGGAGAAATGGGGCATCTGGGTGTGTGTCTGTAGAGCTGGATTGGTTGTCTGGGTGCAGATCTGGTGGGAGGGATGGGGCGCCTTTGTGCGGACCTGGTCGGAGGGATGAGGCGTCTGGGTGTGGATGTGGTAGGGGATGGGCATCTGGGTGTTGATCTGAATGGAGGGATGGGGCATCTGGGTGTGCATCTGGAGTGGGAGATGGGCCTTTTGGGTGCACATCTAGAGGTAGGGAAGGGGGCATCTGTGTATGGGTCTGGAGAGAACAGGGGCATCTAGGTGTGAATCTGGATCGAGGGATGTGGCATCTGGGTGTTGGTCTAGTGGGAGGGATGGGGCATCTGGGCATGGAACTGGTGGGAGGGATCGGGCATCTGGGTGTGAATCTGGATGGATGGGCCATCTGCATCTGGAGGTAGGGACGGGCATATGGGGCTGTGTCTGGAGATAGGGACGGGGCATCTGCGTGTAGATATGGTGGGAGGGACGGGGTGTCTGGGTGTGTATCTGATGGGAAGGATGGGGTGTCTGAGTGCAGATCTGGTGGAAGGTATAGGGCATCTGCGTGCAGATTTGGTGGGTGGAATGGGGAATCTGCGTGTGTGTCTGGTGGGAGGAATGGGGCATCTGGGTGTGGATCTGGTGGGAGCGATGGGGAATCTGGTGGTGGATATGGATGGAGGGATAGGGCATCTGGGTGTCCATCTGGAGGTAGAAATGAGGCTTTTGGGTGTGTGTCTGGAGTGATTGATGGGCTGTCTGGGTGCAGATCTGGTGTGAGGGATGGGGCATCTGAGTGTGGATCTGGTAGGAGGAATAGAACATCTGGCTGTGGATGTGGTGGGAGGGATGGGGCATCTGGCTGTGGATCTGGTAGGAGGAATAGGGCAACTGGTTGTGGATGTGGTGGGAGGGATGGGGCATCTGGGGATAGATCTGGATGGAGGGATGGGCATCTGGGTGAGCATCTGGAGGGAGAAATGGGGCATCTGGGTGTGTGTCTGTAGAGCTGGATTGGCTGTCTGGGTGCAGAACTGGTGGGAGGGATGAGGCGCCTTTGCGCGGACCTGGTCGGAGGGATGAGGTGTCTGGGTGTGGATGTGGTAGGGGATGGGCATCTGGGTGTTGATCTGGATGGAGGGATGGGGCTTCTGGGTTTGCATCTGGAGAGAGGGATGGGGCGTCTGGGTGTGGATCTGGTGGGAGGGATGGGGCATTTGGGTCTGGATCTGTTGGGAGGGATGGGGCATCTGGGTGCGTATCTGGAGTGAGAGATGGGCCTTCTGGATGCACATTTAGAGGTAGGGAAAGGGTCATCTGTGTATGGTTCTGGAGAGGGCAGGGGCAACTAGGTGTGAATCTGGATCGAGGGATGTGGCATCTGGGTGTGGCTCTAGTGGGAGGGATGGGGCATCTGGACATGGAACCGGTGGGAGGGCTGGGGCATCTGGGTGTGAATCTGGATGGATGGGGCATCTGCATCTGGAGATAGGGACGGGGCATCTGGGGCTGTGTCTGGAGATAGGAACGGGACATCTGTGTGTGGATCTGCTGGCAGGGACGGGGTGCCTTGGTGTGGATCTGATGGGTGGGATGGGGCATCGAGGGTGGATCTGGATGGAGGGACGGGCATTTGGGTGTGCATCTGGTAGGAGGACTAAGGCATCTGGCTGTGCATCTGGAGGGAGAAATGGGGCATCTGGGTGTGTGTCTGGAGATCTGGATTGGCTGTTTGGGTGCAGATCTGGTGGGAGGGATGGGGCGCCTTTGTGCGGATCTGGTTAAGGGATGAGGCATCTGGGTGTGGATGTGGTAGGGGATGGGCATCTGGGTGTTGATCTGGATGGAGGGATGGGGCTTCTGGGTTTGCATCTGGAGAGAGGGATGGGGCGTCTGGGTGCAGATCTGGTGGAAGGGATGGGGCATTTGGGTCTGGATCTGTTGGGAGGAATGGGGCATCTGGGTGTGGATATGGATGGAGGGATGGGGCATCTGCGTATGCATCGGGAGAGAGGGATGGGGCGTCTGGGTGTGGATCTGGAGGTAGAAATGGGGCATCTGGGTGTGTGCCTGGTGTGATGGATGGGCTGTCTGGGTGCAGATCTGGTGTGAGAGATGGGGCGCCTGTGTGGATCTGGTGTGAGGGATGGGGTGTCTGAGTGTGGATCTGGTGGGAGGGATGGGGCATCTGGCTGTGGATCTGGTAGGAGGAATAGGGCATCTGGTTGTGGATGTGGTGGGAGGGATGGGGCATCTGGGGATAGATCTGGATGGAGGGACGGGCATCTGGAGGGAGAAATGGGGCATCTGGGTGTGTGTCTGTAGAGCTGGATTGGCTGTCTGGGTGCAGATCTGGTGGGAGGGATGAGGCGCCTTTGCGCGGACCTGGTCGGAGGGATGAGGCGTCTGGGTGTGGATGTGGTAGGGGATGGGCATCTGGGTGTTGATCTGGATGGAGGGATGGGGCTTCTGGGTTTGCATCTGGAGAGAGGGATGGGGCGTCTGGGGGTGGATCTGGTGGGAGGGATGGGGCATTTGGGTCTGGATCTGTTGGGAGGGATGGGGCATCTGGGTGCGTATCTGGAGTGAGAGATGGGCCTTCTGGATGCACATTTAGAGGTAGGGAAAGGGGCATATGTGTATGGGTCTGGAGAGGGCAGGGGCATCTAGGTGTGAATCTGGATCGAGGGATGTGGCATCTGGGTGTGGCTCTAGTGGGAGGGATGGGGCATCTGGGCATGGAACCAGTGGGAGGGATGGGGCATCTGGGTGTGAATCTGGATGGATGGGGCATCTACATCTGGAGATAGGGACGGGGCATCTGGGGCTGTGTCTGGAGATAGGAACGGGACATCTGTGTGTGGATCTGCTGGCAGGGACGGGGTGCCTTGGTGTGGATCTGATGGGTGGGATGGGGCATCGAGGGTGGATCTGGATGGAGGGACGGGCATCTGGGTGTGCATCTGGAGGGAGAAATGGGGCATATGGGTGTGTGTCTGGAGAGATGGATTGTCTGTCTGCAGATCTGGTGGGAGGGATGGGGCGCCTTTGTGCGGATCTGGTCGGAGGGATGGGGTGTCTGGGTGTGGATCTGGTGGCAGGGATGAGGCATCTGGGTGTGGATCCGGATGGAGGGACGGGGCTTCTGGGTTTGCATCTGGAGAGAGGGATGGGGCATCTGGGTGTGGATCCGGATGGAGGGACGGGGCTTCTGGGTTTGCATCTGGAGAGAGGGATGGGGCATCTGGGTGTGGATCTGGTAGGAGGAATAGGGCATCTTGCTGTGGATGTGGTGGGAGCATGGGGCATCTGGGGTTAGAACTGGATGGAGGGATGGGCATCTGGGTGTGCATCTGGAGGGAGAAATGGGGCATCTGGGTGTGTGTCTGGAGATCTCGATTGGCTGTCTGGGTGCAGATCTGGTGGGAGGGATGGGGCGCCTTTGTGCGGATCTGGTTGGAGGGATGAGACGTCTGGGTGTGGATGTGGTAGGGGATGGGCATCTGGGTGTTGATCTGGATAGAGGGATGGGCATCTGGGTGTGCATCTGGAGGGAGAAATGGGGCATCTGGGTGTGTGTCTGGAGATCTCGATTGGCCTTCTGGGTGCAGATCTGGTGGGATGGATGGGGCGCCTCTGTGCAGATCTGGTTGGAGGGATGAGGCATCTGGGTGTGGATGTGGTAGGGGATGGGCATCTGGGTGTTGATCTGGATGGAAGGATGGGGCTTCTGGGTTTGCATCTGGAGAGAGGGATGGGACATCTGGGTGTGGCTCTGGTGGGAGGGATGGGGCATTTGGGTCTGGATCTGTTGGGAGGGATGGGGCATCTGGGTGTGGATATGGATGGAGAGATGGGGCATCTGGGTATGCATCGGGAGGGTTGGGTGGGGCTTCTGGGCGTGTGTCTGGAGGGAGGATTGGGGCATGTGTGTGTGGATCTGGTGAGAGCCATGGGGCATCTGGGTGCAGATCTGGTGAGAGGGATAGGGTATCTGGGTGTGGATCTGGAGGGAGGCATGGGGCATCTAGGTGTGGATCTGGTGGGTGGGATGGGGCATCTGGGTGAAGAGCTGGTCAGTGGGACTGTGCATTTGGGTGCGGGTCTGGTGGGAGGTATGGGGCATCTGGGTGCGGATATGGTGGGTGGGATGGGGCATCCGTGTGCAGATCTCGTGGGAGGGATGCAGCATCTGGGTGTGGATCTAGTTGGAGTGATGGGGCACCTAGGCATGGATCTGGTGGGAGGAATGGGGCATCTGGGTGTGAATCTGGATGGATGGGGCATCTGCATCTGGAGGGAGGGATGGGGCGTTGGGGCGGTGTGTCTGGCGAGAGGGACAGGGCATCTGTGTGTGGGTCTGGTGGGAGGGATGGGGCGTCTGGGTGTGGATCTGATGGGACGGATGGGGCGTCTGGATGCAGATTTCGTGGGAGGCATAGGGCATCTGGTTGCGGGTTTGGTGGGTGGAATGGGGCGTCTGGGTGGATGTCTGCTGGGAGGAATGGGGCATCTGGCTGTAGATCTAGTGGGAGGGATGGGCATCTGGGGGTGCATGTGGATGGAGGGATGGGCATCGGGGTGTGCATCTGAAGGGAGAAATGGGCATCTGGTTGTGTGTCTCGACGCATGGATTGGCTGTCTGGGTGCAGATCTGGTGGGAGGGATTGAGCGCGTTTGTGCGGATCTAGTCAGAGGGATGGGTTGTCTGGGTGTGGATCTGGTGGGAGGGATGGGGCATCAGGATGTGGATCTTTTAGGGGTTGGGCATCTGGGTGTTGATCTAGATGGAGGGATGGGGCTTCTGGGTTTGCATCTGGAGGGAGGGATGGGGCGTCTGGGTGTGGGTCTGGTGGGAGGGATGGGGTATTTGGGTGTGGATCTGTTGGGAGGGATGGGGTATCTGGGTGTGGATCTGGATGGAGGGATGGGGCATCTGGGTTTGCTTCGGGAGGGAGGGATGGGGCTTCTGGGTGTGTTCGTGGAGGGAGGATATGGGCGTCTGAGTGTGGATCTGGTGGGAGGGATAGGGCATCTGGGTGCATATATGGAGAGAGAGATGGGCCTTCTAGATGCACATCTAGAGGTAGGGAAAGGGGCTTCTGTGTATGGGTCTGGAGAGGGCAGGGGCATCTAGGTGTGACTCTGGATCGAGGGATGTGGTATCTGGGTGTGGCTCTAGTGGGAGGGATGGGGCATCTGGGCATGGAACTGGTGGGAAGGATGGGGCATCTGGGTGTGAATCTGGATGGATGGGGTGGATGGGGCATCTGCATCTGGAGATAGGGGTGGGGCATCTGGGGCTGTGTCTGGAGATAGGGATGGGGCATCTGTGTGTGGATCTGCTGGGAGGGATGGGGTGTCTGGGTGTGGATCTGATGGGAGGGTTGGCAAATCTGGGGGTGGATCTGGATGGAGGGATGGGCATCTGGGTGTGCATCTGGAGCAAGAAATGGGGCATATGGGTGTGTGTTTGGAGTGATGGATGGGCTGTCTGGGTGCAGATCTGGTGTGAAGGATGGGGCATCTGGGCATGGAACTGGTGGGAGCGATCGGGCATCTGGGTGTGAACCTGGATGGATGGGGCATCTGCATCTGGAGGTAGGGACGGGGCATCTGGGGCTGTGTCTGGAGATAGGGACGGGGCATCTGAGTGTGGATCTGGTGGGAGGGACGGGGTGTCTGGGTGTGGATCTGATGGGAAGGATGGGGTGTCTGAGTGCAGATCTGGTGGGAGGTATAGGCCATCTGCGTACAGATTTGGTGGGTGGAAAGGGGAATCTGGGTGCGTGTCTGGTGGGAGGGATGGGGCATCTGGGGGTGGATATGGATGGAGGGATGGGGCATCTGTGCGTCAATCTGGAGGTAGAAATGGGGCATCTGGGTGTGTGTCTGAGAGCTGGATTGGCTGTCTGGGTGCAGATCTGGTTGGAAGGATGGGGCGCCTTTGTGCAGATCTGGTTGGAGGGATGAGGCATCTGGGTGTGTATGTGGTAGGGGATGGGCATCTGGGTGTTGATCTGGATGGAAGGATGGGGCTTCTGGGTTTTCATCTGTAGAGAGGGATGGGGCATCTGGGTGTGGATCTGGTGGGAGGGATGGGGCCTTTGGGTCTGGATCTGTTGGGAGGGAAGGGGCATCTGGGGGTGGATATGGATGGAGGGATCGGGCAACTTTGTGTAGATCTGGTAGGAGGAATAGGGCATCTGGCTGTGGATGTGGTGGGGGGATGCAGAATCTGGGGATAGATCTGGATGGAGGGATGGGCATCTGGGTGTGCATCTGGGAGGAGAAATGGGGCATCTGGGTGTGTGTCTGGAGAGTTGGATTGGCTGTTTGGGTGCAGATCTGGTGGGGGGATGGGGTGTCCGGGTGTGGATCTGGTAGAGAATGGTCATCTGGGCGTTGATCTTGATGGAGGGATGGGGCTTCTGGGTTTGCATCTGGAGAGAGGGATGGGGCGTATGGGTGTGGATCCGGTGGGAGGGATGGGGCATTTGGGTGTGGATCTGGTAGGGTATGGGCATCTGGGTGTTGATCTGGATGGAGGGACGGGGCTTCTGGGTTTGCACCTGGAGAGAGGGATGGGGCATCTGGGTGTGGATCTGGTAGGAGGAATAGGGCATCTTGCTGTGGATGTGGTGGGAGCATGGGGCATCTGGGGTTAGAACTGGATGGAGGGATGGGCATCTGGGTGTGCATCTAGAGGGAGAAATGGGGCATCTGGGTGTGTGTCTGGAGATCTCGATTGGCTTTCTGGGTGCAGATCTGGTGGGAGGGATGGAGCGCCTTTGTGCGGATCTGGTTGGAGGGATGAGACGTCTGGGTGTGGATGTGGTAGGGGATGGGCATCTGGGTGTTGATCTGGATAGAGGGATGGGCATCTGGGTGTGCATCTGGCGGGAGAAATGGGGCATCTGGGTGTGTGTCTGGAGATCTCGATTGGCCTTCTGGGTGCAGATCTGGTGGGATGGATGGGGCGCCTTTGTGCAGATCTGGTTGGAGGGATGAGGCATCTGGGTGTGGATGTGGTAGGGGATGGGCATCTGGGTGTTGATCTGGATGGAAGGATGGGGCTTCTGGGTTTGCATCTGGAGAGAGGGATGGGACATCTGGTTGTGGCTCTGGTGGATGGGATGGGGCATTTGGGTCTGGATCTGTTGGGAGGGATGGGGCATCTGGGTGTGGATATGGATGGAGGGATGGGGCATCTGGGTATGCATCGGGAGGGAGGGGTGGGGCTTCTGGGCGTGTGTCTGGAGGGAGGATTGGGGCATGTGTGTGTGGATCTGGTGAGAGCCATGTTGCATCTGGGTGCAGATCTGGTGAGAGGGATAGGGTATCTGGGTGTGGATCTGGAGGGAGGAATGGGGCATCTAGGTGTTGATCTGGTGGGTGGGATGGGGCATCTGGGTGAAGAGCTGTTCAGTGGGACTGTGCATTTGGGTGCGGATCTGGTGGGAGGTATGGGGCATCTGGTTGCAGATCTGGTGGGAGGGATGGAGTGTCTGGGTGCGGATATGGTGGGTGGGATGGGGCATCCGTGTGCAGATCTCGTGGGAGGGATGCAGCATCTGGGTGTGGATCTAGTTGGAGTGATGGGGCACTTAGGCATGGATCTGGTGGGAGGAATGGGGCATCTGGGTGTGAATCTGGATGGATGGGGCATCTGCATCTGGAGGGAGGGATGGGGCGTTGGGGGCAGTGTGTCTGGCGAGAGGGACAGGGCATCTGTGTGTGGGTCTGGTGGGAGGGATGGGGTGTCTGGGTGTGGATCTGATGGGACGGATGGGGCGTCTGGATGCAGATTTCGTGGGAGGCATAGGGCATCTGGTTGCGGGTTTGGTGGGTGGAATGGGGGGTCTGGGTGGATGTCTGCTGGGAGGAATGGGGCATCTGGCTGTAGATCTAGTGGGAGGGATGGGCATCTGGGGGTGCATGTGGATGGAGGGATGGGCATCTGGTTGTGTGTCTCGACGCATGGATTGGCTGTCTGGGTGCAGATCTGGTGGGAGGGATTGAGCGCGTTTGTGCGGATCTAGTCGGAGGGATGGGTTGTCTGGGTGTGGATCTGGTGGGAGGGATGGGGCATCAGGATGTGGATCTTTTAGGGGTTGGGCATCTGGGTGTTGATCTAGATGGAGGGATGGGGCTTCTGGGTGTGAATCTGGATGGATGGATGGGGCATCTGCAACTGGAGGTAGGGACGGGGCATATCGGGCTGTGTCTAGAGATAGGGACGGGGCATCTGCGTGTGGATATGGTGGGAGGGACGGGGTGTCTGGGTGTGTATCTGATGGGAAGGATGGGATGTCTGAGTGCAGATCTGGTGGAAGGTATAGGGCATCTGCGTGCAGATTTGGTGGGTGGAATGGGGAATCTGCGTGTGTCTCTGGTGGGAGGAATGGGGCATCTGGGTGTGGATCTGGTGGGAGGGATGGGGAATCTGGTGGTGGATATGGATGGAGGGATGGGGCATCTGGGTGTCCATCTGGAGGTAGAAATGGGGCTTCTGGGTGTGTGTCTGGAGTGATTGATGGGCTGCCTGGGTGCAGATCTGGTGTGATTGATGGGGCATCTGAGTGTGGATCTGGTAGGAGGAATAGAGCATCTGGCTGTGAATGTGGTGGGAGGGATGGGGCATCTGGGGATAGATCTGGATGGAGGGATGGGCATCTGGGTGTGCATCTGGTGGGAGGAATGGTGCATCTGGGTGTGGATCTGGTGGGAGGGATGGGGTATCTGGGGGTGGATATGGATGGAGGGATGGGGCATCTGGGTGTCCATCTGTAGGTAGAAATGGGGCATCTGGGTGTGTGTCTGGAGTGATGGATGGGCTGTCTGGGTGCATATCTGGTGTGAGGGATGGGGCACCTGTGTGGATCTGGTGGGAGGGATGGGGCGTCTGAGTGTGGATCTGGTAGGAGGAATAAGGCATCTGGCTGTGGATGTGGTGGGAGGGATGGGGCATCTGGGGATAAATCTGGATGGAGGGATGGGCATCTGGGTGTGCATCTGGAGGGAGAAATGGGGCATCTGGGTGTGTGTCTGGAGAGCTGGATTGGCTGTTTCGGTGCAGATCTGGTGGGAGGGATGGGGCGCCTTTGTGCGGATCTGGTTGAGGGATGAGGCATCTGGGTGTGGATGTGGTAGGGGATGGGCATCTGGGTGTTGATCTGGGTGGAGGGATGGGGCTTCTGGGTTTGCATCTGGAGAGAGGGATGGGGCGTCTGGGTGCGGATCTGGTGGAAGGGATGGGGCATTTGGGTCTGGATCTGTTGGGAGGAATGGGGCCTCTGGGTGTGGATATGGATGGAGGGATGGGGCATCTGGGTATGCATCGGGAGAGAGGGATGGGGTGTCTGGGTGTGGATCTGGTGGGAGGGATGGGGCGCCTTTGTGCAGATCTGTTCGGAGGGATGGGGTGTCTGGGTGTGGATCTGGTGGCAGGGATGAGGCCTCTGAGTGTGGATCTGGTAGGGTATGGGCATCTGGGTGTTGATCTGGATGGAGGGATGGGACTTCTGGGTTTGCATCTGGAGAGAGGGATGAGGCGTCTGGGTGTGGATCTGGTGGGAGGGCTGGGGCATTTGGGTCTCGATCTGTTGGGAGGGGTGGGGCATCTGGGTGTGGATCTGGAGGTAGAAATGGGGCACCTGGGTGTGTGTCTGGTGTGATGGATGGGCTGTCTGGGTGCAGATCTGGTGTGAGGGATGGGGCGCCTGTGTGGATCTGGTGGGAAGGATGGGGTGTCTGGGTGTGAATCTGGTGGGAGGGATGGGACATCTGGCTGTGGATCTGGTAGGAGGAATAGGGCATCTGGCTGTGGATGTGGTGGGAGGGATGGGGCATCTGGGGATAGATCTGGATGGAGGGATGGGCATCTGGGTGTGCATCTGGAGGGAGAAATGGGGCATCTGGGTGTGTGTCTGTAGAGCTGGATTGGTTGTCTGGGTGCAGATCTGGTGGGAGGGATGGGGCGCCTTTGTGCGGACCTGGTCGGAGGGATGAGGCGTCTGGGTGTGGATGTGGTAGGGGATGGGCATCTGGGTGTTGATCTGAATGGAGGGATGGGGCATCTGGGTGTGCATCTGGAGTGGGAGATGGGCCTTTTGGGTGCACATCTAGAGGTAGGGAAGGGGGCATCTGTGTATGGGTCTGGAGAGAACAGGGGCATCTAGGTGTGAATCTGGATCGAGGGATGTGGCATCTGGGTGTTGGTCTAGTGGGAGGGATGGGGCATCTGGGCATGGAACTGGTGGGAGGGATCGGGCATCTGGGTGTGAATCTGGATGGATGGGCCATCTGCATCTGGAGGTAGGGACGGGCATATGGGGCTGTGTCTGGAGATAGGGACGGGGCATCTGCGTGTAGATATGGTGGGGGGGACGGGGTGTCTGGGTGTGTATCTGATGGGAAGGATGGGGTGTCTGAGTGCAGATCTGGTGGAAGGTATAGGGCATCTGCGTGCAGATTTGGTGGGTGGAATGGGGAATCTGCGTGTGTGTCTGGTGGGAGGAATGGGGCATCTGGGTGTGGATCTGGTGGGAGCGATGGGGAATCTGGTGGTGGATATGGATGGAGGGATAGGGCATCTGGGTGTCCATCTGGAGGTAGAAATGAGGCTTTTGGGTGTGTGTCTGGAGTGATTGATGGGCTGTCTGGGTGCAGATCTGGTGTGAGGGATGGGGCATCTGAGTGTGGATCTGGTAGGAGGAATAGAACATCTGGCTGTGGATGTGGTGGGAGGGATGGGGCATCTGGCTGTGGATCTGGTAGGAGGAATAGGGCAACTGGTTGTGGATGTGGTGGGAGGGATGGGGCATCTGGGGATAGATCTGGATGGAGGGATGGGCATCTGGGTGAGCATCTGGAGGGAGAAATGGGGCATCTGGGTGTGTGTCTGTAGAGCTGGATTGGCTGTCTGGGTGCAGAACTGGTGGGAGGGATGAGGCGCCTTTGCGCGGACCTGGTCGGAGGGATGAGGTGTCTGGGTGTGGATGTGGTAGGGGATGGGCATCTGGGTGTTGATCTGGATGGAGGGATGGGGCTTCTGGGTTTGCATCTGGAGAGAGGGATGGGGCGTCTGGGTGTGGATCTGGTGGGAGGGATGGGGCATTTAGGTCTGGATCTGTTGGGAGGGATGGGGCATCTGGGTGCGTATCTGGAGTGAGAGATGGGCCTTCTGGATGCACATTTAGAGGTAGGGAAAGGGTCATCTGTGTATGGTTCTGGAGAGGGCAGGGGCAACTAGGTGTGAATCTGGATCGAGGGATGTGGCATCTGGGTGTGGCTCTAGTGGGAGGGATGGGGCATCTGGACATGGAACCGGTGGGAGGGATGGGGCATCTGGGTGTGAATCTGGATGGATGGGGCATCTGCATCTGGAGATAGGGACGGGGCATCTGGGGCTGTGTCTGGAGATAGGAACGGGACATCTGTGTGTGGATCTGCTGGCAGGGACGGGGTGCCTTGGTGTGGATCTGATGGGTGGGATGGGGCATCGAGGGTGGATCTGGATGGAGGGACGGGCATTTGGGTGTGCATCTGGTAGGAGGACTAAGGCATCTGGCTGTGCATCTGGAGGGAGAAATGGGGCATCTGGGTGTGTGTCTGGAGATCTGGATTGGCTGTTTGGGTGCAGATCTGGTGGGAGGGATGGGGCGCCTTTGTGCGGATCTGGTTAAGGGATGAGGCATCTGGGTGTGGATGTGGTAGGGGATGGGCATCTGGGTGTTGATCTGGATGGAGGGATGGGGCTTCTGGGTTTGCATCTGGAGAGAGGGATGGGGCGTCTGGGTGCAGATCTGGTGGAAGGGATGGGGCATTTGGGTCTGGATCTGTTGGGAGGAATGGGGCATCTGGGTGTGGATATGGATGGAGGGATGGGGCATCTGCGTATGCATCGGGAGAGAGGGATCGGGCGTCTGGGTGTGGATCTGGAGGTAGAAATGGGGCATCTGGGTGTGTGCCTGGTGTGATGGATGGGCTGTCTGGGTGCAGATCTGGTGTGAGAGATGGGGCGCCTGTGTGGATCTGGTGTGAGGGATGGGGTGTCTGAGTGTGGATCTGGTGGGAGGGATGGGGCATCTGGCTGTGGATCTGGTAGGAGGAATAGGGCATCTGGTTGTGGATGTGGTGGGAGGGATGGGGCATCTGGGGATAGATCTGGATGGAGGGACGGGCATCTGGAGGGAGAAATGGGGCATCTGGGTGTGTGTCTGTAGAGCTGGATTGGCTGTCTGGGTGCAGATCTGGTGGGAGGGATGAGGCGCCTTTGCGCGGACCTGGTCGGAGGGATGAGGCGTCTGGGTGTGGATGTGGTAGGGGATGGGCATCTGGGTGTTGATCTGGATGGAGGGATGGGGCTTCTGGGTTTGCATCTGGAGAGAGGGATGGGGCGTCTGGGGGTGGATCTGGTGGGAGGGATGGGGCATTTGGGTCTGGATCTGTTGGGAGGGATGGGGCATCTGGGTGCGTATCTGGAGTGAGAGATGGGCCTTCTGAATGCACATTTAGAGGTAGGGAAAGGGGCATATGTGTATGGGTCTGGAGAGGGCAGGGGCATCTAGGTGTGAATCTGGATCGAGGGATGTGGCATCTGGGTGTGGCTCTAGTGGGAGGGATGGGGCATCTGGGCATGGAACCAGTGGGAGGGATGGGGCATCTGGGTGTGAATCTGGATGGATGGGGCATCTGCATCTGGAGATAGGGACGGGGCATCTGGGGCTGTGTCTGGAGATAGGAACGGGACATCTGTGTGTGGATCTGCTGGCAGGGACGGGGTGCCTTGGTGTGGATCTGATGGGTGGGATGGGGCATCGAG
The DNA here is from genome assembly GCF_040938575.1 of Ambystoma mexicanum. Lineage (NCBI taxonomy): Eukaryota > Metazoa > Chordata > Amphibia > Caudata > Ambystomatidae > Ambystoma > Ambystoma mexicanum. The sequence goes on from NC_090930.1 coordinate 1,348,705,233, forward strand.
GGTGGATCTGGATGGAGGGACGGGCATCTGGGTGTGCATCTGGAGGGAGAAATGGGGCATATGGGTGTGTGTCTGGAGAGATGGATTGTCTGTCTGCAGATCTGGTGGGAGGGATGGGGCGCCTTTGTGCGGATCTGGTCGGAGGGATGGGGTGTCTGGGTGTGGATCTGGTGGCAGGGATGAGGCATCTGGGTGTGGATCCGGATGGAGGGACGGGGCTTCTGGGTTTGCATCTGGAGAGAGGGATGGGGCATCTGGGTGTGGATCCGGATGGAGGGACGGGGCTTCTGGGTTTGCATCTGGAGAGAGGGATGGGGCATCTGGGTGTGGATCTGGTAGGAGGAATAGGGCATCTTGCTGTGGATGTGGTGGGAGCATGGGGCATCTGGGGTTAGAACTGGATGGAGGGATGGGCATCTGGGTGTGCATCTGGAGGGAGAAATGGGGCATCTGGGTGTGTGTCTGGAGATCTCGATTGGCTGTCTGGGTGCAGATCTGGTGGGAGGGATGGGGCGCCTTTGTGCGGATCTGGTTGGAGGGATGAGACGTCTGGGTGTGGATGTGGTAGGGGATGGGCATCTGGGTGTTGATCTGGATAGAGGGATGGGCATCTGGGTGTGCATCTGGAGGGAGAAATGGGGCATCTGGGTGTGTGTCTGGAGATCTCGATTGGCCTTCTGGGTGCAGATCTGGTGGGATGGATGGGGCGCCTCTGTGCAGATCTGGTTGGAGGGATGAGGCATCTGGGTGTGGATGTGGTAGGGGATGGGCATCTGGGTGTTGATCTGGATGGAAGGATGGGGCTTCTGGGTTTGCATCTGGAGAGAGGGATGGGACATCTGGGTGTGGCTCTGGTGGGAGGGATGGGGCATTTGGGTCTGGATCTGTTGGGAGGGATGGGGCATCTGGGTGTGGATATGGATGGAGAGATGGGGCATCTGGGTATGCATCGGGAGGGTTGGGTGGGGCTTCTGGGCGTGTGTCTGGAGGGAGGATTGGGGCATGTGTGTGTGGATCTGGTGAGAGCCATGGGGCATCTGGGTGCAGATCTGGTGAGAGGGATAGGGTATCTGGGTGTGGATCTGGAGGGAGGCATGGGGCATCTAGGTGTGGATCTGGTGGGTGGGATGGGGCATCTGGGTGAAGAGCTGGTCAGTGGGACTGTGCATTTGGGTGCGGGTCTGGTGGGAGGTATGGGGCATCTGGGTGCGGATATGGTGGGTGGGATGGGGCATCCGTGTGCAGATCTCGTGGGAGGGATGCAGCATCTGGGTGTGGATCTAGTTGGAGTGATGGGGCACCTAGGCATGGATCTGGTGGGAGGAATGGGGCATCTGGGTGTGAATCTGGATGGATGGGGCATCTGCATCTGGAGGGAGGGATGGGGCGTTGGGGCGGTGTGTCTGGCGAGAGGGACAGGGCATCTGTGTGTGGGTCTGGTGGGAGGGATGGGGCGTCTGGGTGTGGATCTGATGGGACGGATGGGGCGTCTGGATGCAGATTTGGTGGGAGGCATAGGGCATCTGGTTGCGGGTTTGGTGGGTGGAATGGGGCGTCTGGGTGGATGTCTGCTGGGAGGAATGGGGCATCTGGCTGTAGATCTAGTGGGAGGGATGGGCATCTGGGGGTGCATGTGGATGGAGGGATGGGCATCGGGGTGTGCATCTGAAGGGAGAAATGGGCATCTGGTTGTGTGTCTCGACGCATGGATTGGCTGTCTGGGTGCAGATCTGGTGGGAGGGATTGAGCGCGTTTGTGCGGATCTAGTCAGAGGGATGGGTTGTCTGGGTGTGGATCTGGTGGGAGGGATGGGGCGTCTGGGTGTGGGTCTGGTGGGAGGGATGGGGTATTTGGGTGTGGATCTGTTGGGAGGGATGGGGTATCTGGGTGTGGATCTGGATGGAGGGATGGGGCATCTGGGTTTGCTTCGGGAGGGAGGGATGGGGCTTCTGGGTGTGTTCGTGGAGGGAGGATATGGGCGTCTGAGTGTGGATCTGGTGGGAGGGATAGGGCATCTGGGTGCATATATGGAGAGAGAGATGGGCCTTCTAGATGCACATCTAGAGGTAGGGAAAGGGGCTTCTGTGTATGGGTCTGGAGAGGGCAGGGGCATCTAGGTGTGACTCTGGATCGAGGGATGTGGTATCTGGGTGTGGCTCTAGTGGGAGGGATGGGGCATCTGGGCATGGAACTGGTGGGAAGGATGGGGCATCTGGGTGTGAATCTGGATGGATGGGGTGGATGGGGCATCTGCATCTGGAGATAGGGGTGGGGCATCTGGGGCTGTGTCTGGAGATAGGGATGGGGCATCTGTGTGTGGATCTGCTGGGAGGGATGGGGTGTCTGGGTGTGGATCTGATGGGAGGGTTGGCAAATCTGGGGGTGGATCTGGATGGAGGGATGGGCATCTGGGTGTGCATCTGGAGCAAGAAATGGGGCATATGGGTGTGTGTTTGGAGTGATGGATGGGCTGTCTGGGTGCAGATCTGGTGTGAAGGATGGGGCATCTGGGCATGGAACTGGTGGGAGCGATCGGGCATCTGGGTGTGAACCTGGATGGATGGGGCATCTGCATCTGGAGGTAGGGACGGGGCATCTGGGGCTGTGTCTGGAGATAGGGACGGGGCATCTGAGTGTGGATCTGGTGGGAGGGACGGGGTGTCTGGGTGTGGATCTGATGGGAAGGATGGGGTGTCTGAGTGCAGATCTGGTGGGAGGTATAGGCCATCTGCGTACAGATTTGGTGGGTGGAAAGGGGAATCTGGGTGCGTGTCTGGTGGGAGGGATGGGGCATCTGGGGGTGGATATGGATGGAGGGATGGGGCATCTGTGCGTCAATCTGGAGGTAGAAATGGGGCATCTGGGTGTGTGTCTGAGAGCTGGATTGGCTGTCTGGGTGCAGATCTGGTTGGAAGGATGGGGCGCCTTTGTGCAGATCTGGTTGGAGGGATGAGGCATCTGGGTGTGTATGTGGTAGGGGATGGGCATCTGGGTGTTGATCTGGATGGAAGGATGGGGCTTCTGGGTTTTCATCTGTAGAGAGGGATGGGGCATCTGGGTGTGGATCTGGTGGGAGGGATGGGGCCTTTGGGTCTGGATCTGTTGGGAGGGAAGGGGCATCTGGGGGTGGATATGGATGGAGGGATCGGGCAACTTTGTGTAGATCTGGTAGGAGGAATAGGGCATCTGGCTGTGGATGTGGTGGGGGGATGCAGAATCTGGGGATAGATCTGGATGGAGGGATGGGCATCTGGGTGTGCATCTGGGAGGAGAAATGGGGCATCTGGGTGTGTGTCTGGAGAGTTGGATTGGCTGTTTGGGTGCAGATCTGGTGGGGGGATGGGGTGTCCGGGTGTGGATCTGGTAGAGAATGGTCATCTGGGCGTTGATCTTGATGGAGGGATGGGGCTTCTGGGTTTGCATCTGGAGAGAGGGATGGGGCGTATGGGTGTGGATCCGGTGGGAGGGATGGGGCATTTGGGTGTGGATCTGTTGGGAGGGATGGGGCATCTGTGTGTGGATCTGGAGGTAGAAATGGGGCATCTGGGTGTGTGTCTGGTGTGATGGATGGGCTGTCTGGGTGCAGATCTGGTGTGAGGGATGGGGCGCCTGTGTCGATCTGGTGGGAGGGATGGGGCGTCTGGGTGTGAATCTGGTGGGAGGGATGGGACATCTGCCCGTGAATCTGGTAGGAGGAACAGGGCATCTGGCTGTGGATGTGGTGGGCGTGATGCAGCATCTGGGGATAGATCTGGATGGTGGGATGGGCATCTGGATGTGCATCTGGGAGGTGAAATGGGGCATCTAGGTGTGTGTCTGGAGAGTTGGATTGGCTGTCTGGGTGCAGATCTGGTGGGAGGGATGGGGTGTCCGGGTGTGGATCTGGTAGGGGATGGGCATCTGGGTGTTGATCTTGATGGAGGGATGGGGCTTCTGGGTTTGCATCTGGAGAGAGGGGTGGGGCGTATGGGTGTGGATCTGGTGGGAGGGATGGGGCATTTGGGTCTGGATCTGTTGGGAGGGATGGGGCATCTGGGTGTGGATCTGAATGGAGGGATGGGGCATCTGGGTATGCATCGGGAGGGAAGAATGGGGTTTCTGGGCATATGTCTGGAGGGAGGATTGGGCGTCTGAGTGTGGATCTGGTGAGAGCCATGGCACATCTGGGTGTGGATCTGGTGTGAGGGATAGGGTATATGGTTGTGGATTTGGAGGGAGGAATGGGGCATCTAGGTGTGGATCTGGTGGGTGGCATGGGGCAGCTGGGTGCAGGTCTGGTGGGAGGAATGGGGCATCTGGGTTTGGATCTGACGGGAGGGATGGGGCGTCTGGGTGTGTATCTGGCGAGATGGATAGGATGTCTGGGTGAAGATCTGGTCAGTGGGACTGCATTTGGGTGAGGATCTGGTGGGAGGTATGGGGAATCTGGGTGCAGATCTGGTGTGAGGGATGGGGCGTCTGGGTGCGGATATGGGGGTGGGATGGGGCATCCGGGTGCAGATCTGGTGGGAGGAGTGTTGCATCTGGGTGTGATTCTGGAGGGAGGGATGGGCCATCTGAGTGTGGATCTGGTGAGGGTATGGGGCATCTGGGTGTGTATCTGTCACATCGTGGGGCAGATGGCGAGTCTGGGATCGATATCGACGTAGTCTGTCGTAGAGTCTGCCGCCACGTTCCCCTCCCTCTACGTGCCTGCAGGTCTAGTCTTTCTCCGATCGCGTACGCGACCGGGAACTTTTAGCCTTCAGCTTCCGGGTCGCGTACGCGTTGCAACGCTCCCTGGTTTTTCGCTTGTCGTTGCGTTGCTAGGAAGCCTTCTGTGTATCCTCCGCTCACTCCTGCTGTTTTCTTTCTCTCCTTCGCTTTTCCTTCTTCCCGTTCTGCCCTCTTTTACCTAACCCATTCTCTCTCTTCTTGTCCCCTCCTTTCTAATTTTCACTCCTACTTATTGTACTGCCTCTGCCTCCCGCTGCTTAACATTTTGCCTTCCCGTGTACCGACCTAGCCTGCTATTGGACTACTTCTGCCTCCCGCTGCTGTTCAATCTTGCCTTCCCGTGTACCAACCTTGCCTGCTATTGGACTGCCCCTGCCTCCCGTTGTAGTGAACTTTGGATCATCCTGTGTTCCGACCCTGCCTGTTTTATTGGACTGCCTCTGCCTTCCGTTTTGGTTACTTCGATCCTTCAAGTATACTCCGTCTGTTTACGGACCACCACCTGAACTCTCCCGTAAGGGGTTTTTTGTGCCTTTGGCTTTTTCCCCTCATACGACGGTCGCGGAGGATCTTTCACCGCCTTACCTATACGGTATCGCGGTGGCGTCCTTTCGCGGCCGTCCCTATCTTCACAAAAAAAAGGAGAAACCAGGAAACCAGGAAGAAAAGAAGATCAGGAGAAAAGACAGAGGTGAGGAGGAAGGGGAGGGGTTTGAGACTTCCTTTGAAGAAGAGGACATTGCTGACCTTTGTGATAGTTTGCAACGCCACAATACCAAGATGGCAACTCCCCAACAGATTCAAGAATTAGTAGCCGCTGTACAGAACCTGAACCTGGAGGTTCAGAATTTAAAAAGTGCAAACGCAACATTGCTACAGCGAGTGACAGAAAGAGAACGCCTTTCAACAGATCTACCTCCTCTTCCTTTAGTCTCCGGCAAATTCGATGGGAACCCCAAAAGGGTCAAGGAATTTTTGGATGCGTGTAATCTTCACTTCTCTTTTCGTACACATACTTTTGACTCCGATCATGCCAAAATTGGCTTTATGATTACTCATATGACTGGCAATGCCCTTGCTTGGGCCACCCCCCTAGTGAACCGAACAGATCCAGTGCTGCAAGATTATAACGCCTTCAGGACTTTGTTACAACAAACCTTCTTACGAACCGAGAGTACTTATTTGGCGTCTGAAGATCTGCTGGATATACGCCAGGGCGAGTCAGAATTGCTTACTTACATCACGAACTTCAAACAAGTTGCTTCAGAAGCAGGATGGCAGGAACAAGCGCAGTATGCCATCTTTCGACGGGGGTTGAGAGAGGATCTCAAGGATGAACTGGCCCGTATCGCTCGTCCAACAACGTTTGATGAACTCGTGACTGCTACACTTCGTATTGATTTCCGTTTGGCTGAACGACGCGCGGAGAAAAGGAAATCCAAACCCTATGCGTCTCTTCCTTTGGTTCCCCTTCCTCCCGTCCCTACATCCTCTTCAAGATCCACTCGAGAAGAACCAATGCAGATAGGGACTACTCGTGCTCCACTTACTTCTGAGGAGCGTAAGAGGCGCAGAGAAGGAAACCTGTGCATGTATTGTGGGGCTTCGACTCATCTCCTTAGGGACTGCCCAGATGTCCCTCCAAGACGGTCGGGAAACGGTCGCCCTCGGTGAGTGTCAGGACTAACTTCCGAGGGGCTTCGAGTAGTCCATATGTTACTCTTTCAGTCTCTACCCCTGCGATCCCAGAAGATGCTCGCCTTATGATTTTATCAGTAACTCTATTACTGGGTGACTCGGAGATTCAGGCTCAGGCTCTATTGGATTGTGGCGCCGCTGGCAATTTCATGGATACCTACTGGGCCACTCAGAAGTGTGTGCCTCGTATTGCCAAGAAGGAGGATCAGAAGGTGGAGGGGGTCGACGGCGAACCTTTAAGCTCTGGCTTGATAACACACACCACGGAAGTACTAGTGATGTCAGTCCAACAACATACTGAAAAGATATCATTTGACCTTATCCGTGCGGCTCACTTCCCCATCATCCTTGGGATTGGCTGGCTACGAAAACACAACCCCAAAATAGATTGGACAAAGAACCTTCTTAGCTTTCACTCCGCTACCTGCAAGTCTGAGTGCCTGCCTGAACCTAGTTATGAAGTTGTCAAGACATCAAGTTGTTGTGAGACCAGATCTGTTCATTGTTTGCCCACTGATCTTCAGGAATACACCGAGGTAGTCACAGAAAAGATACCTCTGGATTTACCTCCTCACCGTCCTGAAGATTGTGGGATAGATCTCATGCCAGGGGCTCTGGTCCCTTTCTGTCGGATGTTCCCCCTTTCTCTGGAAGAAAGACGCTATCTCAGAGAATACCTGGACAAGAATCTAGCCAATGAACTCATCAGACCTTCAAAGTCTCCGGCAGGGGCCTCGCTATTCTTCATACCAAAGAAAGGGTCACAAGAGCTACGTCCCTGCATTGATTACCGGGGTTTAAATAAAGTAACCATCAAAGACCGGTATCCCATGCCACTTATAACAGAGATAATCCAAGCTGTACATGGGTCCACCATCTTTACAAAACTTGACCTAAGAAACGCATATCACTTACTTCGAGTCCAAGCAGGAGACGAGTGGAAGACTGCCTTTCGGACTCCATACGGTCTATTCGAATATCAGGTAATGCCCTTTGGCTTAGTCAATGCTCCTTCCATATTTCAACGCTTCATGGATCGCCTGTTTTCAGATCTCCTATGCCATACTACCATCGTTTATCTGGATGACATTTTAGTGTTTTCTCGAACACCAGAAGACCACAAGGAACATGTTAGAGAAGTCTTTCAACGTCTCAAAGATAATCATCTTTCCGTCAAACTGAACAAATGTGTTTTTGCTGCATCCTCTATCTCCTATTTGGGATTTATCCTTTCTAGTAAGGGTATCTCGATGGATCCACAGAAGGTCACATCTATTCTAAATTGGCCTTCGCCAAGATCAGTAAAGGAGGTACAGAAGTTCCTAGGATTGGCTAACTTCTATCGGAAGTTCATTCCAAACTTCTCCCAAAGAGTGTTACCCATTACATCTTTACTTAAGAAGTCTTCTATGCCGTTTACTTGGTCTGATGCAGCCGAGGAGAGTTTTCATCTTCTCAAAGAAGACTTTTGCTCTGCTCCCATTCTACGACAACCGAATCAGGATCTCCCCTTTATACTGGAGACTGATGCGTCGGCGATGGCGGTTGGGGCAGTTCTACTTCAAGCTCATGACAATCTCGAATATCCTGTCTCTTATTTTTCAAAAACACTCAACTCTAGTCAAAAGAATTACTCGGTCATCGAACGAGAACTACTTGCCATGAAACTAGCGTGTGTCGAATGGAGACATCTGTTACAAGGAGGCATTTATCCATTTACCATCAGGACTGACCACAAGAATCTACAAGTGTTGAAACAGTTTGAGTGTTATAACACCCGACAAGCAAGATGGGCACACTTTTTTGCCCAGTTCGACTTCAACATCACATACATTCCTGGAGAACAGAACCTGGTGGCGGACGCACTTTCTCGTCGCAGTGATTACCTTACAGAGACAGAGGGCAACCGAGATTTGATGTTTCCGAAAACCAAACAAATCGGAGAACTGTCTACATTCCTTAAGCAAGTCAGAGATACTTCTAAAGAAAATTTCGAAGGGGATCTCCACCCCATAGATACCAAGTATAACATCAAGGATGGGTTCTATCTAGTAAAAGATAGATTGTATCTACCCACATTTGAACAGAGGAAGAAGGCACTGTTATGGTGTCACGATTCTAAGATTGCAGGACATAGAGGCATCAGAGGTACCCAGGAATATCTTCTAAGGCACTTTTATTGGCCAAATTTAAAGGAGGACGCTAAGAAGTACGTACGGTCCTGTCTTATTTGTCTTCGCAACAAAGTATCTCATCAAAGACCAATAGGATTATTGAAGTCCGATGCCGTTCCTGCAGGACCTTGGTACACCATCTCCACGGATTTCATCGTAGAGTTACCCCGGTCTCAGGGTTGCACTTGTATCATGGTGGTGGTGGACTCTTTTTCCAAACTGGCCCATTTTTCCCCCCTACTTGGCATTCCCTCCGCTGCAGAAATGGCAGAGGTTTTTCTAAAAGATGTATTTCGTCTTCACGGAATACCCGCTAAGATCATTTCGGATCGGGGGAGTCAATATACCTCACGCTTCTGGAAGACCTTTTGTGAAAAATTGGGCATAGAGAGAGCCTTATCTTCGGGTTTTCACCCTCAGACCAATGGTCAAACGGAACGACTTAACGGAACCCTCGAACAGTATCTAAGGTGTTTCATCAACCGACAACAGGATAATTGGGTTCCTCTTTTACCCTTGGCAGAGTTCTCATATAACAATTCCGTTCATTCTGCACTTGGTATAAGTCCTTTCTTTTGCACCTATGGCTATCATCCCCATTCCATTCCACCCATCTCTTTAACCCCCTCACACACACCTTCGGTGGATTCTTCTCTTTCTCACATACAGAAGGTACATGAAGAGGCTAAGTTGAGCCTTCAGGAGGCACAAGATCGTTATGAGATCCAGGCTAACAAACATCGTAGACAGGTTCCAGGGTGGGAAGTAGGATCCCAAGTCATGCTCTCTACCAAATATCTACCCCGGTGGGTTCATCCCTCTAAACTCTCTCCTAAGTTCTTAGGTCCTTACAAGATTACGCACAAGATAAATCCTGTGGCATTTCGTCTCCAACTTCCTGTTAGTCTACGAAGGGTGCATCCAGTATTTCATACTTCCCAATTGAAACCATTTGTAGAAGATACCTGGTCCCGTAAGTCTCAATCCAATCTTCTTCCCACTGATCCTACTCCAGAAGAGTATGAAGTCGCTCAGATATGCGATTCACGGTATCATAGGGGTAGCCTCGAATATTTGGTAAGATGGAAAGGATTTCCCTGTTCAGAAAACACTTGGGAGCCCAAATCCCACATTCACGCCACTCGATTGTTACGCCAGTTCCACCGTTTCCATCCGGGGAAACCGGGGGGAGGATGTTTTCGGAGGGGGCATACTGTCACATCGTGGGGCAGATGGCGAGTCTGGGATCGATATCGACGTAGTCTGTCGTAGAGTCTGCCGCCACGTTCCCCTCCCTCTACGTGCCTGCAGGTCTAGTCTTTCTCCGATCGCGTACGCGACCGGGAACTTTTAGCCTTCAGCTTCCGGGTCGCGTACGCGTTGCAACGCTCCCTGGTTTTTCGCTTGTCGTTGCGTTGCTAGGAAGCCTTCTGTGTATCCTCCGCTCACTCCTGCTGTTTTCTTTCTCTCCTTCGCTTTTCCTTCTTCCCGTTCTGCCCTCTTTTACCTAACCCATTCTCTCTCTTCTTGTCCCCTCCTTTCTAATTTTCACTCCTACTTATTGTACTGCCTCTGCCTCCCGCTGCTTAACATTTTGCCTTCCCGTGTACCGACCTAGCCTGCTATTGGACTACTTCTGCCTCCCGCTGCTGTTCAATCTTGCCTTCCCGTGTACCAACCTTGCCTGCTATTGGACTGCCCCTGCCTCCCGTTGTAGTGAACTTTGGATCATCCTGTGTTCCGACCCTGCCTGTTTTATTGGACTGCCTCTGCCTTCCGTTTTGGTTACTTCGATCCTTCAAGTATACTCCGTCTGTTTACGGACCACCACCTGAACTCTCCCGTAAGGGGTTTTTTGTGCCTTTGGCTTTTTCCCCTCATACGACGGTCGCGGAGGATCTTTCACCGCCTTACCTATACGGTATCGCGGTGGCGTCCTTTCGCGGCCGTCCCTATCTTCACAAAAAAAAGGAGAAACCAGGAAACCAGGAAGAAAAGAAGATCAGGAGAAAAGACAGAGGTGAGGAGGAAGGGGAGGGGTTTGAGACTTCCTTTGAAGAAGAGGACATTGCTGACCTTTGTGATAGTATCTGGTAGGAGGGATGGGCATCTGGACACTGGGATGGAGCATCTGGGTGTGGATCTGGTGGAAGGGATTTGGCATCTGGGTGTGTATCTGGAGTGAGAGATGGGCCTTCTGGGTGCACATCTAGAGGTAGGGAAGGGAGCATCTATGTATGGGTCTGGAGAGGGCAGGGGCATCTAGGTGTGAATCTGCATCGAGGGAAGTCGCATCTGGGTGTGGCTCTAGTGGGAGGGATTGGGCATCTGGGCATGGAACTGGTCGGAGGGATGCGGCATCTGGGTGTGAATCTGGATGGATGGGGCATCTACATCTGGAGATAGGGACGGGACATCTGTGTGTGGATCTGCTGGCAGGGACGGGGTTTCTGGGTGTGGATCTTGATGGAGGGATGGGGCTTCTGGATTTGCATCTGGAGAGATGGATCGGGCGTATCAGTGTGGATCTGGTGGGAGGGATGGGGCATTTGGGTCTGGATCTGTTGGGAGGGATGGGGCATCTGTGTGTGGATCTGGAGGTAGAAATGGGGCATCTGGGTGTGTGTCTGGTGTGATGGATTGGCTGTCTGGGTGCAGATCTGGTGGGAGGGATGGGGTGTCCGGGTGTGGATCTGGTAGGGGATGGGCATCTGGATGTTGATCTTGATGGAGGGATGGGGCTTCTGGGTTTGCATCTGGAGAGAGGGATGGGGCGTATGGGTGTGGATCTGGTGGGAGGGATGGGGGATTTGGGTCTTGATCTGTTGGGAGGGATGGGGCATCTGGGTGTGGATCTGAATGGAGGGATGGGGCATCTGGGTATGCATCCGGAGGGAAGAATGGTGTTTCTGGGCGTATGTCTGGAGGGAGGATTGGGCGTCTGAGTGTGGATCTGGTGAGAGCCATGGCACATCTGGGTGTGGATCTGGTGTGAGGGATAAGGTATCTGGGTGTGGATTTGGAGGGAGGAATGGGGCATCTAGGTGTGGATCTGGTGGGTGGGATGGGGCAGCTGGGTGCAGGTCTGGTGGGAGGAATTGGCATCTGGGTTTGGATCTGACGGGAGGGATGGGGCGTCTGGGTGTGTATCTGGTGAGATGGATAGGGTGTCTGGGTGAAGATCTGGTCAGTGGGACTGTGCATTTGGGTGAGGATCTGGTGGGAGGTATGGGGCATCTGGATGCAGATCTGGTGTGAGGGATGGGGCGTCTGGGTGCGGATATGGGGGTGGGATGGGGCATCCGGGTACAGATCTGGTGGGAGGAGTGTTGCATCTGGGTGTGATCCTGCAGGGAGGGATGGGCCATCTGGGTGTGGATCTGGTGAGGGGATGGGGCATCTGGGGGTGTATCTGGTAGGAGGGATGGGCATCTGGACACTGGGCTGGAGCATCTGGGTGTGGATCTGGTGGAAGGGATTTGGCATCTGGGTGTGTATCTGGAGTGAGAGATGGGCCTTCTGGATGCACATCTAGAGGTAGGGAAGGGAGCATCTATGTATGGGTCTGGAGAGGGCAGGGGCATCTAGGTGTGAATCTGCATCGAGGGAAGTGGCATCTGGGTGTGGCTCTAGTGGGAGGGATGGGGCATCTGGGCATGGAACTGGTCGGAGGGATGCGGCATCTGGGTGTGAATCTGGATGGATGGGGCATCTACATCTGGAGATAGGGACGGGACATCTGTGTGTGGATCTGATGGGAGAGATGGGGCATCTGGGGTGGATCTGGATGGAGGGACGGGCATCTGGGTGTTCATCTGGAGGGAGAAATGGGGCATATGGGTGTGTGTCTGGAGAGATGGATTGGCTGTCTGCAGATCTGGTGGGAGGGATGGGGGCCTTTGTGCAGATCTGGTCGGAGGGATGGGGTGTCTGGGTCTGGATCTTTTGGGAAGGGATGGGGCATCTGGGTGTGGATCTGGTAGGGGATGGGCATCTGGGTGTGGATCTGGATGGAGGGATGCAGCATCTGGGTTTGCATCTGGAGAGAGGGATGGGGTGTCTGGGTGTGGATCTGTTGGGAGGGATGGGGCATCTGGGTGTGGATCTGGATGGAGGGATGGGGCATCTGGGTATGCATCGGGAGGGAAGGATGGGGCTTCTGGGCGTGTGTCTGGAGGGAGGATTGGGGCGTCTGAGTGTGGATCTGGTGGGAGGGATGGGGCTTCTGGGTGTGTATCTGGAGTGAGAGATGGCCCTTTTGGGTGCACATCTAGAGGTAGGGAAGTGGGCTTCTGTGTATGGGTCAGTAGAGAACAGGGGCATCTAGGTGTGAATCTGGATTGAGGGATGTGGCATCTGGGTGTGGCTCTAGTGGGAGGGATGGGGCATCTGGACATGGAACCGGTGGGAGGGATGGGGCATCTGGGTGTGAATCTGGATGGATGGGGCATCTGCATCTGGAGATAGGGACAGGGCATCTGGGGCTGTGTCTGAAGATAGGAACGGGACATCTGTGTGTGGATCTGCTGGCAGGGACGGGGTGCCTTGGTGTGGATCTGATGGGTGGGATGGGGCATCGAGGGTGGATCTGGATGGAGGGACGGGCATCTGGGTGTGGATCTGGTAGGAGGACTAAGGCATCTGGCTGTGGATGTGGTGGGAGGAATGGGGCATCTGGGGATAGATCTGGATGGAGGGATGGGCATCTGGGTGTGCATCTGGAGGGAGAAATGGGGCATCTGGGTGTGTGTCTGGAGAGCTGGATTGGCTGTTTGGGTGCAGATCTGGTGGGAGGGATGAGGCGCCTTTGCGCGGACCTGGTCGGAGGGATGAGGCGTCTGGGTGTGGATGTGGTAGGGATGGGCATCTGGGTGTTGATCTGGATGGAGGGATGGGGCTTCTGGGTTTGCATCTGGAGAGAGGGATGGGGCGTCTGGGTGTGGATCTGGTGGGAGGGATGGGGCATTTGGGTCTGGATCTGTTGGGAGGGATGGGGCATCTGGGTGCGTATCTGGAGTGAGAGATGGGCCTTCTGGATGCACATTTAGAGGTAGGGAAAGGGGCATATGTGTATGGGTCTGGAGAGGGCAGGGGCATCTAGGTGTGAATCTGGATCGAGGGATGTGGCATCTGGGTGTGGCTCTAGTGGGAGGGATGGGGCATCTGGGCATGGAACCGGTGGGAGGGATGGGGCATCTGGGTGTGAATCTGGATGGATGGGGCATCTGCATCTGGAGATATGGACGGGGCATCTGGGGCTGTGTCTGGAGATAGGAACGGGACATCTGTGTGTGGATCTGCTGGCAGGGACGGGGTGCCTTGGTGTGGATCTGATGGGTGGGATGGGGCATCGAGGGTGGATCTGGATGGAGGGACGGGCATCTGGGTGTGCATCTGGAGGGAGAAATGGGGCATATGGGTGTGTGTCTGGAGAGATGGATTGTCTGTCTGCAGATCTGGTGGGAGGGATGGGGCGCCTTTGTGCGGATCTGGTCGGAGGGATGGGGTGTCTGGGTGTGGATCTGGTGGCAGGGATGAGGCATCTGGGTGTGGATCTGGATGGAGGGACGGGGCGTCTGGGTTTGCATCTGGAGGGAGGGATGGGGCATCTGGGTGTGGATCTGGTAGGAGGAATAGAGCATCTTGCTGTGGATGTGGTGGGAGCATGGGGCATCTGGGGTTAGAACTGGATGGAGGGATGGGCATCTGGGTGTGCATCTGGAGGGAGAAATGGGGCATCTGGGTGTGTGTCTGGAGATCTCGATTGGCTGTCTGGGTGCAGATCTGGTGGGAGGGATGGGGCGCCTTTGTGCAGATCTGGTTGGAGGGATGAGACGTCTGGGTGTGGATGTGGTAGGGGATGGGCATCTGGGTGTTGATCTGGATAGAGGGATGGGCATCTGGGTGTGCATCTGGAGGGAGAAATGGGGCATCTGGGTGTGTGTCTGGAGATCTCGATTGGCCTTCTGGGTGCAGATCTGGTGGGATGGATGGGGCGCCTTTGTGCAGATCTGGTTGGAGGGATGAGGCATCTGGGTGTGGATGTGGTAGGGGATGGGCATCTGGGTGTTGATCTGGATGGAAGGATGGGGCTTCTGGGTTTGCATCTGGAGAGAGGGATGGGACATCTGGGTGTGGCTCAGGTGGGAGGGATGGGGCATTTGGGTCTGGATCTGTTGGGAGGGATGGGGCATCTGGGTGTGGATATGGATGGAGGGATGGGGCATCTGGGTATGCATCGGGAGGGAGGGGTGGGGCTTCTGGGCGTGTGTCTGGAGGGAGGTTTGGGGCATGTGTGTGTGGATCTGGTGAGAGTCATGGGGCATCTGGGTGCAGACCTGGTGAGAGGGATAGGGTATCTGGGTGTGGATCTGGAGGGAGGCATGGGGCATCTAGGTGTGGATCTGGTGGGTGTGATGGGGCATCTGGGTGAAGAGCTGGTCAGTGGGACTGTGCATTTGGGTGCGGATCTGGTGGGAGGTATGGGGCATCTGGGTGCGGATATGGTGGGTGGGATGGGGCATCCGTGTGCAGATCTCGTGGGAGGGATGCAGCATCTGGTTGTGGATCTAGTTGGAGTGATGGGGCACCTAGGCATGGATCTGGTGGGAGGAATGGGGCATCTGGGTGTGAATCTGGATGGATGGGGCATCTGCATCTGGAGGGAGGGATGGGGCGTTGGGGCGGTGTGTCTGGCGAGAGGGACAGGGCATCTGTGTGTGGGTCTGGTGGGAGGGATGGGGCGTCTGGGTGTGGATCTGATGGGACGGATGGGGTTTCTGGATGCAGATTTGGTGGGAGGCATAGGGCATCTGGTTGCGGGTTTGGTGGGTGGAATGGGGCATCTGGGTGGATGTCTGCTGGGAGGAATGGGGCATCTGGCTGTAGATCTAGTGGGAGGGATGGGCATCTGGGGGTGCATGTGGATGGAGGAATGGGCATCGGGGTGTGCATCTGAAGGGAGAAATGGGCATCTGGTTGTGTGTCTCGACGCATGGATTGGCTGTCTGGGTGCAGATCTGGTGGGAGGGATTGAGCGCGTTTGTGCGGATCTAGTCGGAGGGATGGGTTGTCTGGGTGTGGATCTGGTGGGAGGGATGGGGCATCAGGATGTGGATCTTTTAGGGTTTGGGCATCTGGGTGTTGATCTAGATGGAGGGATGGGGCTTCTGGGTTTGCATCTGGAGGGAGGGATGATGCGTCTGGGTGTGGATCTGGTGGGAGGGATGGGGTATTTGGGTGTGGATCTGTTGGGAGGGATGGGGTATCTGGGTGTGGATCTGGATGGAGGGATGGGGCATCTGGGTTTGCTTCGGGAGGGAGGGATGGGGCTTCTGGGTGTGTTTCTGGAGGGAGGATATGGGCGTCTGAGTGTGGATCTGGTGGGAGGGATAGGGCATCTGGGTGCATATATGGAGAGAGAGATGGGCCTTCTAGATGCACATCTAGAGGTAGGGAAAGGGGCTTCTGTGTATGGGTCTGGAGAGGGCAGGGGCATCTAGGTGTGACTCTGGATCGAGGGATGTGGTATCTGGGTGTGGCTCTAGTGGGAGGGATGGGGCATCTGGGCATGGAACTGGTGGGAAGGATGGGGCATCTGGGTGTGAATCTGGATGGATGGGGTGGATGGGGCATCTGCATCTGGAGATAGGGGTGGGGCATCTGGGGCTGTGTCTGGAGATAGGGATGGGGCATCTGTGTGTGGATCTGCTGGGAGGGATGGGGTGTCTGGGTGTGGATCTGATGGGAGGGTTGGCAAATCTGGGGGTGGATCTGGATGGAGGGATGGGCATCTGGGTGTGCATCTGGGGCAAGAAATGGGGCATATGGGTGTGTGTTTGGAGTGATGGATGGGCTGTCTGGGTGCAGATCTGATGTGAAGGATGGGGCATCTGGGCATGGAACTGGTGGGAGCGATCGGGCATCTGGGTGTGAACCTGGATGGATGGGGCATCTGCATCTGGAGGTAGGGACGGGGCATCTGGGGCTGTATCTGGAGATAGGGACGGGGCATCTGAGTGTTGATCTGGGCCGAGGGACGGGGTGTCTGGGTGTGGATCTGATGGGAAGGATGTGGTGTCTGAGTGCAGATCTGGTGGGAGGTATAGGCCATCTGCGTACAGATTTGGTGGGTGGAAAGGGGAATCTGGGTGCGTGTCTGGTGGGAGGGATGGGGCATCTGGGGGTGGATATGATTGGAGGGATGGGGCATCTGTGCGTCAATCTGGAGGTAGAAATTGGGCATCTGGGTGTGTGTCTGAGAGCTGGATTGGCTGTCTGGGTGCAGATCTGGTGGGAAGGGTGGGGCGCCTTTGTGCAGATCCGGTTGGAGGGATGAGGCATCTGGGTGTGTATGTGGTAGGGGATGGGCATCTGGGTGTTGATCTGGATGGAAGGATGGGGCTTCTGGGTTTGCATCTGTAGAGAGGGATGGGGCATCTGGGTGTGGATCTGGTGGGAGGGATGGGGCATTTGGGTCTGGATCTGTTGGGAGGGAAGGGGCATCTGGGGGTGGATATGGATGGAGGGATCGGGCAACTTTGTGTAGATCTGGTAGGAGGAATAGGGCATCTGGCTGTGGATGTGGTGGGGGGGATGCAGAATCTGGGGATAGATCTGGATGGAGGGATGGGCATCTGGGTGTGCATCTGGGAGGAGAAATGGGGCATCTGGGTGTGTGTCTGGAGAGTTGGATTGGCTGTTTGGGTGCAGATCTGGTGGGGGGATGGGGTGTCCGGGTGTGGATCTGGTAGAGAATGGGCATCTGGGCGTTGATCTTGATGGAGGGATGGGGCTTCTGGGTTTGCATCTGGAGAGAGGGATGGGGCGTATGGGTGTGGATCCGGTGGGAGGGATGGGGCATTTGGGTGTGGATCTGTTGGGAGGGATGGGGCATCTGTGTGTGGATCTGGAGGTAGAAATGGGGCATCTGGAGATAGGGATGGGGCATCTGGGTTTGGATCTGACGGGAGGGATGGGGCGTCTGGGTGTGTATCTGGCGAGATGGATAGGATGTCTGGGTGAAGATCTGGTCAGTGGGACTGCATTTGGGTGAGGATCTGGTGGGAGGTATGGGGCATCTGGGTGCAGATCTGGTGTGAGGGATGGGGCGTCTGGGTGCGGATATGGGGGTGGGATGGGGCATCCGGGTGCAGATCTGGTGGGAGGAGTGTTGCATCTGGGTGTGATTCTGGAGGGAGGGATGGGCCATCTGAGTGTGGATCTGGTGAGGGGATGGGGCATCTGGGTGTGTATCTGGTAGGAGGGATGGGCATCTGGACACTGGGATGGAGCATCTGGGTGTGGATCTGGTGGAAGGGATTTGGCATCTGGGTGTGTATCTGGAGTGAGAGATGGGCCTTCTGGGTGCACATCTAGAGGTAGGGAAGGGAGCATCTATGTATGGGTCTGGAGAGGGCAGGGGCATCTAGGTGTGAATCTGCATCGAGGGAAGTGGCATCTGGGTGTGGCTCTAGTGGGAGGGATGGGGCATCTGGGCATGGAACTGGTCGGAGGGATGCGGCATCTGGGTGTGAATCTGGATGGATGGGGCATCTACATCTGGAGATAGGGACGGGACATCTGTGTGTGGATCTGCTGGCAGGGACGGGGTTTCTGGGTGTGGATCTTGATGTAGGGATGGGGCTTCTGGATTTGCATCTGGAGAGAGGGATCGGGCGTATCAGTGTGGATCTGGTGGGAGGGATGGGGCATTTGGGTCTGGATCTGTTGGGAGGGATGGGGCATCTGTGTGTGGATCTGGAGGTAGAAATGGGGCATCTGGGTGTGTGTCTGGTGTGATGGATGGGCTGTCTGGGTGCAGATCTGGTGTGAGGGATGGGGCGCCTGTGTCGATCTGGTGGGAGGGATGGGGCGTCTGGGTGTGAATCTGGTGGGAGGGATGGGACATCTGCCTGTGGATCTGGTAGGAGGAACAGGGCATCTGGCTGTGGATGTGGTGGGCGTGATGCAGCATCTGGGGATAGATCTGGATGGAGGGATGGGCATCTGGGTGTGCATCTGGGAGGAGAAATGGGGCATCTGGGTGTGTGTCTGGAGAGTTGGATTGGCTGTCTGGGTGCAGATCTGGTGGGAGGGATGGGGTGTCCGGGTGTGGATCTGGTAGGGGATGGGCATCTGGATGTTGATCTTGATGGAGGGATGGGGCTTCTGGGTTTGCATCTGGAGAGAGGGATGGGGCGTATGGGTGTGGATCTGGTGGGAGGGATGGGGCATTTGGGTCTGGATCTGTTGGGAGGGATGGGGCATCTGGGTGTGGATCTGAATGGAGGGATGGGGCATCTGGGTATGCATCCGGAGGGAAGAATGGTGTTTCTGGGCGTATGTCTGGAGGGAGAATTGGGCGTCTGAGTGTGGATCTGGTGAGAGCCATGGCACATCTGGGTGTGGATCTGGTGTGAGGGATAAGGTATCTGGGTGTGGATTTGGAGGGAGGAATGGGGCATCTAGGTGTGGATCTGGTGGGTGGGATGGGGCAGCTGGGTGCAGGTCTGGTGGGAGGAATGGGCATCTGGGTTTGGATCTGACGGGAGGGATGGGGCGTCTGGGTGTGTATCTGGTGAGATGGATAGGGTGTCTGGGTGAAGATCTGGTCAGTGGGACTGTGCATTTGGGTGAGGATCTGGTGGGAGGTATGGGGCATCTGGATGCAGATCTGGTGTGAGGGATGGGGCGTCTGGGTGCGGATATGGGGGTGGGATGGGGCCTCCGGGTGCAGATCTGGTGGGAGGAGTGTTGCATCTGGGTGTGATCCTGGAGGGAGGGATGGGCCATCTGGGTGTGGATCTGGTGAGGGGATGGGGCATCTGGGTGTGTATCTGGTAGGAGGGATGGGCATCTGGACACTGGGCTGGAGCATCTGGGTGTGGATCTGGTGGAAGGGATTTGGCATCTGGGTGTGTATCTGGAGTGAGAGATGGGCCTTCTGGATGCACATCTAGAGGTAGGGAAGGGAGCATCTATGTATGGGTCTGGAGAGGGCAGGGGCATCTAGGTGTGAATCTGCATCGAGGGAAGTGGCATCTGGGTGTGGCTCTAGTGGGAGGGATGGGGCATCTGGGCATGGAACTGGTCGGAGGGATGTGGCATCTGGGTGTGAATCTGGATGGATGGGGCATCTACATCTGGAGATAGGGACGGGACATCTGTGTGTGGATCTGATGGGAGAGATGGGGCATCTGGGGTGGATCTGGATGGAGGGACGGGCATCTGGGTGTGCATCTGGAGGGAGAAATGGGGCATATGGGTGTGTGTCTGGAGAGATGGATTGGCTGTCTGCAGATCTGGTGGGAGGGATGGGGGCCTTTGTGCAGATCTGGTCGGAGGGATGGGGTGTCTGGGTCTGGATCTTTTGGGAAGGGATGGGGCATCTGGGTGTGGATCTGGTAGGGGATGGGCATCTGGGTGTGGATCTGGATGGAGGGATGCAGCATCTGGGTTTGCATCTGGAGAGAGGGATGGGGTGTCTGGGTGTGGATCTGTTGGGAGGGATGGGGCATCTGGGTGTGGATCTGGATGGAGGGATGGGGCATCTGGGTATGCATCGGGAGGGAATGATGGGGCTTCTGGGCGTGTGTCTGGAGGGAGGATTGGGGCGTCTGAGTGTGGATCTGGTGGGACGGATGGGGCTTCTGGGTGTGTATCTGGAGTGAGAGATGGCCCTTTTGGGTGCACATCTAGAGGTAGGGAAGGGGGCTTCTGTGTATGGGTCAGTAGAGAACAGGGGCATCTAGGTGTGAATCTGGATTGAGGGATCGGGCATCTGGGTGTGAATCTGGATGGATGGGGCATCTGCATCTGGAGGTAGGGATGGGGCATATGGGTCTGTGTCTGGAGATAGGGACGGGGCATCTGAGTGTGGATATGGAGGGAGGGACGGGGTGTCTGGGTGTGTATCTGATGGGAATGATGGGGTGTCTGAGTGCAGATCTTGTGGAAGGTATAGGGCATCTGCGTGCAGATTTGGTGGGTGGAATGGGGAATCTGGGTGTAAATCTGGTGGGAGGGATGGGGCATCTGGGGGTGGATATGGATGGAGGGATGGGGCATCTGAGTGTCCATCTGGAGGTAGAAATGGGGCATCTGGGTGTGTGTCTGGAGTGAAGGATGGGCTGTCTGGGTGAAGATCTGGAGTGAGGGATGGGACACCTGTGTGGATCTGGTGGGAGGGACGGGATCTGGTGGGAGGGATGGGGCATCTGGGTGTGGATCTGGTAGGTGGAATAGGGCATCTTGCTGTGGATGTGGTGGGAGGGAAGGGGCATCTGGGGATAGATCTGGATGGAGGGATGGGCATCTTGGTGTGCATCTTGAGGCAGAAATGGGGCATCTGGGTTTGTGTCTGGAGAGCTGGATTGGCTGTCTGGGTGCAGATCTGGTGGGAGGAATGGGGCGTCTTTGTGCAGATCTGCTCAGAGGCATTAGGCGTCTGGGTCTGGATGTGGTAGGGGATGGGCATCTGGGTGTTGATCTGGATGGAGGTATGGGGCTTCTGGGTTTGCATCTGGAGAGAGGGATGGGGTGTCTGGGTGTGCATCTGGTGGATGGGATGGGGCATTTGGGTCTGGATCTGTTTGGAGGGATGGGGCATCTGGGTGTGGATCTGGATGGAGGGATGGGGCATCTGGGTATGCATCTGGAGGGAGGGGTGGGGCTTCTTGGCGTGTGTCTGGAGGGAGGATTGGGGCATCTGAGTGTGGATCTGGTGAGAGCCATGGGGCATCTGGGTGCAGTTCTGGTGAGAGGGATAGAATATCTGAATGTGGATCTGGAGGGAGGAATGGGGCATCTAAGTTTGGATCTGGTGGGAGGAATGGGGCATCTGGGTGCACATCTGGAGTGACAGATGGGCCTTTTGGGTGCACATTGTTAAGCAGAATTCAGGGCAGTTCCCTTAGGGAGCACTACCCGAGATTAGGACTACAGGCGAGAGCAATAAATCCCCTTTGGTATCAGTCTGTACCACAAAGATTTAGTTGGTAGCTGTGGCTGAGCAGTCAGAGTTATCTCAAGAGGGAGATGAGCAGTATTCAGGGTTGACACAATAGGTAGTACAGTACTATGGAGCAAGGAAACACTGACCAAAGTTTTGTATTAAAAAGAGGACATATATATTTATTTTATACATTTCTAAGTCAACACATAGATCACAGTTATTAAAGTAAGTTAAGTTTAGTCAAAAGAAAAGCATATACAACTCCCGATTCAATGATAGAGACGTTTGCGGTAGAGTGAAAACTGAGCAAAATGGCACAGTGAAAACCAACTACAAATGGCACTCTAACAATGTACGGAAAGGGAGGGAAAGCACAAGTTAAACCGAAATACCTTCAGACACCCCCTAGCAACACTTCCCTGAAGTTTTGTGAACAAGTAATGCACCGTAACACTTTAGCCAAAAGAAAAGTGAATGAAAACCGAGCAAAATGGCACGCCACAAGTTCAAACAGTAGGAAGGAAGAGGGGTTTAGAAGAATTAGGTGCATCCACACATTTCTCATTGAAAACTAATCTAGTGAGAGCAGATCTAACAAATCAGCCATAGTCAATAGGCCTGAGCCAGAGTCAGTGGTACAGGACCAGGAGCTTAGGAACAAAAATGTTCTTGTAGCTGCAGTCAAGTCTTTAGTAGAACATTGTTGAAGAGGTAGATGCGAGGTGAAAGACCAGGTTAAGAGAGAGGGCTGCCGACCCCACAAGTAGTTAAAGGATTTAAAGCACCTTTAGGGCTACCACAGAAAAAGGGCGGCCTGGCGGAACAATGTACCTTAAACGTGAAGAAGTGGCTCCTGCGGTAGCGGTTGTTCCTGGTAGTACCTGCAGATCGAGGGATCCAACAGAGGAAGAGAGGCTCTCGTCGTGGAGGAAGGTTCAAGTCGCTGCACTACCCAGGGATGAAACCAGCTGCGGTGCTGCCAAACGAAGTTTAAAAGGTACGCTCCTTTTAATCGCGGTCCGGGTCGATAGTTGCCTGGTTACCCGGTCTCCAATTACTGGGCACTGTCGATTCGACCAAGGCAGGTCTGAGGAAGCCATTAGTGAACTGGTTGACCCCACCAGCTCAAGGGAAGGAGGCTCTTTCGCTGAAGATCTCCTCTCGTCGTGTGGAAGAAAAGTGGTGAGACGATCCGGCAGGGCTTCACCGGTGGTGTAGATTCTGAAGATGTCTCTGGCTTCTCCCCCCTTCGGTTCTGTAGTTCCAGTGGTGACGTCTTGTTCTTCCAGTCCTCCGGACCCTGCTTTTATGCAGAAAGAGACCCATTCATACAGCCTAGCTGTCACTCACACAGTGGAGTGGTCATCTTGGCGGAAGACCCTCCAGCCTATCAGTTTAGAGTGTGACCTGAGTTGCTGTGCCACTCCGTCCAGGAGTTCTACTCCCCCTCCCAAACAACAGACCCACCCCAGACTCAGAGGCGCCGAAAGGAGGGATTCTGGGCAGAGGCCCGCCAAAAGAGCGAACAAAGGATCCCCGACCTGGGTAAGAAAAATAGAGTAAGACTCGAGAAAGAAGTTTTATCAAAGTTCTGGCAAATAAAACCTACCGGAGTAAAGTTAATAATAAAACACACCGGCGGTATGTTAGAGGCTGTCAGTAGAAGTATTAGCCTCGAACAATGGGAAAATCCCATAGGAAAATATTTGCGGTCGAATATAAAAGGCAGTAACCACTACCAGCAGTCAGAAACTTTGTAGAGGGGGACTTTAAGGTATCCTCTCGAAAATGAACATAGGGGAAAAACTATTAACCCCTTCCAGTACTTCCATATTAAGATGGGGTGTACTGGTTTAGTTCATAGAGATTGACTAGTAAAGTCAATGGGGACTTTAAATGCCCTGGGAGACAGTAGTCAGACCCAAGGAATGGAGTCTATGTTTGGAGGTCGCTACGACACCCCTGTGTCACTGCACGTAGGGTGCTGTGCAACACATGTGCATAAAGATCGTTCCTATGGGTGAGAGAAAAGATCCCATAGGCATTAAACACAAAAATAGCCTAGAACACACATAGCAAAGATGCCTAAGAGTGGGAAAAAGAGTCTCATTCTTAGCAGGTAAAGAGAAATAAACCCTTCAAATCCAGCAAAGCTGCTGGGGGACTCTATAGGTAAGAGAAATTAGCCATAAGTGAGAATTCTCCCTAACACACATCTAGGGGTAGGGAAGGGGGCATCTGTGTATGGGTCTGGAGAGGGCAGGGAAATCTAGGTGTGACTCTGGATCGAGGGATGTGGCAACTGGGTGTGGCACTAGTGGGAGGGATGGGGCATCTGGGCATGGAACTGGTGGGAGGGATCGGGCATCTGGGTGTGAATCTGGATGGATGGGGCATGTGCATCTGGAGGTAGGGACGGGGCATATGGGGCTGTATCTGGAGATAGGGACGGGGCATCTGCGTGAGGATATGGTGGGAGGGACGGGGTGTCTGGGTGTGTATCTGATGGGAAGGATGGGGTGTCTGAGTGCAGATCTGGTGGAAGGTATAGGGCATCTGCGTGCAGATTTGGTGGTTGGAATGGGGAAACTGGGTGTGTGTCTGTTGGGAGGAATGGGGCATCTGGGTGTGGATCTGGTGGGAGGGATGGGGCATCTGGGGGTGGATATGGATGGAGGGATGGGGCATTTGGGTGTCCATCTGGATGTAGAAATGGGGCATTTGGGTGTGTGTCTGGAGTCATGGATGGGCTGTCTGGGTGCAGATCTGGTGTGTGGGATGGGGTGCCTGTGTGGATCTAGTGGGAGGGATGGGGCGTCTGGGTGTGGATCTGGTGGGAGGGATGGGGCATCTGGGTGTGGATCTGGTAGGAGTCATAGGGCATCTGGCTGTGGATGTGGTGGGAGGGATGGGGCATCTGGGGATAGATCGGGATGGAGGGATGGGCATCTGGGTGTGCATCTGGAGGGAGAAATGGGGCATCTGGGTGTGGATCTTGATGGAGGGATGGGGCTTCTGGGTTTGCATCTGGAGAGAGTGATGGGGCGTATGGGTGTGGATCTGGTGGGAGGAATGGGGCATTTGGGTCTGGATCTGTTGGGAGGGATGGGGCATCTGGGTGTGGATTTGAATGGAGGGATGGGGCATCTGGGTATGCATAGGGAGGGAAAAATGGGGTTTCTGGGCGTATGTCTGGAGGGAGGATTGGGGTGTCTGAGTGTGGATCTGGTGAGAGCCATGGCGCATCTGGGTGTGGATCTGGTGTGAGGGATAGGGTATCTGGGTGTGGATTTGGAGGGAGGAATGGGGCATCTAGGTGTGGATCTGGTTGGTGGGATGGGGCAGCTGGGTGCAGGTATGGTTGGAGGAATAGGGCATCTGGGTTTGGATCTGACGGGAGGGATGGGGCGTCTGGGTGTGTATCTGGCAAGATGGATAGGGTGTCTGGGTGAAGATCTGGTCAGTGGGACTGTGCATTTGGGTGAGGATCTGGTGGGAGGTATGGGGCATCTGGGTGCAGATCTGGTGTGAGTGATGGGGCGTCTGGGTGCGGATATGGGGGTGGGATGGGGCATCCGGGTGCAGATCTGGTGGGAGGAGTGTTGCATCTTGGTGTGATTCTGGAGGGAGGGATGGGCCATCTGGGTGTGGATCTGGTGAGGGGATGGGGCATCTGGGTGTGTATCTGGTAGGAAGGATGGGCATCTGGACACTGGGATGGAGCATCTGGGTGTGGATCTGGTGGAAGGGATTTTGCATCTGGGTGTGTATCTGGAGTGAGAGATGGGCCTTCTGGATGCACATCTAGAGGTAGGGAAGGGAGCATCTATGTATGGGTCTGGAGAGGGCAGGGGCATCTAGGTGTGAATCTGCATCGAGGGAAGTGGCATCTGGGTGTGGCTCTAGTGGGAGGGATGGGGTATCTGGGCATGGAACTGGTCGGAGGGATACGGCGTCTGGGTGTGAATCTGGATGGATGGGGCATGTACATCTGGAGATAGGGACGGGACATCTGTGTGTGGATCTGCTGGCAGGGACGGGGTGTCTGGGTGTGGATCTGATGGGAGAGATGGGGCATCTGGGGTGGATCTGGATGGAGGGACGGGCATCTGGGTGTGCATCTGGAGGGAGAAATGGGGCATATGGGTGTGTGTCTGGAGAGATGGATTGGCTTTCTGCAGATCTGGTGGGAGGGATGGGGGCCTTTGTGCAGATTTGGTCGGAGGGATGGGGTGTCTGGGTCTGGATCTGGTGGGAGGGATGGGGTATCTGGTTGTGGATTTGGAGGGAGGAATGGGGCATCTATGTGTGGATCTGGTGGGTGGCATGGGGCAGCTGGGTGCAGGTCTGGTGGGAGGAATGGGGCATCTGGGTTTGGATCTGACGGGAGGGATGGGGCGTCTGGGTGTGTATCTGGCGAGATGGATAGGATGTCTGGGTGAAGATCTGGTCAGTGGGACTGCATTTGGGTGAGGATCTGGTGGGAGGTATGGGGCATCTGGGTGCAGATCTGGTGTGAGGGATGGGGCGTCTGGGTGCGGATATGGGGGTGGGATGGGGCATCCGGGTGCAGATCTGGTGGGAGGAGTGTTGCATCTGGGTGTGATTCTGGAGGGAGGGATGGGCCATCTGAGTGTGGATCTGGTGAGGGGATGGGGCATCTGGGTGTGTATCTGGTAGGAGGGATGGGCATCTGGACACTGGGATGGAGCATCTGGGTGTGGATCTGGTGGAAGGGAGTTGGCATCTGGGTGTGTATCTGGAGTGAGAGATGGGCCTTCTGGGTGCACATCTAGAGGTAGGGAAGGGAGCATCTATGTATGGGTCTGGAGAGGGCAGGGGCATCTAGGTGTGAATCTGCATCGAGGGAAGTGGCATCTGGGTGTGGCTCTAGTGGGAGGGATGGGGCATCTGGGCATGGAACTGGTCGGAGGGATGCGGCATCTGGGTGTGAATCTGGATGGATGGGGCATCTACATCTGGAGATAGGGACGGGACATCTGTGTGTGGATCTGCTGGCAGGGACGGGGTGTCTGGGTGTGGATCTGATGGGAGAGATGGGGCATCTGGGGTGGATCTGGATGGAGGGACGGGCATCTGGGTGTGCATCTGGAGGGAGAAATGGGGCATATGGGTATGTGTCTGGAGAGATGGATTGGCTGTCTGTAGATCTGGTGGGAGGGATGGGGGCCTTTGTGCAGATTTGGTCGGAGGGATGGGGTGTCTGGGTCTGGATCTGGTGGGAGGGATGGGGCATCTGGGTGTGGATCTGGTAGGGGATGGGCATCTGGGTGTGGATCTGGATGGAGGGATGCGGCATCTGGGTTTGCATCTGGAGAGAGGGATGGGGTGTCTGGGTGTGGATCTGGTGGGAGGGATGGGGCATTTGGGTGTGGATCTGGATGGAGGGATGGGGCATCTGGGTATGCATTGGGAGAGAAGGATGGGGCTTCTGGCTGTGGATCTGGATGGATGGGGCATCTGCATCTGGAGATATGGACGGGGCATCTGGGGCTGTGTCTGGAGATAGGAACGGGACATCTGTGTGTGGATCTGCTGGCAGGGACGGGGTGCCTGGGTGTGGATCTGATGGGAGGGATGGGGCATCTGGGGGTGATTCTGGAGTGAGAGATGTACCTTTTGGGTGCACATCTAGAGGTATGGAAGGGGGCATCTGTGTATGGGTCGGGAGAGAACAGGGGCCTCTAGGTGTGAATCTGGATTGAGGGATGTGGCATCTGGGTGTGGCTCTAGTGGGAGGGATGGGGCATCTGGGCATGGAACTGGTGGGAGGGATCGGGCATCTGGGTGTGAATCTGGATGGATGGGGCATCTGCATATGGAGGTACGCATGGGGCATATGGGGCTGTGTCTGGAGATAGGGACGGGGCATCTGCGTGTGGATCTGCTGGCAGGGACGGGGTGCCTCGGTATGGATCTGATGGGAGGGATGGGGCATCTGGGGGTGGATCTGGATGGAGGGACGGCCATCTGGGTATGCATTGGGAGAGAAGGATGGGGCTTCTGGGTGTGGATCTGGTGGGAGGGATCGGGCATTTGGGTGTGGATCTGTTGGGAGGGATGGGGCATCTGGGTGTGGATCTGGATGGAGGGATGGGGCATCTGGGTATGCATCGGGAGGGAAGGATGGGGCTTCTGGGCGTGTGTCTGGACGGAGGATTGGGGCGTCTGAGTGTGGATCTGGTGGGAGGGATGGGGCATCTGGGTGTGCATCTGGAGTGAGAGATGTACCTTTTGGGTGCACATCTAGAGGTATGGAAGGGGGCATCTGTGTATGGGTCGGGAGAGAACAGGGGCCTCTAGGTGTGAATCTGGTTTGAGGGATGTGGCATCTGGGTGTGGCTCTAGTGGGAGGGATGGGGCATCTGGGCATGGAACTGGTGGGAGGGATCGGGCATCTGGGTGTGAATCTGGATGGATGGGGCATCTGCATCTGGAGGTAGGGATGGGGCATATGGGGCTGTGTCTGGAGATAGGGACGGGGCATCTGCGTGTGGATCTGCTGGCAGGGACGGGGTGCCTGGGTGTGGATCTGATGGGAGGGATGGGGCATCTGGGGGTGGATCTGGATGGAGGGACGGCCATCTGGGTATGCATTGGGAGAGAAGGATGGGGCTTCTGGGTGTGGATCTGGTGGGAGGGATCGGGCATTTGGGTGTGGATCTGTTGGGAGGGATGGGGCATCTGGGTGTGGATCTGGATGGAGGGATGGGGCATCTGGGTATGCATCGGGAGGGAAGGATGGGGCTTCTGGGCGTGTGTCTGGAGGGAGGATTGGGGCGTCTGAGTGTGGATCTGGTGGGAGGGATGGGGCATCTGGGTGTGCATCTGGAGTGAGAGATGTACCTTTTGGGTGCACATCTAGAGGTATGGAAGGGGGCATCTGTGTATGGGTCGGGAGAGAACAGGGGCCTCTAGGTGTGAATCTGGATTGAGGGATGTGGCATCTGGGTGTGGCTCTAGTGGGAGGGATGGGGCATCTGGGCATGGAACTGGTGGGAGGGATCGGGCATCTGGGTGTGAATCTGGATGGATGGGGCATCTGCATCTGGAGGTAGGGATGGGGCATATGGGGCTGTGTCTGGAGATAGGGACGGGGCATCTGCGTGTGGATATGGTGGGAGGGACGGGTTTCTGGGTGTGTATCTGATGGGAAGGATGGGATGTCTGATTGCAGATCTGGTGGAAGGTATAGGGCATCTGCGTGCAGATTTGGTGGGTGGAATGGGGAATCTGGGTGTGTGTCTGGTGGGAGGAATGGTGTATCTGGGTGTGGATCTGGTGGGAGTGATGGGGCTTCTGGGGGTGGATATGGATGGAGGGATGGGGCATCTGGGTGTCCATCTGGAGGTAGAAATGGGGCATCTGGGTGTGTGTCTGGAGTGATGGATGGGCTGTCTGGGTGCAGATCTGGTGTGAGGGATGGGGCGCCTGTGTGGATCTGGTGGGAGGGATGGGACATCTGGGTGCGGATCTGCTAGGAGGAATAGGGCATCTGGCTGTGGATGTGGTGGGATGGATGGGGCATCTGGGGATAGATCTGGATGGAGGGATTGGCATCTGGGTGTGCATCTGGAGGGAGAAATGAGGCATCTGGTTGTGTATCTGGAGAGCTGGATTGGCTGTCTGGGTGCAGATCTGGTGGGAGGGATGGGGCGCCTTTTTGCGGATCTGGTCGGAGGGATAAGGCGTCTGGGTTTGCATCTGGAGAGAGGGAATGGGCGTCTGGGTGTGGATCTGGTGGGAGGGATGGGGCATTTGGGTCTGGATCTGTTGGGAGGGATGGGGCATCTGGGTGCGTATCTGGAGTGAGAGATGGGCCTTTTGGATGCACATCTAGAGGTAGGGAAAGGGGCATCTGTGTATGGGTCTGGAGAGGGCAGGGGCATCTAGGTGTGAATCTGGATTGAGGGATGTGGCATCTGGGTGTGGCTCTAGTGGGAGGGATGGGGCATCTGGGCATGGAACTGGTGGGAGGGATGGGGCATCTGGGTGTGAATCTGGATGGATGGGGCATCTGCATCTGGAGATAGGGACGGGGCATCTGTGGCTGTGTCTGTAGATAGGGACGGGACATCTGTGTGTGGATCTGCTGGCAGGGACGGAGTGCCTGGGTGTGGATCTGATGGGAGGGATGGGGCATCTGGGGGTGGATCTGGATGGAGGGACAGGCATCTGGGTGTGCATCTGGAGGGAGAAATGGGGCATATGGGTGTGTGTCCGGAGAGATGGATTGGTTGTCTGCAGATCTGGTGGGAGGGATGGGGTGCCTTTGTGCGGATCTGGTCGGAGGGATGGGGTGTCTTGGTGTGGATCTGGTGGAAGGGATCAAGCATCTGGGTGTGAATCTGGATGGATGGGGCATCTGCATCTGGAGGTAGGGACGGGGAATATGGGGCTGTGTCTGGAGATAGGGACGGGACATCTGCGTGTGGATATGGAGGGAAGGACGGGGTGTCTGGGTGTGTATCTGATGGGAAGGATGGGGTGTCTGAGTGCAGATCTTGTGGAAGGTATAGGGCATCTGCGTGCAGATTTCGTGGGTGGAATGGGGAATCTGGGTGTGTGTCTGGTGGGAGGAATTGGGCATCTGGGTGTGGATCTGGATGGATGGTGCATCTGCATCTGGAGGTAGGGGTGGGGCATATGGGGCTGTGTCTGGAGATAGGGACGGGGCATCTGCGTGTGGATATGGTGGGAGGGACGGGTTTCTGGGTGTGTATCTGATGGGAAGCATGGGATGTCTGATTGCAGATCTGGTGGAAGGTATAGGGCATCTGCGTGCAGATTTGGTGGGTGGAATGGGGAATCTGGGTGTGTGTCTGGTGGGAGGAATGGTGTATCTGGGTGTGGATCTGGTGGGAGTGATGGGGCTTCTGGGGGTGGATATGGATGGAGGGATGGGGCATCTGGGTGTCCATCTGGAGGTAGAAATGGGGCATCTGGGTGTGTGTCTGGAGTGATGGATGGGCTGTCTGGGTGCAGATCTGGTGTGAGGGATGGGGCGCCTGTGTGGATCTGGTGGGAGGGATGGGACATCTGGGTGCGGATCTGCTAGGAGGAATAGGGCATCTGGCTGTGGATGTGGTGGGATGGATGGGGCATCTGGGGATAGATCTGGATGGAGGGATTGGCATCTGGGTGTGCATCTGTAGGGAGAAATGAGGCATCTGGTTGTGTATCTGGAGAGCTGGATTGGCTGTCTGGGTGCAGATCTGGTGGGAGGGATGGGGCGCCTTTTTGCGGATCTGGTCGGAGGGATAAGGCGTCTGGGTGTGGATGTGGTAGGGGATGAGCATCTGGGTGTTGATCTGGA
The DNA here is from genome assembly GCF_040938575.1 of Ambystoma mexicanum. Classification (NCBI taxonomy): domain Eukaryota; kingdom Metazoa; phylum Chordata; class Amphibia; order Caudata; family Ambystomatidae; genus Ambystoma; species Ambystoma mexicanum. Next base: position 1,348,736,113 of record NC_090930.1, read on the forward strand.
TGGAGGGATGAGGCTTCTGGGTTTGCATCTGGAGAGAGGGAATGGGCGTCTGGGTGTGGATCTGGTGGGAGGGATGGGGCATTTGGGTCTGGATCTGTTGGGAGGGATGGGGCATCTGGGTGCGTATCTGGAGTGAGAGATGGGCCTTTTGGATGCACATCTAGAGGTAGGGAAAGGGGCATCTGTGTATGGGTCTGGAGAGGGCAGGGGCATCTAGGTGTGAATCTGGATTGAGGGATGTGGCATCTGGGTGTGGCTCTAGTGGGAGGGATGGGGCATCTGGGCATGGAACTGGTGGGAGGGATGGGGCATCTGGGTGTGAATCTGGATGGATGGGGCATCTGCATCTGGAGATAGGGACGGGGCATCTGGGGCTGTGTCTGTAGATAGGGACGGGACATCTGTGTGTGGATCTGCTGGCAGGGACGGAGTGCCTGGGTGTGGATCTGATGGGAGGGATGGGGCATCTGGGGGTGGATCTGGATGGAGGGACAGGCATCTGGGTGTGCATCTGGAGGGAGAAATGGGGCATATGGGTGTGTGTCCGGAGAGATGGATTGGTTGTCTGCAGATCTGGTGGGAGGGATGGGGTGCCTTTGTGCGGATCTGGTCGGAGGGATGGGGTGTCTTGGTGTGGATCTGGTGGAAGGGATCAAGCATCTGGGTGTGAATCTGGATGGATGGGGCATCTGCATCTGGAGGTAGGGATGGGGCATATGGGGCTGTGTCTGGAGATAGGGACGGGGCATCTGCGTGTGGATATGGTGGGAGGGACGGGTTTCTGGGTGTGTATCTGATGGGAAGGATGGGATGTCTGATTGCAGATCTGGTGGAAGGTATAGGGCATCTGCGTGCAGATTTGGTGGGTGGAATGGGGAATCTGGGTGTGTGTCTGGTGGGAGGAATGGTGTATCTGGGTGTGGATCTGGTGGGAGTGATGGGGCTTCTGGGGGTGGATATGGATGGAGGGATGGGGCATCTGGGTGTCCATCTGGAGGTAGAAATGGGGCATCTGGGTGTGTGTCTGGAGTGATGGATGGGCTGTCTGGGTGCAGATCTGGTGTGAGGGATGGGGCGCCTGTGTGGATCTGGTGGGAGGGATGGGACATCTGGGTGCGGATCTGCTAGGAGGAATAGGGCATCTGGCTGTGGATGTGGTGGGATGGATGGGGCATCTGGGGATAGATCTGGATGGAGGGATTGGCATCTGGGTGTGCATCTGTAGGGAGAAATGAGGCATCTGGTTGTGTATCTGGAGAGCTGGATTGGCTGTCTGGGTGCAGATCTGGTGGGAGGGATGGGGCGCCTTTTTGCGGATCTGGTCGGAGGGATAAGGCGTCTGGGTGTGGATGTGGTAGGGGATGAGCATCTGGGTGTTGATCTGGATGGAGGGATGAGGCTTCTGGGTTTGCATCTGGAGAGAGGGAATGGGCGTCTGGGTGTGGATCTGGTGGGAGGGATGGGGCATTTGGGTCTGGATCTGTTGGGAGGGATGGGGCATCTGGGTGCGTATCTGGAGTGAGAGATGGGCCTTTTGGATGCACATCTAGAGGTAGGGAAAGGGGCATCTGTGTATGGGTCTGGAGAGGGCAGGGGCATCTAGGTGTGAATCTGGATTGAGGGATGTGGCATCTGGGTGTGGCTCTAGTGGGAGGGATGGGGCATCTGGGCATGGAACTGGTGGGAGGGATGGGGCATCTGGGTGTGAATCTGGATGGATGGGGCATCTGCATCTGGAGATAGGGACGGGGCATCTGGGGCTGTGTCTGTAGATAGGGTCGGGACATCTGTGTGTGGATCTGCTGGCAGGGACGGAGGCCTGGGTGTGGATCTGATGGGAGGGATGGGGCATCTGGGGGTGGATCTGGATGGAGGGACAGGCATCTGGGTGTGCATCTGGAGGGAGAAATGGGGCATATGGGTGTGTGTCCGGAGAGATGGATTGGTTGTCTGCAGATCTGGTGGGAGGGATGGGGTGCCTTTGTGCGGATCTGGTCGGAGGGATGGGGTGTCTTGGTGTGGATCTGGTGGAAGAGATCAAGCATCTGGGTGTGAATCTGGATGGATGGGGCATCTGCATCTGGAGGTAGGGACGGGGTATATGGGGCTGTGTCTGGAGATAGGGACGGGGCATCTGCGTGTGGATATGGAGGGAAGGACCGGGTGTCTGGGTGTGTATCTGATGGGAAGGATGGGGTGTCTGAGTGCAGATCTTGTGGAAGGTATAGGGCATCTGCGTGCAGATTTGGTGGGTGGAATGGGGAATCTGGGTGTGTGTCTGGTGGGAGGAATTGGGCATCTGGGTGTGGATCTGGTGGGAGGGATGGGGCATCTGGGGGTGGATATGGATGGAGGGATGGGGCATCTGGGTGTCCATCTGGAGGTAGAAATGGGGCATCTGGGTGTGTGTCTGGAGTGAAGGATGGGCTGTCTGGGTGCAGATCTGGAGTGAGGGATGGGGCGCCTGTGTGGATCTGGTGGGAGGGACGGGGCGTCTGGGTGTGGATCTGGTGGGAGGGATGGGGCATCTGGGTGTGGATCTGGTAGGTGGAATAGGGCATCTTGCTGTGGATGTGGTAGGAGGGATGGGGCATATGGGGATAGATCTGGATGGAGGGATGGGCATCTTGGTGTGCATCTTGAGGGAGAAATGGGGCATCTGGGTTTGTGTCTGGAGAGCTGGATTGGCTGTCTGGGTGCAGATCTGGTGGGAGGAATGGGGCGTCTTTGTGCAGATCTGGTCGGTTGCATTAGGCGTCTGGGTGTGGATGTGGTAGGGGATGGGCATCTGGGTGTTGATCTGGATGGAGATATGGGGCTTCTGGGTTTGCATCTGGAGAGAGGGATGGGGTGTCTGGGTGTGCATCTGGTGGATGGGATGGGGCATTTGGCTCTGGATCTGTTGGGAGGGATGGGGCATCTAGGTGTGGATCTGGATGGAGGGATGGGGCATCTGGGTATGCATCTGGAGGGCGGGGTGGGGCTTCTTGGCATGTGTCTGGAGGGAGGATTGGGGCATTTGAGTGTGGATCTAGTGAGAGCCATGGGGCATCTGGGTGCAGATCTGGTGAGAGGGATAGAGTATCTGAATGTGGATCTGGGGCATCTAAGTTTGGATCTGGTGGGAGGAATGGGGCATCTGGGTGCACATCTGGAGTGAGAGATGGGCCTTTTGGGTGCACATTGTTAAGCAGAATCCAGGGCAGTTCCCTTAGGGAGCACTACGCGAGATTAGAACTACAGGTGAGAGCAATAAATCCCCTTTGGTATCAGTCTGTACCACAAAGATTTAGTTGGTAGCTGTGGCTGAGCAGTCAGAGTTATCTCAAGAGGGAGATGAGCAGTATTCACGGTTGACACAATAGGTAGTACAGTACTATGGAGCAGGGAAACACTGACCAAAGTTTTGTATTAAAAAGAGGACATATATATTTATTTTATACATTTCTAAGTCAACACATAGATCACAGTTATTAAAGTAAGTTAAGTTTAGTCAAAAGAAAAGCATATACAACTCCCGATTCAATGATAGAGACGTTTGCGGTAGAGTGAAAACTGAGCAAAATGGCACAGTGAAAACCAACTACAAATGGCACTCTAACAATGTACCGAAAGGGAGGGAAAGCACAAGTTAAACCGAGATACCTTCAGACACCCCCTAGCAACACTTCCCTGAAGTTTTGTGAACAAGTAATGCACAGTAACACTTTAGCCAAAAGATAAGTGAATGAAAACCAAGCAAAATGGCACGCCACAAGTTCAAACAGTAGGAAGGAAGAGGGGTTTAGAAGATTTAGGTGCATCTACACATTTCTCATTGAAAACTAATCTAGTGAGAGCAGATCTAACAAATCAGCCATAGTCAATAGGCCTGAGCCAGAGTCAGTGGTACAGGACCAGGAGCTTAGGAACAAAAATGTTCTTGTAGCTGCAGTCAAGTCTTTAGTAGAACATTGTTGAAGAGGTAGATGCGAGGTGAAAGACCAGGTTAAGAGAGAGGGCTGCCGAGCCCACAAGTAGTTAAAGGATTTAAAACACCTTTAGGGCTACCACAGAAAAAGGGCGGCCTGGCGGAACCATGTACCTTAAACGAGAAGAAGTGGCTCCTGCGGTAGCGGTTGTTCCTGGTAGTACCTGCAGGTCGAGGGATCCAACAGAGGAAGAGAGGCTCTCGTCGTGGAGGAAGGTTCAAGTCGCTGCACTACCCAGGGATGAAACCAGCCGCGGTGCTGCCATACGAAGTTTAAAAGGTACGCTCCTTTTAATCGCGGTCCGGGTCGATAGTTGCCTGGTTATCCGGTCTCCAATTGCTGGGCACTGTCGATTCGACCAAGGCAGGTCCGAGGAAGCGATTAGTGAACTGGTTGACCCCACCAGCTCAAGGGAAGGAGGCTCTTTCGCTGAAGATCTCCTCTCGTCGTGTGGAAGAAAAGTGGTGAGACGATCCGGCAGGGCTTCACCGGTGGTGTAGATTCTGAAGATGTCTCTGGCTTCTCCCCCCTTCGGTTCTGTAGTTCCAGTGGCGACGTCTTGCTCTTCCAGGCCTCAGGACCTTGCTTTTATGCAGAAAGAGACCCATTCATACAGCCTAGCTGTCACTCACACAGTGGAGTGGTCATCTTGGCGGAAGCCCCTCCAGCCTATCAGGTTAGAGTGTGACCTGAGTTGCTGTGGCCACTCCGTCCACGTCCAGGAGTTCTACTCCCCCTCCCAAACAACAGACCCATCCCAGACACAGAGGCGCCGAAAGGAGGGCTTCTGGGCAGAGGCCCGCCAAAAGAGAGAACAAAGGATCCCCGACCTGGGTAAGAAAAATAGGGTAAGCCTCGAGAAAGAAGTTTTATCAAAGTTCTGGCAAATAAAACCTACCGGAGTAAAGTTAACAATAAAACAAACCAGCGGTATGTTAGAGGCTGTCAGTAGAAGTATTAGCCTCGAACAATGGGAAAATCCCATAGGAAAATATTTGCGGTCGAATATAAAAGGTAGTAACCACTGCCAGCAGCCAGAAACTTTGTAGAGGGGGACTTTAAGGTATCCTCTCGAAAATGAACATAGGGGAAAAACTATTAACCCCTTCCAGTACTTTCATATTAAGATGGGGTGTACTGGTTTAGTTCATAGAGATTGACTAGTAAAGTCAATGGGGACTTTAAATGCCCTGGGAGACAGTAATCAGACCCAGGGAATGGAGTCTATGTTTGGAGGTCGCTACGACACCCCTGTGTCACTGCACGTAGGGTGCTGTGTAACACATGTGCATAAAGATCGTTCCTATGGGTGAGAGAAAAGATCCCATAGGCATTAAACACAAAAATAGCCTAGAACACACAGATGCCTAAGAGTGGGAAAAAGAGTCTCATTCTTAGCAGGTAAAGAGAAATAAACCCTTCAAATCCAGCAAAGCTGCTGGGGGACTCTATAGGTAAGGGAAATAAGCCATAAGTGAGAATTCTCCCTAACACACATCTAGGGGTAGGGAAGGGGGCACCTGTGTATGGGTCTGGAGAGGGCAGGGGCATCTAGGTGTGAATCTGGATCGAGGGATGTGGCAACTGGGTGTGGCTCTAGTAGGAGGGATGGGGCATCTGGGCATGGAACTGGTGGAAAGGATCGGGCATCTGGGTGTGAATCTGGATGGATGGGGCATCTGCATCTGGAGGTAGGGACGGGGCATATGGGGCTGTATCTGGAGATAGGGAAAAGGGGCATCTGCGTGTGAATATGTTGGGAGGGACAGGGTGTCTGGGTGTTTATCTGATGGGAAGGATGGGGTGTCTGAGTGCAGATCTGGTGGAAGGTATAGGGCATCTGCGTGCAGATTTGGTGGGTGGAATGGGGAAACTGGGTGTGTGTCTGTTGGGAGGAATGGAGCATCTGGGTGTGGATCTGGTGGGAGGGATGAGGCATCTGGGGGTGGATATGGATGGAGGGATGGGGCATCTGGGTGTCCATCTGGATGTAGAAATGGGGCATCTGGGTGTGTGTCTGGAGTCATGGATGGGCTGTCTGGGTGCAGATCTGGTGTGTGGGATGGGGTGCCTGTGTGGATCTGGTGGGAGGGATGGGGCGTCTGGGTGTGGATCTGGTGGGAGGGATGGGGCATCTGGGTGTGGATCTGGTAGGAGGCATAGGGCATCTGGCTGTGGATGTGGTGGGAGGGATGGGGCATCTGGGGATAGATCGGGATGGAGGGATGGGCATCTGGGTGTGCATCTGGAGGGAGAAATGGGGCATCTGGGTGTGGATCTTGATGGAGGGATGGGGCTTCTGGGTTTGCATCTGGAGAGAGGGATGGGGCGTCTGGGTGTGGATTTGGTGGGAGGGATGGGGCATTTAGGTCTGGATCTGTTGGGAGGGATGGGGCATCTGGGTGTGGATCTAGATGAAGGGATGGGGCAGCTGGGTATGCATCGGGAGGGAAGGGTGGGGATTCTGGGCGTATGTCTGGAGGGAGGATTGGGGCGTCTGAGTGTGGATCTGGTGAGAGGGATAGAGTATCTGGGTGTGGATTTGGAGGGAGGAATGGGGCATCTAGGTGTGGATCTGGTGGGTGGGATGGGGCATCTGGGTGCAGGTCTGGTGGGAAGAATAGGGCATCTGGGTTTGGATCTGTCGGGAGGGATGGGGCGTCTGGGTGTGTATCTGGCGAGATGGATAGGGTGTCTGTGTGAAGATATGGTCAGTGGGACTGTGCATTTGGGTGCAGATCTGGAGGGAGGTATGGGGCATCTGGGTGCAGATCTGGTGGGAGGGATGGGGCATCTGGGTGCAGATATGGTGGGTGGGGTGGGGCATCCGGGTGCAGATCTGGTAGGAGGAATGGAGCATCTGGGTGTGGATCGTGTGAGAGGGATGGTGCACCTGGGTGTGGATCTGGTGGGAGGCATGGGGCATCCGGGTGCGGATATGGTGGGTGGGATGGGGCATCTGGGTGTGTATCTGGTAAGGGAGATTGGCATCTAGACACTGGGATGGGACATCTGGGTGTGGATCTGGTGGGAGGGATTCGGCATCTGGCAGTGTATCTGGAGTGAGAGATGGGCCTTCTGGATGCTCATCTAGCGGTAGGGAAGGGTGCATCTGTGTATGGGTGTGGAGAGGGCAGGGGCATCTAGGTGTGAATCAGGATCGAGGGATGTGGCATCTGGGTTTGCATCTCGAGAGAGGGATGGGGCATCTGGGTGTGGATCTGGTAGGGGATGGGCATCTGGGTGTTGATCTGGATGGAGGGATGGGGCTTCTGGGTTTGCATCTGGAGAGAGGGATGGGGCGTCTTGGTGTGGATCTGGTGGGAGGGATGGGGCATTTGGGTGTGGATCTGTTGGGAGGCATGGGGCATCTGGGTGTGGATCTGGATGGAGGGATGGGGCATCTGGGTATTCATCAGGAAGTAAGGATGGGGCTTCTGGGCGTGTGTCTGGAGGGAGGATATGGGCGTCTGAGTGTGGATCTGGTGGGAGGAATGGGGCATCTGGGTGCGCATCTGGAGTAGAGATGGGCCTTTTGGGTGCACATCTAGAGGTAGGGAAGGGGGCATCTGTGTTTGGGTCTGGAGAGAACAGGGGCATCTAGGTGTGAATCTGGATTGAGGGATGTGGCATCTGGGTGTGGCTCTAGTGGGAGGGATGGGGCATCTGGGCATACAACTGGTGGGAGGGATCGGGCATCTGGGTGTGAATCTGGATGGATGGGGCATCTGCATCTGGAGGTAGGGATGGGGCATATGGGGCTGTGTCTGTAGATAGGGAAGGGGCTTCTGCGTGTGGATATGGTGGGAGGGATGGGGCATCTCGGGGTGGATATGGATGGAGGGATGGGGCATCTGGGTGTCCATCTGGAGGTAGAATAGGGCATCTGGGTGTGTGTCTGGAGTGATGGATGGGCTATCTGAGTGCAGATCTGGTGTGAGGGATGGGGCGCCTGTGTGGATCTGGTGGGAGGGATGGGGCGTCTGGGTGTGGATCATGTGGGAGGGATGGGGCATCTGGGTGTGGATCTGGTAGGAGGAATAGGGCATCTGGCTCTGGATGTGGTGGGAGGGATGGGGCATCTGGGGATCAATCTGGATGGAGGGATGGGCATCTGGGTGTTCATCTGGAGTGGGAAATGGGGCATCTGGGTGTGTGTCTGGAGAGCTTGATTGGCTGTCTGGGTGCAGATCTGGTGGGAGGGATGGGGCGCCTTTGTGTAGATATGGTCGGAGGGATGAGGTGTCTGGGTGTGGATGTGGTAGGGGATGGGCATCTGGGTGTTGATCTGGATGGAGGGATGGGGCCTCTGGGTGTGTATCTGGTGAAAGAGATGGGGCGTCTAGGTGAAGATATGGTCAGTGGGACTGTGCATTTGGGTGCGGATCTGGTGGGAGGTATGGGGCATCTGGGTGCAGAACTAGTGGGAGGGATGGGGTGTCTGGGTGCGGATATGGTGGGTGGGATGGGGCATCTGGGTGCAGATCTGGTGGAAGGGTTGGAGCATCTGGGTGTGGATCTGGTGAGAGGGATGGTGCATATAGGTGTCAATCTGATGGGAGGCATGGGGCATCTGGGTGCAGATATGGTGGGTGGGATGGGGTATCCAGGTGCGGATCCTGTGGGAGGTGTGTTGCATCTGGGTGTGATTCTGGAGGGAGGGATGGGCCATCTGGGTGTGGATCTGGTGAGGGGATGGGGCATCTGGGTGTGTATCTGGTTGGAGGGATTTGGCATCTCGGTGTGTATCTGGAGTGAGAGATGGGCCTTCTGGATGCACATCTAGAGGTAGGTAAGGGGGCATCTGTGTATGGGTCTGGAGAGGGCAGGGGCATCTAGGTGTGAATCTGGATCTAGAGATGTGGCATCTGGTGTGGCTCTAGTGGGAGGGATGGTGCATCTGGTCATGGAACTGGTGGGAGGGATGCAGCATCTGGGTGTGAATCTGGAGGTAGAATAGGGCATCTGGGTGTGTGTCTGGAGTGATGGATGGGCTGTCTGGGTGCAGATCTGGTGTGAGGGATGGGGCGCCTGTGTGGATCTGGTGGGAGGGATGGGGCGTCTGGGTGTGGATCATGTGGGAGGGATGGGGCATCTGGGTGTGGATCTGGTAGGAGGAATAGGGCATCTGGCTGTGGATGTGGTGGGAGGGATGGGGCATCTGGGGATCGATCTGGATGGAGGGATGGGCATCTGGGTGTTCATCTGGAGGGGGAAATGGGGCATCTGGGTGTATGTCTGCAGAGCTGGATTGGCTGTCTGGGTGCAGATCTGTTGGGAGGGATGGGGCACCTTTGTGCAGATCTGGTCGGAGGGATGAGGTGTCTGGGTGTGGATGTGGTAGGGGATCGGCATCTGGTTGTTGATCTAGATGGAAGGATGGGGCTTCTGGGTGTGTATTTGGTGAGAGGGATAGGGCGTCTGGGTGAAGATCTGGTCAGTGGGACTGTGCATTTGGGAGCTGATCTGGTGGGAGGTATGGTGCATCTGGGTGCAGAACTGGTGGGAGGGATGGGGTGTCTGGGTGCGGATATGGTGGGTGGGATGGGGCATCTGGGTGCAGATCTGGTGGAAGGGATAGAGCATCTGGGTGTGGATCTGGTCAGAGGGATGGTGCATATAGGTGTGGATCTGATGGGAGGCATGAGGCATCCGGGTGCAGATATGGTGGGTGGGATGAGGCATCCAGGTGCAGCTCTTGTGGGAGGTGTGTTGCATCTGGGTGTGATTCTGGAGGGAGGGATGGGCCATCTGGGTGTGGATCTGTGAGGGGATGGGGCATCTGGGTGTGTATCTGGCAGCAGGGGTGGGCATCTGGACACTGGGATGGGGCATCTGGGTGTGGATCTGGTGGGAGGGATTCGGCATCTCGGTGTGTATCTGGAGTGAGAGATGGGCCTTCTGATTTAACATCTAGAGGTAGGTAAGGGGGCATCTGTGTATGGGTCTGGAGAGGGCAGGGGCATCTAGGTGTGAATCTGGATCGAGGGATGTGGCATCTGGGTGTGGCTCTAGTGGGAGGGATGGGGCATCTGGGCATGGAACCGGTGGGAGGGATGGGGCATCTGGGTGTGAATCTGGATGGATGGGGCATCTGCATCTGGAGATAGGGACGGGGCATCTGGGGCTGTGTCTGGAGATAGGGACGGGACATCTGTGTGTGGATCTGGTGGCAGGGACGGGGTGTCTGGGTGTGGATCTGATGGGAGGGATGGGGCATCTGGGGGTGGATCTGGATGGAGAGACGGGCATCTGGGTGTGCATCTGGAGGGAGGAATGGGGCATATGGGTGTGTGTTTGGAGAGATGGATTGGCTGTCTGGCTGCAGATCTGGTGAGAGGGATGGGGCGACTTTGTGCGTATCTGGTGGGAAGGATGGGGTGTCTGGGTGTGGATCTGGTGGGAGGGATGGGGCATCTGGGTGTGGATCTGGATGGAGGGATGGGGCATCTATGTATGCATCAGGACGGAAGGATGGGGCTTCTGGGCATGTGTCTGGAGGGAGGACTGGGATGCCTGAGTGTGGATCTGCTGGGAGGAATGGGCCATCTGGGTTCACATCTGGAGTGAGAGATGGGCCTTTTGGGTGCACATCTAGAGGTAGGGAAGGGGGCATCTGTGTATGGGTCTGGAGAAAACAGGGGCATCTAGGTGTGAATCTGGATCGAGGGATGTGGCATCTGGGTGTGGCTCTAGTAGGAGGGATGGGGCATCTGGGCATGGAACTGGTGGGAGGGATCGAGCATCTGGGTGTGAATCTGGATGGATGGGGCATCTGCATCTGGAGGTAGGGACGGGGCATATGGGGCTGTGTCTGGAGAGGGACGGGGCATCTGCGTGTGAATATAGTGGGAGGGACGGGGTGTCTGGGTGTGTATCTGATGGGACGGATGGGATGTCTGATTGCAGATCTGGTGGAAGGTATAGGGCATCTGCTTGCAAATTTGGTGGGTGGAATGGGGAATCTGCGTGTGTCTGGTGGGAAGAATGGGGTTTCTGGGTGTGGATCTGGTGGGAGGGATGGGGCATCTGGAGGTGGATAAGGATGGAGGGATGGGGCATCTGGGTGTCCATCAGGAGGTAGAATTGGGGCATCTGGGTGTGTGTCTGGAGTGATGGATGGGCTGTCTGGGTGCAGATCTGGTGTGAGGGATGGAGCACCTGTGTGGATCTGGTGGGAGGGATGGGGCATCTGGGTGTGGATCTGGTAGGAGGAATAGGGCATCTGGCTGTGGATGTGGTGGGAGGGATGGGGGATCTGGGGATAGATCTGGATGGAGGGATGGGCATCTGGGTGTGCATCTGGAGGGAGAAATGGGGCATCTGGATGTGTGTCTGGAGAGCTGGATTGGCTGTCTGGGTGCAGATCTGGTGGGAGGGATGGGGCGCCTTTGTGCGGATCTGGTCAGGGGGATGTGGCGTCTGGGTGTGGATGTGGTAGGGGATGGGCATCTGGGTGTTGATCTGGATGGAGGGATGGGGCTTCTGGGTTTGCATCTGGAGAGAGGGATGGGGCGTCTGGGTGTGGATATGGTGGGAGGGATGGGGCATTTGGGTCTGGATCTGTTGGAATGGATGGGGCATCTGTGTGTGAATCTGGATCGAGGGATGTGGCATCTGGGTGTGGCTCTAGTAGGAGGGATGGGGCATCTGGGCATGGAACTGGTGGGAGGGATCGGGCATCTGGGTGTGAATCTGGATGGAAGGGGCATCTGCATCTGGCGGTAGGGACGGGGCATATGGGGCTGTGTCTGGAGAGGGACGGGGCATCTGCCTGTGAATATAGTGGGAGGGACGGGGTGTCTGGATGTGTATCTGATGGGTCGGATGGGATGTCTGATTGCAGATCTGGTGGAAGGTATAGGGCATCTGCTTGCAAATTTGGTGGGTGGAATGGGGAATCTGGCTGTGTGTCTGGTGGGAAGAATGGGGTTTCTGGGTGTGGATCTGGTGGGAGGGATGGGGCATCTGGGGGTGGATAAGGATGGAGGGATGGGGCATCTGGGTGTCCATCAGGAGGTAGAAATGGGGCATCTGGGTGTGTGTCTGGAGTGATGGATGGGCTGTCTGGGTGCAGATCTGGTGTGAGGGATGGAGCACCTGTGTGGATCTGGTGGGAGGGATGGGGCATCTGGGTGTGGATCTGGTGGGAGGGATGGGGCATCTGGGTGTGGATCTGGTAGGAGGAATAGGGCATCTGGCTGTGGATGTGGTGGGAGGGATGGGGCATCTGGGGATAGATCTGGATGGAGGGATGGGCATCTGGGTGTGCATCTGGAGGGAGAAATGGGGCATCTGGCTGTGTGTCTGGAGAGCTGGATTGGCTGTCTGGGTGCAGAGGGATGTGGCGTCTGGGTGTGGATGTGGTAGGGGATGGGCATCTGGGTGTTGATCTGGATCGAGGGATGGGGCATCTAGGTGTGGATGTGGATGGAGGGATGGGGCATATGGGTATGCATCGGGAGGGAGGGTTGGGGCTTCTGGGCGTGTGTCTGGAGGGAGGATTGGGGTGTCTGAGTGTGGTTCTGGCGAGAGCCATGGTGCATCTGGGTGCGGATCTGGTGAGAGGGATGGGGCATCTGGGTGCGCATCTGGAGTGAGAGATGGACATTTTGGGTGCAAATCTAGAGTTAGGGAAGGGGGCATCTGTGTATGGGTCTGGAGAGGGCAGGGGCATCTAAGTGTGAATCTGGATCGAGGGATGTGGCTTCGGGGTGTGACTCTAGTGGGAGGGATGGGGCATCTGGGCATGGAACTGGTGGGAGGGATCGGGCATCTGGGTGTGAATCTGGATGGATGGGGCATCTGCATCTGGAGGTGGGGATGGGGCATATGGGGCTGTGTCTGGAGATAGGGAAAAGGGGCATCTGCGTGTGAATATGTTGGGAGGGACAGGGTGTCTGGGTGTTTATCTGATGGGAAGGATGGGGTGTCTGAGTGCAGATCTGGTGGAAGGTATAAGGCATCTGCGTGCAGATTTGGTGGGTGGGATGGGGAAACTGGGTGTGTGTCTGTTGGGAGGAATGGGGCATCTGGGTGTGGATCTGGTGGGAGGGATGGGGCATCTGGGGGTGGATATGGATGGAGGGATGGGGCATCTGGGTATCCATCTGGAGGTAGAAATGGGGCATCTGGGTGTGTGTCTGGAGTGATGGATGGGCTGTCTGGGTGCAAATCCGGTCTGTGGGATGGGGTGCCTGTGTGGATCTGGTGGGAGGAATAGGGCATCTGGCTGTGGATTTGGTGGGAGGGATGGGGCATCTGTGGATAGATCGGGATGGAGGGATGGGCATCTGGGTGTGCATCTGGAGGGAGAAATGGGGCATCTGGATGTGGATCTTGATGGAGGGGGATGGGGCGTCTGGGTGTGGATCTTGTGGGAGGGATGGGCACCTGGGTGTGGATCTGGTAGGAGGAATAGGGCATCTGGCTGTGGATTTGGTGGGAGGGATGGGGCATCTGTGGATAGATCGGGATGGAGGGATGGGCATCTGGGTGTGCATCTGGAGGGAGAAATGGGGCATCTGGGTGTGGATCTTGATGGAGGGATGGGGCTTCTGGGTATGCATCGGGAGGGAAGGGTGGGGATTCTGGGCGTATGTCTGTAGGGAGGATTGGGGCATCTGGGTGTGGATATGGTGAGAGGGATAGGGTATCTGGGTGTGGATTTGGAGGGAGGAATGGGGCATCTAGGTGTGGATCTGGTGGGTGGGATGGGGCATCTGGGTGCAGGTCTGGTGGGAAGAATGGGGCATCTGGGTGCGGATATGGTGGGTGGGATGGGGCATCCGGGTGCAGATCTGGTGGGAGGGATGGAGCATCTGGGTGTGGATCTGGTGAGAGGGATGGTGCATCTGGGTGTGGATCTGGTGGGAGGCACTGGGCATCCGGGTGCAGATATGGTGGGTGGGATGGGGCATCCGTGTGCGTTTCTGGTGGAAGGTGTGTCACATCTGGGTGTGATTCTAGAGGGAGGGATGGGCCATCTGAGTGTGGATCTGGTGAGGGGATGGGGCATCTGGGTGTGTATCTGGAGTGAGAGATGGGCCTTCTGGATGCTCATCTAGAGGTAGGGAAGGGTGCATCTGTGTATGGGTCTGGAGAGGGCAGGGGCATCTAGGTGTGAATCTGGATCGAGGGATGTGGCATTTGGGTTTGCATCTCGAGAGAGGGATCGGGCATCTGGGTGTGGATCTGGTAGGGGATGGGCATCTGGGTGTTGATCTGGATGGAGGGATGGGGCTTCTGGGTTTGCATCTGGAGAGCGGGATGGGGCGGCTTGGTGTGGATCTGGTGGGAGGGATGGGCATTTGGGTGTGGATCTGTTGGGAGGGATGGTGCATCTGGGTGCGGATCTGGTGAGAGGGATGGGGCATCTGGGTGCACATCTGGAGTGAGAGATGGGCCTTTTGGGTGCAAATCTAGCGGTAGGGAAGGGGCCATCTGGGTGTGGATCTGGTAGGGGATGGGCATCTGGGTGTTGATCTGGATGGAGGGATGGGGCTTCTGGGTTTGCATCTGGAGAGCGGGATGGGGCGGCTTGGTGTGGATCTGGTGGGAGGGTTGGAGCATCTGGGTGTGGACCTGTTGAGAGGGATGGTGCATCTGGGTGTGGATCTGGTGGGAGGCATGGGCCATGTGGGTGTGGATCTGGTCAGGGGATGGGGCATCTGGGTGTGTATCTGATAGGAGAGATTGGCATCTGGACACTGGGATGGGACATCTGGGTGTGGATCTGGTGGGAGAGATTCGGCATCTGGGTGTGTATCTGGAGTGAGAGATGGGCCTTCTGGATGCTCATGTAGAGGTAGGGAAGGGTGCATCTGTGTATGGGTCTGGAGAGGGCAGGAGCATCTAGGTGTGAATCTTGATCGAGGGATGTGCCATCTCGGTTTGCATCTCGAGAGGGATGGGGCATCTGGGTGTGGATCTGGTAGGGGATGGGCATCTGGGTGTTGATGTGGATGGAGGGATGGGGCTTCTAGGTTTGCTTCTGGAGAGAGGGATGGGGCGTCTTGGTGTGGATCTGGTGGGAGGGATGGGGCATTTGGGGGTGGATCTGTTGGGATGGATGGGGCATCCGGGTTTGGATCTGGATGGAGGGATTGGCATCTGGGTATGCATCTGGAGGGAAGGATGGGGCTTCTGGGCGTGTGTCTGGAGGGAGGATATGGGCGTCTGAGTGTGGATCTGGTGGGAGGGATGGGGCATCTGGGTGCGCATCTGGAGTGAGAGATGGGCCTTTTGGGTGCACATCTAGAGGTAGGGAAGGGGGCATCTGTGTTTGGGTCTGGAGAGAACAGGGGCATCTAGGTGTGAATCTGGATTGAGGGATGTGGCATTTGGGTGTGGCTCTAGTGGGAGGGATGGGGCGTCTGGGCATGGAACTGGTGGGAGGGATCGGGCATCTGGGTGTGAATCTGGATGGATGGGGCACCTGCATCTGGAGGTAGGGGTGGGGCATATGGGTCTGTGTCTGGAGATAGGGACGGGGCATCTACGTGTGGATCTGGTGGGAGGGACGGGGTGCCTGGGTGTGTATCTGATGGGAAGGATGGAGTGTCTGATTGCAGATCGGGTGGAAGGTATAGGGCATCTGCGTGCAGATTTGGTGGGTGGAATGGGGAATCTGGGTGTGTGTCTCGTGGGAGGGATGGGGCATCTCGGGGTGGATATGGATGGAGGGATGGGGCATCTGGGTGTCCATCTGGAGGTAGAATAGGGCATCTGCGTGTGTGTCTGGAGTGATGGATGGGCTGTCTGGGTGCAGATCTGGTGTGAGGGATGGGGCGCCTGTGTGGATCTGGTGGGAGGGATGGGGCGTCTGGGTGTGGATCATGTGGGAGGGATGGGGCATCTGGGTGTGGATCTGGTAGGAGGAATAGGGCATCTGGCTGTGGATGTGGTGGGAGGGATGGGGCTTCTGGGGATCGATCTGGATGGAGGGATGGGCATCTGGGTGTTCATCTGGAGGGGGAAATGGGGAATCTGTGTGTGTGTCTGGAGAGCTGGATTGGCTGTCTGGGTGCAGATCTGGTGGGAGGGATGTGGCGCCTTTGTGCAGATCTGGTCTGAGGGATGAGGTGTCTGGGTGTGGATGTGGTAGGGGATGGGCATCTGGGTATTGATCTGGATGGAGGGATGGGGCTTCTGGGTGTGTATCTGGTGGGAGGTATGGGGCATCTGGGTGCAGAACTGGTGGGAGGGATGGGGTGTCTGTGTGCAGATATGGTGGGTGGGATGGGGCATCTGGGTGCAGAACTGGTGGAAGGGATGGAGCATCTGGGTGTGGACCTGGTGAGAGGGATGGTGCATATAGGTGTGGATCTGATGGGAGGCATGGGGCATCCGGGTGCAGATATGGTGGGTTGGATGGGGCATCCAGGTGCAGATCTTGTGGGAGGTGTGTTGAATCTGGGTGTGATTCTGAAGGGAGGGATGGGCCATCTGGGTGTGGATCTGGTGAGGGGATTGGGCATCTGGGTGTGTATCTGGCAGCAGGGATGGACATCTGGACACTGGGATGGGGCATCTGGGTGTGGATCTGGTGGGAGGGATTCGGCATCTCGGTGTGTATCTGGAGTGAGAGATGGGCCTTCTGGATGCACATCTAGAGGTAGGTAAGGGGGCATCTGTGTATGGGTCTGGAGAGGGCAGGGGCATCTAGGTGTGAATCTGGATCTAGGGATGTGGCATCTGGGTGTGGCTCTAGTGGGAGGGATGGTGCATCTGGTAATGGAACTGGTGGGAGGGATGCAGCATCTGGGTGTGAATCTGGATGGATGGGGCATCTGCATCTGGAGATAGGGACGGGGCATCTGGGGTTGTGTCTGGAGAGAGGGACGGGACATCTGTGTGTGGATCTGCTGGCAGGGACAGGGTGTCTGGGTGTGGATCTGATGCGAGGGATGGGGCATCTGGGGGTGGATCTGGATGGAGGGACGGGCATCTGGGTGTGCATCTGGAGGGAGAAATGGGGCATATGGGTGTGTGTCTGGAGAGATGGATTGGCTGTCTGGGTGCAGATCTGGTGAGAGGGATGGGGCGACTTTGTGCGGATCTGATGGGAAGGATGGGGTGCCTGGGTGTGGATCTGGTGGGAGGGATGGGGCGTCTGGGTGTGGATATGGTAGGGGATGGGCATCTGGGTGTTGATCTGGATGGAGAGATGTGGCTTCTGGGTTTCCATCTGAAGAGAGGGTTGGGACGTCTGGGTGTGGATCTGGATGGAGGGGTGGGGCATCTGGGTATGCATCAGGACGGAAGGATGGGGCTTCTGGGCATGTGTCTGGAGGGAGGACTGGGGTGTCTGAGTGTGGATCTGCTGGGAGGGATGGGGCATCTGGGTGCACATCTGGAGTGAGAGATGGGCCTTTTGGGTGCACATCTAGAGGTTGGGAAGGGGGCATCTGTGTATGGGTCTGGAGAGAACAGGGGCATCTAGATGTGAATCTGGATTGAGGGATGTGGCATCTGGGTGTGGCTCTAGTAGGAGGGATGGGGCATCTGGGCATGAAACTGGTGGGAGGGATCGGGCATCTGGGTGTTAATCTGGATGGATGGGGCATCTGCATCTGGAGGTAGGGACGGGGCATATGGGGCTGTGTCTGGAGATAGGTACGGGGCATCTGCATGTGGATATAGTGGGAGGGACGGGGTGTCTGGGTGTGTATCTGATGGGAAGGATGGGATGTCTGATTGCAGATCTGGTGGAAGGTATAAGGCATCTGCTTGCAAATTTGGTGGGTGGAATAGGGAATCTGGCTGTGCGTCTGGTGGGAAGAATGCGGCTTCTTGGGTGTGGATCTGGTGGGAGGGATGGGGCATCTGGGGGTGGATAAGGATGGAAGGATGGGGCATCTGGGTGTCCATCTGGAGGTAGAAATGGGGCATCTGGGTGTGTGTCTGGAGAGCTGGATTGGCTGTCTGGGTGCAGATCTGGTGGGAGGGATGGAGCACCTCTGTGGATCTGGTGGGAGGGATGGGGGGTCTGGGTATGGATCTGGTGGGAGGGATGGGGCATCTGTGTGTGGATCTGGTAGGAGCAATAGGGCATCTGGCTGTGGATGTGGTGGGAGGGATGGGGCATCTGGGGATAGATCTGGATGGAGGGATGGGCATCTGGGTGTGCATCTGGAGGGAGAAATGGGGCATCTGGTTGTGTGTCTGGAGAGCTGGATTGGCTGTCTGGGTGCAGATCTGGTGGGAGGGATGGGGCGCCTTTGTGCGGATATGGTCAGAGGGATGTGGCGTCTGGGTGTGGATGTGGTAGGGGATGGGCATCTGGGTGTTGATCTGGATGGAGGGATGGGGCTTCTGGGTTTGCATCTGGAGAGAGGGATGGGGAATCTGGGTGTGGATATGGTGGGAGGATTGGGGCGTCTGAGTGTGGATCTGGTGAGAGCCATGGTGCATCTTGGTGTGGATTTGGTAGGAGGGATGGGGCATATGGGCAGGGATTGAGTGGGAGGGATGGGGCATCTGGGTGTGGATCTGGTAGGCATCTGGTGTGAGGGATGCAGCAACTAGGTGTGAATCTGGATGTAGGAATGCAGTATTTGGGTGTGGATCTGGTGGGCAGAATGCAACATCTGGATGTGCATCTGGAGGGTGGGATGCAGTGTCTGGGTGTGTGTCTGGAAAGAGGGAAGGGACGTCTGGATGTGTGTCTGGTGAGAGGGACTGGTTGTCTGGGTGTGGGTCTGGTGGGAGGAACAGGGTGTCTGGTTGTGGATCTGATGGGAGAGACAGGGCATCTGGAGGGATGAGCTGGGCATCTGGGTGTGGATCTGGTGGGAGGCAAGCAGTACCTGGGTGTGTATCGAGTGGGAGGGATGGGGCATCTGGTTGTGGATCTGGTGTTGGGTTGGGGCATCTCAGTGGGGATCTGGTGGGAGGGGTGGGACAACATTGTGTGCTTCTGGAGGAAGGGATGGGACCTCTGGATGTGTGTCTGGAGAGATGGAAGGGATGTCTGCGTGTGGGTCTGGTGAGAGGGACGGGTTGTCTTGGTTTGGTTCTGGTGGGAGGAACGGGGCATCTGGTTGTGGATCTGATGGGAGGGACAGGGCATCTGGAGAGATGGGCTGGGCATCTGGGTATGGATCTGGTGAGAGGCAAGCGGTATCTGGGTGTGGATCAAGTGGGAGGGATGCGGCATCTGGTTGTGGATCTGGTGAGAGGGATAGGGTATCTCGGTGTGGATCTGGTGGTAGATGGGGCATCTGGGTGCAGGTCTGGTGGGAGGAATGGGGCATCTAGTTTTGGATCTGGTGGGAGGGATTGGCCATCTGGCTGTACATCTGAAGGGAGGGATGGGGCGTCTGGCTGTGTATCTGGAGAGAGGGATAGAACATCTGGGTGTGGATCAGGTAAGGATGATATGTTTAAATAGGTATAAAGAATCCCTATTAACATGAAAACATCCTACTCCACCAACGGGGATATAGATATATGTAATACAATAAAGAGCAAGATGATACGTGTTGTTTACTTGCCTCCAACCCCCTCACACAGGAACTCTATAAGGTTTTCCAGCATCACTAGTCCTGAAAAAATGGACCGTCTGCTATAACTGATTTACACAAATGTATAACAAGTTTATTATTCAAATAATTCAAACTGAATTTAAACAAAAAACACTACCCTCACCTAACACAGTGTACTAAACATTAAAAAACAAATATAAAACAAATATAAAACATCAGATAACTTATTTATACGACACAGAAGATATCACATAACACACAAAAAAATCTCAATGTGTCACTAAAACAACAAGCATCCCAACATGTTTCTGTTCTTAACTGCCCAGTTCAGGCGAACATTCTTCAGGGGATACATTTTAAAAGCATCCACTAATCTCGTCCACACCGTGTTGAAAGGGTAGATTCAGGCACCCAAGAGGGTAAAAGGAAAACAACCTCCAAGCCTTTAAATGGTGAAACTTCAAAGCACGTCACAGGATGACAAATTTGCTGGTTTCCCTCCAAATGAGAAATCAATACTTCAACAAAGCGTCACAGTCCGTTAGAGTATCGCCACACCTCCACAAATGTAGGGATCAAGACTGCAATTCACAATTCAGTAATGAACAAGTTGAAATGGAAACATCCATACGATCAAGCAATAAAGTACAGAGTCAATCTATACACACGGAGGGGTTTATTCACTCCACTTGCAGCATTCAAACATACTCGGCCAGCACTCGATTCAGAGGAGCCATGGCTGCTGCACAATCTCAAAGCGTCTATGGTTGCCACCATCAGGTAAGAATGAGTCATCTGTGTAGGGGTCTGGAGAGAGGAATGGGGCATCTGGGTGTGGATGTGGTGGGATGGATGTGGCATCTTGGTGTGGATCTGGTAGGAGGGATGTGGCAAATTGATGTGAATGTGGTGGGAGGGAAGGTGCATCAGGATGTATCTGTGGGAGGGATGGGGCATCAAGGTATGAATCTGGTAGGAGGTATGGGGAATCTGGAAGGAAGGATGGGGCATCTAGAGGGAGGGATGGGGTATCTGGATGTGGATCTGGTAGGCATATGGAGGGAGGGATGGGGCATCTAGGTGTAAATCTGGAAAAAGGAATGGGGTATTTGGGTGTGGATCTGTTTGGGGGGATGGGGAATCTGGAGGGAAGGATGGGGGCATCTAGAGGGAGGGATGGGGAATCTGGATGTTGAACTGGTAGGCATCTGGAGGGCGGGATGGGGCATCAAGGTTTAAATCTGCATGAAGGGATGTGGCATTTGGGTGTGGATCTGGTGGGAAGTATGCGGATCTGGTTTGTGGATCTGGTAGGAGGAATGGGGCATGTGGGTGTGGATCGGGTGGAGGGGTGGGACATCTGGGTGTTGATCTGGAGGGAGGGATGGGGCATATGGGCATGGATGGAGTGGGAGGCATGGGGCATATGGGTGTGTATCTGGTGGGCATCTGGATGGCGGGATGGGGTCATCTATGTGTGAAACTGAATTAAGGAATGGGGTATTTGGGTGTGTATCTGGTGGGAGACATGGAGCATCTGAAGGGAGGGATGGGGCATCTGGGTGGGGTGTGGAACAAATGGAGGGATCACACATCTGGGTGGGTGTCAGACAAGTGGGATGGGGTGTCTGGGTGTGGATCTGGTGGGAGGGATGGGGCATTTGAGTATGGATCTGTTGGGAGGGATTAGGCATCTGGGTGTGGATCTGGATGGATGGATGAATGGATGGATGGGGTGTCTCGGAATGCATCTGGATGAAGGAATGGGGTATTTGGGTGTGGATCTGGTGGGAGGGATGGGGCATCTTGGTGTGGATTTGGTAGGCATTTGGAGGGAGGGATGGGGCATCTAGGTTTGAATATGGATGAAGGGATGGGGAATTTGTGTGTGGATCTGCTGGGCGGTATGGGGCATCTTGGTGTGGATTTAGTAGGAGGGATGGGGCATATGGGCAGGGAATGAGTGGGAGGGATGGGGCATCTGGGTGTGGATCTGGTAGGCATCTGGTGTGAGGGATGCAGCAACTAGGTGTGAATCTGGATGTAGGAATGCAGTATTTGGGTGTGGATCTGCTGGGCAGAATGCAACATCTGGATGTGCATCTGGAGGGTGGGATGCAGCGTCTGGGTGTGTGTCTGGAAAGAGGGAAGGGATGTCTGGATGTGGGTCTGGTTGTCTGGGTGTGGGTCTGGTGGGAGGAACAGGGTGTCTGGTTGTGGATCTGATGGGAGGGACAGGGCATCTGGAGGGATGAGCTGGGCACCTGGGTATGGATCTGGTGGGAGGCAAGCGGTACCTGGGTGTGTATCGAGTGAGAGGGATGGGGCATCTGGTTGTGGATCTGGTGTCGGGTTGGGGCATCTCAGTGGGGATCTGGTGGGAGGGGTGGGACATCTTTGTGTGCATCTGGAGGATGGGATGGGACCTCTGGAGGTGTGTCTGGAGAGATGGAAGGGATGTCTGCGTGTGGGTCTGGTGAGAGGGAGGGGTTGTCTGGGTTTGGGTCTGGTGGGAGGAACGGGGCATCTGGTTGTGGATCTGATGGGAGGGACAGGGCATCTGGAGGGATGGGCTGGGCATCTGGGTATGGATCTGGTGGGAGGCAAGCAGTATCTGGGTGTGGATCGAGTGGGAAGGATGGGGCATTGTTAGGCAGAAACCTGGGCAGTTCCCCCCTTAGGGACCACTGCAAAAGGCTTAAGACTACAGGTGTTGGCAGTAAACCCAATTGGTAGCAGTCTGTACTACCCAGATTTAGCTGGTAGCTGTGGCTGAGCAGCCAGACTTCTCTCAAGAAGAGTTAGACAGTATGTAGAGTATACAAGATAGGTACCAAACTACAGTAGCCAAGCAAACACTGACCAGAGCTTTGGTATCAAGTATATAATTATTTATTTAAAGACACACTTAGAAAACACTCCAGCACTATTATTATAAGCAAGTTCAAAAACCACAGTCACTATCAATATATATACATCCCTTATTCCTTATTAGACAAGTCTTAGTTAACACCACTTATTTCCAGACAGAGGTGAGCGCTTAACTAAAGATGGCACTCCAATAAGTTAAAAAAAAGGAAGGGAAAAGGCAGAAATTAGGAACAGCACACAACACAATCCTTGAGAAACTCAGCAACGCAGGAAAGTCAAAGGGCCTCATTACGACCCAGGCGGTAATCGTCCGTCATTACCGCCATGGCGTAATAAGCGTTTACGCCGTGGGCCGATGGCGTAAAGAGCGCCACATTACGACCCATCGCGCACGAGCATTACGCCATGGCGGTAATGCAATTAACGCCATGGCGGAAAAGGCCCCTACCGGCATCGTAAAGCGAGCAAGGTGCACTTCCGCCACCGTAAGTAGCGGCCACCGTAAGTAGCGGCCACCGTAAGTAGCGGCCACTGTAATTTGCGGCGGCCGTAAAAAGCAGAACCGGAAATAGCGTCATCGCGCCGGAACGGGAAACAGCCCATCGGCCATCTTTAAAAACACAATCCATTGCCATCCTACCGAACAACACCAGACCCAACCCTGACACCTGTCCCAACCTATCACCCACCCATCCAAGTACCCGAAAATGCCTAAAGCTGTGAAAAAGGCATGTGACCGCCAGCGCCAGGAGAGATTCAGCCGGGAGGAACTCTGCATGCTTACGGAGACCCTGCAAGACAACGCAGGTGTCGTTTTCTCCCCGGAAATGACCAGGACAGCGATAGGGAAGAAGAAGGCCATCTGGGCCCTGGTGGCTGAGCGCGTCAGCGCGGTGGGGACCGTACCCCGCACCCCACAGCAGTGCAGGAAGCGCTGGGATGACCTACGCATACGGGTCAGAGCCGTCATCTCTGCAAACCGCAACCTTGCCCTGGGTACCGGTGGAGGGTCGGAATCCCCCCTAAAACTCCAACCGTGGGAGGAGATCTGTGCAACCACGATTGGCATGGAATCCATTGAAGGCGTCGGAGGGATGGAAAGGGGAGCTCCGACATCAGGCGATGAAGGTAGGTGCCTCAAACAAGACATGCCATAGTCACTGCAGTCCAATCATGTGTAGCACAAGGTTGCCCTAAAGTGTAAATGCAACACATATCAACACTGCCCATAGTCACATGCAAGCACCACCCTGTATACACTGCTGGCACCCGCATACCTGCATCCACATTCAACACTAAAAGGAGACAACCTGCATGGCACTGCCTGAAATCTGCCTCATCTACTGACCAGAATAATGTCAATCATTGTCATTCAAAAGTCTGCAGATCCATCAATAACGCCCTCCCTCCTTTGCTCCACCACAGGCACAGATTCACACCCAGAGGACCAGGACACCCCTGCGCCGAAGAGAGCCAAGAAGGCCATCAATAACGTCCCTGCACCCTCAACCTCAGCTGCAGTGAGGCAGACCCCACTACAAGCAGGTCCCACTGCAAGCATACCGGACGTCCCACCGGCAAGCACCCCTGTAGGCAGCAGGCCAGCAGCAGCTGCTCCACCTCCACTGACATTGCCTGCCACAGAAGGCACGGGGTCAGCGGCCAGCAGCAATATCGGTGAGACAACTGCAACAGCTGCATGTTCAGACTCAGACATGGAGCACGGGGTCAGAAGCCCCACTGACCTACTACATTCCCCCTGTTTCTCAGACGCCAGCCCCCATGAGGATCACACACAGGGGCACACAGAGGTAGAGGAGTGGCCTTCCACCCCATGCCCTGTCCACACTCCACAGGAGGGGAGCAGCCCCTCCATCACTCCACCAGCACTGGCCATGGGCCATCAGGGCCAGCAGTCCCTCGAGGACATCACAGAACGGCAGCATCAACTGTCCACGATGCTGAATGAGCATGCCGCGGAATGTGTGGGGGCTAGGTCTACCATTGAACAGGCCACGGAGACCCTAAGGGCCGAAGTAGCACAGAGCACTGCCACCCTGAGGGATGCCATGCAGGCCATGTCCAGGGACATCTGTGCGGAACTTGCCGCCGTGCGTCGTGCGCTCACTGAGCACACCCACACCCTACAGGACGTGCATGCACAGGGGCAGCCAGGGACATCCTCCACTGCCAGTTCTGCACAGAGCAGCCCCGTGCGACGTTCCGGACGTAACCTGCGCTCCACAGCCAGGGGTGCCCCGGGGGCCGGGAGAGGGGGCTTGTAACAGCCTGTGGCCACTGTCACAGGCATCTGTTGACACCTAGAGGGGGTGTGTTGCGGTGTGCAGGGGGGAGGTGGGAGGGGGTGTGTTGGGGTGTGCAGGGGGGAGGTGGAAGGGGGTGTGTTGGGGTGTGCAGGGGGGAGGTGGGAGGGGGTTGTTGGGGTGTGCAGGGGGGAGGTGGGAGGGGGTGTGTTGGGGTGTGCAGGGGGGATGTGGGAGGGGGTGTGTTGGGGTGTGCAGGGGGGAGGTGGGAGGGGGTGTGACACGACATTTCATAGTTTCAATACACTTTTTTCTTTCAAAAAAAGTAATGTGTGGACATTTTCATTGCGTATGTGTGCTTTATTGGTGTACAGTCCACAGTGTGCATGTCCCAGAGACACACAGTGCCCCAAGTGCAGTCTCCATGTGATAAACACCAGCCGTGTGTGCTAGAAGCAGTGGTCGATGATACTTTGGCGCATTGCACGCCCCTCCTGTGCATCGCCTCCTCCATGGGGTGCCGCCCCATCTGCACCCTCCTCATCCTCATCGTCAGGTGGTTGCAGTTCTGCGTCAGGGGGCAGGGGCACATTCCGTCTGACGCACATATTGTGTAGCATGACACATGCCATGACGATCTTTGCCACCTTCTCATGGCCATACAGGAGTGCCCCACCAGACCTGCTGAGGCTTCGGAACCGTGCCTTCAATAGGCCGAATGTCTGCTCTATGACCACACGAGTACGTGTATGTGCACGGTTGAAGCCCTCCTCGTGCTGGTTCTGCGGGTTCCGGACTGGTGTAAGGAGCCACCTCTTCAGGGGATAGCCTGCATCACCTGTATGTAGGTGAGAATGTATGTGTCAGTCATGTTGTCTGATCAGGAACATGATGTTCCACCATGGCTCGCATCCAACTGTTACTTTGGCTCACTTCTACATGCACTGATTGATTCACACAATGCAACCAGTATATGCTCATGGCTCCCATGGCCTGTTTTGCATGCCATCACCCAATGTATGCAGAGGGGTTGTGTGCATTGTGAGTGCCCATCCTCTGTCTCCGTTCTCTGTGTTACTCACAGCCAGGTGGAGTATGCATCACCCCCCCCCCTTTCAGCCAGGTGGAGTATGCATCATCCCCCCCCCTTTCTGCCAGGTGGAGTATGCATCATCCCCCCCCCCTTTCTGCCAGGTGGAGTATGCATCATCCCCCCCCCCCCTTTCTGCCAGGTGGAGTATGCATCATCCCCCCCCCCTTTCTGCCAGGTGGAGTATGCATCATCCCCCCCTTTCTGCCAGGTGGAGTATGCATCGGTACGTCATTCACCTGCCCACTTCCATGACATTGGACTCACCGAGTAGCCAGGATCTTGGGCCTGCATGTCGCTCCATGTAGCGTGGTATTGTGGAGTTCCTCAGGACCATAGAATCATGGGTTGATCCGGGGAATCAGGCACAACAATGTGTGATGATCTTGTTGGAGTCACAGACCATTTGCACGTTGATTGAGTGGAACTGTTTCCGGTTGCGGTACGGTACCTCCATGGCACGTGGAACTACCAATTCCACATGGGTGCAGTCGATGGCACCAATGCAACCGGGTATGCCGGCTAGTGCATGGAAACCCACTTTGGTGTTTGCAATCTCCTGGGCAGTCCGTGGTAATGAGATGTGGTCGTCTGTGTGCTTGAGGAGGGCATCGAGCACTTGGATGAGTGTTCGTGAGAATAATAGTTGTGAAATGCCATGCAGGTGCCCCACTGTGTGCTGGTAGGTGCCTGTGGCCAGGAAGTGGAGTACAGACACTACCTTCAGTAGGGGGGGATGGCGGTTGGACTTTCTATCATGCTGACGATGTCGTTGTGTGTCATGTCTACGATGGCGGTGATGGTGTCCCGGTCCAAACGGTACATGGTGTGGATCTGCTCAGCAGTGAGGTTGAATGGATTGGCTCTGATGCGTGGGATTGGGGGCTGCCTGCGTGGTGGCACTGGCTGTGCTGGTGGGGCTTGCTGGGCCTGCCTTGCCCTCCTTCTCCTCCTGCGTCTCCTCTGTGCTGCCTGTTGTTGTTGTTGCTGTTGTAGCACATGCATTGCTATCAGGTCCTCCAGCCCTAACATTGCTAGTCGTATTGGCATCATTGTGGAGTGTGACTGGGTGTGGGAAGGGGTGGGGTGTGCTCTTTTTGTACTTCCCTGAGTCTGTATTGCCTTCACCTGTGCTGTTTCTGTGCACCTGTGGCAGCTGCATTCACTTAACATGGCCCTTTACGGTTGGTTCGCGATGGCGTTATTTGCACCATGGCGGTAAGGTACTTAACGGGCTGGGTGATGGCGTTAGGTGCATGTCCGCTTGGGTCGGCATTTGCGTACCTTTCGGCCATGGCGCTAAGTACGGTGTGGGCGGTCGCGTGCGCGCACCCTTAGCGCAGTTAGCGGCAGCGTTAACTACGATGCCGCTAATGGCATCGTAGTTAACGGTCACGGGTCATGATCGGACCTGGCGGAAAACGATGGCGGTAACCATTTACCGCCATCGTTTTTCACTTAGCGCCAGGGTCGTAATGAGGCCCAAAGTCTACTTGTGGGCAAATGGATCAGAGGCCAGGCTCCCTCTTGGAGAGAGTAGAACACCAATGTGCCCAAGATCACACAGTTTAAAAGGCTTGGAGAGTCTTGCAGAGAGTTCAGGAAGGAATCAGTTCAGTTTAAAAAAGTTCAGTTAGCCAGCCTAGGGCCAACAACCCAAGTGGTAAGTTGAGGCTTTAAGATTCACCCCACACAGACCGTTGCGAGGGAGGCCAGGCGGACATAGTACCTTTAAAGTGGAGAGGATCCTCCAGTGGGGGCAGTTGTTCCTGGCAGCGGGTGCAAGTCACAGCGTCGTCCAGAGGAAGAGATGATCTCGACGTGGAGGAAGGCTGAAGGTCGTTGCACTGCCAGGGAAGAAACCAGCCGCGGAGTTCTCCGGTTAAAAGGAACTACCCTTTTCTCTGCGGTAGTGGAGAAAACGTGGTATCCCGGTTGCCGGGGTGCTTGGCACAGGCAAGGCGGCCACGAGATGATCCGGGAAGGCAAAAAGGCGGGCAAACAGGTTATCCCCACCAGTCAAAGGAAGAAGACTCTTCGGAATTAAGATCTCCTCTGTCGTCGGGAAAAGTGGTGAGACGGTTCAGCAGGGCTCCACCGGTGGTGTTATTGTTGCAGGTTGGCTCAGCTTCTCCCTCTTCGGATTCTTTGGTCCTGTGGCGACGTCTGAAGTCCCAGTCCCCAAGGCCCTGCTTTTATGCAGAAAACCCCCATTCATCAGTCCTAGCTGTCACTCAAACATGCTAAGTGGTGAGCCGGGCGGCTCACCACTGGGCCAATCACACAAGAGTGCGACTTAAGTTGCCGAGGCAACTCATTCCAGGGTGCCTAAACCCCCTCCCACACCCCCTGTGGTACCCAGACAGAGTGGGGCCACTTTTGGAGGCTTCTGTGGAGAAGCCTGCCAAAAAGTGGAACAAAGGGCTCGACTTGGGTTGGAGTCACAGAAGCTAACACAAACGCCATTTTGGAACCGAGTTTCGGCAAAAAATACCAACCAGTGAATTTATATTAATTTAATAAACCGGCGGTATGTTCGAGGCTATTTTAAAAAGTGGTAGCCTCGAACAATGGGAACACCCCATAGGAATATATTTGCGGTCCAATATAAAAAGTAGTATCCACTGCCACCAGCCAAAACTTGGTCGGGGGGAACTAGACAGTGCCCCCTCGAACAACAGACCCCGGGGCAATCGAATTGCCCCGACCAGTACGTCCACAATATGATGGTTTGTACTGGTTCTGTTCACAATTTAAGACTAGTAAAGCCAATGGTGACTTTACATGCCCTGGGAGACAGTAGTCAGTCCCAGGGTATGGAGTCTATGTTTGGGGGTCGCTACAACACCCCTGGGTTACTGCACGGAGGGTGCTTTGTAACCCACATACCAAAAACACATGAAGCCCTATGGGGTAAAGGACCCCATAGCCCATAAAAGACATACAAAGTCAAAGGAACACATCAAATCATGTCTAAGAGTGGGAGAAAAAAAGTCTCACTCTTAGCAGGAGAAAAAAATAAACCCCAAAAATCCAGCAAAGCTGCTGGGGGACTCACTAGGTTTGGGAAATTAGCCTTAACAGAGAATTCTCCCTAACACTGCCCCCCCCCCCCAGACTAAGGGGCAGGAGGATTTATTCCACTCCTGGATGAATCTCATACCTCTAGTCGATGACATACATCCTAGAGAGACCATCAGCATTTTGGTGGTGACACCCTGACCTGTGCTCAATGGTGAAATCAAACCGTTGCAGGCAGAATGACTATCTCAAAAGTTTTGGATGTTCCCCTTTCATTTGCATCAACCGTCTCAAGGGTTGGTGGTCAGTCTGAATGACAAAAGTAGAACCATACAAGTATGGCCTAAACTTCTTCAGTGCCCACACAATAGCAAAACATTCTCTTTCAATAGTTGCCCACCTTGTCTCAGGATCTTTCAGCTTTCTGCTGATGAAGCAAATGGGGTGCTCCCTACCTTTCTCATCCAGTTGACTAAGGACTGCACCTATACCTACATTAGAAGCATCTGTCTGCACAATAAAAGTTTGGTGATAGTCAAGAGCTCTCAATACTGGTGCTTGGCAAAGAGCTTTCTACAGTGTTCAAAGGCCTGATTGCATTCCTCATTCCATTTGACCTTCTTAGGGAATTTTGGAGAGGAGATTACATTCAGTGGAGAAGCTATGGTCCCATAGTTCTCTATGAAATTCCTGTAATACCCAGTGAGGCCTAGGAAGGCTCTCACCTGGGTTTGAGTAGTAGGTGTTGTCCAATTTTGCACAGCTTCAATCTTACTGAGCAAAGGCCTTATTTCTCCACCTCCTACCCCATGCCCAATGTAGACCACCTTACTCTGACCAATCTGGCATTTACTTGCCTTTATGGTCAGATTGGCCTGTCCAAGAGCCTGCAAAACATGTCCTGGGTGGTTAACATGCTCTTCCCAGGATTGGCTGAATACTACAATGTCATCCAATTATGTCATGTAGAAGTCCTCCATCCCAACCAGAACCTGATTTACCATCCTTTGGAATGTTGCAGCTGCATTCTTCAATCCAAAAGGCATAACCTTAAATTGGTATAAGCCAACTGTGGTAGAAAATGCAGTTTTCTCCTTGGCATGGTCTGTCAGGGCTATTTGCCAATAGCCTGACGGAAGGACAAATGTGCTGAGGAACTTGGCTGAACCAAGTCTATCCACCAACTCATCTGTCCTTGGTAAAGGGTGGGCATCAGTCTTGGTGACTGCATTAAGAGCTCTATAATCCACACAGAATCTCAACTCTTTGGATCCTTCCTTTGGTACTAACACAACTGGGCTAGACCATGGACTAGTAGAGGGCTCTATTACCCCGAGATCAAGCATCTTCTTGACCTCCCCTTTGATGTGGGTCCTTACATTTTCTGACATTCTATATCCTCTGCTTTTGACTGGCAGACAGTCACCAGTGAGTATATCATGCTGTCCCCAAGGGGTCAAGCCTGGTGAAAGTGAGAACAGAGAGGCAAAATTATTTAACATGGCTTTGCACTCATCTTGTTGCTCAGGTGTCAGATTTGAAGAGAGATTTACTCCTTCAATCTTTTCGTCCAAGGGTAAGCCTCTGAGGAGATCAGGGAGAGCTTCACTCTCTTCTTCCTCTTCTGTTGAAACCAGAGGCAAGGCTCCTACTTCAGGCCTGGAGACATATGCCTTTAGTCTGTTGGTGTGGAAGACTCTGGCAGCCTCCTTGGGATTGCCCAAGTCCACCAGATAGTTCACCTCTCCAAGTTTACCCACAACCTTGAAGGGTCCCATCCATTTATCTTGCAAGGCCCTCTGCCTTGTTGGGATCATAACTAGAACTAGCTGGTCTTGAGTGAACTCAACCATGTTAGCCTTTTGGTCATGCCAAAGCTTGACCAAAGCTTGTCCAGCTTTCACGTTATCACTAGCTTCTGCCATCATTTGTGACATTCTCCTCCGGAGACCTATCACATAGTCAGTCACTCTGACTGGCTTGGGGGAAGGAGCACTCTCCAACTCCTCCTTAATCAGAGCCAATGGACCTCTGACTGGATGGCCATAAAGAAGTTCAAAGGGAGAATAACCTACTCCCTCCTGAGGGACTTCTCTATAAGCAAAAAGAAGGCATGGCAATAGAAGTTCCCACTTTCTTTTAAGGGGATCTTCCAGAGCACCTATCATGCTCTTCATGGTTCTGTTGAACCTTTCTACCAAACCGTTTGTCTGGGGGTGGTAGGCGGTAGAGAACTTGTAAGTAACTCCACAGGTTTTCCACATGGCTTTCATGTAGTGGGACATCGAATTTGACCCCCTGTCAGAGATTACTTCCTTAGGAAACCCAACCCTGGTAAAATTACCAAGGAGGGCCTTAGCCACAGCATGAGCTGTAACAGTCCTCATAGGAATTGCCTCAGGGTACCTAGTAGCATGGTCTACTACAACAAGGATAAACCTGTTGCCTGAGGAGGTTGGGGGATCAAGGAGACCAACAATGCCAATCCCTACCCTCTCAAATGGGACTCCCACAACTGGGAGAGGCACTAAAGGTGCCAGATTCTTGGACCCAACCTTACCAGAAGTCTGGCAGGTATGGCAGCTCTTGCAGAACTTATCTACCTCAGCCCCCATCTTTGGCCAATAAAAGTAGAGTGAGAGCCTTTCCTTGGTCTTCTTGAAACTCATGTGACCAGCCAAAGGAATCTCATGGGCCAGTTGCAAGAACTGTTGTCTGTTTTCTTGAGGTACTACAAGCTTCTTGTAGTCTCCAGGTGCAGACTCAGTTGGTTCACTGTAGAAGAGGCCATCTTCCCAGTGTAACCTATACTTTCCAGACTCTTGCCCATCAGCCTGAGAAGCTGCCTGTTGGTGAAGACCTTCCAGAGTTGGACATTCTCTCTGTCCCTTACTGAAGTCTGCCCTGTTTGGTCCACCTTCTGCCAGTAAAGACTGCAGCTCTGGGTGGTCAACAAGATCCAGATCTCCAATGAGTTCTTGGCCTTCCACTAGCTCTTCTTCAGAGTCTAGCTCAACCATACAGGGTTGTACCTTCCTCACAGCCTCAGCTGGAGGTGGAGTTACAGGTGTAACTTTGGACAACATAGGGGAAGTCCTTGTTGGAAGCACTGGAGTGCTTTCTGCTGGATTTTTCCTAGAAGTCTTGGGTTTCCCCTTTGCTTCGTGTTGTTCCGAGATAGCAAGTTGTAACTTCAGTGGAGTAGGAGTGATATCTTTCTTCATCATCCCCTTGGGAGTACCTCTCATGGTTCTCTCCCTTGCAGGTCTGGTGAGCTCCTGTAACCTTTTACTAGGAGGTCTGGGGGTATGTGACACTACTCCAAGAGACTTCAGGTCATTACCCAACAGAACCCTTCCTGGTACCTCACTTTGTATGCTGACAGGTATCTTCACAGTCATGTCATTACACTGGATGAGAACTGGTAATTGGGGAAGCATCTACACAGCCCCTCCAGCTAACTTGGTGGGGCATTTGGGTGCCTTAACAACATCCTCAGCCTGAAAAAAAGATGTATCCACCACAGTTATGCTGGCCCCAGTGTCCTTAATGGCAGGAGTCTCCTGAGCATTCACCTGGACACTGTCCTTATAATACTCTTTAGTATTATTTGGAATAGAGTTATAGACATCTAAATTCTGTTGTTCCCACAGACCCAGAGACACTAAAGAAACACTGGCTAAGACTCCAATGGGTTCATCAGCCAGTAGTAGAAAGTTTCCACTTTCCATTTGTACTTCCTCCTCTGGAGCGAAGGCTAAGGAGACAAGCTGGACCCCTGAAGGTTTACCCTTACATCTCGGATCTCCTTTCACATGGTCAGGCGAGCTACAAACATAGCATTTACCAAATGCTTTCTGGAATGGTAGCTTGCTCTGACCTCCTTCTGGGTTACCACCAGAAGGTACACTACTCTGATTTGGTTTTCCTTGTGGCTTGCCCTTATTGTTCTGTTTGGGGCCCTCTTTGGGATTGGAATTATTAGAATTCTCTTTGGAGTCCTTTTTTGGCTGTTTCCCCTCATCCTTTTTCTGAGTTACCCCAGAGTCCTTGTGAGTAGCCCTGTTGGCAACCCACAAGTCAGCAGCCTTAGCTAGTTTTCTGGAATCTAATACCTTTGAATCAGCCAAGTCCTGTCTGAGCTCAGGAGAGCAGGCATCATAAATTGACTCCAACATCACAAGATTCTTCATTCCCTCATAAGTGTTCACTTTGTAACCCTTAATCCATCCCTCTAAGTTCTTCAAACTTTCACTCACCCAGGAAGCCCAAGGGGTACCATCATGCTTTTTGAGGGTCCTAAACCTCTTAAGGTACTGGGAAGGGGTCTTCCCAAATCTTGCTATCAAAGCTATCTTCACACATTCATAATCCTTCTTATCCTCCTCCCCCAACTCCATTACCACATCAGTTGCAACAGGGGGAACCTAGAGAACAACCAGGAAAGTAACTAATTTCCTGTAATGTTCTGGAGCCCATGATTATACTCAAACAAACTCAACCAATCCAACACATCCAACTTAGGCTCATACATTCCCACCAACTCCTTAGGCATCCGGGGTCTTTTGGGACTGGAACTCCTAGAGGATTCGGAGAGAGAAGCATTTTCCACAGACAATTTTTTCATGTCTAACTCATGGTTGAGCTCCATTTCTCTGAGCCTCAGTTCTTGGTGCCGTTGCTCTGTTTGAGCACTAATTCTTTTGAATTCTAATTCAAGCTTCATTTTTCTAGTTCCATATATTGGGGATTAAGTGTGGGACCTGGTAAAGGTCCAGTAGGTACAGCTGGCAGGGCAGGTGGAGGCCCAGGGGAGACAACTAAATCATCTTCACCCTCCTCTTCTGATTCTGACCAAAAGTTATCAATACTAACATCAATATCAATATCATTGTTGTTATCTACATTTGCTGGAGTGGTAGGCTCCTCTGAACCACCATCCAGACTTTGGTTTGCTAACAACCTTTCTATTAGCTCCATTGTCTTGCCTTTAGTCAGGAGATTCTTATGCTTACAGAGAACTCTTAAACAATCAGCAGCTTTTGTAGCAAGGGACTCTTGACTATAACTTTCCATAGTTGACAGGTTTAGAAAATAACTTTTTTAGTGCTAAGCCTTGTGGTTAGTTGCACTAGGGTATCTAAAAGCACACTAAAATGTATACTCAATACAAATCCCACCGCTGTACACCAGTGTTAGGCAGAAACCTGTGCAGTTCCCTTAGGGACCACTGCAAAAGGCTTAAGACTACAGGTGTTGGCAGAAAACCCAATTGGTAGCAGTCTGTACCACCCAGATTTAGCTGGTAGCTGTGGCTGAGCAGCCAGACTTCTCTCAAGAAGAGTTAGACAGTATATAGAGTATACAAGATAGGTACCAAACTACAGTAGCACAAGCAAACACTGACCAGAGCTTTGGTATCAAGTATATAATTATTTATTTAAAGACACACTTAGAAAACACTCCAGCACTATTATTATAAGCAAGTTCAAAAACCACAGTCACTATCAATATATATACATCCCTTATTCCTTATTAGACAAGTCTTAGTTAACGTCACTTATTTCCAGACAGAGGTGAGCGCTTAACTAAAGATGGCACTCCAATAAGTTTAAGAAAGGGAGGGAAAAGGCAGAAATCAGGAACAGCACACAACACAATCCTTGAGAAACACTCAGCAAGGCAGTTAAGTCAAAGTCTACTTGTGAGCAAAAAGTTCAGAGGCCAGGCTCCCTCTTGGAGAGAGTAGAACACCAATGTGCCCAAGATCACACAGTTTAAAAGGCTTGGACAGTCTTGCAGAGAGTTCAGGAAGCAATCATTTCAGTTTAGAAAAGTTCAGTTAGCCAGCCTAGGGCCAACCCAAGTGGTAAGTTGAGGCTTTAAGAGTCACCCCACACAGACCGTTGCGAGGGAGGCCAGGCGGACACAGTACCGTTAAAGTGGAGAGGATCCTCCAGCGGGGGCAGTTGTTCCTGGCAGCGGGTGCAAGTCGCAGCGTCGTCCAGAGGAAGAGATGATCTCGACGTGGTTGAAGGCTGAAGGTCGTTGTACTGCCAGGGAAGAAACCAGCCGCAGAGTTCTCCGGTTAAAAGGTACTACCCTTTTATCCGCGGTAGTGGAGAAAACGTGGTATCCCAGTTGCCGGGGTGCTTGGCACAGGCAAGGCGGCCACGAGATGATCCGGGAAGGCGAAAAGGCGGGCAAACTTGTTATCCCCACCAGTCAAAGGAAGAAGACTCTTCGGAATGAAGATCTCCTCTGTCGTCGGGAAAAGTGGTGAGACGGTTCAGCAGGGCTCCACCGGTGGTGTTGTCGTTGCAGGTCAGCTCAGCTTCTCCCTCTTCGGATTCTTTGGTCCTGTGGCGACGTCTGAAGTCCCAGTTCCCAAAGCCCTGCTTTTATGCAGAAAACCCCCATTCATCAGTCCTAGCTGTCACTCAAATATGCTAAATGGTGAGCCGGGCGGCTCACCACTGGGCCAATCACACAAGAGTGCGACTTGAGTTGCCGAGGCCACTCAGTCCAGGGTGCCTAAACCCCCTCCGACACCCCCTGTGGTACCCAGACAGAGTGGCACCACTTTTGGAGGCTTCTGTGGAGAAGCTCGCCAAAAAGTGGAACAAAGGGCTCGACTTGGGTTGGAGTCACAGAAGGGAACACAAACGCCATTTTGGAACCGTGTTTCG
Organism: Ambystoma mexicanum; assembly: GCF_040938575.1. Classification (NCBI taxonomy): domain Eukaryota; kingdom Metazoa; phylum Chordata; class Amphibia; order Caudata; family Ambystomatidae; genus Ambystoma; species Ambystoma mexicanum. The sequence goes on from NC_090930.1 coordinate 1,348,771,507, forward strand.
GCAAAAAATACCAACCGGTGAATTTATATTAAATTAATAAACCGGCGATATGTTCGATGCTATTTTAAAAAGTGGTAGCCTCGAACAATGGGAAAATCCCATAGGAATATATTCGCGGTTCAATATAAAAAGTAGTATCCACTGCCACCAGCCAAAACTCGGTCGGGGGGTACTGGACAGTGCCCCCTCGAACATCAGACCCCAGGGCAATCGAATTGCCCCGACCAGTACGTCCACAATATGATGGTTTGTACTGGTTCTGTTCACAATTTAAGACTAGTAAAGCCAATGGTGACTTTACATGCCCTGGGAGACAGTAGTCAGTCCCAGGGTATGGAGTCTATGTTTGGGGGTCGCCACGACACCCCTGGGTTACTGCACGGAGGGTGCTTTGGAACCCACATACCAAAAACATAAAGCCCTATGGCGTAAAGGACCCCATAGCCCATAAAACACATACAAAGTCAAAGGAACACCTCAGAGTCGGAAGATCTGGTGGGAGACATGGGGCTTCTGGGTGTGCATCTGAAGGGAGGGATGGGGCATCTGGGTGGGGTGTGGATCAAATGGGAGGGATCTGGTGGGGGATGGGGCTTCCGGGTGTGCATCTGAAGGGAGGGATGGGGCATCTGGGTGGGTGTCAGGATAGTGGGATGTGGCGTCTGGGTGTGGATCTGGTGGAAGTGATGGGGCATTTGAGTATGGATCTGGTGGGAGGGATTAGGCATCTGGGTGTGGATCTGGATGGATGGATGGGTCGTCTGGGTATGCATCTGGATGAAGGAATGGGGTATTTGGGTGTGGATATGGTGGGAGGGATGCAGCATCTGGGTATGGACATGGTGGGAGGAATACAGCATCTGTATGTGGATCTGGTGGCTGGATCGGGCACCTGAGTGTGGATCTGGTGGGAGCGGTGGAGCATCTGGGTGTGCATCTGGAGGGATGGATATGGCGTCGGGTGTGTGTCTGGAGAGAGGGAAGGGACCACAAATGGTGGAGCTTTTGTGTGGGTTTCCACAAGGCTCCTCCTTATCCCTTCTTATTTTTAAACTGTACTTCTGACCATTTTTTAAAATATTTAAGAAGTATGGCCTGCTATTTCATTCATATGCGGATGGCACGCAACTATACATTGAAGTCCAGAATAGTGAGGATGTCTTTGAGAGAATTAACCAATGTATGAAAGAACTTAATGAATGGATGAACAATAACCATTTACAACTAAATGCAGCAAAAACGGAAATCATACTGTTTGACCCAAAGAATAAAAATCCATTGGAACGACAAAACCCCCCTCCATTGATCTTGGGGGAACAATTGCAGTATGCAAAGAAAGTGAAAAACCTGGGCTGCTGGTGGCAGGAGAATCTGAACAGCGAGACTCAAGTAGGGGCAAAAGTGAAAACAGTCCATTTTGCCCTGCGATCATTACAAAATATACTTCCGTACATCCCGATGGAAGACAGAGCGGTTGTGGTGGGGGCAATGACTAACCCCCACCTGGACTACTGCAATAGTTTGTTAGCAGGAATCTCTAAGAAACAGAAGGACAGACTCCAAAGTGCAGAGAATGCAGCAGTAAGAGTAATTGGAAATCTGAGGAAACGGATCATGTGTCATTAATGCAGAGATCCCTCCACTGGTTTAGGGTGGAGGACAGAATTAAATTCAAAATGGCGTGCCTAGTTTTTAAATGCTTAAAAGGGCTTGCCCCTGCATACTTGGCTGATAAAATGTTATTACACCGGCCAAGAAAGAAGCTACGCTCAGAGGATAAACTCTTGATCTGCACCCCACGAACAAAATGTGTCTCGAGAGGAGACAGAAGCTTTGGAGCCTATGGTCCTAAAGTTTGGAATCAACATCCACTTGAAATTAGAAAGTGAAACCTTGGACCTCTTCAGAAAAACACTGAAAAGGTTTCTATTTAAATAATTGTTGAAAGTTATCAGAATGAGAATACCTGCTTCTCCTTTTTTCTCTTCACAGGGATTTCTTTACCTAGTTGTCACCTGCCCCCGAATACGGTTTACTATGGTTTACTCTGTCTGGTGCGCATTATAAATTACTCAAAATCAAAAGGGAAGGGGCACCTTGGTGTGTTTCTGGAAAGAGGGAAGGGACATCTGGCTGTGGATCTGATGGGAGGGGCGGGGCACCAGGGTGTGGATCTAGTGAGTGGGATCAGGCATCTGGGTGTGGATCTGGTTGGAGGAATTGGGGCATCTGGGTGTGGATCTGGAGGGAGGCAGGGGGCATCAAAGTGTGGATCTGGTAGGGGGATGGGGAATCTGGAGGGAAGGATGGGGCATCTGGAGGGAGGGGTGGGACATCTGGGTCTGGAACTGGTAGGCATCTGCAGGGAGGCATCTAGGTTTGAATCTGGATGAAGGGATGGGGCATCTGGGTATGTATATGGTGGGCGGAATGCGGCATCTGGATGTGAATCTGGTGGCAGGATAGGGCATCGGAGTGTGGATCTCTTGGGAGCGGTGGGGCATCTGTGTGTGCACCTGGAGGGAGGGATATGGCATCTGGGTGTGCGTCTGGAGAGAGGGAAGGGACATCTGGTTGTGGGTCTGGTGAGTGGGACAGGGTGTCTGGGTGTGGGTCTGGTGGGAGGGACAGGGCTTCTGGGTGTGGATCTGACAGAAGGGACAGAGCATATGGGTGTGGATCTGGAGGTATGGGCTGGGCAACTGGGTATGGATATGGTGGGAGACATGGGGTATCTGGGTGTGGATCAAATGGGATGGATCAGGCATTTTCAATGTGTTCTACTTTTGTGTTCTTTGGATATGGAGTTTTAAACAACTCCATAGGCATCATCTGTTTCCTGTCTGCCACACAGCAACTTCAGTGCAGTGGTACAGGGGTGTCTTTCAGACTCTTCAAGGTTTAAATACCTTCTCTGGGACTGACTACTGTCTTCCAGAGCATGTAAAGTTAAATTGACTTTGCAAGTCTTTTTTAAATGCATAGACCCAGCATGCACTATCTTCCTATAGAGTGCTGGAGGAGTTGCCTAGCATCCCCTATGTCTAAACACTCATGTAACAGTCAATTGTTACCCTTTCCTCTTGAAATGGCTGGTAGCAGTGGTTTTAGAACGAACTACCATGATTTTTCCCGACCGCGAACACCAGCAGCTAAAAATCAGGTCAGCCATGTTTTTCAATATGGCGCCAATGATCCCTCTGTACAAACAGACTCCGGTCATCTTTTTTAGCTGTTTCTTTTAGGAAAGGTCCTTCTTGTGTTTAGCTCTCTGCGCCAAACCAGGTTTGGTCCCTTTTTTCAATGCCGTTTGGCGGTCTTCAGTGCTGAAGCCCTCCTCTGGCGCCTGAGTGTCTGCGGTGGACAGGATGTGAAGGAGGTGCCCGAAACTCCCTGTGCTTAGTCTCCTAGGAAACCTGAATGCACTCTGGTGTGATTGGCTGACTGACTGTCCGGCAAGAACAGCCACCCTGCTGGGTGAGTGACAGCTAGGCTGGAATTAATGGGAGAAAACTGTTTAAAAGGTGAGTGACCAGGACTAGAAGGCAGAGTTGACCACTGGAACGAAAGAAACCGAAGACGAGCTGAAGGAAGACGACTGCTGCAACTCCTGGACCGTTGATTTGCCCGGTGAAGCCCTGTTGCAGGTCCGAATTTCCTGAAACTCCATTGACAGAGAAGCCTCTTCAAGGATGACTTCTTCCCTTGAGCTGGTGGGAACAACCAACTCGTAAGCCACCTGGACACCGTCTCCATACTGGTCGAATTTTCATCAGAGTGCTGTTGAAAACCGCATAGCAAGTGAGACAGATACCAGTTTGTGGACTTAAGGCACTCACACCGTTAAACCAACGTTTTGCCAAGCTTGTGGCCTCTTCCCTGGGCAGTGTTTGAACCTCCCGATGTCCTGCTTCTTGTCCCCACGACTGAAGCTCAGGAACAGCGAGATCTGCAGGAACTGCCAGGAACAACTGCCTCAGCTACAGCTTTTCTTCACTTACAAGGTACTGTGCAAGTGCGGTGCAGAACTCCGTTCGGCCGCGGTGAAAGTTTGTGAAACTTTCCTGACTTTGAAGGCTTGTCCTTCTCTAAACCAACATATAACGTTTCGTCTGACCAAATTCTTCTAAAAACCGTGGCAAAGACTTAACCATTTACTACCAGATCTGTGCCATCCTATCCAAGACACTGAACCACTGACTTTGGCCCATGCCTATTGAATTGAATTGCCTGTTGTAGTGAACTGAAACTATTTGCCCTGCCTATGAAAGTAATCGTGTTTTAATTCTTTTAACCTTTGTCTTTCTACCCCTTTTGAAAGTTACTGAAGTGCCATTTTGCTCCCACTTCATGGGAGCCTAACCTGTCCAGAAATGTATTGGTTGTGTACTGTAGTGTATTGTAGTGTGATATTGAGCTGTTCCTTACTAGTGGAATGTTTTCCAACTGACTGTGTAAATACATGTATATTCTTTTACCAAGAAACCTTGAATAGTGTTTGTTTGATCTACTGTGATTGCAAGTCCTTTGTGTAACATCTTGTACTGCTCACATCCCTCTTGAGATGAGTCTGGCTGCTCAGACACTGCTACCACATAACTGTGTAGTACATGCTTGTACCAAAGGTGAGATTGTGCTTACACCTCTAGTCTTGATTGTGTGTAGTGTTCCCAAAGGGTACGGCATGTAACTCTGCCTAACAGGAGGGATGAGGCATCTGGGTGTGGATCTGGATGTAGGGATGGGGCGTCTGGGTATGCATCTGGATGAAGGAATGGGGTATTTGGGTGTGGATCTTGTGGGAGGAATGGGGCATCTGGGTATGGATATGGTGGGTGGAATACAGCATTTGTATGTGGATCTGGTAGAGGGATGGGGCATATGGGTGTGGATCTGGTGGGAGCAGTGGGGCTCTGTGTGTGCACCTGGAGGGAGGTATATGGCGTATGGGTGTGCGTCTGGAGAGAGGGAAGGGACATCTGGTTAAGGGTCTGGTGAGAGGGACATGGTGTCTGGTTGTGGATCTGATGGGAGAGACAAGGCGTCTGGAGCGATGGGCATCTGGGTATGGATCTGGTGGGAGGCAAGCGATATCTGGGTGTGGATCGAGTGGGAGGGATGGGGCATTTGGGTGTGGATCTGGTGGGAGGGATGGGGTATCTAAATGTGGATGTGAATGGAGGAATGGGGCATCTGGGTGTAGATCTGGTGGGGTGGATGGGGCATCTGGGTGTGGATCTGGAGGGAAGGATGGGTCATTGGGGTGTGTGTATGGTTTTGGAGAGAGGGCAGGGGCATCTGTGTGTAAATCTGCTGGGAGGGATGGGGCACCTGGGTTTGAATCTGGTGGGAGGAATGGGGCATCCAGGTGTGGGCCTGGTGGGAGGGTTGGGGCATCCGGGTGCAGATCTGGTGGGTGGGATGGGACATCTGGTTGCAGGTCTGGTGGGAGGAATGGGGCATCTGGGTTTGGATCTGGTGGGATGGATGGGGCACCTGGGTGTGTATCTGTAGAGAGGGATAGGGCATCTGGGTGTGTATCTGTAGAGAGGGATAGGGCATCTGGGTGTGTTTCTGGAGAGAGGGATAGTGTGTCTCGGTGAGGATCTGGTCAGTGGGACTGGGAGTTTGGGTTCAGATCTGGTGGGAGGCATGGGGCACATGGGTGCAGATATGGTGGGTGGGATGGGGCATCGAGGTGCAGATCTGGTGGGAGGGTGTGGGCATCTGGGTGTGGATCTGGTGAGAGGGATGGGACATCTAGGTGTGTGTCTGGAGAGCGGGATAGGGCATCTGGGTGCAGATCTGGTGGGTGGGACTGACTGTTTGGGTGTGGATCTGGTAGGATGCATGGGGCATCTGGGTGCAAATCGGGTGGGAGGGATGGGCATCCGGGTGCAGATATGGTGGCTGGGATGGGCCATCAGGGTCAGATCTAGTGGGAGGGGTGGGGCATCTGGGTGTGGATCTGGTGAGAGGGGTAGGGCATCTGGGTGTGGTTCTGGAGGGAGGGATGGGCTATCTGGATGTTGATCTGGAGGGAAGAGCTGGACATCTGGGTATGGAACTGGTGAGAGGCATGGGGTATCTGGGTGTGGATCAAGTGGGAGGGATGGGGCATCTGGGTGTGGATCTGGTGGTAGGGATGGGGTATCTAAATGTGTATTTGAATGGAGGGATGGGGCATCTGGGTATGGATCTGGTGGGGTGGATGGGGCATCTGGGTGTGGATCTGGAGGGAAGGATGGGCCATTGGGATGTACGCCTGGAGGTTGGGAAGTGGCCATCTGTGTATAGGTCTGGAGACAGGGCACTGGCATCTGGGTGTAAATCTGTTGGGAGGGATGGGGCATCTGGGTGTGAATCTGGTTGGAGGGATGGGGCATCTGGGTGTCGATCTGGTGGGAGTGATGGGACATCTAGGTGTGCATCTGAAGGGAGGGATGGGGCATCTGAGTGGGTGTCAGGAGAGAGGGATGGGGCGTCTGGGTGTGGATGTGCTGGAAGGGATGGGGCATTTGAGTATGGAGCTGGTGAGAGGGATGAGGCATCTGGGTGTAGATCTGGATGGAGGGATGGGCCATCTGGGTGTCGATCTGGAGGGTGGGAATGGGTTTCTGGGTGTGGGTCTGGTGGGAGGGACGGGCATCGGGGTGTGGATCTGGAAGGATGGGCTGGTCATCTGGATATTTGTTCTGGTGAGAGGCATGTGGTATCTGGGTGTGGATCAAGTGGGAGGGATGGGGCATGATATGATACGATATGATATGGCATTTATAATGCACCTATATACAAGTGTTTCGAGGCGCGACGAGGCAAGGGAGGGGGAACAGAGGGAAGACAGACAACGATCTTACTAGGCCAGGTGTCATTCAGATCGCGCAAGTGCATGGGAAGGGGGAAAGGGAAAAGTGTGTGGGGGAAGGGAGAGGGGAAAGTGCAGTACATGGGATAGTAGAATAAATAAGATAAATAAAACGGCCAGATGGTGGCAAGTGCAAGGTAAGAGCAGACATAAGTGCTGGTAGGGGGACTCTAGGGATACAGAATAACAGTCCCCATTGGTGCGGGATCCAGGGAGGCAGTGCAGGTGTGCAGTTGGTGAGACCTGGGCCCGAGATCAGAAAGGGTGGCCAGGTAACCAGTGCAGTTTCAACCAGGAATTCAGCAGGGGAGAGGGGGAGTGGAAAGCAGAAGCAAAGAGGAAGGTTTTGAGGTGCTTTCGGAACCGGAGAGGGTTCTCAAGCTTCAGGGAGACAGGAAGGCTGTTCCAGAGGGAGGCCCCTGCCGAAGAGAGAGAACTACCACCAACTCGTTGCTTGGAGAAGCGTCCGACCCTGAGGGAGTTGTAGGTGGATGAATGAACAGCTCGAGAAGGAAGACATTTGGGAAGAGAGAGTTGAAGGTATTGCGGCCCCAGGCCCCAGAAGGCCTTGTGGACAATGCATAGGGTTTTGAACTTAATCCTCGCAGCCACTGGGAGCCAGTGCAGAGATTTCAGTCCTGGAGAGATACGATCCCTGGGCTTGAGGCCAAGGACAAGTCTTGCAGTCCTGTTCTGGATAAGTTGCAGAGGGCAGAGAGTAGAGGCAGGCAGATTTAGATAGAGGCTGTTACAATAGTCCAGCCTAGAGAGAACCAGAGCTCTGGAGACAGTGAGCTACTGGGGGAAGGAGAGGAAAGGAAGAATACCTCTGAGGAGGTGTTGCTGGTAGTGTGACTTCTTAGAGACGTCAGAGATGTGAGGAGAGAAGGAGAGTGTGGAGTCGAAGATGGCCCCAAGGTTTTTAGCATTGCAGTTGGGAGCAGGAAGAGGGCCAAGAGAGGCCAGCCAGAGAGCTGCAGGGAAAGAGGGAGTGGGTGAGCCAAAGAGTAAAATCTCAGTCTTATTGGCATTAAGGCAGAGGTCATTGGCAGCACACCACTCCTGGATAGCAGACAGTCAGAGATGAGGGAAGGAGAGGAGGAGGCTGAGGGTAGCCTGAAAATGAGCTGGGTATCATCCACATAGCACTGAAAATTGGGGCAGAGTCCGGCGATGCGGTGGGCTAGGAGTGCCAGGTATTGGTTGAACAGCCAGGGAAAGAGGTTAGATCCCTGGGAGACACTACAGGTAAAGAAAAAAGATATCTGAGAGGAAGGACCCTAGTTGGATCTGGGAGGGCCGGACAGTCAGCCAATCACGCCAGAGTGCATTTGGGTCTTCTAGGAGACTAAGCACAGGGAGTTTCGGGCACCTCCCTCACTTCCTGCCCACCCCAGACACTCGGGCGCCCGAAGCGGTCTTCAGTCCTGAAGCCCGCCAAAGGCGAAGGAACAAAGGGACCAAACCTGGTTTGGCGCGCAGAGACAAACTCTAGAAGGACATTTCCAAAAAGAAATGGTGAAAAAAGAAGACCGGAACCTGTTTAAACAAAGGGGGCTCAGACGCCATCTTGAAAAACATGGCTCCTGCGATTTAACGCTACCGGTATTCGGGAAAAATCATGGTAGTTCGTTGTAAAACCACTGCCACCAGCCATTTCGAGAGGAAATGGTAGCATTTGGCTGCTACATGAGTTTCTAGACACAGGGGATACTAGGCAACCTCTCCATCACTCTATACTAAGATAGGGTGTGCTGGGTCTAGGAATTTGAAAAGACTAGTAAAGTCACTTTCACTTTACTTTCTCTTGGAAACAGTAGTATATCCCATATAAGATGTTTAAACCTTGGGAAAGCCTGGAAAGGTTTCCCTGTGTCACTGCACTGAGGGTGCTGTGTGACACACATGAAAAGGTGATGCCTATGGAGTTGTCTAAAACTCAGTAACCAAAGAAAACACAACAGTAAAACACATTCAATTAAGCATTTCAAAGTCCCAAAGTTTAGCAAAAGAGCTGGAGGGCTCCAAGGTGGGAGGAATTCGCACATTTTGAGAATTCTCCCTAACACTCGTCCCCATCAGACTAAGGGACAGGAGGTTATAATCCCCACCAGGATGGATCTCCTGTTGCAAGTCAGTTAAATGGCCTGCTGAGTACACCAGCAACCTTTTGTAACCTTTGCTATGGCACTTTTTATCAGTGGTTTACATTTGTAAGATATATGACCTACAAACCCTGTGTGGTACATCTCTTTTATTTAAGGTATAGGGGATCTGCTCTAACAGTCCCTCAAAAGTTGTACCAACCTCTGAACCTACAATAGGCTTTTTCAAGGGGTCCTTAGAAAGGAATCCCTTAGACCTAGAGGGGCCTCCATGGTTCCTCACCACCTCTCTCACAAGAGCAGTTTGGGTCTCAGGTGTCTTGGTTGGCTGTAGTTAAGCAAGGTACATGCTTCCACTTCCTCTTAGATCTCATTTTACCTGGCTTAGAAGTTTCCCTCCTAACACTAGGATTTACACTGGAGTCTTCAGTAGAAGATCCAACAGTCTTAAGGTGTTTAGCCTTAGACCTATTTTTCCTGATTTTCCACCAGCTTTGAGAATTACCAGTTCTCACAGGCCTAGAGAGGGGTCCAATTTGTCTATCCACATCTTCCTCAGAACAAGGGTGGGTCAGCGACTTCACAACTGAATGGGCAATAATGGAGCTTGGTTGGAGATCCCATTTCCCTACTATTCTAGCCTCAGATTTGCCTTGGTTAAAGGTCAACTTACTAACACAAGGGCTTACAGTGGGGGTCTATGTAGAGCGTCCCACATGCTCAAAGGGGTGCAGGGGGGATACCTTCCCAGGACCAGCGATGTCTCCGATCAGTTCTCTTGGGTTGCCCTTTCCTGTCTTGCAGAGAAGTTCGTTTCAGATCATGGGCTCATGGGGGCCTGTCATCCGAGGGGAGAAACATGTGTCTAGTAAGTTATTTCCATGCCTCAAGAGCTCTGCTAGACTCATCCGTAGATCTAGTGACACATTCCTCCCAGGCCTTGGTCTCAGCCGACACCCATTGCTCTGTTTCGCTATGCCATGCTTTATATTGTGGTCCTGCGGGTTTTTTCCAGGACATGGCTATAGTTCTTTTGGCCAGTATGCACGTTATGTCCATAAGTCTGACTGTGTGCTTCAGTTTGGCTAGCCTGGGATAAGTTCCCAGTAGGCATTCCTCGGGTGTCCATTTGTAATTGGTCATGCCTGATTTCTCGCATGTCTGTTTCACCTTATCCCACAGCGTCTTAGTTTTGGGACATTCCCACATCATGTGGATTATATCTGCTTCCTCCCTCATGCACCAGGTGCAGTTTGACTGCGCTTGTTTGTTAAATTTGGCTATTCGTTTCGGGGTTAGGTAGGTTCGGCTAGCTTCACATTTTCATACTCCAATCTTTCAAGTTCCCCACCTCCATTACAGCATCAGTTGCAACATGGGGGAGCCTCGACAAAAGCCAAGGAATCAACTGATTCACTGTGAAACCCTGAATCCCATAGTTATACTCAAAAGCAGCCAACCAATCCAAAATATCAAGCTTCACCTCATACATACTCACAGCTTCCTTAGGCATGTGAGGTCTCTTAGGGCCGGAAGACCTAGAAGACTCTGAGATAGAAACATTTTCAAGAGACAATTTCTTCATTTCAAGAACATGTTGCATTTCCATTTCTCTGAGTTTGATTTCTTGATGTTTACTTTCAGTTTGCCGTTGTAGCCTTTTGAACTATAACTCAAGTCTCTTTTTTTCAAGAGAGACACATTCTGGACTCAGTACTGGACCTGGTAGGGTCCCTGTGGTTAAAGGTTGAGGCCTAAGAGCTTGTTGAGGTGCAGAGGGGCTCACATCCTGAGACTCCTAACTCTTCTTTTTCCTCATTAACATTAGAGTTAGACTCTGAATCATTATCATCCTCATCCACATTTTCCACATTTGCTGAAGGAGTAGGTGTGACAGACCCACTTCTCAGACTTTGATAATTCAACAATCTTTCAATCAACTCATTTCTCTTTCCTTTAACAGGGAGAATCCTGACCGTACACATTTCCTTCAGTTGATCTACTATTAAAATGATCAGGGCTTCCTGTCTGAGGTTATCCATATCAGGCATAATAAAATTGCTTTTCTAGTGGTGCTTAGCCTTGTGAAGGTTACTATTTGAACAAAAGTAAAGCAGAACTCTCAATGTAACAACTCTACAATTTATCCTCACCGTTTGCCACCAGTGTTAGGCCGAGTATGTGTGCAGTACCCTTTGGGACCACTACACACAACTAGGACTACAGGTGTAAGCAAAACCAACCTTTTGTATAAGTCTGTACTACACAGTTTTGGTAGCGTTGCTGAGCAGCCAGGCTTATCTCAAGAGGGGAATATGAGCTGTAATGATGTTACACAGAGGTCTACAATCACAAGTATTCAAATAGACTCTTACACTCAAGGTTTCTTGGTAAAACACTTAATTAATTTATTTCACAGTCAGTTATAAAACATTTACTATAAGGAGGCAATCAATATCACACAAAAATATACTTCAGTACTTTACACGGTACCGGTCTGAGGCATTTGCATATCTTTGAAAGAGGATCAAAATGGCATTCAGAGTACTATGAAGTAGGAGCAAAAAGGTATAGGTTAATAAAAAGGATATTAGATTTACTCTTAGACACTGCAAATAGTTTGAGTTCACCAGAGGAGCCAATTCAATGCAATAGGTTAGGCCAAAGTCAATGGGCTAAAGTCTTGTATAGGATAAAGCAGTTCTGGTAGTTAAACAGAAAAGTCTTCGCCAAAGTTCTTTGAAGTAGTTTGTAAAAGAAAGATTCATATGTTGGGTCATAAACTGACTAGGCCTGAAAGTTGCAAAAGCTCCAAGCACTTTCTCAGTGAGAGGTAAGTTCTCTCGGTCAAGTTTTCACAGTACCTTACAATGAAGAAAAAGATGCAGCTGAAGACTTCTGTTCCTGGCAGTTCCTGCAGATCTCACTGTTCCTGAGCCTCAGTCATGGGGACAAGAGGGAGGATGTTGGGGGACTCCTGCAGTGCACTGGGACTGGTCGCAAAGCTGTCAACTGGCAAATCTTCAATTCCGGTAGCTGTAGTCAAGCACACAATTTGGTGTCCCTCTCCCTGGTTATTCAGTTTCCTGCAGCACTCTGAGGAAAATACAACCAGCTCTGAGAACGGTATCCAGGTGGCTTATGGTTCGAGTTGATTGGTCCCACCAACTCAAGGGGAGAAGTCGTTCTTGCAGGGCTTCTTTGTCGAGATGAACTTAGCGATTTGGACCTGCAACAAGGCTTCACCGGGCAAACCAACGATCCAGGAGCTGCAGCAGCCGTCCTCTTCAAGCTCGTCTTTGGTTCTTTCGTTCCAGTGGTCGACTCTGCCTTTCAAGCCAAGAGACTCGCCTTTTATCCAGTTTCCTCCCATTCATTCCAGCCTAGCTGTCAGTCACCCAGCAGGGTGGCTGTCCTTGCTGGACAGTCAGCCAGCCAATAACCCCAGAGTGCATTTGAGTCTCCTAGGAGACTAAGCACAGGGAGTTTCGGGCACCTCCCTCACTTCCTGCCCACCCCAGACACACGGGCACCAGAGGCGGTCTTCAGTCCTGAAGCCCGACAAAGGCGAAGGAACAAAGGGACCAAACCTGGTTTGGCACACAGAAACAAACTCTAGAAGGACCTTTCCATAAAGAAATGGCAAAAAAAGAAGACCGGGACCTGTTTAAACAAAGGGGGCTCAGACGCCAACTTGAAAAACATGGCTACCACGATTTAACGCAACCAGTGTTCGCGGCACATTTATAAGACTTCTCCGTAACAAAGGGTCATCTGGGTGTGGATCTGGTGAGATGGATGGGGCATCTTGGTACGGATCTGGTAGGAGGGATGGGGCAAATGGATGTGGATGTGGGGGGAGGGAAGGGGCATCTGGGTGGATATGTGGGAGGCATGGGGCATCTCGGGTGTGGATCTGGTGGGAGGGATGGGGCATCAAGGTGTCGATCTGGTAGGAGGTATGGGGAATCTAGAGGGAATGATGGGGCATCTAGAGGGAGGAATGGGGTATCTGGGTGTGTATCTGGTAGGCATATGGATTGAGGGATGGGCATCTAGGTTTGAATCTGGAAAAAGGAATGGGGTATTTGGGAGTGGATCTGGTTGGAGGAATGGGGAATCTGGAGGGAAGGATAAGGCATCTAGAGGGAGGGACGGGGCATCTGGATGTGGAACTAGTAGACATCTGGAGGGAGGGATGGGGCATCGAAGTTTGAATCTGCATGAAGGGATGTGGCATTTGAGTGTGGATCTGGTAGGAGGTATGGGGCATCTGGTTTGTGGATCTGGTAGGAGGAATGGAGCATCTGGATGTGGATCTGGTGGAGGGATGGGGCATCTGGGTATGGATCTGGAGGGAGGGATGGGGCATATAGGCGTGGATGGAGTGGGAGGTATAGGGCATCTGGGTATGGATCTGGTAGGCATCTGTACGAAGGGATGGGGCATCTAGGGGTGAATTTGGATGAAGGAATGGGGTATTTGGGTGTAGATCTGGTGGGAGATATGGGGCTTCTGGGTATGGATATGGTGGGCAGAATGTCGTATCTGGATGTGGATCTGTTGGCAGGATGGGGCATCTGAGTGTGGATCTGGTGGAAGCGGTGGGGCATGTGGATGTGCATCTGGAGGGAGGGATGGGGTGTCTGGGTGTGTGTCTGGAGAGAGGAAAGGTAAGTCTGGGTGTGTGTCTGGTGAGAGGTACGGGGTGTCTCGGTGTGGGTCTGGTGGGAGGGACGGGGCATCTGGGTGTGGATCTGGATGGAGGGATGGGGCGTCTGGGTATGCATCTGGATGAAGGAATGGGGTATTTGGGTGTGGATCTGGTGGGAGGGATGGGTCTATCTGGGTATGGATATGGTGGGCGGAATACGGCATCTGGATGTTGATCTGGTGGTGGGATAGGCCATCTGGGTGTGGTTCTGGTGGGAGCAGTGGGGCATCTGGAGAGATGGATATGGCGTCTGTGTGTGTGTCTGGAGAGAGAGAAGGAACATCTGGTCATGGGTCTGGTGAGAGGGAAAGGGTGTCTGGGTGTGGGTCTGGTGGGAGCGACAAGTGTCTGGGTGTGGATCTGAAGAGAAGGACAGAGCATGTGGGTGTGGATCTGGAGGGATGGGCTGGGCATCAGGGTATGGATCTGGAGAGAGGCATGGGGTATCTGGGTGTGGATTAAGTGGGAGGGATGGGGCATCTGGGTGTGGATCTGGTGGGAAGGATGGGGTATCTAAATGTGGATCTGAATGGAGGGATGGGGCATCTGGGTTCGCATTTGGTGGGGGGATGGGGCATCTGGGGGTGGATCTGGAGGGAAGAATGGGCCATCGGAATGTACGTCTGGAGTTAGCGAAGCGGCCATCTGTGTATGAGCCTGAAGAGAGGGAAGGGCCATCTGGGTGTAAATCTGGTGGGAGGCATGGGGCATCTGGGTGTGCATCTGGTGGGAGGGATGGAGCATCTGTGTGTGGATCTGGTGGGTGGGATCAGGCATCTGGGTTTGGATCTGGTTGGAGGAATTGGGGCAACTGGGCATAGATCTAGTTGGAAGCATGGGGCATCTGGGTGTGGATCTGGGGGTGTGCAGGGGGCATCAAGGTGTGGATCTGGTAGGGGATGGGGAATCTGGAGGGAAGGCTGAGGCATCTAGAGGGAAGGATGGGACATCTGGGTATGGAACTGGTAGGCATCTGGAGGGAGGGATGGGGCATCTAGCTTTGAATCTGGATGAAGGGATGGGGCATTTGGGTGTGGATCTGCTGGGAGGTAAGGGGTATCTTGGTGTGGATCTGGTAGGAGGAATGGCCCATCTGGGTGTGTGTTAGGGAGAATTCTCTGTTAAGGCTAATTTCCCAAACCTAGTGAGACCCCCAGCAGCTTTGCTGGATTTTTGGGGTTTATATTTTTCTCCTGCTAAGAGTGAGACTCTTTTTCTCCAACTCTTCGACATGATTTGAGATATCCTTTGACTTTGTAATGTGTTTTATGGGCTATGTGCTCTTTTACTCCAAAGGGTTTCATGTATTTTTGGTAAGTGTGTTACACAGCACCCTCGGTGCAGTAACACAGGGGTGTCATAGTGACCCCCAAACATAGACTCCATACCCTGGGACTGACTACTGTCTCCCAGGGCATGTAAAGTCATCATTGACTTTACTAGTCTTAAATTGTGAACAGAACCAGTACAAACCATCATATTGTGGAAGTACTGGTAGGAGTAATTAGATTGCCCCTGGGTCTGTTTTTCGAGGGGGCACTGTGCAGTCCCCCCTCGTCGAGTTTCTGGCTGCTGGCAGTGGTTACCACGCAAAATACCACCAGAATATTTCCTATGCGATTTTCTCATTCATTTTAAACGCACCACTTTTTTGGTGCAATGGTAAAGATACCGCCGGGTTATTTATTTGATATTTATTCCCCGGTTGGGTCTTTTTGCCAGGACTCGGTTTTAAAATGGCGTTTGTGTTCGCCTCTGTAACTCCAACCCAAGTCGAGCCCTTTGTTCCACTTTTTGGTGGGCTTCTGCACAGAAGCCTCCAAAAGTGGTGCCACTCTATCTGGGTCTACAGGATGTGTGGGAGGGGGTTTAGGCACCCTGGACTGAGTTGCCTCGGCAACTCAAGTCGCACTCTTGTGTGATTGGCCCAGTGGTGAGCCGCCCGGCTCACCACTTAGCAGGTTTGAGTGACAGCTAGGACTGATGAATGGGGGTTTTCTGCATAAAAGCAGGGCTTTGGGGACTCGAACTTCAGAAGTCGCCACAGGACCAAAGAATCCGAAGAGGGAGAAGCTAAGCTGACCTACAACGATGACACCATCGGTGGAGCCCTGCTGAACCGTCTCACCACTTCCCAACGACAGAGAAGATCTTTAACCCGGAGAGTCTTCTTCCTCTGAACTGGTGGGGATAACCAATTCACCCTCTTTTTTACCTTCCTGGATCATCCTGTGGTCGAATTGTCCGTGCCAAGCACCCCGGCGGCTGGATAGCCACGCTTCACCACTACCGCAAATAAAAGGGTAGTACCTTTTAACCGGGAAACTCTGTGGCTGGTTTCTTCCCTGGCAGTGCAACAACCTCCAGCTTTCCTCCACGTCGAGATCTTCTCTTCCCCTGGAGGAAGCACTCACTTGCACCCGCTGTGAGGAACAACTGCCCCCGCTGGAGCTTTCTCACCATTTCAGGTACTGTGTCCCGCCTGGTCTCCCTTGCAACAGACTGTTCAAGGTGTCCCGTAAATCCTTGACTCTCTATCCTGGGGTGACTTGGGACCTGTTAACTAACTTTTCCTGAACTGATCCAACCCTTTTTGACCTATCTGCAAAGACGTTTTAAAGTACTATTCAACTGTGTGATCTTGGACACATTCCGGCTTGCACTCTCCAAGAGTGGGCCTGGCCTATGAACTTTCTTGCTCTAACAGTAGACTCTGCCTTTTTCTGACTTGCTGTGGTTCTTTTAAAAAGTGCTGGTATTGTGCTGTCCTAATTCTACCTTTTTCCCTCCCTTTTTAACTAACTTATTGGAGTGCCATCTTAGGTTAAGCGCTCACCTCTGTCTGCAAATAAGTGGTGTTTTAACTAAGACTTGTTTAATAAGTAATCAGGGATGTATATATATTGATAGTGACTGTGTTTGAACTTGCTTGCCATATTAGTGTTAGTGTATTTTACAAGTGTGTTTTTAAATAAATAATTATATACTTTTATACCAAAGCTCTGGTCAGTGTTTGCTTGTGCTACTGTACCTCTGTACCTATTTTGTATACTCTATATACTGTCTAACTCTTCTTGCGAGAAGTCTGGCTGCTCACCCACAGCTACCAGGTAAATCTGGGTGGTACAGACTGCTACCAATTGGGTTTACTGCCAACACCTGTAGTCTTAAGCCTTTTGCAGTGGTCCCTAAGGGAACTGCACAGGTTTCTGCCTAACACTGGTGTACAGCGGTGGGATTTGTATTGAGTATACATTTTAGTGTGGTTATAGATAACTTAGTGCAACTAACCACAAAGCTTAGCACTAAAAAGTTTATTTTCTAACCTGTCAACTATGGAAAGTTATAGTCAAGCGTCCCTTGCTACAAAAACTGCTGTTTGTTTAAGAGTTCTCTGTAAGCATAAGAATCTCCTGACTAAAGGCAAGAAAATGGAGCTAATAGAAAGGTTGTTAGCAAACCAAAGTCTGGATGGTGGTTCAGAGGAACCTACCACTCCAGCAAATGTAGATAACAGTAATGATATTGATATTGATCCAAGTATTGATAATCTTGAGTCAGAACCAGAAGAGGAGGGTGAGGATGATGTAGTTGTCCCCCCCTAGGCCTCTACCTGCTCTGCCAGCTGTACCTACTGGACCTTTGCCAGGTCCCACATTTAGTCCTCAATATCTGGAACTAGAGAAAATGAAACTTGAGTTGGAGTTTAAGAAACTTAATACTTAAGCAGAACAAAGACATCAAGAACTGAATCAGGAACTAAGGCTCAGGGAAATGGAGCTCAAGCATGAGCTAGAGATGAAGAAATTGTCTGTTGAAAATGCTTAGAGGCGGCGCGTTGCTACTGTTGCGCTAACGCTCGTATGTTCGCTGTCCTAAAGCTGTCCCTCCGTTCTTACTTACCTATCCTATCCCTGTTAACCTTCTATTTTGTTCCACTCATCTATCCTTCGTTCACAAAACTTCTGCCCGCTCTCATCTCCAGAACGCCCTCTCCTCCGGTGCTCAAGTCCTGGCTTCCCGACACTCATCTCCACAACGCCCTCTCCTCAAGTCCTGGCTTCCCGACACTCAGACTGAAGTTATTCTCCGGAGTCCGTGTGCAGAGTCCAGTCTGCAGCAGTGTGAGAAGGAGAGAGGAGCTGCAGCTATGGTGCACGAACTTTGTTTCCAGTGATTTTGAGCATTCTATGTGCCTTTAAGGAAAAAAAAGCACAACTGACCTTAAAAAGACCAGCAAAGCGCGGAGCGCGCGCGGAGTCCATGCGCAGAGTCCAGTCTGCAGCAGTCCGCAGCGGGCGGCGGAGGGCAGCGGCGCCTGCCTGAAATCAAGAGGTAAGAGGCACTCATGGGTGACAATGGGCCATTGACACGGCTTAAGCTAAAACAAGCCCAGAATTCAATAGTACCCCTCCCCGGTACCACTGCAGTTATGGACTTATATGTAGATAGTGTCGCAGGGAGTGATGTTGAAAGTGGAAACGAAAATGGGAGTGTACTAAGGCCGCGTCATCCTGACGATACAAATGAAGGGGGCGAAGAAAGAAGTGGGAGTCGACTGGCACCCGCTGTTACTTCCGCTCCTCGTAAGGTCCATTGCACTATGGACACAGTTTTGGATGTGCGAGAGGGGATGTCTCAGAGTCGAACAACAGCAGCACCGAGCACTCTAGAAACTCGGACTCAAGCAGAGCTCGAGCCGGTGTCTGCAGTGTTCGAGACGACCTCGGATAACTCACTAAAGGCCCCAGCGCCTGCTCAGGCTTCGGTGGCAGACACTGAGTTAAAACCCATGGAGAACCTTGATGACGAAGTACTTTCCATACCGCAACAACTATATCTAGGTGACCTAGCGAACCACAAAATTGCACAGGCAGTCAGCGCGTGTACTGCAGCCTTGCAAAATGGAATGGTTAGCAAGAACAATGTTGTTGTTGAACATCGTATGGATCCCACGAACCTGCATAATACAAATATTATAAATACATGGGGCAGCACTTTACCAAGTGCTAGGCTGAATAATGGGGTAAACGACTGTAAGCACGATGCTGCAGAAGTGATAGAAATAAATGCAGAAGCATTCCAATCTCCTTTTGATGTGACCGATAATGAATTACTTGCGCTTGAGGTGCCAAATATAGCATTAGATCAAAGCTTGCTGAAATTTACTTTCCCAGTGTCTGCTAAACAGCAAGTGAACTTACGTAAGGAAAGCACCCCAATACAGATAATTGCAATTGGTCCTAAGAACATCAACCAAAACATGAAGTCAACACTTGCATGTAATAGCAATAGCAGTAAAAACAATGCCTCAACCGGATTAAACAGTGGTGACAATTCTTCACGAGCTGAAATAGGGAACTTAATCAATGGAATACAACAGGGTTCCCGCAATGATTTACCCTTGAAGGAGATCGACTTGGCAGCGAGAGAAGCACGTCTGACCAAGAGACTCCTAGCCGCCTTTGAGGAAATGAAGGAGAGATTAACAGCAAGCTTTTCTTTAGGCACCTCAAGTGATATCACTACTTTGGAAACAGCCATGCGACATAATAAAGAAGGCGAACACGAGCGCACTACCAGTGGTAAAGCGACAGGCTCGAACCAAAAATCTATCAAGCTGGAAAATGACACTGCTAATCTGGGCTTAAACCTGGCGAATGTAACAACGAAGTGCTTTAAAAGTAAAGGAAAGAACCTTTGCTCTAAGGATGATCCCAGCTCCAAATCGAAAAGTCAGAGCGATCAAGTGTCAGATAAGCATATGCAGCAACGGCCGAAAACCATCCCAGCGAATAACAGGAGCGACCTGAGTTCACCAAGTAAGGAGAATAGCGGCAGCCCGCAAAGTAAAGACCCTGCCTTAAAATCGAACTTGTCAGTTGCTGCTGCCATACAGATTCACAACAATGTTTTGGCTGCCACTTCACTAGCCTTGATACCATTTATAAAGCTGTATGAAAGCTTAAATGAATCTTCACAAAATAATGGAGCTATAATGAGGCAACTGGATGACAAAATCAATAAAATTGAAACGCAATTTGTGGCTTT
The DNA here is from genome assembly GCF_040938575.1 of Ambystoma mexicanum. Lineage (NCBI taxonomy): Eukaryota > Metazoa > Chordata > Amphibia > Caudata > Ambystomatidae > Ambystoma > Ambystoma mexicanum. The sequence goes on from NC_090930.1 coordinate 1,348,791,242, forward strand.
TCAAATAAGACAAGAAGCTGAAAATATTCAATCTGCCGAACATACAAGCAGACACTTTGAGCAGATGTTGTTAGAACACAAAGGAATCAAACTGCTTCTAGATGGAATATCTGGCAACACAAAACAAATGCAATCTCAACTACTGGTGAAACAAGCTTCTATTGCAAACATCACCCATGGTGGCACAGATGTAGGGATTCAATGCAAAATAGAAGTGGACACAGCAGTAGCAGGAAACTCAAATGACGAAAATACAGCAGCCAATGAGCCTAACTTACACGTTCTTATTGACCTAACAGGAAAAAGTGGAATAACAACAGCTACGTCAACGACAAATGGAACTAATAACGAACCAAACAAAATCACGGCCAGCGTAAAACATCTATCTGCAATAGGTACCAAAGACGTGATGGCTGAATCCAGCAACCAGGCCTGCGAGGCAAATACGACACCGGAGGTGCGTTTGGAGATTTCTTTGTGTTCTTCTGCAAAGGCATCATATGGCATATTCAGTGGTCCGGCTAAAAATCTTGAGATCACAGCAAATAAAGAAAAACTAATCTCACAGAAAAATGGCAACGCCAAGAAAAAGCTGGAAAAAAAAGAACTTACAGACTTCTACAAAACATAGAAGTAATATAAAGCAATTTATAAGAAACCTGCACACACCTGTAAAAGCTAAGCTACATGAAAATAAAATACTTGGCAAACCGGACACAAATAACAAAGATAGACACGAAGAGAAAAATGCAGCACCTGCAAATAAAGTGATTGCAAATCCAAAAAAGCGGAGGAGAATTGAATCCGACGTGAGTTCATCTTCCTCTGCGATTCTAATGGAAGAGTTATGTAACATGTCCACATATTCTGATGGCGAAGCTGAAGATTGTTCTGGAGGATCTGTGGTGGACGGTGGGAATACGTCGACAAGTAGCTCTAACTCTTTAAGCCGAATACAACAAGAGAAACATCACTTAATTAAGACAAGTTGTCATAAAGATAAAAATGGAGAGTTATGGGCGAAAGAATGGAATGGAAAAAAAGACATATAGATTCTAGTTCCAAGCCATCAAATAACTGCTGATCTGTATTGAATCCAAAACACACAACAGCGCAGAGTCGACATTCTCCTTCGAAATCACATGAAGCCCCTCGCAGTGCCTTTAAGGTTGCGTCTCAAAAAATAATGATTGAAAATATATTTAGAAATGAACTAGATGTCAATCTGAATCGTGCTAACACTATGCGCCTACTGCATGCAGTACCAGTGCTGCGGACCATAACGTCTGATGACATCTGCATTGTTGAATACTTATCGGAATATCGAGTGGATGTTGTATTACTGCACATTAATTCCCAAGCGGTACGTAATATGCTATTAACCACGAAGCAAGATCTTCTATGTTTGGGGTTTGAGATCTCGTCTTATGATCCAACAAGTACACAAAGCACAATCGAGACACTGGAGTCCAAAAGCGTAAAAGTATCCATGGATCAGCGACGTGAAGACCTACGGAGACAGTTTAATACTGCACCACTGTTAAACTTAAAGAACGGGAGCGCTGGAGTCAAGTCAACGAAGAAGTAGCTCACGAAAGATGAAAATGATGCGCCTGTGACTGTGATTTCGTGGAATACGACATTGCATTCCAACACTTCAATCAAAGTAAGATTAAATGCAAGTGGAGACCTGTCTAAATCAATCATTACTACCAGAGGGGTGAAACAGGGCTGTCCACTTGCTGCCACTTTGTTTAAGCTTTATATTGCTGACATTCCCATGGCCCTAGCAAATGTGAATTGTTTCCCTCCGAAAATCAACGGACATCATATAAGTTACGTGATCTATGCTGACGACATAGTACTGTTTGATAAAACTCAGATAGGCCTACAACGGGTGCTGTCGAAACTGGAAACTTATATGATTGAAAACGATCTATCAATCAATGTGAACAAAACCAAAATCATGAAGTTTGGCAGTGATCGGAACGCTAAAAATAAGAACTTTAAATGGCGAATCGACAATAAAGTCATTGAAGAAGTCAAAGAAATTCGATATCTTGGAATATTGACGAACATCTCAATACGGGAGTGGAGCTGGGTCCGAGACCTGTTCAATCGGGCCAGAATGCTCTCCCTACAAGGAGCGAGACTACACACCTTGTATGGAAAGTTTTCGGCAATACCTCTCTGCATGTTCTACCTTCAAAAAGTAGTGCCACAATAACTTTTGGAGCAGAAGCCGGCTGGAATTTGGACCATAAGATCTGGACCAAATTGGAAAGCTTATTCTGGCAGCAAGTTCTGAGACTGCCTAAATATCTCTCAATGACGATCATACGCCACGAACTGGCACTGGAAATTCTCTATGGAACAGTACTCTGGAAATCCTTATCATTGTTACGCAAGATGGAGATAATGCATTGTGAACCAGCCTTTAAAATATTAAGATCAGAGGGAAAACATCAACATACAGGCTTGCTTTTGAGATGGTCAGATAAAGTGAAAGCCATCATGTTAGATGCAAATATCTCAATGGATACATTGTTGAATCGCCCACAAATTGCGAGAATTAAATTGAAAGAGTGGCTATGGATAGACAATTTGGATAGGTACGCAAAGATGCCGACAGCTTTAGACCTGGGTCCGACAAAGAATAAAGTGGACAATATGCCGAAATATCTATGCCAATTTCCCTCACAATATCATAGAGATCGATTTCTCAGACTTAGACTGAACCTACTGAAAACAAACCAAATGTTGGTGATGAGGAAAATAAAGCTAGCTACTGATGAAGCTTGTCGGCATTGTGAAATCCACGTAGAGACAATAAAACACCTAACAATTGAATGTGTGGCCTTAAATGGGCTGAGATCCATCCACTTCAGTGAATTCAAGCCTGCAAATGACTCGATGGAAGACCTGTGGATCCGGATACTGAGTGGAAGCTCGGTACAGTTAACCTGCTCAGTGATACATTTTTTAGATAAGGTCCTAAACTGAAAAGCATAGATTGTAATTGTAAAGATAAATTGGCACTTATGAACTGGTATGAATTGTAATAAAAGTTTGTAAAAAAAACTAGATTTTACAAATAAAAAATAAAAATAAAAAAAATAAAATGCTTCTCTCCGGATCCTCTAGAAGTTTCAGTCCCAAAAGACCCCGGATGCCTAAAGAGCTTGTGGGTATGTATGAGCCTAAGTTGGATGTGTTGGATTGGTTGAGTCTGTTTGAGTATAATCATGGGCTCCAGAACATCACAGGAAATGAGTTACTTTCCTGGTTGTTCTCTAGGCTCCCACCTGTTGCAACTGATGTGGTAATGGAGTTGGGGGAGGAGTATAGAAAGGATTATGAATGTGTGAAGCTAGCTTTAATAGCTAGATTTGGGAAGACCCCTTCCCACTACCTTAAGAGGTTTAGGACCCTCAAAAATAATGATGGTACTCCTTGGGCTACCTGGGTGAGTGAACGTTTGAAGAACTTAGAGGGAGGGATTAAGGGTTACAAGGTGAACACTTATGAGGGAATGAGAAATCTTGTAATGTTGGAGTCAATTTATGATGCCTGCTCTCCTGAGCTCAGACAGCACTTGGCTGATTCAAAGGAATTAGATTCCAGGAAGCTAGCTAAGGCTGCTGACTTGTGGGTTGCCAACAGGGATACTCACAAGGATTCAGGGGTCACTCAGAAAAAGGATGAGGGAAAGCAGCCACCAAAAGGGAACCAAGAGATTTCTTATACCTCCCAAACCAAAGAGGGCCCCAAACAACAAAATAACCAGGGTAAGTCCCAGGGTAAACCACAACAGGCTAGTGTACCTTCTGGTCAACAACCAGAAGGAGGTCAGAACAAGCCACCCTTTCAGAGAGCATTTAGAGTATGCTATGTCTGTAAGGCCACTGACCATATCAAAGGAGATACCAGATGTAAGGGTAAACCTGCAGGGATCAGCACAGTCTCCTTAGCCTTCACTCCTGAGGAGGAAGTCCAAATGGCTAGTGCTCACTTTGAAGTCTTTGCTGAGGAACCTTTGGGTCTTCAAGCAAGTGTAACAGTAGAGTCCATGGGACTGGTTAGTGATCAGAATAGGAGTGTGTACAACTCCACACCAGAAAACTCTAAAGTTTATTATATGGACAGTGTTCTTGTCAATGGCCAGGATACTCCTGCCAGGCGAGACTCTGGGGCCAGCCGAACAGTAGTGGATGAAAGCTTTTTCAGTCCTGAGGATGTTGCTAAGGCACCCAAAGGTCCCACTAAGATGTCTGGAGGCCCTGTCCAAATGGTTCCAATTCTACCAGCCCTCATTCAGTGTAATAACATGACAGTGAGGATTCCTGTCAGTGTTCAGACTGAGGTGCCTGGGAGAGTCCTGTTGGGGAATGATCTAAGAACTCTAGGAGTAGTATCCAGTACCCCCAGGCCTCCCAGTATGGAGACCCAGAACCAAACCAAATTGGCTAGAGAGGCCACCTTAAGGAACCACTCTAAGCCTGTGGGAACCTCTACTGAGAACCCCACTACGAGCCCTGGTGTTGGTAAATTGACCTCTGACCCAGGTAAATTTCAGGCTGAAATGTTAGGAAAATGGGAGCCTGAACCAAGCTTCATCATTATTCCCCCAGTTTTAGAGTCTGCGACTCCCCCTGCTTCTGAGGAAGAGGTGGATAGACCAACTGGACCCCTAACTAGGCCTAAGAGAACTGGTAATTCTCAGTGCTGGTGGAAAACCAGGAAAGAAAAGTCTAAGGGCAAAAACCTTCAGACTGTTGGACCTTCTACTGAAGACTCCAACTCAAATCCTAATCTTGGGAGTGAAACTCCTAAAGTAGGTAATGGTAGATCTAAGAGGAAGGAGAAGCATGTACCTTGCTTATCTCCATCCCCTCCAACCAAGAGGCCCAAAACCCAACCTTCTCCCAACATAGAAGTAGTGAGGAACTCTGGAGGCCCCTCTAGATCTAAGGGAATCCTTTATAAGGGCCCCTTGAAAAAGCCTAACACAGGTTCAGAAGTTGTACCAACTTCTGAGGGACTGGTCAACCTGATCCCCTATAGTTTCAAAAAGACTGATGTTCCTCAAAGGGTTTGTAGGTCTTATAGCTTACAAAGGAAAACCTTTGATCTGACCATAGAACATAGGTCTCCACCAAAATGCTGATGGTCTCTCTAGGGTGTTTATAACCGACTAGAGATATGAGATTCATCCAGGAATGGATTTAAGCCTCCTGTCCCTTAGCCTGGGGGTGCGGGGGGGGTGAGTGTTAGAGAGAATTCTCTGTTAAGGCTAATTTCCCAAACCTGGAAGTACTGGTAGGGGTAATTAGATTGCCCATGGGTCTGTTTTTCGAGGGAGCACTGTGCAGTCCCCCCTCGTCGAGTTTCTGGCTGGTGGCAGTGGTTACCACGCGAAATATTCCACCGGAATATTTCCTATGGGATTCCCCCATTCATTTTAAAGCACCACTTTTTTGGTGCAATGTTAAAGATACCGCCGGGTTATTTATTTAATATTTATTCCCCGGTTGGGTCTTTTTGCCAGGACTCGGTTTTAAAATGGCGTTTGTGTTCGTCTCTGTAACTCCAACACAAGTCGAGCCCTTTATTCCATTTTTGGCGGGCTTCTGCACAGAAGCCTCCAAAAGTGGTGCCACTCTGTCTGGGTCTACAGGATGTGTGGGAGGGGGTTTAGGCACCCTGGACTGAGTTGCCTCGGCAACTCAAGTCGCACTCTTGTGTGATTGGCCCAGTGGTGAGCCACCCGGCTCACCACTTAGCATGTTTGAGTGACAGCTAGGACTGATGAATGGGGGTTTTCTGCATAAAAGCAGGGCTTTGGGGACTGGAACTTCAGAAGTCGCCACAGGACCAAAGAATCCGAAGAGGGAGAAGCTGAGCCAACCTGCAACGACGACACCACCGGTGGAGCCCTGCTGAACTGTCTCACCACTTCCCAACGACAGAGAAGATCTTCACCTCGGAGAGTCTTCCTCTGAACTGGTGGAGATAACCAGTTTGCTCTCTTTTTTGCCTTCCTGGATCGTCCCGCGGTCGAATCGCCCGTGCCAAGCACCCCGGCGGCTGGATAGCCATGCTTCACCACTACCGCAAATAAAAGGGTAGTACCTTTTAACCGGGAAACTCAGCAGCTGGTTTCTTCCCTGGCAGTGCAACGACCTCCAGCTTTCCTCCACGTCGAGATCTTCTCTTCCCCTGGTGAAGCACTGACTTGCACCTGCTGCCAGGAACAAATGCCCCCGCTGGAGCTTCCTCACCATTTCAGGTACTGTGTCCCGCCTGGTCTCCCTTGCAACAGACTGTTCAAGGTGTCCCGTAAATCCTTGACTCTCTATCCTGGGGTGACTTGGGACCTGTTAACTAACTTTTCCTGAACTGATCCAACCCTTTTTGAACTATCTGCAAAGACTTTTTAAAGTACTATTCAACTGTGTGATCTTGGACACATTCAGCCTTGCTCGCGCCAAGAGTGGGCCTGGCCTATGAACTTTCTTGCTCTAACAGTAGTCTCTGCCTTTTTCTGACTTGCTGTGGTTCTTTTAAAAAGTGCTGGTATTGTGCTGTCCTAATTCTACCTTTTTCCCTCCCTTTTTAACTAACTTATTGGAGTGCCATCTTAGGTTAAGCGCTCACCTCTGTCTGCAAATAAGTGGTGTTTTAACTAAGACTTGTTCAATAAGTAATCAGGGATGTATATATATTGATAGTGACTGTGTTTGAACTTGCTTGCCATATTAGTGTTAGTGTATTTTACAAGTGTGTTTTTAAATAAATAATTATATACTTTTATACCAAAGCTCTGGTCAGTGTTTGCTTGTGCTATTGTACCTCTGTACCTATTTTGTATACTCTATATACTGTCTAACTCTTCTTGAGAGAAGTCTGGCTGCTCAGCCACAGCTACCAGGTAAATCCGGGTGGTACAGACTGCTACCAATTGGGTTTACTGCCAGCACCTGTAGTCTTAAGCCTTTTGCAGTGGTCCCTAAGGGAACTGCACAGGTTTCTTCCTAACACTGTGGATCTGGTGGAGGGATGTGGCATCTGGGTGTGGATCTGGAGGGGGTATGGGGCATATGGGCGTGGATCGAGTGGGAGGGATGGGGCACCTGGGTGTGGATCTGGTAGGCATCTGGAGGGAGGGATGTAGCATCTAGGTGTGAATATGGATGAAGAAATGGGGTTTTTGGGTGTGGATCTGGATGGAGGGATGGGCCATCGGGATGTACGTCTGGAGGTAGGGAAGGGGCCATCTGTGTATGGGTCTGAAAAGAGGGCACGAGCATCTGGGTGTAAATCTGGTGGGGGATGGGGCATCTGGCTGTGAATCTGGTGGGAAGTATGGGGCATCCGGGAGCAGATCTGGTGGGTGGGATGGGGCATCTGGGTGCAGATCTAGTGGGAGGGATGGGGTACCTGGGTGGAGATCTGGATGGAGGGATGGGGCATTTGGGGGTACATCTGGAGTGAGGGATGGGCATCTGGGTGTGGATCTGGTAGGCATTTGGATGGAGGGTTGCAGCATCTAGGTGTGAATCTGGATGAAGGAATGGGGTATTTGGGTGTGGATCTGGTGGGAGGGATTGGGCATCTGGTTATGGATCTGTTGGGCAGAATGCAGCATCTGGATGTAGATCTGGAGGTGGGATGGGGCAAATGGGTGTGGATTTAGTGGGAGTGGTGGGACATCTGGGTGTGCATCTGGAGGGAGGATAGGGCATCTGGGTTTGTGTCTGGAGAGAGGGAAGGGACCTCTGGGTTTGGGTCTGGTGAGAGGGACGGGTTGTCTAGGTTTGAGTCTGGTGGGAGGAATGGGTGTCTGGTTGTGGATCTGATGGGAGGGACAGGGAATCTGGAGGGATGGGCTGGACATCTGGGTATGGATCTGGTGGGAGGTAGGCAGTATCTGGGTGTGGATCGAGTGGGAGGGATGGGGTATCTGGGTCGGGATCTGGTGGGAGGGATGGCGCATCTACATGTGGATCTGAATGGAGGGATGGGGCATCTGGGTGTCGATCTGGACGGGTGGAGGGGGCATCTGGGTGTGGATGTGGAGGGAAGGATGGGCCATCAGGATGTATGTCTGGAGGTAGGGAAGTGCCATGGTTCTGGAGAGAGGTCATGGGCATCTGGGTGTGAATCTGGTGGGAGGGAAGGGCCTCTGGATGTGAATATGGTGGGAGGGATGGGGCATCCAGGTGTGGGTCTGGTGGGAGGGGTGGGGCATCCGGGTGCAGATCTGGTGGGTGGGATGGGGCATTTGGGTGTAGATCTGGTGGGAGGGATGGGGCATCTGGTTGTGGATCTGGTGGGAGGGATAGGGTATCTCGATGTGGATCTGGTGGTTGGTTGGGGCATCTGGATGCAGGTCTGGTAGGTGGAATGGGGCATCTGGGTTTGGCTCTGGTGGGAGGGATGGGGCGTCTGGGTGTGTATCTGGAGAGAGTGATATTGCATCTGGGTGTGTATCTGGAGAGAGTGATATGGCATCTGGGTGCAGAACTGATGGGAGGCATGGGGCATCTGGGTGCAGATCTGATGGGAGGGATGGGACCTCTTGGTGCAGATATGGTGGCTGGAATGGGGCATCCAGGTGCAGATTTGGTGGGAGGGATGAAGCATCTGGGTGTGGGTCTGGTGGGAGGAACGGGGTGTCTGGTTGTGGATCTGGTGGGAGGGACAGGGCATCTGGAGGGATGGGCTGGGCATCTGGGTATAAATCTGATGGGAAGCTAGTGGTGTCTGGGTGCGGATCGAGTGGGAGGGATGGGGCATCTGTGTGTGGATTTGGTAGCGGGATGGAGCTTCTGGGTGTGGATCTGGTGGGTGTGGTTGGGCATCTGAGTGTGCATCTGGAGGGATGGATATGGCATCTTGGTTTGTGTCTGGAGAGAGAGTACCGACATCTGGTTGTGGGTCTGGTGAGAGGGACAGGGTGTCTGGGTGTGCGCCTGGTGGGAGGTACGTGTCATCTGGGTGTGGATCTGACGGGAGGGACAGGACATTTGGGTGTGGATTTGGAGGGATGGGCTGGGCATCTGGGTATGGATCTGGTGAGAGGCATGGGGTATCTGGGTGTGGATTAAGAGGGAGGGATGGGGCATCAGGATGTGGATCTGGTGGGAGGGATGGGGTATCTAAATGTGGATCTGAATGGAGGGATGGGGCAACTGGCTGTGGATCTAGTGGGGTGGATGGGGCATCTGGGTGTGGATCTGAAGGGAAGGATGGGGCATCTGGGTGTGAATCTGGTGGGAGGGATGGGGCATCCGGGTGCAGATCTTGTGGTTGGGATGGGGCATCTGGGTGCAGATCTTGTGGGAGGGATAGGGGCATCTGGGTCTGGATCTGAAGGGAGGGATGGGGCGTCTGGGTGTGTGTCCGGAAAGAGGGAGAGGGCGTCTGGATGCAGATCTGCTGGGATGGATGGAGCATCTGGGTGTGGATCTGGAGAGAGGGCACGGGCATCTGGGGCACATCTGGGGGAGGGATGGGACATATGGGTATGGAAGTGCTAGGCATTTGGAGGGAGGGATGGGGCATCTAGGTTTGAATCTGGTAGGAAGGATGGGACATCTGGGTGTGAATCTGAAGGGAGGGATGGGGCGTCTGGGTGTGTGTCCGGAAAGAGGGAGAGGGCGTCTGGGTGCAGATCTGCTGGGAGGGATGGGGCATCTGGGTGTGGATCTGAATGGAGGGGTGGGGCATCTGGGGGCACATCTGGAGGGAGGGATGGGACATATGGGTATGGAAGCGCTAGGCATTTGGAGGGAGGGATGGGGCATCTAGGTTTGAATCTGGATGATGGGATAGGGCATTTGGGTGTGGATCTGGTGTGGGTTATGGGGCATCTTGGTGGGAGGAATGGGGCATCTAGGTCTGGATCTGGTGGAGGGATGTGGTATCTGGGTGTGGATCTGGAGGGAGGGATGGGGGATAGGCACGTGTATCGAGTCGGAGGGTTGGGGAATCTGCAGGTGGATCTGGTAGGCATCCGGAGGGAGGGATGCAGCATCTAGATGTGAATCTGGATGAAGGAATGGGGTATTTGTGTGTGGATCCGGTGGGAGGGATGGGGCATCTGGTTATGGATCTGGTGGGCAGAATGCAGCATCTGGATGTGGATCTGGGGGCGGGATGGGGCATCTGGGTGTGGATTTGGTGGGATGGGTGGGACATCCGAGTGTGCATCTGGAGGGAGGGAAGGGACATCTAGGTGTGGGTTTGGTGAGAGGGACAGGTTGTCTAGGTTTGGGTCTGGTGGGAGGAATGGGGCGTCTGGTTGTGGATCTGATGGGAGGGACAGTGCATCTTGACGGATGGACTGGGCATCTGGGTATGGATCTTGTGGGAGGCAAGCGGTATCTGGGTGTGGATTGAGTGCGAGGGATGGTGCATCTGGGTGTGTATCTGGTGGAAGGGATGGGGTATCTAAATGTGGATCGGAATGGAGGAGTGGGGCATCTGGGTGTGGATCTGGTAGGGTTTAGCGGGCATCTGGATGTGGATGTGGAGGGAAGGATGGGCCATCGGGTGTGGATCTGGGGGGAAGGGGCCATCTATTTATGGGTCTGGAGAGAGAGTACGGGCATCTGGGTGTAATTCTGGTGGGAGGGATGGGGAATCTGGGTGTGAATCTGGTGGGAAGGATGGGGCATCTGGGTGTGGATCTGGTGGGAGGGATGGGGCCTCCGGGTGCAGATCTTGTGGGTGGGATGGTGCATCTGGTTGCAGATCTTGTGGAAGGGATAGGGGTATCTGGGTCGGGATCTGGTGGGAGGGATGGCGCATCTACATGTGGATCTGAATGGAGGGATGGGGCATCTGGGTGTCGATCTGGACGGGTGGAGGGGGCATCTGGGTGTGGATGTGGAGGGAAGGATGGGCCATCAGGATGTATGTCTGGAGGTAGGGAAGTGGCATGGTTCTGGAGAGAGGTCATGGGCATCTGGGTGTGAATCTGGTGGGAGGGAAGGGCATCTGGATGTGAATATGGTGGGAGGGATGGGGCATCCAGGTGTGGGTCTGGTGGGAGGGGTGGGGCATCCGGGTGCAGATCTGGTGGGTGGGATGGGGCATTTGGGTGTAGATCTGGTGGGAGGGATGGGGCATCTGGTTGTAGATCTGGTGGGAGGGATAGGGTATCTCGATGTGGATCTGGTGGTTGGTTGGGGCATCTGGATGCAGGTCTGGTAGGTGGAATGGGGCATCTGGGTTTGGCTCTGGTGGGAGGGATGGGGCGTCTGGGTGTGTATCTGGAGAGAGTGATATTGCATCTGGGTGTGTATCTGGAGAGAGTGATATGGCATCTGGGTGCAGAACTGATGGGAGGCATGGGGCATCTGGGTGCAGATCTGATGGGAGGGATGGGACCTCTTGGTGCAGATATGGTGGCTGGAATGGGGCATCCAGGTGCAGATTTGGTGGGAGGGATGAAGCATCTGGGTGTGGGTCTGGTGGGAGGAACGGGTTGTCTGGTTGTGGATCTGGTGGGAGGGACAGGGCATCTGGAGGGATGGGCTGGGCATCTGGGTATAAATCTGATGGGAAGCTAGTGGTGTCTGGGTGCGGATCGAGTGGGAGGGATGGGGCATCTGTGTGTGGATTTGGTAGCGGGATGGAGCTTCTGGGTGTGGATCTGGTGGGTGTGGTTGGGCATCTGAGTGTGCATCTGGAGGGACGGATATGGCATCTTGGTTTGTGTCTGGAGAGAGAGTACCGACATCTGGTTGTGGGTCTGGTGAGAGGGACAGGGTGTCTGGGTGTGCGCCTGGTGGGAGGTACGTGTCATCTGGGTGTGGATCTGACGGGAGGGACAGGACATTTGGGTGTGGATTTGGAGGGATGGGCTGGGCATCAGGGTATGGATCTGGTGAGAGGCATGGGGTATCTGGGTGTGGATTAAGAGGGAGGGATGGGGCATCAGGATGTGGATCTGGTGGGAGGGATGGGGTATCTAAATGCGGATCTGAATGGAGGTATGGGGCAACTGGCTGTGGATCTAGTGGGGTGGATGGGGCATCTGGGTGTGGATCTGAAGGGAAGGATGGGGCATCTGGGTGTGAATCTGGTGGGAGGGATGGGGCATCCGGGTGCAGATCTTGTGGTTGGGATGGGGCATCTGGGTGCAGATCTTGTGGGAGGGATAGGGGCATCTGGGTATGTATCTGAAGGGAGGGATGGGGCGTCTGGGTGTGTGTCCGGAAAGAGGGAGAGGGCGTCTGGATGCAGATCTGCTGGGATGGATGGAGCATCTGGGTGTGGATCTGGAGAGAGGGCACGGGCATCTGGGGCACATCTGGGGGGAGGGATGGGACATATGGGTATGGAAGTGCTAGGCATTTGGAGGGAGGGATGGGGCATCTAGGTTTGAATCTTGTAGGAAGGATGGGACATCTGGGTGTGAATCTGAAGGGAGGGATGGGGCGTCTGGGTGTGTGTCCGGAAAGAGGGAGAGGGCGTCTGGGTGCAGATCTGCTGGGAGGGATGGGGCATCTGGGTGTGGATCTGGATGGAGGGGTGGGGCATCTGGGGGCACATCTGGAGGGAGGGATGGGACATATGGGTATGGAAGCGCTAGGCATTTGGAGGGAGGGATGGGGCATCTAGGTTTGAATCTGGATGATGGGATAGGGCATTTGGGTGTGGATCTGGTGTGGGTTATGGGGCATCTTGGTGGGAGGAATGGGGCATCTAGGTCTGGATCTGGTGGAGGGATGTGGTATCTGGGTGTGGATCTGGAGGGAGGGATGGGGGATAGGCACGTGTATCGAGTCGGAGGGTTGGGGAATCTGCAGGTGGATCTGGTAGGCATCCGGAGGGAGGGATGCAGCATCTAGATGTGAATCTGGATGAAGGAATGGGGTATTTGTGTGTGGATCCGGTGGGAGGGATGGGGCATCTGGTTATGGATCTGGTGGGCAGAATGCAGCATCTGGATGTGGATCTGGGGGCGGGATGGGGCATCTGGGTGTGGATTTGGTGGGATGGGTGGGACATCCGAGTGTGCATCTGGAGGGAGGGAAGGGACATCTAGGTGTGGGTTTGGTGAGAGGGACAGGTTGTCTAGGTTTGGGTCTGGTGGGAGGAATGGGGCGTCTGGTTGTGGATCTGATGGGAGGGACAGTGCATCTTGACGGATGGACTGGGCATCTGGGTATGGATCTTGTGGGAGGCAAGCGGTATCTGGGTGTGGATTGAGTGCGAGGGATGGTGCATCTGGGTGTGTATCTGGTGGAAGGGATGGGGTATCTAAACGTGGATCGGAATGGAGGAGTGGGGCATCTGGGTGTGTATCTGGTAGGGTTTAGCGGGCATCTGGATGTGGATGTGGAGGGAAGGATGGGCCATCGGGTGTGGATCTGGGAGGAAGGGGCCATCTATTTATGGGTCTGGAGAGAGAGTACGGGCATCTGGGTGTAATTCTGGTGGGAGGGATGGGGCATCTGGGTGTGAATCTGGTGGCAAGGATGGGGCATCTGGGTGTGGATCTGGTGGGAGGGATGGGGCCTCCGGGTGCAGATCTTGTGGGTGGGATGGTGCATCTGGTTGCAGATCTTGTGGAAGGGATAGGGGCATCTGGGTCTGGAGCTGAAGGGAGGGATGGGGCGTCTGGGTGTGTGTCCGGGAAGAGGGAGAGGGCGTCTGGGTGCAGATCTGCTGGGAGGGATGGGGCATCTGGGTGTGGATCTGGAGGGAGGGATGGGACATATGGGTATGGAAGCGGTAGGCATTTGGAGGGAGGGATGGGGCATCTAGGTTTGAATCTGGATGACGGGATAGGGCATTTGGGTGTGGATATGGTGTGAGTTATGGGGCATCTTGGTGTGGATCTGGTAGGAGGAATGGGCATCTGGGTTTGGATCTGGTGGAGGGATGTGGTATCTGGGTATGGCTCTGGAGGGAGGGATGGGGGATAGGCGCGTGTATCGAGTCAGAGGGATGGGGAATCTGCGGGTGGATCTGGTAGGCATCTAGAGGGAGGGATGCAGCATCTAATTGTGAATCTGGATGAAGGAATGGGGTATTTGTGTGTAGATTTGGTGGGAGGATGGGGCATCTGGTTATGTATCTGGTGGGCAGACTGCAGCATCTGGATGTGGATCTGGGGGCGGGATGGGGCATCTGGGTGTGGATTTGGTGGGATGGGTGGGATATCTGAGTGTGCATCTGGAGGGAGGGAAGGGACATCTGGGTGTGGGTCTGGTGAGAGGGACAGGTTGTCTAGGTTTGTGTCTGGTGGGAGGAATCGGGCGTCTGGTTGTGGATCTGATAGGAGGGACAGTGCATCTTGACGGATGGACTGGGCATCTGGGTATGGATCTTGTGGGAGGCAAGCGGTATCTGGGTGTGGATCGAGTGCGAGGGATGGTGCATCTGGGTGTGTATCTGGTGGAAGGGATGGGGTATCTAAATGTGGATCTGAATGGAGGAGTGGGGCATCTGGGTGTGGATCTGGTAGGGTTTAGGGGGCATCTGGATGTGGATGTGGAGGGAAGGATGGGCCATCAGGATGTATGTCTGGAAGTTATGTTATGTTATGTTACTTTGCATTCATATAGCACCTTATGTACCACTGGTATGGTCTCAAGGCGCTGGTAGGTTGAACGCCCTCGGGCACCGAAGTTCAGGTCAGTAGGGAGAGGGGAGAGAGTCAAAGGGTGCGTGTGAGCACCGGATATGTGTGCAGCTGGTGTGGCATTCATGTGATAGCTGTTTCTTAGAGGTAGGTGTGGTGGTTGGGAGATCAAGAGTATGTGTTCGTTCTGGCAGGTTTTATCCAGACAGATTCTGGCTGCGTTAGGCCTGAGGAGAAAGCTTAAACTGGAGGGTGTGTAGCCAGCAGTGTTTAGACAGGGTGATGGGGAGTATGAGGCAGATGATGGTATGTGAACAGCTATACCAAATGGTGTCATAGTATTGCTGTGTTCTAGTTGAGTGCTGGTGTAAAGAAGAGAGTAAGCGTGGAGATGTGATATGGTGGTTTACCTTAGGAGCTTGAGATCAGGCCCACTTCAATCTGTTCCATGCACTCCACTCTATTCCGTGCACTCCAATCCGTTCCATGCACTCCAATTCGTTCCATGCACTCCAATCCGTTGCATTCACTCCAATCCGTTCCATGCACTCCAATCCGTTCCATGCTCTCCAATTCGTTCCATGCACTCCGTTCCGTGCACTCCAATCCGTTCCGTGCACTCCAATCCGTTCTGTGCACTCCAATCCGTTCCATGCACTCCAACCATTCTATGCAATGCTCTTTTCATTTGTTCTACCCATGTTATCCTTTCTCCAAGCTTCATCCATCCACATACATCGTCTTCACACTTTCGATCCACTTCACTGGTTCCACCCATTTCACACGTTCCATCCACTTCACCCGTTTCACCCACTTCATCGGTTCCATCCACTTTACCGGTTCCAGACACATCACCCGTTCATCAACTTACTTCATCCGTTCTATCATTTCTTCCGTTCCGCCCACGTCACCCATTCTACACTCGTTCATCCATTCCATCCACATACTTCATTCGTTTCATCAGCGTACTTCACCCGTTCCTTCACAAATTCACCCATTCCATCCACATACTTCACCCGTTCCATCCACCTACTTCACCCGTTCCATCCACATACTTCACACGTTCCGTCCACGTACTTCACCCGTTCCGTCCACATATTTCACCCGTTCCACCCTGTTCACCCATTCTGCCATGTTCATCCATAGCACCCAATTCATCCGTTCTACCCCGTTCCACCCAGTTCCCCGTTCCACCCAGTTCGTCTGTTCCACCCAGTTCATCCGTTCCACCCAGTTCATCCGTTCCATCCAGTTCATCCGTTCCATCCAGTTCATCCGTTCCATCCAGTTCATCCGCTATAGGGCGACCAGTTATCTGGGCAGAAAAAAACAATCTGAGGGACCTCAGCGCGTGAGGGATTTTGGGTACACTACACGTCACGATAGGGATAGTGTTACAGACACGCCTATGCCGACATCCCCTTTCGGTCCCTGAAAGACAAGATGCAATACTCTGCGGTTACCACTGGATGTCGGACCATATGCACAGCATGTGATTCTAGGCAGATTAACAAGCATCAGAAAGTCTTTTCCCTTATCAGGGGGTGCCTCGCAGGTTGACAAGGGGAACCCCGCCCTCTTTCTTGTAGTCACCACCAGAGAGTCTGGGGTGAAGTGACCTCGGATATACAGAGGGTCTGAGGGAGAAGGACGAAAGAGTTTTTCTATTCTTGGGTTAACACCTCTTGTGAGGGCAGGTGTTGATGAGGAGGGAGCCAGACGTTTCTTGTTTGAATTGTGAAGAGGAATAGCCTGGCTGGCCAGCGGCTTCTCCTTGAGGATGTCCTCCATGAAGTCAGCTTCTGGAACAACTTCATCTGTTGCAATCTTAAAGTGTACAGCTACTTTACGTAACATGACGTTAAACGTCAATTGATCATCCACTAGCGAGGGTCATCTAGTGGGGTAGTCTGTGGGGAATCCAAAGACAGGGCATCAGAATCTTGTGGATCTGGAGACTGCCATGGTTGAGGGTCACCCATATCCGGGTTCTCCTCCCATCCCTCTATGGGATCCTGCATATCCTCAGGGTTGGTGAATGGATCATCCCGAGTGTCTTAAGGAATGTCTTCTTCAGTAAGGTCATAGTTGTATATGTCCTCTTCCAGAGAGGTGTCAAAGAGCCTTGGAAATTTTGCATCAGGGTCCGAAGGGCTCTCATCCCGTGGTCGTCTCGGTGTGGGTTGTTTTGAATGGGAAACAAACCTGTCCAGCCTTTCCATGCAGTTTTCAAACTTCTCTCTGTTCCAAACAGAAGACCTAGAATGGTCTAGAAGTGGAAAAGGGTCTTAAAAACGCTCTCCTGTCGCAAAACGTTGAGATTTTTGTCTCAACGTCAAAGACATCACTTCTTTGTGCTCAGAGAACTCCTCCTGGGGGACCGACAGGTGGGACGTCCCTGTGCCTCTCTTTCGGTAGGTAGGGAAGGAGCCATCTGTGTATGGTTTTGGAGAGAGGGCAGGGGCATCTGGTTGTGAATCTGGTGTGAGGGATGGGGTATCTGCGTGTGGATCTGGAGGGAAGGTTGGGCCATCGGGATGTACGTCTGGAGGTATGGAAGGTGGCATCTGTGTATGGGTCTGGAGAGAGGGCAGGGCATCTGGGTGTGAATTTGGTTGAAGTGGCGGGGCATTTGGGTGTGTTAGGGAGAATTCTCTTAAAAGGCTAATTTCACTTACCTATAGAGTCCCCCAGCGGCTTTGCTGGATTTGAAGGGTTTATTTTTTTCTCCTGCTAAGAGTGAGACTCTTTTTCCCACTCTTAGGCATATGGGTGATCTGTGTTTGAGGCTATTTATGTGCTTATGGGCTATGGAGTTTTTCTCACTCCGTAGGTATCTTTTTATATGTGTGTTACACAGCACCCTCAGTGCCGTAACACAGGGGTGTCATAGTGACCCCCAAACATAGACTCCATACCCTGGGGCTGACTACTGTCTCCCAGGGCATGCAAAGTTACCATTGACTTTGCTATGGAGGTACTGGGAAGGGTAAATAGTTTATCCCTGTTGTTCATTTTCGAGAGGGTTCTGTCCAGTCCCTCTCTCCACAGTTTCTGGCTGGTGGCATTGGTTACTAACATTAATATTTGACCGCAAATATATTCCTATGGGATTTTCCCATTGTTTGAAGCTACCACTTTTTATGATAGCCTTTAACAAACCGCCGGGTCATTTTATTATTAACTTTACTCCGGTGTTTTTTTTTGCCAGATCTTTAATAATATTTCTTTCTCGTGTCTCTCTCTGTAATCCAAACCGAGGTCGGGGCCCTTTGTACGTCCTTTTGGCGGGCTTCTGAACAGAAGCCCTCCTTCAGGCGCCAGTGAGTCTGGGGTAGACAGGATGTGTGGGAGGGGGAATAGGCACCCTGGACAGGGTTGCCTAAGCAACACAAGTCGCACTATGCCCTGATAGGCTGGGGGTTATCCCGCCAGGATAACCACCCCGCTGTGTGAGTGACAGCTAGGCTGTATGAATGGGGGTTTTTCTGCATAAAAGCAGGGACCTGCGGACTGGAAGACAGACGTCGCCACTGGACCTGAGAAATCTGAAGAGGAGAGAAGCCGAAGACATCTGCAACGACTGAACCACCGGTGAAGCCCTGCTGCAGATCCTCACCACTTTTCTCCAACTACAAGAGAAGATCTTCACCTGCAAGAGCCTTCTTCCCTTGAGCTGGTGGTGCCAACCAGTTCACCAATCGCCTTCCAGGACCTGCCTTGGTCGAATCGCCAGTGCCAAAGGAGCGTACCTTTTATTCCATTTTGGCATCACTGCGGCCGGCTTCTTCCCCGGGCAGTGCAGTGACTCGAACCTTCCTTCACGACGAGAGCCTCTCTTCCTATGCTGGATCTCCCGAACTGCAGGAACTACCAGGAACTACCGCCACCGCAGGAGCCTCATCCACTTTTAAGGTACATTGTTCCGCCAGGCCTCCCGTTTCGTTGGGTACTGCTAAAGGTGTTTTAAATCCTTTACTTACCTTCTGGGCTGGCCGTCCCTATCGTCTAACATTGTCCTCTTATCTTCTGCACCCTCCTTTTCAACCGATAAACAAAGACTTGACTGCAGCTACTAGAACAGTTTGATCCTGGGCACATTGCCCTGTACCATTGACTCTGGCACAGGCCTATTGACTCTGGCTATTTCAGTTACAACTGCCTTTTCTAGATTGCTTTTCATAACGAAATGTGTTGGTGCACCTAAACTCTTATAACCACCTTTCCTTCTCCTTTATATATTGTTGAAGTGCCATTTTGCTCAGTTTCCACCTACGTATTGCTTATGCTAAAGTACTACCTTGCCTAACTTGTTCGCAATCCAATTGGGAAGTGTTGCTGGTGTGTTTAGGAGTCTAACCCTGTATAACTTGACCTTTCCCTACCTCTGAAGAAATTGTTAGAGTGCCCTTTCTGCTTGGTTTACACTGTGCCATTTTGCTCAGTTTTCACTCTTGCTCAAACTTGTCTACGATTTAAATAGGGAGTTGTGTATACTTTTCTTGACTGTTTTAACATGCTTTAATGATAGTGATTTGTGTGTTGAGTTCAGAGTGTTTAAAATAAATATATATATTCTTTTAGATACAAAGCTTTGGTCAGTGTTTCCTTGTCTCATAGTACGGTAGTCCTATTGTGTAAACCCTGAATACTGCTCATCTCCCTCTTGAGATAGGTCTGACTGCTCAGCCACAGCTACCAACTAAATCTTTGTGGTACAGACTGATACCAAAGGGGATTTATTGCATATACCTGTAGTCCTAATCTTCTGTAGTGCTACCTAAGAGAACTGCATAGGATTCTGCCCAACACTGGTGTACAGCGGTGAGGATAAAATATTGAGTTTACATTTTAAAGTGCTGCTAGTACCTTGGTTCACCTAACCACAAGGGCTAACAATTACAAAAAGCTAATTTTAAAAAATCAAGTCAAATATGGAAAGCTATAGCCAGGAGACCCTCCTTGTAACTACTGCTGATTATCTAAGGGATCTGTGTAGACAGAAAAGTCTTCCTGTCAAAGGCATGAAATCAGAGTTGACTGAAAGATTGTTGGAGAAATAAAGTCTGGAGAGTGGGGCTGTAGTGCCTACTCCTCCAGCAACTGTAGCAAATATTGAGGATAGTAATGTTGATGATGTTATTGATGAGACAGATGAGGAAGAGGAAGCTGACAATGTAGCCCTCACTGCCCCTCTGCCTACTCAAAGGCCTCACGCCTTGTCTACTGGACTTTTGTCATGTCCCACATTAAGTCCTGAGGTTATCTCACTAGAAAAAAATGAGGCTTGAACTTGAATTCAAAAGAATTAGTGCCCAATCTGAACAGAAGCACCAAGAACTAAGGCTCAGAGAAATTGAGCTCAATCATGAGGTAGAGATGAACAAATTGTCTTCAGAAAATTCTTCTCTCCCCGGATCCTCTAGATCTTCCAGTCCAAAGAGACCCTGGATGCCTAAAGAGATTGTGGGTATGTATGAGCATAAGTTGGATGTGTTAGATTGATTAGCTATGTTTTAGTACAATCATGGGCTCCAGGAAATCACAGGGAATCAGTTGCTTCCCTGGTTATTCTCTAGGCTCCCCCCTGTTGCATCTGATGTGGTAATGGCATTGGGGGAGGTGGATAGGATGGATTATGAATGTGTGAAGCTAGCTTTAATTGCTAGATTTGGGAGACCCCTTCCCAGTACCTTAAGAGGTTTAGGACCCTCAAAAAGCATGATGGTACCCCTTGGGCTACCTGGGTTTAGGGATGGATTAAGGGTTACAGAGTGAACACTTATGAAGGAATTAAAAACCTTATCATATTGGAGTCTATCTATGATGCCTGCTCTCTTGAGCTCAGACAGCACTTGGCTGATTCAAAGGAAATAGATTCCAAGAAACTAGCTAAGGCTGCTGACTTGTGGGTTGCCAACAGTGCTACTCACAAGGATTCTGGGGTCACTCAGGAAAAGGATGAGTGAAAGCAGCCTAAGAAAGACAACAAAGAGAATTTAATTAATTCCAATTCCAAAGCGGGCCACAAACAAAACTCTAAGGGTAAGCCACAAGGGAAACCGAATCAGGCTAGTGTACCTTATGGTCCCAGATAAGAAGGAGGTCAGAACAAGCCACCATTCATAAAGACATTTGGGAAATGTTATGTTTGTGGTTCAACTGACCATGTAAAAGGGGATCCCAGATGTAAGGGTAAACCTTCAGGGGTCCACACTGTCTCCTTAGACTTCGCTCCTGAGGAGGAAGTACAAATGGCCAGTGGAAACCTTCAACTACTAACTGAAGACCCCATAAGAGTCTCAGCTAGTGTTTCCTTAGTTTCCTTGTTGTTGTGGGAACAACAGAATTTAGATGTTATCCCAAATGATACTAAAAAGTATTATAAGGACAGTGTCCTAGTGAATGGTCAGGAGACCCCTGCCATTAGAGACACTGGAGCCAGCATAACTGTGGTGGACACATCTTTTCTTAAGGTGTAGGATGTTGCTAAGGCACCCAAATGCCTCACCAAGTTAGCTGGAGGGCCTGCGCAGATGCTTCCCCCAGTTACCAGCTCTCATCCAGTGCAATGACATGACTCTCAGGATACATGTTAGTGTGCAATCTGAAGTACCTGGAAGGGTTCTGCTGGGAAATGACCTTAAAGATCTTGGAGTAGCGTCAAGCACTCGCAGACCTCCCAGCAAAAGGCTGCAGGAGCTCACCAGACCTGCAAGGGAGAGGACCTTGAGGGGCTCTCCTGAGGAGATGATAGAAAAAGAAATCACTCCTTATCCACTGGAGTAACTAACAGCTTTTTCTGAGCAACCAGAAGCAAAGGGGAAACCCAAGACTTCTAAGAAGAAACCAGCAGGAAGCACTCCCGTGCTTCCAACCAGGACATCTCCTAGGTTGTCCAAAGTCACACCTGTGACTCCTCCTCCAGCTGAGGCTAGGAGTGAGGTACAACCCTGTGTGGTTGAACTAGAGCCTGAGGATTCAGATCTAGTAGAAGGCCAGGATCTTATTGGGGATCTGAACCCTATGGACCATCCTGAGCTGCAGTCTTTACTGACACAAGGTGGGCCCAACAGGGCAGACTTCAGTAGGGGGCAAAGAGAATGTCCAACTCTCGAAGGTCTTCGCCACCAGGCAGCTTCTCGGCTTGAAGGGCAAGAGCCTGGGAAGTATAGGTTGCATTGGGAAGATGGCCTCTTCTACAGTGAACTGACTGAGTCAACCCCTGGAGACTACAAAAGACGTGTAGTGCCCCAAGAGAACAGACTCCAATTCTTGCAACAAGCCCATGAGATACCTTTGGCTGGTCGCTTGAGTTTCAAGAAGACCGAGGAAAGGCTCTCTCTTACTTTTATTGGCCTAAAATGGGGGCTGAGGTAGATAAGTATTGCAAGAGTTGCCACACCTGCCAAACTTCTGGTAAGAGTGGCTCCAAGAACGTGGCACCTTTAGTGCCTCTCCCTGTGGTGGGAGTACCATTTGAGAGGGTGGGGATCGACATTGTCGGTCCTCTTCACCCTCCAGCCTCTTCAGGCAACAGGTTTATACTTGTTGTAATAGAGCATGCTACTAGGTACCATGAAGCTATTCCTATGAGGACTGTTACAGCCCATGCTGTGGATAAGGCCCTCCTTGGTATTTATACCAGGGTTGGTTTCCTAAGGAGGTAATATCCGACAGGGGGTCAAATTTTATGTCCCACTACATGAAGGTCATGTGGAAAAACTGTGGAGGTACCTACAAGTTCTCTACCGCATACCACCCTCAGACAAATGGGTTGGTAGAAAGGTTCAACAGAACCATGAAGAGCATGGTAGGAGCTTTAGAAGACCCCCTTAAAAGAAAGTGGGATCTTCTACTGCCATGCCTTCTCTTTGCATATACAGAAGTCCCTTAGGAGGGAGTGGGTTATAGTCCCTTTGAACTTCTCTATGGCCATCCAGTCATAGGTCCATTGGCCCTGATTAAGGAGGGGTTGGAGAGTGCTCCTTCCCCCAAGCCAGTCAGAATGATTGACTATGTGATAGGACTCAGGAGGAGAATGTCACACATGATGGCTGAAGCAAGTGACAACTGAAAGCAGGTCAGGCTCTGGTTAAGCATTGGCATGACCAGAAGGCCAACATGGTTGAGTTTGCTCAAGACCAGCTAGTTCTTGTTATGGTGCCAACAAGGTAGAGGGCCTTGCAGGACAAGTGGGTAGGACCCTTCAAGATTGTGGGAAAACTTGGAGAGGTGAACTATCTGGTGGACCTAGGCAATCCTAAATAGGCTCCCAGAGTCTTTCACACCAACCGTTTGAAGGCTTATGTCTTGAGACCAGAAGTGGGAGCTTTGCTTATAGCTTCAGCTCAAGAGGAGGAGGAGAGTGAACCTCTGCCTGACATTCTCAGAGGCGAACCTTTAGATGAGAAAATAGAAGGAGTTAATCTCTCTTCTAATCTGACTTCTGAACAACGGAGGAGTGCAAAGTTTTGTTGAATCAATTTGCCCCCCCTGTTCTCACTTTCACCAGGATTGACCCCTTGGGGCCAGCATGATATCAACACTGGTGACTGTTTACTTGTCAAAAGCAGGGGTTACAGAATGTCAGAGAATGTTAGAACCCACATCAAAGGAGAGGTCAACAAGATGCTTGATCTCGGGTTAATAGAGCCCTCTACTGGTCCATGGTCTAGCCCAGTTGTGTTAGTACCAAAGGCAGGATCCAAAGAGTTGAGATTCTGTGTGGACTATAGAGCTCTAAATGCAGTTACGAAGACTGATGCCCATCCTTTGCCAATGACAGATGAGCTGGTGGATAGACTTGGTTCAGCCAAGTACCTCAGCACATTTGATCTCACGTCAGGATATTGGCAAATAGCCTTGACAGACCATGCAAGGAGAAAACTGCATTCTCCACCCCAGGTGGCTTACACCAATTTAAGGTTATGCCTTTTGGATTAAAGAATGCACCTGCTACATTCCAAAGGATGGTTAATCAGGTTCTGAATGGGATGGAGGACTTCTGCATGGCATACTTGGATGACATTGCAGTGTTCAGCCCTACTTGGAAAGAACATGTTGATCACTGTTAGGCAGAATCCTGTGCAGTGCCCTTAGGGACCACTACACACAATTAAGACTAAAAGTGGTAATACAAGTTCACCTTTGGTACAAGCCTGTACTACTATGTTAAAGTGGTAGCAGTAGCGGAGCAGCCAGGCTTATCTCAAGAGTATATGAGCAGTAGCAGAGATTACACAAAGGGACCACAATTACTGTGACTCAAGCAAACTCTGACTCAAGGTTTCAGGTAAAAAAATATAAGTACATTTATTTTTTAAACCATCTGTTATAAAACACAACACTTCTATCAACTCAAAACCACACGTAAAATACACTACACACAACCAATTCACTTGGTAAAGTATAACTCAAGGTAAGTGCCCTATGTTTTAACGGACCCGTGTTGTGAAACAAAAGACGTTACCGGGAATACATATGCGATCACTTTTTGACAGTAATGACAGCTCGGTTTTACTAAAGATACGCATATCCGCGGCAATAAATGTTACCGGGGCAAAAACACACTTAGCACCTGAGTTAACAAGGGAGAGTTGGGGGCAAAAATCATAGGCAATACTTTTGTCAGGGCAGACAGAATCAGAGAACACTCATTGACAGAAATACAAGAGTCAATAGGCCGGAGCCAGTGTCAAGTGGAACCGGGTTCCTGTTGTCAAGGATCACACAGTCGGACAGTTCAAGATTCAACGTTGCCAGGAGTACTTAGATATTGTCAACAGAGGAAGCAAAAGTTATAAGAAGGAGCGAAGACAAGGGCAAGCCTTGGAGGAGGAGAAAAGGGATTCACCGTAGCTCCTCGAAGCAGAACACAGTACCTTATTCAAGGAAGAAGCTGGTGCCACGGCAGTTGTTCCTGGTAGTTTCCTGCAGACCCACGGTTCCTGGTGCTTCGGTCGTGGTGACGAGAAGGAGGACGTCTGGATGGGTCTGCACTATGCAGGGATGAAGCCAGCAGCAGCGACAGTGAATAAAAGGTGCACTACTTTAAAACAGGAGAGGCTCTTCAGATGGCTATCCGGACCACTACAGCAGTGTGCAGCGATTTTGACCACGAAGAGGATCCTCTGGCTGTGGAAGATGAGCTGGTTAACCCCACCAGGCTCAAGAGAAGAAGACTCTGGACTGGATCTTCTCTGGTCGTCGAAGGGTAGATAGCTCAGGACTGCAGCAGTGCTTCACTGGCATGGGATAGTTGCAGCAGCCGTCTTCTTCTCTGCTTCTCTCCGGTTCCTTGTAGTTCAAGTGGTGACTCTGACTTTCAGCCCAAGAGTCCTGCCTTTTATTTGAAAATCCCCCATTCACACAGCCTGGCTGTCAATCACGAAGCAGGGGGGGTTGTCCAGCCCGGACAACCACCTCAGCCAATCATGGCAAAGTGCGATTCGGGTTTCCTAGGATACCCTGTGCAGGGGGTGACTACACCCCTCCCTCACATTCAGCCCACCTAGACACCCAGGCACCTAGAGGAGGGCTTCTTGGCAGAAGCCCACCAAAAGACAGTGAACAAAGAAGGCAAACCTGGTTTGCCGCGCAAAGTAAAACACAAGAAGGACTTTAAGAAAATGAAATGGCGAATAAACCCGACCGGAGCCAAAAGAAAGAGTATTTGGTGAAGCGGGTTTATGTTCGAGGCTAATATAATAGCCTAAAACAGTACCAGTTTATATAGTATAAACGCAGTAGAAAAGTTAGGGTAGATACCACTGCCACCAGCCAAGTCTAAATGTTAAAAGAGCAAAACTAGGCTCTAGGAGGTACAGATAAAAAGGGCTAAGAAGTAACGCTTTCCAATACTCCTTGTAAGATGGGGTCTACTGGATCTGAGGTTAAATGACTATGCAAGGTTAATGGCAACTTTACCCTTTTCTGGGGGACAGTAGTCAGCCCCAGAAATGGAATCGGTGGGAAGTCTAAAAGACAACCCTGTGTCACTGCACTGAAGGTGCTGTGTAGCACAAAAAAGAATGGGGCTACTGAAGTGGTGTACTACAGAGTCCACAATCACAAAAACAGATGAAATACACATGGCAAAACATGGGTAAGAGTGGGGGAAAAGCTCACACTCTTACCAAGTGGAAAAAATAAACTCCAGAAATCCAGCAAAGCTGCTGACGGACTGACTAGGTAAGGGAAATTAGCCATAGAATGAGAATTCTCCCTAACAACCACCTAGGATATGTTTTGCAGGCTCTTGAGCAGGCCCAGCTGACCATAAAGGAAAGGAAATGTCAAATTGGTCAGAGTAAAGTGGTCTACCTTGGTCATGAGGTAGGAGGTGGTGAAATAAGGCCATTGCCGAGCAAGATAGACGCTATGCGAAATTGGACAACCCCTTCTACTCTAACCCAGGCGAGAGCCTTTTTAGGCCTCTCTGGGTACTACAGAAATTTCATAGAAAACTATGGGACCATTGCTTCTGTACTGAATATAATCTCCTCTCCAAAATTCCCTAAAAAGGTCGAATGGAATGAGGAGTGCAATCAGGCCTTTGAAAACCTGAAAAGAGCCCTTTGTCAAGCTCCAGTTCTAAGAGCTCCTGACTACCACCAACCCTTCATTGTGCAAACAGATGCTTCCAATACAGGTATAGGTGCAGTCCTTAGTCAACTGGATGAGAAAGGTAGGCAGCACCCCATTTGCTTCATCAGTAGGAAACTGAAGGAACCGAAACAAGGTGGGCAACCATTGAGAGAGAGTGTTTTGCCATTGTGTGGGCTCTGAAGAAGTTTAGACCATACTTGTATGGATCTACTTTTATTATTCAGAATGACCACCAACCCTTGAGATGGTTGATGCAAATGAAAGGGGAGAACCCAAAACTATTAAGATGGTCAATCTGCCTCCAAGGGTTTGATTTTACCATTGAGCACAGGTCAGAATGTCACCACCAAAATGCTGATGGTCTCTCTAGCATGTTTTTAACTGACTAGAGGTAAGAGACTCATCCAGGAGTCGATTAGATCCTCCTGTCCCTTAGTCTGGGGGGTGGCGAGTGTTAGGGAGAATTCTCTTAAAAGGCTCATGACCCTTACCTATAGAATCCCCTAGCAGCTTTGCTGGATTTGAACGGTTTATTTTTTTTCTCCTGCTAAGAGTGAGACTCTTTTTCCCACTCTTAGGCATATGGGTGATGTGTGTTTGAGGCTATTGTTGTGCTTATGGGTTATGGAGTTTTTCTCACTCCATAGGTATCATCTTTTTACATGTGTGCTACACAGCACCCTCAGTGCAGTAACACAGGGGTGTCATAATGACCCCCAAACATAGACTCCATACCCTGGGACTGACTACTGTCTCCCAGGGCATGCAAAGTTACCATTGACTTTGCTAGTCAATAGTTATGAACAAAACCAGTACACACCATCTTACTAAGGCGGTACTGGGAAGGGTTAATAGTTTTTCCCTGGTGTTCATTTTTGAGAGATACTATCCAGTCCCTCTCTACAAAGTTTCTGGCTGGTGGCAGTGGTTACTACCATTAATATTCGACCGCAAATATTTTCCTATGGGATTTTCCCATTGTTCGAGGCTACCACTTTTTATCATAGCCTTTAACAAAGCGCTGGGTCATTTTATTATTAACTTTACTCCGGTGTTTTCTTTTGCCAGATCTTTAATAATATTTCTTTCTCGTGTCTCTCTCTGTAATCCAAACCGAGGTTGGGGCCCTTTGTTCGTCCTTTTGGCGGGCTTCTGGACAGAAGCCCTTCTTCAGGCACCAGTGAGTCTGGGGTAGACAGGATTTGTGGGAGGGGGAATAGTCACCCTGGACAGGGTTGCCTAAGCAACCCAAGTCGCACTCTGCCCTGATAGGCTGGGGGGTTATCCCGCCAGGATAGCCACCCTGCTGTGTGAGTGACAGCTAGGCTGTATGAATGGGGGGTTTTCTGCATAAAAGCAGGGACCTGCGGACTGGAAGACGGACGTCGCCACTGGACCTGAGAAATCCGAAGAGGAGAGAAGCCGAAGACATCTGCAACGACTGAACCACCGGTGAAGCCCTGCTGCAGATCCTCACCACTTTTCTCCAACAACAGAGAAGATCTTCACCTGCAAGAGCCTTCTTCCCTTGAGCTGGTAGGGCCAACCAGTTCGCCAATCGCCTTCCAGGACCTGCCTTGGTCAAATCGCCAGTGCCAAGCACTCGGAGACCGGATAGCCAGGCACCCGTCCACCACGATGCCATTTAAAGGAGCGTACCCTTTATTCCGTTTTGGCATCACCGCGGCCGGCTTCTTCCCTGGGCAGTGCAGTGACTCGAACCTTCCTCCACGAGGAGAGCCTCTCTTCCTATGCTGGATATCCTGAACTGCAGGAACTGCCAGGAACTACCGCCACCACAGGAGCCTCATCCACTTTTACGGTACATTGTTCCGCCAGGCCTCCCGTTTCATTGGGTACTACTAAAGGTGTTTTAAATCCTTTTACTTACCTTCTGGGCTGGCCGTCCCTATCGTCTAACATTGTCTTTTTACCTTCTGCACCCTCCTTTTCAACCGTTAAACAAAGACTTGACTGCAGCTACTAGAACCGTTTGATCCTGGGCACATTGCCCTGACCCATTGACTCTGGCACAGGCCTATTGACTCTGGCTATTTCAGTTACAACTTCCTTCTCTAGATTGCTTTTCATAACGAAATGTGTTGGTGCACCTTAACTCTTATAACCACCTTTCCTTCCCCTTTATATATTGTTGAAGTGCCATTTTGCTCAGTTTCCACCTAAGTATTGGTTATGCTAAAGTACTACCTTGCCTAACTTGTTCACAATCTGTTAGGGAGAATTCTCATTTATGGATAATTTCCCTCACCTAGTGAGTCCCCCAGCAGCTTTGCTGGACTTCTGGAGTTTATTTTTTTCCACTTGGTAAGAGTGTGAGTTTTTCCCCCACTCTTACCTATGTTTTACTATGTGTATTTCCCTGTTTTTGTGATTGTGGACTCTGAAGTACACCACTTCAGTAGCCCCCTTCTTTTTGTGTGATCGCAATCGTGTTCGCGGTAACATGTTTTGTGCCTAACACCAGTTCATTCAAACACAGGTTACTTACCCTGAGACTTACTGTACAAAGAGAATTGGTTAGTTGTAGTATATTTAACATGTGTTTTTTTGTTTAAGTTTAATAGACGTGTTGTGTTTATAACCAATCGTTTAAAAATAAATGTACTTATATTTTTCTACCTGAAACCTTGAGTCAGTGTTTGCTTGAGTCACAGTAATTGTGGTCCCTTTGTGTAATCTCTGCTACTGCTCATATACTCTTGAGATAATCCTGACTGCTCCGCCACTGCTACCACTCTGACATAGCGGTACAGGTTTGTACCAAAGGTAAAACTTGTATTGCCACCTGTAGTCCTAATTGTGTGTAGTGGTCCCTAAGGGCACTGCACGGGATTCTGCCTAACACAATCCAATTGGGAAGAGTTGCTGGTGTGTTTAGGAGTCTAACCCTGTATAACTTGACCTTTCCCCCCCTATGAAGAAATTGTTAGATTGCCATTTCTGCTTGGTTTACACTGTGCCATTTTGCTCAGTTTTCACTCTTGCTCAAACTTGTCTACAATTTAAATAGGGAGTTGTGTATACTTTTCTTGACTGTTTTAACGTGCTACGTAAACTAAATATATATATTCTTTTTTATACAAAGCTTTGGTCAGTGTTTCCTTGTCCCATAGTACTGTAGTCCTATTGTATAAACCCCGAATACTGCTCATCTCCCTCTTGAGATAAGTCTGACTGCTCAGCCACAGCTACCAACTAAAAATGTATTGCATATGCCTGTAGTCCTAATCTTCTGTAGTGCTCCCTAAGGGAACTGCATAGGATTCTGCCTAACAGGGTGTGAATCGGGTAGGATGGATGCAGCATCTGGGTGTGGAGGTGGATGAAGGGATGGTTCATCTGGGGGCACAACTGGAGGGAGGTATGGGGGGGGGGGGGGGGTGTGTGTGTGTGTGTGTGTGTGTGTGTGTGTGTGTGTGTGTGTGTGTGTGTGTGTGTGTGTGTGTGTGTGTGTGTGTGTGTGTGTGTGTGTGTGTGTGTGTGTGTGTGTGTGTGTGTGTGTGTGTGTGTGTGTGTGTGTGTGTGTGTGTGTGTGTGTGTGTGTGTGTGTGTGTGTGTGTGTGTGTGTGTGTGTGTGTGTGTGTGTGTGTGTGTGTGTGTGTGTGTGTGTGTGTGTGTGTGTGTGTGTGTGTGTGTGTGTGTGTGTGTGTGTGTGTGTGTGTGTGTGTGTGTGTTAAGAGGGATGGGGTATCTGCATGTGGATCTGGATAGAGGGAAGGAGCATCTGAGTGTGCATCTGGAGGGGGGATGGGGCATCTAGATGTGTGTCTGGCTAGAGGGAGGGGATGTCCGGGTGTAGTTCTGATGGGAAGGATGGGGCCTCTGAGTCGGGATCTGGTAGGAAGCATTGGTTGCCTGGGTGTGGATTTGGTGGGCGGGATAGGGCTACTGGGTGTGGATCTGCTGGGTGGGATGGGACATCTGGGTGTGGATCTGGATGGAGGGATGGGGCATCTGAATGTGCATCTGAAGGGAGGGATCGGGTGTCTAGGCATGTGTCTGGAGAGAGGGAGGGGCATCTGACTGTAGTTCTGATGAGAAGCGTGGGGCCTCTGGGTGTGGATCTGATGGGAGGGATGGGAGGCATGGGGCATCTGGGTGTTGATCTGTACCGAGGGACAGGGCCTCTGGGTATGGATGTAGTGGGTGGGATGGGGCATCTGGTTGTGGTTCTGGTAGGAGGAATGGGGCACCTGGGTGTGGATCTAGAGGGAGGAATGGGTCATATGGGTGTGGATCGAGTGTGAGGGATGGGGCATCTGGTTGTGGATCTGGTGGAGGGATAGGGAATCTGGCTGTAGATCTGGAGGGGGGATGGGCCATCGGGATGTATGTCTGGTGGTAAAGGTGGGGGCATCTCTGTATGGGTCTGGAGAGAGGGATGGGGTATCTGGGTGTGGATGTAGTGGAAGGGATGGGGCATATGGGTGTAGGTCGGGTGGGAGGGATGGGGCATCTGGGTGTGGGTCTGGTAGGAGGTATGGGGCATCTGGAGAGAGGGATGGGGCAGCTTGGTGTGTATCTAGTGGGAGGGATGGGTCATCTGGAGGGAGGGATGGGTCATCTGGGTGTGTGTCTGGAGAAAGGGAAGGGATGTCTGGGTGTGGGTCTGGTTGGAGGGACGGGGTGTCTGGGTGTGGATCTGGTGGGAGGGAAGGGACTCTGGGTGTGGTTATGATGGGACGGACGGCACATCGGGGTGTGCATCTGGAGGGAGGGATTGGGCATCTGGGAATGGATCTGGTGGGAGGCATGATATGATATGACATTATTTCTAGGCCCCACAAGATAAGGGATGGGACACAGAGAGAAGACAAGAAAAACGATCGTGCTAGGCCTTCTGACATTCGGATCGTGCTAGTGCAATAACGAGAAGTGCGAGGAGGGAGGTAGAGGGGGGAAATGCAGGGGAGAGGGGGAAGTGCAATCAGGGCATTATGGCTCTGAGTAAGTGCAGTTGGGCAGCGCGGCCGGCTATGGGTCAGTGCAAGGCGGCAGGGGGGCTGTAGGGGTTAAAGTTACAGCCCCTAAGTGTGCGATAGGCCAGGAAGCAGTGCAAGAAAAACTGGTCATGGAGGAGCCTGGTACCAAGTGACACTCTGAGGGTACCAAACAACCAGTCGGCAAATCAGACAATTAAGTTAGCAAGGAAGGGAGAGAGTGAAGGCAGAGGAGAAAATTAAGATCTTGAGTTGCTTCCGGAACTTTAGGTGGTCCGGCTCAAGTCTGAGATAGGCAGGGAGGCCTTTCCAGAGGGAGTCACCTGCTGAGGACAGAGGTCTACCCCCACTCTCTGCTTGGAAAAGCAGCTGACCCTCAGAGTTAGGGGTAGCTGAGCGAATGACTCTGGAAGTCCTATTTAGGCAGAGAGAGTTTGATATAGTGAGGGCCATGGCTCCAGAAAGCCTTGTGGACGATGCAGAGGGTCTTGAGCTTTATCCTTGCAGCCAACGGGAGCCAGTGGAGAGATTTCAGGGAGGGAGAGATGCGGTCCCTGCCCTTGAGGCCAAGGATACGTCTCGCAGTCCTGTTTTGGATTAGTCGCAGAGGGCAAAGAGTAGTGTTAGGCAGATTGAGAAAAAGGATGTTGCAGTAATCCAGCCTGGAGAGAACCAGGGCTCTGGAGACAGTGAGCTTCTGGGGGAAGGTGTGGAAAGGTGGAATACCTCCAAGAAGGTGCAGCTGGAAGGGGGCCTTCTTGGCAAGGTCCGAAATGTGAGAAGAGAAGGTGAGGGGTGAGTCGAAGATGACACCAAGGTTTCTTGCCTCACAGGAAGGCAAGGGTAGAGGGCCCAGGGAGGGCGGCCAGAGAGCGAGAGGGAAAGCGGGAGCAGGGGTCCCAATGAGAAGTGCATGGGTCCCCATGAGGCATCTGGGTGTGCATCAAGTGGGAGGGATGGGGCATCTGGGTATGGATCAGGTAGGCATCTGGTAGGAGGGATGGGGCATCTAGGTGTGAATCTGGGTCAAGGGATGGAGCATTTAGATGTGAATCTGGTGGGATGGATGGGGTATCTGGGTGTGGATCTGGAGGGAGGAATGGGTCATATGGGTGTGGATTGAGTGGGAGGGATGGGGCATCTGGGTGTGGATCTGGTGGAGGAATAGGGAATCTGGATGTGGATTTGGAGGGGGGGTGGGCTATCGGATATAAATCTGGTGGTAAGGGTGGGGGCATCTCTGTATGGGTCTGGAGAGAGGGATGGTGTATCTGGGTGTGGATCTAGTAGAAGGGATGGGGCATATGGGTGTGGGTCTGGTGGGAGGGATGGAGCATCTGGGTGTGGATCTGGTAGGAGGGATGGGGCATCTGGAGAGGGATTGGGCATCTGGGAGTGAATCTAGTGGGATGAATGGGGCATCTGGGTGTGGATCTTGTGGGTGGAATGGGGCATCTGTAGGTAGGTATGGGGCATCTGAGTGTGCATCTGGAGAGAGGGAAGGGATGTCTGGGTGGGGGAAGAGAGGTGGGTGAAAAGGACTATACAAATATATATGCTGTGTATTGTGAATGATAAAGAGCTGTTCTATGCCAATGCTTCATGTTATAAAACTGTTTAATAAAAAGATGTTTTAAAAAAACCATGCTATCCTGCTCAGTTGCCTCCTTGATAACCTGGGTATCACTGACCGGCCCTGGCCTGGCTGACCTCCTTTCTCACTGACCAACCCTCCCAGGTCCAACTGGGGTCTTTCCTCTTTTCTATCTCTCTCTCCACTGGGACCGCACTACCTCGAACTCTCTCTTCCTAAACATCTGCCCTCTTGAGCTCTATGCTCAACCACTTCGAAATCTCCGAGGGTCAGTCGGTTTTCCAAGCAGAGAGTTGGGGCAGATCTCTATCTTCGGCTGGGGCCTCCCTCTGGAACACCCTCCCTGCCTCCCTCAAACTTGAGCAAAACCACTTACGGTTCCTCAAGCAACTCAAGACCTTCCTCTTCGCTTCCGCTTTCTCTCTTCCTCTCTCCTTCTGATTTCCCGACTGCTCTACTCAGTGGTCAACTGGCTACCCTCTGTACTTGGGCCCAGCCTCCTTCGCACTGCCTCTCGGCTCCCCTAGCACTTTTGGTCTATATCTGCAAACCTACAGTCCCTTCTCCCTGCACTTATGAGCCACACGATGGCTGGACTTTTGAGTTACCTGCACTTTTCCCCGATGCCCCCCTCGGCACATCGCCCCTTTCACTTCCGCGAACTTACAGGTTCTGAATGACTCAGGGCTTAGTAAGATCATTGTTTTGTTCTACCTATATTTCCCCCTCCTTGTCGCGCCTAGAAACACTTGTGTACAGGCGCACTATAAATGCCATATCATATCATATATCTGGATATACGTCTAGAGGTAGGGAAGAAGGGAATCTGTGTATGGGTCTGAAGAGAGGGATGGGGCATCTGGGTGTGGATCTGATGGAGCGGGTGGGGCATCTGGGTGTTGATCCGGTGGGAGGGATGGGGCATCTGGGTGTGGATCTGGTAGGATGGGTGGGACATTTGGAGAGATAGGGCATCTGGGTGTGGATCTGAGGAGAGGCCTGGGCCATTTGGATGTACGTCTAGAGGAAGGGAAAGAGGCATCTGTGTATGGTCTGGAGAGAGGGCAGGGGCAATGGGGTGTGAATATGTATGGCAGGATTGGGCATCTGGACGTTGATCTGGTGGGAGGGATGGGGCATCTGAGTGTGGATTTGGTGGGAGGTATGGGCCATCTAGATGTACGTCTAGAGGTAGGGAAGGGGGCATCTGTGTATGGGCTAGAGGGAGGGCAAGGTCTTCGAGGTGTGACTGGATGGAGGGATGGGCACCTGGGTGTAGATCTGGTGAGACGGATGGGGCATCTGGCTGTGGATTTGGTGGGAGGGAAGGCGCATCTGGGCGTGGATCTGGTAGGAGGGATGGGGCATCTGGGTGTGGATCTGTATGGAGGGATGGGGCATAAGGGTGTGCATCTGTGCATCTGGAGGGAGGGATGGGGCATCCGGGTGTGTGTCTGGAGAGAGGGAGGGACATTCAGGTGTAGTTCTGGTGGGAGGGATGGAGCGTCTGGGTCGGGATCTAGTGGGAGGCATGGAGCGTCTGGGTGTGGATCTGATGGAAGGCATGGTGCCTCTGGGTGTGGATTTGGTAGGAGGGATGGGTCATCTTGGCGTGGATCTTGTGGAGGGATGGGGCATCTGGGTGTGGATCTGGATCGAGGGATGGGGCATCTCAGTGTGCATCTGGAGGGAGGGATGGGACGTCTCGGTGTGTGTGTGTGTGGAAAGAGCGAGGGACGTCCACATGTAGTGCTGGTGTAAGGGCATCTGGGTCGGGATCTGGTGGGAGGTATGGGGCATCAGTGTGGATCTGGACAGAGGGACTGGGCATCTGGTATGGAACTGATGGGAGGCATGGGGTATATGGATGCAGATCTGGTGGGAGGGATGGGGCATCTGGGAGCAGATCTTGTGGCTGGGATGCGGCATCTGGGAGCAGATCTGGTGGGTGGGATGGGGCATCTGGGATGGTGCATCTGGAGGGAGGGATGGGGCATCTGGGTGTGAATCTGATGTGAGGGATGGGGCATCTGGATGGGAAATCCGGAGGGAAGGATGGGGCAACTGGAGGGAGGGATGACGCATCCGGTTAAGGATCTGGTAGGCATTAGGAGGGTGGGATGGGGCATCTAGTTTTGACTCTGGATGAAGGGAAAGGTATTTGGGTGTGGATCTGGTGGGAGGGATGGGATCATATTGGTTTGGATCGAGTGGGAGGGATGGGGAATCAGGTTTTGGATCTGGTGGAGGGATGTGGCATCTAGGTTCGAATCTGGATGAAGGGAAAGGTATTTGGGTGTGGATCTGGTGGGCGGGATGGGGCCTCTGCATGTGTATCTGGAGGGAGAGATGAGTGTCGCGCTCCACAGAAAGCCGCCTAGGTTCTAGGTGAGTTTTCCAAGGTATTGCCACGGAAGAATTTAGACTTTCTTCCTGAGAGCACCACCTGCAGGGTAGTAAAACCTGTCAGGTTGAGGGCTCAGGCAAAAAGGCGGGACATAACAGCAGAGCTAGAAGGGAGAAGAAACAAGGCAACTGTTATACACTGTTGTTTAGCAGGATTGCCAATCTCCCACCCCCACAACTTCCCTGGGTTTAACTGCGAATGTCCTCAGAAGGGTAAGATACCTACTTGTGTTAGAACACAAGTTGAATTCCCAGGAAAGGTCTGATGAGGGTTTCTGAAAAAGTCGCCGGTGTTCTGGACAAAGCAAGGGCGAACTTGGAGGTAAGTCCAAAAAGAATCAGCAGAGCGTCTTTATAATAAGCAATGTACTTATAGGGAAGACCCTGACCCGAACGGAACAAGGGCACGGCTAAGGAATTCCACATGGGGCACCACAGAACCAGCAAAGCGTCCTTTATTCCAGACGGAGCACTGAAGAACCAGCAAAGCGTCCTTTATTTTATACGAAGCATTGAAGAATCAGCAAAGCGTCCTTTCTTTCAGAAGAAGCAACGTAGAGCCAGCAAAATATCCAAAGCGTGATTAAAGGGGGATCACCTGCATTTCAATGGAATTCTGCCAAGCATTCGGGAATGAAGTGCGGGAATCCAGGGATCAAAAAGATGATTAGGCACTGAAGGGGTACAAGGCGGGTGTGGAAAACAAAGGTTCAATGATGGTGGTTGGCAAGGAATATTTGTATATGGAGCGGGACCAGGTAGCCAGACATCAACAAGTGGCACGCAAAATACAAAACAGTAGCCGTCCAAAATCTAATAACGAAGAGGCGGCGAAGTAGAGGTACAGAGACGTAATCCAAAATTCAATGTCCACAAGGAGGAGCGTAGGTCAAGAATACCAGGGAATCTGATCAATGAATGACAGAGCAGGAAACAAAACGCTGCTACCGTGGAAGACGGTTTAGGAGCAGCGAGGTAAGGGGGGTGTGGCCTAAGTAGGAAGCCGTTTCGAATCAAGGCTTGAGACGCTCGTAAGTGGAGTCTCACATTTCAATGGAGCACGAGGCCGGCTGGGTCTGGTAGTTTTTTGCCGGCTTATACGCTGTTGACTCAAGCGCCAAGGTAGATGCCAAGTTTTGCTATTAGTTTACAGGTGCTGCCTCTTCTGGATCCTGACAGTACCCCTCCAGAAAGATGAGCGTCCCCTGGGCACCTCTCCTTCGGCCCCTGAAAAAAGATTGTAAGAGACGAGGAGCATGGATATTGTTCGCAGGCTCCCAGGTACGGTCCTCAGGGCCATAGCCTTTCCAATCCACCAGGTAGTATCGGGAGCCGTGAAATAGGCGGGTGTCCAAAATAGCTTGGACCTCATATTCCCGGTCCCCGTTCACCACTAAAGGAACAGGGCTGTCAGGCAACCGAGTGCCAGGTATGAAAGGACGCAGAAGAGACTCGTGGAAGACAGGATGTATTCTCCAACGCAAAGGAAGGCGTAACCTATATGCCACTGGGTTTAAGCGTTTCGTGATGATGTAGGGCCCTATAAAACGCGGAAGCAGCTTGCGCTTACCAGGGATATGCAAATGCAGGGTAGAGAGCCAGACTTTTTCCCCTACACAGTAATCCAGAGCCGCTGAACGACGCTTATCTGCATGCCTCTTCATGTAGTCCTGTGCCTTATGCAATTGTTGTGCCACAGCAGTACGGATAGACAACAGCAACTGACTCGTTGCTTGGGCTGCAGGAACACGTGCAATAGACGGAAACGATGTGGGCATAACCCACAGATGTTGACCATACATGGCATAGAATGGTGAACATCCGACTTCCGTATGGGATGCGTTGTTATATGCAAATTCCGCGGCCCCCAGAACCGATAACCAGTCTGTTTGAAACTGAAGACAAAGGCGTCAGAGGTATTTTTCCATTGTGGCGTTAAGACGCTCCATTTGCCCATCAGTCTGGGGTGTTATGAGGATGATAGACGGACGTCCATGCCCAAGAATTTGGTGAGTGGTAACCAAAAATGTGAGATAAATTGTGACCCTCTGTCAGACACAAGATTCAACAGGAGCCCAAAGAACCTGACCACATG
The DNA here is from genome assembly GCF_040938575.1 of Ambystoma mexicanum. NCBI lineage: Eukaryota > Metazoa > Chordata > Amphibia > Caudata > Ambystomatidae > Ambystoma > Ambystoma mexicanum. Next base: position 1,348,828,510 of record NC_090930.1, read on the forward strand.
TTCGAAGAATAACATGGCTAAAGCAGGTGCGGAGGGAACCCCTTGACAGGCAATGAACCGAGCCATCGTAGTGAAGGTATCAACAACTACTAGGATAGTGGTAAAGCCGTTTACAGGCGGTAGTTCTACCACAAAATCATTGACACTGTGTGCCAAGGTTGTGGTGGTATAGGCATCCTCAGTAGAAGACCAATAGGCTTGCCGGGCAGGGACTTACATTGGGTACAAACGGCACATTTGGAGACATAATTGACCACATCTTTTTTCATGTCGGGCCACCAACACCAACTGTACAAAAGATCATATGTCTTGGTTTGTCCTGGATGAGCCGCCAGGCAGGTGTCGTGGGACCAGCATAAGGCTTGCATCCTAGTTCGGAGATCGGGGATGTATAGCCACTCTCGTACATAGGGCAATCCATCTACTAACCGAGCATGCATTGTTTCGAGAGCATCAGAATGGTCCACTGCCCACTGTCGGATGTCGTTGAGCATGGAACTGGATGCAATATATACACAAATTACTGAACCTTTGGATATAATGGTTTGGTGAGGTTCGGGTGGTGTAATATCATCCCCAAGGCGTGAGAGGGCATCAGCTTTACCATGCGAGCGTCCACCTGTAATACCAAATCCACAAGGTCAGAGAAAACTGACGGAACATATGGTACAACCGCTAGGGTGTCCTTGAGTTCATCTGAAAGACCTTTATAGAAGACCACTGCCTTTTTCGACTCGGGCCAGGATGTCTCAGCAGCCAATTGATTGAAGCAAGCAAGGTAAGACAATAATGATTGTTTCCCTTGGGTTAAGGTCAGAAACTCAAGATCGGAAGATTGTGCTTTATACCTAGCGTCAAAGATCCGATTCATGGCAGTCAACAAGGCCTCAAAATCATCCAATACAGGATCATCAGCTTCCAATAATGGGTTAGCCCATGCGGCCGCCGTGCCGCCCAAATGAGAGCAAGAAAGCAGCTTTGGTTGTAGCATTAGGAAATGCCAAAGGACGGCACAAAAACTCCATTCTGGAGGGGCCAACGGAAAAGGACCCGGGAGCACCACCGGGGCTCGACTGGGTTGAGGCGCAGGAGGGTTAGGTGCTGATGCAAACGGAGCATCCCCAAACTCCTCATCCACAGGCAGGGGTTGTACAAAGCTCTGCATGACATCCATCCGTTGATGCAAGGATGCATGTGCCGTTGCCATTTCTGTACTGCGTGAGGAGAATGCCTGCATGACTCCAGTCAAGCAGCCAAAGGATCGGTAGCTTGTTCCATTATGGACAACAAAGTACCAATTAGGGCTCCTAAATCTGTCGCGCTCCACAGAAAGCCGCCTAGGTTCTAGGTGAGTTTTCCTAGGTATTGCCACTGAAGAATTTAGACTTTCTTCCTGAGAGCACCACCTGCAGGGTAGTAAAACCTGTCAGGTTGAGGGCTCAGGTAAAAAGGCGGGACATAACAGCAGAGCTAGAAGGGAGAAGAACCAAGGCAACTGTTATACACTGTTGTCTAGCAGGATTGCCAATCTCCCACCCCCACAAGTTCCTTGGGCTTACCTGCGAATGTCCTCAGAAGGTTAAGATACCTACTTGTGTTAGAACACAAGTTGAATTCCCAGGAAAGGTATGATGAGGGTTTCTTAAAAAGTCGCTGGTGTTCTGGACAAAGCAAGGGCAAGCTTGGAGGTAAGTCCAAAAAGAATCAGCAGAGCGTCTTTATGATAAGCAATGTCCTTATAGGGAAGACCCTGACCCGAACGGAATGAGGGCACGGCTAAAGAATTCCACAAGGGGCACCACAGAACCAGTAAAGCGTCCTTTATTTTACACGCAGCACTGAAGAATCAGCAAAGCGTCCTTTCTTTCAGAAGAAGCAACGAAGAGCCAGCAAAATATCCAAAGCGTGATTAAAGGGGGACCACCCGCACTTCAATGGAATTCTGCCAAGCGTTCGGGAATGAAGTGCGGGAATCCATGGATCTAAAAGATGATTAGGCACTGAAGGAGTACAAGGCGGGTGCGGAAAACAAAGATTCAATGATGGTGGTAGCCAAGGAATATTTGTATATGGAGCGGGACCAGGTAGCCAGACATCAACAAGCAGCACGCAAAATACAAAACAGTAGCAGTCTGAAATCCAATACCGAAGAGGCGGCGAAGTAGAGGTACAGAGACGTAATCCAAAATTCAATGTCCACAAGGAGGAGTGTAGGTCAAGAATACCAGGGAATCCGAACAATGAATGACAGAGCAGGAAACAATACGCTACTACTGTGGAAGACGGTTTAGGAGCAGCGAGGTAAGGGGGCGTGGCCTAAGTTGGAAGCCATTTCGAATCGAATCTTGAGACTCTCGTAGGCAGAGTCTCACGTTTCAATGGAGCACGAGGCCGGCTGGGTCTGGTAATTCTTTGCCAGCGTATACGCTGTTGACTCAAGGTCCAAGGTAGATGCCAGGTTTTGGTATTAGTGTACAGGCGGTGCCTCTTCCGGATCCTGTCAGTACCCCTCCACAAAGACGAGCGTCCCCTGGGCACCTCTCCTCGGGCCCTGAAAAAGGCTCGTAAGAGATAAGGAGCGTGGATATTGTTCGCAGGCTCCCAGGTACGGTCCTCAGGGCCATAGCCTTTCCAATCCACCAGGTAGTACCAGGAGCCGCGAACTAGGCGGGTGTCCAAAATAGCTTGGACCTCATATTCCCGGTCCCCGTTCACCAGTAAAGGAACAGGGCTGTCAAGCAACCGAGTGCCAGGTATGTAAGAACGCAGAAGACACACGTGGAAGGCAGGATGTATTCTCCAACGCAAAGGAAGGCGTAACCTAAATGCCACTGGGTTTAAGCGTTTTGTGATGATGTAGGGCACTATAAAATGCGGAAGCAGCTTGCGCTTACCAGGGATATGCAAATGCGGGGTAGAGAGCCAGACTTTATCCCCAACACAGTAATCCAGAGCCGCTGAACGACGCTTATCTGCATGCCTCTTCATGTAATCCTGTGCCTTATGCAATTGTTGTGCCACAGCAGTATGGTAGACAACAGCAACTGACTCATTGTTTGGGCTGCAGGAACACTTGCAATAGACTGAAACAATATGGGCATAATCCGCAGATGTTGACCATACATTGCATAGAAGGGTGAACATCCGACTGCCGTATGGGATGCGTTGTTATATGCAAATTCTGCGGCCCCCAGAACCGATAACCAGTCTGTTTGAAAACCGAAGACAAAGGTATCAGAGGTATTTTTCCATCATGGCGTTAAGACGTTCGTGTTTGCCCATCAGTCTGGGGCTGGTATGAGGATGATAGACGGACGTCCATGCCCAAGAATTTTGTGAGTGCTAACCAAAAATGTGAGGTAAATTTTGACCCTCTACCAGACACAAGAACCAATGGGAGCCCAAACCTGACCACATGTTCGAAGAATAACTTGGCTAAAGCAGTTGCGGAGGGAACCCCTTGACAGGGAATGAACCGAGCCATCCTAGTGAAGGTATCAACAACTACTAGGATAGTGGTAAAGCCGTTTACAGGCGTTAGTTCTACCACAGAATCCATTGACACTGTGTGCCAAGGTCGTGGTGGTATAGGCATCCTTTTTTCATGTCGGGCCACCAACACCACCTGTACAATAGATCATATGTCTTGGTTTGTCCTGGATGAGCCGCCAGGCAGGTGTCGTGGGACCAGCGTAAGGCTTCCATCCTAGTTCAGAGATCGGGGATGTATAGCCGCTCTCGTACATAGGGCAATCCATCCACTAACTGAGCATGCATTGTTTCGAGAGCATCAGAATGGTCCACCACCCACTGATGGATGTCGTTGGGCATGGAACTGGATGCAGTACATACACAAATTACTGAACCTTTGGGTATAATGGTTTGGTGAGGTTTGGGTGGTGTAATATCATCCCCAAGGCGTGAGAGGGCATCAGCTTTACCATGTAAGGGACCGGGTCGATATGCCACAACAAAGTTAAACTGAGCAAAAAACAGATGCCATCGTATTTGGCGAGAGTTGGTGCACTTAACTGAAGAAAGAGCCTGCAGATTACGGTGATCCGTAAACACTGTTACCGGATGTTTAGCCCCCAATAAATTATGACGCCGTTCTTTGAAAGCAGACCGTATGACCAGGAGTACTCTTTCCATGATGGTATAATGTACTTCAGGAGGTGTTAATTTCCTGGAAAAATAATCCACTGAATGTAATAGCTGAGTTGTGGGGCATCTTTGTGACACAATTGCCCCCACAGCAATAGCAGAGGCATCTGCCTCAACAATAAAAGGCAGAGCGGGATCGGGATGAACCAGAACTGGGGCGGTGGCGAAGGCTTCTTTTAGCTTTCGAAAAGCATGTTGTGCTTGGGAGTCCCAAGTGAAAGGAACAGAAGGACTGGTAAGGCGTGTCAAGGGTGCCACAATCATAGAGAAAGAGGCAATAAAACGCCTATAAAGATTTGCGAATCCTAAAAAGGACTGCAGACTTCTAAGTGATGTTGGAGCAGGCCAGTCCAATACAGCACGCACTTTTGCATCATGCATATGGATTCCTTGTACCGAAACCACAAACCCCAGAAACTCAACTGAAGCGGCATTGGAACGCACATTTTTCTAATTTAGAATATAAACAATTCTCCCGAAAACGCTGCAGGACTAGGCGTACGTGTTGTATGTGTTGTTCCTGAGTTTCAGAGAAAATCAAAATGTCCTCTAGATATATGACAACCTAGACGTCTAAAACGTCTCTGAATATATCATTAACAAAATGTTGGAACGTAGCAGGGGCATTACATAGGCCAAACGGCATCACCAGATATTCATAGAGACCGTATTTGGTCCTGAACGCCGTTTTCCACTCGTCTCCCTGCCGCATTCGAACCAAATTGTATGCCCCCCTCAAGTCTAGTTTAGTGAATATTTTGGCGGAGGTAAGGCGATCCATACGTTCAGAAATAAGAGGTAGGGGATATTGATTTTTGATGGTTACCGCATTAAGGGCACGATAATCAACACAAGGACGTAAATCCCCTTCTTTTTTTGGAATGAAAAAGATGGGAGAGACGACAGGAGAACGAGAAGATCTAATGTGGCCTAGTTGGAGTGCCTTGTTAATGTAAGCCTTCAAGTGTGCCTCTTCAGGGCGAGTCAATGAATAGATGCGTCCATGGAGAAGTATAGCACCCGGTACCAGATCTATAGGACAATCATACTCTCGGTGTGGAGGAAGATGTTCCGATAACCCCTTATCGAACACGTCAACAAGGTCTTGATACTCTATGGCTAATACCGGAACTGTAGTCTGTATGGTCGCATTAATTGTATTTGTATTTGTATTTATTTTATTTATAGAGCGCAGCCAGGCCCAGGGCATACGGGCGCATCAATTTAAAGCAGGTTACAGAATGTTACAGTTACATACAGATGATAAGGAAGATGCATACGTGTTGCAGACACATAGATGTTACAGTTACATACAGTAGATAAAGGAGGATGCATTTAAATAATACAGTATAGTGTTTACAATAAATACAGTAAGGCAGACGACAAGCCTGAGATTGTGAAGTTAAACTGTCATTGTATCCAAGTCCTGAAGCCAGCGCTTAGTGTTGCGCTTGAATAAGTGGAAGGAGGGTTCTGATCTAAGGGAAGCAGGGAGTGTGTTCCATAGCTTAGATGCCCATACAGGGAAGCTAGCCCCTCCCGAGTTATGGAGTTTGAATCTTGGTATGGACATTGTGTTTGCTTGAGCCACCATAAGTGGTCTTTAGGATGTATGTGAAGTGAGTTGGTTAGTAAGGTCGGCTGGAGCGAGGTTGGCCCTAGCTTTGTGTATTAGGGCAAGAGTTTTGAGAGATATTCTATGCTCTACCGGGAACCAGTGCAGGTTGCGTCTCGTCTCATAGATATGAGACCTCTTAGGGATGTTGAGGGCTGCCCTGATGACGTTATTCTGAATTACTTGTAACTTGTTAATATTTTTGTGGCTAGTACCCAAATAGAGGGCGTTACAATAATCAATTTTGGACAGAACTAGAGTTCTAGCAAGTGTGATGCAATTAGGTGCGGAGATGAACGGCCTGCAGTCGGTGATTAGTTTACTAGTATATGCGGATGAAGTTGTTACCGCATTAGTTTGTTTGTAGAAGGATAAGGTGGCATCGAGGTGAATGCCAAGAGTTTTAGTGTTGTTTGAGACGGTAATGGAGTTGCCATCTATTGTAAATGATTTGAAGGCAGTGTTTAGTTTTTTCAGTGTAGCGTGTGTACCAAGGATAAGCAACTCAGTTCTTTCATCATTTAGACAAAGTCCATGTTGTGCCATCCATGCTTGTATTACTGAGTAGATTCCGTGAAGGGTTTTGCTCTCCGTAGCATAGTCTCCAGAGATGGGAATGAGTATCTGGGTGTCGTCCGCATAGTTAGTATATGTGACACCCATATAGTCAAGGATATCAAATAGAGGGTTCGTAATGACATTATAGAGCGTGGGGGGGACACAAGAACCTTGTGGAACCCCACAAAGTACCGGGGAAGGTCGGAAAAGTCAGTAGGAGAGAAGACCCTCATAGTTCTATTCGCCAAGAAGGAACTGATCCTAGATGTGGCTGAGTCAGAGAAATGTGCTGCAGATTTCAGATGGTGGCATAGCGTTTGGTGGTTGACCAGATCAAAAGCTGCTGACAAGTCAAGCAGTAAGAGGAGTGCTAGTTTACCATTGTCTTTTAATACTTGGATTTGAGTGGTAAAATCTATCAAGACAGTTTCCGTGCCGTGTCTTGGTCGGAAACCGGATTGCCTTAGTCCTAATAGATTGTTAGATTCTAGATATGCCGGAATTTGCAGGTAGGCTGCTCTATCCAATATTTTTAGTAAGAAGGGTACCGTTGTTATCGGCCTATAGTTAAGCGGGTTGGCTGGGTCAAGAGTCTGTTTTTTGATTAGAGGAATGACCCAAGCGTCTTTTAAGTTATCAGGCACTACTCCAGTTTTGAAGGAGACATTGATAAGGTTAGTAATAAATGGGGCGAGGTCATGTGCTGCTGCTTTGATGATCGGAGCAGGACAGGCGTCACCTTGGCAATTCGAGGGTTTGAGTTTCCTAATGAGGTGTTCCACTTCCCAAATTGACAGGGGTGAGAAACTAAATGGTTTACAGGTAGGCTCAGAGGTGGAGGTCTTATTAGGATATTGTTTGTATTCAAGGTCAGAGAATAGCAAACGTTTTTTCGCGTTGATTTTAGATTGTAGCAGAGCTATTTTATCTAATAACACTTTCTGAATGTTAGTGCACCATAGTGCATCTGTGATACATTTGTCAACAGGGGCGATAGGAGATTCCAGTTCTTTTACGATTTTAAAAAGTTCTTTTGTATTTGATTTCGCTTGTATAATCCTTTTGTTGTAGGTGTTTTTTTTGGCAAGTATAATGGCCTCTTTGTAGTTGGAAGATGCAAGGGTTAGCTCATTCTTATTGGTTACTGAGGGGCACTTTCTCCAATGTGATTCTGCAGTTCTCTTAATTTTACGCAGTTCTCTTAGATGCGGCGTAAACCACAAGTTCAGATGCCGTGGTTTAGGTTTCCGCAATTTTAGGGGGTCGATGGTATTCAGAGCTTTAAGTATAGCCTGATTGTACATGTCCACTAGGACTGTAGGATCAGAGGTGGCAGTATTGTTAAGGAGGGCTATTAAGTAATAGAGGGAGAAGTTTGTCAGGCGTAATGTCTTTCTTGCTCCTGGTGTGGGTGGCAGTAGCAATGATAGGTACCGGACGTTGTGTGGTGGCTTTGATGGAGAAGGTTATTTTATGGTGATCAGACCAAATACATGGTTTGTTAGATAGAAGGTCAATGGTACAGTTAATGTTGGTGAGCCAGTCCAATGTTCTTCCTTAAATATGCGTATGCTCATGAATGATATGGGCGTGACCAAGGTCGGATAGAGTATTGGCTAGTTCAAGGGCATTAGTGTTCATGGGGTCATTAAGACCCATATTAAAATCCCCAAGTAGGATACATTGTGAGTTGGGTTTGGTGTTTGTAGATATAAGGGATACAATAACCTCCGTGAATGTGGAAATGGGTCCAGGTGGTCGGTAGATAAGGTGCACTGTTGCTGTGTGGTTGGGTGATAATGGTAGTTTCATGGACAAGGATTCAGCAGAGGGGATTTGTAAGTCCTGAATGACTCTAATGTCGAAGGTGTTTTTGAAGATGAAGGCGAGACCGCCTCCCTTCACCTGGTTAGTGTTTCTATCACATCTAATGATAGCGTAGTCATTTGGTATGGCTAGAGCCAAGGAGGGCCCAGAGGCTGCGTTTAGCCAAGTTTCTGTAACCGCAAGGAGATCAAGCTTTTCAGACATTATAAAGTCAGCAATGTCCAATGCGTGGGCAGGGAGGGACTTGGCATTAACCAAGGCTGCTTTGATGAAGGTGTCATGTGCAGAGGTTTTCTGTGGTGGTAGGGGTGTGTCAAGTAGAATGATAGGGGTCAGATTAGTGTCAGGTTCATTGGCCTGAATGGCTAAGTTGTTATGGCAATGCCAAAAGTATTTATTACTCTAGGTGAGGCTGAGGAATTTTAGTCCGCAGTCGGGATCCTAATCTGAAATTTCTAAATGTGGTGCTTGGGTGGTAGGAGCGTGATGTGGTTTGAACATGGTTGCTTGTGATAATGTTACGTGGTAAAGGTGAGCTATTATGAAGCTTCGAGTATGAGCAACGTTTTAGTGGGGAGGCTGTAGAGTTTAGTCTAAGGTTTCTATTAGTAATAGAGCAGGGTTGATTCGGTGTTGGTCTGGTAGCAAAGTGGTGTATCCACAGTGCTGGGTCATCCAGATAAGGATTAGCACAAACCACGGTATTAATCCACGAGGTGTGGGTGGTAGTTACCTCGGGTGTGGAGGTGGACGTGTAGTAGCCAGTATGTACGTGAGACTGCGATGTCCAACGTCTGGTGTAGATGTACAGTAGGTGAAGGAGGGTAGTTAGGCACCAGTACATAATGGAGGTATGAGGTGCCTGTATACAGGGATTGTAATCAGGTGCTTGTGCTGGTAACTAAGGCTACACATGGAGAAGAGATCAGGAAATCTTGGTCAGGGAAGCAGTGGGTCCTACAAAATGGGGCAGAAAAGGACACTGTTTGTTTGACCCAATCTATGTCAGGGTTGTGTTTTTGCAACCACGGGAGACCAAGAATGATCCCAAACTGCGGGGCTGAAATGAGGTTAAAAGATACTGGATCTTTATGTCCTTCCGCTGTACACATCAACAGAGATTGTGCTTGCTCACTAATGTGACCTGATACCAAGCAGGAACCATCGATCGAATGAACAGCCTCTGGTCTATTTTTAAGGGATACCGGAATCCTATGGGCCCTAGCTACTTGTTCGTCCATGTAATTACCGGTTGCCCCGGAATCAATCATAACTGGACTGTGAAATGTTTGTTAGTCAAGCAACGTTAAGGACATAGATAGATAAATATGTCTAGATGGAGCACAGGGACTTGAGCCATCTGCCATCCGACCCGCCTTATTGGCTCGATTTAAGGATGGGTCCTGGCGTTTCCCACCCTCTTAATGGGGCCTTTTGGACAGGCACGAATGAAATGGCCCGTTTGTCCACAATAGAGGCATAGGTTGTTTTGGATGCGTCTATTCCCCTCTCCTCCTTTATGACGGGACCTCTTACAGCCCCAATTTGCATGGGTTCCACATCTGAGGGAGGAGACACCGTTTTTGTCTCACGTTTGTCAGAGCGGAAATCAGGAGTAAGACGCTCTCCACGTCTTTGTTGTAGGCGAGCGTCTCCCTGTAATACCAAATCCACAAGGTCAGAGAAAACTGATGGAACAGACGGAACAGATGGTACAACCGCTAGGGCGTCCTTGAGTTCGTCTGAAAGACCTTTATAGAATACCGCTGCCTTTTTCGACTCGGGCCAGGATGTCTCAGCAGCCAATTGATTGAAGAGAGCAAGCTAAGACAATAGTGATTGTTTCCCTTGGGTTAAGGCCAGAAACTCAAGATCGGAAGCTTGTGCTTTATACCTAGCGTCAAAGACCCAATTTATGGCAGTCAAAAGGGCCTCAAAATCATACAATACAGGATCACCAGCTTCTAATAATGGGTTAGCCCATGCGGCCGCCGTGCCGCCCAAATGAGAGAGCACGAAAGCAGCTTTGGTTTTAGCATTAGGAAACGCCAAAGGACGGCACAAAAAGTGCAGTCGGCATTGATTTATGAAGGTCCTGTAGGTTTTAGGGTCCCCTGTAAACCTTTCTGGAGGGGCCAACGGAAAAGGACCCGGGAGCACCACCGGGGCTCGACTGGGTTGAGGCGCCGGAGGGTTAGGTGCTGATGCAACCGGAGCATCCGAAAACTCCTCATCCACAGGCAGGGGTTTTACAAAGCTCTGCATGACATCCATCCGTTGAAGCAAGAATGCATGTGCCGTTGCCATTTCTGTACGGAGCAAGGAGAATGCTTTCATGACTGCAGTCAAAGGATCGGTAGCTTGTTCCATTATGGACAACAAAGTACCAATTAGGGGTCCTAAATCTGTCGCGCTCCACAGAAAGCCGCCTAGGTTCTAGGTGTGTTTTCCTAGGTATTGCCACTGAAGAATTTAGACTTTCTTCCTGAGAGCACCACCTGCAGGGTAGTAAAACCTGTCAGGTTGAGGGCTCAGGCAAAAAGGCGGGACATAACAGCAGAGCTAGAAGGGAGAATAAACAAGGCAACTGTTATACACTGTTGTCTAGCAGGATTGCCAATCTCCCATCCCGCAACTTCCCCAGGCTTGCCTGCGAATGTCCTCAGAAGGGTAAGGTACCTACTTGTGTTAGAACACAAGTTGAATTCCCAGGAAAGGTCTGATGAGGGTTTCTGAAAAAGTCGCTGGTGTTCTGGACAAAGCAAGGGGCAAGCTTGGAGGTAAGTCCAAAAAGAATCAGCAGAGCGTCTTTATGATAAGCAATGTCCTTATAGGGAAGACCCTGACCCAAACGGAATGAGGGCACAGCTAAGGAATTCCACAAGGGGCACCACAGAACCAGCAAAGCGTCCTTTATTCCAGACGGTGCACTGAAGAACCAGCAAAGCGTCCTTTATTTTACAAGAAGCACTGAAGAATCAGCAAAGCGTCCTTTCTTTCAGAAGAAGCAACGAAGAGCCAGCAAAATATCCAAAGCGTGATTAAAGGGGGACCACCCACACTTCAATGAAATTCTGCCAAGCATTCCGGAATGAAGTGCGGGAATCCATGGATCAAAAAGATGATTAGGCACTGAAGGGGTACAAGGCGGGTGCGGAAAACAAAGGTTCAACGATGGTGGTGGGCAAGGAATATTTGTATATGGAGCGGGACCAGGTAGCAAGACATCAACAAGCGGCACGCAAAATACAAAACAGTAGCAGTCCAAAATCCAATACCAAAGAGGCGGCGAAGTAGAGGTACAGAGACGTAATCCAAAATTCAATGTCCACAAGGAGGAGCGTAGGTCAAGAATACCAGGGAATCCGATCAATGAATGACAGAGCAGGAAACAAAATGCTACTACCGTGGAAGACGGTTTAGGAGCAGCGAGGTAAGGGGGGGCGTGGCCTAAGTAGGAAGCCGTTTCGAATCGAGGCTTGAGACGTTCGTAGGCGGAGTCTCACATTTCAATGGAGCACGAGGCCGGCTGGGTCTGGTAGTTTTTTGCCGGCATATACGCTGTTGACTCAAGCGCCAAGGTAGATGGCAGGTTCTGGTATTAGTGTACAGGCGCTGCCTCTTCTGGATCCTGACAATGAGTCATATTGGTATGGATCCAGTGGGAGTAATGGGGAATCGGGATGTGGATCTGGTGGAGGGATGGGGCATCAGCGTGTGAATTAAGAGGGCAGATGGGACATCAGGATGTATGTCTGGAGGTAGGGGTGGGGGCGTCTGGGTGTGGATCTGGAGGAAGGGATGGGTCATATTGGTTTGGATTGAGTGGGAGGGATGGGGCATCAGGGTGTGCTTCTGGAGAGAGGGAAGGGACCTCTGTGTGTGAGTCTCGTGGGAGGGACAAGGTGTCTGGGTATGGGTCTAAGGGGGAGGGAGGGACGAGGAATCTGGGTGTGGATCTGGTGGGAGGCATGGGGTTCTATGTGTGGATCTGGTGGGAGGGATGGGGCATTTTGGTGTGAATCTGGATGAAGGGACGGTACATGGAGGTGTGGATCTGGTGGGAAGGATGGGGTATCTAATTGTGGATCAGAATGGAGTGATGGGGCGTCTGGTTGTGGATCTGGTGGGAGGGATGGGGTATCTGGGTGTGGATCTGGAGGGAGGGATGGGCCATCGGGATGTATGTCTGAAAGTATGGAAGGTGGCATCTGTGTATGGTCCTGGAGAGAGGGCAGGGGCATCTGGGTGAACATCTGGTGCGAGTGGTGGGGCATTTGGGTGTGGATCTGGAGGGAGGGATGGGCCATCTGGATGTATATCTGAAGGTAGGGGTGCAGGCCTCTGTGTATAGGTCTGGAGAGAGGAATGGGGCATCTGGGTGTGGATTTGGTGGGAGGGAAGGGACATCTGGGTGTGGGTCTGATAGGAGGGGTGGGGCATCTGGAGGAAGGGATGGGGCATCTGGGTGTGGATCTGGGGAGAGGGAAGGGACGTTTTTGATGTACGTCTAGAGGTAGGGAACAGTGTATCTGTGTATGGATCTGGAGAGATGGCAGGGGAATCGGGGTGTGAATCTGGACGGAGGGATGGGGCATCTGGGTGTAGATTTGGTGGGAGGGATGGGCCATCTTTTTGTGGATTTGGTGGGAGGGGTGGGGACTCTGGGCAGGAGGCTGGTGGGAGGGATGGGGCATCTGGATGTGGATCTGGATAGAGGGACGGGGCATCTGAGTGTGCATCTGGAGGGGGGGATGTGGCATCTAGGTGTGTGTCTGGATAGAGGGAGGGGATGTCTGGGGTGTAGTTCTGGTGGGAAGGATGGGGCGTCTGAGTCGGATCTGGTAGGAAGCATTGACTGTCTGGGTGTGGATCTGATGGGAGGGATGGGGCATCTGCGTGTGGATTTGGTGGGTGGGACGGGATGTCTGTGTGTGGATCTGGTGGGAGGGATGGGGCATCTGGGTGTGGATCTGGATGGAGGGATGGGGCATCTGGATGTGGATCTGGATAGAGGGACGGGGCATGTGAGTGTGCATCAAGAGGGGGAATGGGGCGTCTAGGTGTGTGTTTGGATAGAGGGAGGGGATCTCTGGGGTGTATTTCTGGTGGGAAGGATGGGGCGTCTGAGTCGGACCTGGTAGGAAGCATTGACTCTCTGGGTGTGGATCTGATGGGAGGGATGGGGCATCTGCGTGTGGATTTGGTGGGTGGGACGGGATGTCTGGGTGTGGATCTGGTGGGAGGGATGGGACATCTGGGTGTGGATCTGGATGGAGGGATGGGGCATCTGGATGTGGATCTGGATAGAGGGACGGGGCATCTGAGTGTACATCTAGAGGGGGATGGGGCATCTAGGTGTGTGTCTGGATAGAGGGAGGGGATGTCCGGGTGTAGTTCTGGTGGGAAGGATGGGGCGTCTGAATCGGATCTGGTAGGAAGCATTGGCTGTCTGGGTGTGGATCTGGTAGGAGGAATGGGGCATCTGGGTTTGTATCTAGAGGGGGGAATGGGTCATATGGGTGTGGATCGAGTGTGAGGGATGGGGCATCTGGGTGTGGATCTGGTGGCACGATAGGGAATCTGGAAGTGGATTTGGAGGAGGGATGGGCCATCGCGATGTATGTCTGGTGGTAAGGTTTCGGTCATCTCTGTATTGGACTGGATGGAGGGATGGGGCATCTGGGGGGCACATCTGGAGGGAAGGATGGGGCATCTGGGTGTGTATCTGGAAAGAGGGAAGGGACATCTGGTGTGGCTTTAGAGAGGGGATTGGGCATCTGGGTGCGGATCTGGTGGGAGGCATGGGGCATCTGGGTGCAGATCTGGTGGGAGGGATGGGGCATCTGAGTGCAGATTTGGTGGGTGGAATGGGGCATCTGGGTGCGGATCTGGTAGGAGGAATTGGGCATCTGGGTGTGGATCTGGATAGAGGGAGAGGATGTCCAGGTGCAGTTTTGGTGGGAATGATGGGGTGTCTGAGTCGGGATCTGGTAGGGAGCATTGGTTGTCTGGGTGTGGATCTGATGGGAGGGATGGGGCATCTGGGTGTGGATTTTGTGGGTGGAATGGGGCATCTGGGTGTGGATCTGGTTGGAGGGATGGGACATCTGGGTGTGGATCTGGATGGAGGGATGGGGTGTCTGGGCGTGTGTCTGGAGAGAGGCAGGGACGTCCGAGTGTAGTTCTGATGAGAAGCATGGGGCCTCTGGGTGTGGATTTGTACGGGGGGACTGGGCGTCTGGGTGTGGATCTGGTGGGTGGGATGGGGCACCTGGGAATGGATCTGGATGGAAGGATGGGGCATCTGGGTGTGGATCTAGAGGGAGGAATGGGGCATCTGGGTGTGGATCTAGAGGGAGGAATGGGTCATATGTGTGTGGATCGAGTGTGAGGGATCTGGCATCTGGGTTTGGATCTGGTGGAGGGATAGGGAATCTGTATTTGGATTTGGAGGGGGGATGGGCAATCGGGATGTATGTCTGGTGGTAAGGGTGGGGGCACCTCTGTATGGGTCTGGAGAGAGGGATGGGATATCTGGGTGTGGATGTAGTGGAAGGGATGGGGAATATGGGTGTGGGTCTGGTGCCAGGGATGGGGCATCTGGGTGTGGATCTGGTAGGTGGGATGGGGCATTTGGAGAGAGGGATGGGGCATCTGGGTGTGGATCTAGTGGGTGGAATGGGGTATCTGGAGGGAGGGATGGGGCATCTGAGTGTGCATCTAGAGAGGGAAGGGATGTCAGGGTGTGGGTCTGGTTGAAGTGATGGGATGTCTGGGTGTGGATCTGGTGGGTGGGAGGAACGGGACGTCTGGGTGTGGATCTGATGGGAGGGACAGCACATCTGGGTGTGGTTCTGGAGGGAGGGATTGGGCATCTGGGTATGGCTCTGAATGGAGAGTTGGGGCATCTGGGCGTGAATCTGGTGGAGGGATGGAACATCTGGGTGTGGATCTGGATGGAGGGGTAGGGCATATAGGTTTGGATCTGGATGCAGGGATGGGGCATATGGGTGTGGATTGAGTGTGAGGGATGGGCATATGGGTGTGGATCTGGTAGGCATCTGTATGAAGGGATTAGACATTTGGGTGTGGATCTGGTGGGAGGGACAGGGCAACTGGGTTTGGGTCTGGTGGGAGAGAATTTAAAGAGCATCCTCAGTGTGTTTGGCTAACTGAGTGTGTGCCCGAAGGGAGGGACGGGCGACTAGGTGTGTGTCTGGAGGGCCTTTACACTCTGCCTACCCTAACCACCTTACCCCTACTCTCTCTACCCCCACCACCCTACCCCCACACTCTCTACCCAACCCACCCTCATTACCCAACTCCACTCACCCTACCTGCACTCTCTCTCTACTCCCACCCAACCACCCTACCCACACTCTTTAACTCCACCCAACCTACCCCACTCGCTACCCCTACTTACCCTACCCCCATCCTCTCTGTCTAACCTCACTCACCCAATCACTACTCTCTAGCCACACCCACCCACCCTACCTGCACACTCTCTACCCCCACCCACCCACTCAAACCAACCCTAACTCTATCAGCCCCCACCCACCCTCTTCCCCCTCTCTCTCTAAAAACCCCACCCACTCTCTCTACCGCACCCAACCCCACCATATTTACCCGTACACACCCACACTACCCAGATCCACACACCCAATCCCCACTCTCTCTACCCCACCCACCCACTCTATTCCCACTCTGTCTACCCCTACCCATTCCCACTCTCTCTACCATACCCCCACTCTCTCTACCTAGACCCACCCACCCACACTTCCTCCACTCTCTCTACCCCCATCCACCCAAGCTACCACCACTCTCTCTACCCCACCAACTCTACCCCTACTCACGCTACCCAACTCTCTACCCCATACAACCTCCCCCACTGTCTACCCCCAACAACCCTACCCCACTCTTTTTATCCCCACCGACCCTACCCCCCACTCTCTCTACACCCACCCCACTCTGTACCCCCTCTCATCCTTCCTCTCACACTCTCGCTTTATTTCTTACCCTCAAACTTTCTTGCTCATATTTCCTCATGCTTATCATCCATGGAACCCTCTCTCATTAATTTCCTCCCTTGCTCTATTCTTCTTACTTATCATTCTCTTGCACATCCGCACCCCTTATTGCATCCACCTTTGAAAAGTTGCACTCTCCTCTTTGCACCTTAGTGCCTATTAATGCAAAAAACAACGAACAGCAGAAAGCAGCAAAACTATTGGCTTTGCCAATGCTCGTCTTTAAAGAAATTGTGGCTTTGCATTGCACACAAGAGGCACAGGTGCACCTGAAATAGAACACTATTTTTTCTAAATGATCAAAGTCTTATAGAACAAATTAATACTGTGCGTTTTCTTTTTACCACCTTGTCTATTCTCATATTCCATATTTTTATTGTACCTGCTTTTTTAATTAAACAATATCAAACTGAAAATCAATTTCAAAGTCTGACCTGTAAATTCTGACGGGCCGTTGGGGGACCCTCGTGCATGGAAACAGGGCACAATCACCATACATGAACTGATACGCCAGACACGAGGTTCAATTCCCAAAATCTAGGGTTTATTGCAAAGCAAATAGTCTCAGTCGGCCGACCGGATCTCACGTCTCGCAACGTGGGTTACCCAGACCTCGTGAGACGCAAGAGAGCAAATATTCTACAACAGTAATATATACACAAAAAGACCATCATATTATCAGTCGTGACACACAAAAAACCGCCCATAATTTATCTTCTTTAGCAAGAGTTCGGTGATTGACAATTATGATGAATATGACACCTTCTAAGACATTTATTCAGCAACAGTTGCAATCTGCAAAGGTGCAGACACTATTCTTTGTTACAGAGAACATAGTGCTCTTGTTCTGTGAGCAAGCTGTGTTCATAGGAGGGACACATTCCAAGACCTGCTATCTCCTGGTTTCTATTTGTGAGCTAGAGGTCGGCTCGATCTAAAGGGGCCCAGGAAAGGGGTGCTGTGAAAGAGAGTATAATTCAAGGTATTAACTTTCTATTTCTACAGTTTTTGCTGTTTCAGCGAGACCAGCTGGCACTTGCCTGGTGATTAAATGCCTTTCTGCTTACTTTCAAGGACTCGAGAGGGAGGAAAACAGTGCATTTCTGTCTGGGCTAGTCTATCAGCATGTAACTTGTGGCCTTGCTTTGTGCATGGTCAGAACGAAATAGAATCCATTTTAGCAAAGCGTTTGAACAGAAAAGCAAGAGAAAGCAAAATTGTAAAATGGCAAATTCTGTTGGTACAAAATGGACGCTCAATGGTTATGCTGACGATTCTGTACTGGCGATGCTAGGCATATGATGCTGTTGGTTTTGGGCCAACATAATATACCGTCTATACTATGGTAGGGTATTTTCTAGACTAACAAACCCTCCTCTTGGCCGTAAGCCAAACGCATCAACCATACATCGCGTCTTCCTCTGACCATGTATCTGATTCGGAACAATGCATACTACTGTAATCGTCATCGTCATCATCAATATTAATGGACATGAATTCTTTCATAGTTTGCATTTTGTGATTTGTATTTGTATCCACTTTGGGAATTCTTTTTTGTGTCACCATGTGTATGCATTCATCACTTATTTCAGTGCAAATTATTGGCAGACAGTGTATGCAGCAACAACATGTTAGGAAGATTCCGAGGACTGTTGCTAAAATTGCAACTCATTTCCATCCCCATGAGCGTAATAACTCCCAAAACCAGGAACTTATGTTCAGTTCCCAACCACCTACCGAGTGATGGAGGTCAGAACTCAGGACGTGTAACTTCTTTATTGCCTCAAAAATCATAGGGGAGGAGTCACTTACAAATATGCAGCACGCTGACCCCACGATTTTGCAAACTTTTCCACGGTCAGCCAAAACTATGTCAAGAGCCATTCTATTCTGAAGTGTCATTCATCTTATTGCCTTCTCTTCCAGAGTCATATTATACAATATATCCGTTGTTCCATTTATTGTTTTCTCCAAGATTCTGGACGATTGCATTATATTATAAGAGTTTATCGCTTGACCCCAAAATGGTATAAATGATTTTGCTATGTTTCCTGCAATAAATCTTGCTTCCTCATCCCGTCGTGGCCTTGATCTGGATAATTTCCCTATGTCTGACGTTTTTGAAAGGAATACCCCTGGGAAAAGGATCCCTAAGTAACATGTACCTCCCCAATTTCTAGGCAACCAGGGATAAGCTTTTTCTCCACATATGAAATAGACGGGATCACCTACATATACTGGTTCTTCCTCTCTCTCGAGTACTGCAATATTCATGCATCTATTAAATGTCCCTACTGAATAGGAGCCTTCCTTTCGCAAGCAAAAAGGAACAGTGCGAGGACTGTAATTTATTGTATACGAGGGGGGCACTATATCTTTGTTCCCTACTGGGTTCATGTGAAACGTGATTACAGATGATTTATAGGGCACATACAGGCGTTACTGTTAGTTTTATCACCCTCCCTCTGTTAAATATGAAACAACCTACAGGTTCCATTACCACTTTCTCAAATTCCTCCATGTTCGTCCTATCTAATTGACCCGTGTCACTCTTATTCCACTTCCCATAGAAGAGTGCACTCAGTGATACATAGCATGCTGTGTTAAGTGGTAATGGCTGTACATACCATCCTATTCCCTTTCCACAATGCTGAGGTAAATGTCTGCAGACCCAGCAGTTAGTCTTGTTCAGTATTGAGTGAGTCATATTCATAATTAAAAGCAGTGTGTTATTGCCATAACCTTCCCTGTGTCTTTATTCTATTGAGGGGAGAGTATAAGTGAGTACATGGACTGGACTGTCTGTGACAGATACTTTTGTGGCAGGCAAGAGAGAACTCAATGAGTGCACGCTCTCCAAATACCATAATACTAGAATAATTGTACATAGAATACCCAAAAGCGACATAATCATTAGCAATACTTTCTTACAGTAATTCTTTCTATAGTTCTTTATAGTCTCTATATTTATTACAGCATTGGTGCAGGAGGGGGCAAAAGCAGATATGGGCATCATGAGTGACTCTTCTTCTCCAACAATGTTCGTTGTGAATACTTCTTGCAGCAGCACCCGTTGAAACACAGCCAAGTTCGAAAATGTTGTCAAGGTGTTTTGGCCAGTTCTCAGCAGCCTGGATTGCTAAGCGTAAGGCGAGATCATCGTGCTCCTACACATTACTCAAACGATTCCAGAGCAAACATCAATTGCCTTTGTACCATAAGCGCCCCGCTCGTTCGCACGGGGTGATCAACAAATGGATTTTTTTATTTTCAAAGATAGCACCGGGAATAGCTTTCCGCAGCTCCCAGATTGGTACAACCCCCATGCTCCATCTCCCTAGGCCTCCGTTTCCCAATTCATCAGTGATGGGAATAGAGGCAACAAAATAAAACACGAAGATCAGATCACTTTCGATTTTGAGAACGTAGGTTGTACCGTATTGCTCCAGGTACTGTGTGATCAATGAATAGATGCAGGCTCAGAGAGTCAGCCTGTGACGCAGCGAGTGATGATGGGCGCCAACGTGTTGATGCAGGCTTTATGTCAGCCTGTGACGATGCAGATTCGGCTGGGCAAATTTGGGGCACATTTAGCCCTTTCTCCTTTTTAGCAATCCTCTCAGGCTTTCTCTCCGGCTCAGGCAGAATTTGTGGCAGAGAACTGGCAATGGTGTCTTTCGAGTCAGAGGCAGCCATCTTATTCTGGTCATCTGGATCAGGCAGTTCTCTCAATGGCGATGGAATTCTTTTTGTGTGGGTGGCATGGATCCATGCCTTTCGACTGTCCACACGAATTGCAGTTTGTGTTGCCAGGAGTACCTGATAAGGGCCACGCCACCTTGGTGCAAGCGAAGACTTCCGATCAAAGTTCTTTACCAGGATCCAGTCACCGGGCTGCAGACAATGCCCCGGTCCTGTATATCTGACAGGAAGAGCCTCCTGCACCTGCTAATGAATCAATCGAAGCTTCTGCATTAAAATGTTACAGTATGTACTAAGCACAGGGTATTCCACTTCATTCAAGCACCTGGGCTTCGGCGCACACCATACATAAGCAGGTCTCCCCATCACGATCTTGTATGGGGAGAGTCCAGTCCTTGCTTGCACAGATGTGCGCATGCACAACAAAGCTAAAGGCAATGCATCTGTCCATTTTAGTTTATTCCACTAACATATTTTGCTAATCTTGCTTTCAATATGCCGTTCTGGTGTTCAACAAGACCAGCACTCATCGGGTATCTGGCACAATGGAATAGTTTATCAATCTGAAGGCCTGCACAAATCTGCAATATCACGGTGACAACAAAGTGCAGGCCATTATCTGACCATATGACCCGTGGCAGGCCGAATTGGGAAAAGTATTTTTTTAGCATCACTTTTGTCATGCTTATTGCAGTGCAGTCCTTTAGCGGGTATGCTTCCACCCATTTACTGAATGCACACACTACCACCAAGATGTATTTTAGGTTCTGACATCTTTCCATTTCTATGAAATCAAAATGGATCACTGCAAAGGGCATAGAGGGGGGGGCAAAACTACCTGTTGGATTAGCTGTTCCTCTTCCAATATTGTGTTGCAAACAATTCATACAATTCTGAACTAGTCTCTCAGCATTTTTTCTTATGTGCGCGTTCTGCCATACTGTAGCCAGATGCTGAACCATCTTTTTCGCGCATATGTAGGTGGGGCTGTAGGACATGGTGACCATTGCAGTTACCTAGGAGTTGGGCAGCATCCACTTTCTACTTTCTTTGGCCACCCAGCAACCTTCTAAGTCTAATTCTGCAGAGCCCTTAGCCCACCCTTTTATTTCATCAGCAGTTGCATCCGCCTGCATCTCTTTGACTGTGGCAATCCCATTTTCTATCATGCAGGGCACTTCTTCTGACTGTACTATCAAAATTTTCGTGCATAAATCAGTGGCAGTTTGTTTTGCAATTTTGTCTGCAAATGCGTTTCCTTTTCCTACCTTACATGTTATTTTCTTATGTGCCTCGCATTTCATTATTGCCAGTCGCTTTGGACACGTAAGTGCAGACAACAATCGCGCTATCAAGGGGCCATTTTGGATCTTAGTTCCATGTGATGTTAGGAAACCCCTCTCAGCCCAGAGTCGGCCAAAATTGTGCACCACCCCAAATGCATACTGACTGTCAGCATATATGTTTACATTTAGATTTTCAGAAATTTCACATGCTCTTGTCAATGCTATTATCTCTTCTTCCTGCGCTGAATTCTATGGAATTCTTTTGCTCTCCACAATACTCTTTAGTGTCGTGATGACATAGGCAGCAGTTGACGTGCCATCAGGTAATTTAAAACAGGAACCATCACAGAACAGTTCTCCGTCTGGCTCTTTCTGTGGGTGTCGGTTAGATAAATTCTCCCTTTCGTTTCTTCCTCCGGAACCATTAAACAATCATGGGAGGTGATTCATTCTCACCCACTTCTTCATTGGGAGGGGGCATTAATTCTGCAGGATTCAAAGCGCAACACCTCTGAATTTGAATATGTGGTGCAAACAGGACAATTTCATATCTAGTCAATCTAGCTGATGTGAGGTGTTGCGTCTGCGTTCTGTTTAAGAGAGCGTCTACTGTGTGGGGCACCATTAAAATTAAAGCATGCCCCAACACCATTCCCTCTGTTTGTTTTACTGACGCAGCAGCCGCAGCAACAGCTCACCAACAACGCGGCAAAGCGCATGCTACAGGGTCCAGTGCAGAAGAAATATAACCGCATGGTCTATTTTTTCCTCCTTGTTCCTGTGTCAAAACAGCCAGCGCGCAACCCTCATTCTCATGCACAAATAATTTAAAAACCTTTTCATAATTTGGTGTGCCCAAAACTGGAGCTGAGCACAAAGCAACTTTGAGCAGATCAAATGCATTTTGACATTCCTCATCCCATGGCAAAGGTAGGGCAACATCCTTTTTTCTTAGTGCCACCATTGGTTTTACAATCATTGCGAAATTTGCTATCCACTGCCGGCAATATGAAGCCATGCCTATTATGGCTCTGACTCCTTCCTATGTCTTTGGAATAGGCATACTAGAGATACTCTCTATTCTTTCTGGTGTCAGTCTTCTCCCCTCTTTTGAAAGTAGGTAGCCCAAATAGGCCACCTCCTTTCGACAATACTGGAATTTTTTTAAAGACACTTTATGACCATGCAATGCTAAGTGTGTCAACAACACGGCGGTACCCTATTTGCAAATATCTTCTGTGTCAGCAGCAATCAACAAGTCATCAATGTATTGCTATAGAACACAACCCGCTGGTAGCTCTAGCATGTCTAGTTGTTCTTTTAATGCTCTGCTATAGATACTTGGGCTCTCAGTGTAACCTTGTGGAATTTGTGTGAATGTGAAAGAACGTCCTCCTAGTGTGCAAGCAAATAGGTATCTGCTATCTTGGTGTACTGGAATGCTAAAAAATGCACTCTTAAGATCGACTACACTAAAATATGCAGCCGAAGCTGGTATCATTGTCAGAATGGTAGTGACATCTGGGACCAATGGAAATTGGGGATCTACTACTTTATTTAATGCGCGTAAATCAATTATAAAACGAAACAGTATTTCATTACCTCCTTTCTTATAAAGTGGAAGAATGGGACTGTTACAAGTGCTACCAGTAATTTCTTCAATCACGTTTCTTTTAACCAAATCTGAGACAATGTATTTCAATGCTTTCTCTCCTTCCACCGAAATGTTATATTGGGGAATACGCGGCAATGTTACTCCCTCTTTCAAAACAACTCTCACTGGCTCTATTTTCAAACAACCAACATCGTTATCATTCATCGCCCATATACAAGTCGGTACCTTACTTAACTCTGTTGGCAGGGGTTTGGACAGGAACTGGGACACTGGCATTTTTTGTGTTGCGATCAGCAAAAACACTCCATCAGGAGAACAATGAAGAACCGCACTTAGCTTCTAAGTTTAAACCTAATAGATTCTCGCCACAATTCTGTGTCAACAGGAAAGGGCAAGACTCAGTAAATGGTCCAAGTGTTATCGGTCCTGACTGTGGCAGAGGGCTAATTACTGGGGTGCCTGCGAACCCTACTGAAACGTTCTTTTGCCCTGACAGTGGTATTTCCGGGACCAAGTGATGGTCTATTGAGCACTTCTGAAAAATGTGCTCCTTATTCCCAACTTTCATTTCTACATAGGGTCCTTTCTGGTCAACGGGAATAGACACTGGTTCCGACCCCTGTCCTGGGCTGTCCTAGTGGAACAATACATCATCTGATGTATAGTCACCAGAATAGTATGTATTTGATTGCGTATCAAAAAAGTTTCCATCCCCAGTTCCATTCTGCTGAATTTGATTTTGATTTCGATTCTGATTGCTATTTCCTTGATTATTCTGATTTTGTTGTGTACTATTGTTTCTATTCTGCCCCTGTGATCCCGGGCGACCTGTGTTCTGTCTTCTCGGGCCATTCCCATTTCTATTTTGCGAATGTGGGCACTGTGCTCGCCAATGAACCTCTTCCTTACAGTATGCACATTGGTTTAGTCTAAGTGGACCTCCATGCATGTTCGAGTAATTTCCTCTTCCTTGTGCATTTCCTCTTCCCCTATTATTATTTGCTACCTGCTGTAGTAACACTCTCGTTTTTAGATTCACTCTATCTTTCACCTCTTTTTCTTTTTCTGTATTTACTCTATTTTCATAGTACTGGGCCATGTCTAATACCTCACTCTGTGATTTTGCTTGCCACGCACTTTCAGATGTCATTATCAAATTTTGGATTTGAGGTAACAACCCTCTCACATATTTGTCAACAAATAGTCTTTTCCCAGGTTCAGTGCTTAAATCATGACCACTAAAATCTGTAAACACTTCTTCAAATCTATTGAAATAGCCAGTAGCCAACTCATCTTTGCCTTGCACGCATGCAGTTAATTTGTCCTATATAATTCTTCTTTCAGGCACTATAGCCTTCAATTTCTGTACTATTCATGCTGGTAACGCTGACATATTTGACAATGGCTTTTCGCCTGCTTTTCTGTCCGCATCCTCTTTTATTAAATTTTCCCAAGTAGCACCCAAACTTTCATGATCATCTACATTCCTAATTTGCTTCCATATATCTGCTGGGAGAATTACAGGGAAAATAGGTCAATATCGCTCATATTAAAAATTGCCGATTTCAAATATGATTCAATTTCTTTATAGAATCCCGCCGGATTCTTTCTTATATCAGGGATTGTTTGTTTTATGTTATTCACCTCTTGTCTGGAGAAAGGGACATGTACATATTGTGCTGTATAATGCGCTTCTGTCACCTGCGCTGGTTGCCTGTTTGCGGCAGGAATTTCTACTTTTGCCACAAAAGTGGGTGGGACCTCCCTCGTGGGAAATATCACACTCGCTCTTCCTTGTTCCTCTCTCTTATGAAGCACTATAGCTAGATCAAGGGATAAGGCAGTCTCTCCGGTATCCCGTGAAAACGCTCTTTTGTACACTGCCATTATTTCAGGTGGGCAGCACTGTTTCTTCTCTACATATCTATCTTGCAAATATTCAACCATTACCTTGCCTGTTTGCGGCAGGAATTTCTACTTTTGCCACAAAAGTGGGTGGGACCTTCCTCGTGGGAAATATCGCACTCGCTCTTCCTTGTTCCTCTCTCTTATGAAGCACTATAGCTGGATCAAGGGATAGGGTAGTCTCTCCGGTATCCCGTGATAACGCTCTTTTGTACACTGCCATTATTTCAGGTGGGCAGCACTGCTTCTTCTCTACATATCTATCTTGCAAATATTCAACCATTACCTGCAACACCTTTCTTTGCATCTCTATTGTATACTCATCAAATGTATCATGCACCTCCATTGTAGGAATGCTAGCATCTGTAATCCATCTAAGCGCCTCTCGCGTACATATTTTCATTTCTTCACTGACAGGTGTTGATGGTGGAAAGAACACTGTTGCAGATATGGTGCTGTCTCTTGTCTCCCTCTTCTTATCTCTTTGTACCGAAACCCAGGAACAGAAAACATCTCTGAATACAATTCATCAAGTTCATTTTTAAACTCAAAAAGCCTGTCCACGTGTTCCTTCATCTCTGAATCACTTTCTCTTATACGTGAAAAGGCATTCAAATCCAGCAACTTCTGCGGTGGCACCATACCAGTTAATTGCTTCCATCTTTCCATAAGATATTCTCCCATGCATTCCAACAATACCTGTTTTTCACAGAGCTTCTTATAATCATACATCGACCCCAGCGTCGAGGCCTCATCATTTCCTTCGATATACGTTTCTGCCTGTTCTTTCAACTCCCTCTTTCTCTCCTTGCTGACCGCACTATGAGTTATTCTTGCATACACGCTTCGTGCAGGCCCCATCTCTCCCATACTGCCTTCTCTGATAGCTGCGGATTCAAGCTCGGTAGGTGGAGGGGGAAGTGGGATCACGTGTTCAGGAGGGGTTAGTGCAGATGGAACAACTGGAAGGGGGAGTGGTAACTGAGGCTGAGAAGCGGGGGTGGGCTGGGGCTGAAGCTGAGCAATGGGCACTGGCGCAATTATGTCAATCTTACTTTTAGGGCGTTCTTGCCTTTTCTCATTTAAAATCTTATTGATTAGCTCATCTGATGCATGCAACTCTTGTTGAAGATATATTTTACCTATGCCTAATTGAAGGCTCCTGTCTGCCTTTCTAATTTCTTCATCCCACTCTTTTTCTTCCTGTTCTAGCGCTCTATCTGCATTAGATTTGTGCCTACGCGCTTGTTTCTCTCTGTTTCTCAAGCGGAGGTTAGCTTCCTTCCTCCAGTCTCTAATGACGTCAAATGTCGCAGGGCGTGCTTTCTTGCGCAGCAATACTGATTCCAAATGCTCTATTTGCGCCATCTCAAAACTCCCATTTTGCAGCCATTGCAAATCTTCTACGTGTCTGGTCTGCCTATGCCAAATTTCACAAAACATTATTGCCCCCATTCCATACTTCACATACATCTTGAACGCTGGTGACCCTACGGGTGGTGCAGCCTGGCCAGTTTCCAAAGATTGTCTACCGCAGTGGAAAAATCCCACTTGACAGGAAGACAATTTCCCAGGCATGTTTGATCTTATTCGTACCTTACCCTGGGCGTTTGATCTTGCAAGAGTGCCTCTCAACCAATATCTGGGCTATTAAGAATCGGGGCACGACTCACCTGATCAATCAGTTCGTCTCTCAAGACGCAATTCGTCTGTATACAGACGCAACCAAGGATCATCGTGACTGCGTATCTGGCTCAATCTGCCTCGTTTCGGGAACCTCGCCTTCTTGCTCTCTGGATGGACTCGTCGATCAGGGACCGGTTGTGTACAGATCTGCAAAGGAGTCTCTCATCACTTTCACAGGGGTGCCCCGAACACCTCTCGATCCCGGCTCGACGGCCTCATCCTCGATTCGTTTTTCACCTTCTTTAAATTTCAACGTACATGATGGAGCAAATGGGGGAGGGTCCCTATCCGGGCGCCATTTTTTGAAGGGTCCCTGGGGGCCCCTCGTGCATAGAAACAAGGCACAATCACCATACATGAACTGATACGCCAGGCACAAGGTTCAATTCCCAGAATCTAGGGTTTATTGCAAAGCAAATAGTCTCAGTTGGCCGACCGGATCTCATGTCTCGCAACGTGGGTTAGTTACCCAGACCTCGTGAGACGCAAGAGAGCAAATAATCTACAACAGTAACATATATACAAAAAGATCATCATATTATCAGTCGTGACACACCAAAAACCGCCCATAATGTATCTTCTTTAGCAAGGGTTCGGTGATTGACAATTATGATGACTATGACACCTTCTAAGACATTTATTCAGCAACAGTTGCAATCTGCGAAGGTGCAGACACTATTCCTTGTTACAGAGAACATAGTGCTCTTGTTCTGTGAGCAAGCTGTGTTCGTAGGAGGGACACATTCCAAGACCTGCTATCTCCTGGTTTCTATTTGTGAGCTAGAGGTCGGCTCGATCTAAAGGGGCCCAGGAAAGTGGGGCCGTGAAAGAGAGTATAATTCAAGCTATTAACTGTCTATTTCTACAGTTTCTGCCATTTCAGCGAGACCAGCTGGCACTTGCTTGGTGATTAAATGCCTTTCTGCTTACTTTCAAGGACTCAAGAGGGAGGAAAACAGTGCATTTCTGCCTGAGCTAGTCTCTCAGCATGTAACTTGTAGCCTTGCTTTGTGCATGGGCAGAACGAAATAGAATCCATTTTAGCAAAGCGATTGAACAGAAAAGCAAGAGAAAGCAAAATTGTAAAATGGCAAATTCTGTTGATACAAAATGGACGCTCTATGGTTATGCTGACGATTCTGTACTGGCGATGCTAGGCTAATGATGTGGTTGGTTTTCGGCCAACATAATATACCGTCTATGCTATGGTAGGGTATTTTCTAGACTAACAATTTAATGTTTCAATCACAAAAATATCTTAGTTGCACAAGAATTACTCATATGATCTTTCTTCACCTTGGGGTAACAGTTGCCTCAGTTGTTTTCTTTGCATAGCTCACAGAGTTCTAATGACCTGGTAACTTAACAGTAATCTTCATTACTCCTAGCCCTACTCATCCTTTTCGCAGTACTTACTTGTTAGGTCCCGACCTACATACCAGGAATCCATTACATCTTTTCACTAACCCCCATACCTGCCCCACACCTCCAGAGAGTGCAATACCCCCACCTCCACAACATGTTAGTGTCAATACTCCCTAACACATCATGGAAGGTTTTTAATGCCACACCAGGGCAAGGGAGGAGGGTCGTAAGTACTATGATGAGGAAGAGTAGGATTAGGAGTAATGAAGATTATGGTAAGTACTGGGTCATTACCTCCACGTCCCTCATCCTCATCCCAGTACTTACTTGTGAGGCATACTAAAGATAGCTGTGAAAAATTGATTCACGATGTGAGGGCTCAGCAATGCGAGGCAGACAATTGCTTGTATTTTTCTCAAGATTCGACATTTTATTAAAGAAAAAGTTTGCAAACAACTCCTTGCTTGCCCTACTCTATCAGGGAATTCCCCTCCTAGTCTAAAGACTAAGGGCATAACTCCTAACATAAACAAACTGGCCCTCACACTAAACAAGAAAACATTCAAAGCGAATAATAAAATAACATGACATAAAAAGCAATGATTGAACAATATTTCGCTCACCTTCACCTGTCCTGGGTAAATCCCTTCCCCAGCGTTTTAAAGTCAACTGTAAAGTATTCCAACATGAAAAGAAAAGTCTTGCACCAGTTCTTGTAAGTTCCAAGTCAAAACAAAAGTTCATCAAATGAAATCAACTTGTAACGATTCTCAAACTTTGATTGAAAGGAAGTCGGGAAAGTGAAGCAGCCCGCAACTGCAGTATTCCTAGAGCCGGTGAGTGAAGCTCGGAGTTCAGGTTCAGTCAGCAAGCCTTGCTGGTAACTGTAACCAGCTCTAAAGTAACTTGAGTATGTTTAAAAGTGAGTATAAACTGTTTGTCGTTCTGAAAATATATTTCTAAAAATGTAAATGTAGCACAGGCACTAACAGTGAAAGCCGTAGTGTTCTCGTCAGACGTAAAAGAACATTACATCCATTTTCTCCACTTCCTGCATCCCTTCTGGGCTACCAATTCCTCATGAATTGCCAGCCTCACGCTTCTCTTCTTCTACTACTACTGCCAGCCTTCCAACTCCTGCTCCAGCTCCTTCCTTCTCTCCTCTCCTGCTGCAGCCTTTTATGCCTCACAGGTTTGGCAATTGGCTTCAGGTGTGAGCCATTAGTTTCAATTGCCTGACTCCTGCAATGGCTGTTAGGCCTAATTGCCTGACTAGTACATCTGCATGCCTCTTCGGCCCGCTTCCTCATCTCAGTCCCTGTAGGATTCTGGGACATGTAGTTTGTTTAATCAAAGTTCGGTTTTTCTACTACTTGATTATTTATGAGGGTAGATTTAATTCCCTTAGTAATGTTAACAGAGGGGCTGTAGGTTTTAACTTGTCTAGAGGAAAATGGTTTAGAGAAGACACCATTTCCGCCATCCCTTGTAGTTGTCAGGCTGAGAGGATTCCTGTGTCCGCGGAAGCTGCTGAACTCCCGACAATCCCCCTGAAGTGTAATTCTCAGAACTAAAATACAACTCAGCTCTGTTAGGGAAAGGGGGAAGTGGATAACATTAAAACACCAAGCTGGTAGCGCCAAGACTAGCCGATGCTGAACCTGCAGTGAATACATAAACAGACACAAATCTTCTCATTACTTACTTAACATCAGGGTTTATAAAGACTTTAAATACATAACTAAAGTGTAAAGAATCATACCTGGTTCTTCTTCTAAAATTTCTTAGAGAAGATTACAGAAGTTGCTGAAAATCTTTCTACCTCTTACTTGAGTCTCCTGAAGTCAGAAGCAACTTCTTTCTATTTAGCAAACCTGGGAAGCCTTGACCTTTGCTTTTTTTTAAATTTAAAATAGTTCCAGTAAAGGTTGGCTTTAATGAATTCTGTTCCTCATTCTTTTCTTTTAGTTCCAAACAAGTTCACAATGCAATAGGGTACGTGGATTCTTGAAGAAACGCGCGCAAAAGGAACTCACGCTCTGAAGAACACACGGGCTGAAGATCCCATGCGCTGAAGAACACCCGCGCTGAAGAACACATGCGCTGAAAATTCCACGTGCTGAAGAACACACATGCTGAAGATTCCATGCGCTGACGAACACACGCGCTGAAGATTCCATGCACTGAAGAGCACACGCGCTGGAGAACTCACGCGCTGAAGAGTACACGCACAAAAGAGTTCACGTGCTTGAAAACACACGTGCTGGAAAACACACGTGCTGAAGATTACACGCGCAGAAGAGTTCATGCGCTTGAAAATACACACGCTGGAAAACACACGCGCTGAAGAGTATACGCGCAGAAGAGTTCATGCGCTTGAAAACACACGTGCTGAAAAACTCACGCGTTTAAGCACACATGCTTACAAAACACACGGGCTGAAAAACCCCTGTGCTGAAGATTCCGTAGCAATTTCTGACGCGCGCACGCGCTGAACAAAATTCGTAGCAGTAGAAGAGTTTTTGCACACGCAGCAGTTCAACCATACGCCAAAGGCAAACACGTCACACGTGTTACAAACGAGGCGCTCACACGTCAAACTTTGCACTTACTTTCAAAACGAACGCCAAAGTTCACGCACTCAAACAGTTCAAAGTTACAAGTTCAAAGCTCAAATTTTACGATTTCTCACTTAAAATGACTTCAAAATAAAAGCTGAGCAGTGGTTTTAAAATCCAAATGAAAGTCACTTATCTTCAGAATGATTTTCAAAGAACTTCAGGATTTCCAGTCTTTAGAACTTTTTCCTGACAATCAAGGATCTTCTCCTGAAACCCCTGAAGAGTAACTGCTTGACTGCTAGAGCCTGAAAGTTTAATTCCACCAGGCCCAAGACTTCAGCAAGAGCAGCTTCTACACACGTCCTCTCAGCTGGGGTTTAGATGATGAAAGGCAAAGAGTGACAGTTTAGAATGTTCATTGTTGTCCTGCTGTGCTCTCTAGCCAATCAGAGCTGTCACTGAGAAACTCATCTTGCCTTGGGTCAGAACCAGGATTCTGTATTAAGAAGTTAAGGCCAAACCAACCACAATAGAAAACGTCCTACCCACACAAGACTAATCTATAAATCTCCAATAAAGGGGTAATAATAAAGGAAATCTGACAGTAGTGTACCATTGGAATTGAGGAGGGCCTGTAATGTTAGAAACCAAAAAGAGTCTTTCTTTTGGTATAATATGTTTTGTTGTTCCAACCTTAGGGTTTACCACCTTAGACTTAATAGAAGATTGAGAGACATTAAAATAACAATAAGCCATTATCTCCTCTGGCACAGTTGTTAAGAGTCTCCCTGTCAGAGGAAAAATAATGGGCCTCATTATAAGTTTGCTGGTCCAGTAACAACAATAACGGTAAGCCTGCTGGTACCATTGTTACCGGACCGACAAACTATGAGTTCTGCCCGCGGGTGCCATCCCGCCCACCAGGACTAGCGTGGTGGCCGTACCAGCACCCGCGAGCAGAGCATGTCGGATGCACCGGCACCATTCTGAATGGTGCTGGTGGATCCAACCTCCCCATTCCCATTGAGCCCTATTGGTCTCAAGTGGGAATGGGGAGATTTTTTTCCGGCACCCGCGAATGTGCAATTGCTGGGTCAAGCGGGCCGTAATGGCCCGGTAATTACCATACGTGGGTGCCAGAAAAAAACGTAAGTTTGGTGGCAGCCTGCCGGTTTTACCGGCAAAGCTACTGCCAAACTTGTAATGAGGCCCAATGTGTCTTATCCAACTGAGTCTCCTCACTACCCTGGGCCCTGTCTCCACCCAGGTGATCCTCCTGCAGTACACCACCGCCAGGGTTGGGATCAGGAAGCCTCTGCCTTCCCTTGGCCACATGGGAAGAGCCTTTAGGCAGGGTTTCAGTGAGGGATCTGCAGGATTCTTCACAATAAACACAAAAACATAGACCAACCAGTGTGCAGTTGCAACAACCTACCTCCAACTTTATTTCAGAATACCACAATGAGTCGCAGTCCCAGCACTCAACACCCTCTCCCCAAAGGAGGAAGGCCCTCGTACATGCAAATTGAGGCGCTAATGTCTGGTAAACATATTAGGGTCGGCCGAGGTAGCTGCCATGCAGATGTTAGGGAGAATTCTCAATATGTGCAAATTTCCCTTAACTTTTGAGACCCCCAGCAACTTTGCTGGATTTCTAGGATTTGATTTTTTTACCTGGTGTAAAAGTGTGAGCCTTTTTTTCCCTATCTTCCATGTATTTTCATGTGCGTTTTACTTTTGTGTTCTTTGGTTATGGAGTTTTAAAACAACTCCATGGGCATCATCTTTTTCTGTGTGTCACACAGCACCTTCAGTGCAGTGACACAGGGATGTCTTTCAGACTTCCCAAGGTTTAAATACCTTCTCTGGGACTGACTACTGTCTCCCAGAGCATGTAAAGTTAAATTGACTTTACTAGTCTCTAAAATTACTGACTCTGCACACACTATCTTCCTATAGAGTGCTGGAGGGGTTGCCTAGCTTCCACTGAGTCAAAACACTCATGTAACAGTCAAATGTTACACTTTCCTACTTTAAATGGCTGGTGGCAGTGGTTTACATCAAACTACCATGATTTTTTCCGACCACGAACAACGGTAGCTAAAAATCGGGTCAGCCATGTTTTTCAACATGTCGCCCAAGACCTATCTGTAAAAACAGACTCTGAGCGACTTTTTTTGCCATTTCTTTTAGGAAAGGTCCTTCTTGTGTTTGTCTCTGCTTGCCAAACTAGATTTGGTCCCTTTGTTTGTTGGTCTTTGGCTGGCTTCAGTGCTGAAGCCCTCCTCTGGCGCCAGTATGTATGGGGTGGACAGGATGTGAGGGAGGTGCCCGAAACTCCCTGTGCTTAGTCTCGTAGGAGACCTGAATGCACTCTGGCGTGATTGGCTGGCTGGCTGTCCGGCAAGGACAGCCACCCTTCTGTGTGAGTGACAGCCAGACTGGAATGAATGGGGGAAAACTGTTTAAAAGCAGGTCTCTGGGACTTGGAAAGCAGACTCGACCACTGGAATGAAACAACCGAAGACGAGCTGAAGGAAGAGGACTGATGCAACTCCTGGACGACCGGTGAAGCCCTGCTGCAGGTCTGAATTACCTGAAACTCCATCGACAGAGAAGCCCTTCAAGGTTAACTTCTTCCCTTGTGTTTTGTAGGAACAACCAACTCGCAAGCCACCTGGACACTGTCCCCATCTGGTCGAATTTTCATCAGAGTGCTGGTGAAAACCGGACAGCCAGAGGGAAGGAAACCAGCTCGTGGTCTTTAAGGCACTCACACCTTAAACCGACGTCTTGCTTCCGCTTTTGGCCTCATCCCTGGGCATTGCAGGAACCTCCCAACGTCCTCCTTCTTGTCCCCACGACTGAAGCTCAGGAACAGCGAGATCTGCTCAAACTGCCAGGAACAACTGCCTCAGCTACAGCTCTTCTTCATTGACAAGGTACTGTGCAAACGTTGTCCGGAAATCTTTTCGGCCATCGAGAAAGTGCGTAAAAGTGCGTGAAACTTTCCTCAACTTCAAAGGCTTGTCCTTCCCTAAACATTCGTCAAACTTTTCACCTAGCCAAATTCTTCTAAACTCTGCGGCAAAGACTTAACTGGTATCTACCAGAACTGTGCTATCCTATACAAAGACTCTGAACCACTGACTGTGGCCCAGGCTATTGAGAAGAATTGCTGGTTGTATTTAACTGAAGCCCTTTGCCCTGCCCATGACTGTATTTGGAGTGTCTTTTCTTATAACCTTGTCTTTTTACCCCTTTATTAAGTATTTGAAGTGCCATTTTGCTCTCACTTGAGGGGAGCTAAACTTGTTTATTTACTTACCGGTTGTGTATTTGTGGTTTATTAGTGTGCGATATTGAGCTGCAATAGCTAGTGTAATGTTTTCTAACTGACTGAGTAAATACATGTATATTCTTTTACCAAGAAACCTTGAGTAAGTGTATATTTGAATCACTGTATTTGTTGGTCCTTTGTGTAACTTGTTCTACTGCTCACTTAAACTCTTGAGATAAGCCTGGCTGCTCAGCCACTGCTACCCCATAACTGTGTAGTACAGGCTTTTACCAAAGGTGAAATTGTACTGACACTTGTAGGATTAATTGCATGTAGTGTTCCCAAAAGGTACTGCATGTGATTCTGCCTAACAGCAAATCTCCCGAATCAGCACTTCCCTTGCCTCTGCCCAAGAGGCCGCCATGCCTCTTGTAGAGCGACTCTGAACAGCAGTAGGGAAAGAGAACTGCACCGCAGAATATGCTGCTTAATCCATCGGCTATTCAAGCCAGGCTTCAGTCCCTCAAATGTCACAGGCTGTTAAACTATCAGAAAGATGCCGTTATGTCCGGTAGGTCAGGACAGATCTTTTCACATCCAAGTTATGCCACTGCTCCTAATCAGGCAAAGGGATTGGGGGAAAAAGATGGCAGCACAATATCCTGGGCCTGATGGAAAAATGTTTTTAAATGTAATGTTTTATTGGATTTTAAACCTTGTTACATACTCTGGATATCCACTGGCATAGCAAAACAATGTAAAACATAAATTTGTACAAGGTATCCTTGTCCTTCTTCCCCCCAACCCCCGAGAGTTACTTCAATACCGTTAAGATATACACAACATTGCATACTTTAAAATAGGTTTTGCAGTTCAGCATGTCATTCAGGGTATGCTCAGTAAGTTCAGTGATCTCAGTCGTGTAGGCCATGAGAGTGCATTGCACTCTTTTTGCATATAATTCAAGAATGGTGACTATGTGACAATGAAATATAGCAGTGTGTTCCTCAAATTAGGGGCAAGCTTTGCCATTCCCAGTATAGACCAAGCTTTGTATAACCACATGGTCACAGGTGGAGGTTCAGGCTTCTGCCATAGCTGAAGGAAAAATAGCCTGGCAGCCACCAAGAGTTGAGTCAGTAGTTTCTGCTATGTTGTTGTGGAAGCCTGTTGTATAAACTCATTGAGGCCCAGGGTACAAAGGAAGGGATCACTAGGTATGTCAAAATTAAATATATCCTTCAGCCTAGATCTTACTGAATTTCCAGGCATCCCCTAAGTGCATGAAACCTCCTGGTTACACCCCCTCCACCACATTTTAGAGTTGTTGGGATAGTTGTGGTGGAGTCTGGAAGGAGTTTTTGTACCATCTGATCAGAATCTTCGCCTGGGTTTCAGCTAGGCAGGGACAAAACTCCCCCCATTCCCTCGTAAATTTTGTCCCAATCCTCCTCAGTAACGCAAGCACCCAGTTCCCTCCCCCATCTCTCACAACAGGGCCTGTGGTGTGTCGTACCTAATGGGTTGATTGATTTGTAAATGCTGGAGATTAGACCCTTGTAGTTTGCCTCTCCCTGAAACACTAGTTCCAACGGGGTCAGTTGTCTATTTGCTGGTGTCGCATTGAGCGGTTGCAGGACCCAGTGTCTTGCCTGTAGTTATCGAAACCGATCAGCCTCCTCAAGCCCCAAAGACTCTTTGCAGTCTTCAAATGTTCAGAACTGACCATTTAGGAAGAGATCCCCCATCTTGCTTACCTCCTTGTGTATACACTGGGTGAACACCCTATCTGTCAACCCAGGTGTGAAGTCCTTATTGTGTTTCAGTGGGGTGAATGGTGAAGGAAATGTGAAACATCTTTGCAGCCGGCCCATGCTGTCCCAAGCTGCAAGGGTAGCCTGTGTTATAGGATTGGTCTGCAGACTTTGTGCCCTGATGTGTCGAGGCACCAATGGTTGCATCCATAAGTGTCACCCCACCACCGCCTGGTCCATTGTTACCCAAATCGTATTGGAATCCTTTTGCACCCAATCTAATCATTGCTCTAATCTGTGATGCTCTGTATTAGTTCACGAGTTTTGGGAACTCAAATAGTGTTACTTCTGTAGTCTTCTTGAGGCTTATTCACATATACTTTATTACAAGTCACATTAAGCTAACAAGTAGGGAGACATAGAACTACTGGGCCCCATCACCCAGGCTCAACTGATCTGAGCTAGAACCCTCACACTACATTCATCACCAAATATTCCACTGCCTCACATCAGCATTCCATCCATACATAACAAGTACTTCACAACACAAACGATAAACCCCCTTGGGTCGTGGCGGCATATCACATGCATTTGTTGACTCTGGGCAACCTCCTTTCCACAAAAAATATACCAGCATCGAGTCCCACTGGCCAATAGTGCCAGTGAAGTCAGGTATGCAGATTGATTGGAAAAGTTACAGAAATCTTGGTAGTATGTTTATTTTAATAATAGCAATTTTTCCGAACTACTAGGGGCGAAGTGTTCCCTATTGATCGAGGTCCGTTTTTATTTACCTTACTAGCAATGGATAGTTAGCCCCAAACAGGTCCCCCAGTTTTCCTGGTATATTTAGTAAGAGATATCT
This sequence comes from Ambystoma mexicanum, assembly GCF_040938575.1. Taxonomy (NCBI): domain Eukaryota; kingdom Metazoa; phylum Chordata; class Amphibia; order Caudata; family Ambystomatidae; genus Ambystoma; species Ambystoma mexicanum. The sequence continues at coordinate 1,348,864,723 of NC_090930.1, forward strand.
TACAGTTTTATATGCCCACGAGTAGGAGAATCTTCGCCCAAGTTCCTCCCACAGTGGGGGAGGCATGTTGAGACCCAGTATTTCTGACTTAGTTATGTTGACCTTAAAGCCTGAGACCAAACCGTAACAACAAATTTCATATTCTATTTCTTGAAGGGAGGTGTTGGTGACTGTGATGGAGAGAATAACGTTGTCAGCAAAGAGATTCATTTGTTGCTGGGTTCCTCCAAAGGTTTTCCCCTAATTTTATTTTATTCTCTTATGTTTGGTGCAGAGGGCTCCATTACCATTGTGAAGAGCAAAGGCACAAGGGGCAGCCCTGCCACATGCTTCTTCTTAGGCCAATGGGGGATGTCGACTCCCCGTTAATTAGCAGTTATACCGTTGGGTCTGCATAGTTAGAGAGTATCATGTGGGGCATTCTAGGTCCAATATTTTACTTGGCCAATGCCTCCCTCAGGAACCCCCACTCCACCCTGTCAAAGGCCTTTTCAGCGTCTAAAGCCAGGAGGAGAGAGTGTGATTTAATTCTGCCAGATTTATCTATAAGGTGTAGAACCCTCCTTATGTTGTCCGCTGTACTTCTTTCCTAGATAAAGCCTGATTGATCAGGCTCAATAAGGGAAGGCATGACCTTCACAAGACAGCTGGTGAGGAGCTTGGTAAAGATCTTGGAATCTAAGTTCAATAGGGTTGTAGGCCTACAGGACGAGCATTGTTTGGGATCTTTGCCAGGTTTAGGTATTAATATCACCTGGCATTCTTTCATCGAGTCTGGCACCTTGCCCCCGTTCCTTATGGAGTTAAAAAGCTCTGCCAGGGTTTTTGCTAGAACCTGATTAAATGGCTGATAGAAAGAGCCTGTTAAGCCGTCTGGGCCCGGGTATTTGTCTTCAAAGTTTTTATAGCTTGGAGACCCTCCTGGGGATCAATGGAGAGTCCAAAAGGCCTCTCTCCCCTTGTGAGATATGTTTTAGCCAGACTCCCATTCGGTAGAATAGTATTTGCCCCCACTGAGGAGCACTCGATGTGTAGAGTGTTTTGTAGTATTGATGGAATATATCTCTTTTTTTTCCTCCTTTTGCAGTCCCTCATACGTTTGTGTTGCATTGCATATATGAATGAGCGGCTTTCCTGTTGTATAAGGAAGTGTGCCAGCAGCTTTCACGGTATATTCCCCTCTTCAAAGTATCTGTGGCGCAGCCCCAGCATGGAACGCTCTGCTCTCATATGTCTGAGTTGATTTTTAGCCACACTAAGTTGCTTAAAGTGGCTCCTAGATGGAGCTGAAGTGTAGGTCTTCTCAGCCTACTTAACTTCCTCAAGTAGTTGTGTTTCAGCCAGACCCCTCGCTCGCCTTATCGTAAATGAGTTGGTGATGATATTGCCCTTTGCTACTGCTTTAACGGTATCCCACTGAGTGGCTACGGATGTATCATCAGTGTTAGGGAGAATTCTGATTCTATGGCTAATTTCCCTTACCGAGTGAGTCCCTCAGCAGCTTTGCTGGATTTCTGGAGTTTATTTTTTCCACTGGGTAAGAGTGTGAGCTTTTCCCCCAACAGGCCCATCTGACCATAAAGGCAAGCAAATGTCAAATTGGTCAGAGTACAGTGGTCTACCTTGGACATGAGGTAGAAGGAGGTGAAATAAGGCCATTGCCTAGCAAAGTACAAGCTGTACAAAACTGGGCCACCCCTACTACTCAAACCCAAGTGTGAGCCTTTCCAGGTCTCACTGGATATTACAGGAACTTCATTGAGAACTATGGGACCATAGCTTCTCCCTTGAATGTCATCTCCTCTCCCAAATTTCCTAAAATGGTCAGGTGGAATGAGGAGCGCAATCAAGCCTTTGAAGGTCTCAAGAAAGCCCTTTGTCAAGCTCCAGTCCTAAGAGCTCCTGACTATCACCAACCCTTCATTGTACAAACTGATGCTTCTAATGTAGGTATAGGTGCAGTCCTTAGTCAACTGGATGAGAAAGGTAGGGAACACCCCATTTGTTTAATCAGCAGGAAGTTAAAGGATCCTGAGACAAGGTGGGCAACAATAGAACATGAATGTTTTGCTATTGTGTGGTCACTGAAGAGGTTTAGGCCATACTTGTATAGTTCTACCTTCATTATTCAGACTGACCACCAACCCTTGAGATGGCTGATGCAAATGAAAGGGGAAAACCCGAAGTTACTCAGATGGTCAATCTGCCTACAAGGATTTGATTTTTCCATTGAGCACAGAGCAGGAAGTCACCACCAAAATGCTGATGGTCTCTCTAGGATGTTTATAACCGACTAGAGGTGTGAGATCCATCCAGGAGTGAATTAAATCCTCCTGCGAGTGTTAGGGAGAATTTTCATTCTATGGCTAATTTCTCTTACCGAGTGAGTCCCTCAGCAGCTTTGCTGGATTTCTGGAGTTTATTTTTTCCACTGGATAAGAGCGTGAGCTTTTTCCCCACTCTTACCTGTGTTTTGCCATGGGTATTTCATCTGTTTTTGTGATTGTGGACTCTGGAGTACATCACTTCAGTAGCCCAACTCTTTTGTGTTACACAGCACCTTCAGTGCAGTGACACAGGGTTGTCTTTTAGACTTCCCACCGACTCCATTTCTGGGGCTGACTACTGTCCCCCAGAAAAGGGTAAAGTTGCCATTAACTTTACATAGTCATTTAACCACAGATCCAGTACACCCCATCTTACATGGAGTATTGGAAAGGGTTTATTCTTAGTCCTTGTTATCTATACCTCTTGGAGCATTGTTTCGCTCCCTTAACATTAAGACTTGGCTGGTGGCAGTGGTACCTACCCTAATTTTCCTACCGCGATTATATTACATAATGTGGTAGTGTTTTAGGCTATTTTAGTAGCCTCGAACTTTAAACCTGCTAGCCCAAATACTTTTTAATTCAGCTCTGGTTGGGTTTAATCGCCATTTCTTTTTGCTAACATCCTTCTTGGGCCTTTCTTTGCGCGGCAAACCAGGTTTGCCTCCTTTGTTCGCCGACCTTTGGCGGGCTTCTGACCAGAAGCCCTCCTTTGGCGTCTGGGTGTCTAGGTGGGCTGAATGTGAGGGAGTGGTGTAGTCACCCCCTGCACAGGGTCTCCTTGGAGACCCAAGTGGCACTTTGTGTTGATTGGCTGAGGTGGTTGTCCGGGCTGGACAACACCCTGCTGAGTGATTGACAGCCAGGCTGAGTGAATGGGGGATTTTGGCATAAAAGGCAGGACTCCTGAGCTAGAAGGCAGAGTCACCACTGGAACTGCAAGGAACCGAAGAGATGCGGAGAAGACGGCTGCTGCAACCCCGAGTCCCGGTGAAGCCCTGCTGCAGTCCTGAGCTATTTACCCCTTCAACGATTAAGAGAAGATCCAGTCCGGAGTCTTCTCCCTTGAGCCTGGTGGGATCAACCAGCTCGTCTTTTCTTCAGTCAGAGAATGCTCTCCTGGGACAAAATCACTGCTGTGCTGTAGTGGTCCGGATAGCCATCAAGAGAGCCCTCTCCTGATTTAAAAGAGCGCACCTTTTATTCATCGTTGTCTTTTTCGCTGCTGCTGGCCTCATCCCTGGGTAGTGCAGATCACCCCAGACGTCCTCCTTCTTGTCCCCACGACTGAAGCCGCAGGAACTGTGAGCCTGCAGGAACTACCAGGAACAACTGCCATGCACCAGTTTTTCTGCAACGGAATAAGGTACTGTGCACACTTGGTCATTCTCTCCGTCTGACCAGCCGTAATCTGGATGAACCCTTTTCCTCCACAAAGATTTGTTCTTTCTTCCCTCCCTCTTATAACTTTTCCTTCCATTTGACAATCTTTACAAACTCTTGGCATCTCGAATCTCGAACTGTTCAATGTGTGATCCTCGGCAACTGAGCATCTGCTCCATTGACACTGGCGCTTTGAATAAGTCCTTGAGTATCCTTGCCTTGAAAAAGTATTGCCTATGATTTTTATTCACTTTTCCCTTGTTTGAAATTCTAAAGTACAAAGTGTGTTTTAACTTCGTGAGCATTTCTATTCGCGGGTACGCGTTAGTATCACAACACCTGTCTGTCAAATCCTAATGTACTTACCTTGAATTTGCTGGAACAAGTGGAATTGGTTGTGTGTAGTGTATTTTACGTGTGGTTTCGAATTTATAGAAGTGAAGTGTTTTATAACAGATGCTTTAAAATAAATGTACTTATATTTTTTTACCTGAAACCTTGAGTCAGTGTTTGCTTGAGTCACAGTAATTGTGGTCCTTTGTGTAATCTCTACTACTGCTCATTTACTCTTGAGATAAGTCTGGCTGCTCCGCTACTGCTACCACTTGAACAGTGTAGTACAGGCTTGTACCAAAGGTGAACTTGTATTACCATTTGTAGTCTTAATTGTTTGTAGTGGTCCCTAAGGGCACTGCACAGGATTCTGCCTAACAATCAGTATGATAGATGGCTAGGTAGTCCTGGACCACACTTATAATCCTTGAGGCGTGCCGGGTCCCATAGGTGTGCCACGGGGAGCCTCCAGTGAGTATGCTTCCGTCGTCCTAACCAATCCCTGAATTTTACCAAGACCATGTAGTGGTCAGTCATAGTCATGGGTTCTATTTCCGAGGTCAATACCAGTTGTTTCAGGCCCAAAGTAATGAGGATATAATCAATGCGTGAGGATGATGTGAACATTGTAAGTGAAGGTATATGCAGTATCTGCTGTCTACCAGAATAATGTTGAGCCGTTGTTTTCTCAGCTTTTGCAAGGCCTCCCTCGTTAAGTTTTCAGAACCAATCTTTCCTTGGCCCCAACGAAAAGAAGATTCTTGTCTCCTAAAACAATGAAGTTCCCCTCGCCGCCAGAACCCAGTTGAAATAGTAGCTGTAGCGTGAAGGCACCTTGCCCTGTGTTTGGAGCGTAGAATGAAAGATTTGTCATACGTTTCCTGCAAATTTCACCTCTATCATTATGAACATGCCCCTCTTGTCATCTTTTTTTGTATTCCTATATGTGAATCCCAGGTCGTTATGTATGAGAATCGCCACTCAGTTCCGCTTACTTTCTGCTGATGAAAAGAATTGGTATGGATAGTTTCTATTTCTAAGCCTACCTTAATCTTTGATTAACAGGTGGGTTTCTTATAGCGCCCATCCATATATTTGAAGATGTTTTAGCTGATGAAATAGGTTTATGCGCTTGCTCAGGGTATTTAGGCCCTGAGCCTTCAAGGTTGCCACGTTAACTGCAATTATGATTGGGGTGCAAAGTGCCTCTCACAATACCCTGCCAGTCAAACAATTCTCCTCAATCCATGACGGAAGATTTAAACGTGCCCCAATGTCGATTGAGTAGTACCCTATGCTGTTGTTAATTTTGTATATATCCTTCCCTAGCCTTAGTAACGTTCAGTAGGACTCCCAGTATATTCCTTTTATGTATTCCAATTAGTATATCTTCCATTTTGGAAGGTACCTCCCGCTCCTCCCACCCAACCCGACCAAAATCTCTTAGAAACCTAATGGTAAACTGGCATTTATAACTTCTACAGCAAAAACAAAGAGGTGATGGCTGGAAGGTTTAGAATGAATCTTAACCACTGGCGTTGCTCTGGGCAACCCTCCATACCACCGTTCTTCGCCTGCCAAGCCATTACAGAAGGGAAAAGACCATATGCAAATCAGGCTTGGCCTGTCACATCGTGGGGCAGATGGCGAGTCTGGGATCGATATCGACGTAGTCTGTCGTAGAGTCTGCCGCCACGTTCCCCTCCCTCTACGTGCCTGCAGGTCTAGTCTTTCTCCGATCGCGTACGCGACCGGGAGCTTTTAGCCTTCAGCTTCCGGGTCGCGTACGCGTTGCATCGCTCCCTGGTTTTTCGCTTGTCGTTGCGTTGCTAGGAAGCCTTCTGTGTATCCTCCGCTCACTCCTGCTGTTTTCTTTCTCTCCTTCGCTTTTCCTTCTTCCCGTTCTGCCCTCTTTTACCTAACCCATTCTCTCTCTTCTTGTCCCCTCCTTTCTAATTTTCACTCCTACTTATTGTACTGCCTCTGCCTCCCGCTGCTTAACATTTTGCCTTCCCGTGTACCGACCTAGCCTGCTATTGGACTACTTCTGCCTCCCGCTGCTGTTCAATCTTGCCTTCCCGTGTACCAACCTTGCCTGCTATTGGACTGCCCCTGCCTCCCGTTGTAGTGAACTTTGGATCATCCTGTGTTCCGACCCTGCCTGTTTTATTGGACTGCCTCTGCCTTCCGTTTTGGTGACTTCGATCCTTCAAGTATACTCCGTCTGTTTACGGACCACCACCTGAACTCTCCCGTAAGGGGTTTTTTGTGCCTTTGGCTTTTTCCCCTCATACGACGGTCGCGGAGGATCTTTCACCGCCTTACCTATACGGTATCGCGGTGGCGTCCTTTCGCGGCCGTCCCTATCTTCACAAAAAAAAAAGGAGAAACCAGGAAACCAGGAAGAAAAGAAGATCAGGAGAAAAGACAGAGGTGAGGAGGAAGGGGAGGGGTTTGAGACTTCCTTTGAAGAAGAGGACATTGCTGACCTTTGTGATAGTTTGCAACGCCACAATACCAAGATGGCAACTCCCCAACAGATTCAAGAATTAGTAGCCGCTGTACAGAACCTGAACCTGGAGGTTCAGAATTTAAAAAGTGCAAACGCAACATTGCTACAGCGAGTGACAGAAAGAGAACGCCTTTCAACAGATCTACCTCCTCTTCCTTTAGTCTCCGGCAAATTCGATGGGAACCCCAAAAGGGTCAAGGAATTTTTGGATGCGTGTAATCTTCACTTCTCTTTTCGTACACATACTTTTGACTCCGATCATGCCAAAATTGGCTTTATGATTACTCATATGACTGGCAATGCCCTTGCTTGGGCCACCCCCCTAGTGAACCGAACAGATCCAGTGCTGCAAGATTATAACGCCTTCAGGACTTTGTTACAACAAACCTTCTTACGAACCGAGAGTACTTATTTGGCGTCTGAAGATCTGCTGGATATACGCCAGGGCGAGTCAGAATTGCTTACTTACATCACGAACTTCAAACAAGTTGCTTCAGAAGCAGGATGGCAGGAACAAGCGCAGTATGCCATCTTTCGACGGGGGTTGAGAGAGGATCTCAAGGATGAACTGGCCCGTATCGCTCGTCCAACAACGTTTGATGAACTCGTGACTGCTACACTTCGTATTGATTTCCGTTTGGCTGAACGACGCGCGGAGAAAAGGAAATCCAAACCCTATGCGTCTCTTCCTTTGGTTCCCCTTCCTCCCGTCCCTACATCCTCTTCAAGATCCACTCGAGAAGAACCAATGCAGATAGGGACTACTCGTGCTCCACTTACTTCTGAGGAGCGTAAGAGGCGCAGAGAAGGAAACCTGTGCATGTATTGTGGGGCTTCGACTCATCTCCTTAGGGACTGCCCAGATGTCCCTCCAAGACGGTCGGGAAACGGTCGCCCTCGGTGAGTGTCAGGACTAACTTCCGAGGGGCTTCGAGTAGTCCATATGTTACTCTTTCAGTCTCTACCCCTGCGATCCCAGAAGATGCTCGCCTTATGATTTTATCAGTAACTCTATTACTGGGTGACTCGGAGATTCAGGCTCAGGCTCTATTGGATTGTGGCGCCGCTGGCAATTTCATGGATACCTACTGGGCCACTCAGAAGTGTGTGCCTCGTATTGCCAAGAAGGAGGATCAGAAGGTGGAGGGGGTCGACGGCGAACCTTTAAGCTCTGGCTTGATAACACACACCACGGAAGTACTAGTGATGTCAGTCCAACAACATACTGAAAAGATATCATTTGACCTTATCCGTGCGGCTCACTTCCCCATCATCCTTGGGATTGGCTGGCTACGAAAACACAACCCCAAAATAGATTGGACAAAGAACCTTCTTAGCTTTCACTCCGCTACCTGCAAGTCTGAGTGCCTGCCTGAACCTAGTTATGAAGTTGTCAAGACATCAAGTTGTTGTGAGACCAGATCTGTTCATTGTTTGCCCACTGATCTTCAGGAATACACCGAGGTAGTCACAGAAAAGATACCTCTGGATTTACCTCCTCACCGTCCTGAAGATTGTGGGATAGATCTCATGCCAGGGGCTCTGGTCCCTTTCTGTCGGATGTTCCCCCTTTCTCTGGAAGAAAGACGCTATCTCAGAGAATACCTGGACAAGAATCTAGCCAATGAACTCATCAGACCTTCAAAGTCTCCGGCAGGGGCCTCGCTATTCTTCATACCAAAGAAAGGGTCACAAGAGCTACGTCCCTGCATTGATTACCGGGGTTTAAATAAAGTAACCATCAAAGACCGGTATCCCATGCCACTTATAACAGAGATAATCCAAGCTGTACATGGGTCCACCATCTTTACAAAACTTGACCTAAGAAACGCATATCACTTACTTCGAGTCCAAGCAGGAGACGAGTGGAAGACTGCCTTTCGGACTCCATACGGTCTATTCGAATATCAGGTAATGCCCTTTGGCTTAGTCAATGCTCCTTCCATATTTCAACGCTTCATGGATCGCCTGTTTTCAGATCTCCTATGCCATACTACCATCGTTTATCTGGATGACATTTTAGTGTTTTCTCGAACACCAGAAGACCACAAGGAACATGTTAGAGAAGTCTTTCAACGTCTCAAAGATAATCATCTTTCCGTCAAACTGAACAAATGTGTTTTTGCTGCATCCTCTATCTCCTATTTGGGATTTATCCTTTCTAGTAAGGGTATCTCGATGGATCCACAGAAGGTCACATCTATTCTAAATTGGCCTTCGCCAAGATCAGTAAAGGAGGTACAGAAGTTCCTAGGATTGGCTAACTTCTATCGGAAGTTCATTCCAAACTTCTCCCAAAGAGTGTTACCCATTACATCTTTACTTAAGAAGTCTTCTATGCCGTTTACTTGGTCTGATGCAGCCGAGGAGAGTTTTCATCTTCTCAAAGAAGACTTTTGCTCTGCTCCCATTCTACGACAACCGAATCAGGATCTCCCCTTTATACTGGAGACTGATGCGTCGGCGATGGCGGTTGGGGCAGTTCTACTTCAAGCTCATGACAATCTCGAATATCCTGTCTCTTATTTTTCAAAAACACTCAACTCTAGTCAAAAGAATTACTCGGTCATCGAACGAGAACTACTTGCCATGAAACTAGCGTGTGTCGAATGGAGACATCTGTTACAAGGAGGCATTTATCCATTTACCATCAGGACTGACCACAAGAATCTACAAGTGTTGAAACAGTTTGAGTGTTATAACACCCGACAAGCAAGATGGGCACACTTTTTTGCCCAGTTCGACTTCAACATCACATACATTCCTGGAGAACAGAACCTGGTGGCGGACGCACTTTCTCGTCGCAGTGATTACCTTACAGAGACAGAGGGCAACCGAGATTTGATGTTTCCGAAAACCAAACAAATCGGAGAACTGTCTACATTCCTTAAGCAAGTCAGAGATACTTCTAAAGAAAATTTCGAAGGGGATCTCCACCCCATAGATACCAAGTATAACATCAAGGATGGGTTCTATCTAGTAAAAGATAGATTGTATCTACCCACATTTGAACAGAGGAAGAAGGCACTGTTATGGTGTCACGATTCTAAGATTGCAGGACATAGAGGCATCAGAGGTACCCAGGAATATCTTCTAAGGCACTTTTATTGGCCAAATTTAAAGGAGGACGCTAAGAAGTACGTACGGTCCTGTCTTATTTGTCTTCGCAACAAAGTATCTCATCAAAGACCAATAGGATTATTGAAGTCCGATGCCGTTCCTGCAGGACCTTGGTACACCATCTCCACGGATTTCATCGTAGAGTTACCCCGGTCTCAGGGTTGCACTTGTATCATGGTGGTGGTGGACTCTTTTTCCAAACTGGCCCATTTTTCCCCCCTACTTGGCATTCCCTCCGCTGCAGAAATGGCAGAGGTTTTTCTAAAAGATGTATTTCGTCTTCACGGAATACCCGCTAAGATCATTTCGGATCGGGGGAGTCAATATACCTCACGCTTCTGGAAGACCTTTTGTGAAAAATTGGGCATAGAGAGAGCCTTATCTTCGGGTTTTCACCCTCAGACCAATGGTCAAACGGAACGACTTAACGGAACCCTCGAACAGTATCTAAGGTGTTTCATCAACCGACAACAGGATAATTGGGTTCCTCTTTTACCCTTGGCAGAGTTCTCATATAACAATTCCGTTCATTCTGCACTTGGTATAAGTCCTTTCTTTTGCACCTATGGCTATCATCCCCATTCCATTCCACCCATCTCTTTAACCCCCTCACACACACCTTCGGTGGATTCTTCTCTTTCTCACATACAGAAGGTACATGAAGAGGCTAAGTTGAGCCTTCAGGAGGCACAAGATCGTTATGAGATCCAGGCTAACAAACATCGTAGACAGGTTCCAGGGTGGGAAGTAGGATCCCAAGTCATGCTCTCTACCAAATATCTACCCCGGTGGGTTCATCCCTCTAAACTCTCTCCTAAGTTCTTAGGTCCTTACAAGATTACGCACAAGATAAATCCTGTGGCATTTCGTCTCCAACTTCCTGTTAGTCTACGAAGGGTGCATCCAGTATTTCATACTTCCCAATTGAAACCATTTGTAGAAGATACCTGGTCCCGTAAGTCTCAATCCAATCTTCTTCCCACTGATCCTACTCCAGAAGAGTATGAAGTCGCTCAGATATGCGATTCACGGTATCATAGGGGTAGCCTCGAATATTTGGTAAGATGGAAAGGATTTCCCTGTTCAGAAAACACTTGGGAGCCCAAATCCCACATTCACGCCACTCGATTGTTACGCCAGTTCCACCGTTTCCATCCGGGGAAACCGGGGGGAGGATGTTTTCGGAGGGGGCATACTGTCACATCGTGGGGCAGATGGCGAGTCTGGGATCGATATCGACGTAGTCTGTCGTAGAGTCTGCCGCCACGTTCCCCTCCCTCTACGTGCCTGCAGGTCTAGTCTTTCTCCGATCGCGTACGCGACCGGGAGCTTTTAGCCTTCAGCTTCCGGGTCGCGTACGCGTTGCATCGCTCCCTGGTTTTTCGCTTGTCGTTGCGTTGCTAGGAAGCCTTCTGTGTATCCTCCGCTCACTCCTGCTGTTTTCTTTCTCTCCTTCGCTTTTCCTTCTTCCCGTTCTGCCCTCTTTTACCTAACCCATTCTCTCTCTTCTTGTCCCCTCCTTTCTAATTTTCACTCCTACTTATTGTACTGCCTCTGCCTCCCGCTGCTTAACATTTTGCCTTCCCGTGTACCGACCTAGCCTGCTATTGGACTACTTCTGCCTCCCGCTGCTGTTCAATCTTGCCTTCCCGTGTACCAACCTTGCCTGCTATTGGACTGCCCCTGCCTCCCGTTGTAGTGAACTTTGGATCATCCTGTGTTCCGACCCTGCCTGTTTTATTGGACTGCCTCTGCCTTCCGTTTTGGTGACTTCGATCCTTCAAGTATACTCCGTCTGTTTACGGACCACCACCTGAACTCTCCCGTAAGGGGTTTTTTGTGCCTTTGGCTTTTTCCCCTCATACGACGGTCGCGGAGGATCTTTCACCGCCTTACCTATACGGTATCGCGGTGGCGTCCTTTCGCGGCCGTCCCTATCTTCACAAAAAAAAAAGGAGAAACCAGGAAACCAGGAAGAAAAGAAGATCAGGAGAAAAGACAGAGGTGAGGAGGAAGGGGAGGGGTTTGAGACTTCCTTTGAAGAAGAGGACATTGCTGACCTTTGTGATATGGCCCCACCCCAAAAGGGGCAGTCCAGCCCGAACTGCTAGGTCACATTCCCTCTGCACGAGACCACAAGCATCCCCAAACATGTTTCGCCCTTGTTGGGGCTCATCAGTGAGGAGTAGCTTGGGTCTCTAGGCCCAGCAGGCACGGGACCCACGTCTGGGCATACCCGTCCCACTCGGGGTGACACAGCAAAAACAAAGAGGTGATGGCTGGAAGGTTTAGAATGAATCTTAACCACTGGCGTTGCTCTGGGCAACCCTCCATACCACCGTTCTTCGCCTGCCAAGCCATTACAGAAGGGAAAAGACCATATGCAAATCAGACTTGGCCCCACCCCAAAAGGGGCAGTCCAGCCCGAACTGCTAGGTCACATTCCCTCTGCACGAGACCACAAGCATCCCCAAACATGTTTCGCCCTTGTTGGGGCTCATCAGTGAGGAGTAGCTTGGGTCTCTAGGCCCAGCAGGCACGGGACCCACGTCTGGGCATACCCGTCCCACTCGGGGTGACACAGCAAAAACAAAGAGGTGATGGCTGGAAGGTTTAGAATGAATCTTAACCACTGGCGTTGCTCTGGGCAACCCTCCATACCACCGTTCTTCGCCTGCCAAGCCATTACAGAAGGGAAAAGACCATATGCAAATCAGGCTTGGCCCCACCCCAAAAGGGGCAGTCCAGCCCGAACTGCTAGGTCACATTCCCTCTGCACGAGACCACAAGCATCCCCAAACATGTTTCGCCCTTGTTGGGGCTCATCAGTGAGGAGTAGCTTGGGTCTCTAGGCCCAGCAGGCACGGGACCCACGTCTGGGCATACCCGTCCCACTCGGGGTGACACAGCAAAAACAAAGAGGTGATGGCTGGAAGGTTTAGAATGAATCTTAACCACTGGCGTTGCTCTGGGCAACCCTCCATACCACCGTTCTTCGCCTGCCAAGCCATTACAGAAGGGAAAAGACCATATGCAAATCAGGCTTGGCCCCACCCCAAAAGGGGCAGTCCAGCCCGAACTGCTAGGTCACATTCCCTCTGCACGAGACCACAAGCATCCCCAAACATGTTTCGCCCTTGTTGGGGCTCATCAGTGAGGAGTAGCTTGGGTCTCTAGGCCCAGCAGGCACGGGACCCACGTCTGGGCATACCCGTCCCACTCGGGGTGACACAGCAAAAACAAAGAGGTGATGGCTGGAAAGTTTAGAATGAATCTTAACCACTGGCGTTGCTCTGGGCAACCCTCCATACCACCGTTCTTCGCCTGCCAAGCCATTACAGAAGGGAAAAGACCATATGCAAATCAGGCTTGGCCCCACCCCAAAAGGGGCAGTCCAGCCCGAACTGCTGGGTCACATTCCCTCTGCACGAGACCACAAGCATCCCCAAACATGTTTTGCCCTTGTTGGGGCTCATCAGTGAGGAGTAGCTTGGGTCTCTAGGCCCAGCAGGCACGGGACCCACGTCTGGGCATACCCGTCCCACTCGGGGTGACACAGCAAAAACAAAGAGGTGATGGCTGGAAGGTTTAGAATGAATCTTAACCACTGGCGTTGCTCTGGGCAACCCTCCATACCACTGTTCTTCGCCTGCCAAGCCATTACAGAAGGGAAAAGACCATATGCAAATCAGGCTTGGCCCCACCCCAAAAGGGGCAGTCCAGCCCGAACTGCTAGGTCACATTCCCTCTGCACGAGACCACAAGCATCCCCAAACATGTTTCGCCCTTGTTGGGGCTCATCAGTGAGGAGTAGCTTGGGTCTCTAGGCCCAGCAGGCACGGGACCCACGTCTGGGCATACCCGTCCCACTCGGGGTGACACAGCAAAAACAAAGAGGTGATGGCTGGAAGGTTTAGAATGAATCTTAACCACTGGCGTTGCTCTGGGCAACCCTCCATACCACCGTTCTTCGCCTGCCAAGCCATTACAGAAGGGAAAAGACCATATGCAAATCAGGCTTGGCCCCACCCCAAAAGGGGCAGTCCAGCCCGAACTGCTAGGTCACATTCCCTCTGCACGAGACCACAAGCATCCCCAAACATGTTTCGCCCTTGTTGGGGCTCATCAGTGAGGAGTAGCTTGGGTCTCTAGGCCCAGCAGGCACGGGACCCACGTCTGGGCATACCCGTCCCACTCGGGGTGACACAGCAAAAACAAAGAGGTGATGGCTGGAAAGTTTAGAATGAATCTTAACCACTGGCGTTGCTCTGGGCAACCCTCCATACCACCGTTCTTCGCCTGCCAAGCCATTACAGAAGGGAAAAGATCATATGCAAATCAGGCTTGGCCCCACCCCAAAAGGGGCAGTCCAGCCCGAACTGCTGGGTCACATTCCCTCTGCACGAGACCACAAGCATCCCCAAACATGTTTCGCCCTTGTTGGGGCTCATCAGTGAGGAGTAGCTTGGGTCTCTAGGCCCAGCAGGCACGGGACCCACGTCTGGGCATACCCGTCCCACTCGGGGTGACACAGCAAAAACAAAGAGGTGATGGCTGGAAGGTTTAGAATGAATCTTAACCACTGGCGTTGCTCTGGGCAACCCTCCATACCACTGTTCTTCGCCTGCCAAGCCATTACAGAAGGGAAAAGACCATATGCAAATCAGGCTTGGCCCCACCCCAAAAGGGGCAGTCCAGCCCGAACTGCTAGGTCACATTCCCTCTGCACGAGACCACAAGCATCCCCAAACATGTTTCGCCCTTGTTGGGGCTCATCAGTGAGGAGTAGCTTGGGTCTCTAGGCCCAGCAGGCACGGGACCCACGTCTGGGCATACCCGTCCCACTCGGGGTGACACAGCAAAAACAAAGAGGTGATGGCTGGAAGGTTTAGAATGAATCTTAACCACTGGCGTTGCTCTGGGCAACCCTCCATACCAACGTTCTTCGCCTGCCAAGCCATTACAGAAGGGAAAAGACCATATGCAAATCAGGCTTGGCCCCACCCCAAAAGGGGCAGTCCAGCCCGAACTGCTAGGTCACATTCCCTCTGCACGAGACCACAAGCATCCCCAAACATGTTTCGCCCTTGTTGGGGCTCATCAGTGAGGAGTAGCTTGGGTCTCTAGGCCCAGCAGGCACGGGACCCACGTCTGGGCATACCCGTCCCACTCGGGGTGACACAGCAAAAACAAAGAGGTGATGGCTGGAAGGTTTAGAATGAATCTTAACCACTGGCGTTGCTCTGGGCAACCCTCCATACCACCGTTCTTCGCCTGCCAAGCCATTACAGAAGGGAAAAGACCATATGCAAATCAGGCTTGGCCCCACCCCAAAAGGGGCAGTCCAGCCCGAACTGCTAGGTCACATTCCCTCTGCACGAGACCACAAGCATCCCCAAACATGTTTCGCCCTTGTTGGGGCTCATCAGTGAGGAGTAGCTTGGGTCTCTAGGCCCAGCAGGCACGGGACCCACGTCTGGGCATACCCGTCCCACTCGGGGTGACACAGCAAAAACAAAGAGGTGATGGCTGGAAGGTTTAGAATGAATCTTAACCACTGGCGTTGCTCTGGGCAACCCTCCATACCACCGTTCTTCGCCTGCCAAGCCATTACAGAAGGCCCAAGCTACTCCTCACTGATGAGCCCCAACAAGGGCGAAACATGTTTGGGGATGCTTGTGGTCTCGTGCAGAAGGGATGTGGCCTAGCAGTTCGGGCTGGACTGCCCCTTTTGGGGTGGGGCCAAGCCTGATTTGCATATGTTCTTTCCCTTCTGTAATGGCTTGGCAGGCGAAAAACGGTGGTCTGGAGGGTTGCCCAGAGAATTGCCAGTGGTTAAGATTAATTCTAAACCTTCCAGCCATCACCTCTTTGTTTTTGCTATGTCACCCCAAGTGGGACGGGTATGCCCAGACGTGGGTCCCGTGCCTGCTGGGCCTAGAGACCCAAGCTACTCCTCACTGATGAGCCCCAACAAGGGCGAAACATGTTTGGGGATGCTTGTGGTCTCGTGCAGAGGGAATGTGACCTAGCAGTTCGGGCTGGACTGCCCCTTTTGGGGTGGGGCCAAGCCTGATTTGCATATGGTCTTT
This sequence comes from Ambystoma mexicanum, assembly GCF_040938575.1. NCBI lineage: Eukaryota > Metazoa > Chordata > Amphibia > Caudata > Ambystomatidae > Ambystoma > Ambystoma mexicanum. Next base: position 1,348,880,490 of record NC_090930.1, read on the forward strand.
TCCCTTCTGTAATGGCTTGGCAGGCGAAGAACGGTGGTATGGAGGGTTGCCCAGAGAATTGCCAGTGGTTAAGATTAATTCTAAACCTTCCAGCCATCACCTCTTTGTTTTTGCTATGTCACCCCAAGTGGGACGGGTATGCCCAGACGTGGGTCCCGTGCCTGCTGGGCCTAGAGACCCAAGCTACTCCTCACTGATGAGCCCCAACAAGGGCGAAACATGTTTGGGGATGCTTGTGGTCTCGTGCAGAAGGGATGTGGCCTAGCAGTTCGGGCTGGACTGCCCCTTTTGGGGTGGGGCCAAGCCTGATTTGCATATGTTCTTTCCCTTCTGTAATGGCTTGGCAGGCGAAAAACGGTGGTCTGGAGGGTTGCCCAGAGAATTGCCAGTGGTTAAGATTAATTCTAAACCTTCCAGCCATCACCTCTTTGTTTTTGCTATGTCACCCCAAGTGGGACGGGTATGCCCAGACGTGGGTCCCGTGCCTGCTGGGCCTAGAGACCCAAGCTACTCCTCACTGATGAGCCCCAACAAGGGCGAAACATGTTTGGGGATGCTTGTGGTCTCGTGCAGAAGGGATGTGGCCTAGCAGTTCGGGCTGGACTGCCCCTTTTGGGGTGGGGCCAAGCCTGATTTGCATATGTTCTTTCCCTTCTGTAATGGCTTGGCAGGCGAAAAACGGTGGTCTGGAGGGTTGCCCAGAGAATTGCCAGTGGTTAAGATTAATTCTAAACCTTCCAGCCATCACCTCTTTGTTTTTGATTTATAACTTCTAAACATGTTACAGTTAACTTGACATTAACCACCAAAGTGGCACCTCGGGTAGACCTCAGACACTCTTAATTGGCCCTCGCACCCCGGCTGCTTAAGGAAGAGTTCAAGACACTCGGTTGCTGCAGCCATCAACAGTCAACTCTCTTTTTCCCTGCTTGCTCCGTTCACCAGGATCCTGCCTCCAAACTGCCAGAGCTGGCTGTTGATGATCGGGAGACATCTCCAGACTGGAGCTGGATATTTAAAATCTAGGCTCCTTCTGCTAGTGTTAAAGCTGTATGTATCATGTCCTTCAACTTGAATTGGAGGCTGATGTCCACTTGTATCAGATATTCTGGCGGCGCATATCTTCTGTGGCCGGATTCAGAGCTCTTCTCTTCCCCAAGTTTGACGGAGAGACGTTGTGATAAATTTAGATCGGGGAGTCCCGAAATTGGACTGAACTTTCTGCGCCTCTGCCAGAATTGACTCTTTAACCTTGCAGTCATGGTACTTCACCACTATGTCCAGGGGGTGGTGGGGTGCGTAATGTCAATTCTATTTGGGTCAACTTTATGGACCCTATTGATTCTCATCGCTTTCAGAGGGACATTAGCCATGATGGGCAGGAAAAGTTGCCTGGAGCAGTCCTTTGTCATGTCCCTTGGCTCCCTCTTGAAGGAACATTATTTGGTGGTTGTCCCTATTCTCCAGATCATCACGTTTTGTTCATAGTTGTTCCACATTGTCCTGTACAGCGGCCACCTCCCACTGGACCTTCCTCAACTCCGTCTCAAGTACTGTCAGGGATCGCTCATTCTAGTTGACCTTATCTCCCAGGGCCCCCACCTCCTTTCCAATCTCCCTGGCTGAGTCCAACATCTCTTTGCGCAGCACCGCTATCTTGTTCTGCAGGGTTTGTTTAATGTCCTTCCTAAGCCCATTCAGGGCACTTTCTTCTCCATGTTGTCAAGCATTGATGAAGGCTTAGAAAAAGGTGACAAAATGCTTAAATGCCTGTTTCCCTTGTTTTTTGTCCCAATTTTGGCATGCTGCCCTTGGACCCTGTGCTGTAGGAACAAGTGGCTGCCTGCTTGATGGTGACCAAGGTCACTCATTTGTGCCCGGCTGTTGGGGTCTGGGACAACTGGGTCTCCCCCTTGCCCTGTGACTCACCACCTGCAATCGGGCTCCAGACACATATGCTTTAGCGAAGCACAAACACCCTAGTTTACTCGCTTATTTACTCCTATGCGGGCAAAATGGCAGAATAAACGTCCAAAGGGCTAGATCCCCACTTCACTTCATGGACACTCTCACTATGAAGATCATATTCCTGCACGTCGTTTCCTTTTTTCAAATGTGCACCGTGTGCACCCAGACATGACCTAAAATAAATGATCATGGTGGTGCACTTCGGGTTTCCTTTATCCAATAGAGCAGCCCAAATGCCAAGGCACGGCTACTGTGCTAGCTGTGGTAAACTGTGTGCCAAAGGCTCAGCAGCCGGACACTGGCTGCTCATACCGTTACTTCATAGGTCTCTCCGCTGGGGGGAGGGGCTTTCCCCCAATCCTCTGTGCCGGGAGCCAGAAGCCGCACCACCCACTGGGGCTCCCTCTCTTCAAGGTTGACGTGTCTTTGGCCCAGAGCGGGGGCCGTGCTCTTCCTGGGCTTTGGACATTGGCCACTTCTCCCACTGCGGCCTCAACAGAAGGCCCTCAATAGATCGATTCTCTGCCCCTCGGCCACACCTCTGCCTTGAGCAGCCGATCGCTGGCGCACCCCCGCACAGCCTCCTTCAATCCCCAGGGAGCGGGTCCCTTGCTAGGAGCGCCCTCAGAGGCGCATCCTGCTCTGATCGCAATGCTCAGGTGGCGCTTTCGGTGGCTCCAGTCCTCCTTCAAGCTACCCCAGTCTTGTTTCCGCCAAGGCTGCCATCTTTGGGTTACGTCCGTAGGGGCCGACCTAGCTCTGCCGCCTGCAGTCACTCCCTCAGAAGCACCCGAGCCCTCCAGGACACCAGGGCAGTTTCAATGGTGCCGGATCACAGTGTGGACGTCCTGATTTGAGAAAGACCGTGCCAAATCACCTATCTAGTCAGGCCGATGGTCAGAGCGGGTCAGTGAGAAGCGCCTCGCCACTCCACCATCTTGACCACGCCCCTGCCTGATGGAACCTTGAAAGAACTTCAGGAAGGAAATTCGGAACACATTGAAGAAGCAGAAACTCTGGGATATCTCCCAGGAACTGAGGCGTTCACAACAATGCTCCAATTTCACCCAGCCTTCTTGCTGAGGTAATGGCCTCTAAAAACACGGGTTTCCATGTGAGAAACATGATATCGATGGGCTCCACTGGTTCAAAGGCAGAGTCCTTCAAAGCATGCAAAACCAAGGGAAGGGCCCAAGGAGGAACACCAGCACACACCATGGGCTTCGACAAGAGAAAACATTTTAACAATCAGGAGACCAATGGCTCACACCCACAATTGAGAACCCAGGGCTCCCTAAAAGCCTGGATTGCCTCCCATTGTGCCATAAGAGAGGACGCAGCGAGACCCGGGTTCCATCCATTCTGTAGAAACTGCAATATCAAAGGAACGGAACAGTCTAGGGCATGCACCGACGTCCTAGCGCACCACCTTGCAAAGTTTTTCCAGTGTGCCTCATACACCTTTAGTGTCAAGAAATGCCTTGACTTCTGAATAGCAAACGCCAATAGTGGAGTTAAGCCTTGTCCCCTTAATCCCTCCTCTCAACCTCCAAACCCTCCAGAATCCCAATCTGAGAGGCAGGAAGACTCCTCCCTATCCAGAGTGGGCACGAGGGCAGGAACTATCCCAGAGCCATAGCCAGGTCGAGAAGAAGAGGGTACCAAGAGTGCCTTGGCCACACCGGTGCCACCAGAATCACCTCTGACCCTGAGTCCTGAATCTTCAGCAGTACGTTGGGATGCAGTGGGATTGGAGGAAATGCATAAAAAAGCCTGTGCAGCCATTCCAGCATCAAGGCATCCACACCCCAAGCCCCTGGAGACGGGAGCCTAGAGCAAAACCGGAGCAGTTGAGCATCCATCGGAGAAGCAAACCGTTCCAGCACTGGTGACCCGAACTTCTGACAGATCCTGCGAAACACAGAGCTTAGCAAGAGTCAATTGGACGATGAGAAATTCCTTCTCAGACCATCGGCCTGGATGCTGTCCCCCCCCCTGGTAAGAACTGCTCACAAAGACAGCAGGGTGTTCTCTGCCCAGCACCCCAACTGGAATGCCAGAGTCTCCAGGCAAATTAATTTCATGCTAACCTGTCAAATGACATACTACAAATCATGCCATCAATGAAGGTTGGATCCGTACAGAAGAATGATAGTACCTAAGTAAGCTGCATCCGAAGACAGCAGCGTTTTATATGCTGGCCAAAGTACACAAAAATGAGAACAATACACCAGGTAGGCCTATTGTATCTGCAATTGATTCCCTCCTGGAATCGCTGTCAGTGTACACAAAATTCTTTCTGAAACCCTTTGTGGTTAAATCTCCCGACTTCATCATAGATTCGGCGGACATGATCAGGCTCATACAAGACTTCACCATGGAGCCAGAGGGCATTCTGGTTACCATGGATGTGGAGGCATTGTATACCTCCATCCCCCAAAGGGAAAGTCTGAGTGTACTTGAACAGATTCTTGACCAATGAGAATCCCCTGAATCACCTCCCAATGGATTTATTTTGGAATGTGCGAGGTTAGCTATAACTGAGATTTATTTCTGTTTAAAAACCAAATATACAAGCAATAAAAGGGGGTTAGTATGGGAGCCACTTTTGCCCCTGACATAGCTAACCTATATATGGGCAATTTCAAAGAATGCTTTATATCCAGTATCACTAATCAGTTTGGCAAGGACATCACAGTATGGAAGAGATACATTGATGATGTCTTTATGGTATGGAGGGGTACATTGGCATCATTAATGGAATTTCACCAATGGCTAAACAGGTGTGACCCAAACATTAAGTTCAGCCTGGAATGGAGCATTGAATCTGTGAGCTTTCTGGATTTCAGAATCTTCAAAGTAGCAGACAAACTTCTTACCACTCTCTATAGGAAGCTGACAGACCGCAATAGTCTTCTTCACTTTACCGTCTTCCATCCGGCTAGCTTAAAACTCAATTTGCCTTACGGGCAGTTTCTTCACATTCGGAGAAACTGCTCCGATAAACGGGACTTTGAACATCATGCAGATCAACTCAAGACCAGCTTAATTGACAGAGGCAATCCCAAAAGAATGGTTAAAGACAAGTATAAAAGGGCAGCTAATGCCAATCGAGAAGTTTGTCTCATCACACAGGCAAAAGCAGAGAACAAAAGACTGATATGTGTCACCACATTCATTCCAATTAGCAATGCCATCAAGAGAATAGTTAATACAAACTGGCACTTGGTTAAACAGCAGGGGTCACTTGCCCAAAAACACATGTTCGCATTCAAGAGAAACATTAATCTGCGACAGAATCTGGAACATACATACACGTACATACCCAGTGACCAGACTGTTAGAAACCAATGGGGACTTCCATCCATCACTGGCCACTATAAATGTGGCAAATGCATAGGCTGTAATTTTACAGAGACCACACATCTTTTCGAGCATGGCCACATAAAATGGGAATTGAGGCACCATACCAATTGTCAAACAAAAAATGCCATTTATATCATTAAATACATAGATCATGCATCAGAAACAGGGTTAGTGATAAACCTTTGGTGGAACACTGCTCAAGGATGGGCCACACAGACCACAGATCTCCAGTGGTTTGTTCTTCAAACTCTTAAAACACAATCACAAGGTGGCAACCTGGCTGCTCAGCTGCACAGAACCAAACAGAAATGGATTTATCATTTAAATACAGTCAACCAAGGATGAAATATCTCTGTTAAATGGAATATCCTCATTTGCACATGAAGGGGCCCCCTCTATGGACTTTTGAGCTACCGGCTGATATTGTTATCTCACGATCCCCGCTAGTATTCCCGTGAGGGCCTTATGCATCCATGATACCCCCTTCTTTTCGCCAGAGTGATACCTCACCCTCCCCGGGCTCATCAGAACACGTCTACCTGGGTTTTGGGCAGTTCGACTGTTACTTAACAGCTAGCTTTAGGGGAGATGTTTCATGCACTACATTCCCGGTCAGCAATCTGTTAAGTTCAGTCCACTTCACTGGCAGGTTCGAATGAGGCAAAAAGGACATCTCGGCACCTTTCAGCTCCTGAGATACAGCAATGATTCCCAAACGAGACAGTGGCGATTTCTCCACTCCGGGAGGATGAAACGACCCAGTTTAACTGCAGCTGCCTTCAGGGGCAGGAGGGTCACAAATGCAGCAAACTTGCACAGGTCGTTGCCGCGGCAGGGCAACACGGTAACTGCAATTACTCTGGTCCTGGCACTGGCACATTCATCTCACTTCAGACCTGGGAATGCCAAGTGTACGACATTCGGTGTGAGGGTGCCTGGGATACCTGAGCTAGCAGTGTACCAAGTTTTTCGAGGGCCTCCTCGGAAAGGCGGCGGTGACAGAGCAAAGCAACTAGGTGAGCTGGTCAGTCCACTGATTGGCCCAGGGACACTTCCGAGAAAGCTTACTTGCAGGGTTTGATGAAGGTGCTGAGAATAGTTGGTCCCACTATTCCAATGGGTCGAAGCGTCTTCGCAGACCTTCTAGGACAACCAGATGCAGAGGGGTCTCACGGGACGACAGCGGGCTCAGAGTGCCAAACCTTCCAGCGGGTCATCAGCGGTTCCTCAACTCAGCTTTGTGTTGCAGGACACCCGGATCCTATCCTCTGTTCAGTGAGAACTCAGGAGATCGACATGGTATTGGTGTTTTCAGCCTCCTCTTATCCAAAGTTCCCTTTGCCCCAAAATGGAAAGTACCTAATGGGAGATCTGCTCACAAACACACACTCCATACGTGGACCAATCACAGGCCACGGTGGTCCCAGGCATTCATGGCACTCCAGACTCTCTGGCACCCAGGATGTGTATTGGAATCAGACATTCCAGCCCACATCCTGGAGGCACGCACACAAGGCATGCAGAAGCCTGCAAAAGCATTGGGAGTCGCGGGAAAGTGCATGACCAAATAAGGACTGACCTGGGTCAACTCGACCTGGGGAAGGTGAAGGGGAAAGATGGCCAAAGGACAGGACAAAGAACCTCGTGGCATGGCCATTTTGGAGCCAGGCCACCTATTTGTGCCAAACGTGGTTAATGCGGTTAACATGGCAGGAAAGGGTTAAAAATAATGCGAAAAGATAGCTGCCACCAGTCCTGTCCATGACACATCTGCACAGTTCATAAAAAGTCCAGCGAGAGTATCTAAGGCCTTTGGAAATGACTATAGACCCAAGTGTGCGGTATGGTAAGATCCAAAGAAACAAAGTCTCCCAGTACTGACTGTCTCAAGGGCATGATAGTTTCCCCATAAAAAGTTAGTGAAAGCCCAGAGGAGTGCAGCTGAAGGCTGTGCTTCTCTGGCAAAGTCAGTCAATGGTGTCTAAGCAACAGCAAAAAGTTTGGGGTTTGACACATGGAGGGAAAATTACATATAATTATGAAATCTTTCCTAACACTCGCCCCTCCCAGACTAAGGACAGGGGGAACTAATCCACCCCTGGATGAGTTTCTTGTTCAGGTCGGTTAAACATTCTGGACAACCCATCAGCATTGCTATGCTGGACACCTGGCCTATGCTCAATAGTGAAGTCAAAGCCTTGCAGACTTATGGACCACCTAAGCAACTTTGGATTCTCTCCCTTCATGTTCATCAGCCACTTTAAGGGCTTATGGTCAGTTTGCACAGTGAAGTGGGTCCCATAGAGGTAGGGCCTCAGCTTCCTTAGGGCCCACACAAAAGAGAAACATTCTTTCTCTACTGTGGACCATCTGAGCCCTCTGTCCTTAAGCTGGCGACTAATGAAGCCAATAGGGTGTTCCTTTCCCTTCTCATCTACTTGTGATAGTACAGCTCCTATCCCAGTGTCAGAGGCATCTGTCTGCACAATAAAAGGTCTTTGGTAATCAGGGGCCCTGAGAACAGGGGCCTGGCACAAGGAGTCTTTTAAGTCACTGAAGGCTTTCTCACACTCTTCAGACCAAGTTACCTTCTTGGGTTTCTTTGGAGTAGTGAGAGCAGTCAGAGGGGCAGCTATGGTACCATAGTCTGCCATGACATTTCTGTAGTACCCAATGAGTCCCAAAAAGGCTCTCACTTGGGTCTGTGTAGTGGGGGTAGGCCAGTCTTGTACTGCTTGTACTTTACTGGGTAGAGGCTGTATCCTTCCTCCACCTACTTCATGGCCAAGGTAGACCACTGATCCTTGTCCAATCTGGCACTTGCTGACCTTTATGGTCAAGTGGGCCTTCTGAAGAGCCTGTAACACAATTCCAAGGTGTTTCACATGGTCTTCCCAGGTGGCACTGAAAACTGCTATATCATCCAGATATGCAAGGCAGAATTCATCCAACCCATTCAACACATGGTTCACAAGCCTCTGGAAAGTGGCAGGGGCATTCTTCAACCCAAAAGGCATTACCATGATCTGGTAAAGACCCTCCGGGGTTGAGAAAGCTGTCTTCTCCTTGGCATGTTCTGCAAGGGCTATTTGCCAATAGCTTGCAGTGAGGTCAAACATGCTGAGGTACTTGGAGGCACCCAAAGTATCCACCAGCTCATCTGTTCTAGGCAAGGGGTATGCATCTGTGTTGGTGACAGCAGTCAGAGCCCTGTAATCCACATGGAACCACAATTCAGAAGTACCTGCCTTTGGAACCAAAACCACTGGGCTGGACCAAGGACTACTGGAGGGTTCAATCACTCCAAGATCCAATATTTTGTTGACCTCTGTCTTAATGTAAGACCTTACTTTGTCCCACATTCTGTATCCCTTACTTTTGGTAGGTACACTGTATTCTGTGTCAATGCTATGTTTGCACCAAGGTGTCAAACCAGGGGACTGTGAAAACAAGGGGGAAAATTGCCTAAGCAAACTTTTCACCTCCGCCTGATGATCAGAAGTCAGGTGAGGGGCCACATGGACGCCCTCAATGGAGCTGTCTGAAGGACTGCTATGGAACAGGTCAGGGAGAGGTTCTGACTCCTCTTCCTCAACATCTGAAGCCAACAGCAGTGCAGCGATTTCAACTCTTGGGATGAAAGCCTTCAGTCTATTTACATGGAACACTTTTAGAGCCTGACCAGCCCTTCCAAGGTCCTCTAAATAGTGGACCTCACCCAGTGACTCCACCGCTGTGTGAGGGCCTGACCACTTGTCCTGTAAGGCTCTAGGCCTTATAGCATTCATGATCAGGACTTGCTGACCAGGTGTTAAATTGATGAGGGATGCTTTCTCGTCATACCAGTGTTTCATCAGAGCTTGTCCTGCCTTTAAACCTTTCGCTAGCCAGACCCATCAGGAGTAACATCCTTTTTCTGAGCCCTAGCACATAGTCTACCACTTTGGTAGTAATGGGGGGAGTGGGTATCTCCCATCCCTCCTTGACTATGGCTAAGGGTCCTCTTACAGGGTGACCAAACAGAGGTTCAAAGGGGCTGAAGCCAACACCCTCTTGTGGTACTTCTCTGTAGGCAAACAGTAAGCATGGTAACAGAAGATCCCATGTTCTTCTTTGATGTTCTTCCAGAGCCCCAATCATGCTCTTCAAGCTCCTGTTAAACCTTTCAACCAGACCATTGATATGTGGGTGGTATGCGGATGAAAACTTATAGGTGACACCACATTCGTCCGCATGGCCTGCATATACTTGGACATAAATTTGCTGCCTCTGTCAGACACAACTTCTTTAGGGAAGCCAACCCTTGTAAATATGCCAAGCAAAGCTTTTGCAACTAACTTGGCAGTCACTGGGCCTCATTCCGAGGTTGGCGGTAAGGGGTTAACGGCGCCGGTAAGGGTGCTGGTGCCGTTAACCCCTTACCGCTGCATTATGAGGTCCTTTAGCGGGTCCCGCTAAGGGTGGCTGGTTTTACCAGGTGCCCTTAGTGGGAGCCGCTAAAGGACCAGGGAGCTAATAACAGGCCTGTTATTAACGGGCCTGTTGTTAGCTCCCTCCCCATTCCCATTGAGCCCTATGGGGGCTCTAATGGGGATGGGTTCTCTGGGGAAATACTGGGTCCTCCAAGGTTGGAATGGTCCGGTATTTCCCCATTGAGGGAACCCGGACCCAGTATGCGGTATGGGGGTAGCCATGGCGCTAATAGCACCATGGCTACCTGCATACTCGTAATGACCCCCACAGTCTTCAATGGGATGGCCTCAGGATACGTGGTGGCATGGTCGACCAGCAATAGGATAAACCTATTCCCTGAGGATGTTTGGGGGTCAAGGGGACCAACAATGTTGATCCCTACCCTCTCAAATGGTACCCCCACAACTGGGGGTGGTACCAGTGGAGCTTGGATTGGTGAGCCACTCTTACCAGATAACTGGCAGGTGCACAACACCTGAAGTGACTTTCTACTTGCACCCCCATCTTGGGCCAGTAAATGTGCATGGATAACCTTTGCTTGGTTCTCTTGATTCCAAGGTGACCAGCAAGGGGCACTTTACAGCAAGGGGAACCACCAACCTCCTATGGTCTCCTTCTGTAGGCTCTGTAGGTTCACTATACAGGAGCCCACCTTCCCAATAAATCCGGTGCTTCCCAGGAGGTTTACCCTCAAGCTGGAATCAGGCCTGTCTTCTTAGACCTTCCAGAGATGGGCACTCACATTGGCCCTTACTAAATTCTTCCCTGTCAGGACCACCTTCCACTAACAAATCTTTTAGTTCAGGATGGTCATTTGGGTCAAAGACTTCTGTTCTCCTCCTCCTCGTCAGGTCCAGGTGATTGACCAACTACCTCCACCTCAGTGATAGGTGAGTTAGGGGGAATATTCTCTTTCCCTCTTTTGGATTTTCTTACTCCTTTAGCCTTGAGTTTCCCCTTTGGCTGGGGCACTGCAGTGGTCTTGGCCAGTGCTGCCCTTGTTTGAGAGCTTGTGCAAGATCGTTTAGCTGTATTTCCCACAAGCCCTAAAGCTCTGAGATCATTTCCCAGCAAGACCTTTCCTGGGACACGCCTCTGTATGCTCACTGGAATTCTGACTGCTGTACCATTTATAGTAAGAGTTACAGGTATTACTGGGAACATGAGAGGTGGGCCATCAGCCAACTTAGTGGGTAACAGAGGGGCTCTGGCAACTTCCTCTGGGTCTACCAAGGTAAAATCCACCACAGTTCGACTACACTCACTATCCCTAAGCGTTGGAGTATCTACTCCATTGATCAGCACACTGTCTTTAAAGTAGTGCTTGGTATTATCTGGAATCCTAGCATAGGCCTCTGAGACTTTAGGTTCCCAGGAACCCAGGGAAACTAAAACTACCTCAGCTTCTATCCCACTCAGGGTGCCAATCCTTCCAGCGGGTCATCAGCAGTTCCTCGGCTCGGCTTTGTGTTGCAGGATACTTGGATCCTATCCTTTGTTCAGTGAGAACTCAGGAGATCGACATGGTAGTGGTGTTTTTAGCCTCATCCTATCCAAAGTTCCCTCAGCGCGAAAACGTACAGGACCCAATGGGAGATCTGCTCACAAACACACACTCCATACGTGAACTAATCACGGACCATGGTGGTCCCAGGCATTCATGGCACTCCAGACTCTCTGGCACCCAGGACGTGTATTGGAATCAGACATTCCAGCCCGCATCCTGAAGACACACACACAAGGCATTCAGAAGCCCACGAAAGCATTGGGATTCGCAGGAAAGTGCATGACCAAATGAAGGTGAAGGGGCGAGATGGCCAAAGGACAGGACAAAGAACCTCGTGGAATGGCCATTTTGGAGCCAGGCCACCAATTTGTGTCAAACGCGGTTAACACGGTTAACATGGCAGAAAAGGGTTAAAAATAATGCGAAAAGATAGCTGCCACCAGTTCTGTCCATGACACATCTGCAGAGTTCATAAAAAGTCCAGCGAGAGTATCTAGGGCCCTTGGAAATGACTATAGACCCAAGTGTGCTGTATGGTAAGATACATTGCACACTTGTTACATGTTGCACAAAAGCTGCAACGTGAGGAAAGGACTAAGGGAGACAAAGGGCCTCATTACACGGATGGCGGTGAACCATGGCGCTATTAGTGCCATGGTTCATGCCGGTAAAATACCGGCACCGCCTTGGTGGAAAGGGGAATTACCGCCCTATTCCAAGGTTGGCGGGCGGTAATTCCCCCTTCCACCATTGCCCTTCCCCATTCCCATTTTTGCCCCATAGGGCTCTATGGGAATGGGTGAAGGCGCTAATTACGGTACCGCAAATTGCGGTACCCTAATTAGCTCCCTGCTCTCTTTGCGGGTTGGTTTTTAATGCCTGCAAAAAAGCAGGCGTTAAATTCCCCAACCCGCAAAGGGACCTCGTAGTAAGGCGACACATGGAGGGACAATTACATACAATTATGAAATCTTTCCGAACACAACACAACTTGCACATATTTACTAGCCTTTGTATACTCATTTCTCCGACTAGATAGACATTAGAAATGAGAGAGTATTGTTAAAAGTCATCACCTGTCATGTACTCCTCCGGGGAACAGGGACACAGTCCTGTTTCTATGTCTATGCAACTCGAACAGCTAATATTGAACCACACCATCCTGGGCGTCCGGTTAGACTCCCAGAGAACTTGCCACAGGCTGCTGTGAATGGAGCACGTTAATTCAGGTAAGAGCAGTGTACCAAGCACTCGCATAACCTTTGGGTTCCGCCCCTTTCGTATATATATACTATACAGCCGATTGCCACTGGCGGCCTCTATTATAAGTTGAAAAGGGAGATCAGTCATTAAATAGTGCGCTTAAGAGTGCTTTGGCCAATTTCTATAGGTAAAGAGTCCCACTGATGTATCTCTTAGTCGATACGAATGTTGCTCCTATTCCTGCAATTAGCGGTGGAGTTGTAATAAAATAGAGAGCCCCATGCATAGATGTAGCTGGGTTCACTCGCAGTTTGTACAACCCAATAAAGGGCTAGCGACTTTCTTGAAAGCTCAAAGCTATTTGTTTTCTTCCTCATCAGACTAACACAATCCGGTACAGTCGAGGAAGCTCTGACTACAAAGCAATGCAGGGCATCCAACATTAATTGGACAGCCAAGTCAAATCATTGGTTGGGGTAAGTGGAATCAACTTATATTGTTCCCACTGTACCATACTGATTAGATATATAATATTCGACCTTAATCATTATGGGTCACTTCTATACAGGCCAGTGTCGGTCATTACGATTGGGCGATCCTCACCTTGACTTAGATGATGGAGATCGTTCATAGAAGCACATAGTGAGTACTGTGCAATTCAACCTACTGCAGTTTCTTTATATACAATACAATAATTGCTTATTGCACTGATTATAAGTAAACCAAGACAAACATTGTTCATTATCAAAAACTCAAGCTAGCAATTATCATCATCCAAAAACAAATTAACCAAGGTAAGCTTATTATATCGATTAATACAAGCAGCAAGAGCCGTAAGGTTCGTTGCCCTGAACTAAAATGGCAGATTTACGTTTGGTGTGCATGATATGACCGCGCACATAAACGCGATGATGTCATTACGCAGTATAAATAGCAGCCATTTTCAGATTATCCGCATGGCAATCGTACCACGCGGAGGATCGCAGAGATTCAACAGCAAAACGAATTTAAGGTAACCAAAAATTGACCAATTAATGGGAATCTTTTTCTAAACAACTGAGAGAAAAAAACATTAATTCAACTTTTTAGTAGGTCATAATGTTAAAGGTTATTTGTCATTTTTTTTGGCCTAGGAAACATTTACAGCTTGAGTGGCAGAACTGCAAAGCCTTACACTGAAGTAGCCAGACAAGCTATTCAACTTGTTTATCAGCACAGCTACTCAACTGTAAGTGGTTTCATTATCAATAGCTTCAAACCTATTCAATAATAGCAGAATCAGGAAATTAAGATCACGACTTTATTATCTTTTTGTCTTAGTTTCATTCAGGGCTCCAAATTACCATAAACAGCATGCCAATCATCTAGGGATACAAATAATTCACAATAATGACAAGACCTTATTGAATCCACAATTGCACCTTTTGATGAACCGCTAATTAATAAGCTGGAAAACACGTGTTGGGGAGCACAACCAAAAGGATTCAAGCCAAGCAAAAATTGTGAATAAATGTATCAACCTTACTATTAAATGGAGTGAATATAAGTGCCATTAGACCTTACAAATCATTTGATCAATTTTGACAAGGCACTATTGAACAGCAATACAGTGTATTCCTGTGATTTACTTTACATTTTGAATGAAATTAATTAAAATGTTCTTATATCTTTTGGAATTATAATAAATATAGAAGGTGAAAGCGCAGTACTGGACTCTCTCAATTCTTCAATTATTCCAAAGCCCAGGTCAGCCTCAAGGAAGAAAGTCCTAATTAGCAGCTCACCTTTATTTTTCTTCTTTTCTATTATAAATACATTTTTAGGTGAGCGCCAGCGCTGCCAAAGGCTGATTTCTTTTCAAATTCGTTCTTTATATATGGGCTGCTTAGGTACACGTCATTCATTGCTGCCTATTTTGCACTTTGTTGCCTTTACTTAGGCACTGTTTCAAGTGATTCGGCCGCATGAACATTCTGGAGAAATCCCACAGTCCCAAGCCAGCATCCAAAGCTGTTATTGGAGGTAAGTCTGGGACCCATACACATTCATTGATGTTAAGCATAATTAGATATGCTCAAGTAAAGAATGAACAAGTATGGATATAACACTGCTGGTAAAAGGATTGTTTCATTTATTTTTGTCGTTGAGGCACCAACACTAACAGGCGTAGAAGTGGGGCACAGCAATGCACCCATTTTGTCCTGAAGAAGGCTGGAGACATCTGGGGGCAATAGTTGATAGGCCTGCATATTTCGGCTGAAACACGTGTCAACAACACTTGTGACAACACTTGTTGTGTAACAAAAAAACACATTTGTAGACATATGGCCTGTATGAAATTTGGCAAATCATAGTTGTTTAGCCTTTTTACTTGTATAGGCCAGTACAGATGAGCTACATTGAATGAGAAGTGTGAATGAGTTGGTGAAGGAGTACGCCTGATTAAATAGGTTGAATAGTGTTGGGCCACTATTTTTTACTAGGTGTTTATGTATGAAGCTAATTGCTTAACCTTGAGATCACCACGGTTTTCATGAATGTTGTATTAAAATAAACATTGACTGCACAATTAACCCTGGTTAGAAGTATCTATCAGCCTTCCCATCCATTACTTTTGATCTCAGTCAGTTGTTTTCTCTAATATATTGTGCACCTGGATGATCGAGACCGTACCAGGTACACTTGGTATAGTTTGTACTCCAAAGCAGACATATTGTCTGCCTGGAGCAGAGCAGCTGATCCCCGGATGGCACTGGAAAATGTCTTGAGAGCTAGGAAGATTGCCACCAGCTCCCTCAAATTGGATGGTTGTGATGCCTGCATCAGCGTCCAGTGCTCCTGAGCACTCTGGTCCCCAAACACTGCCCCCACCTGCGGCCATTGGCCTAAGTAGTAACAATGGTCAGTAATGGTTGAACCAACAGAAAACCCCTCAACAGACTCTCCACCTGATGCCCCTGCGGAAGCGCCTCATCCTGTGCATGCAAGGGATAAAGCCTGGCAATAACATAAGAAATCACCACCTTTTCAGGTTCTTGCAAACCCTTGAGGACTTCCTCCCTAATCTCAGGAAGTAACGGCAGTACTGCTCTGATAGTATGTTTGAACTGGCGAGGAGTAGACCTGGAACAGGACACCACACTAGGCAAAGGGGGCGGTTAACGAAACCTCATGTACTTTTGCACCAACACTGCAGCCACCACTTCTTTATCCAGATACTTCCCTTTAGGATCTTCAGCATCGGCCTGCACTGCAGAGGAAGAGGGGGAGGATTTCCTGTCGAAAGAAGAAGCATACAAAAGCCCCATATTCTTTGCAGCATCTCGAATTCTTCTGCACACCGGCCTCCCTCCTGAGGGCCTTCCTGCAAATGTGGACCAACAACCTATCTGACAGCGCAGAGGTCCTCTAATGCTTGGAGGAGAAGCACTGGTCAGAGTCCGTAGAGGAAGACAGTGTACTCGGCGTGTCATTCTCCACCGCCACAGGTTTCAGCTTGCACCGCCTTTTACCAGGAGCCATGGTGCCAGGTGCAACATTGCAGGCAAACACCAGCAAAAACATCCACAAAGCCGCAATAGAGCACAGCAAGAACAAAGAGCGGAGAACTGTGCACCAGCACCGCAAAAGACCAGAAGTCAAATATACTGAAGCAGAGCCCCTTAGAATAAGGCTGCAAGGACAACCCAGGTGTAAACAATTCAGTCAGGCAAAACCCCATGCCGAGGCCTCCTCCCACAGCACCTCGGCCCACCCTGAGACCACCTAACCCTGTCAATGCAGCTCGGGCGGCAAAAAGAGGCATGGCAAGCCCGACCAGTGTCGTGCCAGCCCCCCGCAGCATCCAAAACACCTGCTGTATGTTATATTATTCATATTTGTTTTAAAGATGGCCCTCGTGGAGACTCCAGGCCATATCTGTATCCCTGCAAAGTCCAGGTATCATGTGACCGCCCATAGAGGCGGCCGCACACAGTAGTCCACCTTCGCACTATTTACCCTTTGGGCCTCATTACAAGTTTGCCGGTCTCGGAACTACGCTACCGGTAAGCTTGCCGGTACCGTAGTTCCCGGACCAGCAAACTATGAGTTGTGCTTGCGGGTGCCTTTCTGCCTGCCAGATCGGACCTCGGGGGCAGAAACTTCTAATGAGGCCCTTTGTCTTGGAAAATAGTACACATGCAACACTATTTACACTTTGGGCCTCATCACGAGTTGGGCGCTATCCCGGTGGTATTACCGCTGGGATACCGTAGGGGCAAATAGCGTTACCACCAAACCCCCCGGCGCTATTAATGCCCGATCACGGGTTTGGTGGAACAGTACTTCCCCATTGGGCCCATTCAGGAATTCCTCATTCCCCATTGTGCCCAATGGGGAATTCTCTGCACAACTACCGTTGGCGGTATTACTGCACAGTAATTGTGTCGAAAATCGGCAAATTCTCAGTGGATTTACCCCAGCTCAGAGCAAAGTATCTGATCTGGAAGATAGTCCCCCCGTCCCCTCCCATCAGACCCAGCTTGCCAATAGATTTCCATACCTGGTGTAAAATAACTATATGACTAGATTCACCATGCTCGTCGATTTCCCAAACACAACAGCGTAAACCTCATACGTTTTCCAACTTGGAGCAAGTGTTCGCCAGACTGCTAGACCAGTTCTTCGCCAATGGACGTTATAGTGGTCCAAATATCATCAGGCATATCTGGACTGTTGGTTAGTTCCCTTGGCTCCTCTTAGAAGAAAAGAAAGTTCCAGTCTTTGCTCATTCAGCGGTCAGCTCTTTTTTCCCCCTCCCCCCGGTGGTACCATACACCAGGTGCTTTCTCCTCGGGCCCCTTCAGTGGCTGCAGCACTTTGCGCCGCACCCTACTCGCCAGTGTAATTTTCAGTAGCCAGGCTCCTTCCTCAGCCATTAACACGTGTGCACTGCATCCCTCATCTCTACCTCGCTCCTGATCTCTGTGGTGGACTCCAACATCTCTTTCCAAAGCTCAGATATTTCAGAGCGAAGCAATTCCTTTATGTCCCTCTAAAGAAGTTCAAGGGACTGGGTTATGAATTCCGGCGTTAAAAAGTGGCACACTAGGCACAGAGCGTGGCTCCACTGTTGTGTCAGCGGCCAAGCTTTGCTCTGGAGGGTCCTGCTTGGTGGGCGTTGACAGAAATGCCTGTCAAATGCCTGTCAAATGCCTGTGCTTTTAGTTTTTTTTGATGCCTTTGACCTTCTGAGAAAGTCTAATGTGCTGCTCCTGATGGGGGCTCCTCCAGTCCCCCTCTTTCAATTGCAGGCATCACCCTCTTCACGTCCCAGCGCTCAGGGGCTCATCAGCGGCCTAGCCCCATTGAACCTGGAAGCTTTGAGGAATTTGTTGATGGCGCAGTATGCTTCATTACATTCACCCAGCTCCTCTTATGTCCCAGGCCCCGGGCCGTACAAAGTACGGCGCGATGGAGAGCCTGGGGGGTTAGGCACGGGGTGGGGGCAAAACGGCATGAAAACACAAGGGGAGGGGTGGCCAGGTGGCGCCCCTGCCCCAGCGTTGTCAGGGTAGCAACCAACAACACCAGGAAAGGTGTGAGGAGAACCAGCAGAGGGGCCGGGGAAGGGCCAGCCCCCCAAGGGTAGAACAATGGGGCCAAGGAGTATAAGTAGTCCCCAGCAAGAAGGGGAAAGCACAGTCCAGGTAAGAAGCTCACCTCGCTCGGGTAAGCTTCTAAGGCCTGGAAAGGGGAAGTAGAAACATCATTTCCACCCAACCCACCCTGCAATTACAAAAGGAGACGAACCAAGGAGGAGCTGGAACGCCGAGTACTTTCTTGGGTATACGGTAGAAGAAATTCGTAGGCGGCGGCGACACGTGTCCAGGAACAGATTGCCAAGGATAACAGAGACTTGCTGAGGAGAAGGCTGGCATCTCCAACCCTGGACACGGTGGGCCCAAAAGCACATATGTTGTTATATATTTTTGGTTGTGTATTTTTTGTAGAAAATAAATGCCTACGGCCTATAATTTGTCCACAACAAAACTGTCTGTAATTCATTCCTTAGGATAGGGGATAGGAAACAAGAGCAAGGGGTAGCCCACACTACACAGCCTAACACCCTGGGCAGGGTCCAAGGTCCTCTCCCCCTCTCACACCCAGGATTTCCAGCCACCAGACCCAGCCGGACTGCCTATTGGTTCAGCATGGCATTGTGATTCCCTTGGGCATTGCCCTTCTCCCTGCAACTCAGAGCAGCACCTCTCTGCAATGTTTTTCAAGTGGGCTGGGGACCAGGTAGCCCCTGCATACCCCCAGATTCACTGTCTCTCAGTTTACAGGCTGATGGAATTCAGGCGAGAACGCTGATGGCAGCCGCGCCACACTGCACAGCTCTCCACTTTCTCTTCACCGGGGGAGAGTCACTCGGCTCATACATGGCAACCGCTGCTGACCACTTGTTTATCAGGCTCAAATTATGCAGGGGCTCCCAGTAGCCTTCATGTACCCCAGACTCTCCGCCACTAGCAATATTGGCAGCTGAAATTTCAGCAGGATCTGGGCTGGGCAGTCAAGCACTACGCTGTCTCTCCAATGGGGGTGAGTCACCGGCTTATGTCCCGCACTGGTGGAGGGGGCGCGCGTGGACCACGGATACCAACTCCGGCACCCAACTCCCTCCGCTGAGTCCTTCTCTCGCCTGCACAAGGGTCTGTGTGGCTCACAGCTGCCTCGCTGCTCTGTGTTTGCCATGTCCCCCGGCGGCTGCCTTGATGACGATCCGGTTACCCACCCAGCTTCTCCCTGCAGCCACTGTTTGCGGCAGTTGTCTGGGCTTGTTCACACAATCCCTGCAGCCCCCGCTCCTGTATTTACTGCGGGAGGTGCGGATGGGAGTCCTTAATTCACCAAAAGCATTGCGGTCCTGCCGATCGGAGGCGGAGGTTGGGTAAAGTGTCCTACCTCTTTGCTATCTTGGCCACACCCCCAGTTTTGATAACTTTTTTTAGATAAAAATGTATATAATAATAATATACAAAATATTTTTTGATGTACAAATGTATATTCAAATCAATATACAAAATAATATTTTTGGATATAAAAATGTATATAACAAATAATATAACAAAAATCAAATTATTCTATATAGAAATTGATACAATATTAAACATCATATTTTTGAAACAGAAATGTAGATAAAAATTCATATTTTTTTATATAACATATTTATGAAAGAAATGTATATGAACTTCCCCAAAAAGTTTAACATAAAAAATTGTTATCAATTTTGATATAAAAATGTATATAAATCTTATATGAACTGGCTTTGATACAGAGTGTAAATAATGAAAAGCAGTTTGCTTTTTGAGTAAAGTGTGCTTCCCAGAGCCCATACAAAAGTAAAACTATTGTTTTTATGGGGTCTACAGCATCTTGTGCACGGCTTACATGTGTCCCTCTGCCAAACTGTGAACCACCAAAGAACTGGGAATCAATGCTGGTGTTTTTTTTATCTCCAACAAGGCCTCTGGAATCCCAGGAATGTGGTATCACACAGAGCAGCATTCTATCCACATCAGCAGAAAGCACAGGGATCTTTATATTTAGCTTGCCAGAATACAGGATATTCTACGACAGCTGTATAAACCAACCAACCATGATATGATATGATATGATATGGCATTTATAACACACCGATATACAAGTGTTTCAAGGCGCAACGAGGCAAGGGAGGGGGAACAGAGGGAAGACAGAGACAACAATCTTACTAGGACAGGTGACATTGAGATTGCGCAAGTGCAGGGGAAGGGGAAAGGGGAAAAGTGCTGGGGACAGGAGGAGGGGTCAATGCAGTACAAAAGATGAACAGTAGAAAATATAGAATAAATAGTTTAGAATAAATAGAAAGCCATAAGTAAAATGTACAGCCAGCTGGTGGCAAGTGAAAGGGTGAGTGCAGCCAACAGGTGTCAAGTGCAGGTAGTGGGCTGCAGGGATACAGAAGCAGTCCATAATTGCGGGGGTTGCCAGGGAGGCAGTGTGGGTGTGCAACTGGTTGGGGAGGGGACCTGGGCTTGAGATCAGAGGGTGGCCAGGCGACAAGTGCAGTTTCAGTTTCAGCCAGGAGTTCAGCAGGGGAGAGGAGGAGAGAAAGCAGAAGCAAAGAGGAAGGTTTTGAGGTGCTTCCGGAACCGAAGATTGTTCTCCTCAAGTTTCAGAGGGGCAGGGAGGCTGTTCCAGAGGGAGGCCCTGGCCGAAGACAGAGATCTACTACCAACTCATTGCTTGGAGAAGCGACTGACCCTGAGGGAATTGGAGGCGGATGAGCGAAGAGATCAAGAAGGAAGATATTTAGGAAGAGAGCGTTGAAGCTATTGAGGCCTCAGGCCCCAGTAGGCCTTGTAGGACAATGCACAGGGTCTTGAACTTAATCATCGCAGCCACTAGGAGCCAATGCAGAGAGTTCAGTCCTGGAGAGATGCGATCCCAGGGCTTGAGGCCAAGGCCAAGTCTTGCAGTCATGCTCTGGATGGAAATTGTTAGGAAAGATTTCCACTTATGTGTAATTTTCCCTCCAGTTGTGAAACCCCCAACCTTTTGCTGTTGTCTGTCCATCCTAGCCTGACTTTTTCCAGTGGAGCCCAGCCTTCTGCTGTACTCCGCTGGGCTTTTGCTCATTTTGTTATGGGAAAAAAGACATGCCCTTAAGACAGTTGTATTGGGAGACTTTGTTTCCCTTAGTCTTTTACTGTGGTACTATTTATTAGTAACATTTTATCAGTGCACAAAGTACCTTACAGGTCAGTGCTCTGTGGTTGATGTTACTCTTCATGTATTTCTAACCCTTTTCCATGGTCCATATCACGTTTACTGTGTTTGGCCCAAGGACAGTGACCAGTGCCTAAAATGGCCATGCCACAAGGTCCTTTGTTCTGTCCTTTGGCCATCTTGTCCCTTGGCCTTCTCCAGGTCGAGCAGACCCGGGAAATTCCTTATTTGGTCATGCAGACCCCCACGCAAACCGAAGCTTCCGCAGGCTTCTGCATGCCATGTGTGTGTGAGCCCAGGTTGTGGGGATGGACTATGTAGTTCCAGTACACATCCTGGGTGCGAGGATGTCTGGTTTGCTGGGAATGACTTGGACCATGATGGTCCGTGATTGGTCCACGTCTGGGATGGCTGTATGTGAGCAGATCTCTCATTGGGTCCTCTTAATTTTGGCACGAAGGAGATTCTGGGTAACAGAAGGAATCTTACACCCATTTGACGTCGACATTCTGAGTTCACACCGAACTTATTTAAGGAGACAAGTATCATGAAACCAAGAAGCAGAGCTGAGGAACCGCTGGTGACCCGCGGGAAGGTTTGGCACTCTGAGCCCGCTGTCGTCCTGTTGGACCCCCTGTTTCTGATCGAACCTAGAAGGTCTGCAAAGGCGCTTCGACCCATTGGAATAGTGGGACTAACTATTCTTGGCACCTCCAACTTAACCTCTAAGCGAGCCTCTTCAGAAATGTTACTGGCCCGCTATGAACTGACCAGCTCATACAGGACCTTTGCCCTGGAACAGCCGCCGTCTCGAGTTGACACTTGAGCATTTGGAAACTGTGAGCACTGGGTATTAGGCACTCTCCCACCAGGTTTCATACACCTAGCATTCCTTGGTCTGGAATTAGGAGAGTATGCCTGAACCTGAGCATATGTGATTACCATGTTGCCCAGCTGTAGTGACAAACTTTGTTGGTGCATTGCTGCTGTGCCACCCTGTGCCCTCAGACTCGCTGCAGCGGAATTGGCCTGATTGTCAAGATGTCTACCCCCGGGCATCCGGACCAAGTCCAGCAACCCCGGAAGCAGGCATCATGTTACCCAGAGAAAGCCCAGCAACCCTTGTTAGGGCTATATGGGTACAGTCCTGGCGTCTATGGCGCCAGGCTTATATGGGGGAACAGTCCTGGCGCCATAGACGCCAGGCTCATATGTTGAAACTTACCTGATGCAGACCATGCTGCAAGAGATCCAAGCCCATATGAGGCTTGGAAGGGACTACTTTACCTAGGGACTTTTTTGTTACTCGGTAGTGGTTGTGGAGGAATACTTACCTGGGACTACTTTGGAGGCTATTTAAACCACGCCCGAAGGGGAGCACACGCTTCGCGTTATTCTGCATCCTGCAGCGTAACGCTCACCGTGCCTGCAGCCAGCATCCAGCCTCGTGCCATGCCCGCCTCGAGTCCAGAGCGCCTAGAAAGAAGGGGAAAGAAGAAGAAAGGTTAGAACAAGAACATTATTGGGTTTCTTACCTGATTCCGGATCATCGCACCTTTGAACAAGAAAAATACTTTATTTTAAACACATCGCATCGCCAGCAGCAGCGCCGCGCCATACTCACAGTTCCTCGCACCATCTCTACGATCCGGCGCTGTCTCCATCATTATGTTGCCGCATTCCAGCACCTAGGGGGACAAGAAAACAACAAGGTGAGCCGAGGGGAAACAAACAAGGACAATCTCTTGCCACCATGTACTTACCTGATTTTCCTGCCAGAGGTATCATTCACCAGCACGCCAAATCTTCTTACGCCGCACCTGTAAGAAAAGAGAAAGCAGCGAGTTAAACTTTGGCATCATTTAACAGACCGTGTGGGATAGCACAGACTCTTACCTGAACGCTTTCAGCTGCCACGGAACTATCTTCTTTTGGGTCTAAGCTGCAAGATAAACAAAGGAATTGGACAAGAGTGATTATTCAGACATTTTTGAACTCTTAAGAACTATATGCTTACAGTCCTTCGCTAGGAGTTTTGGAGCCAAGATTTGTCTAGAACTCTTCCAATATCCTCAAGCCAGTGAAGTAACTGGCCATCAATGCGCCCCTGCGTTCCTCGCAGGATGGAGAGCTCATCATTCAAAACTATAAGGTGAGCTTTGTGAACGGGAATATTAGAGGTGATAAATGGGGACACAGTGAGGGGCTATTACTCAAATCCACGGGTGGCTAATTCCCTTTCTCCGCCTTTAGGAGATTACTTCTACGGGTCAAGCAGACGAAGCTAGGTGGGCCATTCCAGTCAGTCATCTCTGCACTACGCATCACGTTGGTGGAGACTGTGGCTGTCCAGTTCCGCCCGACACCCCTGTGGGAACCAGGTGAGCGTAACACTGATCCCTTCGTCAGGAGCGGAGAAATCACCACTGTCCTGCCACATAATTATTCCTGGAATGCAGCCCCAGAAAGCTGCAGAGCTGTGCAACAGCAGGATTCGAACCTGCGACCGAAGTGGACTTTACTGCCAAAGTTTGGTCCGGGGTGCGCCGAGGGCTGGTTAGTAATTGCAACCCTTACCGGTGGCCCCTGGCTAACCCATCCATTTTTACGCATGAGTGTCCCCTGGGGGCCACTCTTCTTTATCGAGGTAGCCTGAGCTACCAAGCTATTCCCAACTTTTGGATCCCATTCTGCCCTCTTGGAGAGACCTTCCTTGAATAGTGGGAACTTATTCTTCACTGCCTCACCCACCTTCCTGAGTCGCTACAGCCCCTGCAAGAGACCCTGTTTTGACTTAACTGCACAATCGGGCGCACCAGCACCGAAAGTACTTTTGAGCTCAAGGCTCCACTCATCTTAGGGACTGGACTGCCTCTCAGTTAGGGTTTGAATTGTGAAGGACTGCCTAAATGATATTTGCACTGTATGCTGCCTTTCTTTGCAGGTAGTGGACCCATACTGTGTGCTATTCCTTTAGGCCATTGGTGACTGTATATATGTTCAATAGTTAGTATTGTGTTGGTTTGGTTATTACTGCTGATATTTGCTTTGTGTTTGATTTAAAAGGCCTTTAAAAAATGTATATGTATTTTTGATATATACACCTGACTGAGAGTAATTTGTAGTGTCATTTACTGTGTGTGCTCATTGTGGGCTTTTAATCACCCTCACCCCTCCTGAGACCTAGTCTTAACCACCGCCAATGCTACCTTGATTGGTCTGGCTTGTCCAGAAGGTTACCCTGTTCCAAGAAACTAGGCTGGCCTTCTGAACCTCTGCCCACCAGGTCAGAGTTCAGAAATCCATTTTTAACAGAAATACACATGGACACTGTTTATCAACTAAACACAACAGTAGTTAGCTAGGTTATTTTTTACCTATGATTGAAGGACGGCACAGGAAGAATCTGCAGGCTCAACTTAATTTTAGATGCTGCTATTAGGCTACAAGAGGCTAACTATTCACAATCTACAGTGTCACTCTCTAATCCTTGCCGAGTATGCAGGAAATAGATTGCAGTGCTTCTATTGATAAGAAAAATGGCACTGTACCCAGGAAACATCTGCAGGCTGAAATTAATTTTAGATGTTGCTATTAGGCTACATGAAGCTAACTATTCATAATCTTCGGTGCCACTCTCTAATTATTGAAAAGAAAGCAGAAACACATAAATATGTGCATTGTTGTTGATTAAACAACATTGAGCTTTCACCCTTTAAAAGTGGGTCTCTGACTCCAGCAGGGGACTGTTAACCCCATTGACAGAGCACCAGCCTGATGATCTCCTGTAGTGTCAACTAATTGACTTGAAAGAGCTGATTGCAGCTCGGAGTGGGAAAGTGTTAGGCAGAATTCTCATTCTATGGCTAATTTCCCTTACCTAGTGAGTCCCTCAGTAGCTTTGCTGGATCTCTGGAGTTATTTCTTATAGTGTGAGCTCTCCCCCCCCTCTTACACCTATTTTGCTATGTGTCTTTTACCTGTTTTTAAGATTGTGAGCTGTGAAGTACACCACTTCAGTAGCCCCCTTATTTGTGTGTGTCACCCAGTACCTTCAGTGCAGTGACACAGGGTTGTCGTTCAGACTTCCCACCGACTCCATTTCTGAGGTGACGCCTGTCCCCCAGAAAAGGGTAAAGTTACCATTAACTTTACTTAGTCAAATGTAACCACAGATCCAGTACACACCATCTTACATGGAGTGCTGGAAGGGTCAACTCCTAACTCTTTTTATCTGTACCTCCTAGAGCATTGTTTCGCTCTTTTAACATTTAGACATGGCTGGTGGCAGTGGTATCTACCCTAAATGTCTACCGCGGTTATCTTATATAACGGTGGTAGTATTGTAGGCTATTATATAAGCTTCAAACTTAAACCCGCTTAACCAAATCCTTTTTCGTTTGGCTCTGGTGCGGTTTGTTCGCCATTTCTTTTTGTTAAACTCCTTCTTGTGTTTTACTTTGCGCGGCAAACTTGGTTTGCTTTCTTTGTTCACTGTCTTTTGACGGGCTTCTACCTAGAAGCCCTCCTCAAGGCGCCTGGGTGTCTAGGTGGGCTGAATGTGAGGGAGGGGTGTAGTCACCCCCTGCACAGGGTATCCTAGGAAATCCAAGTCGCACTTTGTCATGATTGGCCAGGGTGGTTGTCTGGGCAGGACAACCTCCCTGCTGGGTGATTGACAGCCAGGCTGTGTGAATGGGGGTTTTTCGCATAAAAGGCAGGTCTCTTGGGCTGGAAGTGAGAGAGTCGCCACTGGAACTACAAGGAACCAACGAGAAGTGGAGGAGAGGTCGACTGCTGCAACTACCCATTACCGGTGAAGCCCTGCTGCAGTCCTGAGCTATCTACCCTTCAACGACTAAGAGGAGATCCAGTCCAGAGTCTTCTTCCCTTGAGCCTGGTGGGGATAACCAGCTCATCTTCTTCAGCCAGAGGTCGCCTTCGTGGTCGAAATCGCTGCACACTGCTGTAGTGGTCCGGATAGCCACCTGAAGACCCTCTCCTGTTTTTAAAGAGCGCACCTTTTATTCATTGTCGCTGCTGCCGGCCTCATCCCTGTGTGGTGCGGACCCCCTCATCATCCTTCTTCGTGCTGAAGCTGCAGAAAAGCGTGGTTCTGCAGGAAACCAACAGGAACAACAGCCGTGGCACCAGCTTTGTTCCTTTGAGAAAGGTACTGTGTCCTGTTTGAGGAATTTTGGGTGAAATCCCTATTTCTCTACTTTAAGGTTTGTCCTTACTTTTCCCTCCTTCTTATAACTTTTGCTTCCGAACATTGACAATATCAAAGTACTCTTGGCAACGTTGAATCTTGAACTGTCCGACTGTGTGATCCTCAACAACAGGCACCCAGTGTCATTTGACTTTGGCTCTGGACCTTTGACTCTTGAATTCCTGTCTATGTGTGTTCTTCGATTCTGTCTGCCTAACTAACATATTGCCTGTGATTTTTGCCCCCAACTCGCTCTGGGTATCTCAGGTGCTAAGTGTGTTTTTGCCCCGGTAGCATTTCTTGCCGCGGATACGCGTTTATCTAGTAGACCGAACTGTCAAAAAGTGATCGCAATTGTATTCAAGGTAACACGTTCTGTTTCGTAACACTGGTCCATTCAAACACAGGGTACTTACCTTGATTAATACTGTACAAAGTGAATTGGTTAGTTGTAGTATATTTTACGTGTGGTTTTTGAATTAATAGAAGTGTTGTGTTGATAACAAATGGTTTAAAAATAAATGTACTTATATTTTTTATCTAAAACCTTGAGTCAGTGTTTGCTTGAGTCACAGTAATTGTGGTCCCTTTGTGTAATCTCTGTTACTGCTGATATACTCTTGAGATAAGCCTGGCTGCTCCGCTACTGCTACCACTTTAACATAGTAGTATAGGCTTGCACCAAAGGAAAAACTTGTATTGCCACCTGTAGTCTTAATTGTGTGTAGTGGTCCCTAAGGGCACTGCACAGGATTCTGCCTAACAGAAGGCTTTGCTTTTTGTCTGGATTTCATCATGGGCCTGTGGACACGCCTGCTGTTTATTCAGAGTTTATTTCAACATCATCCAAAAAAGTTGAGTTTGGGGGGTATTGTCTTTTTTATATTAATGTACAATTTATGTGTTTTTTTTCAAGTATGCAGCTAAGGGCGTGTGATACTGTATTTATTAATATTCATGCCCTTTCGGAGTCAGGCCATGAGGCGTGCCACGAGGCACGCCATGAGGCAGGCCTATTAAAGATGTTTCATAGCGCTTGGAATGCACTCAAAGGCATTAGGCTTTGCATTTTAACAGCTTTGTGCTTTTAATGACATGTTTATAAATGTACAGTTTACTTAGACTGATCTGTTGTTATGCATTTCAGCCAGGACAGTGCATGTATGTTGGTAGTTTAAAATGTGTAGAGGGTTGTGTAAGTGTTTATAGCGCTGCTACACAATCTTTACACAAGGTCTGAATAATTAACCTATCACATATGTCTTTCTATATAGTGCTTTGTCATAAGTATCGAGGGGACTCCCTTTCTAAACTATGTAAATATTTTATATAACAATGTAAATTATGGTGTAAAATGTGGTCTTACTATTGTACTATGTAACCATGCATACTATTAATATGTAAACTATTGTATCTTTACATGTAAGAAAAGCGCCCATATGCCCTGGGGTTAGGCGCACTGTATAAATAACCAAAAAAATACATAAATAAATCAGCCACTCGCACAATCATTCAGACACTTCAATAATAAAGCTTCTAACCAACCACCCTTATAGTCCTTCCAAACATTAAATTAAACATTAAATAAACATATTCATGATCATACCAACGTATATTTTTACCTACTACTTTTATTATTTTTGTACGGAAATGCCAGGAAAAATAAGCCTGAGGTTGCATAACCACAAACAACGGAAAATTGCTCCCAAACCCAAAATACAGCTCGGCTTAGGCACCCGAAACCATGCCAATGGAAACAACGTGAACTCTCCCAGAGTACGGGGAACTAGCTCAGCCAAGGGTAAGCAAAATGTAAAATCCGGAACTGGTACATCAAATCTTATTTTCTAACTGAATCTAAATCCAAGCCCTGCCCCCCACCAACGATGGCTAAAAAAAACTTAGTTCCAAGTGGTGAGATTCCATGCAGGGAAAACAATAGTCCCCACTTGGACCTCACCTTTTCGGTGATGGATAACTACCATTCCCTGCTGGCCTTGTGCTATTCTCTTTGTGACTCTCTTGCCCCCAGTGACCAGTTGTATCAACCGCTCTCAATGCTGGGGGAGCTGCAGGTCCAAGTCATCCCCCACATTGATACAAATGGGTTGGAAGGGCATACAGCAGGAAGATCTGTGCATGAGCAGGGTGCTGTGGAGTAGACATTAGGCATCGCCCAATATGTGCCCTATGGATGATGGGGGGATGAATGTTTCTACTAACGACCATATGGGACAACAGTGTCCGTCTCTAGCCCAATTTTCTGTTTTGCCGTTTGTGATGAAAGTACTGCTGAAGATGTGCGACAAGATATTGGGAGAGGTCTAGGTCTTGACTAGCCGAAGTATTATCAGACCTGACGAAGACAGAGACCTTGATGAACTGATTGCTGCATCTGTTCCGTTTATGTCGGACAATCTGTCCCCTTCTAATGGTCCAGCATTCGGCTCAAGTACAGGGGGTGATGATGACCCCATTAATGCTGAGGGGGAAGAAATAGTTGAACTCCCTAGTGAGACTTCTACCATTTATTTGACTCGTAAACAGTATAGGGAATAGAAGAGACAAGAGCGCAAGGCAGTGGATAATAATAGACTAACTGAACAAATGCAAATGGGTGTTAGCATTGAGGAGGTATCTATCACAGAACCAGCTATCAAGAAAACTAAAAAGAAATCTAATGGGAAAAGTAAGAAAAACACCAAACCTAAAAGGTACACTGTCGGAATCAACTTTGAATATTTCAATGCCCCCTTTATTACCCAGTTTGACTATCAATTTAGCAAAGTACGCCCAAAATTGTAGATCCCCTATTATAGCACTGATGCCCTCGGATGGATCCCAAAAGGATGAATTTATGGTCTCTGAGTCAACCTTAGAAGAAGCCGCGATAAACCTACCCTGAACAATTACGATAAGAAATAAAGTCCTGGGCAGACCTAGATTCCATCCACATATAAATAGAGGAGATTGTTTGGCCATGACACGTAAAATACTTCCCCTAAGGTTCTTGACACTAAGGACTTTGATTACATTGAGCCAATTAAGGACCCTAAAGATTAGTTCTTATAGGTGATGAAACCAGGCCTTTGTTATCAAGCCTAACTTAGACCGAGGTGTTCTCATGTAACCCATAATTGGCTGTTAGGGAGAATTCTCATAAATGGTTAATTTCCCTTACCTACTGAGTCCCTCAGCAGCTTTCTTGGATTTCTAGGATTTATTTTTTTCACCTGGTAAGAGTGTGAGCCTTTTTTCCCACTCTTACATGTGTTTTGCTATGTGTATTTCTACTTTTTGTGTGATCTTGGGCACTGGAGCCTCACCTACTCCATGGCACCATATTCTTCCATGTGTGTTACACAGCACCTTCAGTGCAGTGACACAGGATTGTCTTTTAGACTTCTCAATGACTCCATTTTCTGGGGCTGACTACTGTCCCCCAGAAAAGCTAAAGTTACCATTAACTTTATTTAGTCACTTTTACCCAGTACACCCCATCTTACATGGAGTATTGGAAAGGGTGAAATCTTATCCCTTTTTGTCTGTGCCTCTTGGAGCATTGCTTCGCTCCCTTTACATCAAGACTTGGCTGGTGGCAGTGGTATCTACCCTATTTTTTATACTGCAGTTATCTTAATGGTATTGTTTTAGGGTATCATATTAACCTCAAACTTAAACCCGCTTGACCATATATATTTTATTACGGTTCCGGCTGGGTTTATTAGCCATTTCTTTTTGTAAATGTCTTTCTCGTGTTTTACTCTGCGTGCCAAACCAGGTTTGGTCCCTTTGTTCATCACCTTCCACACAGAAGCCCTCCTTTAGGCACCTGAGAGTCTGGGTAGGCAGTATGTGAGGGAGGGGTTTTAGGACCCCTGCCATGGGTTCCCTTGGTAACCCAAGTCGCACTCCTGTTTGATTGGCTGGGTGACTGCCCTTGCAAGGACGGCCACCCTGCTGTGCGATTGACAGCCAGGGTGTATGAATGGGGGGAAACTGCATAAAAAGAAGGTCTCTGGGACTGGAAGAGCAGAGTCACTGGAACGAAAGAACCAATGAGGAACTGACGGAAGAGGATCCCTACAACGACTGAACTGCCCTGTGAAGCCCTGCTACAGGTCAGAATCTTCAGAATCCGACGACAGAGAAGATCCTCCATTAAACTTCTTCCCTTGAGCTGGTGGGACCAACTAGTTCGCCCAAACTGCAAGCCAGGACCCCTCCTCTGGTTGAATTCGCTGTACAGAGCTACAGTGGGCCGGATAGCCAGGAAGGTCGGACCCTGCTTGGGTTTTAAGGAGCATACCTTTTATTTGTTGCTTTGCACTGCTGCTGGTTTCTTCCCTGGGTAGTGCAGGACCCTCCAGTCTTCCTACTTCTGATCAGTCCGACAGTCGCTTCAGGAACCGTGAGCCTGCAGGAACTATCAGGAACTTCTGCCTCAGCTACAGCTCCCTCTCCATTTTAAGGTACTGTGCAAATCCGGTTGTTCGTTTCGTTCAGCCGCCGTGAAAGTGTTTGAAATCTTTCTCCAATCCGAGGGCTTGTCCTTCTCTTCTCTTTGAACTACCTTTTCAACCAACCAACCTCATCCGGAAACCGTGCCACGAACTTTACCACGAACTACCCTAAACTGTATTATCTTGAACAAAAGACTTTTGACCTATTGACTTTGGCCCTAAGCCTTTTCTATCTGATTTTATCATTGTAGTCTCTCTTGTTCGATTGCCCTGAGTACTTACCTGTTGGTGTGATTCAATTTCAGTTAACTTTGTTTTTCCCTCCCTTTTTAATTGCTGGAGTGTCATTTTGCTACCACTTCATTTTGTGAGCTTAACTTGTCTGCAACTTATTGGGAGTTGTGTGGTGTATTAAGAGTGTGATTTTTAAACTGCTTAGAATAGTGAAATGTTATACAACTGAAGAGTGAAATAAATGTATGTTCTTTTACTTGAAAACCGTGAGTCAGTGTTTGCCTGAATCATAGTAATTGCTGTCCTTTGTGTAACTATTTGATACTGCTCACTTACTCTTGAGATAAGTTTGGCTGCTTAGCCGCTGCTACCACTTTAACTGTGTAGCACAGGCTTGTACCAAAAGTGAAATTGTACTGTCACTTGTAGTCTTAATTGTGTGTGGTGTTCCCAAAGGGTACCGCATATAATTCTGCCTAACATTGGCAATAGCAAATCCTGTGGGCAGCCCAATCGATTCATTTTTCCCCAGAGTATACCCCTATTGACAGTATCGAATGCAGCCCTGAAGTCGATCAAGGCCATGTTAAGGCCTGATTGCCCTTTGGCCTTAGCCACCTTCATCAAAGAGTCAAATAGCCACAGACAGTGTGCAGTGCCAGAACCTGCCCGGAAACCCATTTGGAATTTGCTCAATAAACGTTTAGATTCCACCCACGTAGTTTATCTTCCTAGCAATAGTGACGGAAATATTTTGCCAGTTGAATCTAGCATGGCAAGTAGCCTAAAATTCTTAGAACATGTTCTAGGCCCTTTGTTATGAATTGGTATCAGGATTGAGGCACGCAATTATAAAGGAATCGACCCATCATCGCTTATTTTATTAAATAAGCCATATATTATTGGCTCGCAAAATGTCGGTTTCTTTTTTATTACTGCATTCGGTAGCCTATTTGGGGCAGGACCTCTAGAATCTTTTAGTGCAACGATTTTCAGCCTAATCTCCTCACATGAGAACCTAATGTTAAATTTGCCTCCAGGCAGCGAGGGGTTATTCCTGGATACTGAGGGGTCATAGAAAACATTTGCTAATATGGTTGAACCACTCGTGTTCCCCAATAGCACAGATCTCCTGTGGAGGTACATTCGAGTAGAAACCCCTAAACAGTTTCCATAGCTTTCGTGAATCCTTCATTTTGGAAATAGCAACCAAATATTGCCATTGCGCAGTTCTGCCAGATAGTAACCAGTCCGTCACCCATCTTCTATATCTATTTTTGGCCATATTAATTTTGACAAAGCTTCTGAAGGGTACAGACATTTTTACGAAACATATTCAATTCACGCCTTAAGGTCTTTTTAGATTCACGTATGACCCTATGGGTGGTGACTCCCACGTTGGTCATTGTTGGTAATTGATGGGAATGTTATTGAGCGAGTGCATAGCTATAAGTATCTAGGAGTCACATTTACTACCAAGGCTGATTATGCGGATTTGAAAGAAGAAAGGAAACGTAAAGCAATACCGAAATTAAATATGTTACATCGATGTGTAAAGCAGCTTCTGGCTCTAGTTTTAACGGTGTTCTGACTTTATATAGGGAATGCTTTTGCCCCGCTGTATTGTTTGGACTTGAAGCTATCAGTATGAAGGATCTTTCTTGGCTTACTGTGCCAGAAGGAACATTTTGGCTGAGAATGTTGGGGCTGGGACCTAGTGTCCCAATGGAAATGATTCGCCTAGCATTAGGCCTTACCTCTCTTTCTGCTATGGTAATTAAAGAGTAGCCATTCAGCAAAGCTGCAGCCTCTCTGATTGGCTAGGCCCTGGCTACTTCACCCAATCAGGAACACTGGGAAAGCGACAGCTGGCCCACTCATCCAAGGTCCACGCTGTAAGGCTCCTGTCTGTGCCTGTTCCGGGCCTGGCTGGGCATTGTGGGCCCTCCTCCCCCACTTTTTCACAACTCCTCATTATGCACATGGACACTGGGAACACTATCCTGGCACTCTTGAGCTTTGTGATCGCCCCCTCAAAAATCACATAAGCGTGGCCCTTGTCTATGCTGCCTGCATCATCCTCTGGACTTCGTGCCTCTCTTGACAACCTCTATTAACTATCCTCAGAACACACTTTTCCTTTGTTCTCTCTTTTATTTCAAAAACACCAAACCTTAACACCAACATCTTCATGGACTTTTACCTCCCCTAAATTTGTTTTTAGCTTTGTGCACATCTTGATTGTCTTGCTGCTGTTTAAGCTCATTTTTAGCTGTGTGCACATCTTGATTGTCTTGCTGCTGTTTAAATTTGTTTTTAGCTCTGTGCAGATCTTGATTGTCTTGCTGCTGTTTAAATTCGTTTTTATCAGTGTGCACATCTTGTTTGTCTTGCTGCTGTTTAAATTCTTTTTTAGCAGTGTGCACATCTTGTTTGTCTTGCTGCAGTTAAACTCCTTTTTAGCTGTGTACACATCTTGACTTCTTTGCTGCTGTTTAAATTAGTTTTTAGCTGTGTACACATCTTGATTGTCTTGCTGCTGTTTAAATTGATGTTTAGCTGTGTGCACAACCTGCTTCTCATGAGAAAGTGCTGACAATCCACCGCTCCATACCCTGTCTAGTCTTCTACCTGTTCCCTCACCCACCCTCAGTTCCCACTGTCTCTCTGTGCTGTTATTCCCTTCAGCCCTACACCCGCTACCCCCTTTCCTCTGAGTGTCACTGTTCTCTGTGCATATTACCTCCTCCCAGCTCCCAGTTTTTCTCTCCCAGTCTTGTGCCCTGTCTCCCACCCACCTACTGCTCCACCCGCGCCTCTGTGGCTTCAGCTTGGTTGAGTGTACCTCACTCTCTGCAGTTTGCTATGGCACTCTCTATCTCTCATATATTCTCAAACTGGTTCGCTATCTCTTATCCTTCACCCCTTACTAAGTCCAGCAGGAAGAAACTCAAGAAGGACATACTGGGCTCTAACCCAGGCCTCCCGATTACAGACACCTACATCACTGCCTCTGCCAGAGAGACTCTCACCGACATCCTCTTTGTCATTCCCTCACCCAACCTATGGATTCTCCATATGATTGCTCTTCTCTCTTTTCTCTCCCTTACCCATCAATTGTGGCACCCGCTGATAGGTCCTCCTTCCCCTCTCCACCTCCAGGGTCATCATCTATGTCTACCGCAATGGTAACATCATGGGACAGGGTCCTCAACCCAAACTTCTACTCCTTGATAAGCTCCTCCCCCGCCTTATCAACCTCCCTCCTCCCTCTGCACCTGCTCCTTCGGCATCCCTGGCTCCCTTGACAGCTGTTCCCACCTTGGCTCCCTTGCTGCCTCCTAACCACCCTTCTACCCGTGCCACGGCCTCCTTGCCACCACCTCCCACATTGACTAACCCGTCAGCCTCCTTTTTGGTGAACCTGCCACTCACTAACGCCGTACCTGGGGCTCCCTTGCCCCCTGCGCCCCCCCTCACTGGCTCTCATCTCAACCACTACGGTCCCGGCTCCCATGCCAGCCATGGTTCCTCCGCCACCTTCTACCTTTGTCCCTCCGGCCCTATTGACACATATGGGGGGGACCACTGTCCCCCGCTCTCCCGTAAGTATTTAACTGATGGTAATCTGCTACATATTGCCAAGCTTAACGCTTACTCATCTGTCAAACACTCTGATATCTGCAATCTCCTTGAACCCTGGACCTTGATGTTCTTACCCTCAATGAAACCTGGTTCAAGGATAGCTCTGTTGCAAGTTTTGACACACTCCTCCCAGAAGACTACAAGATACTCTCTCTTCCTTGACCAAATAGACCAGGTGGGGGAGTAGCCTTGATCTTCCCTGAGTGAATCCCTGTGGCTGTTATTCCTACTCAGGCCTACTCATCCTTTGAGTGCCTGGTCTGCAGGCTCTCCCTCTCTCCTAGCTCTTCACTCCTGCTGGCTACCTTCTATCGGCCACCTGGTCATCCCTCACTCTTCCTCTCGGAATGGGCTGACCTGGCCTCCTCTCTCCTTTCCTCCTCTTCACCCCTCCTCCTACTTAGTGATCTCAACATACATCTCGACTCACCTGATTCCTCAGGACCTTTCCGCAACCTTTGCGACTCTCTCTCTCTCTTTCCATCTTACCCTCTGGCCTACCACACAGCGCTGGCCACACCTTGGATGCTCTCATCTCAACTGACATTCCTCTATCTATCCCTCTGACAACCTCTCTCTTCTGCACTGATCACTCTCTTCTCACTTGAAGCTCTCTTCTCCTCTTGCATCAGTAAGCCCTGCACTGCCTCCTGCTTACAAGGTCATCCGACCCATGAAACGAGTGTCAGTCGCTGCCTTTGCCTCTACCTACTCTGCTCCTTCCACTCCTGCGGCTGACTCCCACCCTGACACAGCCCTCTCTAACTTTAACCTCTCTGTCTCCAATACTCTCGGTATTCTTGCCCCTGTCATGAGGGTACGACTGAACCGTACCAAAAAGTGCAACTCTTGGTACGACTCTGAACTGGCTGCCCTTAAATGCAAGTGCAGGGCAGCCAAATGGAAATGGGATTCTTTGGGCGCACCCTCTGACAAACTGGCCTGCCGCCTCCTCCAAAGGCAGCATATTTATTTATTTATTTGTAGGGCACCGAAGCCCGCAGGCATCAGGGCACCAAACAGTAACAGAAGAAACAATAACATAAAATGGGACAGAGAGGACAGGACACTTGATGAGCCAAGACAAAGAGGGCTGTTTCGTGACTAATGGATTACACTGTCTTTAGTTGAAAAGGAACGTTTTCAACTTTTTTCTGAAAATTAGATGGTTGGATTCCATTCTTAAATTCAGTGGGAGTTTGTTCCAGCTAGCTGCTGCACGGTTGGGAAAGGCTCTTCCCAGACCATTAGCTTTCTTGTGAGCATTGACTACACAAGTCCTTGAGCTTCTGATCTCAGCGCTCGGGCAGATATGTAGTTAACAATTTTGGATTTCAGGTAGACTGGGGCTTTAGTCTGTCAGTGTCAAAGACTTGAATAGGATGCGGTCTTCAATCTTCAGCCAGTAGAGGTCTTGCCTAGAATTGGTGATATGGTCTGATCTTGCTTTTTTGCTTAATTTTTCTTACTGTGTTATTTTGAATGAGTTTTTTGACAGGCATTGCTTACTAGCACCGAGCAAAAGAGCATTTCCATAGTCCAGGTGGGAAAGGATAGTTGCTCTGGTGACGGTGGTGTAATTAGCTTCATTGAGTAAAGGTTTTATTGCTCTCAACTGTCTGATGTAATATGAGCAGTTTTTGCTCACATATGAAGCTTGAGTGTCAGAATTTATGGAAGCTTCTAGCATCATACCCAGGGTTTTGACCTTGTCGACTACCTTAATAGGTGTGCCTTTGATCTTAAGAGACTCGTAGTCTGTTGTTAATTTCGATCTAGCCTGATTAGAGCCGAAAATCATGAGCTCTGCCTTGTTGCCATCTAGGCACATCCAATTTTGATCCATCCATGTTTCTATGTTGTTATAAAGGTCATTCACTAGTGTGCTGTCCTTGATGTAATCCCCGCTGAGTTCAACCAGCAGCTGAGTATCATCAGCATAGATGGTGAAAAAGGCTGGGATGTTCTCTAGTATCTCACACAGGAAGCGTATATACAGATTGAAAAGAAGTGGTGAAAGACTAGCACCCTGGGGGACACCACAGAAGATGTTAGATTCATGTGAACATTTGCCACCCCAGTGTACTCTCGATATTCTATCCGCGAGGAAAGAAGTCATCCAGCCAATTGCCTCCTCAGAACAATTTGCAACTTTCTCCAGTGCCAGTTGCAATAGTTTATGGTTGAGCGACTCAAAAGCTGTACTAAGGTCGAGAAGGATCAAGAGACCTGCCTTTCCTCTGTCCATAATCTCTAGCATTTTAGTCTGCAAATCAAGCATGGCAGTCTCTGTGCTGTGGGCAGCGCGGAAGCCTGACTGCTGCGGGTGCAAGATTTAATTTGCCTCTACCTAGGCCTGGAGTTGAGAGGTGGCACTCTTGTCCATTACTTTCAGGGGGAAATTACTGTTGGTGATAGGTCTAAGGTTACTTGGTTCCCATTGGTCTAGGTTTTTTTTTTTTTACCAACAGAGTAATAGTAACCTTTTTGATGTTCTTTGGGACCATTTGGTCTTCGGAAAGAGGCATTCACTATTTTAGTCAGTAGAGGTGCAAAGATGTCAGAATTTTCAAGAATTATTTTAGGTGGAAGTTTATTTTCCGCACATGAGGACGGTTTCATAGAGGCCAGCGTAGTATGCATGTCCTCGATGGAGAGCTCATGGAAACTGAATTTGAGTGGGAGTTCAGTAGGCATACACGTAGGGGGTTGGATTAAATTTGCCTTTTTACTTTGGGCTTGGGGAATCTGTTCCCTTGCTTTGATTATGTTGTTAGTGAAAGCTGCCTGGGTGTTATTACAATCTTCTTGAGAAGGAGTGAAAGTAGATGCCAGAGCGTTGGGGGTATCAATAGATTTTAGAATCTCAAAGAGTTTTCCAGGCGCATTCGAGGCTGATTGGATTTGAGGGTTAAAGTATTTCTTCTTTGCCTCGATGATATTATTTTTGTATGCTTTCTCGATTGCTTTCCAGCTTTCCTTGTTGTGGGCTGAAGAGTCCTTCAGCCAACTTCATTCCCTGCACTTTTTTCCCTTTTTTGCATTCATAGGTCCTGAGTGAGCCATTTTTGATGTTTAGGATTAGGTCTGACTAGTTTGGGAAGGAGTGGAACTTTCTGCTCTATTAAAGAAGTATGGTGCCGGTCAAATTTGGATATGATAGTCTTGCATGAGTCTTCGTCCTTAAGGTCGGCCCAAATTTCTTTAATACAACGTTCTAAATGTAGTCTTTCAATTTTCTTGAAGTTCCGGGATAGAACTTTAGTTGCTTCATTTGCGGATTTCTTTGCTGGGGAAGGCATGGAGAGTGCGAATGACACTGTATAATGGTCCGACCAAATACATGGTGTGGTCACGTTATTATTTGTTTCCATGTTATTAGTTATAACCCAATCCAGCTGATGTACATTTGCCATAGTGGGACTGGAGTTTATTACTTGGAAATTAATGTTTTGTAAGTCTTTCTCCAGGCTTAAAGCCTCTTTGCCATTTGGGTCCCTTTGCCATCGGTTAAGATCACCTAAAACCATGGTGGATGTATTAGGACCTTTCAGTGAATTAGCGCATTGAGTGAGTTTGTCATTAAACTCTGAGATGAGACAGGAGGGTCTATATATAAGTACTATATTTACACAGTTGTTATCTGTCGGGCAATGTTTAAGATGTAAAACTTTGCATCCTTGACATGATAAATGAGAGGTAAACATAGGAAGAGTGTCACGTGTTAGCATGGCTACCCCGCCCCCTATGCCAGAGTCTCTGTTGGTGTATTGGATAGAAAAACCAGCAGGAACCATTTTGGCACAGGCAGGACCTATGGGGTCCTGTAGCCAGGTCTCTGTGATACACATGATGTCAATATTTTCTTGCAATATAAGATCGTGAATACAAATGGCATGTTTATTAAGGGAGCACGTATTCAGCAGACAAACCTTTACATCTGTTGTCAATTCAGTTTAGGTAGTTGTTTAATATTTATACTCCTTTTTTGGTACATTTAGTTTCAGATGTTTAGGTGCTTGTTTCTGCACCGAAGAGGGGTCTGGTTTGCATATGGAGTGGGACGGGATGTCAGCTAACAGCCGCTCTCCACGTTCCACTGCACCCAACGCATGTAGTTTGATTCTCTCCATGCGTTGTAAGTCATGTAGCTCAAGCAAGAGATTTCCCATTGTTTTGATACACATTCTTACTGTGTAATTGGAGTGTTTCACTTAACGGACTATTGAGAACCAGGGGTCTAGGCCGTAGACGTCGCGGGCGGTGAGGATCGGCTAAGCACTCGAAGCACCGCCGCTGAAGGGACCTGACATTCTGATTTGAAGGGTGCTGGAACTTCTGGGACTTGCAGTCCTAGGTTGGAGTCTTTAGCAGTCAAAAAAAAAGATTGCTGTCACCCTTGTCTACCTAAGTAACACACCCAGGTAGCAGCAGCAGAGATCTTGCGGCCACTAGATGAGCAGTATAGACTCTGCATCCGCTCCAAGACAAGAATCTTTACTCAATCCTGCATCTCCGCGGCATCCAATAACACGTCTGAACTTTTCAAAGTCTGCAAGGAACTAGCAAACCCTATCGCAGCCTCCTCCACCATTGCACCCACCCAGGCCCTTTGCTCAGCCCAGGCTGCACATTTCACCTCAAAAACACTAGACATCCTATCCTCTCTCTCTTCCACACCACCTCATGCACCAACATATCTTGTACTACCCCTGGCCACCTCCACCCCTCCTCTTCTTCTCTCTTCTCTCTCCCCTGTCACACCTGAGGGGGTCACTAGACAAGTCTGGTCTATGAAAGCCTCCTCCAAACAGGTGGATCCTTGTCCCTCAAAAACCATCAAGGACAATATTGACTCACTCGCCCCAGCCTTGGCCGACCTCTGCAACCTTTCCTTCACCACTGGAGTTTTACCCCCTGCTCTTAAGCACTCCCTTGCGCACCCTCTCCTCAAAAAATCTTCTGATGACCCCTCCATTCTGGCAAACTATCGCCCAATCTCTATCACTCCTTTCCTGGGTAAACTCCTGGAGAAGCTCGCTATTTCCCAGCTTACCCTCCACACTGAATCTATTGGCTGCTTTCATGACCACCAGTCTGGCCTCAGAGCTTCCAGAGGCACGGATACTGCTCTTCTGAGTACCTGTGAAGAGCTGCTCTCAAATCTTGACTCTAACTCTCCCTCTGTCCTCATTCTACTCGACCTCTCCTCTGCCTTTGATACAGTGAACCACAACACCCTAATTGCACGTCTCCATGATACCCTGGGCATCACTGATCAGGCCCTGGCGTGGCTAATATCCTTTCTCTCTGACTGCCCATCCCAGGTGGGATTGGGGTCTTTGGCTCTCCCCTATCACTCTCTCGACCTGTGGTGTCCCCCAGGGATCTTATCTATCCCCCTGGTTTTTCAATGGCTACATGGCCCCCCTGGCCTTGATGATAGCCACCTTCACCTCCAACTTTCAGTGTTACGCGGATGACAAGCAGCTCTCATTCAGGCTACCCTCCGCCTCTTCCTCTTCCTCACTCATACCTGACTGTCTGTCCGCAATTCAGTCGTGGTGTGCTGCAAACGACCTCTGCCTCAATGCCAGTAAGACAGATATTGTTCTCATCGGACCCCTGCTCCTGCCTTTTTCTCTGGCCGGCATCACTTGGCCCTGCACCTCCTCCTACCAACGAGGCAAAAGACCTGGGGGTCATCTTCGACTCCACTCTATCCTTCTCATCTCACATCACGGACATCTCTAAGAAGTCTCACTACCAACTGCACCTTCTCAGAGATATTCTGCCTTTTCTCACCTTCCCCCAGAGGCTCACCATCTCCAGAGCCCTACTGCAACAGCCTCTTTCTCAACCTGCCCTCTAGTACCCTCCGTAACTCACCTAGAACAGAACTGTAAGACTTATCCTTGGCCTCAAGCCCAGGGACCGCATCTCTCTGTGGCGGAAATCCCATTACTGGCTCCCCGTGGCTGCAAGGATAAAGTTCAAGACCCTTTGCATTGTTTACAAGGCTTTCTGGGGCCTGGGCCCACTCTATCTAGAACGCTCTCTTCCTAAATACATGCCTTCCCGAGCCCTACGCTGGTCTTCCTCCAACTCCATGCGGGTGAGCCAGTTTCTCCAAGCAGAGACTTGGGGAGAGATCTTTATCCTCTGCAGGTGCCTCCCTCTGGAACAGCCTTCATGCCTCTCTCCATCTTGAACCAGATCTCCTAAAATTCGGAAAACTTCTGAAGAAATTCCTCTTCGCCTCCTCCTTCTCTCTCCCTCTCCCTGCTCTCTCGCTCTCCTCTACTTCTGCTCACTTCCGTTGACTGGCTGCCTGGTGTACCTTCAGAGCCTCACAGGTCCCATGCTTCCTCGCCAGTCTCCTGCACTTGCCCCTGGGTCTTGCACTTGCCTCAGCATTACTGCACTTCGGTTACAACCCATGAAAGTGGTATCTCTCTGCACTTAACCCTTGTTCTGACGGGACTGGGCGCACTTGACCCTATCCCCCATTCACTCCCTTTTTTGTTAACCTGCATAATCTGAATGTACTATGCCTAGTAAGATCGTTTATCTTGTTTTCCCTATGTCTTCCCGTCCCATGCATGGCTGGGCTTTGAAACACTTGTGTATAAGCGCATAATAAATAAACAATCAACACAGTTGTTTCGGACCAAAATCTCTTGATACATTCACTGAAAAAAGACTTTTGTGATTCCAACCATTTAACATTAGATTTTTGTAGAGTTGTCTGATATGAGATTTGGCTGTAAGATCAAGATGTAGAATTAACATGTCATGATCACTTTGGTCGGAGCTCTTTATCTCAAAATAGATTGACTTTTTAAAAATTGTCTCCAAAACTGCTATATAGTCAATCCAGGAACTAAATTCGGCTCTATGCCAAGCTGATTTAGGTGGATATCCCCCAAAGTCTGACCATTCATTACTTGCAACTCCCATCCATCTCATAATTCTATCCATTTTTGTCCTTGTGTAATTTGGCGAGTCCGATGTTCGGTCTGATTCTCGCATTCGGTCCCCAAGGCAACATTGGGATCTAGGCAGCAGGAGTTCAAATCTCCCACTAACATTATTTCAGAAACGTTTTAGTTTGTACATTTCAATGATATCCTGTAAGACTTCCATGCAGTTTTCTTACATAGAGTGGCCTGGGTTCCAGTAGATGTTAATTAGCAACATGTCCGATGAATTAACCAAGTTCCCACTCAATGGGCCTCATTACGAGTTTGGAGGTAGCCATGCCCTTAATAAGGACATAGCTACCCCCAAACTCAGGTCCGGCAACGGGTCCTGCAAAAGGGGAATAACCGGACCATTCTGACCTTTGCGGGCCCGGTAACTCCCCTTGAGTGGGACCCGGAGCCGGTACGTTCCCATTTCCTTTTGAGCCCCCATAGGGCTCAATGGGAATGGGGAGGAATGTAGCAGCAGTAC
This sequence comes from Ambystoma mexicanum, assembly GCF_040938575.1. NCBI lineage: Eukaryota > Metazoa > Chordata > Amphibia > Caudata > Ambystomatidae > Ambystoma > Ambystoma mexicanum. The sequence goes on from NC_090930.1 coordinate 1,348,922,773, forward strand.
CGTTCATAACAGTACCGTTGCTAACATCCTGTTCTGACCAGGCGTGCAGAGCGGCACCCGCGAGCAGAACTCGTAATGTGGCAGCAAGGTAACAAGGTGCCGGTAGCACTACCGGCGCTGTTGTTGCCTTACCGCCACAAACGTAATGAGGCCCATTGTCTGTTATAATATGATATGAAATGATAATTTATTTATATCGCGCTCGTACACAAAGTGTTTCAGAGCGCGACAAGGCAAGGGAGGGAAATAGGGGAGACCAAAACGATCTTACTAGGCGCAGTGACATTGAGAACGCGCAAGTGCATGGGAAAGGAAAGGGGAAAAGTGCATGGAAGGGGGAGAGTGGAAAGTGTGGAGCAGAGAAGAAACATAAATAATAATAAATAAAAATAAATAGATAGTAGAGGCAATAAACAGTGGCAGTGCAGTCAGAAAGTTCTGTGTTTAAGGCAGCAGACTGGGTAAGTCTGATAAGTGCAGAAAGAAGAAGAAAATAGGGGTGTGGGGAACTGTATGGGTACAGATACAGTCCACCAGTGCAAGGGGTGGCCAGGAGGCAGTGTAGGAGGGTGGCAGGGTGAACAGGTACCTGGGCCCAGGGGAGAGAGGGTGGCCAGGTGCACGGTGCCAAGAGAGCAGTTCAGCAGGGGAGAGGGAGAGCGAAAGCGGAAGCAAAGAGGAAGGTCTTGAGGAGCATCCGGAACCAGAGATGGTTCTCCTCAAGCTTTAGAGCGGCAGGGAGGCTGTTCCAGAGGGAGGTCCCAGCCGAAGACCGAGATCTACCCCCAGCTCGTTTCTTTGAAAAACGACTGACCCTAAGGGAGTTAGAAGTAGATGAGCGAAGAGCTCGAGAGGGGCCGGTATTTGCGTAGGGATAGCTCAAGGTATTTTGGACCCAGGCCCCAGAAAGCCTTGTGGACAATGCAGAGGGTTTTGAATTTAATCCTAGAGTCCACTGGGAGCCAGTGGAGAGATTTCAGAGCTGGAGAGATACGATCCCAGGGCTTGAGGCCAAGGACAAGTCTCGCAGTCCTGTTCTGGATTAGTTGCAGAGGGCGGAGAGTAGAAGCAGGTAGATTTAGAAAGAGGCTGTTACAATAGTCCAGCCCAGAGAGAACCAGAGCTTGGGAGACAGTGAGCTTCTGGGGGAAGGAGAGGAAAGGCAGAGTACCTCTGAGGAGGTGCAGTAGGTAATTTTACTTTTTAGAGACCTTAGAGATGTGGGCAGAGAAGGAAAGTGTGGAGTCAAAAATGACCCCGAGGTTCTTAGCCTTGCAGGTGGGGGTAGGAGGTGGACCAAGGGAGGCCGGCCTGAGATTAAGGGGAAGGATGGTGAAGGTGTGCCGATAAGGAGGATCTCCGTCTTGCTGGCATTCAGACAGAGATCATTGGCGGCACACCAATCTTGAATGGCAGTTAGGTAATCAGAGATGAGAGAGGGAGAGGAGGTGGCCGAGGGAAGCCTGAAAATGCGTTAAGTATTGTCAGCATAGCACTGGAAGTTTGAGCAGAAAATGGCAATGCAATGGACGAGAGTTGCCAGGTATTGGTTGAAAAGCCAGGGCAAAAGGTTAGACCCCTGGGGAACACCACAGGTAGAGAGGAAGATAGATGATAGGAAGGACCCAAGTTGGACCTGGGAGGGTCGATCAGAGAGGAAAGAGGTCAGCCAGGCCAGTGCCCGATCAGTGATACCCAGGTTATCACGGAGACGGTTGAGCAGGATTGTATGGTTGACCGTGTTGAAGGCAGAAGAGAGATCGAGTAGGATGAGGACAGAGGGAATATTAGCGTCAAGGTTGGAGAGCAGATCTTCACGGATGTTCAGGAGAGCAGTTTCCGTACTTCTGGCAGCTCTGAAGCCAGACTGATGGTCATGCAGACAGCCAACAGAATCGGAATGAAGGTTAAGCTGAGAGATGGCCGGCTTTTCCAGGAGTTTGCCCAGAAAGGGAGTAATGGAAATAGGGCGATAGTTGCCAGGAGCCCTCTAGTGTTGTCATTGAATAAAGCTCAGATAGTACATAAGGAAAGTTTTAGTGCTGTACAAAGTCCACTCGAGGGTCTGCCTCCATTTGATCTTATAGCGCCCTGGCAGAAACTTTGATATCCCTCCCATACCAATGGCATCATAGCATTCGTTTCTTGTAGACACACAATATCATGAATGCCCAAGACTTCGAAAAAGGGATGAGTGCGTTAATAACTTTCCAAATCCGCTTACATTCCAAGATGCAAGTGCTTAGTTATTGCCAATTGCGTTTCCCTTCACCATCTAGTGCTGTTACCAGTGGGGATGTCCATTCTTGAGTGGATCTCAGGGTCTATTCCAGGGGGCATGGCTGCCGTAGGCCGCACTCTTAAAGTCGGAAATGATGCTCTGGGCCCCACCCTCTATAGCTCAGTTTGCCCAATATGCCATTTTTCCAGTTGCCCAGAGAGTATTTCCTATTAGGATTTGGGCAGGAGGGATCCTAAACCCTAGCCCTTCAAATTGTGCACTTGCGTTTAATAACATAGAGTAGACAACATTACATGGTACATTTATTACTGCAGTGTCCAGCCTTTTGGTATTATGTAGTTTTACTTGGGCAATGTCTTTGCTCGAAATCAAAAATAACTTTTCAACTTGTTTAATTAATGTTAGTATATTACTGCGGTTCAGAACCAGACCTGGGCACAACATAGGATCCATTACATATTCCAACATTAGGTAGCTCGAGGCGGGTTCTTGGGCATGGAAGTCTTGGTGATACTGCGGACCATTCAGGGTAAACCTATGCTCGGGTACAGTCTCCTTCTCTGCTATCAGTTTCCTCCCTTGGCCCCCACCATCTCTGTGCACAGGTCGAAGTGCTCCACTTTTTGTTTGGATGGTCAGCCCGCCTTCTTGATTCACTCCCCAAATGGGCTTTGAAAGTTGTTAAGGAAGGCATGCTTGTTTTTGTTCTCATATGGTTTGTCTGTTTGTGTTTCTGTGGTCAGAGCAGTTGGATTGCATGTATATTTGCGCCAGGCCTGCTGTTCTGGCCTTCCCAGTGTATGAGAGTCAGTCAAGCGCTCCGGCCAGCTTCATTCGCCTCCCTGCCACCTCCATTCATGCAGATTTCTCGCGTCTGGGTGTCGGAATTGTAGGCTTTGCCCAGTGTCTGAGCATTGTGGTGCGAGCTGTCTTTATATTTTCCGCGACACTCTTGCCTGATCTCTCCTGCGTTTTATGTCGGTTGATCAAAATAAGGAACAACAGTCAGATGAAGCGTGTTAACTTGGACCCCACTATCTTGTTTTTTCACACCAGAGTGAACAGCATCTTGTAAGGAAGTGATGGCCTGCGTCTCCTGTAAAGGCACTTGATGTAGAGTTGATTCAGGTTTTAGATTTCCCATTTTTAAACTTGCTTTCCTCAATGGTGATGCTTCGAAACACCAAATGATTCAACAGTGATGTAACATCAATGATTTCAGAGCACAGCCAGCATCTGTTCTTTCAAATACGAGCCAGTAGAAGAGGTCTTTGTTAGATCAATAGCTCGCGCAGGGTGTACTTTCAAAGCACAGCTGACCTTTTTATGTTGTTCGCTGACCTTACTCACGGAGACTGCAGAGTCTCTGGTGGTCTGCATAGACTCATGTTTACTTAGGCAGATCTTTGGGTGGATAGACACTTTGGCTGTCTTTGCCTCCATAGCTGCTTTCTCAGTCATGTGTGTTGGGAGTCTACGGATGACCCCCAATTAGCGAATCCCTGTGAGCCCGATCATGCAAAGACTGACCCGTAAACGTCTTGCTCTTTCAGGCTCCCCCGTTGCACTAGCGCGGCCAGGAGACGCCCCCTTTATTTATATGGCATGCGGCGGAGCTATATGGACAGCACCACACTCCTCCTGAGCCAGGACAAACAAGCCATAACAATAAACCACAACCAGCATGTCAAAAATGTGCAACAACACTTCAAACTTTTATCCCGTGACACCCCTTTAATGACAGCCCCCCCCATTCTCTTCTCAGGATGGCTGTGTCGTGCAGCTCCAGCAATACACCTAGCCCACCACATAGTCACTGAGGCGAACAAGTTTCCCTCGCCCTGTCCTCAGGGGGTACCTCCTGCTCACCTCTGATGCGGGATCCCCAATGTCCAACGGCGTGTCGACTGCAGGTGGGGGAGACGTCACAAGGCCTCCGCCTTCATCAGGGACTTCACTACTGTCCAGGTCCTGGGGAACTTCAGATCTTGCTTCTCCCAGTCTCTTAAAGAAATTTACATTCCGAGTTACAGAGGACTTTCCATCCGATGCCGTCACCATAGAGCCCTTGACCGCCACCACATTGAGTGGCTCCGGCTCGTAGGACAACGACAGTTTCCCATGAGGATCTCTGTTCCGGATGAGGACCTCGTCCCCGGGCACCAGATGTTGGGGCCTCAAACCTCTCCTCAAGTTCTCCTGTTCAGTTCTTATCCGGCGGTCATTCTCAACCTGTTGATCATCAATGACCCCTTCTTCCTTGTCAGCCACCTCAGGTATTAGGCCCCGCGGGCATCGCTTGAAAAGAGCCTCTGCGGGCGCCACTCCTGTTGACGCATGAGGGGTGGACCTGTACACTCGAAGGAACTGGTATAAAGCTCTCCTCAGACAGTGCCCCTGACTTTGGGCAATACGGAAAGGTCTTATTCAGAGTACACATCATGCGCTCTGCTTCCCCATTTACTCTGGGCCACAGTGGAGTCACCTTCCGATGCTGGACTCCATACCCCTCCATCAGTTCTACAAACCGCTCACCCTGAAACAGCACCCCGTTGTCAGAACACAGCACCTGGGGGAAACCGTGGGAGGCAAACACCTTATCCATGGCAATGGCCACATGGTCGAAAGCGACCAAGTCCACAAACTCCACTTCCGGATACCTCGAGTACTCATCGACAACTACGAGGAAATTATTCCCTTGTGTAGTCGACCCAAAGTCAGCATGGACACCCTGCCAGGGTCAGGTGCCTCTCGGCATGGTCGCGATTTCAGGCTCACGCTGTGCCGGGGATGCAGCCTGGCACCAGACACACTCTGCACACACTGATCCACCAGCCGCTCCATTTCGGGAAACCACACCTTGAGGCGCAGTCGAGCCTTGGTCTTGGCGGCCCCCTGGCGTCCCTGATGGGCCAGTGTGACCACCTCCTGAACTTTGGCCTGGGGAATCACTATCCTGTTTCCTCTTAGTAGTAGGCCTGATGGGGAGAAGGAGAGTTCCTCTTTGACTTTCCATAATTGTTCCAAGGTGATTTTCGCCTGCGGCATCCGCCCGGCGAGGGCGGCAGCCGCCTTTAGCTCCTTAAGGGGCAAAGCATTTGGAGTCGCGGCCTCAACCACCATCTGGACATGGAGATCTGCCTCGACACCCCTCGAGCTCCCTGATAGCGGGAGAGGTAGTCCGCCGCATTGTTAGATCCAGGTCTATACACCAGCGAGACCCCGTATTCCAAGAGCGCGAGCATCCAGCGCTCATTCCTCGCAGGCGGCTTGGATGACAAACCAGCCAGAATGGGAAGTAGCGGTTTGTGATCCATTACCACCGTTACCGGCCTGCCCAGGACATATAGCCGAAAATGGCTGCTTCCCCACAGGACCGCAAGCGCCTCCCGCTCTATCTGGGAGTAGCGCTGCTCCGTGTCTGACAGTGCCTTACTAGCATAAGCGACCGGATGGACATCGCCCTCAGCACCAATATGCGTCAAGATTGCCCCAAGGCCAAACGGGCTGGCGTCCACAATGATCTCAGACTGGAGAGCGGGGTCAAAGAATGCCATGACATCGTCCGCCGCCAGGGCTCCTTTAATGTCGTCAAAGGCTGCTTGCTCCTGGGGACCCCACTGCCACACCGTTTCCTTCTTCGTAAGAGTCCTCAGGGGTTCAGACCTGGACGCTAGATTCCTGATGAAGCGCCCACAATAGGTTACCATCCCCAGAAAACTCCTCACCTCCAACACATTCTCTGGTAGTTGGGCCTCCTTAATGTCTTTCACCTTTCGTGGATCCGGGGATACCTCACCCTCCTTAAACACAAATCCGAAAAACTCAATTGTGGGGCGCAGGAATTCACACTTCTCCCAGTGCAGGGTGAGGCCCAATGACTGCAATCTTTCGAAGGTCTTGGTCTTGGCTAGTTTGCGAAGGTGGTCCACCTCAGTCTTGGCGAACAGGAGGATATCATCGCTGATGTTCAGTACCCCTTCAAGATCTGCAAGGGCACCCCTTATGATGTTCTGAAAGACCTCAGCCGCCGAAGACACACCAAAACTAAGCCTCTTGTACCTAGAGAGCCTTCGGTGGGTGGTAAATGTTGTTATGTACCTTGATTCGGGATGGAGGACCACCTGGTGATATCCGGCTCTGAGGTCCAACTTAGAAAAGAAGCAGGCACCTTGCAGTTCTGTGATGATATCGTCAATTGTTGGTGTGAGGTAGCGCTCTGTGAGGATGGCTTTATTGGGCAGCCTCACGTCCACACAAATCCCTATGGCATCCGGTTGCTTGGGCTTTCTAGCCACGATGATAGGGGACACCCATGGTGTGGGACCTTCAACCTTCTCGATTATGTCTAGGTTGACAAGGTTGTCAAGCTCTTTATCCACCAGGTCACACAAATGGAAGGGCACCCTGCGATGTTTCAATGCAATGGGCTGCACCGACTCATCAATGTGCAGCCGCACCGGCTCACCCACCATCTGTCCCATCCCTTGGAACATGCTGGCGTACCTATCCAAGAGATCATTAATGTCCTCCAGATATACCGAATAGGCAAAACTCACTATTCCAAGAGCCTCTGCCACAGCACAGCTCAAAAGGGTGTTCGTGCTGATATTGGTAACATAGAAACGGGCCGTGATCTTCGAGCCATCATGTTCAACTTTTACCACGAACGCCCCGTCAAGAGGAATAGGGTCAGACCCACCAAAGGTGGATATGTGAGCTTTGGGGGCGACCAGTGCGGCCGGGTGTCCATCGCCTCATAGTGTCCACGGGCCATGACATTGACGGACGCCCCAGTGTCCACCAGCACAGGAACTGGAGAATGGTTGACAGGGACGATGCACCTTGGCTGTCTCCTGTTTTTCAACCTAAGAGTCCCTATGCTCGAAACAAAAAAAATGTTCTCCTCTTCATCATCCCCAGGAGGGGCACCTTCACCCTCCTGGTCAACCTGGGCCACATTTGGTGGGCGTGATTGCCAGAGAAAACCGGAGCGTACGGGGCTCCTGGGTACCATCACAGGCAAAGAGGCTTTACACACCCATGCGTAGTGGTCCTGCAGGCCACATCGTCCATAGGTCCTCCCAACGGCCAGACACTCAGCAGGGTGCGGGAGGTCATACCCACATTTCTGGCAAGCCTCCCCCACTCTCCCGCCCCTGTCGCGGAAGGTAACACCGGACCTCCTGGCACCTCTACCACCACACCCTACGGCACATACCTCCTCAGTCTTCACTGGCCGTGAACTAGCCTCCATCTTGGATGCACGAGCTTCAGACACCTCGTGACACCGGCCCAGTTCAAGGATGCGAGCAAGGGTGGTACCCGGCTCCCTCAGTACCTGCCGCCTCAACTTCCCCGATGAGCATGCCTGAATGAGGAGAGTCCTAATCATGTCGTCAGGATCACCCCATGCGCAAGCCAGGGAATGGCGCCTGAGCCGACCATAGAAGGTGTCCAAAGTATCATCCTCTTTCTGGCAAGCCGACAGCATAACAAAACATTCATAATCAGCATTCGCCAAAGGCAGGAAATGATTGTGGAGAGCTACCTTGGCAGCGTCATACGAAGTGTCAGCAGGCTGGAGTGACTCAAAAATCTCTTGAACCGCCGGTCCCGCTGAATACAGTAGTGTCGCCAGCTTACTGTCGTCATCAGTCTCCATCCCATCATCGCCCTGAAATACATGTCCAGGCGATCAATCCACCTCTTCCACCTGGGCCCCATAATAGACGGAGGGCCAGACACATCAAACTCCGGAATGGGCTGAAGCGCAGCAGGAGCATGCATTTGCGCCATGGCACGTGGTGACGGAACAGGCGCAGGCAATGGTGGGGGCTGAGGGGCATGCTGAACAGGAGCAGGAGGTTGGGCAGCAGGGGGTTGTTGAACTGCAGGCTGTCCACCTCCCTGATCGCCGGGCGCGCTCATGGGTCAAGCGCACAGGCACCCCCACTTGACACCACAGGGGCCACAACTCACCCAGCCACTACAGGCATGAGACACACCAGTCCATGATGATGATAATGATGATGAAGATGATGTCCATCAGCTTTCCAGAGCCACCATAACACAGCACTGCCAAGGATGATGAAGGTGGTGACATAGATGCAGGATACCAAATGCCCCCACTAATGATGATGAAGGTAATAATGCAGATGAAAAGCATCAAAGGGCTCCAAAATTTGAGCAGGGGAGATGAGGAAGGAGCAGGCCTTGGCACTTCACCGCCCTTCTTCCACCACGCTCGACGTAGTTCGCCCAAAATTAGCAGAAATCACAAACCCTGATCATGAATGGACAGCACACACTGCCCGCTTGCAGAATATCCAGAAATTAGCTTAGGATGTCACTCACGGGCCAAAACGAAGCCTCGTGAAGATTCCTGGCGTGATTCCAAAATGGCCGCGTGGGGCCAGCCCAGCCCGCGGCACGGAGTGAAGGAGGACTGTCATTGCTCCAGGAGATAAAAAAAATTCAACATTTGTTCACTGCCGGGCCCGGGCCTCGTCGCCACTGTTGGGAGTCTATGGATGACCCCCAATTAGCGAATCCCTGTGAGCCCCGATCATGCAAAGACTGACCCGGACACGTCTTGCTCTTTCGGGCTCCCCGGTCGCACTAGCGTGGCTGGGAGACGCCCCTTTTATTTATATGGCACGCGGCGGAGTGCAACGTCACTCCGCCGCATGCTCATCCTTAAAGGGGATAGCACCACAATGTGTAGGCCACTCAGGAACTTCTGCGTTCCATTATGTGTTTTCCTTTGCTGATTTTCATAGTCGCTGTTCTTTTTGGGACAACCCAATTTCTTTTCAACTCGTGCTTTGACCAGTTTTAGCATGGCACTCCCAGACAAACCTTGTAGGTTTGAAGAGTGCTTCCTTTTTACTTGTGTTCAGTTGTTTCCGAAACCTCACATTCCTCTACTGGGTTACCTGATGTTTTTATGTCCTTGGCTCTCGATATCTGTTGACAGGGCTCTTGATGAACCAAACTGCCTTCCTGATCCTGCAAATACTTCACGCATGGGTCTTCCAAGGTATGTGTACGAGGCTCCTGCTGAATAAGCAGCCGAGCACTCAGGAGGTCGAGTTTCCGATTTACTTCATTTAGGCCGTCGGTGTGCACTCTGACTTCTTCCCAGATCTTGTTGTTGAGGTTTACAAAGGAACTTAGAACGACATTCAAAGCTGAGACAGTGGGGGGTGTCAGTCATAGTCTGTCATCCATTTCTCGAAGCCTGTAATGAAGATGGGACTCAGACGGTTTGGAAGATGTATTTGAGCTGTGAGTGCCATCCGGTATTTCATGGGTCATGTGAGCTGCTTCGATGATGGCTGTTAAGTCAGATGGAGACCCCATTACCGAAGAATCACACGTTTTTTGAATGACACTCTGTCCACTTTCTGCATTTGGTATGTCGGTCTCCGCTACAGCTGAAGAAATAGTGTTCATGAAATCGATCATACCTAAGAACAGAACATGTACATGTTCGGTTAATGGTGGCAAGTGCACGCATTGCAGGTAGAACTTTAATTTCTGTGCTGGCGCCGGCTGCTGGAAAGAAGTCTGTTATTCGCAAGCCAGCTGCTGCCTGCTATGGGAGAGGTGTTTAGAATGTCAGTCCTTCGTTTCAAGCGGTATGAAGTTTACAATCTTTCCTTTGATGTCGATTGGTAACATCTTCGTTGCCTCTGTTGTTTGCTATGGGCCCAGCTGGTTCAGTAATTAGATCACCCGCCTAAGCTGGTGACTGTATATTCCTTACTATTCTAGATGCTTCCAGTTGCACCTGCGAGGAGGCATTCGTTCCAACTGCTAAAGGGAGAACGTTGCGCGTTTTCTGCGAGGCATTGGAGTTCTCCTTCAGCCGCCTTTTTTTTCTGGCTTCTCAGGCCCAGCCTGCTAGCTGTGATGCCCGCTTCCAGCCACGGGTAGACTTGAGGCGGGGCGCTGCGCGGGCCCTGGCTCACGCGTGTAATGGGACACTGCACACTGCTCTGCCTGACACTGGAGCGGGAACTGCCGACTGGGATCACGTGGACATCACATCCCTTATCAACTTTGGATTAACATTCAACATGTGAAACATTAACAACATTCTAGAGATTGCGGCTGGAACAAAGTCTCATTGTTTCTGGGATGGGCTGGCTCCCGGTTCAGCTTCTCGGTCGCACGTATATGCCATTGAGGACGTATCCTTTTAGCCTTGTGGATGGCATGGGTCGTTTCCAGAGTGCGTACTGTTCTCCTCGCTCTTGGTGGGGAGTTTGATGTGTGTCATTGTCCCTCTCCTCTTCATTTTGGTCAGGAGACCCTGGGGTTGGTTCTTTTGCGAGTCTCTCTCTCGTTGTCGGGCTGCATGCTAGTGGCGGTTGGTCTTCTGCGGGACTGCTGTCTACTTTTTCTTCTTCCCATAGGGTCGACGGGACTTTCTGGAAGTGTGAGACATTTCTGGTTACCGATTCCTGCACTCGGGTGGCAGACGCGAGGCCGTGCTCTCAATGTGAGACTCTTATGGGAGGGAAATCTTCCCTTTCGGTGTTCTGGTCTTTACCAGTACTTTGTCCCCGATTTGGAGATCAATGGGTGTTGCCTTCCTAGCAAGGTCTTCTTTGGCGTTGTGTGTGCGCCTTCTAGCTTCCACACTTTCTAGGTCGAATGGGGCCGGTGTCCAGGAGTGGTGTAGGGGAAGGCTCCCTTGGATGGGGACGCCGAACATCATGTCTGCTGGGCTGACATGGGTTGAGAAGTGTGTTGTAAGCCGATAAGCGCGTAGGAATATGTAGACCTCTGGGAGCCACCTGCGACCTTTGTCCCTGGCGATTCTTACAGTCTTGTTGATGGACGCCATGAATATTTCAGCATCTCCGTTGGCTTGTGGCCAGTATGGTGTTAGATGATGGTGCCGTATTCCCAGGTCGTTCATGAAGCGTTTAAAACCCCTGCTTGTGAATGGTGGTCCGTTGTCACTCTGGATCGCTGACGGGATGCCGTGTGTCGTGAACATTTTTTCTAGCACAGTGGTGACAGACGTGGCATCCGTGGAGGAAACAGGTTCGACCTCGGGGTACCTTGTGTGCTCATCAATCGCTACTAGCAGGTCAAGTGGCACAGCGAGTAGAGCGCCCGCTTTGACACCCGTGCAGAGCCTGTTAACGCAGGTTCGAATCCCGGCGGGGCCAAACTCAGCCTTTCATCCTTCCGAGGTCGATAAATGAGCACCACACACCGTGGGTAATAATAAGCAGCGCTCAGATACCTGAGGGTTTGTAGCGCTATATAAAAGCCTAATTATTTTATTATTATTATTATTATTATTATTATTATTATTTTTATTATTATGTTTCGTTTGCGATCGTGCAAAAGTCAATGCTGATGGAGTCCCACCTGCGGTTGCTCCGGGGTGGGCATTCCATGGGTTCTGGCGGTCCTGGTCGGCATGTGGACAGGCATGCGGAACAAGTTTCTACAAGGGCCAGGCCTTTTCGTTGCATCTGGGGCAGCCGTAGGCGTGATTTGAGGTATGCTTGTGTTTTTACGATGCCTTGATGCCCTTCATGCGCTAGTTGAATTGCCGTCTCGTGTAGAGACATTGGTAGTACGATCCTGTGTCCTTTTAGGACGTCCACCGACATGGACAACTCATGGTGTATCCCAAAGAGTGTGTGTATGAGTTCTTGACCTGGGGCCGTCCTTCGAGTGACAGCTGTCAGGAATGTCTTCCATTCTCCTGATAGGATGGCAGACTTTGTTAATTGCAGGCACGGGTCTTTGTCTGTTTCTGTTTGTATTTCCTCCAGTGTCATGGTTTTTGGTCTGGCACATTTGACTATTTGGCAGACGTGTTCCTCTGTGACTTTTGCCGCCTCGCGTTCAGTCGTGGTGGCTGGGCGTGGGTGGCAGGACAGGTAGTCCGCTGGGTTGTCAGCGCCTGCTCGGTATTGGACGTCTAGGTCGAACTGTTGTACTTGCAGTAACCAGCGCTCGATCCTTGCGTGGGGGTGCAGTGCCGAGCCTCCCAAGATGGGGATGAGTGGCTTGTGGTCGGTTAGCACCTTCGCTGGGTGTCCTAAGATGTACACGTGAAAGTGTTTGCACCCCCAGATAATTGCTAACGCCTCTTTTTCGATATGGGTGTAGTTTTTTTCTGTTGGCGCAAGTGCTCTGCTTGCTGTCAGGCTTTCTCAAATCTGATGTTGTCCCCGGAAGCTGCTGAACCCCCGCAGTCCCCTTTGGATGCTAACCTCTTAACTGGTATCAAACAGTTCAGTTGAGAGCACCCCCAAGGGAAAGGGGGAAAATGGGACAAAATAATAAACTTCAGGTTTTGCTCAGCTTCTTTATCTGTCAACCTGTTGGTGAAAATAACAACAAATTCACTTTAGTCACTAACCTTTGAATTCCTTGGCTCTGACTTCTCGTTATAATATTTAAGTAAATAAACACGCCACCATACCTGATTATCCTCTGTGAATAACTTAGAGGACGTGTGAATTCAAATGAAGAAAACAGAAAAATAGAGTCTCAGATGCTCTTACTAATTTCTTCAATTCGGTTGTGAAAAAGCTGCTAATCTCTCTCAGTTTAATGAGTTAATCTTCAAGCAGTTCCAATGTCATTTACCCAAACAACCCGCTGGAAATATTATACATGTAGTTTGTATTGATGATTTCTAGCTGCTTCAATACCAATTCCAAAAATGACACTCTGGCTATTCAAGTTAAAATGGTTTGTTTCCTGAATATATAAAAGTGTTCATTAATTGGATCTTTTGCTGGCAAAGATGATCGCTCATAAAAGAAGCGTTCTTTTAACCAGAATATGCGCATGCGTGAAGATATTGTTTACTCCTTCTAAAATGGAAGCGCACAAAAACAAGGAAAAGAGTTCAAAAATGAAACTGGCATGGGCGCATGCGTAAATGAATAGTATTCCACTCTTCTTAAAATGAAGTGTTCAAACAGGAAGGAGAAAGTCCTCAGTTCCGGACACTAATCCTTGAAGAGGCAGCCCAGTGATGATCACGCGCCAGGTTAGAATGTTAGTAAATTAAACATAACGCTTCAGAGTCGCATGGCTACCACACTGTCACTTGCGCAGACAGTGTAAGATTTCTAACGCTAGTCCGACGCTAATAAAAGCACTGTTACCGAAAAAGGGTACAATACTCAATATTTTATACGGCCGAAAAAACACACGACGCTAAAATGATAAACAGACCTCCACACTCCAACTAGCCAATTGCAAAAAATGTGACGCAGTTCAGTAAATTTAAATACAGTTCTAGAAGTTCAAAAATAGATTCATGAAAGAACGAAATGAACTACTATTTTAACAAAAACTAATAAAAACAGGAACCAGTTAATTAATGGAATTAATATTTAACTCCTGCTTGAAAATCACAAAGATCCATAAAAGATAATGAATTCACTTAGCTTGCTTCTTTCTTTCACCGGAACGTTTTCTAAGTTTCTTCTTAAATCTCCAACACTTTCCAGAACCAAAATAACTAATTTTAGGCACAAGGGCCTAACTAAAGTTTTCTAAATCTTAAGAGCTTCAAACATAGGACCTTCCAGCTGGGCTTCTGACAATGAAAGGCGGTTTAGAATGTTCCAACAATGCCTTTCTGTTACTTCTGACCAATCACTGATCCTTTTGGAAGTCTCCATTTTGACTTGGGAAGCTCTCCACACTCTGCACAGAAAGTTAAGGCCCAAACCATACTTTATGTTAATCATATCCTCATTCTACCACATTCAACCAAATCCCACGAAACCTGACAGTACCCCCCCCTTAATGCCCTGTCCCAGGGCCAATTTTAGAAGGATACTTTCTATGAAATTTTGAGACTAATTGTGGTGCATGCACATTCACCTCGTCTTCCCATGTACGTTCCTCAGGTCCGAAACCTTCCCAGTCTATTAAATATTGTAGTTTCCCTCTTAACCTCCTGGAATCTACAATTCTTTTCACCACAAACTCTTCGGATGAATTCTCTAACTGAACTGGTGAAGGTGGATGTACAACTCTAGTCCCCGGAATCACAGGTTTTAATAGACTAATGTGAAAAGTTGGATGTATTTTCAAGGAAGTAGGTAGTTTTAACCGTACTGACACTGGATTGATTATCTTTTCTATTTTAAATGGACCTACAAAACGTGGAGTAAATTTGTTTTTGCCCTTAATTCTCAAATGTCTCGTCGAAAGCCAAACCAAGTCACCAACCTTATATTTAGGACCCAACCTCCTTTTTTGATCTGCAAATCTTTTGTACTTCTGTTTACTATCGAAAAGTACCCTTTTTGCTCTTTCCAAATTTTTTCTCATAGTTTTTAATCGAACCTCAACTCCAGGATTTTCTGACTCTTCAGTAATTTCAAAACTTAAAAACCGTGGGTGAAAACCTCTTCCAAGATAAAATGGAGACATGTTAGTTGAATCTTTAGCACAATTATTATAAGCAAATTCGGCAAGCCAAATCAAATCCACCCATTCTTCCCCTGCCTGTAGATAACACCTCAAATACTTCTCCAGTTCTTGATTTACTCTTTCTACTTGTCCATTGGTCTCGGGATGATAACCTGATGATAAACTGACTTCCACACCCAAATCCTTACAAAAAACCCTCCAAAATCTAGAAATAAATTGAGGACCTCTATCTGAGATAATTTGATTAGGCAGACCATGCAGTCTAACTATTTCTCGCAAAAAGACTTTGGCCAAATTGTCTGCAGTAACCTCTCCCTCCATTGGAACAAAGTGAGCCTCTTTTGACAAGAGGTCCACCACAACTAGAATAGATGTACAACCCTTGTCACAAGGAAGATCTGTAATGAAGTCCAGGGAAATTGTATGCCAAGGACGAGGTGGAATAGGCAACGGCTCCAACAACCCGACTGGTTTTCCGGTTTGACTCTTCATTTGAGCGCAAATAGCACAAGTTTTTACAAAATTTAAGATGTCCTGACGCATTTTTTCCCACCAGAAGCTCCTCCTGACCAATTCTAGCGTCTTTCTAAAACCTGGGTGTCCGGACAGCATAGATTCATGACAGTCTCTTATTACTCTCTCTCTCAATTCCAAAATAGGTAAGTAAAGTTTATTTTCAAAGAACGGCAATCCTTTCTCAAGTTTTCGAACCGGATCCTTTCGGACCCATTCCTCCATTTGTGCAATTGACATGGACTTTCGAACTTCTTCCTCAACATCCTCAATTTTCTGTATTCCGGCAGAAATAAAACAGCATGGATCGATAATGGATATCATCTCCTTTTCTGATTCCATCTCACTTCCAGGAAATTGACGTGATAAAGCATCAGCCTTTCCATTAAGCCTACCTGGCTTAAATGTCACTACAAAATCGTAATCAGCAAAGAACAATGACCATCTTAACTGCCTTGGTGTGAGAGTCTTGGCTGATTTCAGAAAAAGCAAATTTCTATGGTCTGTTAACACAGTCACTGTATGTCTTGCTCCTTTTAAAAAATGCCTCCACTCTTCAAAAGCAAACTTGATTGCCAATAATTCTCGATCTGAGATCGTATAATTTTGTTCTGCCATAGAGAATTTTTTAGAATAGTAAGCCACTGGATGAAGTTGTCCGGTCTCTCGATGTCTCTGAGAAAGAACAGCCCCCATGGCAAGATTCGATGCATCCGCTTCTACATAAAAAGGCTGAGATGGATCTGGATGAATTAAAATAGGGGCCGAACTGAACCTTTTCTTTAATTCTTGAAATGCCTCCTCTGCCTCTGTCGACCACACAAATTTGGCACCTTTCTTTAAAAGTTTTGTTATGGGAGTAATCAATCGAGAAAATCCTTCAATAAATCTTCTATAAAAATTCGCAAAACCTAAAAAGCTTTGAATTTCTTTTACTTTCGTTGGTGTTGGCCAATCCGTGATGGCTTGAACTTTGTTCGGATTCATCTCCAATCCCTTGGGAGAAACAATGTATCCTAAAAATTCCACTGAATTAGTATGAAACTGAGATTTTTCTAATTTAGCAAACAAATGATTCTCTTTGAGTCTTTGTAGAACCTTTCCCACATGAATTTTATGCGACTCT
The DNA here is from genome assembly GCF_040938575.1 of Ambystoma mexicanum. Lineage (NCBI taxonomy): Eukaryota > Metazoa > Chordata > Amphibia > Caudata > Ambystomatidae > Ambystoma > Ambystoma mexicanum. The sequence continues at coordinate 1,348,939,092 of NC_090930.1, forward strand.
AAATCTTGAGAATAAATCAAAATATCATCAATGTATACTACTACGAATATATCTAAAAAATCTCTTAAAATTTCATCCATAAAGAATTGAAAGGCAGCTGGAGCATTGCATAAACCAAAAGGCATCACCAAGTACTCATAAAGCCCAAATCGGGTTTTGAATGCCGTCTTCCACTCATCACCCTCCTGGACTCTCACCAGATGATAGGCACCACGTAAATCTAGTTTGGAAAAAATTGTGGCTCCCTGGACCTGATTCAAGATTTCCGAAATTAGAGGGAGAGGATACTTGTTTTTGATTGTAATTCTATTCACAGCTCTATAATCAATGCATGTTCTGAGAGACCCATCTGGCTTTGGTACAAAAAATAATGGAGATGCGGCTGGAGATTGAGAATGACGAATAAAACCTTTAGCCAAATTTTCTGCAAGGTACTCTTTAAGATAATCATTCTCCTTTTCAGTTAATGCATACACTCGACTACTTGGTAAAACCGCCCCGGGCTCCAAATCAATTTTACAGTCAAAACTCCTATGTGGAGGTAATTCTCCTGCCTCCTTTTCATCAAACACCTCCTTGTACCCTTGATAACACTCCGGAAGATGTCCTAACACCGCTCCTATATTATGTCCTGTAATACCTGCATCAGTCAGAAAAGAGGAAACTAAACCTTGTGTTTCTTCCCTCCCAGGATTACCTTTCAAAAGGCAATTTTCTAAACAGAAACTAGACTGTAATTCTACCACTCGTCTACTCCAATCAATGTGAGGATTATGCAAGGTTAGCCATGGCATGCCTAAAATTATTTTCAAAATTGGTGTATCAATTAAATCAAATGAGATTTCTTCTCTATGACCTCCAAGTAATTCCATAACCAAGACACCAGTTTCATGAGTTATAGGACCTGATGAAAGAGAAGTTCCATCTACAGCCCGAACTTGTTCCACAACTTCCTTCCTCACTAGTGGTATTCCCAATGCCTTAGCTACTCCCCAATCCATAAAGTTCCCGGTGGCTCCTGAATCAATCACTACCGGTCCATACCCTTTCTTTTCCTCCTTCAAATACAAGGATACATTTACAGTTATATGTGGAACCGCTGACTGAACTGTATTTGCAACCTGCTGTGCTTTTCCTCCGGCTGATGAAAATTTTTTGGGTGTAAAGGGACAATTTCCTAAAAAATGACCGCCCCTACCACAATATAAACACAAATTATTCTCACGCCTCCTAGTTTTTTCCTCTTTTGATAAAGGACCTTTTATTCTAATTTGTTGATCATTCACCCTTGGTTTCACTTCTTTACTACCCACCTCAAGCTTTGAACGCTCTCCTCTAATGACTGACCTCACCTCCCCCTGAGTACAACGACGCCTTTCTGCTTTCCTTTCACTTATACGATAGTCCAACTGAACTACTAAATCAATCAATTCCTCACAAGAAGAAGGGCGTTGGACTACACTGGACAAGGCATCCTTCAACTCCTCCTTGAGGCCTCTATAAAAAAGAGAAGACCTCTTCTCTGCTGGCCACTGGGATTCTAAAACCAAAGACCTAAACTGTGTGATATATGTAACCAAGTCTCTGTTTCCTTGACGCAAATCTAATAATTCACCATCAATTTCTAAGGACAGTTGTCTTTTATCAAACATTTTCTTAAATTCTTCCATAAAAAAAGAAACATTTTTTAAAGATAAACTCTTCTGCCTGACCAATAAACCTGCCCAAGTAGAAGCCTCTCCAGATAAATAAGACATCATAAAAGTAACTTTGGAAGCATCAGAAGGAAATAGTTCGGGCCTACTAAGAAAGTGCAACTCACATTGGGTTACAAATGTCTGAAATTTACTTGAATCTCCGTAGTAACGCTCTGGAGCTGCCAAAGGTACTGGCATAACTAATGCCCTAAAACCTCCCTCTGCCCCATCACCTCTACCCACACCTCTCTCCTCACCAACCCTTACCAATTCCGGGGGAAATTCTTCTCTCCCAATTCCCTGCGTCTGTGCCATCTTTTCACTTAACTCATCTACTCTTTGTCCTAATTTTTTATTCTCTTGATATGCCACCTTTAATTCTTCCTGTAATTCCCTCACTAAAACACTTAACGCTTCCATTGAGAACTCGGGGTTCATGACAGCTTAGGAGGACTATTTTTTCTGGCCTTTCATACTGTCAGGCTTTCTCAAATCTGATGTTGTCCCCGGAAGCTGCTGAACCCCCGCAGTCCCCTTTGGATGCTAACCTCTTAACTGGTATCAAACAGTTCAGTTGAGAGCACCCCCAAGGGAAAGGGGGAAAATGGGACAAAATAATAAACTTCAGGTTTTGCTCAGCTTCTTTATCTGTCAACCTGTTGGTGAAAATAACAACAAATTCACTTTAGTCACTAACCTTTGAATTCCTTGGCTCTGACTTCTCGTTATAATATTTAAGTAAATAAACACGCCACCATACCTGATTATCCTCTGTGAATAACTTAGAGGACGTGTGAATTCAAATGAAGAAAACAGAAAAATAGAGTCTCAGATGCTCTTACTAATTTCTTCAATTCGGTTGTGAAAAAGCTGCTAATCTCTCTCAGTTTAATGAGTTAATCTTCAAGCAGTTCCAATGTCATTTACCCAAACAACCCGCTGGAAATATTATACATGTAGTTTGTATTGATGATTTCTAGCTGCTTCAATACCAATTCCAAAAATGACACTCTGGCTATTCAAGTTAAAATGGTTTGTTTCCTGAATATATAAAAGTGTTCATTAATTGGATCTTTTGCTGGCAAAGATGATCGCTCATAAAAGAAGCGTTCTTTTAACCAGAATATGCGCATGCGTGAAGATATTGTTTACTCCTTCTAAAATGGAAGCGCACAAAAACAAGGAAAAGAGTTCAAAAATGAAACTGGCATGGGCGCATGCGTAAATGAATAGTATTCCACTCTTCTTAAAATGAAGTGTTCAAACAGGAAGGAGAAAGTCCTCAGTTCCGGACACTAATCCTTGAAGAGGCAGCCCAGTGATGATCACGCGCCAGGTTAGAATGTTAGTAAATTAAACATAACGCTTCAGAGTCGCATGGCTACCACACTGTCACTTGCGCAGACAGTGTAAGATTTCTAACGCTAGTCCGACGCTAATAAAAGCACTGTTACCGAAAAAGGGTACAATACTCAATATTTTATACGGCCGAAAAAACACACGACGCTAAAATGATAAACAGACCTCCACACTCCAACTAGCCAATTGCAAAAAATGTGACGCAGTTCAGTAAATTTAAATACAGTTCTAGAAGTTCAAAAATAGATTCATGAAAGAACGAAATGAACTACTATTTTAACAAAAACTAATAAAAACAGGAACCAGTTAATTAATGGAATTAATATTTAACTCCTGCTTGAAAATCACAAAGATCCATAAAAGATAATGAATTCACTTAGCTTGCTTCTTTCTTTCACCGGAACGTTTTCTAAGTTTCTTCTTAAATCTCCAACACTTTCCAGAACCAAAATAACTAATTTTAGGCACAAGGGCCTAACTAAAGTTTTCTAAATCTTAAGAGCTTCAAACATAGGACCTTCCAGCTGGGCTTCTGACAATGAAAGGCGGTTTAGAATGTTCCAACAATGCCTTTCTGTTACTTCTGACCAATCACTGATCCTTTTGGAAGTCTCCATTTTGACTTGGGAAGCTCTCCACACTCTGCACAGAAAGTTAAGGCCCAAACCATACTTTATGTTAATCATATCCTCATTCTACCACATTCAACCAAATCCCACGAAACCTGACACTTGCAAATACGATGGTGTAGACTGTTCCATCCTTGTCCCTTTGCGTCAGCACAGGCCCTAGCCCTACCGGGCTGGCGTCGACGAGTAATTCCGTGGTGGGGTTGATGTCGAAAAATGCCATGGTGGCATCACTTGAAAGGGAGTCTTTAATCTTTTGGAATGCCTGTTCTTGAACGGCGCCCCACTGCCATGGAGCTTTCGCTTTTGTGAGTTCACGTAGGGGGGCTGCGGTGGTGGCTAGATCGGGAATGTAGGTGGCCATTCCTAGGAAGCTTTTGACTTTCGACGCCGTGGATGGGGCTTGCGCATTTTTGATGTCATTGACCTTGCAGGGGTCTGGGGAGACACCCTGCTCGTTGAATACGTAGCTGAAAAAGCGGAGTGATTTCTTTTCAAACTCACATTTTTCTTCGTGGAGTGTGAGCCCTGATTCCTCTAGTCGCTGGAGTGTCGCTACTAGCCAGGTGGTATGTTCAGCTTCTGTTTTTCCGTAGACCAGGATGTCATCGCTGACGTTGGTCACTCCTGGCAGGTCTTGGAGCATTCTGCATAGCTCGTTCTGAAAAACTTCTGCTGCAGAGGAAATGCCGAAGTTCAGGCGACGGTAGCGCCGAAGGCCCAAGTGTGATGAGAAGGTGTTAATGTAACGTGATTCCTTAGCGAGACGGATCTGGTGGTAACCTGACCAAAGGTCAAGCTTGCTAAAGACAGTTGCACCTGTTAGGTCTACGATCAGTTTGTCTATTGTTGGCGTGATTTATTTTTCAATTTATTTATTGGCATTTGTTATTTGCAGCTGTTACATGGCATTTAAATGTGCCTTTCACATATGATGATATCACTATTTCCTATTATAACATTAACATTTTAATAAAACAACATTAACTGTCTCCGTATTTTGTTCATGTATTCCAGTTATTTATTTCCCGGGTAGGGGGGGTAGCCAAACGTCAGCAAGAGGGGTCTCTCAGGGGACCACTTCTGTTTGCGCAAGTCTTTCCTTAGTTATCTCTGCATTGGTTGTAGGTCAGCGTCGTCTGAGGACTTTTGTTCATGGAGGTTTATCATCTGAGGGGTGGAACATACTTCTAGTGAGTTCTTTCCATGCCTCCAACGTCATACTGGAGTCGTCAGTAGACCTGGCAACGCTATATTCCCATGCCTTTGTCTCTGCACTCACCCATCACTCCAGTTCTCTGTGCCATATGTTGTATTGCAGCCCTGCAGGTTTTTTCCAAGACATTGCAATGGTTCTTTTAGCCAATATGCACGTTATGTCCATGAGTTTTACCGCATGCTTGAGTTTAGCTAGTCTGGGATAAGTTCCCAGCAGGCACTCTTCCGGGGTCGATTTATACTTGGTCATTCCTGCTTTTTCGCATATCTGTCTTATTTTGTCCCACAGGGACAGTGTGTTGGGGCCTTCCCACAGCATGTGGATCAGGTCAGCTTTTTCCGCCTTGCACCAGACGCATTTGGGTTGTATTTGTTTGTTAAATTTCGCCATTCTGCATACGGTTAGGTAAATGCGGTACAATACGTTCAGCTGTATTTGCCGGAATCTGTGGTTTCTGGACACCTCTTTAGGTAATGTAAGCGCTCTGCTCCACTCCCCTTCTGTCAATTCTCGTCCTATGTCTTTTTCCCACTTTCCCTTCATTTCCATGCTTCGGGGGTTGGGAGTGTCGCTCAGGTGACTGTATATTTGAGATACCGGTCTCCAGCCCTCCCCTAAATTGTACAGCAGTGTTATGAAAGGGTCCGTGTCTGGCTTCTCAGGCCAGGTGCCCCACTTGTGTCGTGCTGCGTTGCGGACCCTTTGGTACCATAGGAATTGGCCAGTGTGAATATCTTCTCTTTCATGTAGTGAGGCAAATTCCCTGAAGGTGCCTTCGTCATATAGGTCCCCCCAGGTGTATACCCCTTTCTTTTCCCATAGTCTGATGTGCTTCAGATCTGTATTTGTCGTGCATAAACCTGCAATCAATGGCACTTCTGGCGAGTAGGGATGCTGCGAGTGGAGAAGCGTTTTCGCTCTGCGCCATACTTTCCTTTCCAGGACAGCTAGGGAGGGTGTGCTTTTCAGCAGGTGTTGGTGTGCCCAGACCAGCTCCTTCAGTTGTATCTGGGAGATCATGGCTTGCAGCAGGGGCGTCTCAGATGTGGGTTTGTCCGCTAGCCATTTGGTCACAAAGCTAAGCTGGGCTGCTAAATAGTATTTTTCCAGGTTTGGAAGTTGGATTCCGCCCTGTTTGTATGGTAGAGTCAGTGTGGAGAGTGCTATCTTATGTCTGCTTTTCCCCCACAGGAACTCTCGTATTATTGTCTCGAGTAAGCGGAAGAAGGGTCTGTTGATGTAATAATGCACGTTCTGGAACCCATAGAGAAATCGTGGGAGGACAATCATTTTGACTATCGCAGCCCTGCCCATCAGGAATAGAGGGAGTTTCGCCCAGAAGTTCATTGATTTGCGCAGCACTGGGAGTGCTGCTTTTGTGTTATGTTCATGCATTAGTTTGGGGGTATGCAGTATTTGGACTCCAAGCTATCAGAATGTAGTGGTCTGCCATCGTATCCCTAATGCGGGGAGTTCCTCTGTGTCCTTGTTTTTCAGACCCGCTAGGACGAACAGACAAGATTTTGACTTGCTAAATTGTATGCCAGAGACATTGGAGTTATTGTCAAGAACTTCAAGCATGGTGGGCACATTCAGGTGTGGGCTTTTGACGCATAGGAGAATATCATCTGCATAGAGTGAAATAATGTGGTCTACTCCACCCAGTCTTATACCTGCGTCAAAAAATTGCTTCCTGAAATAGATGGCTTTGGGCTCTAATCCTAATATATAAAGCATGGGAGACAGTGGGCAGCCCTGTCTAGTCCCTCTGCCTATGTCCCAGGCCTCTGATACGTGTTTCCTGGATTTTACCCGTGCTCTTGGTTTATTATAGAGTATTTCGATCCATCTGATGAATCCTGGTCCAAAACCAAATTCCCCAAGGACAGCCACCAACCACTCCCAATATATGCAATCAAATTCCTTAACGGCGTCTAGGGATAGTAGTGTATATGATTCTATGTCTGTGTTCATTTGCGCTATAAAATGTTGCAGCCTGCGGAGGTTCATGGATGTGTTACGACCTGGCATAAAACCGCTTTGGTCCATGTGTATTATGTCTCCCATTAGTCTGGACAACCTCTTGGATAGTATTGTGGTTAAGATTTTCCCATCATAATTAAGCATCGATAGTGGGCGGTAGGAGTCACATCTGTCTGCTGGTTTGTTGGGCTTGAGGACCGGGACCACTAGCGTCTCTCTCATGCTTTCAGGCAGTAACCCCCTCTCATATGCCTCTTGAAAAACTCCATGTAGCAGGGGAGTCAGGGAGAACTCATATGTTTTGTAAAACTCCGATGGTAGTCCATCACTACCAGGAGCTTTACATGTGGCCAGGGACCTAATAGCTTCAGTTATATCTTCAGGTGTGATGTCTGCATCTAGGGTTTTCGGGTTGTGTGGGGGTCAGTTTGGGAAGCCCTATCTCTTCCAATGTGTCTGCGATCTGATCTTGGGGGACCCGATATTTGTGAGAATACATGTGTGCGTAAAAGTGTTTGAAGATATCATTTATGCTCTGCTGTGTCTGGTGCATGTTTCCGTTCTCGTCTTGTAGTGTGGTGGTGGGATGTCTGGGGTGTTCTTTTTTGCAGAGCCAGGCTAGTAATCTACTCGGCCTGTCCGCTTCTACGTGTGCTCTGTTTGTTCTGGTGGTATAGTCGAATTTTTGAAGTCTGTTCCACGCATTTGTGCTTCTATCTCTGAGTTTTATGAGCTCAACTTCCCTCTGATCGGTGCCTATGGGAGTGGCCTCCAACCCTCAATCTCTCGTTCGCATTGTTCCAATTCCCTTCGGAGTAGTTTCTTGATGCCCCCTGCTTTTGCCATGATTTCTCCCTGTGTCACTACTTTTAGGGCATCCCACATTGTGCTAATGCAGTCTACACGTCCCGTGTTCTCTTCTATGTAGTTGTCAATGGAGACTTGAAGTTCATCTCTGAACGCTGGGTCCCTCAGGGCCTCTACGGGCATTCTCCACCTGGGGATCGGGAGTCTGGGGCCAGTATGGTTCCATTCCGCCAGGAGTGGGGAGTGATCCGATATAGTTCTTCCCAGGTATTGTGCTCTTTAGATCTGGGGCAGGTGTTCCCTGCCTATGAAGATGTAATCTAGCCTCGTATATAGGCCGTGTGGGGACAAAAAGAATGAGTAACCTTGCATTACCGAGTGCAGTTCCCGCCATGTGTCCGCCAGATCTAGCCTGTCCGTCATGGCAGCCAGAGCAATTGTTGCTGCTGATGGGCCTTTTGGTTGGGGTATGGACCTGTCCAGTATTGGGTCGTGTACACAATTGAAATCTCCCCCCCAGATGAAAAGGCCATTCCTATATTGTATGATTCTAGTATGCAGTGAGTTCAAATAAGTCGGTATGTTGTGGTTGGGGAGATAGGAGTTCACTATGAATATCTCTGTTTGTTCGATGTGCCCTCCTATTATTACAAATCTGCCTTCAGGGTCCTTCTCAGACTTGGTCAGGTGGAATGGGAGTTGTGGGTGGATCCAGGTGTAGACTCCCCTGGCATAGAGTAAGTAGTTCCGAATCCCTGTCCCCCCCAGTGCTCCTGGAGTCTGGTTGTGGATTCTGCTGTACAATGGGTCTCTTGCAGTAGTGCTATCTCCACCCCTTTTCTGTATAAATAGGATTTAATTCTGTTCCTGCGGAGGTAAGTGTCCAAACCTCTTACATTCCATGTCATTATTTTTACTCTTGCTGTCATGATGGTTCAGGGAGGGTAATTTGGATGTCTCTCTTCCCTGGCATGATTGCTCGTGGTCGTGGCTTGGTCGCCGAGGGTACCGCTTGTGTGTGGGCTCGGGCCCGTCCTTTTTCCCTCCTTCCGCTCTCCTCCACCCTTATGCGTGGTATTATTTGGAGACTTACCAACAACAGTAACCTTCATTCTAGTGAATGAGAACAACAAACCAGTTAACTGTGAACTGCCCCCAGCAGTTGCTTCTAACTTGCAGCGCTCAGGGGCTCCCAAGCCTTCTGGGTATTGCCAGGCCTTTCGGTGCGGGCTCTGTGTCGGCATTCGGCCTACACATTTTCTGGAGGGGTGGGTGGTCGTCATCGGCATGTGTGTGGATCTTTGCGCTCCTGCTGATGTAGCTTTTATAGTGTTGTAGTTCCTAATTCGATCCGATAGTCCATTCTTTGTTTCATTATGCAAGCATCAGTTGCTTCCTGTTACATTGGATGTTCGTTATCTTGTGTCCGTCTTTGTTGTTCCTTCCTTATCTTCTGCGAGGTTGTTATGTTCGAGCCACATATTTGCTGCAGCTGGAGTCTCTAAGAAGATGGCTTTTCCCTTGTATAGTACTTTGAGGCGCGATGGGTATAATAGCATGTACTTGAGATTGAGTTTCCATAATCTTGCTTTCACCAGGATGAATGAGTTCCTGGCGCGTTGCACTGCAGGAGTATAGTCTGGGTACATGACTATTGTGGCATCTTGTCTTTTGATTTCCCCGCCTTCTCTCGAAAATCACAGTATTGTCTCTCTGTTGCGGAAATTTAGGACTTTTGCGATTATTGGTCGAGGGTGGGAGCCCGGGGGAGGTCTTTTCTTTAGTGACCTATGGGCCCGTTCTATTGAAAATCCCTGGGAGAGTTTGCCTGCTCCGATTTCTTGTTGCAGCATTGTTTCTATGAATTCTGTTGGGTCTGGGCCTTCCATATCTTCTGGGACTCCCAGAATTCAAATATTGTTACGGCGGGCTCATCCTTCTGCGTCCTCTGAGCGCGCCTCCAGTCGTGCCACTTTCAGTTCGAGTTCTTGGACTCTTGTTTTTAGTTCTGACGTGTTGTCAACGGTGTCCTGTAGTGTGGCCTCCCCAGTGGTCACTCTTTCAGTCAAATTGTGGGCGTCCTGTCGCATCAGCTGCATGTCCGACTTAACTTCTTCTATTTTGGTATCGATAAACGTGCGGAGCGCCGCTATGGCCTGCAGGACTTGCGTGTCTTTAGGGTCTACTTCCTGGGTCGGTGGTTCTTCCGCGGTCATGGCATCTTGTTGTTGTTTAGGCCTGACAGTCTTGAAGGAGTCCATTGTTGCAGTTTTCAGTTTGTTTTTAGGGGGAGACATCCCTAGTCCCAGGGTTCACAGTCTGTTGTTGTGAGTCAGGGATAGCTGCCCGGCTGGCAGTTCCAAGTTCTTTGGCAATTACTCTGGCCTTGGGCAGAGAACCATGGCTAGGGCTGATTATGCGTTGAATTTTGGCTGAGTGGGGCTGTGCTGCCGCTTCTCAGGTTCGCTAGCGTGTGGTGGTTGTAGGTTGTCGTGGAGGTGGCTCAGTTTGTTGATATGTGGTTCGGCTGCCGTTACGTCGAGGTCTTGGAGGCAAGGTCCGAGTTTAGTTGGGCTTTAGGCATGCTGATTAATGAATGTTCACCAGGAACAAAGTGTCGTAGGGCACAGCATGCGATGGCTTGGTTTCTGTGCTAGCTTCCCGCTTGAAGGCGTTGGTTTGCCTCCGCTCCTGCCTGGTTTCAGCGTTGCGTGCCGCCTCTTCACGTTAGCTGTCCTGTTGTTGGTATGTTTAGCCGTTGGGCCGATCATAGCATGGTGGTTCTGTCTATGGGCTTTGGAGGGCAGATTGCAGCGAGTCAGGTAATGCCCTCCCCTAGCCGCTTGTTTATAGTTATCCTCCCATTCAATCTGGTGGTTTCTTCTGCTAGGCCCGGTGCCAATTTGGGCCCAATAAGTTGATCTACTTTTTCTCCACCTTATTGTTTGGGTGGCTGATTTATATTGCAATATTGGCTCTGTGTCTGAGCCTCAGCCGCTGGTGCAGTGTAGAGGACTCCTACATCCCGGTCCGGCCTGCTTTGGGGCAGTTGTTGTTGGGCCTCCCTCCCCCTCCGTCATACCTGGGGTGGCGTGCAGCCACCCGGATCCGCCACGGGGTCCGTTGCGCTGTCTGCTTATTTACAGCCTCCAGGCCCGCTGCGCTCCGACGTAGCCCGGGCCGAGCCTCTCCTCCTCATCGGCAGGGCTCCGATGGAGCCGCGGTTCACCAGTGCTTCCTGCTCCCAGGCGCAGAAGGGGTCTCTCTCCCCTCCTCTTCTCTTTCGGAGCTCCCTTCACGGCACTGGTGCCCCCGCTATATTGTTCAGCCCGGGGTGTGGGGCTCGTATTGTCGCCACCTCCGGGTCGCTGTTCTGTGCTGGCGCCGGAGGTTCAGCTGCAAATCCAGACGCCTTTCAAGGTGTCTGCCGTGCCCGCAGTGGGGGGTGTTGCACACCGCTATCCTCTTCTTAGCATGCGGCGGGCTCCCTGCCTGTGTGCGTTTCTCCGCCGCGGCTCACTTGCCAGTTGCGAGCGCCGCCATCTTGCATGTCATAGGAGCTCTACTTCTCTTGCTTCGTTTGCAATGCAGGTCCGATTTGTTCTCGGAGGCAGCGCCGGGGGTAGGAAAACGGTACTCCTTCCTGCTGCTGCTAAGTTTATATCAATGTGTCACCGGAGCAATACGGTCTGTAACAGGATCTCGGGCAGAAGCGCTGGCGGGTTCCGTCTTCATGCCATGTGCGCTGGCCACGCCCCCCTTGTTGGCATGATATGTCTTTCTCATCCTATTGCTGCATTGGGGAAACACATGCCAATGCATTTGCAGACTGCATTTGGTTGTTTGAGTTTGGCTGTAACTACCATGGGAGAGAACCATGGGGTGGCTCCTGATGTCATCTCAATGATTTTGAGGTCTTCCAATTTGCTGAGTTCGGCTTCCGCTGTGGCTCTCATGTGGAACGGTACCCTCCTGTGCCTTACTACCCTGGGTTCAGCGTTTGAGTCATCCAATGCCGGTGAAGATTTTCTTGTGTTTCTTGAGCAGGTGCTCTATGTCTTCGGGCTGGATGGCGAAGTTGAATTGTATGACTTCTAGGCGTTCAGCTGTAGTACAGCTGAGCAGCATCTCGTCTCAATTCCGGCGTCGACAACATGGATTCGTGTCTTGCAACTGATGCCTCGAGGCGAGAGTATCGTTTTGAAGTATCCTGCAACTGAGAGGGGCTTTTTGCATCCATAGGCGTAAAGTAGAACTGAGCGCCGTCGGAGCGTCGGCTTGGGCTCGAGTTTGGCAAATCTGGAGACAGGCATGACGTTCACGGTGGCCCCTGTGTCTATCATCATGGTGACAGGAATGTCTCCTACCATTATGGTGCATCGCTGTGATCTGGTACCACTTTGGTTGTCGTTTCCTGGTTTCACTGCCAAAATCATGTGCGCGCTCTCCTTTTTGTGGTTGCGGGTCCGGCTGTGTTATTCCAGGGAAGGCTCTCTGCTGGATTGGTCTTCGTCGCTGCTGGAGCTGTCTGAATGTTCTCCATTGATGGCGCAGGCGCGCCCACTTCTGCCGAATCGTGTCCCGCCAGTTTGCCTCTTCTGACAGTGGACTGGTTTGTCTGGTTTGTCTGGGTGCCTTGTGTGTCTTCGGGTTCCTGCGTCATCTCTGTGTCGCGGGGCATTCTCCCTGTGGGTAGTGTCTTTGGTCTGTCTGGAGCTCAGGCACACCGATGCATATTGATTCTCTTTTCCACATTTGTGGCACATGGTGCCATAGGCCAGGCATGGGTCGTTTCTGCTGTGTTGTCCTCCGCACCATATGCAGTCTTTCGGTTTTGTGCTGGGTGGTCCTGCCGTGGCTTCTATTGTCTCAGGGTGTTTATCGTCGAGGCGTTGTCCTTTGAAAGGTCGGTGTCTAGGGGCAGGCGGCTTATGATCTGCTCCATCTTGTCACATACTCATCCGTTCCCTCTCGTAGTTGTCCCATGGCCAAGTTGGTTTTGAGCGGGAGGTCTTCTTCTGTGAGGATGGCGCATTTTAGCTTCTCAGAGGACAGCCCATGTATGACTTGTTGCCTCACTGCCTCACTGAAAATTCCTCGTTCGGGAAGTCACACGATAGTGGCATTTCTCTCAGGCGGCTGTGAAAATCGTCTGTATTCTCCAGCAGGCGTTGTGTGGCTTGGCTCATCTTAAACGTTTCAAAGTCATGGCTGTCTTTTGGCTTGAATTTCTTTGTGAGAACGTCCTTGGGTGTTGCATAGTAGTCATCAGTGCCTCGGTTCGGTGGGGCATTGAAGATGCGAATGGCCATCGTACCTAGGTTGAGCATGAGAAAAGCTCTTTTAATTTCTTCGTCATCGATCTTGCAAGTGTGGAGTGGTAGTTCAAACTGTTATAACCACAGTTCCCACCGGAGGCCAGTGCGAGATCCAAATGGCTGGAAGGGTTGCATGAACGTGCCTTGTGTGGTGTCTAGCCATGTGCTGGTGTCTGGGTTGTGGCCCTGCAGCCTCTGTGGCGTGGTGATGTTGTCCGTCATGGTGACTTGGGCTTTGTGCCTTTAGATACTTGGGGCAAGCGCACGTGCAGCGTCGTGCCTGGGCCTTTATTGTGGGGCTTCTGGTGTGGGTTGTGTGGTTCACAGTCCGTTTTGTGATAGTGGTCCCCTTAGGTGTGGGGTTGTGGATTGGGCCTTGTGGTACTTGTGTTCATAGGCCTGGGGCCTTGGTGGCCAGTCCCTTGATTGGACTATGTGGTGCACCCTTGATGTGGAGCTGTGTTTTGTGTGCTTTCCGCGCTTCTTTGGAGCGCCTGCGGCCACGTACTTTGGTATAGTCCTTGCTTGCGTTGGGCCGTAGAGAGAAAAAAAATGTTTTTAAAAAAAAATATATTTGAGCGCGAGCTGGTGCCTGTGCTGCGGACGCCTTTGATGTGGCTTGCGCATGTATGTGGCGGCGGGAGAGGGGGGCGTTGTCCGTGTTTCCCCTCCTGTACTGAGCGTGGGCGGCGCACTTCTGTGTCTTTTTTTTTTCTTCTTTCGCTTCTCCCGGTCTTCCCCTCGTGTGGCGCGAGGAGCTCAGCAGGCCATGGGGTTGCCCGGGAGGCGCAGTCGTTGGGCGGTTTGGGAATCCCGCCTTGTCGCCAGTGTGATGCCCGCTTCCAGCCATGGGATAGGCTGGAAGTAATCCTCTATGCGTAATCAGGGGGCTTTAGTCTGAGTGAGGCCGTAGCCAGGGTCGTGATGATAAGAAAATAATAGGATCCACATACCGTTCAGGCGGGTGCTGTTAATCTTATCACCTGCTGCACACCTCCCATCGCCTGTTGTTGACTGCTTCTGACAGCAGTCACCTCAGCAATCAGCTCCGAGACAATGGTGGTTTTGAGCGTTAGGCACAGTCACAAGGATAGACATCGCAGAGAGACTGTTCTGACTGCAATCACCTCAGCAATCATCTCTGCGATCGCTCCGCGAGACCCTGGAGGTTTTGAGCGTTAGGCAAAGTCACAAGGATAGACTATGTAGAGACTCTGTTCTGACTGCAATCACCTCAGCAATCAGCTCTGCGTTCCCTCCAGCACACTTTACTTATAAAGCAAACTGCTTTTCATAATTTACACTTTGTATCAAAGCCAGTTCATATAAGATTGGTATACATTTTTATATCAAAATGGATATACATTTTTTTTATAGCAATATTTTCAGGGAAGTTTATATAAAAAATGTAAATACATATGTTACAGAAAAAAAATCTATATAAAACATATGGTTTTAATATTAATTTTTATATACATTTCTATAAATAAAAATATGAGTTTTCATATTTTTATATACATTCTATATACATTTTTATATCCAAAATTATTTTTTAGATTGATTTGTATATACATTTTTATGTCCAAAAATATTTTTTATATCATTTTTTAGATAAATGTTTAAAAAAAGATATCAAAATGGTTTGATATCATTTTCCACTTCCTATAAAGTTTATATAAAAATGATTGGGGTTCAGTAAAATTGCTGTCAGAAACTTTGGGGGGCTTATCAATTTGATATAAAATGTATATCCGCTTCCTATCACCACAGGGCGGAACCCCTCTTTGATGTCATCAATGCGTCCCTCTGTCTTTTGGTCCTTATCTGCGCTCCTGGCATAAAAGCCTTTTCGCTTGCCGGAGTCGGAGTACTGCTAGCTAAAGAACATCATGCTTGTTTATAGTCCCTAACTATTGGGTCTATTCGACACCTCGATAGAAACAGCACACATTGAGCCCAAATGAGGAAGGTTCACCATCCTTTACTAGGACGGTATATAAGAACTTGTTGCATGGGTTTGCCTGACTCACAGGCTTTGAATGGGGCTGCCGAGCGCAGAGTTTTCTGTTTTCCCCTGTTGGACGCGTACGCAAAAAATGAAAAAGAAGGTCACGTGACGGCTATCACGTGACTTCGCGTAGCGTCTATGTACGCCAGACCCGGCTACAGCTTCCCCGTAGTTTGGGGGATTGCAATAGCGGGGCCGCGTTTGGTAGTACAAGTAAGTAAAACTCTGATATCGTTTAGTAGGGATTTACATCCCTTTTGCCTCCCGCCCCCGCCCATTTTCTGAAAATCTGGGGAGTGTGTGGGACTTGGGGGATGGTCCGGGCCGAACCCATGAACAACACAATACACGTTGTCCCCCTCTTTCTTTTGGGTACCAGACAGGTGGTTTGTGTCTGCAATACAGAGCATCTGCCTGTAACATATGAGGCCCTCCGGGCATAAGGCAAGCCTGGAGTACAATAAATTATACATATGCTCTGAGTGATGCTCTCCGTTTTAATTATTGTTTCAGCATACAGCTACCCTGATATGGCTAACTTGTGGTTTCTGCCTACTTTCACAACAAATTCATATCCTTTGCAGCTGTAAGGTCAGTACACGTTGTGCTTTTCCTTATTAACTGCTAACAAAAGGCTGTAGACTTAACTAACCGGGTTTGTCTTATGAATATAGCCGTGAGCGGGGAATGCATATATAGGATATTGATATTCTACGACAAAAGGTAACCATAGACCATTTTGCCACACTGTCTGTGGGTAATCTTGTATTTACATATATCTCTACTGTGTACATTTGACTACTTAAGGATTCCCTTGGACCTATGAAAGGCGACGCAGTGATTTTTCCTGCAGTCTCCTAGCGTTTTGTGCGCATGGCAGTATTTGGGAGTTACTTAGGCTTTATTTGCTTTGTTTTCCCTTAGGTTTTCTCCAGGAACCTTTCTGCATTGGCACTAGAAAATTGGGGGAAAGTATACAAAACCCTGTTGGCAGAAATATGGTGATAGAACACTGTACACCACCATAGATTTCTTCCCCCTTGTTTTTAGAAGACTGTCCTGAAGAAAGTGGTTACACCCAAAATACACCACTGAAACCGATAGACAGTGGTTGTTACGTGGCGGAGAACCAAAATACATTCTACCGTGACCATGAACAACCTTTACAAGCCTTACGTCCTCTTCCATTACAAAAATAGTTCATCTGAAGGGATCACATAGCCTACATGTTTGTCTTCACTTGATTTCATCTGAAAACTGGCTTATCCCCAACAGGGGGCATCTGCTGCATTCATAAATGAGTGCCTCAGCAGTCTAATGACATCACATTAAGCCCGTTTTCAGTGTGGTTTTTATCTGTAGAGCCACCTTGGGAAGTTTTGACCTGTCTATGGGATAGTAAAAGTGTGATGTACCCACAATAGACAGCTCAGATCTGTTACTTTGTATATGTATGTTCAGTCCAAGGTGTAAACTTTACTTTTACACTTTCCTCCTCTCTGCTTACAGTGACCAAAGACATACAAGTGTTTAACAACCTTCATGTTGTTTCTGTTATTCAAAAATGGATTCTCTTTGACCTCTTTTACGGTCCCCCCCCTTTTTGTAAGCGGCACACCAGCACTTCCTAGGGAAAGGTTCCCTGAAACCTTTAGGGTTAGGGCAGGGTGAGACAGTGATTTTCTTTCTGTCTTACTGTCTTTCTAATTAACTTTGTATCTCTTTGGCCACATCTGCATAGTGCTGTTGTTCTATACCTAATGGGTTTTCCTACTGCCTAATTTTTAAATGATACACAGTTGTATATTGCCCTCCATTGTTGTGTTACAATACTAACCTGTTAGGGCTTCACCCTGCTTTCTGCACTCTTAGTGCCCTGTTTGGGTTATAACTATCCCTCCCTACAAACCCTCTGTCTGAGGGATGTATCTTTCTATCTTCCCCTGAGTGTGAAGCCAGACCCATTCCCCTTGTGAATCCCTGGATGCCTGTCTTATAACTTTCATTATTATGTTGCATAAAAGATATCAAACAAAGCTGATGAGCTATATGGTCAAGTGACAACATTGTAGACAAGGTCGAAGCCCTGACTTCACTGTTTAACTAAAGTGTATGATTCTGGGCAACTCATTAAATCTTAATCTGCATGATAAATCGCAAATGTATTTTCTCTTGCTTTAATTATGACATATTTTTGTAATGTACCGTCCCCAGATGCCCTTGAGTAGCAAAAGATTTATGCCACTTTCTGCAGTGTCACTTACTGTGATTTTAATTCAGGCGTGTGACTGAGTGGTCCCACAACTACCACGATACCACCTGGTTGGAACGCCCCCAGAGACACAGCGGGACCGCAGAGAGAGAAGAGCAAAACCGAGCAAGCATTCACTGGGAACGCAGAAGCCTGACAGCCAAGGAAGAACCAGTGACGTGCTCCGACCAAAGTAGAGGTAACAGGAGCTACGGGAGACCCGGTAGGGGAGTGGGGCATGTGAAGCAAGCTTCAGGAGTGGTCTCCCTCATCTCAGTAATTACATTGAGAATAGGAATTGTGAAGAAAGCCTCGGGAGTGATCTCCCTCATCTCAGTAATTGCATTGAGAATATGGATTGCAAAGCAAGCCTTGTGAGTGATCTCCCTCTTCTCAGTAATTGCATTGAGAATAAGAATTGTAAAGAAAACCTCTGGGGTGATCTCCTTTGTCCCAGTAATTGCACTAAGGATAAGTTGGGAAGAATGCCTTGGAAGGAATCTCCTTCATTTCAATAACTGTTTTACCAGTAACCAAAATGAGCAGAGCCTTGGGAGCATTGTCCCTCGTCTCAGTAAGTGGTACAAGAATGTTAAATTCAGAGATAAAGTGTATGATACATTCAAGCGATCCCTCAGAGAAGCCTGGAGGAATTAGAAAGGCTTGTAAGAACTATTGTGAAAAACAGATACAAAAGCACTTTGAGTCACAGAGCCAGGAGAAGGGAGTCATTCTCCTTGGTTGCATTTGTTGAATCAGAAGCTAAAGCAAAAGGTTGCAAAGGACTGTCAAGAGAGGAATGAACATGTGGACCCAGGAAAAGGGAGTAATTCTCCTGGCATTTTGTCAAGACACATGGATCGCGTAGAGTAAGGATACCTCTGTCTCTAAGTATCCAACAGCGAGATACAAGAACTCGCTGTTCGATTATTAGAGCCATATGTGGCAGGAACAGGAACACAGGGTCCTCCGAGTGGCTGCAAAGGAAGGAGCAATGTAGGGTGATAACTAAAACTACCCACTTGGTGAAAATGTTAGAAACAAAGAACAAAGCAAAACACCTACCCGATGAAAATGGATGACCCTACTGGAACGGGAAGGAAGGTTCCTGTTCCCTCAGTGAACTATGCTGCAGCAACCGGGAAAATACCTGGTAACAAAGGCAGAATTAAACGCAGGTTCACTGGAAGCACCTGAGGGCGGATGATTTCAGGAAGGCAATCAGGAAGGAATGGAAGTCCCACAGGAAGTGGAATCCAAGGATGAAGGGTCACAGGACAAGAGTTCAAGGCAAAGGCACAAAAAGGGAAAATCCAGAAGCAGTCCAAGAAGCAGTCCTATGGTCAATGGTCCGAGGAGAGCTGAATCGTAGCAACACAGCAGAGCAAGGGCAAGGCAAAAGGCAGTCCAAGGAACGTGATCCGGGTCCAGAAACAGAAGATCAGAAGGCTAGAATTCAAACAAGGTAAACGCCAAATGCTGAGTAACCACAGCTGAAAAGCAAGGTACCGGCGCGAATATCCAATGTTTTATGGCATTACCATGGAAAAGGTGTCACGTGACGATGAAGAATGCGTCACGTGACCGTTTCCGCCCCGCATCATCATGGAGGCGTGCCCAGGAGCTGAATGCGCGTGAATCAAAGATGACGGACTACACAAACCCTGCCTTTGCAAAGGCTGTCTTAGTTCGTGTCCGCGTCGTGTTACCATAGTGACTCGATCCCTTGATGTTAGATGCCATGGAAGCCGCCAGGAACGTCACAGTATATGTAACTGCCAAGGACGCCTCAGTTAATGTCCTCTTCTGCATAATAGTGGGGGCAAAAATCCCTGTTGCTGCAGCAATGTCCTGTCTGGCTTACATATGGAAGGAGACTGGGGTCTGGAGGGAAAGCGGGATAGTGAGTGCTGGGACTGTGAGTGGATGACAGAACCCCCCCCACCCCCCCAGGGGCCCACAACCCAGTGGGCTAAAAGGATTATCCCGATGGAACTGAGATACCAGAAGAGGGGCATGAACAGCATCAGCACTCCCAGAACCTCTCCTCGGGACCATAACCCAACCAATCAACCAAGTAAAACAAACGACCTCTGGAAACCTGTGAACCCAAGATTGCATTGACCTCAAATTCAGCCCCAGGCACACCTTGCAAAATAAGAGTCGGGGCAGGACTATTCTGGTAGAGACAGGGCAAGGCTTGAGCAGAGAAGAGTGAAACACGGGGTGGATGCGCCAGCTGGGAGGAAGGGACATTCGAAAAGCTACCGGGTTCACTACACTGGTGATTTTGTATGGACCGATGAACCTTGGGAGTAGCTTGCGGCAGCCGGGTATGCGTAGGTATCTGGTTGACAACCACACTCTGTCCCCAGGAGCAAAGAGGAGCTGGTGAGCGCTTTTTGTTTGCCGCACATCGCATGGTCTCCTGTGCCTCTCTGGGATGTGTGAGAGTCTGGGCATGAACCAGACACAAGTCCCTCACACAAGCTGAAGCGGCATGGGCTTTTGACAAGGAAAGATCAGGTGTAGGCAATGTACGTGGGTGTTGGCCATACAGGGCATAAAACGGGGAGGAACCAGTGGATGAGTGTGGTTATAAGTGAATTCAGCGATATGTAATAACTGATACCAGTTATGTTGGTTCTGCAGCGATAAACAGCGTAAGTATTGTTCCATGGCCTGATCTAAACGTTCAGTTTGCCCGTCCGTCTCAGGATGATAGGAAGAGGAAAACCTGTCATCAATACCAAGTAATGTGGTGAGAGCCCGCCAAAACCTAGATGTGAATTGGGAACCTCGATCAGATACAAGAAGTGTGGGTAACCCACACAAACAAAAGACCTCCCCGAAGAAAAACCTGCTAGTGTGGGAGCTGAAGGTATTCCTAAACAAGGAACAAAATGGGCCATTTTGGTAAAAGAATCAACTATCACCCAAACCGTATCAAACCCCGCTACCCTGGGCAAGTCAGTAACAAAATCCATGGTAAGTGTGTGCCAAGATCTAGGTGGTATAGGTAGAGGTTGTAGTAGTCCCAAAGGGCGGCCTTTCTGATTCTTGCACTGTGCACAGATAGAGCATGTGCTAACATAGACCGTGACATCTCTCTTCATAGACGGCCACCAACACCAGCATTGTAACAATGCTAGAGTCCATTTTTGGCCCAGATGACCACTGATGGGAGCATCATGGGACCATTCCAGAGCCTGACTACGTGTGTCTGGTGTAGGAAGGTACAGCCTATCCTGAAAAAAAAGGTAAACCGTCCCATAAATCCCAATCCCATTCTGATGCTTGTTCAGGATGCTGGGCCGTCCAGGATCGTACAGAGGACAGAAGACCCGGTGAGGGGGTGCACAGGCAGACTATAGGCCTCATTATGAGTCAGCCGGTCCGGAAAGAACGGTGCTGGTAAAACAACCACCACCGTTCTTTTCGGACCGGCTGATTCCGAGTCCTGCAGGCCGTAGGTGTCACTCCCTGTTAGGGAGAATTCTCTTATAAGGCTAATTTCCCAAACCTAGTGAGTCCCCCAGCAGCTTTGCTGGATATTTGGGGTTTGTTTTTTTCTCCTGCCAAGAGTGAGACTCTTTTACTCCCACTCTTAGACATGATTTGAGGTATGTCTCTGACTATTTGTGTGATTTTGGGCTATGGGGTCTTTTACTCCATAGGGTATCATCTGTTTTTTGTGTATGTGTTGCACAGCACCCTCAGTGCAGTAACACAGGGGTGTCATAGTGACCCCCCAAACATAGACTCCATATCTTGGGACTGACTACTGTCTCCCAGGGCATGTAAAGTCACCATTGACTTTACTAGTCTTAAATTGTGAACAGAACCAGTACAAACCATCATATTGTGGAAGTACTGGAAGGGGTTAATTGTATTGCCCCTGGGTCTGTTTTCAAGGGGGCACTGTCCAGTCCCCCCTTGTCGAGTTTCTGGCTGGTGGCAGTGGTTACCACGCGAAATATTCCACCGGAATATTCTCTATGGGATTTTCCCATTGATTTTAAACGCACCACTTTTTGGTGCAATGTTAAAGATACCGCCGGTTTATTTATTAAATATTAAATTCACAGTTGTTTTTTTTGCCAGAACTCTTTTCTAAAATGGCGTTCGTGTCCGTCTCTGTAACTCTGACCAAGGTCGAGCCCTTTGTTCCACTTTTTGGCGGGCTTCTCCACAGAAGCCCTCCAAATGGTGCTACTCTGTCTGGGTTCCACAGGATGGGTGGGGAGGGGAATTGGCACCCTGGACTGCGTTGCCTTAGCAACTCAAGTCGCACTCTGTTCTGATTGGGCCAGTGGTGAACCGCCCGGCTCACCACTTAGCATGTTTGAGTGACAGCTAGGCTGTTGAATGGGGGGTTTTCTGCATAAAAGCAGGGCCTATAGGACTGGAACTTCAGAAGTCGCCACAGGACCTAAGAATCCATAGAGGGAAGAAGCTGAGCCATCTGCAACGACAACAACACCGGTGAAGCCCTACTGCAACTACCTCACCACTTTCCTGACGACAAGAGAAGATCTTCTGCTGGACGAGTCTTCTTCCTCTGAGCTGGTGGGACTAACCAGTTCGCCCTTTTCACCTTCCAAAGACGTCTCTTGGCCGAATCGCTTGGGCCAAGCAGTCCGGTGGACGGATAGCCAAGCTTCACCGCTTTGACCACGAATAAAAGGAACGCACCTTTTATCGACAAACTCTGCGGCTGGTTTCATCCCTGTGCAGTGCAATGACTCCACGTTTCCTCCTCGATGAGATCCTCTCTTCCCCTGGTCGAAACAACGAGCTGCCACCACTGCCAGGAACAACTGCCACCGCTGGAGCTTCCTCTCTCTTAAAGGTACTGTGTCATGCCTGGCCTCCCTTTCTTCGTTTTGCCCAAGGTGACCCTTAAATCCTAGGCTTTCCAACTGGGTTGGCCAAAGACCTTCTAACTTTACCTTCTTGAATCGCCCCAACCTCTTTCGAACATTTGTTAGGCAGAATTCTGTGCAGTTCCCTTAGGGACCACTGCAAAAGATTTAGGCCTACAGGTGGTTGGCAGTAAACCCAATTGGTAGCAGTCTGTACCACCCAGATTTACCTGGTAGGTGTGGCTAAGCAGTCGGACTTCTCTCAAGATGAGTAAGGCAGTATATAGAGTATACACAATGGGTACAGAGATACAGTAGCACAAGCAAACACTGACCAGAGCTTTGGTGTAAAAGTATATAATTATTTATTTAAAGACACACTTGTAAATTACACTAGCACAAAAAGAGGTAAGTAAATTCAACACACAGTCACTATTATATATATACAACCCTAATTACTTATTAGACAAGTCTTAGTGAGAAACACCACTTTTTTCAGACAGAGGTGAGCGCTTAACCTAAGATGGCACTCTAATAAGTTAAAGAAAAAGGGAGGGAAAAAGGCAGAGTTATGAAAGAACACAATTTCAATACTTTTCAAAGAACCACAGTGAGGCAGGTTAGGCAAAGTCTACTGGAGAGCAAGGAAGTTCAAATGCCAGGCCCACTCTTAGAGAGAGCAAGCAAAATGTGTCCAGGATCACACAGTGGGGTTATGCCCAAAGAGTCTTTGTAGATAGTTCACAAAAGATTGAGATCAAGTCAGGAAAAGTTAGTTAACAGGCCCCAGGCTAACCCAGGTTAGAAAGTCAAGGATTTACTGTCACCCCGAAAGATCTCTCGCAAGGAAAGCCAGGCGGGACACAGTACCTGAAATGGGAAGAACGCTCCAGCGGGGGCAGTTGTTCCTGGAAGCGGGTGCAAGTCGGTGTTTCGTCCAGAGGAAGAGGAGGTCTCGACGTGGAGGAAAGATGAAGGTTGTTGCACTGCCAGGGAAGAAACCAGCCGTGGAGTTTTCCGGTTACAAGGTACTACCCTTTTCTTTGCGGTAGTGGTAAACCGTGGTGTTCCGGTTGCCGGGGTGCTTGGCACAGGCAAGGCGGCCACGAGATGGTCCAGGAAGGTGAAAAGACGGGCAAACTGGTTATCCCCACCAGTCAAAGGAAGAAGACTCTCCGGACTGGAGATCTCCTCTGTCGTCGGGAAAAGTGGTGAGACGGTTCAGCAGGGCTCCACTGGTGGTGTCGTCATTGCAGGTCGGCTCGGCTTCTCGGTCCTCGGATTCTTTAGGTCCTGTGGCGACTTCTGAAGTTCCAGCCCCCTAAGCCCTGCTTTTATGCAGAAAACCCCCATTCATCAGTCCTAGCTGTCACTCAAACATGCTAAGTGGTGAGCCGGGCGGCTCACCACTGGGCCAATCACACCAGAGTGCGACTTGAGTTGCCAAGGCAACTCAGTCCAGGGTGCCTAAACCCCCTCCCACACCCTCCTGTAGTATTAATCTTTTTGCAGTGTTCCCCAAGGGAACTGCACAGGATTTTGCCTAACACCACCCGCCTGCAGGCGGAAATGGAAACACCGGCTCCGTCATAGACGGAACCAGTGTTTCCATTGCCTCCATCCCCATGGAGTCTCCATGGGAATGGGGACTTACACAATTCGCCTCCGGAATTCCCGGGTCACCGGGGTCGTAATGCCCCGGTAATTCCAGGAATCACGGAGGTGAAATGGTAATACGAGTCCGGCGGTTACCACCGGACTCGTAATGAAGACCCTATGTGTTTTTTCTCAAGGAGTGGAAACGAGAACCCGCCCAGAGAACGGGACAAGGCATCTGCTTTCATGTGTACAACTCCTGGTCTGTGTTTGACCACAAAATCATATGCAGAAAAAAACAGGTGCCAACGTACTTGACGGCTATTGGCGCATTTCAACATAGCTAAATCCTGCAGATTGCAGTGGTCAGTGTACACTATGGTTTGGTGAGTGGCTCCAAGGAGGTAATGTCTCCAAAACTTGGAAGGCATCTTTGACAGCCAATAATTATTCTTTTTCTGTAATGGTATAATGTCTTTCTGCTGGGGTGAATTAACGTGAGTGGAAGGCTACAGGATGTAAACGACCAGTGGTTGGACACGTCTGAGAGAGAACCGCTCCCAAAGCATACGAGGAGGCATCAGCCTCAACAATAAATGGGAGATCAGGGTTTGGATGTTGAAGTACAGGTGCCGATGTGAAGGCTGTTTTGAGTGTGTCGAAGGCTTTTTGATGTGCAGATGTCCAGAGGAAGGGCACCCTTGGACTGGTGAGGGTGGTAAGTGTTGTCGTGATAGCTGAAAAACCAGCAATGAACCGTCTGTAGAAATAGGCAAAACCAAGAAATGACTGGAAGACCTTGACTGTCGTTGGAACGGGCCAATCTAATACAGCACAGACCTTGGAGGTTTTCATGGATAAACCCCCAGGAGAAATATGGAAACCCAAGAAATCCACCTGGTGTACATGAAGTAGACACTTCTCTGGTTTAGCGTAGAGAGAATGGAACCTGAGTCGAGACAGCACCTCATGGACGTGTATCACATGTTCCTGTATGGACAGAGAGTAGATCAATATATCGTTGAGATAATGACGAACACGTCCAAGATGTCGTTAAATATATCGTTCATGAACCGCTGGAATGTGGCGGGTGCATTGCACAAGCCAAATTGCATGACGGTATATTCGTAAAGCCTGTATCTTGTGCAAAACGCTGTCTTCCATTTGTCGCCCTTGCAGACTTGTACCAAATTATAGGCCACTCCTAAGATCTAACTTGTTATAGATGCAGGCATGAGTTAGTCGATCAAGCAATGGACCAATGAGTGGTATGGGGTAACGTTTCTTTACGGTGATGGCATTCAGACGTCTGTAATCAATACAGGGGCGCAGGTCCCCCTCTCATTTTGGCACAAAAAATATGGGACTAGCAGCAGGTGAAGTTGAGTGACGGATGTGACCAAGGCGTAAAGCGAATTGAACATATTCTTTGAGGGCTTGCTCCTCTGTGGGAGACAATGAATATATCCTTCCCTTGGGTATGTCCGAGTCGGGCAGGAGGTCAATAGGACAATCATCGATTCTATGTGGGGGAAGTATCTCTGCGCAACCCTTGTCGAAGACCTCTAGAAAGTCATGGTATTCTATAGGAATTCCTGAGGCAATGGATCTTACTGCATGATGTGATGTTTCATGGTCCATAGGAGACGGATCATCAAGAGTAAGTTGAGCGATAGCGCCAAGTACCTGTGATAGGGGACGCATCGCAGTCCATGTGGGTAAGACATTCGGACTGACAAAGGGCGGACTCAAAGTGCAAACAACCTGTAGTCCAGTCCACAACAGGGTTGTGGACACGCAACCATGGGATCCCTAGAATAAGCCTGAATTGTGGCGTAGTGATTAAGTCAAAGGAAACCACCTCTTTATGGGTATCCTGAATCACCAGGCTTAAAGGGGTGGTTTGTTGTCTGATGGGTGCTGAAATTAAGGACGTACCGTCCACCGCTTGTACCGGTTCAGGCCGGGTTTTGTTCTGTAGAGGGAGATTGTGATATCTATGTAGTTGCCGTTAGCTCCGGAATCAATGACTAAATGAACCATGTGTACAGTGTCAGGAGTGTAAGACAAAGTAGTCTGAACCGAGATGGGCTTCATGCTGCCGTAGGTGGGCATGGTCATTGAGGGGGTTGAATCTTGGCCCGTCCGTGCCCCCATATTCAGGGACGAGCCTTCTGAAAACCCTGGGTTTTGGGTTTAGGTTGGCGGGGACATTCTTTGACATAATGCCCGTTGAGACTAAAGTAGAAACAGGCATTCGCTGTCCTCCTACATTCTCTTTCAGTTGCAGTGATCGGGCTACATATCCCTCCGATCTGCATTGGTTCCCCAGAAGATTCTGTGGGCGGTGAGGGTCGAGATGTTGCAAACCTGGATTCTGACCTACGTTCCGTCTGTCGGGCATCCACCTGGAAGGCTAAGTCCACGAGTTCATGATATTGCGCAGGTAAGGAAGGGACCACAGCTAAAGCATCCTTCATAGAATCGTTCAATCGCTTGTAAAACACCACGGCTTTCTTATTCTCAGGCCATTCAGTTTCAACCGCTAATTGATTGAACTTAGTGATGTATTCTATAATTAAAGATTTACCTTGTGAAAGGTTTAGCAATTCAAGATCCCTAGACTGGGCCTTGTGTTGAATGTCAAAGACTTTAGTCATCTCAGCTACAAGGAGATCGAAATCGTATAACACAGGATTATTGTTTTCGAGTAAGGGATTCACCCAGGCTGCAGCGATATCTCCCAAATGAGATAACGTAAAGGCCGCCTTTGTGGTCCGGAAACTCCTGGGGTCTGCACAAGAAGTGTAGTTCACAATGATTGAGGAAAGTACCATACTTGCGTGGGTCTCCCTGAAACTTTTCCGGCACAGCCAGGGGAAACGGTATGGGCACAAATATAGGTGTCGGGGGTGCACCAGTGGGAGGGACAGCAGGATGTGGTGGAGAATCCCCAAATTCTGGATCTGCGGGAGAGCATGTTGTTCACTTTGAATAGTATCCAGCCGCTGATGAATAGACACAGTTGGCAGCGGCCATATCGGTGCTTAAGACCGTAATGGCTTGTACCAGAGCCGCCACTGGTTCCCCGGCAGAGGCATCCATACTCCAAGCAATAAAACGGCTTCTCAGTCTGTCAAGACTCATGGATCGCATAGAGTAAGGATACCTCCGTCTCTAAGTATCTAACAGCGAGATACAAGAACTCGCTGTTCGATTATTAGAGCCATAGGTGGCAGGAACAGGAATACTGGGTCCTCTGAGTGGCTGCAAAGGAAGGAGCAATGTAAGGTGATAACTAAAACAACCCACTTGGTGAAAATGTTAGAAACAAAGAACAAAGCAAAACACCTACCCGGTGTAAATGGATGGCCCTACTGGAAAGGGAAGGAAGGTTCCTGTTCCCTAAGTGAACTATGCTGCAGCAACTGGGAAAATACCTGGTAACAAAAGCAGAATTGAACGCAGGTTCACTGGAAGCACCTGAGGGCAGATGATTTCAGGAAGGCAATCAGGAAGGAACGGAAGTCCCATGGGAAGTGGAATCCAAGGATGAAGGGTCACAGGACAAGAGTTCGAGGCAAAGGCACAAAAAGGGAAAATCCAGAAGCAGTCCAAGAAGCAGTCCTATGGTCAATGGTCCGTGGAGAGCCGAATCGTAGCAACACAGCAAGGGCGAGGCAAAAGGCAGCCCAAGAAACGTGATCTGGGTCTAGAAACAGAATATCAGAAGGCGAGAATTCAAACAGGTAAATGCCAAACGCTGAGTAACCACAGCTGAGAAGCAAGTTACCAGCGCGAATATCTGATGTTTTATAGCGTTACCATGGAGAAGGTGTCACGTGACAATGAAGAACGCGTCACGTGACCGTTTCCACCCAGCATCATCATGGAGGCGTGTCCAGGAGCTGAATGTGCGTGAATCAAAGACAACGGACTACGCGAACCCTGACTTTGCAAAGGCTGTCTTAGTTCGCATCCGCATCGTGTTACCATAGTGACTCGATCCCTTGATGTTAGAAGCCATGGAAGCCGCCAGGAACTTCGCAGCCTATGTAACTGCTAAGGACGCCTCAGGTTATGTCCTCTTCTGCACAATGGTGGGATCATAAATCCCTGCCGCTGTCCTGTCTGGTTTACATATGGAAGGAGACTGGGTTTAGAGGGAAAGAGGGATAGTGAGTGCTGGGACTGTGAGTGCATGACACATTTTCTCTTCAAGAAAAAGAACTGAACTGAAATAAAGACTCTTGAGCATTGCCCCTAGGGCTGAACAAGAAGGTAGTAATTATCCTGGTACTATTTAGTTTGCTTTCTGTTGTTTAGTGTTAGGGCTAGAGTAGAGGAGATTTTTGGACAGAGCTTGGATATTCATTTGGACTTCCACCTTGAAGACGAACACACCAGTTATTCCTCGGTTAGGTAGGGACAACCCACTAGAACTAGGGAAAAGTAGACATGTTTTTCTTTCTTTAAATTAAAATCAAAGTGAAATGCCACCTATGTCTCTGACTCCCCACTCCAGCACACCACAGTATGTGTGCGTGTGTGCAAGGGTGTTGAATGTCTATGTATGTATGTGTGTATGTATGTATTAGTGCATGTATGCATGTGTGCATGCAAGGGTGTGTCTGTTTAAGTGTGTGCATGAATGAGAGTAGGAGCTCAAGTCCCTTCTCTTCAAAGAATGGCTCCTCCCTAACACCTAGGTCCACACACCCTCCATTCCCACCTAAACTGAGATTGGGTGATATGCTCCTTGTGCTTCCTCCCCTGGTTGCTTGAATATCCCTAACTACCAAATTGCCTGCACTTCCCTGTTGTTAGCTCTCTGGTCCCTTGTATCTCTGCTTCCCTCACCGTGCCCTGCCCCCTATGACTTGTAAAATGCTTTGTTGCTTCCAGAAGCTAAATCCACACTCAGTAAATACCCTAATAATAGTACAATATTAATAATAGCAATGCTACTACTACTACTACTACTAATACTAATAATAATAATAAAAGTGAACATGATGAGTGTTCTTATATGGTCGGAAGTGAGGCATTTCTGGAGCAAGCAAGAACACATTTTCTTACTGAGGCATGAGATTTTTCTGGCATTAAGAGCAATGCCAACAGGAGTATGCTTTTATGTGGGGAGACTGGCATATATTGGCAGAGCCAGCACAATATTACAGAATCAATAATGGCATTATGGGCAAAGCATAAATTAGCATGTGCTTATCTGGGGGTACTGTTATTATTATTATTGCATTTATGACAGTGCGCTAAGCCATGAGCATCTAGGCGCTAGTTACAAAGAAGAGATAGGTTTAGCAGAAAGAAAAAGTACAAAGCTTAGTGGTAAACGTGGGTTTTGAGTTTTTTTCTGAACGAGAGGTAGGAGGGGTCAGCGTGCAGATGAAGTGGTAAATTGTTCCAAAGGGCAGTGGAGCATGCTGCGAAGCTGGACCCTCCGGCTTTCTTTAAGAAAACTTGTGGATGGTGAGGCAGTAGCTGTGTGTAGGTTCCAGAGATCTTGCCGGCGTGTGTCTGTTTAGTCGTTGGGAAAGTATATGGGTGCATGGTTCGCAGGGCACCGATGGGAAATGGAGAGGACTTTGAATTTGATTATTCCCCTAACAGGGAGCCAGTGGATGGCTGTTCTGGAGTCAGAGAGGTGGTTGTCCAGTGCAGCACGGATGACATTGTTCTGTACAATTTGTAGTTTTTTATGGGGTTTTTCGGTGTTGCCAGAGAGAAGAGCGTTACAGTAATCTAGTTTTGAACTGACAAGAGCTCGGGCAATTAGGAGGCGATTGTCAGAGGACAGAGAGGGTTTGCTCGCCTGGATGAGTTATATTTTTTCAGCCAGCGTGGACATGTATGCGCAAAGCCAACATGAGCATTTTTTTTTATATTCAAGTGTAGTGGACAAATTCATCCCCAAAATGCCCCTTCTTTTTTTGAGGGGTCAGTTCTGTCCAGGATGCGATAAAGCGTTGAGATTCTTCCTTTGGGGGTTGGGGACACTAGGGATAGTTCCAATGTTGTTAGGTTCCTAGACCCCTTTTCTCTGACCACCTTATGCAACAATCAGTGACGGAGCTGGACATTGTGGAACCTCTCTGATTCTCCCACTCCAAATTTTTCTTTGCATCTCTCGAATGTTATTGGTGATCCGCCCTCCAGGAAATCTGTGATTTTTTTGTAATCCCCCCTCTCTCCAAGACCCGAAGCGCTTGGCTGGCATCCCGGGGGAGAAATCTGGGTTGTTCCAAATGGGCGTCAAAGGGCCTAATGTTCCCCGGGTGCCCCATTTCCGTGCTGAGGCTTTCCCGCATTCGGTAGTTACTCTAGTTGCAGTAAGGGGGCCCTCATTTCCTCAGGATTTTATGGATGGCAGGTGCGGGAGGTCGGACAGCGGGACCGGGCACCAGGCTTCCTCTAATTGTCTCCACAGCAGAAGGTCAGTCGTCTGGGACCAGGTATATGCATCGGAGAGCTGGGCTGCGTGGGCTTATCTAGCCACCTTGGGGACTCCCAGACATCCCATTGCCCGCCTGCGGTCATGTTCTTCTTTGCTATTCTAGGTCTCTTCTGCCACCAAACAAATTCCTGTATTTTCTTCTTCAAGGAGAGCAGCTCACTCTTTGGAACGTGGACCGGTAGTGCTGCACAATGATATAACAGCCAGGGAATTAAATTCATTTTTATAGCGGTGATGCGCCCAAACCATGAGATATCTCGGTTCTTCCAATTCTTTAGACCTCTCCAGAATTCACAGAGTAACTGCGGGAAGTTATTCATGTATATACAGGAAGGGTCTTTGGTGATCTGCACCCCCAGGCACCCAATCGCTTCTTTAGACCTGGGGATTGGCATCAGCTGACCAAGGGCCGCTCTCGGTTGCTTAGAAAGGTTGATTGAAAGGGCCGCAGATTTGTCAAGGTTAACCCTGAACCCGGATACCCCCCACAAAGTCTTCAATTTCCTTCCAGAAGGAGCCAAGGGAAGCGGCCAAGTCAGTTACAGTTACCAGGACATCGTCTGCGTAAAGGGCTACTTTACATTCCTGATTCCCCACCCTGAGCCCCTTGATCCCAGGATTCTGCCGGATTCTGGCTGCGAAGGGCTCCATAGATAGAGCAAAGATCAAGGGCGAGAGAGGGCAGCCCTGTTGTGTACCCCTGTTTATCTTAATCGCCTCGGATTTGATGCCATTAACCCGAAGATGTGTGGTGGGGTTCTGGTAATTGGCCATAGCCTGTTTATTAAAGTTTGGGCCAAACCCCAGATGGTCCAGAACCCCTCGAATATAGTCCCAATCAACCCAGTCAAAAGCTTTGTGAGCATCTAAAGATATTACGGCCATCCCCCCTTTCCTCTTACAGGTGCTTTCGATTAGGTTTATTGTGCGCCTTATGTTGTCGTTTGTCCCCCGTCCTGGAATTAACCCTGTCTAGTTCCGATGTATTATCTCAGGGAGGGACATGCTTAGCCTACCCGCCAGTACCTTTAAATATATTTTCCCATCGTTGTTCATTAGGGTAATTGGTCGGTAGGAAGTGGCCTGCTCGGGATCCTTCCCTGGCTTGTGGATGAGGACTGTGACCGATTCTGCCATAGATGTCGTTATGGAGCCTGTGGATAGGAAGGAGTTAAATAGGACAGCTAGGTATCAGGCCAGTTTGCTCACGTAAGTTTTGTAAAATTTTGCTGTAAAGCCATCTGTGCCCGGAGCCGTGCTCTTTAATGATTTGATGACTTCCATTATTTCTTCTGGTGTGATCAGGGATTCTAGCAACGCTAGAAGGGATTTATTTTGGGGTCAGATGGGGTGGAGATAACTGGGCAGTTCAGTGAGCGGTGTGGGGTGGCCTGACATTATTGTCCTGTGGTGGTTCACCAGTTCCTCCATTATATCTGTGTCTGTGTATCTGGCTATCTGGCTTTGCCGTCAGCTCGTATGATCCTCTGGATATTATTCCTATTGTGCACTTTTCTAAGCTTATATGCGAGGACCCAGTTCTCAAGGCTAGCAGCCGAAATATTTGCAACCCGACCCTGCGCTCATGAGGGAACCTCTGACCACTGCCTTCATAGCATCGCAGGTTACGCCTATGGATGTATCTGCGTGCGAGTTTTCCCTGAAATAATTTTCGATTGATTCCCCCGATTTCCCTTCTGATGCTGTCATCCAGCAGTATGGGGTCGTGCAATTTCCACGGCCATTGTGGAGGGTGCACCTGGCCCGAGATGTTGAGATTTTGCGGAGACTGGGGCGTGGTCCGAGATCATACGGGTGTGGATCACTATATTGCCTAGGCAGGGGAACAGGACACTGGAGACTAGCAGGAGGTAAATTCTTGAAAATCCTCTGTGCGCGCCTGAGTAGTGGGTGTAGTCCCTTGTGTCCCCATTAGCCAGTCTCCATGCCTCCACGGTTTCGGTTTCCTTTAGGAGCTTTGCTAGGGAGAGCGATTGCGTGAAGTCTGAATTAGTGGGGGCAGGGACTTGTCCATTTGGGGGTTGGGGACCAGATTGAAATCTCCACCTATGAGGAGGAACCCTTCTTTAAATGCTAGAATGCTCGGGATAAGGCCTGTGAGGAATTTATTCTGGGCAGTGTTTGGGCAGTAGATAGTGACCAAAGTGATGGGCTGCTCCACGAATAGACCCCTCAACAGGAGGAATCTGCCCCCCGGGTCACTTCTGACTGTGATTTTTGTTAGGGGGACTTTATCGCTCAGCAGGATTGCCACTCTGTGCTTTTTCTCCCCGGAAGAGGCAAAGAACCCTTTCTTAAATCTTTTGAATCTAATGCGGCTTTCATTCTACTGCAGTAAGTGGGTCTCCTGAAGGAAAACAATGTCCCCTGCAAAACGCCCCAGCCTGTGCTCCACTGATCTGCGCTTCCGAGAGGAGTTAAGGCCCTGGACATTCCAGGTGAGGACCATAATTTCCTTTTTGTCAGCCATATTCAGGCTTAGTAGTGGTGAGGTTGGTGATGTCCCTGCCTCTTCTGGTGCCCAGGTGAACCTTGTGTGGGGTGACATGCTGGTTGTATGGTTTTGAGATGCTTGCGACTGATGTTGTGTAGTGGTGTGTAGCTTTCGGAGATGGCGGGCTAGGTAAGTCCGCTCTTCGAGTGCACCCTACTTCCCTCACTCCCCCCTCCACCCCCTCCTCAAACCTAGCAGGATAGAACTCGTACCACTTAACAGGGTAACTAGTGGTGCTCCTGCACCTAACAAGTGGCCAACTGGGCCCAACGCATAGATTGTGGTGTATCATAGCAACTCGGGTTTCGATCCCATAGATGGGTGTGCCAAGAGACTCTGGAGGCTCAACTTCACAGATGCCCCACTGTGATTCTCTATTTCCCTCTGCCCCCGACTGGCACCCCCACCCTCCGTCCGGGACCCGCTTCAGATTGGCGACCATGAGGAGGTAGAAGTTCCTGGTTGGAGTTTGCCAGTCATCTTAGACAAATAGAGTTGAAAGTAGTCAGACTGGTTTAGGCGGCTTTAGGGGAGGGCCGTGGATCCTGCACCTCAGGCTGACTCTAGACCAAGATGTCTCCGGCTGCTTCCTGGAGGTGCTTTGGACCGTCTCCTCTGATTCTGACTCTTCTGTGCCCCCACCGATGCCCATTAATTTTTCTGCTTCCTTCAGGGAGTGACTCTCCATTTTAGTTCCCTCCCAAGACAATTTCACAGATGTTGGGAAACCCCAGCGATACAGGGGGCCTCATTACGAGTAGGGAGGCAGCCATGCCCTTTATAAGGGCACTTATAAAAGGGCATGGCTGCCTCCATACCGGGCTCCAGTACCGGATTCCTCCAATGAGGACTTACCGGGCTATTCCAAACATGGAGGACCTGGTAAATCCTCATTGGAAAAACCCATTCCCATTCCCATTTGAGCCCCCATAGGGCTCAATGGGGAGGTGGGCCCGTTATTAGCTCCTTGGTCCCCTCACGGGACCCGGAAAGGACGTCTAGTTTTACCAGACGTCTGTTCCAGGACCCGCAAGGGAACCTCGTAATAGGGCATCCCGTAATGAAGGGTGCCGGTCCCGTACCGGCACCCTTCATTACGGGAGCACCTATGTTATAATGAGGCCCAGGGTCTTTCTTTCTCACAGCCATTCCGTAAACCCCTTAAGAGATTTCCGCTGCTGGAGGGTTGAGTTTGCTAAGTCCTGGTAGAGCAGGATAGTAGAGCCCTGGAAGGTGATTTGTTGCATTGATCTGGCCTTGCGCATGATGTCCTCTTTGATCTGATAAAAGTGCACTCTTGCGAGGACATCCGGTGGCGAGGAGGAAGCCTGTCTCGGGACCGTTCTGTGCACACGGTGCAATTCCAGAGGGGAGTTTTATAATAAATTGAAACAGCTCCGACACATCATTTTTCAGGTCTGCGTCCGAGATCGAGGATGGGATCCCCCGTAGGCGGATGTTGTTTCGCTGCGACCTGTTCTCTGCGTCCTCTTGCTTTGCCTCCAGCGCTACCCATCTCGCCTCGAGTGCTGCTATTCTGTCCAGCCCCTTCTCCCATTCAAATTTCTGCTCACAAAGCTCGTTCTCAATTTCAGTGGTTCTGGTTTCTACTGCCACCACTCTCTTATGTAGCGAGTTGAGCTTCTGCGTCACCTCCTCAGTTCCTTTTTGGATCTCTCTCGTCAGGGCCGCTAGTAACTCCCTCAGGTCTGAGTTGGTGGCTGATTGTGCTGGGTCCGAACTCTCCAGAATGAGGCTTGCGCTCATTCTAAATAGATTTTAGGTATAAAGTTGTACAGCCACCTGTAGATGTGTACCAGACAAAGCCCACTCCCAGAGCTGTTTATCCTAGCTTTGTTGGGTCCAGAGCAATCTATGAATATTAAAGATTAAAAAGGAAAAAATCTTATTCTCTACAACATCCTGAATTATGTGTGCGTGAAAGATACATGACAAAGTAAAACCATATCACTACGAGACCAGCAGTCAAAGTTATCAGGTGAATCAGACATGGATCCAGTGCCTATATTTCTTAATGAAAGCTACTCAGTGAAACTGGAAAGCAGTGGTGTTCCTCTTTTTTTCTGCATGCATGGCATGCATCCATATGCCTTTGCTTTTGTGGTTATTGTAAAGTTGTGTAATACCTGCAGTTGCTGATACCTTATGTACAACCTCATTATGACTACGGATGTACGGGTAAACACTGGCCTAATAGAATTACTTCCACTTTACTGCACCACTGTACTACGAGTGTTGATGGTGAAGTGGAGGAATTACCATGAGGAAAAAACTGGAGATAAATCATCCACTTTACCATGAAATATCATCAGTGATTCTGTGGAGAATTGCTGCACGCAATAATTCTGAAAAAATCCCATGCAGTCCTACAGACTTCAAGAATAGGGATTTGCACCACCTTAATCCTGTTATAATTCTGCAAGATCAGGTGGCGGTAACATTTAACAATTTTGGCAGTAATTCCACAAATGTAATACCAGCAAACTCATAATGAGGCCCATAGATAGACACCAAAAAATCTGAAAGAGAGTAGATGACAATCTACGTCTAGCACAAATCAGGAAGAACAGGACTGCTGATATGAACTTCCAAAAGGCCCATGCATATTATGTGGATGATTGTGTCTGGATGTCAAGAGGATTTTTGCATACAAGTGCCCTAGAGGCAAACTTTAGCCCACGGTTTGTGGGATTCTTTCCCATTGCATAAAGTATCAATCCTGGGGGCGTGGCCTGGAGCCGACTTGCCTGGAATGACTTCCTGAGTCCTCCCGTCCGGCCCAATGCGCCTTCTCACAAAGACCCCATTTCCAGCCCCCGTTTTCTCCCGAAACTGAAACCACCGGCGGGGGAACCTCTCCTGCTCCCACAGCCCGAGTGGGTCCCGGCTCCATTCTAAAACGGCCGTGGGAGACCCTTCGACAGCCCCGGGACCCACTCGGCGGTAAAATGGCCGCCGCAGCCTCGAGAGCGGGAGCCTTCCCAAGAGGGGGCGGAACGGACTTAGAAGCTGATCCGACTGGCATCCGCCCTTGGTGATTCGGAGCCTGCTGGCTCGTCGCACGCTGTGGAACCACACTGCCCACGGACCCATCCCTCAGCC
This sequence comes from Ambystoma mexicanum, assembly GCF_040938575.1. Lineage (NCBI taxonomy): Eukaryota > Metazoa > Chordata > Amphibia > Caudata > Ambystomatidae > Ambystoma > Ambystoma mexicanum. The sequence continues at coordinate 1,348,974,934 of NC_090930.1, forward strand.
TCCCCAACCGAGCACAGCCTGAAGCAGCGTTGCACCCAAGGAGGCGAAGGCGCCAAAGCGGACTCTCCCCTCGCCTGCCGGGACACGGCCGCTGGCCGCGATCTGTGCGACCGAGCCCTGACTGGCGTGGAGGGGTTCGACCTGATACACGCCGTGCACACTCGACAAGCACAGACACCCTACAGGCTCCTGCTTGTTCCGGCGGACGCGGGAGTCCCAACAAGAATCCGCAACAGTGAAGCCCGACTGGCAAAGCGGCACCTTGAACAGAGGTACAATCAACTCCCCTCTCGCCCGCTGCCCGGTGCGCAGCCCCTATTCCTCCTGCGCCCAGAGTGAAGCGGTGCCGGCCCCACATACACAACCTGCCTCCACCCCTTCGGCCCGCCGCAGAAGTCCATCAACCTTCCCCCGCGCCCCCGGATCTCGAGGGTTCGCAACTCGACCAGCCATCAAGCCCGCCAGGGGGGGGCCGCATTCCAAACCCATATCAGTACCACAGAGTATCCGGCTCCCGGGACCCCCGCACCCTGATTAGAAGACTAGATGAGTGGTGGTGCTCCCGTTGGTATTCTCGGATCACCACAGCACTACCCACCTGCTCCATCTCGGTGGCCCAGGGTCCCAGGGCTACTCCGACCTACTCCTCCTGCAGTCCCGGCAATCTCCGAGCCCGGCGGCCATCTTGAGGACCTCCGCCAAGGCCTGAGGCCCGCATCGGAGCAACGGGGCCCCCTGCCCCCCCTCCTTCTCCCAAAACAACAGCAGATCTCGCCTTGGCTCTCCTCCCCCCCGGCCACCACATCAATCACCCCCAGGCCAATTGCCATCTGACCCCCCCTCCTGGACCATCACTCTACAACCCTGCTGGGGCGGAGGCCCCCCAACACCTCCGCAGGTGGATCCTGGCCGCAGAAGATACACGTGCCCACCACAACCGCATAACACCCCAGCACCGGGGCCGAGAGGTGAGGAGTCGGGGGGAGCACGGGAGGGCATTATTCATGCACCGGGGGTGAAGCGAGACTTCACGAACTCGCGGCCCAGTCTATCTGAGAGCCCATATCACTAAAGCTTGGAGTCCCCAGCGCCGCCCCCAATCCGTTGGCTGCGCCTTTGCTGCTCCGGACCTCCTCCAGACCCGGATGCGCTTCCCCCCTGGCTCAAATAAGCTTCCGTCGCTGGACTCGGAGGCCCGGTTCTAAAAGCTCCTGAACACCGCCCTGATCTCTCCACCTCGACATCACCGAGGCACCACCACTCAATCCCTCACTACAATGTCTAAAGGCGGGAAGCCACCTAAACAATCTGACATTATCACCCTCATGTCCTCCGCTGCTACCGAAAGAGCTAAGAAAGCCGACCCACCGGGGGATGCGATCAAAAACAGCACGCCACTACCCGTAGAAACAGATCCCATGGCGCCTCAAGCTGCAACCAAAGCTGACTTGCAAGACCTATTAGCAGCCCTAACCAAGGAAATCCAAAAAAGCTCTGAGGAAATCACTAAGAAAATAAACACTCTTGACAAGAGAATGGGGGAAGTGGAACATCGGACCGCCGAAATTGAATCCGAAATCTGTGACCATAGATTCGAAGATGAACATAACAAGGACCGGATAGCCGCCCTCGAAGCAAGATGTAACATACTTGATGCAAAACAGGAGGACTTGGAAAATCGATCAAGGAGGAACAACATTAGAGTCCGAGGTATTCCCACTACTATCCCGGAGCCAGAACTGAAATCCTACATATCGGATCTCTTTAGATTCATCATCACCCTCCCAGACACCTCCCCTCTAGAACTGGACCGGGTGCACAGAACCACGCCAAGGAAAACCTCTTCGCTCCCCCCGGATGTTTTGGCCAGAATTCACTTCTTTCAGATAAAAGAGGACATTATGCGAGAAGCAAGGCAAATGAAACAGATCACTTTCAGAGGGGCTACGATCTCCATCTACCAAGACCTAGCGAGCACAACATTACTGAAACGGAAAGCAATGCGGCCCCTCACAACATGGCTACAGGAAAAGAAAATCCCATACCACTGGGGATTTCCCACCTCAGTGAAATTTAGATGGGAAGGAACACAAAGACAAATACAATCCTTGAAAGAGGCAGAGAAACTAATGGGCATAACCAGCACCGTCCCCAGCTCCGAACAGGATGAACCTGCTCACCCTCCCCGTGACGGCTCCCCAGGAGGGTCATGGTCCAAATCCAACAGACGGCGCAGACTCAGAGGCCCCCCGAAAAAAGATGGCGACAGGGGCTGAGCACACGGCCGCAATGCACCGGTCCACGAGGTGGTGGTTCTCTCAAACAGCGTTCTCCCAAGACCAAACGAGGCCCCCCTGTTAGCACCGCAAACAACTCTAGTGTACTTATACAGGGGTCTACCCTCCGACGAGCCCGCTTCCGGTTCGCCACGACGGCCCAGTTGGCCATATCGAGCGCATTGGTGCCACAAGTTCCCCAGTGGCAGTAGGTAGAAATTCCATCTACCAGTCCTACGTTGGGAAAGAAGTGAATACACAGAAAGAAGTTCGGAAACTTACAAGAATGTTTTATTTAGCACGGTTACGCACCGTCTTCAGAGTCACTCTTGGACTCTGCAGCACAACATGCAGCAACATGCGAAAACAAGCCCATAACCCTCTACACGCAACAGGCCTTATTCAAACCTTACAGACCAGCCCAGGGATAAACCCCACAACACAACAGCATCACCAAGCCGCCAAAAATGACTAACACAAGCGAGTTAAGGTTTCTCTCCTGGAACATACAGGGGATGAACTCACCAAGAAAACGCAAATCGGTAGAACACCGCCTGGATCAATTGGCCGGAGACATCATCCTACTGCAAGAAACACACCTGCTCACAGAAGATGAACGCCGCATAAAATTCAAAAAATACAAACAGTCATTCTTCGCCACGTCCGGCTCAAAGAAAAGGGGGGTGGCAATTCTACTTAGTGACAAAATTCCACTACTCAATATCACAATAAGAAGAGACCCAGAAGGCCGTTATTTGCTCCTCAAAGGCATCTTCGAAGTACTCCCCATCACCCTAGCCTCAATCTACAGCCCCAACACCGCCCAAAGCAAGTTCTTAAACGACATCCTACCAATAATACTATCATTCCGGGAAGGCCACCTATTCATCGGCGGAGACTTCAACGCCTTCCCCAACCCGCTATTAGACAAAACTCTCCCCGCCACGAATAACGATTATACACAGGCCTTAGCCTTACTTAAACTGTTCAGAGAAACAGAGACAGTAGATGCATGGAGAATACAAAAGGGCAACATAAGAGATTACACACATTTCTCCAACGTTCATAAGGGATACTCAAGAATTGACCTAATCCTGATCCCCGGCTGCCTCGTCCCATGCATCATCAACACGGACATCCACACTCGCATGATCTCCGACCACTCCCCGATATCAGTAAACATATCCATCTCAGGCCAGAAATCACCCCCTCAAAGATACTGGAAACTGAACGACTCACTCCTCCTGGACATTAGTATAAGGGCCGAAGTGGAGGAATCACTGATAAAATACTTCGAAGAGAACACCACACAATCATCCCCCATCAATATAATCTGGGACGCAATGAAAGCGGTGGTTAGGGGAGTGCTAATAGGGGCTGGAGCAGAGCAGCAAAGGATTTCAAACATAGCCTCCTCCAAACTGGAGGAGGAAGCAACCCGCCTTGAATCCCAGCTAAAAACGCACTACTCAAGGAAATCCGAGCGAGCCCTGAGGAAGGCAAAAACAGCCTTGGAAATGCACTGCGCCGACCGGACAGCCAAGTCCTTAGCATACACAAAACAATTTTACTACGCTAAAGGAAACAAAGCGAATAGAATATTAGTACAGAAGCTAAGAGCTCTCCGCAGCCGGAACAATATTCTCAAATTACGAAGTGGAAATGGGAAACTACTCTTCTCCCCATCGGAGAAAATAAATGAACTACTGAGATACCATACCTCTATAATGTCCAGCGATCCGCTAAAACCAAAAGACCTACCAGAATACCTAAATGCACTTCCGCCCCGCAACGCCGACCATCTGGAACACCTAGAGGCTCCCATCGGGGAAGAAGAAATCACCGAAGCCATCAAAGTCCTCAAACCTTCTGCTCCAGGCCCAGACGGCCTTACCGCAACCTTCTACAAAAAATTCGCCAGAGTCCTGGCCCCACAGCTGTCCACCTTGTTCAACTCCTTTCTGTCCACGAAAACCGTCACAAAATCCATGGCTGAATAAATCACGATCCTGCTCCACAAACCTGGAAAAGACCCCGAACTGCCTGACTCCTACCGGCCCATATCACTCCTGAATAACGACGGAAAAATCTTTGCCAAAGTGCTAGCCAGAAGACTAGGCCCGACCCTTCCAGACCTAATCAACCGCGACCAAACGGGATTCATCCCCGGCAGAGGGACCCATGATAACATACGCCGGGTCCTGAACCTAATTGAAAGCGCTCATAAACTCAAAACGAAAATGGCTGTAATCTCACTAGACGCCCACAAAGCCTTCGATCGAGTGGACTGGGGATATATTCGCGAGGTCCTCTATCGTTTTGGCTTCGGCCCCAACTTTACATCATGGGTCATGGCCAACTATCAAATCCCCACCACACAACTTCGAGTTAACGGAACGAGATCTGAACACATCCGCATCACGAGAGGCACTAGACAGGGCTGCCCGCTCTCACCCCTGGTCTTCGCCCTATCCATGGAGCCCTTTGCCGCCAGAATCAGACGAAGTGAAACCATAAAAGGGATCCAGGTGGGAAAACAAGAATATAAAATCGCACTCTATGCAGACGACGTCATGCTCACCATGACAGACCTCCCAGCCTCATTAGGGTCCCTGTGGAAAGAGATCGAGACGTTTGGCTCCATGTCAGGATTTAAAGTCAACTTAACTAAATCCTCAGCACTACCCATCAATCTTTCTCACCTGGACGAGGTCACACTCGCACCACTTTCGCCGATTCCCTGGGCCAAAGACGCCATAGAATATCTCGGAGTCCAGATCACCGGAAATCCAACGCGCCTATACTCCAAAAACATCCCACAACTACTTAGCGCTCTGCAAAGCGACCTCAAAAGATGGAAACAACAAGAAATCTCTTGGTTCGGTCGAATATCAGCCGTGAAAATGAATCTAATACCCAGATGGCTATATCAATGTGCATCCCTACCAATACAAATTCCACCACCGGCCATACAAGCTCTACAGAAGAAGGTGATGGAGTTTGTCTGGGGTGGGAAGAAACCCAGAATCAACAAACGAATCATGTTGAAGAGCAAACCGCTGGGAGGAATGGGAGTCCCGGACCTTGCCGGCTACTCACTAGCGGCCCAACTATCGCATGCCTTCGCCTGGATGCAAGAAGCAGACCCCCCATTATGGCGCCAAATTGAAGAATCCTGGAGCCCGGTCCCACTACATGATCTCCCACACCTACCAACAACAAAAGCTCAGCCCAACTCGGGGCCACTATCGGCCACACTCACCACAATCCAAAGCTGGAAATCCGCAGCGCGGAAATGGGGTCTTCGTGGTCACCTAGGACCTATGTCTCCCATCTGGAACAACCCAGCCTTCTCCCCCGGAAACACACCCCGAAACTTCCACGCCTGGATAGCAGGGGGTTTAGCCAAAACCAGCGACTTTATAGAAGAGGGCTCCCCCATCACATTCGAAAGATGTAAAACAAAATTCAGAGTGGATGAACGAGAAAGATTCCGATACTCACAAATCAGGCACTGGATGTCCCACAAAGCGACCCGAGACAAATGCTCGAGAGAGCCAACAGCCATGGAACTCACCCTAACATCCCCGTCCAACAAAGGTAGAATATCCACCATATACCGTCTCCTAGACAGATCGGATCCAGCAAAGAAAGAAAGATACATGACGGAATGGGAAAAGGATATTGGCCGGGAAATAGCTGCGGAAAGCTGGGAGCAAATTTGGGCCAGACTCCATAAGAGCTCACAATGCGTCACAAATAAGGAAGGAGGCTACAAACTATGCTACAGATACTATGTCACCCCCACCCAAATCAATAAATCCAATCCAGACTTCTCCGCCTCATGCTGGCGGGGCTGCCAAACCGCGGGTTCCCTCTACCACTTAGTATGGACATGCCCAAAGGCAGAAGCATATTGGAAGGAAGTGCTGAAGCACATTAAAGAAATCACTGGCCTCTCAATCCCATGGGACCCAGGAATTATCCTTTTGGGCGAAACCGGCAATGGAGCGTTCCCAATCTCAGGCCTTATCTCCCGCCTTTGCACCCACCTACTCCTGGCCGCAAAGATCGCAATGGCTCGATTGTGGAAAGACAGAAATGGCCCCTCAATCGCCCTATGGTGGGCTAAATGCTGGGAGATTGCAGTTGCAGAAAAAATCACTGCTATTCGCACCGACTCCTTAAACAGAACCATGAATATATGGGACCCATTCTTCGACTATGCGACCAAATATCCAACCCTCACCAGGAGGCCGCCACTCACCAGATGGCTCCAATGCAGTCCCATCTACTAACTAATAACGACCGTCCATTCCCCGAACACTCCAGCAAATAAGAGCACACTTAACCAGAAAGGCTCCGCCCAACCGCCATTCCGAGGAGCAACCACCTTCCCCCTACTTTACAATCTACAATAGACTATAAAGGATCTAACTAAAGCTTGTATCGACAGATGTTGCGCTGCTACATGTAATCACTCCATCTTGTAAAACCAATAAAATGTTTTTTTGAAAAAAAAGTATCAATCCTGTTCTCAATCCTGCAGTGATGCAACCTTACCTCTGCGCATTCTTGACTCATATAGCTAGTGTTTTATGAATCACAATATAAATCCATTCTTTAAGATCTTTTATTTTCACATTTTAGATCTCCACCTGCACCTGTTAGTGTCATTAATAACGAATATGACATTGAGCAAATCTTTGATGCCTGCATCGTTCAGAGATGTTTCCTAGTGTTTGATAGCCTGAATAACTATGCTGGGCAGATTTTTCATCATAAACCACCTTGTATCCCCATTGAAGTGTCCATATACCTTGTCTCCTGTGTGCTTCTCTTTAAGTCCTGTGTTTCCGTGGTGGGGCATACTGATGTACCAATTGTTTTTTTTATCCTGGCTTTTCTCACTTGGTGCTGGATTGTCAGGGTTCCCTACTCTGTTCGATGTTTTATCTTTGCCACTGGAGCAGTGAAGGTCCTTTGCTCAGAGCCATTTTATGACCACAGGGAAAGCAGCTCTACTTCGGGCACAGGGCTCTACCATGCCACTGGAAAGCAGAGACAGAGATGGGGAATGGGCAGTTGTGCTCTTGCCCGTTAGCACAGCACCTGACCCGGGACAGGTCTCCTAGAACAAGATAGTGGTCATCGGTGGAAGACGAGGCTGAGCAGGTCATATGTTTGTTCTAAAATAGGGGACAACCAGTGAGTTAATTGTGTCACAGTATGGAATGTCTAATCCAAGGTGCCTTCTGAAAATTATTCTGAGGACGGCAGTCCTTCTTAAAGAGTCATAAACAAGGAAACAGCATGTCTACATGCATTGCTGTTCAGCTGTTAGTGCTTTTGCAACACCCCCCCCCCACTTAACATGAGACTTCCCAGGCTACATTTGCTCAATAAGCCGTTGGGGTCTCTTTGTGGTTCGATGAGCCCTGCTCGGTTGCTCGCGGGTCTTCCCCGCATTTTCTTGTTGCAGTGTTTCATATGATTCTTTGTTCTCTGCTTCCTCGATCTCAATCGCTGTCTCTTTCGTTGGCTCATATTCCTCCAGGTATAACTCGTGGAAGAGGGAGGCCAGTGGCATCATTTCCCTATGGTCCTTTGTCGTGATTGTTTCTGGTTTTTTGTCCCTTGTCGGGTTCCATGTGTTAAAATCGCAGCAAAAATGGCTGTTTACACAGAAAATCGTGGCAAAAATGCTGTGGTTTTGCCGCTGCCATCCATGTAAAGGATGCGGGGGACACTCCTGCAACCCCCAGACCCATTATACCATTTAAGGGGAGCGGGGGACACCCCTGCAACCCCTGATCCCCTTAAATGGTATAATGGGGTACACCTTTAACAGGTCAAACCACAGCATTTTTGATGCGATTTTTTGTAAAGGCAACATTTTTGCCATGATTTTATTACTGCATACCCCTTGTCGCTAGGATGGGATCTGCACGGCCTGTCCTTTCTTTGGCTTTTCTTGTCCCTCCCGTCTCTTGTTCAGGCGTATAGTCCTTCACCTGGGTGACTCCAAATGATCTGTAGTGGATGAAGAAGAGGGCGCTCTGTAGTGCTGTCCAATGACTGAGGCGGCTGTGTCCTATGGCGGGACTCGGTATCATGTGGATGACAGTGGGTTGGGTAGCAGCATGGTTGTTCTTTTGGTTGTACTGGCTGTGCTATCCCCTGTTGGAATACGTGTGCTTGGGGCCTGCCCAGGGGGTATGCTTCCTCTCTGGTTTGAGAGCGTTGCTCATTGTTGCCGTTGATTGTGGCTTCTGCGTCCCCCCGTTTCGGCTTCTCTTAAGGTCTTCGGTGGTTTGACTGCGGGTGGAGTGGGAGTTCATGCCTGGGCGGGGTGGCCCTCATGATGGCAGTCTGTGCCACCAGCGGTATCAGGTATCTCTCTTGTGGTGGCGGTGCCTGGATCCTCCCATGTATTGACCGGGCATCTGAAAGTGGCTTTCTTGGCCGCACGCCGGCATCTCCATCCAATGGCTGGGCATGGTCGTCTGTGTGGGACCTCCCATCCGCATTTGTGGCATTGCCTCTCGTTCAGGGTTTCTTGACGTGGGTTTCTGAGTCCCCGTCTTCTCCTTGGTCTTGCAGGCCCGGGGTATCCCGGCTGTCCTGCAGTGAGGGCCGCAATGTAGTCACTCTGGGTTTTCTTTTCAATGGTGGCTGACTGTGCGTCGACTTGCTCATACGTTTTTGCCAGGTTGAGTATCTTTTGTAGGGACAGGGGCCTTTTGAGAAGGTGTTTCCTGAGTGTTGACAAGGTGCACCCTTCTATGATCCTCAGCCTTATTGCCTCCTCATCATTGATGAGGCCAGGAATTCGCACCTCAGAGTGAGACTAGCCAAAATACACGAGCCTCCCATTAGCTCGCTACCCACCCCTACAGGAAAGAGGACCCCAAAAACCCTTCCTGACCTAACCCCCATGAGTACACAAGTAGCATACAACGGCATTCCTAGAACAAAAAACTGTACACTCCAGCACTCCAAACGTAAAAAACACCTAACCTCTCACCTAGCAACTACAAAAACTCTCACAAGCCCACCTATTAAAGGAGCTCTAATAAACTCCAGATCTCTTGTAGCACATGCCACAGAGATTGCTGATCTGATCCTGAGCGATAATTTAGACTTCCTCGCTATCACTGACACATGGTTGCACGCTGCAGCAGGCCCTATGCTCATGTTAGCAGTCCCTGAGGGCTATACAATCCTAAAACAAGATAGACAAGGAACCAGAGGCAGAGGCATTGCCATTTTCTGCAAATGCACCCTCTCCATGAGATTAGCACCCCCTTACGACATTCATTAGTGCAAATTCCTTTCATTCAAATTAACATTGATCAACTCCCAGACGCTCAATATCCACTTGACCTACCACCCCCTGGGCCAAACCGGAACATTTGAGGAAGACATCCATACCATACTCTCTAGTAACCACAAAAGCTCCTCGTAAGTACCACTACTTGGGGACCTCAACTTGGGATTCAATGACCCCTCGGATCAGCCCGCCTTAGCAACGGCAAACATCCTAGCAGAATATGGCCTTACCCAAAGAAGCAAAACCCCCCACCCACAACAAAGGGAGAATACTAGAGATACTACAGGCCAACATCCTCTCCATTTCACCATTACCATGGACTGACCACTACCTACTCTCATTTACGCTCTCCACCAACAGACCCTCCCGCACTTTCCCCCAGGGCCCTACCCACCTTAACTAGAAATAATAAGAGCATCACAGTGGATAAGCTTATCCCCTTTATTCTCCCTACCCTTAACGCACTCCCTAACAACACCGACCCAGAAAGCATGGTCAACGAGTACAACAAAATGGGGCCCTGGGGGAAAGTGGCTTCCTCCCTAGATCAGATTGCCCCTCTCCAATTGAGACCAAGTAAGTCAAAAAACCACCTAAAGAAATGGTTTACACCATTCCTAAAAAACTTAAGGCAACAAAAAAGAATTTGCAAGGCTGCATGGAAACTACTACCATCGGAAGCCAACAAATTAAAACTTGCTTCACTCTACAAAAAAGAAATTTGCTTAGCTAAACGGGAATCCTACAACACCTGTATCTCCCAAGCTAATTCAAATATGAAAGAATTATTCACTAGTCTTAAAGAACTAGAGACCCCATTGCAATACCACCTGCACCAAAGATAAAAAATGGTGCTCAGATATCCAACACGCACTAGCTAATAAAGTATCTACACTACAAAATAAAATATCCCAAAAAAAAGCATCACTAAATGCTCCACACACACCTAACATATCCGCAAACATCGCTGAAAACCACCCCATCCGATGTAACTTCTCTAAAGTATCTATCATTGAGGTGGAAAGAATTATTCTGTCCCTCAAACCAACCAACTGCCAGGGTGATCTCTGCCCCGCACAACTCATCAAGGATGCGGGCCGAGACCTACCACCTTTCATATCCAAGCTCATCAACGCGTCCTTTGCCACCGGCACCATCCCTACTAACCTCAAAGAATCGTGAGTACTCCCACTCCTAAAAAAACCTACCCTTGATCCCTTAACCCTCACCAACTATAGGCCAATCACAACAGTCCCCTTCCTTCTAAAAATACTAGATAAAGTGGCCTACATGCACATTCAAAAATACCTAGAACTACACCACCTGTTAGGAGCCAGACAGTCAGGCTTCCGCCCACAACATGGAACTGAGATCACCCACATCGATCTCAAAACCCAAGTCAACGAGCTCAGAGACAGCGGCAAATCAGCGTTGCTGCTACTCCTGGACCTCTCAGCTGCTTTCGATTTGGTAGATCATACAATCCTATGCAACCATCTCGACACAGCAGCACACTTGTCCAAAGATGCCATAACTTGGATTAGATCTTTCCTAAGCGGCAGAACAATGAGGGTCTTCTCACCCTCAGCAGTGGCAGACCCCACACCCATCACATGTTGGGTGCCACAGGGGTCCTGCGTATCACCCACACTGTACAATATCTTTACCAAGCCCCTTTTCGACGATCTGGACCATCTTGGTATCACCTACAAAAGTATGCAGATGATACTCAGATCCTCCTCCCACTTACAGAGGATTACGACAAGGATTTGGCCTTAGTAAACAGAGTGTACGTCATAATCCAGGCAATGATGGCCATGCACGGTCTATGCCTGAATGATGATAAAACAGAGCTCATCATCCTGGGTATCCCCACTAACCTAAAAAAATTAGGACCTGACTATACCTCCTTCATAATTGACAGCAACCTCATTAAGGTAGCACAGGAGGTAAAAACATTAGGTTTTTACCTCGACTCCACCTTATCCTTCTCTAAACAGGTAAACACGCTAGCGTCCTCCACGGCGTACACGTGCAAACTCATTAAAACCGGTAAGCCATTTCTCTCGAACAATAGCTGTACCATCCTAGCCAGATCCCTCATCTTGTCCCGTCTGGACTACTGTAACGCCCATAAATAGGATCCAACAAATCCATCATTACTAGACTCCAAACCTTACAGAACAATGCCCTTAGAGCGGCCTTAGGTATCTCCAGAAGAGAGCACATCTCTGAGAGCAGACGTCAGAACAACTGGCTCCGAACAAATGACAAAATCCTACTAAAAACTGCGTCGCTCACCCACAAATCTCTCAACAACGCCGCACCCATCTACCTCTCAGAGAGATTCCACAAGCGGACATCCCCAAGACCAACCAGATCAGCAAACCTGGACTGCTTGTCCATCCCCAGATTTAAACGATCCACGATTGGTGGCAACAGCTTCCCCGTTAAAGCGGCCAAACTATGGAACTCCCTGCCTCCCTCCGACCATGCCTATCAGAACTTCAGAACCAATACTATCTCATGGTTAAAATCCACTGACCACTAACCGCACGACTATCTAACCGAAATGCAACCCTTAACTCCTACCTGCTAATCCCATGGCGGTAACCTCACTTCTATGTATAATACCTGTAATATCTGTAAATATCCTTATCCTGCTTTGTATAATATTGTATAATACTGTATTGCATTATGTATTACTCACTGTAACTAAGCTTCACATATTCTTGTACCTGTTGCGCCCTGATACCTTTGGGTCTGGTGCGCAATACAAATAATAAAACAAACAAAACAAACAAACATTGAAGTTGGCGAACTCACAGCACTTTATGTTCTTCTGGAGGTGGATGACAAACTCTCCCATGGCCACATGTGGAAGCTGCACGTGTTGATTGAATGCATATCGTTCATAGTCCTTCTTGGTGTGTACAATCAGCTTGTTGTTGACTGCAGCTAGAACGCGTTGGTATGTGGTCCTTTCTTGTGCTGGAATCGTTTTTATTATGCCTTTTATTTCTTTTCCTGCTAGGTTGGTAAAAATGTACATTTTGTTTGTTGAGCCTTGTCCCCCAATTGTTCCTAGGAAGTCTTCGAACTCCTCGACCCAGTCTTACCATCTTTGTCCTTAGTCGTGATGCGGGTTCAAGGTAAATGGGTTGGGCCGTCGCATGAGGGTGGTGTGTGAGGCGGGTCCTATGTTGGCTATGGCAGTTGTTCCTGCATCTGCGGCTGCCTGTGCTTGGTCACCCATGTTGGCGAGGTTGAGCAGTGTCACCATTTTAGTTTCTGTCTGTTTTTCATTTGGAGGTTTACTGGAAATAATCAATTACAGTGTGTTCTGTGAGAGGTCAGTATTGCGAGGCGGACAACTGCTTGTAGTTTTCTTAAGTTTAGACATTTTATTAAAGTCAAATTTAGATAAACAAACCTTGCTTGCACTACTCCATTAGGGAGTTCCCCACCTAGTCTCCATATGTTTAGGGGAAAACTCTTAACCTAGACAGACTGGTCCTTACACCAAACAACAAAACATTCAAAGATAAACAATAAAACAATATAAAACAATAACCAATAGGTGTACAGTATATAGATGTCCTAAACCTGTCCTGAGTAAATCCCTTAGCCAGGATTTCAAAGTCAGCTTTGAGAAAATATTCAAAGGAAAAGAAAAGTCTTCAACCAGTTCTTATAAGTTCTTTAAAACGTTGTTTAAGAGGAAACAAAGTCTTAAACTATGGCTAGGTAAGTTCCAAGGGTAAACAAAAGTTCATCAAACACAACTCCACTAGTAATAGTTCTTCAGCTTTCAGTTGAAAAGATCCCCTTCCAATTCTAGCTAAGAAAATAGCACCAATGTTACTCATGGATATATCCTCCTTCCAGGATTATTTGACACAGTTCAGTAAAAGGGTTAACAATTCTTCTTCTGCAGTACATTTGGTATAATTGCATGGATGCTTCTCTTTCGACTGTTACTTTCTTCGTACAACCACCCTTCTATTACTGCTAACATGAAAACATTCTCTCTTGTTTCACAGTAGACTACTGCTTCAACAAACTTATAACGTAACATCCACTGACAGTTTATAAACCACCAAAGTTCAGTCACTTCTGCTTCAGCTTAAGACTTTTGGGTTATTAGGCAATTAAAGACAAGATGGGTTTCAGCAAGCGTTCCCTCTTTAATTAGGGATACACGACCACTCTGGTTACAGCAATTGATTCAACAATGGAAAATAATAGACTTCTCTTCCTACACAAACACCATTTCTCTCACCAATAGTGCATGTGTTACATTTCCACTGTCAAAGAGAACTTCTATAATGATGGGACACTTCCTTGTGAATTGCCAGCCTCATGCTCTTCTACTGCTACTCCTGCTGCCAGTCTTTCAACTCCTGCTCCAGCTCTGTCCTTGCTGCAGCCTTTTATGCCTCACAGATTTGGCAATTGGCTTCAGGTGTGAGCCATTTGTTTCAATTCCCTGACACTGGTAAAGGCTATTAGGGTTAATTGCCGTACTACAACATCTACATGCCTCCTCACCCCTCTTCGTCTCAGTCGCTATAGGATTCTGGGACATGTACTTCATTAAAGTTAGGTTTTTCTACTTCGTTAGTAGTTTTAAGGGAATATTGAATTCCCTTATCACTTTTAACAGAGGGGGTGTAGGTTTTAACTTTATTAGGGGAAGTTGGTTTAGAGAAGACATCATTTTCGCTATTCCTTGTAGTGTACCCTTGGTATTGAGGAGGATCTTTGCTTTTAGAAACCAAAAGGACTTTGTCTTTTGGTATAATAGGTTTGGGTGTGACAACCTTAGGCTCTACCACCTTAGATTGAATAGGAGCTTGAGATATATTAAAATGACAACAAGCCATAACATCTACTGGTGCAGTGGTAAGATTCTCCTTATTAGAGAAAAAATACTGTGTCTCATCCCATGGATTCTCCCCACTTCCTTGGGTTGTTAGGGAGAATTCTCTCTTTAGGCTGAATTTCCTAACCTAGTGAGTCCCCCAGCAGCTTTGCTGGATTTCTGGAGTTTGTTTTTTTCTCCTGCCAAGAGTGAGACTCTTTTTCTCCCACTCTTGGACATGATTTATGGTGTTCCTTTGACTGTTAATGTGTTTTATGGGCTATGGGGTCCTTTACTCCATAGGGTCTCATGTGTTTTTACTATGTGTGTTACACAGCACCCTCCGTGCAGTGACACAGGGGTGTCATAGTGACACCCCACCATAGACTCCATACCCTGGGACTGACTACTGTCTCCCAGGGCATGCAAAGTCACCATTGGCTTTACTAGTCCCAAATTATTAACAGAAACCAGTACAAACCATCATATTGTGGACGTACTGGTCGGGGCAATTCGATTGCCCCGGGGTCTGTTAGTCGAGGGGGCACGTCTCCGTCCCCCCTGATCGAGTTTTGGCTGGTGGCAGTGGAAACTACTTTTTATATTCGACCGCAAACATTTTCCTATGGGATTTTCCCATTGTTCGAGGCTACCAACTTTAATTATTTATTTCTCATAGCCTCGAAAATACCGCCGGTTTATTTAATTAATATTAATTCTCCGGTTGGTATTTTTTGCCAAGACTCGATTCTAAAATGGCATTTGTGTTCTCTTCTGTGACTCCAACCCAAGTTAAGCCCTTTGTTCCACTTTTTTGGCGGGCTTCTCCACAGAAGCCTCCAAAAGTGGTGCCACTCTCTCTGGGTACCACAGGGGGTGTGGGAGGGGGTTTAGGCACCCTGGACTGAGTTACCTTGGTAATTCAAGTCGCACTCTTGTGTGATTGGCCCAAGTGGTGAGCCGGCCGGCTCACCACTTAGCATGTTTGATTGACAGCTAGGCTGAGTGAATGGGGGTATGCTGCATAAAAGCAGGGCTTTGGGGACTGGAACTTCAGAAGTCGCCACAGGACCTGAGAATCCGACGAGGGAGAAGCTTAGCCGACCTACCACGACGACCCCACCGGTGGAGCCCTGCGGAACCGACTCACCACTTCCCGACGACAGAGAAGATCTCCCGGCTGGAGAAGCTTCTTCCCCTGACTGGTGGGCACAACCAGTTTACCTTTCTTTCTTTGCACACCAGACCGGTTTGTGGTCGAACTGCCCGTGCCAAGCACCCCGGCAGCCGGATAGCCACTCACCACTGAACCGCAAATCAACGGACCGCTCCTTGTACCTGAGAAACTCTGCGACTGGTTTCTTCCCTGGCAGGGCAACAGACTCCTGTCTTCCTCCACGACGAGATCCTCTCTTCCCCCGGACGAAGCACCGACTTGCATCCGCTGCCAGGAACAACTGCCCCCACTGGAGTGTTCTCACCACTTTAAGGTACCGTGTCTCCGCCAGGCCTCCCTTTCTAAAGATTGCAACAAGGTAATAATAACTCCTTAACCTTCTGGACTGGGCTGGCCGCCTTGACCCTCTAACTGGTCCCTTTCTTTGATCCAACTCCTTTTTGAACCATTACAAGACTTTTGTGCACTGCAACCATGTGACCTTGGACACATTTCGTTTCGATCCCCTTAAAGCGGATCCGGCCTACTGACTCTGCGTTAAGCGCTCACTGCTGTCTGAAAATAAGTGGGGCTTTACTTAAGACTTGTCTAATATTCTTTTAAGGGAGTGTATATCTTTTAGTGACCGTGATTTTGAATTGCTTACTATTAGTGCCTGTGTGTTTTTCTAGATGTGGTTTTAAATAAATAGTTATATCTCTTTTACACCAAGCCCTGGTCAGTGTTTACTTGTTCTATTGTGTGCTCTTGACCTATTGTGAATACTCTGTATACTGCCTAACTCTTCTTGAGGGAAGTCTGACTGCTCAGCCACAGCTACCAAGTGAATCTGTGTGGTACAGACTGCTACCAAGTGGGTTTACTGCCAAACACCTATAGTCTTAAATCTTTTACAGTGGTACCAGAGGGAACTGCACAGGTTTCTGCCTAACATGGGTCTTGTCTCCACCCAGGTGATCCTCCCATAGTACACCACCCGCAGGGTTGGGATCAGAAAGCGTCTGCCTTCTGCTGGCCACCTGAGAGGAGACTTTAAGCAGGGTTTTAGTGAGGGATCCGCAGGATTCGTCACAGTTCACAGAGAGTGACGAAGGAATCACTTTATGTCTGAAAGATATCAGTGCTGTGAATCTTTGCCCTGATGCTGTATCTGTGTCAATATTGCTGTATGAGATACACACCTAATGTTTTTTTAAACTTATTTTATTGCTTAGAGAGCAGACCTCATTTTAGAGCAACAGAGCACTTTATAATATGAGGGTGCCAGCATTGGGTTTGGCATTTTAAACAGTAGAGCACTACTGTTGTTAGAGGGAAAGAGATATTTTTGTTCATCCAGCATGTAATGCTAAAGAGCCATGTTTTTAGTGTTTTGAAGAAATAGAAGACGGTGGGAGCATTTCAGGCGTCTGCCAGGATTGACATCCAGATGTTTGAGCATGAAAGGAGTGCTACGATTCTCTTTTCGGGATGGTTTAGACTTCAACCTTTTGTTAGTTTTGCTGCATGTGCTCCAAGAGCCTTCATTGGTGTGGAGTGTAGCCGCCAGGTATGTTGGTGTTCACGTTTGTAACTGCTTCGGAGGTGATACATGCTGTTTAAAATATGATCCTGGTGGTGAGGGGGACCCAGTGAAACTTGTGCCGTGTTGGAGCTATACAGTCGAATCAGCAGGCGCCCTTTGATGAGGATGGCTGTGTAAAACCGGCATGGTTTCAAGAGATCACACATACAACAGATGTAACAGTTTTGAAAACCGTTCTTAAAATATCAGGATGGATATAATGCCTAACTTGCCCTCCAACTATGGTGGGAATAGCCCTTCCTAAAGAACCTAAGGAACAGTCTAAGTACATAAGTCCAACTCAAAAGTCTGTCTGTGTCAAAACCTATGCTTGCCCTCACGTCTAGTATAGAAATGTAGCGTAGGGATGTTCTAACTTAATATTGTTCAACGTAAAATTGGGAGCAGTCTCTAGCCCCTTTCACAAGTTCAGGATCAGTTCCAACCCCAAAGTTCAAAAAGGTGCTTAGGTTTTTCTTCCCCAAGCTTAAGCACTAGTTCACCAAAACAACAATGTTCCAAAGGAGCTCAGGGGTTCCATTTTCCAAGCTTCAAGCACTGAAACATAAAGTCAGGAGCAGTCTCTAGCTCCTTTCACAAGTTCAGGATACAGTTCCAACCACAACGTTCATAAAGGTGCTTAGGGTTCCCTTCCCCAAGCTGAAGCACTGTTTCACCAAAACAGCAATTTTCCAAAGGAGCTCAGGGGTTCCCTTCCTCAAGCTTCAAATATTGATTTCCAAAACAACAATGTTGCAAAGGTGATCAGGGGTTCCTTTCCCCAAGCTTCACATATTGATTTCCAAAAAAACAATATTTCAAAGGAGCTTAGGGGTACCCTTCCCCAAGCTTCAAATACTGATTCTCAAAACACCAATGTTCTTTTTACCTTTCACTTCGCTTTTACCTCTTCGCCACATGTTCATTCCTTCACCCGTCCAAGGCTCAACCTTGCGTCTTCATTCAGTCTCCTCCTCCTCTTCCTGTCCTTCTGTTTCCATCCCCATCTTCCTATCCTCCTCTTTTACCCCAGGTAAATCACTGATTTTCCTTGTCACTCTGGTACCTTTTTTTATGATTGTTTCCATTCTGTTCACCACCTTCTCTTTAGGCATCTCCTTCTGAGGTCCACCTGTATTGGGGCTGGCTTCTCAAGCCCCTCTTCGGCTCCTGTAACCACTCCATCTTCACCTTCTCTTACCACTGCATCTTGAACTTCCCTCACCAACTTGTCTTTAACTTATGTTACTACCTCCTCCTTAAAAATCTGTGTAACTTGAACTAACATTGCTCTCTCCCCTCCCAAATTGCTTTCCACAGCCTCCTGGTTCTCTCACCCCAACCTCTTAGGTATCTCTCTCTCCAGCTCTCTGGATCCACTTCTACCCCAGCCTCCTAAATCTTGCTTTCTCTCTGTAGCAGTTTCCGTTCTGTTCACCACCTTCTCTTTAGGCATCTCCTTCTGAGGTCCACCTGTATTGGGGCTGGCTTCTCAAGCCCCTCTTCGGCTCCTGTAACCACTCCATCTTCACCTTCTCTTACCACTGCATCTTGAACGAACTTCCCTCACCACCTTGTCTTTAACTTAAGTTACTACCTCCTCCTTAAAAACCTGTGTAACTTGAACTAACATTGCTCTCTCCCCTCCCAAAGTGCTTTCCACAGCCTCCTGGTTCTCTCACCCCAACCTCTTAGGTATCTCTCTCTCCAGCTCTCTGGGTCCACTTCTACCCCAGCCTCCTAAATCTTGCTTTCTCTCTGCAGCCTCCTGTTTTGGCTCTTTATCCAGCTCTTTGGGTTTCTCTATACACAGCCTCCCGGGGTTCTATTTCCCTTTCCCCAGCCTCATGGTGTTCTCTCTCCCTAGCCTCCTGAGTTTTTCCTCTCTCCAATCTCCTGTTTAACTCTCTCTCCAGCTTCCTGGGTCTTTTACACGCCAGCTTCCTGAGACATTTTCACCCCAGTGTTCTGGTCTTTATCTACCTACCCTCTGTCTGTCTGTCTCCAGTCTCCTTGTTCTTTCTCTCCCTAGACCCTTGGATCTCTCTCTCACCAAGCACCTGGATATTTCACTGCAGAGCCCCTCTCTCTTGCTCTCGCTCTCTCTCTCTCTCTCTCGGCCTCTTTCTCTCTTTCTCTCGCTCTTTCGCTCTTTCTCTCTTTCCCTCTCTCTTTCTCTCCCCACCAAACCCGCCACTCCTGGGATGGCCTGCAGGTATGGTGTGGTACTTACCATTGGTTTCTCCTCCAACTACCAACTTGCAAAGAGCATTAAAAAAGCAGAGCATCCATGACCCACCCAGGTGTCTTTCTCAGGGACCTAGCCTGTCTGTTGGGGTCAATGCCCTATCAATTCAGGCAATTTTTCTTGGACCCCTGCCTTACAGTGCTTTTCAGAGTCTAAATATTATATATTTTTTTTTAACAGTTTTATTAATTTCCAACAAAATAACTTAGACTTTTGTAAACATTAACAAGACAGTATATCGCCACTTGCATCTGTTCCTACCTCTACCCTCCCCCACCCCCTTCCCAGCCTATTCCACTTGCGCTGTCTACTTATGCTATGTATCTGACTGTACCAAGCACATATCTACATCTCTAATCCACCACTTTTGTTGGTGCGTGTGCTTGCGTCTGGGTGTCATTGTGTGCAGAGACCATCAATTCCTGCCACATATGTTTCCAAGCGTCTAAGTCTACATTCTGTTCTCCTAGCCCCGGGCGGGATGTCTCTTGCCATGGTAAGGTTTCGGCTAGTGTCCATTTCTGGAGGTCTCTCCAGACCACGCTTACTACCAGGCTCTTTTGTGTTTTCCAGCCCATTGCCATCCTACGTTTTGCCAGGATGTCTTTATGTATTTATTTATTTAGCAATTTATAAAGCACGCTAAGCATGAGTGTATCTGGACGCTGAGCTTGACATAGGAAGACGTTACATAGGTAGATAGACAGAAGACACATATACTTTACAGATATTGGAGATGCATACTATAATGGAAGATGGCCTGATATTGCAGCCATTATAAGATTATTGATGATAACTTCTGTTGGTGTTCGTTCACTGGAGGGTAGGCTTTAGTTACAGGTTGCCTGAGAAAATAGATGTGTGTTGAGTTGTTTCCTGAAGGTCCACAACGAGTCTTCAGATCTAAGTCTAGCTGGTAGTGTGTTCCAGTGTTTCATAGCTATTGTGCAGAAACTGCTACCTCCTGCTTTCACTCGTTTGAATCTAGGTGTGGCCAGCATGTATTTTTGTGCTGTGCACGTGGGCCTGTTTGATTGGGATCTAGTAGTTTTGTCTGCCAGGTAGGTAGGCGCTGAGTTGTTAAGGCATTTGTGTGTCAGAGTGAGAGTTATGAAGATGATGCGCTCTTGAACCAGAAGCCAATGTACATTCCTTCTTGTGTTGTAGATGTGAGATGTTTTCAGAATATTTAGGGCTGCTCAGACGGCGTTGTTTTGTAAGACCTGTAATTTTTTGAGATTCGGGCTCTTGAAACCAGCGTAAAGGGCAATGCAGTAGTCCAGTCTTGTCAGGATTAGCGCTCTGGCTACTGTGGTGCGGCTGTCAGGGGACAGAAAGGATCTACAGGCATGTATGAGCTTGCAGGTGTAGGCTGGTGCTGATGCAGTGACATTAACTTGTTTGTAAAGTGTCAGGGAAGCGTCTAAGTAAAAACCCAGGGTTTTTACTTCTTTAGATACCTTTATGATGTTGCCATATATGTTAAAGGAACTAAAGTGCTAGGTCTTTCAATTTGCTAACGTGTCTCGCATGCTTTTGTCTTGGGAAGATTCCTAGCAGACAAGCTGTGGGAGAACCAACGTCTATTGTTATATCTGCCTTGGCCAGGGCCAGAGCTACTTCTTCCCAAAATTGACAAATCTTTGTGCAGGCCCAGAACATGTGTATCAATTCTGCATTGTTCAGGCAATATTTCGGGCAAGTTTGTGCTGTTGCCTTTCTGAACTTTGCTATTTACTTCAGGGTTAGTTATGCCCTGTGAGTTACATATAATTGGATCAGCTGGAGCTTCGCATTTCTGGACACTTTCTTGTGATACGCCATAGCCCTACCCCACGCCTCGTCTGTCAATTGCTCCTATAACTCTTCTTCCCAGTTGCGCCTGGTCTGTGCTAACTTATCCCCCGGCCTTGTCATTAATAACTCATATATTCTCGATATTTCGTGTCCGCCCTCTGAAATATCGTAGAGAGTTTCTATTGTTTCATCTTCCATCAGATCCCTATCCATTCCTGGCCATTCCTGCATTATCACGCTGAGGAGTGAGGCATAAGCTATGTATTGCCCTTCCTGTACTCCTGTTTCGGAAGTGAGCGCACTTAAGGCCACTGGTCTCCCCTCCTGTAACATATCCCCCACTGTCACCACCCCCATGGACTCCCAGTACTTCCTCACATTCAGCCTAAGTTGTGCATCTTCCCCCTTTAGTGCCACCAACAGGATCTGGGGGGAGTAAGCTGCTTCTTTATTTAGAAGGGGACAAGCCCAATGCCATATTTTCGTGCCCAGCCCCAACAGCAACAAGGGTTTCAAGTTTCTTGGTGTTGTGATCCATAGCACCTCTTTCAAAATGAATGGGGTGCATGTCGGCTGTAGCAACTGGGTGTCTTGGGTCTGTTTGTCTGACAACCATTTTGTGACGAATTAAAGTTGTCACGCCACAAAATATGCTTCAAGGTCTTTTATCCCCCCTTGATCATACGGTCTATGTAATTTCTCCAACAACATCTTACATCTGGAGTGGTGCTATAGAAAGCTCCCACATATGGTATTAAGTGTCCTAAAAAAGGCTCTAGGTATATCATACAGAACGTTAGTGAAATAATGGAGAAGCCTTGGGAGCACCACCATCTTCAATAACGCTGCCCTTCCCATCAATGAAGGCGGCAGTCTAGTCCAGAAAGTCATGGATTTCTCAATTTTGCCTACCGCCTTGAGCGTGTTTTGTATGTGTTCTGTCTTGGGATCATGAAAAATATCTACTCCCAAGTATCTAAATGTGGTCACTTCCCATTTAATTGGTAGCTCTGGAGCATATTCAGGGGTGTCCCTATATAACCCGCCAGAGGGAACAAACACGACATCTGTGCGTTAATCATGATGCCTATAAGTCTGCATGGTGTTCAAAAACATCAAGAATGTACTGCAAGTTAGTTTCTAGGTGTTGTAGGTTTAGAAGCATATCATCAGCATACAGGGAGATCAAGTTCTTACTGCTCTGTGTTTTTATGCCTGCCTCTTGATATTCATTTCGGAGGTACACCGCTTATGGCTCCAGGGCCAGTATAAACAGCATAGAAGACCATGGGCAACCCTGCCGTGTGCCTTTATTTAACTGCTATTGTTCCGAAATATTGGTGCCTGTCTTGACCCTTGCCATTGGATTGTTGTATAAGAGCTTTACCCATTAATGTATGTAGCACCCATACCAAAGCTTTTCAGTACCGCCAGCACCCATGGCCACCTGACTGAGTCAAATGCCTTGACTGCATTGAGCAGGGTGACCGCCAGCGGCTGGGTGCTGTCATTTGTGTTATCTATGAAATGGTGCAACCGCCTTAGGTTACATGTCATATTTCTATCTGGAACATACCCTGACTGATCCGGGTGTTTACATTTGGAAATTGCTGGCTTTAGCCTGTTCGCCAGCAGAGCTGTTAGCATCTTCCCATCCTGGTTAAGCAGCGAGAGGGGTATGTAAGATCCGCATTCGGTTTTGGGTTTGTTGGGTTTCAATAGGGGACAATAACATATTCCCTCAGCGATATAGGTAAAATGGCCTTATCCAGCGCTTCATTCAGCATTGCTAATAACAGGGCCGTAACCTCAGCCATGAATTCTTTATAAAATTCACTTGGTAATCCATCTTCCCCGGGAGCTTTATCAGTCGGTAACCCTCTTATGGTGTGTTCCAAATCCTTTATGGTGATGCGGGCTTCCAACCTATCTGCTTCTTCTGCATCTAGCTTTGAGAGATCTATCAGTGCTAGGGCTTCCTCTTTGCCAGACGCCTGGGTTACTGCATCTCCGCATATAGCGCCTTGTAATAATCATAAAAACATTTATGCCTTCTTGTGTCTCACAAGCCCGCCCCCCATCCTCCGCTACTATTGCCTGAACCATATCTTGCTCGGATTATATAGCCAGGCCGTAAGCGTCCTGGTTTATCCCCTTCAACGTGCTGACTTTCCACATATTTCCTATAACTCAACATACCCAATATATCCCTGTGCTCTAGGCACTCCTTCTGCGAGCCGATGGCTTCCTGAGCCTTTTCTTTGGATAGTTCCCCCGGGCAATTCATGGCTTCTAATGTTGTTTCGGCTTTATGTGGGTGCCTCTCTATCATGGCCTGTATTTGTTTTGCTTTATCAATTGCTGTCCCCCTAATCACTAATACACCCATAGTGTACCTGCTAATTCTACACTTCCCTTGTTGTGTGTGAAATAGTCCTTCACACCTTATCATCAGATCTGTCTAACGCTGAATTAAGCGTGCAATTAAAGTCTCCCCCCCGGACCCCCAAATTAATGTACCATCTCTGTGTGGGCTAATTTGTGAGTATAACGTGCGAAAGTAGGCTGCTGTAACCTTCTTTGGAACATGTGTGTTGATAATACTAAATTCTCTATGTTCCACCCATCCTTGCATTACTATCATCCTGCCTTCTTTATCCTGAAAGGTCTTGAGCACTCGCAATGGCACAGTCACGGCCACCCATATTAATACCCCTCTTGCATATGTGGAAAATGGCGAGCCTAGCGTAATGCCTCTCAATTTCTTGGCTAGAGCCCTTTGTTTCTCCCCTGTAAAATGCGTTTCTTGAAGGAGTGCTATATCAATTTTTTGACGCTTCAAATATGTCATATTCTATTACATTTAATATAGCTGTTTAGGCCCCTGACATTCCAGGACATTATTTTAAGTTCCCCTATCGCATGCCCTGGCAGTCCGATGTCCAAGTTCTGCATATTCTGTGTGGATCTGTAGGCTAACTCCCAACTAAATACCCCAATTCCCACCCAGCCCCCAACAATTGCATAGCTCAATCCCTTGTGCTCAGGCATCCCTGCTTCTCGCTCCTGTCTCAGATACTAATCCTGATGCACAGGGTACAGCAGGCGGATACGTCACTTCTAATATACGAGAAACAAATCCAGTCTGAGGTGCAGGATGCTTCCACGTAGTGCTTTCTTTAATGGGCAATACGTTGTTGGCTCTTGCCGTTAGCAAAATTTAGTTCCTGCGACCTCTGCCTAGAATTTGCACATCAACATCGTCACATAGCCACAATCGTCCGCATCCTCCCAGCTTCTACATTGGTTCTCAGCATGCATCCCTTCCCCGGCTTGCGTGGGTGTCCGCACCAGTTGGCAAATTCTCCATTTCCATCCACTTATGTGCATACTAGGGGTTGTCAAAGAAAATAGCACGACCTTTGTTTATGACTTTCAATCTAGCCTGATACAGCAACATGTACTTGAGGTTTGCTTCCCGCAGTTTCTTTTTGACCGATATGTAATGCATCCTCTGCTTCTGCACTTGTAGGGTATAGTTCGGATATGCAGTAATGGTGGCAGATACTCGCTGAATTTTCCCTCCTTTATGGAAGTGTTCAAGGATTCTTTCCCTATTTTTGTAGTTCAATATCTGGGCTATTATTGGCCATGGTAGGGTTTCCTCATCAGGGACCTGTGCGCCCTTTTGACTGTGAAGCCTTGAGTGAGGGCCCCCGGCCTATTTCCTGTAGCAGCAAATTATCTATGAAGTTGGTAGGATTTTCTCCTTCTTCTCCATCAGGGAGCCCAATTATTCTTACATTGTTGCATCTTGCTCTTCCTTCTGCCTCTTCGACTCTTCCCTCAAGATTCCGTACTTGTTGTTGCAGTACCGTTACTTCTTTTGAGGTGTCTTTCATATTGCTTGTATTTCTTGCCACTTCCTTTTCAAGAGTTCCTGTACATTCCTCCATTTACCTTACACCTTACATCTTGCCTCAAGAGGTTCACATCTAAGCTAATGGCGTCCATTTTAGTTTCTAGAGCGACCTTCAAGGCTGCTATAGGTTCCAGGACCTGCTGGTCCCCTCTCATGTGCGTCTGCTCTCCTTGTGGTGTTGAGGTTGCCTGGGTGGTGCCCTCCGCTGGGCTTGCAAGTTTAGCAAACACATCCAGTGTGGGTTGCTTCACCTTGTTTTTGGGGTCTTGGACGCCATGTCCAGTTATTTCACACCACTCTGTCTGTTTCTTTTTGATCCTCCTACCAATTCACACCTGTTCCACTGCTCACCAGCTGCTCCAGGATGGTTTTACCCCTGTGTGATATCTATTAGGTTGTCTCCTCCAGTATGTTCAGAGGGGGCTTCTCACTTTGTACCTGGTTACTCCGCTAGTGCTTAAGTGTTCAGGCTGTGCTCTGCTATCAGACGTCCCCCGTAGGTTCTGTCGTGATGGCGACTGACTGCATGCTGCACTGTCTTGTTTGGCCGTGTTTTGCGTTTGTTGGGATACAGATATGTATAGCGTTCCCTTCCCGCCTTATAGAACCTCGTATTCTCCTGGAGGTTGGCAGCTGTATCGCTTCAGTATTTGCTTTAAGTTACACCTGGGCGAAGTTACTTTCCACTATTTCTTTGTTGAGGTATGCGTATCACGATGGGAGGTAGCCCTTTTTTCAGTCATAATTCATGCACATGCAAATACAATTTGCCTCTTTCTGGGCACGTCAGTGTTGGCCAGTGCGCACTTCACTGCTTGAATGGCCCATCCACATATTTTGCTTCCCGCCATACGGAGGGATCTTGTGTGTCTGTGGGCATTGGCAATCTCAGTCATCAGCTACTCCAATGTTACGATCACAGACAGCAAATTAGTGAATCTTCCCTCCGTTGATGCATCACAGAGTAGTGTGTGCCTGCTCTTTCATTTGCCCAGCAGCCACCGGCACTCTGCCCGTTAGCACACCATGTCCAGATAGCCCCCTCTTACTTGCGACATCCTGTTCTGCTTGAGAGTCTTGTTGCAACTTTTGCTACTTTGTGTCCAAGTCGTGACAGTGTCACTTACGTAGCTTAACTGTTGGTGTATGTAGCCAAGTTTCTGGTGCCTACACAGACCCCTTTCTAGGGGGTGCCCGAATATAAAATTGCTGCAGGCTGTGTATTGTATATCCTGACAGACCCCAGCGTGTGTGATTGCTCTCATTCAGCCTGCCGTAGTCCAGGCCAAATCCTTCCTCTGTTCGTTTTCAAGTTCTGACTTGTATTGGGTACGGCATCCAGAGGACGGGGTGTTATCACAGGCTCAGCTCTGCTTCCCACGCACTGCGGGATCCTCCCGGCTTCCAGTGAGGTGCAGTCAGCGCTGCTATTCTGTTAAATTACCAGTTTCAAGCAGGCCTCTCTCTCGTCGCTTATTTCATTGTTCCGTCCTCAGCGCCCACGTTATTCTTCGCGGCCACAAGTGTGAGAGCCAACTTGCTCCTCATTTGATGGTGTGCCTGCCGCAGGCACCAATGCCACTGTACGTTCCGTGGCACTTTTCTCCGAGTCAGCTAGATGGAACCCGACCTCAATATTGACCCTGTGTGGGATCCGACCAGGCTATTGCAGCTCTCCGCTGTCCCTCACTAAAGTGGTTTTATGCCGTGTTGCTCCTCACTCATATCTGTTATTGGCCCTCATTACGACCCCGGCGGTAAGCAAAAAACGATGCCGGTAAATGATTACCGACATCGTTTTCCGCTAGGTCCGATTATGACCTGTGAAAGTGCTATTAGCGGCATCGTAGTTAACGGTGCCGCTAACTGCACCAAGGTCGTGCGCACGCGACCTTCCACGCCGTAAATACCGGCATCGCGCAAAGGTACGCGAAAGGTACGCGAATCACCTTACCGCCATGGTGCTAATTCCACCATTGCGAACCAACCATAAATGGCCATGTGCATTGTATCCAGCTGCCACAGGTGCACAGAATCAGCACAGGTGGAGGCAATACAGACTCACCAAGTACAAAAAGAGCACACCCCACCCCTTCCCACACCCAGTCACACTCAACAATGATTCCAATAGGACTAGCAATGTTGGGGCTGGAGGACCTGATTGCAATGCAAGTGCTACAACTACAACTACAACTACAACAACAACAACAACAGGCAGCACAGAGGAGACGCAGGAGGAGAAGGAGGGCAAGGCAGGGCCAGCAAGCCCCACCAGCCCACCAGCACAGCCAGTGCCACCACACAGGCAGCCCCCAATCCCACGCATCAGAGCCAGTCCATTCAACCTCACCGCTGAGCAGATCCACACCCTGTACCGTTTGGACCGGGACACCATCACCACCATCGTGGACATTATACACAACGACATCGTCAGCAAGATAGAAACACCCACCGCCATCCCACCCCTACTGAAGGTAGTGTCCGTGCTCCACTTCCTGGCCACAGGCACCTACCAGCACACAGTGGGGCACTTGCATGGCATTTCACAACCATTATTCTCACATACACTGATCCAAGTGCTTGATGCCCTCCTCAAGCACACAGACGACCACATCTCATTACCACGGTCTGCCCAGGAGATTGCAAACACCAAAGTGGGATTCCATGCACTAGCCGGCATACCTGGTTGCATTGGTGCCATCGACTGCACCCATGTGGAATTGGTGGTCCCACATGCCATGGAGGTACCGTACCGCAACCGTAAACTATTTCACTCAATCAACATGCAAATGGTCTGTGACTCCAACAGGATCATCACACATTGTTGTGCCCGATTCCCCGGATCAACCCATGATTCAATGGTCCTGCGTAACTCCACAATACCACGCTACATGGAGTGACATGCAGGGCCAAGATCCTGGCTACTCGGTGAGTCTCATGTCATGGACATGGAAATGGGAAGTGGGTAGGTGATCGACGTACCAATGCATACTTCACCTGGCTGAAAGGGGGGGAGGGGGAATGATGCATACTTTACCTGGCTGAAAGGGGGGGGAATGATGCATACATTACCTGGCTGCGAGTAGCAAAGGCAATGGAGCCAGCTCATACCCTAAAGCAGCACAAACGTCAGCTGACACCTGTACACATAATGCCCGATGTAAGCAGCCCTACCATGTGAATGAAGATGTGTCCCAACCATGACACAACCGTCTGCAAGTGCATTGTACCGATTCGGACCACATTGACTTCAATGTTATGCACCTACATGCACGGCACCAAACACCTTCAACTGAAAGGCTATCCCCCATAACTGCGCACAAAGGAGGCACATGACGGACAGAAACATCAATACAGCATTACACAGACACCAAGGCACCAAAAATGTCCCTATCAACATCAGTAGTGCTCATTGGGGTCATCATGAGGCTGACAGCAATGTTGCCATAATGTGAGCGTTGATATCACAGGACACGTGCCAGGTCACCAAAACAAACACCATGAACGAACACAGTGGATGGGCACTCACAAGGCACTTGACCCCCCTGCATACATTGGTTGTTGGCATGCGAAACAGTCCATGAGAGCAATACACATATACCGGTCACATAGTGTGAATCCATTTGTGCATGTAAAATTGGTACGAAGTAAAAGTCAAATGCATGCCATGGTGGCACATCATGTTTGGTATTTGATGTCATGACTGACACATACATTGTTGCCCACATACAGGTGATGCAGGCTATCACCTGAAGAGGTGGCTCCTTACACCAGTCCGGAACCCACAGAACCAGCACGAGGAGGACTTCAACCGTGCACATACACGTACCCGTGTGGTGATTGAGCAGGCATTCGGCCTACTGAAGGCACGTTTTTGCTGCCTCAGCAGGTCTGGTGGGGCACTCCTGTACCGCCATGAGAAGGTTGCAAAGATCATCATGGCATGTGTCATGCTACACAATATGTGCATCAGACGAAATGTGGCCCTGACGCTGAACTGCAACCACCTGACGATGAGGATGAGGAGGGTGGGGATGGGGCAGCACCTCAGGGAGGCAGCGATGCACAGGAGGGGCGTGATATGCGTCAAAATATCATTAACCAATGCTTCTAGCACACACGGCTGGTGTGTGTAACATGAAGACGGTACTTGGGGCACTGTGTGTGTCTGGGACATGCACACTGTGGACTGTACACCAATAAAGCACACATACGCAATGAGCAATGTCCACACATTTGATTTGTGCAAAAGGAAAAAGTGTATTGGAAATGTGAATTGGTTTAACACACCCACTCCCCCTCCCGCCTCCCCCCTGAACTCCCCAACACACCCACTCCTCCCTCCCACCTCCCCCCTGAACTCCCCAACACACCCACTCCCCCCTCCCCCCTCCCCCCTGAACTCCCCAACACACCCACTCCCCCTTCCCCCCTCTCCCTCCCCCCTGAACTCCCCAACACACCCACTCTCCCCTCCCTCTCCCCCCTGAACTCCCTGCAAAGGTGTGAGGATGTCTGTGATGAAGTGGCTAATGTTGCATTTGTCCACTGGGCGGCCACTATTGGCAGCCCCCTCTCCCGGCCCCCGGGGCACCCCTGCCTGTGCTCCGCAGGTTCCTGCCCGATCGGCGGATGGGGCTGCTTGGGGTTGAACTTGCAGCAGAGGAGGTACCTGGCTGCTCATTGGGACGCATGTCCCTAATTGCCTGAACTAGCTCAGAGAGCACGTGCCGCACCGCGGCGAGTTCAGCACAGATGTCCTTTGTGGAGGACTGTATTGCAGCCTTCACAGTCTCAGCGCATTGCTGCTTTCCTGCCCTTGCACCCCCACATTCTGCCACATGCTCAGTCAGAAGTGAGGAGAGTTGGTGCTGCAGTGTGATAATCTCCTCCAACGACTGTTGATTTTTCTGGCCCATGGATATTGGCAGTGGTGTTTCCATTGGGCTGCTCGCCTCCCGCACATCTTGCATTGAGCATGGGGAGCCTGGGCAAAGCCTCAACATCTGATTGCCCCTGTGTGGCATCTTCATGCTGGCTGCTTTGGGACAGGTAGGGAGAATGAGGGTGGGCAGTGGGGGGGCCTACAACGATCTCCTCATCAATCCCTGCATCACTGTCAGAGGAAGCTGGAATGGCAGCAATTTCCCCGATTGTGCTGCTTCCTGCAGACACAGTCCCGTCTGTGGCCACCAGTTGGTGTATGTCTGCTGCTGCTGCTGGTACCGTGCTGCTTGCTGTGGTGCCTGTCAGTGCCCTGTTCTGTGTTTTTCCCACAGATTTTGTCTGCTGTGTGGGTTTGGTCTGTGCAGCAGAGGTGGAGGGTTGGTGTACTGGCACTGCGGTCCTGGCCTTCTTGGCAGGTGTGGTGGCAATAGTGTCTTCCTCGTCGAGGTCGGAATGGGAGCCTGTGGTGGAGCAAAGGAGGGAAAGTGTTATTGATGGGTCTGCAGACATTGAGCGGGCATTGTGATGACTGCCATCATTTTGATTACTAGATGCTGCACATTGGAGGCTGGGACATACAGGTTGTCTCCCTTTTGTGTGGAAGTAGCATGGAGGTATGTGGGTGCCTACAGTTAGGGTGTGCATACTGCATGTGTACAGGGTCGAGGTCAGAAATGGCTCTAGGCAGTCTTCTGCTGATGTGTCGCAATTAACACTATTAGGCAACATTGTGCTTCACATGAATATGGACTTCAGTGACTTTTGCATGGCTTGATTTGAGGCACCTACCTGCATCGCTTGATGTCGGGGCTCCTCTCTCCATTTCTCCTACCCCCTCGATGCACTCGATGCCGATTATACTGGCACAGATTTCCTCTCAGGGCTGCAATTTTATTGGGGACTCTGATCCTCCGCCGGTTGCCATGCCCATGTTCCTGTTGGCGGACAGGATGCTCCTAACGCAGAGCTGGAGATCATCCCACCGCTTACGGCACTGTCTCACATTGCCGGGTGCTGTTCCCACTGCACTGACCCGCTGTGCAACTAGGGCCCATATGGCCTTCTTCTGTGCAATTGCTGGTCTGGTCATTTGGGTGGAAAAGACTACAGCGGCGTTTTCCTGGAGTGTCTCCGCCAACATGTTCAGCTCCTCCCTGCTGAAACGGTCCTGCCGCTGGCGATCACAACTTTTCTTGACAACTTTAGGCATTTTCTCGAAGGGTAGATGTAGCTGATGTTTTCTGCCGGTTCTCAGGGTCAGATGTCCACTGGTTGCGGAGGATGCCAATGGATTGTGTTTTTGAAGATGGCCGCCGTGCTCTTTCCCGTTCCGCCGCTTATTTACGGTCCC
Organism: Ambystoma mexicanum; assembly: GCF_040938575.1. Taxonomy (NCBI): domain Eukaryota; kingdom Metazoa; phylum Chordata; class Amphibia; order Caudata; family Ambystomatidae; genus Ambystoma; species Ambystoma mexicanum. The sequence goes on from NC_090930.1 coordinate 1,349,006,413, forward strand.
CGCTAATTGCGGTCACCGCTGATTGCGGTCGCCGCTAATATCGGTGGGAAGGGTGGCGGTGGTGCACCTTGCACGGCATACGATGCCGGTAAGTGCCATTTTGGGGGCGTTACCGGCATGGCGCAGTTTACATTACCGGCATGGCGCAATGCTCGTGCCCGATGGGTCGTAATGTGACGCTTTTTACGGTTTCAGGCCAGCACGGACACGTTAGTTGTGCCATGCCGGTAATGTACATTACTTACCGCCGGGGTCGTAATGAGGGCCATTGTCTTCTTGACACCGTCATCTTGTTTCTGCATATGCTCGCTGGGTTGCAAATTTCAGACGGCCCATACTTTGTTATGAACTCGTCTGCAGCTTCATGTTTGCACCCGGCTGCGCACATCTCCTTTATGTACACAGTGATGAATTAATAGGCGCCAAAGCACATTGGCTTCCATTCAAGACAGGATCTTTTCCGGATCAGCAGGAGAAACAGGAATCGCCTCTTACCGCATGGCTTCAAAGCCGCACCCCCCTCAGATGCTAACAATTTGGCAACCATACAAAGGGCTGTCCTACTATGGCAGAGTGCCACTGGACACTTGGAGCAGTACGAAACTGCAATGCTCGGTAGCCCACATGGAAGCATGGAGCTTTCATGCCATCTTTGACGCTCGCCTTTCTTCAGTGATAGAGTAGGATGCCAGCAGTTCATGTACTGGAGTATATTGTGATGACCTTGCAACTAGAGGCAAATGGCCCTGGGAAGAAATGACCCTGCATATAAACAACCTTTCACTCTTGCCGGGTTCCTTTGCTGTATGTGCTGTCATTATGAACACCTGCATATTGGAAAGGACAATGTATCAGTATTTTGATACATCAACCATCTTGGAGGCACGAAATTCCAGATATTGGCAGAGCCGGCGAAGGAGTTTTGGTAGCACCTTTTCACCATGACAGCAGAAAAACTACTGAGATTTTTCACAGGTGTAGTGGACTTGAATTCCAGATTCCTCATGGACCTCAGTGACTCCAGTCTGGATCCACAGATCTTCACCTGTCTCCTCCAGGTGGGGCACTTTCTGGAAAGGCCTATTAGTGTCCTGCATCAACACACACCTGACAGAGTTATGCACTTTGTGATTGGACTCCTTCACCATTGCCTCAGATGCCTTCCTGCAGAGGTAGGGACTGGGAACTTGTAAGGAACTCATGGTGGCAACAGTAAAGACAAACACAAGTTATTACAGTTCAATGGTGTTTATTGAACTGTATGCAGGTTGGAAAACGCCTAATCTGAATCTAAATCTAAGATGGGAGCAAGCCTCAACCATCAAATGAAAATAAGGCAGTCCTAGTGGCGTTGTGTCAAATAAAAAGGGCCTATACTAAGAAACCTATTGCCAAACAAAAAGGGTGTGGGATGGTTTTCAAGAAAAGAAAGTGTTCACAAATAATATGTCAGGATGGGGTAGGTTGGGTCTCCCTTCCCCACGTTTTCAGCACGGGGTAAAGTGGGATCTTGGAGCACAGTACACTCTCGTGCTTCCCCAGCACGAGACGACAGTTCCACTCGCAGCTATCAGGGCCATCAATGGCCAAGTCTTGTTTCTCTTGAAAGTCTCTTGCCTTCGAGAGCCTGACATATTCAACAACAAAACAAAAGTTCCTCCAACAAAATTAAAGTTTGATTTCTGGTTTTACTTGGGGTGAGGATTCTTCAACCCTGGGTCCCCCTCTTCCTGGCGCTGACCCCTCTTTACTTTTAGCCTCCCTCCTGCAGGTTCACTATGGCTTATACTTTCACTCACAAATCTTAATGTCTTTTTAAACAATTCCAGTGGACATCCCTCGGCCGGGTTCACGTTTGTCAACAGACTTTCTTGGGACTTTGCGCCTTCCTCATCAGCGTGCCTCGTCCGGGTTCACTCTTGCACATTCAAATTTACTTTCAATGCTTATGGGATTCACTTCCCTTGCTTTCTTTATAGTTCTTAGGCCAAAGGCTTCCAACTGTACAGGGATTTTGCTTGACCTCCTGTATGACTTCTTTGACCTATCTTGGCGGCTCGCCTACGGCCTTCTGGTATCTGTAGTTTTACTCAGACGGGGATCGACCAATGTTTCTCGGAGAAGCACCCACATGGTGCCAGTCCCCTTCTGCAGCTGGTCTCCCCTTTACAATTTTACAGTTCTTTGAACTTATTTTGCTCTGCCACTTGGCGACTTTCATTTATCAGAGCCCGGTTCTCATTGGTGCCCCCTTCGACTCATCGGCTGTGATGAACCGCTTGGCTTTCTTCTTAACTGGAGTCAAGGCCGGTACCACGGTAGCAGGAGTCTCACTCGCTCCGGCTTATCAGCATTGATACGCTGCATGTATCATTGACATCTGCTGCAACACACTTGGGCTATTGTCCTTGGTCTTTTGCTTCCCTCTGCAGAGGTTCTGCAGGTCTGCATGGAAAAGGGCAAGGCCTTGTTAGCCTCTCGATATGTCTAGTCGTGCGGTCTGCCCTACCTATACTGTGCTCTCTTGCTCCTACTTTTATCCCTGTGGGGAAGGGAAAGGGCCATCAGGTGTGTGTGATTCTGATCAATTGCCTGACTTTGCCTGACCCTTGTATTGGGAAATGTCAGGTAAACGACTCTAGTGTCAGTACGTTCTCTTTTGTGTCGTGCAAAAGTGTTCGTGTCGGAAAAGTGGGGTAGGGTTTTTAATATTCTAAGTGGTAGGGTGAGGAAAAGGTGTTGAAAGAAGGGGGATAGCGTGTCTCATCCGCCGGTGTCTCACTCCCACTCCGAGAGGACCCCCCCCCATCCAGGTGATCCTCCCTCACTGATCCACCCCAGGAACTGGATCCAATAGCAATGGCCGTGTCCTGGCCACTGGATGAGAGATCCCTGGGGACTAACTAGAGAGACACCTTCAGGTTTATCACAGGGTAGAATAGGCCTTCACACACTTCAGGATGATAATGAGGGCACTGATGTAAGTGCAGCAGGATACGTATCCTGTAATTGTGATGCTGTTCTGTGTGGTACAAGGGTGGTTTCAAGTTCTTCTGGAACATTGTTGGAATTTTCCCACCTTAATTCCCTGGATGCCACATGTTCTAGGAGATCTGTTGAGAGCCCTGCACCCGATGGTGGTGGACAGCTTCCTTTCACTGATGGCATGGAAAATGATAGAGCTCGGTGGTTGGTTGCAGGTGTTTCATCACAGGTTTTGGCCCGGGTGATGGACTCCTAGGCTCTCTCGACCTTGTGGTCAGTATGGATCAGCTGGTCTGTACAACGGTTTGTGTGATAGGATATTATAACCTTTTATATTGCCTAAAAGGCTGCATTTTTTTCTGAGAGTTGTGAACTACCCTAATAGATTACTTTCTTCTTATTTTTTTAATGTGTGCATAAGTAAATGATACATGTTTTATATTTATTGTGAAAGCTATGCTGACCAACAGACATGGATACAATGAATTTTATATAACAACTGCGTATGGAGATTATAACTTTACCTATTCAACTACATCCATGCAGTATCTTTTGTGTTTAGATTCAGTTAAATAGGAAAAATGTGTGTTTTTTTGCAGATGCACCAAAGATCCACTGTTTACAACTAAACCTCCTCAGATGATTGCAGTAACACCTCTTGATCTGAAAATGAAAACAACAAATTATGAACATCCAACGAGCAGTGGTTTTGAAGATGAATCTTCTCAGCCATGTTTTGAACTTTGTGAACGTGGAAGGATACGTTCAAATGAGAATGAGAAAGTGGGTAAAACTCCAATGGACATGTTAAAAGCGAGTATAAGTGTTTTAAAAAATGTTCAACCACAAATGAGAAAAATAACCGAGGATGTAATCGAAAGCACCTTTAAAAACATAGTAAAAGAGCTGAACTACTCCCTTTCCTTAGTCAACAACAATACAGATAACTGTTTTACTTTCATAAGAGACCATCATGTAAGTGAGTATCCACCGAAAGTGAAGGTACCCACTGAATTGACAGAAAAAGATATCTCCAAGCTTGAAGTAAGTTATGTTGCCAAAGATGTTACAGAAAATATATTTGTTAAGCTGAAGTCTGCTGTGGTGGAAACATGCAACACCAGCACCATACCGCTGGATCAACCAGAAGAATACAAAGAACCTATTAAAACTTCAAGGAGTAAACTAATTATTAAACAGCCAAAACAAGTTTGTAGTAATAGTCAGAAACGACCATCTGTGACCTTTGTGTCAGGAATTACTAAAGAAATAATCCACACTGTCTCTAACAAATTGGAAGCTTTTGCTGTTTCCAAGCAAACATTTATTAATATATCTCAAATGCCTGGAATTAGAAATTCACAAACACAAATCTTTACTCGGCAACTTCGAAGCACAAGTAGAAGCGTATTCAATCAAGTGATAGAAAAAACACAACCTAATAACCAAAGAGATATACTAGACCCATTTAATGTGACAGGAGTAATGAAACAAAACCAAATGCATGTGAGTCGTTCAGGAACTGATTTATTTAACTGTATTGGAGACATTTTGAAAAGCATTTTAGGAAGCATTCTGAAAGAACTTGACCAGGACAATCATGCAAAAGGATCTAGCCAACACGTGTTTCCCTTGCAAGAAAGAGTTGTTTTGCTTGGATTGATTACTAATATCTTAAATGATGTAAATGCTTTGAGGGGTGAAGACATTGTGCACACTGTGACATATGAAGCCACAGAAAAAGGATTGCAAGATATCCCAATTGACCAGCGTTGCCCTATTATTACACCAGAACCAAAACAGATAAGTCCCCAACTATGTACTCTTGATTACAAAGTAGAAAAAGAAAAACTACTAGATGATTTCAATGAAAAAGTCATTTTCTCAGAAAATGAACATGAAGAATCCTCAGCGTCTATTCATATCTCTTCTAGTTCAGAGACTGAAGCATCACGTAACTCAGACAATGACAGATCAGACAGTACCTCATTGTGTGAAAACACATTACATGATATAGAAGTTATGGCAAGTAAAAACAAAATTCGACCTTTAATAAAAACAGTAGAATATTTTGTAAATGATACTTTGGCAAAGATAATGGCAGATGAGAAGTTCCCTTATTCTTCATACTTTTGTCCTGCTGATTGGGAAATTGCGTTCAAATTTGCACCAGAGTCCCATTTGAATGCCAAACACCCATTTGCTGCAACTGATGTCCTGGCATTTGTTCTTCATAATGTTGAATCTATTTTTAAGTTGCTCAGTCTAGCTTTTGACTATAATATCCTTTCACATACCATAGATTTTCCTGCCTTAAATTGTGCACCTTTTATGGGACTATGTGCTGACCTGAAGGTATACAAGGAAGGCATGATGGATAAAATCCACGAAGTTCCAAAAGAATATGTATTTCAGCTTATGAACATTTTAATAAAGAAAAATCAAGAGCAAGGCAAAAACAAATTTGTCAATGTTATTGAGGATGTTGATACTGTATGTCCTCTTCAATCTGTGGCACAGTCTACTATTTTAAGAGATATATATGAACTTATTGTACGCATGATTGTAACAGAGTTAAAACAATTCCTTGAGTCAAAATCGAAATCAAATTTTGAGCAATATCAAATTAGAAATATATCCATTAACAAAATCCCAGCAAAGCCCGAAGAAAAACAAGTAGTACAGGTTTCACAAAGGATGTTTACAAATGCAGATATGTCACTTGCATCCCCACCATCATCACCAATGCAGCATAAAGGTTCCTTAGTAAATCTCTGTGAAACCACGGGTACCACTATACAAATGAAAGGTGACATGCTACCTTTGCAAATTGATTTAAATGCATTTGCAAAACAGATTTTAAATGCAATTTTAAATGCCATTCAAAATGCTGCAGCCAATGAAAATCAGGCAAAGGATTCAAGTGTGATAACATCCACCACTGAAAATAACACAATCAGAAAAATCTGCGATTTAATTTCAGAAGCATCATATGTTAAATTAGGCTCTCAAGGACAAACAAATGATACTAGAGAAATCTCTGCAACATTGCTTCACAAACCTGTGGTCTTAAATCTTCATGGCTGTGTAAGTTTAGCAACGCATGGTACACAAAATAAGGAGCAAGTTGAAAAGGAAATACAACATGCTTTTAAAATTACTTCTGGAATTATAAATACACCAGAAAATACACTGGAAAATAAATCTTCACAAAGCATTTCTGACCATGAGCTTGATAAAGCAAGTCCGCATCCCCTTTTACAAAGGGTGTCAAAAATAAGTGAACACAGTGCTGCTGCATGTATAAACAAAATGTGCCCCATAGTAAGGGCAGCCACGACTGTAATATCAAACACTTTAGCACATATCATGGAAGATGCAGAGTGTCATTCCTGTCTAAAGAATTACAATGATAAAGGTCAGTTGAAACCTATACCTCTGTTCTCTGAATCCAATGTCTTATTATTCACAATTGATATTACAGAGTCTATGCTTAAAATGCTGAGTGTGGCTTTTGAACAAGCAGGAGCATTTCCTGACACAGCAAACAGCCCTTTTATGGGCCTGTGTGCAGATCTGTGGTTACTAAAAGAAGATATAGGCTGTTTGACTTCTCTTGTAGAGGTTGACATGTCATTTGTAAATGTTTTTGTCAAAAAAGACCATGTGCAAGAATCTGGCACAAAGTCAGCATCCATGACTACTATTGGGCAAAATATGATACATGTCATTTCAAAGAAACTTTCCCATTTTCTACAGTTAGATTACAAGTCTGACCGTGAACATGAAATAGCTGAAAAGAAAACTGGTACAGACACAGCGCTAGAAATTACTTTGATACCTAAATTATATCCATATGCACGCGAAGTGTCAGAAGCAATTTTTAACTTGATAAGTAATGCAATAGATGAGGAACAAAAGAACAGTTTCTCAAGTGGAGATAAGCAAACTGAAGAAAAAGTGTCAATTGAAAGCATTTGTAATTCAATCAGCCGGACTTCATCTACTGAAGCAAACAATACAAAAAGTGTTGGTGCTTCAACAGAGCTTCAGAAAACCAAAAATGAAAAAGATCAGCAGTGTCTGAGCTATTCTGAAATCTTTGTTTCATCTGGTTGGGAACGAGATGAAAAAGAAATAACAAACGAATCCGCAGGTGTTGCTTATGGTCTAAATTATCTTGCCAACCAGGAACAGACTGTTTCTAATCCTGGTTTGATGCAGCTACAAAATAATCTGGAATTTGTTTTTAGAAATATCTTTCAAAAGATTGAAGAAGAATCTAAGGCTCCACAGCGTTCTCAAATCATACAAATAGTTAAGCAAATTGTAACTGACATTTTTCAAAATTATTTTGTGGATCTGCTTTTACCTCACATATATAATAACCCCAATCATGTTGATCAATCATACAAGAAAGAGGTTACAGAAGCACTCTTGAAATTGAATAATAAAACTGCAGACACATTAATTTCTTCCTCGGAAATGTCATTTCTTGCACATGATGTAGTAAAATTGATATTTCAGAAGTTGCGTTGTGCATTTCTATCTAATACAAATGTAAATACCACTCAATGTTTAAAAGAATACAAACACCCTGTTCATGGCAGAATTATTGTTGAACAAATAAACAATCTATGTGAAAAATCAACCAAAGGAGCAACTCAATATTGTTTAAATCCAATGTTCACAAAAGACATCTCTGATCAAATGGAAAATAACTCAAATAACAAACTTACACTTACAGATGCTCAAAATAGTGAAAGTGATTTAAGAACCCAGAGTCCTCTCATTTATAATTTTATGGATGATGTATTGGAAACAGTCCTCGATATAGTGGAGACCTTTGCTGCAGCGAAAGTAGAATGCATATTTAGTTTGGGGAACCAAAATACAAATACATCAGCAAAAACATCAACTTTAACTGGGGTTCAGCCAGGCTCTCATTTGTTGGGTTCACATTATCAGTCAAGTATATCAAAATCTTATGTGGACGAAGGAACACACTTTTCAGTTTCTCCTAATTACAACCATGATACACCAACTGAAAATGGAAATACTCTGTTTTCCCACTTGCTTCTGACAAAATTACATACACATGCAAAAGAAGCAACTAACACTATTTTCAAGGGAATCAAGAATGAAATACAGACTATTCCACCCTGCAGTAATCCGCCACAAGAGAGCACTGTTGCAGGTATAATTGTGAATGGCATTTTGGATACAATGCAAGACGTAGATAAATATGGCATGTCTTTGAAATCACAAACTCAGGAACATGTCTTGCTGGAAAACAATCTTAGCAAAGTTCCTGTTTTTAGACAGGAACTTGAATTTCAAACCAGCAACACTGTTCAACATGTTTTAAATGATGTTTTTCAAAGAAGAATGTATGATATAGAGAACATTGCGTATGTAAATTCTGATCATAACAATCACAACGTATATCATAAGCTTGGATCAGAGTCAAATAAACATATTATAGATGTTTTGAAAGCAAACACTTTCATTTCTAAACCTGATGTGAAATTTGTTTCACGTGACATGGTTGGCATTGTACTGGATAATTTGTTATCTCCAACAAAGAGAGGCTCAAAAAATAGCAGTCCTGATTCTTCAAGAACACCAGATTTACCAAACGCTGCTGCAAATAATATGATTAAAAGTGTTGCAAGTAGATTGAAGTCATTTACATCCTTACCAATAGACTCCAAATTCATTGCTGATCTTAAGAGTAAAAAAGAAAACTGTTTTCATGATATTTGTAATGAAAATGAAGACCATAGTGAACTATCAGCTACAGGGCAAGTACCAATAGGTGAAAAGAGGTTACCATCTACACACACCTCATGCCAGTTACCCATAACAGATCATTCACAATCTGTTCTAAATGTAAATGCAGGAAAAATTGTTGGTTCCATCTTGACAGCAATTGAAAGTGACTTGGATAAGACGATAGAACTAAGAGATTCAAAGCAAAGCAAATTATGCAAGCAAAGTATTGCCGCAAAGTCCATTGTTAGCACTATTTTAGAGATAATTTCACCTGACAAAAACTGCAATCATATAAATGCTTCCATGACTGGAGTCTGTCAGAATGCTCCACTATATCAGCAAACTGCTGAAATAACTAAGATGAAGAAGAATGGTTTTAGAGTTGGCGCTAATTATTCACAAATATCATGTGTAAATTGTGAATGTGATGAGTGTAACATTGTTTCAAGCAAAAACAACATTTTATCTGAGAAGGATAAAAACAAAATTATGCATTCACAAGAAAAAACATTACATTTGGTTCCTGATACCACAACCAAAAGTAAGTCAAGTAGTGCATTCCGTTATCAGCAGCAGACTGTGCAAAACATTTTGCAAGCAATAATTGCAACGCAGAGAAATAAGGGAGAAGAGACATTTTCATGTCTGACCAGAATAGAAGATGTTTTACAAGAGATTATTCAGAGGGTAGTCACAGATTTAGGACATTTGCCTATTTCACTCCCATATTTTATTAAGGGAACAATGCATTATGCATGTAATCTGTCAGTTACCCAGCCTAACATTATATCTTGCATTGACATTTTGACATTTGAATCCAAATCAGAAGCACTGTTGCAAGCTAATAAAATTCTTGAAACAACACTGGAAAAAGTATATTTCATTATTTTAAAAAAGGTGCACCAAGAGGAAGCTCTTATTATAGAAAATAAGTTTCCTCACATTGCAAAGACTCACTGGTCTGGCCTGGCGGATGGAGAAAAGGAAAACACTTGTTTCATGTTAAAAAATAAACTGTGCTCAGAAGTCAATGGAAATGGTAAAAAGATTCCTTCAAAAGAATTTGAGGATCTAGTCCAACATGTTGGCGATCATTTTAAATCATTTATTTCTTCCCGATTAGAACAGATTTCAGTTTCTGAGCCAAGCTGGAAGCCCACTGGGCTTAATGAATTCACTTCATTTTGTAAAAGAAACAAACCTATGAAAGAAACAATTTTCCATAAAATAAAAATGTCCAAACCTTTATTAATTCTTCCAAGCTTTTCTTCAACACAGGATCCTAAAAAACTATTGTCTTGTGTATATGTGTCAGAATCTGTGCTGGCGGACTATACAAAATATGTTTTGCATGACATTCTCCAAGTATTTGAAAATCAGTTAAAACTAGAAACATATCACAAAACAGCCTTAGGCGGCGACTCATTACCTTTATCTAACATCACGTCAGCGATCAATACTGTTGGATTGTTACTTACAGATTTACGTTATGGAAAAAAGAAAGTAATTGCTTCCCCCATTGACAAGTTCACATTACCCAGACATCAGTCAAGTGGCCCTCCACCCACTTCTTTAGTGGTAAAACCACACAATGCAAAAACCAATGGAAAAGCACAAATTAAACCTAGATCAACCAAAAACAGTATGCATAAAATGCATCTCGGAAGTGCAAACTCACAAAATAGAAAACAATGTTTGCAAAATATTTCTAAAATCCCAAATCTTTCAAAAAGTGAAATGTCAGCTACACAGGAAAAAAAAGTTCCTTTACTTCCGTATTATGCAAAGAAAATAGAAACATTTGCCATTGAGTTATCAACTGATTTGCCAATGCCATCTAAAAATGTAATTGCAGTGGACACAAGTAAAAAAACCCAGACTATTCATAAACCTGAAATGATACATTATTTTGAAAATGGCAACCAAGAGAAAACTATATCGCAGAGATCATCTAATTTGGACACTTTTATTGAACCAAAAATGTCAGCATGTGCCCTGGATAGAATATGTGTAAAGACCCCTTCGGAAAACCCGCCAAATAATCTATCACAATGTAAATCAGCTAGCAATGTATCTTCACAGGCCAGTACACCATTGAAAAATCAGACAAAGTGTTCACAAAATTACTCAGGGGAGGAAAATGCTGTGGAGCATTCCATAAATGATGAACATGGTATTTTTGCAGTATGTGACAAAAGAAATGAGGATCAGAAAAGGCAGAAAGAACCTAGGATATTGGCAAAAAAAGAATTACCTACAGACAAAAAGTGTATGTATATCTCAATGTCTAAACACATACCCAATAGTAAAATAAATTCAGAAGCAGAAATGTTGCATATAAAGGCATGTCTAGAACCCCAAAGATTACAATTACCTGTCCAACATGCTACTCATCAAATACAGCATTCTGCTGGGCAACACAATTCATCCAATAAAACATATGGTATTCCTCAGTCTTCCTTTTTCAAGTGTACCACTACAAGTTGTTCATTTGACAATCCCAACCATACTGATACTGGACATTTGAATTCTGCGTCGCCATCCCTTACTACTTTTGAATTAAAAAACAAAGTGCCTAATGTGCCGAAAGCCCAGGTGTCTAATAGAAGTTTAAATCCCCTTGTACCAGTTCAACTGAAAAGTGGTGTGATGAAACAAATTGAATTTGATAAAGCCCTTTCAAAAAGCAGTGCTAGTAACTCTAGACCACACTTTAAACATGAAACAATTTGTCTGAGTCTTAATCACAAATCATCAGAAAATGAACAACAAATATCTCCATCATATCCAAAGGTTATAAATGAAGTTCCGGAAAAATCAGTGACAGATAGTTACAAAACACCTTTGCCACCATCTGGTTTTAATTCAGAAGGGCTGGAAATGTCATTAAAGGATGAGTCAATCAATGGTTTGAAATTAACATCCCATGGAAAGAATTTATTGAAAGGGGAAAACATATGTGAAAACGGAAAATACATACAAATTAAAGTAGAACAGCTCCAGTCACCAAAAATGGAGTATTCACTCAGTTATGATGTGTGTCATGATATGACCTTCAAGCACAATACTGTCTCACACCATCCAGACAGTCATTGTGCAAGAAATGCAGTATTAGAAAATGTATGCCCTCTAACAGCCTCTCCAAATTTAACAATGAAAGGAACTGAATTAAAGCATGCCAGAGCCTCTTCTGCAGAAATAGTGGCAAATAATCATGTTGCTCAATGCGCAATATCGAAGACAACAGGTGAGGCAACTGCTAAACTGCCAGAATTAGCATCTAATTTTCAGAAAGGCCAGGAAAAGAACCAGACTGGGCAAAGCAAACTACCTACAGATGTGTTATATGATATGAGGCAAGCTCCAAATAACGATAATTTTCCTAAAGTTGTTGAAATGTGCGAAAATGAAAAATACACGCATATTGAAGTAGAGCAGCTCCATTCACCAAAAATGAAGTATTCACTCACTTATGATGTGAACTTGAAAAACAAATCTTTGACAGACAAGTCAATCAGGACTGTTGCATGCAAGCCAGCACTAGATAGGTCGGGTCTACAAGCACATTCTCTGAATATGATAAGCAATGAACCTGAATTAAATCCAATGTTCGCTACTCCTGCAGAAACAATCAATAATACACATCCTGTAATGTATTCAACATCAAAGAGCACTTGTGTGCTAACTCCAAAACTGGCAGGATCATCCTCAGAACTCCAGAAACAAGAGTTGGAATATGAAATAAATCAGATTTATCCCAAACATTGTGACTTGCACTTGATAAAGCCAGAACAGTATTGTTTACATCAAGTTTACCAGGCTTCATTTTTAGAGAACATACTTTCTGGACTTGTATGTAAAATCCTTTTTGCTTCCTCCATTAATGCCATGTGTGACAGAGAAGGAGAACCATATGAAGATGAATTAGTTGAGCACACATTCAGATTTTTAAAGTCTATGTTGGATTACCTTACACAATTGAAAATTAAAATTGTAAAAACTGATGAAATAAATCTGTGCTTTTCAACAAAAGAGAAAGCAAATTTTGATAAAATAGTTCATTCAATTTACTGCAAAATATTACATGAATATGGATCTCAACACAGAGTTTATGCAGCCTTAGTAAACAATAGTATTGTGTTTGCTAAGACAATGATTGACTTAGTACTGAAAGACATGTCTAACTGTGCAGTAAAAAACATTGATTCTAAAAATCTGACTTCTTATTCATTCATAATGTTAGATGCTGATAATATTATTCAAAAAGTTATACGCGATATTAGCAAATCAGGTAACCCATGGCAAGCGTTATCAATGAACGTAGCTTTGCTTTTTGCTAATACATGTTTGGAAGATATTATTAACAATCTACTATCTACTATTTTCCCTTCATCTCCCAATATTACTGCACAGTCAGAAAGAGAACATATTTTATCTGAAGATGAGTTTAATGTGGTTGCAGCAAAATTAAAGCATAAAGTTCTATGTAACATTGCAGATTATAAAACATGGAATGCAAATAATTCAAATTTGAAGCAGTATTTACAAACAGGAATAAATATTCAAAAAGTTGTTGAATTGGTTCATGGTAATATCTTGTATATTTATAAATCACCAGAAGCAATACAAACAGCATTTGCAGCCTCCATTGAAACAGTTCTTGAGAAAATAGCAAAAATTATCATTTTAGAAATGACACATCATCTACAACAGTATTTTTCTGAAGAAATAGCAAAAGGACCACACACATCATCAGATAATAGTATTGCTATTGTGTCATCAGCAACCAATCCTCTCCCTCTTTGTCAAAAAAGGAAACAGTTAACATCCCATGTTGTTTATTTGGCTTCTTTTTTAGAAGATGTTATTTCTAAACTGCTTTGCAACATATATTGTGCTTTAAATGTTCCTTTAGAAGATGAGGAAGAACCCAACATTATTCCAAGGGCAACAACACTTAAATGTGTTGATTATCTGGTTAAAGAACTGATTAAATCACCAGTTAAGTTTGTACAAACAGACAGAATGACTATCAGATGTTTACTAACCACAAATGATGTCAATAGAATTGCTGACTCCATTTTCCATAAGGTTTTAAAAGCATTTGGGACTCAACAGGCAATTAAAAGTTACATCATGACTCCCAATAATATTTTTGCTGAAAGAATAAATTGTTTATTATTAGCAGAAATCACTGATTATCAGATACAACAATCTCATTTATTAGAGTTATCTTCTCATCAGTATGTAACTTTAGAAGCTAATAATATTGTTGAGAAACTTTTAAAAAATGTTACACTGGCCAGAGAACAAGATGTGCCTGACGTGTCACCTTCAATTAGGCAATCTCGTGGATGTGTGGAAGACATTCTTGTCAGACTTATTTCAAAATTCTTTGCTGCTGTTGGTACCGACTGTACAATATATGAAGGCACTTTATCAGATTCTGAATTTAGAAAAACAACCTTAACATTTTTACATGCTGTCATGAATGACATTTCTAACCATGATATTACTTTCAAATGGAGTGAAACATTTGCTCAGTATTCGAAAAAGAATATATCAAACATAGTTGATCAAATTTACAATAAACTTCTGAAAAAATATGGAACACAAGTGGTAGTACAAGAGAAAATAAATAGTGGAAGAAGCAATATAGTTAAAGAAACATCACATTACTTAATAAAAGTGATTTCTAGATGTAAATGTCCAGCAATTCAGAAGAACCAAACATGTCTGTCATCAAATTCAACACCAACTGTACCAGGAGATGTCAAACATATTCAGTGTTGTACTCATATGTCTGAAAAACAAAGTGAAGGCAACAATCACGGCAGTGTATATTCCTCTGTGTTTGTGGAGGAAATAATTTCAGGCATTTTATCCAAACTCTTTATCAGAATTTTGGATCATATCCTGATAGAAAACAATGTATCTCAATCATATTCTCGGCTCCAGGAAGTGGTTTTACAATTTGTGAATTCTTTGCTGGTAGAAATTGAGAGCTCACAAGTTAAAATTGCCAACATTTGTAATGAAAAATACAATAGACAATTAGTGGATGTGGTTGTGAACTCTGTTGTCAGTAAAATATTGGAAGAATATGAAAATGACATCAAAATGTATAGATGTCTAAATTGTCAAAGCGATGCATTTGTTAAAAAAATGATCTGTTTTGTTAGGGTCGAGATTTCAGAATACAAGTTAAAAAGCAGTTTTAATGAAGATATATCGCTGTTTTCATACACTTCACTAGATTCCAAGAGCATTGTTTCAAAAGTTGTAAAAAATCTAATTAAAGCAAGCAAAAAATGCCTTTCCTTGTCAAATATGCTAGAAAGTAAAACTCCTCTAACAAGTGTTCAAACTACATTGCTTCTTCAAACAGGTGTCAGAAACACACTACAGAAAAATCTAAATCACATTTCACATCCACAGTTAATTGTGCTGTCATGCACAATTTTAGATGAAATTGTAGCCAAATTTCTAATTAAGCTATTTTTCAACTGTACGGGCATGGCTACAAGCTCAAAAGATATTACATTAGCTTCTCAAGTGAAATCAATTACTCAGTTGTTGTTATCTGCTTTGACAAGTAGTATTTTTGAAAAACAAATACATATTGCACACGATAACAGAGAAAGGGACTATATACATCCAAAAGATAATAAAACCGCAGAAAAGATTGTTGAGGCTATTTACAGTAAGGTTTATCAGCTATGTGGCTCTCACTGGTCTATTTACAAACATTTTGGAACTAAAAGCAAAGGCCTGCCACAAACAGTAGCTAGTTTAATGCTTGCAAGTATGTCCAATTATCCTTTTCAGCCATGCCATGCTTCTGGTATATTATCCAATAAATATTTAGGCAAAGAATCCAGTTACTTTGTTAAAAGGGTGTTGAATTATTTGAGTAGTTTGCCACCTCTGTGTCACACAGTTGAAGCCAGAGAACATGGAGTCTGTATTTTTTTTGTGGAAGGAATCGTAAACCAAATCTTAACAAAAATCTTTATGTCATGCAATGTTGTTCAATCCTCAAGAGCCAGCAGTACATTGCAACCTGAATTGAGAACAATAGCTGAAAAATTCATAAATACATTGTTGAAAAAAATGCTACAAAGTAAAATGAGTGTAACAAAACAAGTAAAGGACCAAAACATTTTACATCCTGACTATAAACATGTTATTGCTGCTGTAGCTGATTCGGTTTACATCAGAGCCTTGAAGGAATATGGCTGTACCGCTAACCTTTGGAAAGACGTTACATTTGGAAGCTATGTGGTTCCTGAAAGAATAGCATGTCTTATAATTAAAGAAATTTCCAAATATGAACTGCATCATTTTTCAGCTGTTGGTATGCCATGCGAGTCTTACACAGACACAGAAGTTTCGAAAATGGTTGAAAGAATTCTCTGCATTGTTAGAGCACCATCTGTTTTACCTCTCTACATAAACAAGGTAAATTACACAGAGCTGCATTACAGGTATTTACTTGGACTGCCTATTGTATATTTGAAACACTTGTGTATAGGCGCGTTATAAATGCCATATCATATCATATAATACTATATGTTAGTTTTGTTACAATCTCATTTTCCACATGATCTAATGAAGCAGATTGTTAATTGTTGGTCTACACTACTAGTTCAACATGCTATCTGTAATGAATCATTCCCAGTAAAAAGTACCTCTCTTATACTCAGCTTTGCTCTTATTTCCTTAAATGCAGGAGCTTCTTTTGTGCTTATCCGAACATGCTAATCTACATTTGTAGTCTAGATTTAATGTTTTATTTGACATATAATTCATCGACGGACATAGTTTCTCATAACATCATAACTGTTTATTTTGAATCACGAAAGACTCATAAAACACAGCAGTAATCACAATTCATTAATAAAATACATCACAGTCTAACACATTTCTATATAAAATCTAAATTGATACAACAAAAATGGAAGAATAAAAATAGAAATTTTTTCCAGTACATAACTTCAAATTAGAATCACAGTTCATGGTAAGAGATGGTTAAATTTAGCTCTTTATAGTTATGATAATAACCGACATACCATAGGATTTAATGAATTGCCTAACTAACGAGGCAGCATAGCATAAGTAAATAAAAAGCAGTGAAAAACGTCTTTTTTTATGCTTACATTCTTGAACCTCAGTTCACAGTTTGAGAAATGGTGTCAAACTTCAGTAAGGGAGTTACTGTAAATGCATCACTTTTGAAGCCAAGTTTATAGAAAAGGAAATGCTCTACATTAGTGATGAGTCTGCGTCTGCACTATTAATCATATTCAGCCACCCCAAGTGATGCCCCCTTGTATTTGAAAGTGCACTTAAACTGCTTTTGAACTGCATTTGAAATTGAATTTGAATTACATTTGAAATTGCATTTGAAATTTAGGCCTCTCTCTCAATATACAGTACCCTTCCAGGAGTGCCCCTGTATTTGAAAGTGCATTGAAACTGCATTTGAAATTACATTTGAAATTGAATTTGAATTACATTTGAAACTGCAATTGAAACTTGGGCCTCTCTCCCAATATACAACACCCTACTAAGTGTGCTTCCCTATATTTGAGACTGCATTGAAACTGCATGTGAACTACATTTGAAACCACATTTGAAACTTAGGCCTCTCTCCCACTATACAGGACCCTCTAAGTGTACTCACTTATTTGAAACCACATCTGAAATTACACCTGAAACTGCGTTTTGAAACATAGGCCTCTCTCCCACTATGCAGGACTCTTGAATCTCAGCGTGCTCTCCTGTAATAAACTGTACTCTGAAACCTAGGCCTCTCCACCTCAATATAGGACCTTCAGGTCCAAATATTCTCTCCTGTATGAACGGGCACTGTGAGAAAGACAACTCTAGGTGTCCCCACCTCCATCTCATAACTTAAACCTGCCACAATGTGAGGCCGGAGCCTCTCCCGCTATCCAGGTACTCCAGCCTAGGTGTTCAATTGTTGCCTGGGTTTCCCAGTCTAGGTGTTTAATTGCTGCCGGCCACTCTTAGAGCCTTGAACCTTCCTCCCAATATCTATGCGTCAATTTGACCTTAACTACCACCTACCTACCTCAAACCTACACCTCCTCTGTCACCCAGATGTCCCCAACCTGATACTTGATCACCCACTGCCATCTGCGAAGCCAAAGCCTCTCCAGATACACTGATGTCCCTATCTTGATCACTGCCTGCCTTGTGGAACCAAACCTACCCGCTGCTGTCCAAGGATCGGAAATCAAGCTGTTCAATCATCTTTGGCTCTTGTCGAAAACCTACATTGCCTCAGACTTCTGATACCCCACACCCAAGAATACAATCTCATTGTAAACCACCTGTAAAATTCTAAACTCTTCACCTCTTGTACCTCAGTTGTCTAGGTATTATCAGTAGCTGCTACAACTGAATCCTAGGAACCTGACACCCAGGACATCCAGCAAGCACCTATGCCAGAAACTACTACCATAATCCCCTCCCCAGTTACCTGCACCCTTAGCCAAATCCATATGCCCAACCTCTAACGTACAATACCCCTCAGGACAGCCCTCCCATTGTAAGAGGAACACCATACCCAACCGACTGAACAAAGACACACCTTCGAAAACATCCATACAGAACAACTTAAAAGGATTAGAACCAACTGACAGAACAAAGTCCTACTGACCCAAGACGCAACTGACCGAACAAAGACACACCCTTGGAAACAACCAGACGGGACTATCTAGGATTAAAATCAACACCAGCCTGGTGTAACGCTCACCTGGCTCCCACGGAGGCGCTGGTCTGGTCTGGGTTGCTGTGGCCTCTTCAAGCGTGATGCGCAGAATTCGGACCACCGATTGAACAGGACCCCCAAATCTTGCTTGTCTGGCCCGTAGGAATATCCTTCTTATGGTTTGGAAGGATGAACTCTCCATCCTGCTTCTGGTGCAGGGGCGCGCGTTCGTCCAGTTACTTCACTGGTTTTCAGAATGGCGCTGGCAAATCCACTTGACTTTACTGAGCGATACGCCGAAAGTATGAAGATGCAAAAGTTCAAGTGTGAGCCTCCTTTTATGTTGTCTTTTTCTGTCCTTTATTTCAGGTGCAGAACAAAGGCGATGCGTTGAGGGGTTAAATTGCCGGGGTAAAATCAGGTGAGTCAGTGATGAGGGCGACCCCTCTAAATGTCTTTATAATTCCCCAGTAATGTCTTTTGTCCTTTCCCCATAGGGGCCGGGGTGCGGTACCTGCCAGAGATGAGGCGCGGACCCGAGATGTGGAATGGCTTACCAAGAATAGCCGGTAAGTAATATGGCTGAAAATCCGGCTTTCCTCTTGTGTTCCCTTGCTCACCTTTTGTCTCTTCTTCTCTCCCTTAGGTGCGGTGCAGAGATGTGGCGACTGGCACTGAGAGCCGCGATGGAGCCGGGCGGCGTCTCGGGAACAGGTGAGTGGAGCACGGCGCTGCAGCGAGCAACGTGGTGCTTTTAAATGGAAGTCTTCCTTCAGGAAGGCTGGCGTGAAGATTCTGGATGCAGGTAAGAAGGTTGAGATAGTTCTTGGTTTTCACCTTTCTCTTCTCTTATTCCCTTACAGGTGTTCCAGGTTCGAGGCGGGCGTGGCTGGAGTCCAGGTGCAGGAGCAGACACGGTGAGCGTTCAGCTGCTGGGATGCAGAACAACGCGAAGCACGTGTGGCTGTCCGGGTGTGGCTTAAATAGCCTTGGAAGAAGTTCCAGGTGAGTATTCTTCCACAGCCCCACCCAAGTAACAAAATAGTTCCTTCAGAAAAATAGTCCCTCCTAAGCCTCATTTGGCTTGGTTCTTCATGCAGCATGGTCTGCATCAGGTGAGTGTGCAGCATGGTCTGCTTCAGGTAAGTGCACCAAACACTTCCCTTTATGAGCCTGGCGCCTATGGCGCCAGGACTGATGTCCAACATGAGCCTGGCGCCAACGGCGCCAGGACAGAGTCCAAAGAGCCCCTATAAAGGGCCGCTGGGCTTTTACCCGGGGGCGTGATGCCTGCTCCCGGGGGTGCTGGACCTGGCCTGGTGCTCCGGGGGTAGGCATCATGACACCTGGCACGAGGCACCACAATTGGAAACTGTCCCAATAAGTCTAACACCCAGAACAACTCCTCCCACCTAAAACCAAAAAGACCCGACGCAGAATTGGACGCAGACAAAGAGAAAAGGAGCACGGCCCAAATAACACATATACACAAGCTCAACCGACCCCGGCAGAAGATGCCTTCAATACAGAACACACCCCGTATAACAATTCTATCGACAGAACAAACATCGCAAGAGAAAAATCCTTATACCTTACACCGTACCTCGCACCAACCAAAGAACCTACATACTCCAACGACACCAACATTTCCAGACGGATAAAAAAAAATACCCGAGCAACGAAACAAAAAAAGAGGGGACCAGAAAAGAGAGTGGGATAATGTCAACCACCTTACTTCCTACATCACAAGAACAGATGGGGACTATCGATACCCACATCAAATGACAAGAGATGAAGAAACAATAGAAGTCAGCAACCCAATTATCAATCTCACAGACCGATTCAGCGGCAAAGCCACCTTCACAGAACCTCTACCACTCGGAGGCAACATAAAATCACCCCAACTGAACACCCACAAACCAAAACCGGGAACAAAAATGAAACCAAATGACATCAAAATGATCCACTGCAATCTAATCAATGCAAGATCAATATCCAAACACGCCACCGAAATCTACGACCTCCTAAGTGAAGGAGGCATCGACATCCTTTTCATAACAGAAACATGGCTGGATGACAACTACAAGATCACCCTCAATAACTGTCTGCCCAATACCTTCAAGTGCATCAAAGTAAACAGGAAAAACAAAAGATGTGGTGGATTGGCAATCATTCACAAGGAACACCTGGACATTAAATCAGAAGACCCATTAACCATCAACAAATGTGAATCCCTAATCATACGTCTATCAACAAACCCCAGAACAAACCTGAAATTCATCCCGATATACAGACCACCAACGTACGATGCGGCCTTCATAGACAACTTCATAGGAGCAAATCCTAACCTAGCTATCAAGCGTAACCAACTGATTATCCTCAGAGACTTCAACATCTGGTTCGATGAAGAAACCACAACCTCACAAAAATCTCTTATTAGCCAACTAACAACAATGGAACTACATCAGCTGGTCAAAGGAGCAACCCACACAGCAGGACATACACTAGACGCTATTTTCGCCAAGAGAAAACTAATTGCCACAACACCACCGATTCAGATTCTCTGGAGCGACCACCTCATCATCCCTGTCGTAATCACACTGCCCTCCTCAATAACCAAGAAACAAGAAAAACTACCAATCATCATGAAAAGAAACTGGAGAACCATAAAAAACTCCAACTTAACGGAACGACTGGAGATCACCAAACCACAAACAACGACCATGGGCGAAGCTAACCTAGACACTAAAATAGATATACTTCACACCTGGATCACCACAACAATCGACAAGATCGCAAAAGAAAAACCTTTCAATCCATCCTGCAAAAAAGCGACGGCAAAATGGTTCACCCACTACTAGGCACCATGAAAAGGAAAAAACGAAAACTAAACTAGAATGGAGGTTCAAAAAAGACTGCAGAAAAAAATTCAAGCTTCAACAACATACCCGTTCATACAAAAAGGAAATACAAAAAGCAAAAAGGAAATACTACAACAGAATCCTCAAAGCACCAAACACCCAAAAATACCTGTTTAAAATCCTAAACTAAATAAAACACCCACCCGGCTGTAACAACACTGCAATACCATCGAAGAAATTATGCACTGACCTCGCAGACCACTTCAAAAAGAAAATCATGACCATCCAACAGACCATACAAAACAGACCATGCTACCACTACACTGAAGACTCTGCCCGATGCAAAGAACACCAGAACAAACTCTGCAACGTCCCGCAC
The DNA here is from genome assembly GCF_040938575.1 of Ambystoma mexicanum. NCBI lineage: Eukaryota > Metazoa > Chordata > Amphibia > Caudata > Ambystomatidae > Ambystoma > Ambystoma mexicanum. The sequence goes on from NC_090930.1 coordinate 1,349,028,152, forward strand.
ACATCAGTGGAGAGTTTCAAGCAAGCGATCAGGAACCAGGATTTCCTACAAGATATAGATCTGGATGCACACAGCTTGGTGATTTCAAGATGGGAGACTTGGCTTTTGGTATTAAAAGCTACAGAGTTTCCACTGATTTGTCTCTGGTCAGAGGTTCAGAAACTATTGGTTAAGCCTTTTCACTGGCACCTGTTACTTCATATGACCTTGTCAGGAAGTTCTAATGCAACAGAGGCGACGGGTGTGAGGGGAATATTACCATTCCTGCTTTTAGTCTGGGTAGCAAATGCAAAGCTGAGCTACTATTAACACAAACCTATATGACAAGCATTCAGCACCTCCTGCCTAACATTGCAAACTCATGAGTTGGGATTAGGAAAGAGAGCTGCAAATATCACTTATGTGATGGTCAAAAGGCTGTTCGCCGTGAACAAGGGGCACAAGGAATAGTTCAATTTTTAAACAGAAGTGAAGCATGAAACGTCTTTAAATCCATTTACACACTTTCTGGAAGTGATGTAATAAGCTGAATGGTCTTCAGGGAGAGGGCTGGAAAGGTAACTAGGGTGGGATGGGGTGAGAATAAATGTTATCTATGTATTATTCTTTTTCTGACTTTGATATAACTAATAAAAACGTGAATACCAAAAAAAGTAGGTTTTTCCAATGCTTATTTTAAACAGGAGTTCAGTGGCTTTATCAATGCTTGTTTTTAACAGGACTTCAGTGAAGGACATGCAAAGCACTTATAAATCAAGTGGCTGAAGGCAGGCTACACCAGTAGTGTGTATATAACTCCAATGAAGTAATTAACTCTCAGAAGACTCTGAACAAACACTGGCAGGCACTTTGAATGCAAAGCATGATGGTAACCCTTGACTTTTGATTAAAGTGAGCTCAAAGAGTTCTCATAAGGAGGTGTTTTGGGCGGGCAGAGGCAGGAATGGGCAGGAATGACCATAGGGATTAGCATGGGGCAGAAAGTTGGACCTTCCATCTTTTTGCGGGAGGTAAAAATGTCACCTTTCCGCCCAGTTTTGGTGCTAATAGCTCCACCCCAAACCCATTGAGTGTAATGGGGAATGGGGATTTACTGTCACGATTCGCTCCCTTTGCGCCCGTTCCCACCACTTGGGGGCATGATTTGGGGTTTATTCCCTACTGGACTTTCCTTCCGAACCTCATGCTACAGTGCTGTGATAAATTGGGAACGCTAAATCCTTATTTTCCAAGCTACTTCCCTTCCGGAACCATTCCAGGTTTTTGGCAGCCAGTATGCTGCTTTAATCAAATGGCTATGCTTCCCAGAATGCCTGGCCCACAGCTTCATCTCCACCCTTGCAGGACAAGGCTGGGTGGAGGATAGGCAACACCTGTGGCTGCAGGTGCAGCAAGCAGCACACCTGTGGCATGTGCTCGTTAAGCAGGTTTAAAATCCTCAGTTTGCTTCAGTCCAGCACTGGTCATTGATGCAGTGTTCCTGTTTGTGACTGGTCCCTTTTTCCTTGTTCTTAGCATTGTGCCCAGTTCCAAGTTTCTATTCCCTGTTCCTTATCTTTGGATTTCAAATGTATGTGCTTATTTGATTTCTGCTTCCAAGATTCCCTTTCTGTCTTCCTCTGTTTGCAGGCAGCATTTCTCAGTGCTTTCCCTTTTGGTGCAGCCCAGTTTGCCTGTGTTCTATATTTCTTTGACTTTGTCCTTTGCTGCTGTAAACCATGATGCTTTAGACTTTGCTCTTTATAGATTAGCTTCCTGCCTTTTTCCTTGGATGGGTGGGGGAAGTTTGCCTTTGTAATTTCGTTTTTCCCTGCTCCTTTACTTTCTCTTGGAATTCATTCCATGTTTTCCCTTGCACTTCTGCATTTATTTCCCATTGATTATTAGGTGTGGTGCGCTGTTGTAGCTAGCTCCTGTGTGAATGCCTATGTTTTCCTCACTATTCTGTAATCACTATTCCTTCTTGCCCCTTGTCTTGAGTGTTATGTATTTAGTTATCCTCCCATTGCTGTTATAGCCTTTCTGGGTCCCTGTTTGATCAACAGGGATCATGGGCTTGCTGACATTCAAGTGGTATCTCTTGTCCTCGCGAGTACTGTTTTTAAGTTTCCTTATTCAATACCATCAAGATTGTTAGATCACAGATCCTGTCGTTGCTTTCCCTTTACATGGGCTTAGCGCTGGCAGTACCTGTAATAGCAATTGTGGGTAAGGAGCTTGCCGACTTTCTTTGCAGTCATAAAGAGCTTCTAACTGCTTACCCCACATCCCTTTTCATATATTTGTATTGTTGTCACACTCTGTTTGCACTCCTGTGTTTAGTATACGTGAGTCTTGGTTCCTGTGTGGATGTTGTTTGACTCAAAGCTATTCACTATGTGATTTTGTGCACACTTCCCTTGCCATTTTCACTGCCTTTGTCCTTACCTGACATTTACAGGCTTACTGCTACTCGTGATCCGGCGCTAACAGTGCCAGACCGAGTAGCGGTAACGCTATTTGCGTTGGCAATATCCCAACATAATTACCACCGGGATACCGCCAACCTCATGATAGAGCCCTCCGTGTAACGCCTCATGTGTAATTTACCTATGCCCTCCTCACATGCTATTCCTCCCTAGCTGTACTCCAATGCAATCATTTTGGCTTATTGGTGTTGCAAGCTACATCTAATAGCCCAAACTAATAAAACCAGTAGCTTGCATTCAAAATGGAGTTACAGCAGCTAAGCAGATGCACTCTAACACACCACAAACAAGGATTTCAACACTGAAAGAGGGATATATGTTTATGAGCGAACAGTGCAGGAGGCATTTCACAACAAATGGCAGACAAAAATGCATTATAAGCAGACAAGGAAGACATAAAAGTGCTTAAAAAGTACTTACTGAAAGAAGTGAAGGGGCCAATTCTGTGTTCCCAAAGAGTCTGCTTTAACATATCATTGACACTATGAATGAGGGGCATAGAGGAATTGTGGCAATGAAAATGGCAATTCTGTGACACCAAATGGTCCCTTGGAATGGATGTCATGTTAGTGGGAGCATGTCGCCTCTGTAAATGCACAAGCGAGCAGTACAAATGGAAGCCCCAACGAATGTGCCAGAATTACCAGAGGCAATCTGTCAAAAGGTAGCAGCAGAACATTTCTTCAGATGAATGAAAATAGGTAACACCTGCTGGTTCTGATCAATGAATGTTCAAGATTATCCAATATAATGTAGACACTATCAACTACTTCAGGAGCAATAATATTGCTGCTTGCCAACATGTTCTTCATGTGGGGCCTCCAGAGACCATGAATAAAGATAATGTCCCACCACTCCAGTAGCGATGACTTGTAAGATGATTTTATCTAATTTCTGTATTCGTGCAGCGAGGTACCCCCTGATCTAACACCGCCTACCACCACAATCACATCCCGAAATTCTGGGACAAGAACCAGGCTGTTTTTGATCTTAATATTCTGTTTAAAAAGTAAATAAAAATGAATGGTGTGTCCTAGCTTTATTACTTTCAATATTCTTTACAAATAAGAGTAGGCCACTTGCCTACAAACAGCAAAATAACCTCCCTAGTATTATCTCCCTAAATCATTCCAGAACAGACACCAACGTCCTTTCCAATAACATTAACAGGGTAATTCATAGATTTGAGCGCAGAGGCAGCGCACGCAAGCAGCGCAGAGAGGTAGTGTGCGCCAGCGTGCGCCAGCCGTGTGCGCTAAACAGCATTCTGGCGCACCGCATATTCATGGAATATCAAAGCCATTTTGAGCGCTGGCGCAGAGAACATCCCGCAGCGCCAGTTATGCCCTCAAGAACGCCCCTTGCGCAAGGATAAGGCATTGAAATGCCCAATGCAGCGCAAAGGGCTGCGCTAACCCTGCACCAGTTCACAGAGCCTGTACAGTGTATTTGGGGGCTGCGCAGGGAGTTTCACACGCGATAGGCCTTGTGCGAGTGGGGCACGGGGTACGTGTATCTTGGGGGTCCGCGGGAAGTTGTACACGCGATAGGCCTTGGGCGAGCGGGGTACGTGTATTTCGGGGGTGCGCGGGAATTTGAACACGCGATAGGCCTTGTGTGAGCGGGGTACATGTATTCTGGGGGTGCGTTGGAAGTCTTACAAGTGATAGGCCTTGTGCAAGCGGGGTACGTGTATTCTGGGGATGTGCAGGAAGTCTTACATGCGATAAGCCTTGTGTGAGCGGGGTACGTGTATTTCGGTGGTGCGTGGGAAGTTGAACACGCGATAGGCCTTGTGTGAGCGGGGTACGTGTATTCTGGTGGTGCGTGTGCAGTTTCACAGGCGTTAGGCCGTGTGCGAGCGGGGTACATGTATTCTGGGGGTGCGCGGGAAGTCTTACACGTGATAGGACTTGTGCGAGCAGGGTACGTGTATTCTGGGGGTGCGCGGGAAGTCTTACACGCGATAGGCCTTGTGCGAGCGGGGTATGTGTATTCTGGGGGTGTGCGGGAAGTTTTACACGTGATAGGCCTTGTGCGAGCGGGGTATGTGTATTCTGGGGGTGCGCGGGAAGTCTTACAAGCGATAGGCCTTGTGCGAACAGGGTACGTGTATTTTGGGGGTGCGCGGGAAGTTTTACACGTGATAGGCCTTGGTTGAGCGGGGTACATGTATTTTGGGGGTGCGCGGGGTGTTGCACATGCGATAGGCCTTGTGCAAGCGGGGTATGTGTATTTTGGGGGTACGCGGGAAGTTGTACACGTGATAGGCCTTGGGCGAGCGGGGTACGTGTATTCTGAGGGGGTGCGGGGAGTTTCACACGCGGTTTTGCTGGGCGAGCGGGGAACGTGTGCCCCAACACGAATTGGCAGTGTGTGTCCTCCCAGGTGTGCCCTCTCCCCCCTCCCCAGGCCCTGCAGGCAGCATACAACACAGGGGACTACCCTGCACCCCTGGCCATGCCCCCCAGCCAGCCCACATGTCACCATGAACAAGTGAGCACCGACACAAGTCCCCCTGCACCCCCACCCACCCAGCAGTGACAGGCACCTGCCAGCAGGCCCCGACTCATGTCACCCTGCACCCCCACCCACCCAGCATTGACAGGCACCTGCCAGCAGGCCCCGACTCATGTCCCCCTGCATCCCTACCCACCCAGCATTGACAGGCACCTGCCAGCAGGCCCCGACTCATGTCCCCCCACCCACTCACCCACCCAGCATTGACAGGCACCTGCCAGCAGGCCCCGACTCATGTCCCCCCCTAACACGTCATCACGATCCACAATCATGGGCCTTATGGCCACTCAAATCACACACCACACCATCCCAGTCCAAACACACAACCAAGTATTACATCCACCCCACATTGAAATCCCCATCACATGAATCATCCCAAATGGCAAGTATGCACATCAACGCATGTCCCTCACACACACACAATGGGTGCAAGTGATTGAGAAAACACACATCGTGACATGCATGAAACCAAAGAGAGAATACCACACATTGACGTATGAAATAAAAATGTATTAAACACAAAAGCAAGGGAATGAAATGAAACACACATTAATGGAAATAATAAATAAAAAACTGCATGTCCAAAATATAAAATAAAAATGTGTGAAAGCAGAATCCAAGTCAATCCAAAAACACAGGGGTCCAAAGTGTCTGTCCGTCAAAACAAATCCAAAGTGAAAAAATAAGACAAAACCATTGATGCATGGAAAAAAAAAGAAGTGAAATCCAGTGTAGAACTATATACAAAGTACAAATCCAGGGTCCATGAGCCCAACTATTGAAAGGAAACCTACAAAAACCCTACCTAATGAACAACTATATACAAAAAGGTGGGGCATTGTCCGAGCGCCCCAAAATAAATAAAAACAGAATGGAAACCTAACACTAATTAACTATATACAATGGCGGCGGGCAAGTCCTACGGCTCACTTGTTGATTTCCCGGGCCAGGGCATCATCAAACTCCTGTTTCACATCCTGGAGGTGGGCCTGCTCCATGTCCCCGAGGTTTCGCAGGGATGTAGCCATGTCCACCTCCAACTCCCTGCGAATTGCCTCGAGGCACTCATCCCGCCTCAGCGCCCTGCGCATGGAGTGCTCCGCCCTAACCATAGTGAGCCGTGCCTCTTCCGCCCGCCGCCGCTCCGCATCTATTTGCTGGCCCAAACGCTGCCACACGGAAGACACTCCCAATCCAGGGTCCTCCTGCCCTACGGCCGATGCCTGCCCCTCTGATGTTGATGGCCCTGAGCCATCATCGCTCCCACATTGATCCTGCTGCTGCCATGCCTGTGCCCTGCCTCTTGATGCCTACACATCCTCCTCCTGCTGGGGTGCAGTTGTTGGTGTGGCCACCCCTGCTGGACCTCCGACTCCTGACTGTGGCAGGGATGTGTCCTCCACCAGCCTGGCCGCTGGGTCAGAGGCAGCTCCACAGGGTACCCAGGTGATACATGGGCCGGAAGATGGCACGGAGGATGACTGGCGCATAGGGGGTTCAGGTGAGGAGGGGGTCGGTAGAAGGTCCAGCACATGGAGGAATCCAGCCCTGGTGACCCGTCCTAGTAGGTCGACGTGGTCAAAGAGGCATCCGAGATGATGTGCAGAGTCTTCACGAAAACACTGCAGGTCATCTCGCATTCCCCGTTGAGGCAACGCCATCCAAGCCAGGACAGGCTCAACACGATCCCGGATTGCCACGTCCGCAGGGAGAGGAAGGCCAGTTGCTGTGCGCTCATCCCCTCCCTGAGAACGGGTCTGGACGTAGGCATCCGTGCTGGTGCGGGATGATGCAGTCACAGGATCGGGGACAGGATTACACACAGGCACCTCCGCGGCGGCCTGTGCTGCCTCCTGTCTCTGCCCCTGGACTGCACCACTAGCACCAGTGGAATCTCCCCTCCAGACCCTGTGTGTGTCCCTTCCACAGCCTCCTCCACAACCAAACCCCCACCAACCTGGATGAATCTGTGCCATCTTCCTCCATTGGACCCTGTGGGGTCTCAGCTGCCCCTTCTGCTGCCGAGGAGTCCACCTCCGACCTCTGCCTCTTGGACCTACCCTCGGCAGCTGAGGCCACGGATGCGGCAGCAGACTCCTCACTCCCCGACGAGATGACAACATGGGAGGGGAGCCGGGCCTTGCGTCTCCGCTTCCGGTGCGATCCCTGCCGCTTTGCTCCACAGCACCGTCTCTGCCCTCTTCATCAGTTGACGCTGCAGACAGGGAGAGATAGAACACAGGCATCAGGGGGTTGTAGGTCATTTGGTCGAAAACCAAATGATCGAATACCATTTGATCGAGAGTCAAATGGTCGAAAAAATGGTTGTTTTTTTTTTTTGTATTTTTGTTTTTATGGGGGGGTTCCTCCAACCCCCCTTTTTCTATATTAGTTTTTTTTACCAAACAAAACAAAAAATATATATAAATAAATAAATAAAAAATTCGACCATTTTTTTTTTCGACCATTTGACTTTCTATCAAATGGTCATTCGATCTTTTATTTTCGACCATTTGACCGGACACCGCATCAGGGCACTGTACAATGGTCTGATACACACATGACAGTTGTACATGAGTGGCAGTGTCAAACTTCAGACATGGCATCACACTCCCCAACACACATGTCATTTCAACTCACACACATGAGCAAATCAACAGGAATGTTGCACCAGGCAGCACCATCCATACACAAACAACACCATGAGCAGCCGAAGGTGAGCCTGACATCACATGCAACACGAGGAGTGCAGAACACATGCACACACGCCACCAGACATACATGCATCTGTACATCTCCACCACCTGTCGCAGTGATAACATCGCCATTCATGTCAGTGTCACATGCATCCATGGTGTATCACAGTTGCACACTTGTCAAATACACACACATGCAAATGTACATAGTGCAGATGCATGCAGGTGGAAGCAGCATCCATGTGTGACACCACAACCATGCCACAGTACATTCACAGAAATTTTAAAATGTGTGCACCCACAACTGCATTTGGCCAGCATGCTTACCAACACATACACCATTGATGTGTCTCACACATGAGAGGACTCACATGCGGCAGCCTCATGTCCCTGTACATACACACCAATACATGGCCCTACAAAGACATATGTGCAACCTGCACACTCCTGCCACACCTCAACATGCACAGCATCCAATCAGTACGCTTGTACACTTACCGCTCAAATCCAGATGGGCCTGCCTCTCAAGTACCTGAAGGTGGAGCGCAGGGCGTATACGTTCCAGTACCCTCCTCTGGTTGTTGTTTAGGCGGACCCAGCACCCCTCAGCATCCGCTGCCTTCAAGAGGCGCCAGGCCTTGTTGAGGGTCCTGGACCTGAAGTCCCCCCAGCGCTTCCGGACGTGTTGAATGTCGCGGACTGCCACCCCCTCCACGTTGATGGCAGCCACAATGTCCATCTAGATCCTCTTCCGTCCTTCATTGTCGGCGCGCAAACTTCCAAAGAGGGCATCATGCTTCCCCAGGACTTGTTCCACCAGGATACCAACTTCATTGGCACTGAAGCTGGTAGCCCTCTGCCTCTCTGGCTGGGGGTTGCCAGTGGTGCCAGATGATGTTGTGTCCTACATGGCAACCCCAGAGGCAGGTGTGGGTGGGCAACTGGGTCCTGGGGCTGGGCTGTGGAGCGATGGAATACCAGTCGGGAGTCTTCTGTTCCAGCAGGGGTGGTCACAGCAACTGCACCCCTGCAGATGGCTGACGTGCAGGCACCAAACAGCAGGGCACATGGGCAGCAGGCAGGCAGCAGCAGATGGCAGGTCGGAGCGTGCTTGGGGCTCTGGGGGCAGGAAAATGGCCTTCTGGGCAGGAGCGTGGTCTTCCGTGTGTTGTTGCGTGGCCAGCTTGATACAGAGTGATTTGGCACGTGAAAAAACTGCATGTCTGCGTGTAATTTGAGGAAAGGCTCTTAGTGCGTAAGCACGTCTGTGACGTGACGCGCAGGGGCGTTTCCCTCAACACGGGTGCATGTTGATTATACACGTGCAAAAACTGCAGGTCCGGGTGTCACTTCATGTAATTGGAGGAAAGGCCCTTAGCGCGTACGCGCGTAAGTGACGTTGCACGTGTGGGCTGGGTTAAAAGGTACGCGTAGGATGCAATTTTCTTGTACGTGATTTTTGTGGAGAGCGAGCAGGTGATTCTTGTACTTCTTGTCGGTTCACACGCGATTACTTCACAACGGTTCCAGTTCGTACTCCCTGTATACTCAGACAGCGTTCAATTCTTCTTTTGGCGGGGGTGTTCCCAACGTGCACACGCGTGTTTTTTTCACGTTCTTTTTCCAGGCAAACGGTGAGTTGCGCACATATTTTTCAACTGTGGTTGCCCTCGTGTGTCACATACCCATTCAGAGGTCATTGTAGGATGTGTGTACCACGCGGATGCTTATTTTTGTGTTTCTGGGTGCCACAGCATAGTGCGGGTTCTTTATTCCATGCACGTGGTCTACCAGGCGTCGCGTGCATGTTAAATTTTGTTTTCGGGGTGCCTGTGCGTTGCGTGACCTGTCATCTTCCCCCAGGGGTCACAGACAGCCTTGCTAGAGCACTAGGGTACGTATTCCATCTAGTACCCTACCCCTTTCACCTCAGTTGCCCAGGACAATTGTTTACTGCAACTCTCATTCGCACAACAACATCAGTGCCATGGTTGGCAGGCGACCAAGCAGTAAGGGAGGCAAAGGTGGCCGACCTCAAAGAGGTGGGCGCGGTAGGGGACGTGGCCCGGATGTGCAGGGTGGCTCAAGAGGCCAGTGTGTGGAGGACCAGTCAGGGACACCTATGCCCCCCCAATGGGTCGGGGAGATGTAGCTGACACCATCCCAGCTCAGGCCTTGTTAACCCAGCCCATATTTTCAACCGAACCGGCACAGGATGACTCCCAGGCTGACTTCGATGTCACCAAGTCGAAGCCACGTGTGGCGGTGAAAGTTGCTGTCACCACGCCACTTAGATCTGGGACAGCAATGTCATCTGCTGCCCCAAGTAGCCAGGGTGAGGAGGCTGTAGGGGCAGCTGCAGCTCAATCCACCCCAGTTCCGAGTCTCCCAGCCGGGTCAGTGTTGGTCCAAGTCCATCACACCGAGGTTGGTCCTGCCAACATCACCCAGCAGCCAATGCCTGCAGTGAGACCTTTGGTCATCGTGCCTTTGGCTACTTGCAGTGCCCAGTCCACCTGCGCTTCCGCCCCTACCAACCAGAGCGGCGTAAGCCACTCAGGGTCCACACCACCTTCCAAGAGGAAGAAGGGTGCTCTTGCGGTACAGGCTGGGACCCCAGACACGGCTACCCACTCCGGCACGTCAAGGAAGCCTAGTTTCAATGATGCAGAACTAGATGCACTTGTGGGCTACGTGTCGGCCCAGGGCTGCGAAATGGTGGTGACTGCAGGGTGCAAGACTATGACTGCTCAACGTAGGGCCCACTGGCAGACCATCGCGGTCCACATTAGTTCCCTTGGATTTGTGAAGCGCGCAGCTGTTTTCTGACCTGAAACGCAGAGCAAAGAACAAGCTGGCTTCCAATCATGCCTCTACTCTGGTGACTGGCGGTGGGTCTCCACCAGAGGAGGAACAGCTCACTGAACATGAGTCTATCGCTGGAGCATTCATCACAGAGGATCAGATCCAAGGCGTGGGAGACCTACCAGATCTTGAAGCAATGTCCGGTGAGTGACCATGCATGTGTGTGCAATCCATGTGTATGTTGCTTGGGTGATGTGTTCTGATTGAGTGCCAGGTGAGGCTGTGTAGTCATGACTTCTATGGGTCATCCATGTTGTCACGCCTCTCAGAATACGCTGGTCCTCATGGCACCGTTGGCTTCGGAGACATGTGGCATCCATTTTCTTACCCAAGATGGCGACCGTTGCTACTCGTGACAGTTTAGCTGCCTGGCTCCCACACGGCAACACGGCTCCTCCGAGCACAGCATATCAACCTCGTGTCACAACGAACAAGCGCGTTGCTACTCCTAATTACCAACGCTACCTCCCGTTACTCCCCAGTGATAACCCCCTTTGGAGAACCTGTTTCGCGGCGATTCCAATCGCTGTTCGGGCCCTCTCTATCTCAGGGGAAAGTTCTGGGTTGCCTCAGCACTTCTACTACGATCATCCTTCGGTCTCATCCGAGGTACGAAGGTCGGGCTGACAATTACTATTCTCCCTCCTATGGTAGAATTATCCTAACGTTGTTTCTCCTTCCATCATAGCCAATCTTACACTTCCACCACATCGCGGAAGAGCTATTTGAACAATAGATTAGCGGTCAGCCCATTCCTAGCACAGGTACTCTTTGTTTAAAGAAATATACTACTATCTCTCTTCCTTCCGGCCCCAAAACTAACTCTAGCCTTCTATCTCAGTTCAGCCTCCCGAGATCTCCCAAAGGCAGAGAACCAGGGTTCTCGTACAACATTTTTCTTGATTCTAATCTATTACTCGTCATTACTTACTGTATATTATCCTCTTTCCTATTAGACGACTGTACGATGTAACCGTTCCTGGGAGTTCCACGTCTACTAAACACCACAACCAGACGAGTCGATTGACACGCAGGGTCCATTTCTACAAGACACCAGAAGTGGACGAATAGACCGACACACAGGGTTTTATTCCCTCGAGGGTTTCCCTGGATTCTCGATCCGCCCCCGGGGCTTGGCCACAGAAGAGGAAGGAGGGTTCAGTGGAATCCACACCAGCTTCGTCTTACCTGAATCCGGGTCACAAGTGGGTCCTAACACCGGCTCTGTTGGTGAGTTCGCTCTAAGGTTATCTTTCCTGGTCATTGCCACTGTTTTGAAGAACTTAAATGAAATATTGTTAACAGTTAGCAACACCCTAAAAAGATATTATTGACAAGAACTGTGGTTGTGACGGGGATTGATACTTTGGGTGACTCTCCAGTTATTACCTCTATTATGGATCCAGCCCAACAGCAACAATTGCTGGCAGCGGTACAATCTCTGACCGCCGAGGTTCAATCCCTTAAACAAGAAAATGCTATTTTACGTCAACATATGGGGAGAGCTCCTAGCTGCTCGGAGCTACCTCCTGGCCGGATTCCTGGAGGGTTATTTGATGGGGATCCCCATAAATTCAAGGCTTTCATAGAGGCCTGTACCGTCCAATTTTCATTTAAGTCTGCCTTCTTTCACACTGACAGGGATAAGGTTGGTCATATAATCTCGAATCTGACCGGCCCGGCTTTAGCTTGGGCTACACCGTTGGTCACTAATAACAATCCCTTATTAGATTAATTTCCTGCCTTTCTGAATAGCCTTAGGACTATGTTTAGTAGGCAAGAAATTACTATCTCAGCCCAGGAACAACTACTGGACTTTAGGCATGGTTCACAGGACATACTGACTTATATCACTAAGTTTAAACAGCTGGCAGCCGGCACTTCTTGGGCTGATGACGCTCTCGTTACTCTTTTTAGAAGAGGACTAAACGAGGAGCTTAACGATGAGGTTTCTCGAGTTCCTCGTCCTCCCAACCTTGCAGAACTCATCTCTATGGTAATGCAAATGGATTACCGAATATTGGAAAGGCATAGAGAACGTCGTAGGCCCAGGAATCCACGTTTAACTTCAGATTACACTCCCATTCCCACCAGGGATCCACCCGATGAACCAATGCAGATTGGCTCGGCTCGGGGTCGCCTAACCCCGGAAGAACGTAACAGGCGTAGGCAGCAGAATATTTGTATGTATTGTGGGGCTAAAGATCACACTGTTCAGGACTGTCCAGTCATTCCAGTAAGAAGATCGGGAAACGCTCGTTCTCTACCGTCAGGGGAACCACGGATAGGGAATTGAGTAACGGTTCCTCACCTCAGCAGATACATACTCAAGTCACAGAAATTCCCAATCTTCAGATGGTTGTTCTGAACATTACTCTCCAATGGGATGATTCTGAGCCCGTGGAGGTACCCGCCTTGATCGATAGTGGAGCTGCGGGGAATTTTATGGATCTTCAATGGGCACAACAAGCAGGGGTGCCTTCCTCTTCCAAGATGCTAGTCATCCCAGTCGAATCAGTTGACGGCAGCCCTATGGTGTCAGGTCCTATTACTAAACATACTCAACCCCTACACATGAGAATAACCTCTCATCGTGAAACCATCACTTTGGACCTCATCCGAACCGCTCATTATCCAATCATACTCGGATTACCTTGGCACAAGGTCCATAATCCATATATTAACTGGACGGCAGGGACCCTTTATATGGGTTCGGAGCATTGTATCAAATATTGACTGGAGAACGAGGCTGTAGGGTTTCATCATGGGCCCCCTTCACAAGAACGTGGTCCTACCCCTGCTATGCTTAATCACTTTCAGGGCATTCCAGACGTCTATCAGCCCTATAACATTTTTTTTTCAGACACTGAATATGCAGAACTCCCACCTCACCGGAGAGATGACTGCGCTATCGAACTGACACCGGATGCTCCTATCCCGTTTGGGCGTATGTACATTTTGTCCTCACAAGAAAAAGAAGTCCTCAAGGAATATCTATAAAAGAACTTACATCATGGTCTTATAGTGGAATCTACATCTCCAGCAGGAGCTTCCTTATTTTTTGTACCAAAAAAAGATACTAAAGAACTCCGACCATGTATAGACTATCGCGGATTGAACAAGATCACCATCGCCGATAGGTATCCAATGCCTCTGACCCCAGACATACTTGAAGCCGTTCAAGGTGCTGTTATCTTTACAAAACTGGACCTCCGCGGAGCTTACCATCTCATCCGGATTGGAGCGGGCGATGAATGGAAGACGGCGTTCCGTACACCTTTCGGGCATTTTGAATATCGGGTCATGCCCTTTGGTCTCTCCAATGCCCCTGCTGTCTTCCAGCTATTCATTGACCACATCTTTTCAGACCTTCTCCTTCATTCGGTGATTGTTTATTTGGACAACATACTGATCTTCTCATCTTCACTTCCTCAACATATACGTCATGTCACGGAGGTTCTCCAAAGAATGTCCGATAATCACTTGTATTGTAAACTGGATAAATGTGAATTCCACAAGGACAGAGTGGCATATCTAGGCTACATTCTATCTTCACAGGGAACATCAATGGATCCACGGAAAGTATCTGCAATTACTGACTGGGCTACCCTGGGGAATGTGAAAGAACTTCAGAGACTCCTCGGATTCACTAATTTTTACCAGCGCTTCGTCCCTAATTACTCTGAGGAAATCCTGCCTATGACTGCTCTTCTTAAGAAAGGAGTGCAGTTTCTTTGGTCGAATAAGGCTCAACTAGCCTTTGACAAACTCAAAATGCGATTTGTATCTGGTCCTATACTTCTTACTCCAGACCAGACTAAAAGGTACATAGTGGAATCAGATGCCTCTCATCATTCCTTGGGGGCCGTCTTATTACAGAAGAACAAACAGGCGATAGAGTGCCCAGTGGCCTATATGTCTAAGACTCTCTCACCTTCTGAAAGAAATTATACTGTCCTTGAAAAGGAGTTACTAGCTATTAAATGCGCCTTCGAGGAGTGGCGCCATCTGCTACTCGGAGCAAGACATACTATCAAGGTTCGAACAGACCATTGCAACCTCCGAGCCCTACAGTATGCCCAGACTCGGAACAGTAGACAAGCCCGATGGGCACATTTCTTTTTCCCATATGATATAACTTTTACATTCATACCTGGCAGAATCAACCTCAAGGCCGACGCCTTGTCCAGAAAGGATTCCACCTATTCTAAAACTTTTCAGTCAGAGCCGTTATTTCCTAAGGCTCGCTTTGTACTAGTGGCAACCACCTTCCTACAATCCGTCTCGGAAGCCACCGCTCTATTTCTTAGGAATAACCCTACGGGATTACAAGACTTAAAGTTGGTACTGTCCCAGGGATGCGCCTACCGCGAAAGATGGTTATTTTTGCCTTCAGAAAGCTTGAGAAGGATGGTGTTACAATTATGCCACGACTCACAAATGGCAGGACACCGTGGAATAACCAACACCATGGAACTCGTACAGCAACATTTTTGGTGGCCTGAGTTGGTCAAGGATATCCATGATTATGTTGCGGCATGCTCTATTTGCCTGCAGACCAAAACACCTTGTACTGCCCCCCAGGGTCTTCTTTCCAGAATGCCTGTCCCGGTTCTTCCCTGGCAATTCATATCGACCGATTTTGTGGTTGACCTACCTGTTTCTGAAGGATGCACCGCTATAATGGTAGTTGTGGACTATTTTACAAAAATGGCCCATTTTATTCCACTTCCTCGGATTCCCACGCCGCTCAAATGGCAAGGGTCCTCATTGCCTGGATTTTCTCTCTCCACGGACTTCCGGAAACCATAGTCTCGGATCGTGGTCCACAGTACACCTCTCGATACTGGAGTCAGATCTGTAAATATCTGAAGATCAATAGGGCCCTGAGCTCCGGATTTCACCCACAGACCAATGGCCAGACTGAGCATCTCAATCAGACACTGGAAGGTTACTTACGTTGCTACGTTTCAGCCTCCCAGGACAATTGGTGCAATCTTCTACCATTGGCTGAATTTGCTTACAATAAATCGAAACATTCGGCTCTGAAGTCTAGGCCATTTTTATGCTCATACGGATTCCATCCACTCTGTTTCCCTGTGGGTTTAGCTTCTCCATCTAAGTTCCCAGATGTTCACAGTCTACTCTTATCCATCCGGGACTGTCAGCGGTCGGCTAAGTCCTCTCTTCTTGCTACCCAAGAATGTGCCAAGAACTTTGCCAACAGACATTGATCCGCCGCTCCGCAGCTTGTTCCAGGGGATGAAGTTTGGTTGGCTTCCCCCTTCCTCCCATGCCATCTGGTACCCTCGAAACTGTCACCCAAATTCTTTGGTCCTTTTCCTGTTCTTCAACGAATAGGTTCTGCTGCCTTTCCAGCTTCGACTCCCTTCCTCATGGTCCCGGATCCATCCGGTGTTTCATGTCTCCCAGTTTAAAAAAGATGTGAAAGATCGCTTCTCTAGGCGTCGAGGTCTTCATCCACCTCCTGTCTCCACACCTTTGGGTCCTGAATTTGAGGTAGCTGGGATTTGTGACTCCCGTATACATCTGGGTCGTCTCCAAAATCTGATTGATTGGCGTGTATATTCTCCCGCCGACAGATCTTGGGAGCCTGCTTCTGCAGTTCATGCCCCAGTTTTGGTCCGGCGCTTCTATCGTTTTCATCCCGGTAAACTGGGCTCCCCTGCCCTTCAGAGGGAGCACATTGTCACGCCTCTCAGAATAAGCTGGTCCTTATGGCACCGCTGGCTTTGGAGACATGTAGTGTCCATTTTCTTACCCAAGATGGCGACCGTTGCTACTCCTGACGGTCTAGCTGCCTGGCTCCCACACGGCAACACGGCTCCTCCCACGAACAAGCGCGTTGCTACTCCTAATTACCAACGCCACCTCCTGTTACTCCCCAGTGATAACCCCCATTGCAGAACCTGTTTCGTGGCGATTCCAATTGCTGTTCGAGCCCTCTCTATCTCAGGGGAAAGTTCCAGGTTGCCTCGGCACTTCTACTACGATCATCCTTCGGTCTCATGCAAGGTACGAAGGTCGGGCTGACAATTACTATTCTCCCTCCTATGGTAGAATTATCCTAACATTGTTTCTCCTTCCATCATAGCCAATCTTACACTTCCACCACATCACGGAAGAGCTATTTGAACAACAGATTAGCGGTCAGCCCATTCCTAGCACAGGTACTCTTTGTTTAAAGAAATATACTACTATCTCTCTTCCTTCCGGCCCCAAAACGAACTCTAGCCTTCTATCTCAGTTCAACCTCCCGAGATCTCCCAAAGGCAGAGAACCAGGGTTCTCGTACTCCATTCTCCCGATCTGCAACAAGGTGTTTACCCTTAACATTTTTCTTGATTCTAATCTATCACCCGTCATTGCTTACTGTATATTATCCTCTTTCCTATTAGACGACTGTACAATGTAACTGTTCCTGGGAGTTCCACGTCTACTAAACACCACAACCAGACGAGTCGATTGACACGCAGGGTCCATTTCTACAAGACACCAGAAGCGGATGAATAGACCGACACACAGGGTTTTATTCCCCCGAGGGTTTCCCTGGATTCTCAATCCGCCCCCGGGGATTGGCCACGGGAGAGGAAGGAGGGTTCAGTGGAATCCACTCCAGCTTCATCTTACCTGAATCCGAGTCACAAGTGGGTCCTAACACCGGCTCTGTAGGTGGGTTCGCTCTAAGGTTATCTTTCCTGGTCATTGCCACTGTTTTGAAGAACTTAAATGAAATATTGTTAACACATGTGGTCCCTCCAAAACATACCCTGGCCTTGGGTTTCCATTTCACAGTATCCCTTCTGACCGCAGTTGACAATTTGCACATGATTACTGCACTTGCCCTTCAACTGTCCTCTTGCCACAACATTGTTCATACTGTTTTCTTGTTCATTCTGCCTGATTGATGAAATAATTAGCATTTTTACCACACATTTTTGTGGCCTACTGCCCCAAATTTGACATCATTCAGTCATACATTACACCCCACAATGGCCCACATTTCTCAACTTATTATGGCCTGCACACAATCATGTTGGGGCCCTGTTTGAATGTTGAACATGACAATTGTATTCTGTCATGTCGAAGTGAGCAACCATTGATGTATCGATGTGCCTGCCATCACTGCATCAGTGAACACTGGCTTTGTTGCAGCATGTGGCACATGCATGTTTTGTCACACTTTTATCCATGTTTAATTTCAAGATTTCCATCTCACATGGATGGGTGACAGTAGTGATTTGCTACCATCTGGGTGTCCTTGTCAAATCTGCCATGGCTATGCTACATGCCATCTGTGTGCTGGCATGTGTCATGTATGTGGATTGTCCATGCCACTCACAGGCTAATGTGTGATGCCAGTGCTATCCAGCATGCAGCACATTAGGGGTGTCATGCTATTAGTTTTATGACGGTACGATAACCTTCTTGCCAAATGACAGTATATCATGGTTATCGCGGTATAGCAGGTGGAGTTAGCTAATCTTAACAAATATTTTCTAAAAGATCATAAACTGTCAGATTTATCATCACAAACAAAACCAGGCACCCAGGACCAGAATTGGGCTTTTCAAACATACTTTCCACTGAAATGTCACCCCTTGCTTCCACCAAACACAAACACACGTGTGGAGAGGAGGAGGGGAGAGCCATGCTGCGACTGGCAAAGCAAACTTAATAGCTTTTCTTACGTGGTCATTTAGGCTTTTGGCTCCCCCACTGGCTACTGGTGAAGATGAACATGTTGCCATCTTGATAACCTGCACGCCACAGATCAATCGAGGTTGATGGTAGTATACGCGTGTGCGCATGAGCGCACACACACGCACTCTCTCTTTATGTGACAGCCTTTAGTTTACTTGCGGGCCAAAAGGTGTTCAGTAAACACGGACATGTCACCTTTGGTATGACAGCAGTGAATACCCACAGAGATTAGTGAATTTTGCAGTGTGACTTATTATATGTAAATTCAATGATAGAACCAGGGAAATCCCCCATTGTCATATGTTTAGCAAACATTATCCATTATAAATATATAAACCCCAAAGCCGCCATCCCAAAGTAAACCCTTTTCCTTCTTGGCACTGTATTTATTCTTCCTATTGCTAACATATTGATTGTGTCAGGCATGTGTGGTTTATGGAATGGCATTAAAAACTGCTCCAAGTAAAACTACTTGGCAGATGGCACATCCAACAGTGCAAGACCAAGACTGCGCAGCACTTGCTTTCTGCAGCCTTTCCAAATCAGACTGAAAAGCACACTTAACGGTATAAACGGTATACTGGTATAAACAATGTGACGGTTATTATTGGTCAATTAAGTGGTTCACGGTATCTTTAACGGTATACCGTTATACCGTTACATCCCTACAGCACATGTGTTGGTTTTCCATCTTGGCGTCATCAGTGTCTGCTTTTTGCCTCCCCTTCCAACTCATTGACAGTGCATGCATGCCAGAGTTATTGTCATGTGTGACATGTGTCATATATGTACTAGATGTCTTCCTTGTCATGCCTATGTGTGTGTGCTATGGTTCTCATCCCTGTTTTCATTAGTTATCTTTCATGTTTTTGCAGGTGATGAGGCACTTGATGCTGTTGAGGAGGAGGAGATGGCGCAGAGCCAGGAGTACTCAAAGCCACAACCGGACACCAGTGGAGGACATGAGGTGGTGGTGAGTGAAAACCCAATCCTCCTACAGACCATACTGTCCACGGGTGTCTCTCGGTACACCCCTGGAGACCTCTATGAATCAGGTGCTGAATCGGACATTGAGACATATGTCCTGTCGCAGGTGAGTGTTTCTGGCAGGGATGCTGTTCTGTCCAACCCACCTGCACCGGGGGTAGACCCCTCTATGGGGAATTCAGTGTTGGAAAGTCTGCCTGTGGCGGTTACGGATGCAGGGTCACACTCCACAATATTTGCTCCTGTTACTGGTCCAGCAGATCAAAGGAGGAATGCAGTCCTGCAGCCTCAGGCAGTGCCAGCACAGCAAGGTGCACATCACCTTGCCCCAAACAGGTGTGGTGCCCGCCAACGCGGTTGCCGTGCGCCACCAGGCAATACTGTGTGGGAGAACTCCATCTGCACTATAGCAGCACAACAGGGGGCATCGTGTGAAATGATGGCTCAGGCAATGGATAGGGTGGCCACTTCCATTCTCCCCCCTGAAAGGCAGATGGAGCTCCAGCAGCAGGCAACAGAGTCCATTTGCCACTCACACAGGGAGGACATGTTGGCCTCCGACAGGGAGCGACGGGCTGGACTAGAGACTCTGCACACAGCCATATCTGTAGAGTCACAGGCCCACAGGGAAGCCCTGAGGTTGGAACACAGCTCCCTCAGAGATACTCTGTGTGAACTTGAGGTGTCCCGGAGTACAAGGGCAGAACAGCAGCTGGAGCAGCTGACACGCACACTCTCAGCTGAGCTCCAGGCAACCCGTCAGGAGATCCGGGCATCACGCGAGGCCATGCAGGCAGAAATGTGTGCTACCCATGAGGTGCTGCATGGGGATCTCCGTACCATCATCCTGCAGAACCAAACCTTTCAGACCTGCATGCTTGCTGCCATGGAGGAGCATGCCAGGGCTTTGCATGGTCTGCCTCCCATATCACACCCGGCTTCTAATGTACCACCAGAGGGTGATGACAGTGACGGCAGTTCTCCCACTCTAGCGTAGCCGTGCAGGCCATGAGTCCATGGAGGTTTTTTTTTTCTCAACATCCACACATGTGGGTGTTGGGGTGCACCCTGTACCTCGTCCCTCCTGGGTGGCCTCCCCCCCCCCCAGTCCACACATTACTATTTTTTTTTTTTTACAGTGTGTTGCTTTGTGTGGCTCCCGTAGGCATCCACTGTGTATTCTAGCTGGGCACATGCAGGCTTGTCCTGTCTTTGGGTTAGAAACTTGGGTTCCTGACACACACACCCCTCCTGCTTCCCCTTTCCATGGGCTCGCAAAGAGTGTGACCAAGTGACTGTAACTTACACAGTGACATTGGGCTCCCATAAGTTGTGTGGACAGTCTGTAGTCAAAACTGTGTATACATCCCTAGTGGGTATTGTTGTTCAAATCTCCACTGCATGGTGGATTTATGTATGGTTCTACATCCATGACTTTTCCTTATATACATGTACCTTCTTCATGTCTTAACAAGCCCGTCTACTTTGCAGATGCAGTTCATGTTGTATGCAGTACACTGAAACATTTGCCTACCATCAACACTCTGCAGTTGGAAGGGGTCGATGTGCTGCCTTAGTCAGGTTGTGACGCTTGCACTAATTTAATTTTTTATTCTCATATATTGCCACTGTTTGATCATGTACTGATGTTTTCTCTTGCTGGTAAGTATTTGTTCATGTGTGTTGTTTTTCTATTCATTATTGAGAGCAAATTGTCTGTGGCCTGTTTCCATTTCGAACAGTGCACTTTGCGACTCTTGTGTCATGTGTTGTGCATTAATTTGGTTGCTTTCACATTGCATGCCATGCCATGGTGTGTTGGGTAGGTGAGATGGGGAGGGGTTGGGTGACATGCCACTATTTTGATGTGGTATTTTGCAAGGGGGTGATACTTCATGCTGCATGAATGTGTGCCTTTTTCTGACAAAGCATTGGGTGTCTTTGAGTAGCTAGGGATGCACACAATGTAGCACTTCCAGGTGAACACTCTCAGGCTGGTATGGTTGTGACAGTTGACTGTCCCTTTTGTCATCATCACTGATTGTGAGCTGGTATGTGCCAGGCCTGTGTGCACTCCGCAGGGGCGGGATTTTAGGTGAAGTAATTTGCCACAAGCTGGGTATGGGCTCCCTCACCACATGCCCTTTCACCTGCGGCCGTGCATGTGGTTGGGGATGTGGGGGCACCTCCATGTCCACTGCCACGCCCTGCCGGCTTGCAACGTTGTGCAGGACACATGCTGCCACTATGATCCTGCACACTACTGGGGGCGCATATAGCAGCTGCCCACCAGAGCGGTCAAGAGAGCGAAAGCGTGACTTGAGCACTCCCAATGTGCGCTCCACTATGCCCCGGGTTGCAATATGGGCTGTGTTGTATCTTACCTCGGGTGATGTGGTGGGGTTCCAAATTGGCGTCATCATGTAGGTGCTCAGAGGGTAGGCACTGTCCCCTGGGGAGGTGATAATGGTTGTCATTAGTGGGGTTTTCACATTTCTCAGTCTCTGACATGCATGCATGTGCAGAGGCATTTATACTCACCAATTAGCCATGTGTCGCCATGCTGCCCAGCTTCCAGGTCCCGGTTTAGGGGTGACATTCTGAATATGAAACTATCATGGCTGGACCCCAGATAGTTGGCATATACTGAGGTGATGATTCCCTTCGCATCACATATTACCTGCACGTTGATGGAATGCTAGTGCTTGCGGTTTTGATAGATATGCTCAGTGGCCCTGGGAGGACGCAGAGCCACATGGGTGCAATCAATGGCACCTAGCACTTTGGGGAAGTGTGCCACCATGTAAAAGTCCTGGACAACAGCCTGCCTTTCTGCGGGTGTTCTGGGCATGTATATGTGCCTGCGGAATGAGGGGCATGCAGTCATGATGGCCAACACCTGGTGTAGGCAGCGTGACTGTGTGGCCTGTGACACCCCCCCACTATGGCACTTGTCCGCTGAAATGACCCAGTAGCCAGGAAATGCAGTACATTGAGCACCTTTTCCAAGGGGCTCAGTGCTTGGGAGCACAGGGGGGGTGATGTGGGGTCATCCTCCCACTCCCTGACCAGTTCTAGGATTATGTGTGGTAGAAACCTGTACCTCCCATACACCTGGTCATCAGGCATCCCAAAAAGGCTGGTCCTGGGTAAAAAAATGCGGGGCCTGGCTATCCTCCTCCTCCTGCTGTGTCCCACGACCACTGCTGCGAGGAACGGTATATTCATCGTAGCAACTGAGCTTGTTTGTTGTTTGCGTGCACTTTTATGCTGCGCGGGGCTGCTTACGCCTGCTTCCTGCTGGCGTACATGTTTCCGGATTAGCGCATCTTTTTTGGTGCACGGCATTCACCTGTTCGATTCCATGAATATGTGTTGTTAGCGCGTGTGTGGGCGTTGCGAGCATTTACCTCCTGTACTTCCCCCGTAACGCCCACATTTTCACGCGTTGTTCCCCATTCCGTATGTTACGCCCCGTGTTCCGCCCATTTTTCTTGTGTGCGCTACACGATATGCGCTTTACCTGTGCGCGTAGTCCATGCCGTTTAGTGACGTGTGTGCCTGCGTGCACCAACCATGGATTTGACGCACATCCCAGGTTTTACTAGCGCAGCGCATTCCATAAATTGAAGAACGGTTGCATGCGCAGCTTTGGCACCTGTGCGCTGCGATTTTCATGCTTGCGCGCCCCTTTTCAGTGCACTTTTATTCCATGAATTACCCTGTTAATCTGAATAACTGTTACACAGCAGTATGCAATGAGCATTCACATAATCACTGCTTGTCAGCTTCTGTATATTATAGTACTTTTATCAGCAATTGACAATATATGTATGGCAGTGTTAAACTTTGATGTGG
Organism: Ambystoma mexicanum; assembly: GCF_040938575.1. NCBI lineage: Eukaryota > Metazoa > Chordata > Amphibia > Caudata > Ambystomatidae > Ambystoma > Ambystoma mexicanum. Next base: position 1,349,051,271 of record NC_090930.1, read on the forward strand.
GATTAAGAGATACACAGATGGTTGTATATGGGTTTTCACACTTAGTTTATTAACCAGCAAGAACCAAAACAAAATAAATAAATAAATAAAATATCTCAGACACAAAAGGATACTTGGTAGCGTAGATGAATCCTCAGGTTGAAGATGTGAGACTCCTCCTTTAAACAACAAAGTCTATTGCTGTTGATATCTTGAAAATAGGAGGTAGATATCCCTCTTTATGGGTTGTCAGCAATCATCATAAAGGTTCATTCTTATTGATATGCAAAACAGCACTCCTTTGCGAAATGAAAGTCCTTCTATGAATTAAAGGTGTTTCTCTTTTGTAATGATCAGGCGACTATTATTGATTTATGGACTTTCTCACTTTACGTGTGTGAGGCTCTTTATCTTGCTCTTCCCTAATAGTGTTCTCTCACACACAACCGTCCCTGTTCTGGATTTTTCCTCTTAACATCAGATAAACAGTCTTGAACCGTTTGCTTATTTATACTCTTTCTGTTGCTGTATTAAAACGTTGCCTCTAACTCTCTCTCTCTCTCTCTCTCTCTCTCTGCACATATGCTGCCTCTGCTGGAGGAAGCCCTGCCTCCCTGGGCCTCTCGACTCACTGTTTTTGTTGAAGCCGGTTTGCGTAGAATTGACAGCTGCACAGACCCCTCCTGGTCTGTGAACGGCTTCAGGAATGCCGTCAGCTTTGAACTGACGTACGAGAGCTGGTATGCTTCGGCGGCCTCTCCTCTCTGTGTCAGCCTCTATTTTCAGGACTCTCACCGGCTGACAGGCACTCGATCAGCTGTGGGGGTGTCTCCTTTCTTCCTCTGCGTACGGCAACGAGAACAGCAGTTACGCATACTCGATCAGCTGTTCAGCCATCTCCTCTCCTTTACATCGCTTTCACTTTCTCCGATTTAAATCTTCAACAGCTCAGTCCCCAATTGAATCGGACCTCTTACTTTCTTTTTTCCGCAGCTGGCACAGTTTACTCAATTAACTCAATAACTTATAACGTTGTCGCAACGGCGTATAAAGCTTCATTCATGCCTCCATTAATACGCCCATTCGTAACGGACGTTTTTTTCTCCTTCCTCCTCTGGGGTCTCCTAGAAACCAACAAAACAATTTGAGGAAAGGACCAAAACAGTTTTCTCTTGGCAACATGTACTCATCCATATCTTTGGCATTAAGTCAATCAGTATAACACTGTTTCCCATAGCATGATCATTTGTGTAATTAGACCCCATTACATACCCCCTGTTCTGGGCCCTTACGCTCAGGAAGGGTATTAGTTCTTGATAGGAAATCAGCCTGGGCCATTAAGCGACCCGGTTAGTGGACAGTCTTAAAAGAGAAGGGCTGGAGAGAAAGGAACCACCTTAAGACCCTTTGATTTGAATCCTTGTTTCGGGCAAGCCATATCAGTGGAGCATGGTCTGTTACCAAGGTAAACTCCCTTCCAAGAAGGTAATACCTCAAAGTCTCAATTGCCCATTTGACCGCTAAACACTCTTTTTCTATAGTTGCATATTCTAATTCGTGTGGAAGCAGTTTCCTGCTTATGAATAAAATCGGCCTCTCTTTTTCTCCTTTGTTTTGAAACCAGACTGCACCAAGGCCAGTCCCTGAAGCATCCGTATGCAAGAAGAATGGGGCACTGTAATCTGGGCAATGTAGTATAGCTTTATCTGTCAGCGCTTTTCAGTGCATTGAAGGCTTTCTCTGTCTCGTCAGTCTGCCATCTCTTTTTTGAATAAGAAGACTTCTTTACCAGATCCATTAGTGGTGCGGCCATTGTAGAGAAAAGTGGAATAAATCTCCTGTAGTAGCCTACAAATCCCAAAAATGCCCAAAACTGTCTGGCATTCCCGGGAAATTGCAATTTGCGAATCGCCTTTAATTTCTCTTCCTGTGGCTTAATGACTCCTTGACCAACATAATATCCTAAGTACTTGGTATGACAGTTAGCCACATGGGTTTTCTTTGGATTCACATGTAGTCCTGCTTGTCTTAGGGTATCAAGGATGGCTTCCAGATGACTAAGGTGGTCAGACCAAGACTGACTGAATAGTATAATGTCATCTAGGTACGCTCCAACATACTGTTCACACCCCTTTATTATGTGGTTCATTAATCTTTGAAATGTAGCTGGTGTTCCATGAAGACCGAAAGGAAGAACTGTGAACTGATAAAGTCCTGTTGGAGTGGCAAATGCTGTTTTTTCTTTATCAGTTGGATGTAAGGGTATTTGCCAGTAGCCTTTTGTGAGGTCTATCGTTGTTAAAAGCTTTTCCTTTCCAAGATTATTAAGAAGGTCTTCAATCCTTGGCATCGGATAAGTGTCACATTTCGAGACTTCACTTAACTTCCAAAAGTCCATGCAGAATTGAACACTCCCATCCGGCTTTGGCACTAGGACTACTGGGGAACACCAATCACTACGGGAAGGTTCAATTACTCCCAAATTTAACATTTCCTGAACTTCTTGATTCATTTCCTTAACTTTTGCCTCTGGAATTCTATACGGCCTTAACCTTACAACAGATCCTGGTTTCGTAGTGATGTGGTGAAAAGTAAGGTTGGTCTTCCCAGCTAGTGAAGAAAATATATCCGAGTATTTTCTCAATAACACGGACAAGTCTGTCTTCTGCGTTAAAGATAGTTCAGGGTTAATATTCAGGCTCTCCATTCCGGTTTCTATTCTAGCCTGAGGAAAATGCTCTTCCTGCAACTCACCATGAGTAATCATTGCCAAAGTCCGAACTGGCTCTACCCATCCATTAAGCAAATTTATATGGTAAGTTTGTAACAGAATTTTCTTTTCGGGTTGCCTCACCTTGTATGTCAGTGGCCCTAAGACCTCTTCGGTTTTGTAAGGACCTCTCCAGGCTGCCAACATTTTATTTTCAGAGGTAGGTAACAACACCAAAACCTGGTCACCAACTTTAAAACTTCTGAGCTGAGTGTTCTGATTATAGTATTTCTCTTGTCTCCCTTGAGCCTTGAGTAGGTTATCCTTAGCGATGGCCTGTAGCTTCTCCACCCTCTCTCGCAATTGACAAGCATACTCTGTAAGAGATATCTGCTGTGAAGGTTGTTCTTCCCAACTTCCCTTTAGTATGTCTAATAAAGTCCGCACTGGTCTACCAAACAGGAGCTCAAAAGGAGAAAAACCAGTTGAAGACTGAGGGGTGTTTCGAAGGGTCAGCAGTATCCACGGAAGTACTCTATCCCAATATCTTTTCTCTGGTCTAGCAGTCTTTCTCAACATCTGCTTAATGGTCTGGTTGTATCTTTCTACTAACCCATTGGTCTGAGGATGATATACTGCTGTTTTCAGGTGATCAATTTTCAATGTCTCACATACTAAGCACATTAGAAAGGAAATGTGTTCCACGATCTGTCACAATTTCCTTGGGAATTCCTACACGGCTCATAAAAGGGATCAGCACGTCACATATCTGTTGTGTGTTGGTTGACTTTAGAGGGAAAGCTTCAGGGTATGGGGTGGCGTAATCCACTATTACTAGGATATATTTATGACCTCTTGCCGAAGGGTCCAATGGACCTACCATACCCATGCCTATTCGACTAAGGGGCTCTAGGACTAAGGGCATAGACTGTAGAGGCGCTTTTCTTATGTTAGCTCTGTTCTTTTCTTGACATTCTTCACAAGCTTGACAAAACTTGACTACCTGGTTATAGACTCCTGGCCAGTAGAACCTTGATAAAATCTTTTGTGTTGTTTTTTCAGATCCCAAATGCCCTTCCCCAACCTATGCATGGGCCACTTCCAACACAGTCTTGCTAAACATATTTGGTACTAACAGCTGTTTAAGATCCTCATCGTCTTGACTCTTAGTTATTCGATAGTAGAGACCATTCTTTTTTATGAAATGAGGACCTTTTCCTATTGGAGCCTCCATGGCACGCTCTCTGGCATACTGTAAAAGAGGATCCAACTCCTGTGCCATGCGAAAAATGTCTCCTTCCTCATTCAATTTCCAATCTACAGTCAATGGTAGGACATTTTTTGTTCTCCAAACTCCTTTGAGGCTTCTCTTGTATGACTTACTCTTTTGTGGTTTCTCCGGTGGGCTAATGATTTCTTGGTCATGGAACGGGGCAGTTTCTAACCAGCTCTTCTCTGTATTCTTGATTAATTTTAGGAAATTAGGCACATCTGATCCAACGAGTAAGGGTTCGGGCAACTTTGGTAATAGGCCGCTCTTATCCCTATTCTCTCCCCAGCCAATTTTATCTGAATTTCTTTCGAAGGATATGACTTTATATCTCCATGTACACATCTAATGGGAATATTTCTATTTGAATCGTAAATTTCACCTACCAGATCTGAAGAAACAGCGGTTTGGAGGCTGCCTGAATCAACCAAGGCTCGTGTAGGTTTTCCATCTACCTCTGCATCACATGTATACACAAATTGAGCTTTGTTCAACGTTGACTGCTCTTGGTAATCGCCGTCATTCAGGACTTCAAACAGGCCCACATCCATCGGTTCACTTTTCCCCCTTTTTGGACAGAGTCTGGCAAGACACTCGAAACATTGTGGACCCCTAATAGAGCCAGGTATTTGTCTCAGATTAGATGGGCCTTCACTGCCAGGTCGGATCCGTATATTTTCTGAATCTGGTTTCCTCAACATGAATTCAGCCATCTTGATTGGTTCCCCAGCTTATTAGTGGAGCCTGAGGATGTGACGTTAGATCGGATGTTAATAGTATAAGGCAGAAGTCGACTCTGCCCCTCTTTCTGGTAGGCGGAGGCTATGTTAACGGCTTCCGCCAACGAGGGTCGGTGGTGTTGTCTGACCCAACGTTGTACTGGCATGGGCAGTGCTTGTACAAACTGTTTTAGGACAATCTTCTCCGTCATCTCTTGTGGGAATGAGGTCGTTGTATGTAGCCATTTTTCTGCAAGTTCTTTCACCCTGTAAAATAGCTGTCTGGGGGTTTCCTCGGGTTGTAGTTTTACCTCGCGGAACTTTATTCTATAAGTTTCCTCATCATGACCCAGTCTCTCTAACACCACCCTCTTCATATCGCCATAGTTGGTATCACCAGTAGGGTTGGCCGCTTGGTATGCGCTTTGCATTACTCCTGTCATTAAGGGTGCAATGTAGTGCACCATCTCTACGGAGGGCCATTGGGCGTTCCTTGCTACGCACTCAAAATAAAAAATAAAATGTGCAGGATCTTCACCCGGAGTTTATTTCTGCAGAGTTGAAGCAGGTACTTGTGTGATGTTTCTCAAAGTAGTAGCTTCCAACAGTTGTGCTTGTTGGACCTGCAAGGCCTGTTGAAAGGCTAGTCAATTGGCTTGTGCCTGTTGGCGCTGGAGTTGTAGAGCTTTCTGTAGCAAGTGTTGCCCCTCACTTAATGTTTTAATGAGATCCTCCATGGTGTACTCTCAATCCCACGGCTGCCACCAAATGTTTAATTTTGATGTGGGATTAAGAGATACACAGATGGTTGTATATGGTTTTTCACACTTAGTTTATTAACCCGCAAGAAAAAAAACACAAAATAAATAAATAAATAAAATATCTCAGACACAAAAGGATACTTGGTAGCGTAGATGAATCCTCAGGTTGAAGATGTGAGACTCCTCCTTTAAACAACCAAGTCTATTGCTGTTGATATCTTGAAAATAGGAGGTAGATATCCCTCTTTATGGGTTGTCAGCAATCATCATAAAGGTTCATTCTTATTGATATGCAAAACAGCACTCCATTGCGAAATGAAAGTCCTTCTATGAATTAAAGGTGTTTCTCTTTTGTAGTGATCAGGCGACTATTGTTGCTTTATGGACTTTCTCACTTTATGTGTGTGAGGCTCTTTATCTTGCTCTTCCCTAATAGTGTTCTCTCACACACAACCGTCCCTGTTCTGGATTTTTCCTCTTAACATCAGATAAACAGTCTTGAACCGTTTGCTTATTTATACTCTTTCTGCCACTGTATTAAAACGTCGCCTCTAACTCTCTCTCTGCACATATGCTGCCTCTGCTGGAGCAAGCCCCGCTTCCCTGGGCCACTCGACTCACTGTTTTTGTTGAAGCCGGTGCGCGTAGAATTGACAGCCGCACAGGCCCCTCCTGGTCTGTGAACAGCTTCAGGAATGCCATCAGCTTTGAACTGACGTACGAGAGCTGGTACGCTCTGGCGGCCTCTCCTCTCTGTGCCAGCCTCTGTTTTTGGGACTCTCACCGGCTGACATGCACTCGATCAGCTGTGGGGGTGTCTCCTTTCTTCCTCTGCGTACGGCAACGAGAACAGCAGTTACGAATACTCGATCAGCTGTTCAGCCATCTCCTCTCCTTTACATCGCTTTCCCTTTCTCCGATTTGGATCTTCAACATCTAGGTCCCCAATTGAATCAGACCTCTTACTCTTTCCGCAGTTCGCACAGTTTACTCAATTAACTCAATAATTTATAACGTTGGTGCAACGGCGCATAAAGCTTCATTCAGGCCTCCATTAATACGCCCATTCGTAACAGACGTTTTTTTTCTCCTTCCTCCTCTGGGGTCTCCTAGCAACCAACAAAACAATTTGAGGAACAGACCAAAACCGTTTTCTCTTGGCAACATGTACACATCCATATCTATGGCATTAAGTCTATCAGTATAACACTGTTTCCCATAGCATGATCATTAACCCTTTGTGTAATTAGACCCCATTACAGGCACTTTATTTTCTCTAAACTCAGTGACAAGTATTGGGATCAGATAAAACTAATATACATTTTACTTTATTTTATCCAACTCCCCCAACAAGTGTTGGCATTAGAGAAACATGTAATAGTATACATGTAAACATTTGATTCACATCTAATTTTCTTATTATCAAAACAATCCTACTTTAAATATAATTGATTGATTAATTGTTCATTTGTATAGCGCCTAGTATCAAGAGTTTGGGTGCGTGCTGCCTTGGAACCCTGTTGTTTTTACAGAGAATTGGTGTCTCCCTAACCTCTCAGTGAAATGGCTTGGAAATACATGCTGGCCCTTTAAGGAACTGGGAGTATAAATACTGGCTATGTAGCAAAGTGTACAAAGTGTTTGGCTTTGTTCGCTGGCATTCAGTCAAGAGAATCAGATGATCTCAGAGGAAAACATTCCTTTAAGTAAGCCAAACCTTGCAAATTCAGTGGTCTCTTTATTTCGCTTCACGACGTATCAACATCTATAGTGGTCGCTTTATATAGTCTTCCATCTTTCCATACTGTTTGGTAAACAGGTGAGGTGACTGTCGGCATGTTTTGCCTTTGAACCCCACAAGTTTGACCTAACTGACATATGGCGTGTGCATGACACACTGTAACATTGAACTGTTTCTTTCCATAGTGAGGTGACTGTTGGCACATTTCACCTTTAAGCCTCACAAGTCCTGTTTAACTGGAAAACGGCGTGCGCGTGCCACATTGTAACTTTAATTGTTTTTTGTTTTCTTTGTTTAGTTTTTTCCTTTCTTGTAGTGAGGTAACTGTTGACATGTTTTCCCTTTGAGCCTCACAAATCTCGACCAACTGGACTACGGTCCGTGCCTGCTGCCAGTATAACTTTGGACCTTTACTTTTCCAGTGAGGTGTCTGCCAGCAAAGTTAGCCTGTGAACCTCACGTGTTTCGTCTAACCAAAACACGGCACGGGAAGGCAGTATGCACAACTCTGGATTTCCTCTCTTTTAACTCAGCAGTTTTCCTTACCTTTCCCAATGGTTGTGCAATCTTCTTGTAATTGAAATCAAATTTCCTAAGATTGTGGGGTGATTGTGGGTTGCACAGGGAGCTTCTAAACCTTTGAGCCCCACTTGGACCTTTCATAATTAGACTGAATAATTGTATTTTTAAAATTGGGAAGTGAAGTGTAAGGCATTGGAGGAAGTTTGCCTCCCTGCAGTGTTCCAGTGGTTAGCTTCTCCTATCACACTCTTTTTCATCTGTATGTTGAACTTTTTTTGCTTGTCCATTGATCTCTTTACACCACCAATTGATTACTCGCTAACACAGAATTTGTGCTCCTCTCTCTGTCCTCTGACTTTCTTCATCCCGTGAATGGGCAAAATCGGGAAGGGCAGGTGAAAGTGTTGGAGGAAGACAGTGTTGCATCATTGCCGCGTTGAAAGCGGTAAGAAGTTGAATCTTCCATGTGCGAGTGGTGGTTAATGCATACCATTATATCCCTTATTCAAAATTAGTGTATTCTTTTGATTCTAACTTGTACTACGGGGTCTTTTCTTGTGGAATTTTTGTGAGCCCAGAGTGTGTGTATGCAATCGCACTTTCAGTCATTGCAATGAAAAATGTCACTCCATACTGTGGTCACTAGAACTTCGACCATTCCAAAAACTCGTTCTCCAAAGCCTGCAGTCAGTACTCTCTCAATTCAAATTATGAAAAGCAAACCTGTACATGTGGACATTCGTGAGTTCTGCAAAGTTCGAGCTAATATTGTTGGCACTGTCTGAAATGTATTGTTTTGTAACTCCCACTGAAATTGACAATCCAGTATTCTTTTCAACTCAGGCAAATGAAGTACAGTCTTCAATAACAAGCCACAAAACTATTTCTGATTCAGTGCTGCTTGCTCCTGAAAAAGAGGGCACCATCACAAGTTCCAAAGATTTACCCCACTCTGTACAAGCCCCATGTCAAACTGTGGTTGGACTAAGCCACATGCCCATGCAAGATGCATTCCTAGCGAGAGAGACAGAAATTCTTGATATTTCTAACGTGGTGAACGCAAGCAATTCAAACTTGCTTGAAACTACCAATCAATTGGTTCCTCTGCAGAATTATGTGCCTTTTGCCACAGGGAGTTGCCTTCTCCAACTTCACTCAAACCTGTTAGCCCGGCTCACATTTCAAATTCACTTTCTCAATCACCAGATATATTTGACATTTCTAAACGTGACTCTTCAGCCTTGTCTTTCATTCAGCCCACCCCTCGTAGAAGCTATTCACACAGTGAAGGACAAACACCATATATGAACCAAGATTCATCCAAATCTCAGCTTCCACTTCTAGAAATTACCCGTATGGCAATGCATTCCATGAGTCAATCTTTGACTAATTTGTTTGACACATTAGACTTAAACATTACAAAACAAAACTGTAAGATTGATCAAATTATACAATGGATGGAATCATTATAAAAGTGAATATAGTAGATTAACTACTTCCTCGATCCACGATAACCTAATAAAAGGGTGCCCAGTGAATTTGAATACAAACGCCCCAACGAATGATGATCACTTTACAGTCAGCCATTCCAGTTATTTCACACATAATACAATCGGAGGAGGCATTTAGTTCTGAACACATTTCAATTATAGGTAAATTGGTAGAAGTTATTGATCCTCTGGCGAAATCAGACTTTCCAAGCTCTACAAAATCTCAGCCTTTGACTTTGCACCCGATATTTCAAAAACAGCTTGATAAACACAGAAATACACACTTGCTTGAGGAAATCACCTTAACAAATAAAAAAAAGAAGTCCAAAAATGAAAAAGTCACGAAATCCTCATCCACATCACCAGTTTACCAATTTATAAAGAAAATTCATGGCTCAAAAACGAGTAATGTAATTGCTAGCACTGCGGTACTGTCCAAATGCAAAAACATGACATGTGTCTCAAAAGAGGGATCCCGCACCAAAGAAAAACTGCCTGACTTCTATCAACATTTAGATGATCTTGTATCTACAATTGAAAGTCATCAGAGAAATAGCGGGGATAACCCAGCAATATCTGAGAATGTCCCTAACAAAAATGCTCGACCTCAACAAATAAATTTGGAACTAGACATGAAAACAATGACACTCTCTTGCTGCAAATAAGGGCTGAAGTCCAGAAATCTATTGAAGATTTTCTGGTAATAAAAGCAAAATCACAAAGCCAAGTTGAGGATTTGAAGCAATCTGAAAGAGAGCTAGGGAACAAGGAAATCACTTTTGAAGTATATCTTGCTTACAAACAATCCATTAATCATACTAATCCTAAATGTGTAGAGCCAGGAGCAGCTGTACAAAGCTCCAAAATGAGCTCAATGAAGGGATGTGGTACCATTAACAGCTCGAGAAAGAAAAATATGAACCCCTGTCATCGGATAATCATGAAGTGTCGCCCTGCTCCATTCTCGACTTATGATTTATGTTTTTCTAGCATATTAAATATATTTTCTGAAATACAGCAATTACAAGACATAACTTCAACAGGCATCGAGCAAGTAGAGTTTTTAAATAGTGAAGATTTGTCCATTGTGTGATTATGGATATATTCAGATGTGGTGAGACACACTATTTGGCAAGCAAAAATGGATCTCTTCAGACTGGGCTTTATAATAGCACAAGATCCCATGATATTTAATCTGCCTTCCAACAATGGACCACAACTGAATAGTGTTGGGTTGCCACCATATTCTGGACACAACAAAGACTTACAGTCTTTACCCTCAATTCATTTAGATAAATCTAAGGCCTGTGTCGAATATTGGAGAACTCATGATAAATGCTAGCTGGACGAACCAACGCAAGATAGGATAATAACCTTAGCATGTTGGAACACCTGAGGTCATGTGCATCTATGTAATCAAAGTGTAAACTTAATTGACTCATTTGATGTATTAATGTGCCAAGAAATTGGTTAGTAGAACAGCCTGTGTGGGACAATCACACGATTAATTTAATTCCTGCTTTAATAAAAAATAAAGGACGGCCTACATCAGGCCTAATGATAGCCATCAAGAATAATATAGGCCTGGATTTACAAACCTGGGCCTCTTCTAATTCACCCTTACAAATGGTTAAAATTTGTAACGGCAGGGGTGTGATTGTCTAATCAACGTGTATAGAAATCCTGTTGCGTTGGCGGACCACACATTCTTTAATGACCTTGAAGAGCTGCTGAATGTGATAAATTTATCCCGAGAGATAACAAATGTTATCATTGCAGGCGATTTGAACATACAATGTCTAACCACTGATAAAAGGAAGAAAAATGCAGCCTATGATCGATGGACATCTTGATGGATAACTGCCAGTTATACATGTTAAATGGTGTGATTAGAGGCAATGTTCCTCCTGCTGCCACTTGGTCTCGAGGTATTAGTGAATATATTATTGATTATATATATGCTGACCTGGGTACGTTCTCCCAAATTGCGAAATTTGAGGTAGTGAAACAGAATATTAGTGACCATCAAATGCTCACTCTCGAATGCCACCTGCAGATAAATGTTTCTCAGAACAACCAGAGTCGTTATACAGAAAATCTGCAAGTCAATAATACAAAAATGCGCTTTAGCCGGAATCCGAAATTGTTGAACTTTTAAATGAAAACATCATAAAAGTGAAATCTACAATCGAGAAGGTCTCTAATACATCTGAGAACAATTATATTGATGCTTTGCAGATATTTAAGATTCACGTCTCCTTGAATGCTGGGAACATCTATAAAAACAAACACACATTTGACTCAGAGATACAAGAGCGAGAAAGAGACTTGAAAAAGCAGAACAAAACAAGTACTTTTGAGACCTGCTCATGAAAGATCACCTTTGCTAAGAACCTTTAAATATAGATATAATAACTGGCGGCGATCCAAAAAAATCTAACTTTATCAAACAGAGGGTGAGCTGATGTTAAAAGCCATTATTGACAAAATGTTGGCGCAGATTTGGGGATACCTAAATTTAGCAACTCATTTCACAACTTCCAGTTCAAATGAATGGAGTCACAAATGAAAAATGGATGAGTCACTATACAAAATTTTATGCAAGCCCACTCGACAGTTTGAACTAACAGTGGTTGTCTCTCGTTCCGACCTTTCATCTGGAGTTGGATGAGGAGGTGCTATACTATATTAATAGATCAAGCAATTCTCGAGCCCCAGGCCTGGATGGCCTTCATAACAGAATGTTGAAGCAACATCCTGAAGCTTGGGCAACCATCCTTTGTAATATATTTCATCATGTTCTTGTCACCGGCAAAATTCCAGACTCTTGGCGACGCTCGATAGTTGTTCCAATATTCAAGAAGGGTGATCAGTCGTCTCCTTCGAATTATCGATCAATCACCGTTCTTGATGCACTGGGTAAAACCTTTTCCAGATTTATTTTAAGAGACTTTAATATCTGGGCAATTCAAAATCAACAAAGAAATCGCTTTCAATTTGGCTTTATGGGAGGTTTGGGTACAGCTTTTAATTTGCACACCATCACTGCTATTCATCACAATCACTTTGTGACTGGGCAACCACTCTACATGGCCTTCGTAGATATTTAGGCTGCATTCGGCTCAATCTCGAGAGAGATACTATTTCAGAAATTGAAAAGAGTGGATTGCCCTGAGAATCTACGAGCCTTGATAGAATCCCTTCACACCAATACTGAAGTACAAGTTAGAACTTCCATAAAGGGTGGAAAAAAAAATTGTTCCACAATGATTAGATTCATACCAGGGAAAAGTTCCAAAAGTATAAGGACTTCAAAAACTACCGATTTCGTTAAAAGAAGTATAGTGTTGCCGAATCATATATGTTAAAATCACCCTCAGTTTTACATGGACATAGATTTCTTACGACTAAGATTTCATCTATGACCTACAAAAGAAATAAAGAATAGATGTGGTCAGATCTGTCAGCATGAAAAATGTATGTCGATTTTGTTTGAATGTGGTGAACAAAGAAACGCTGCAACATTTATTAACTAATTGCATAAGCTTCAATGATTTACGCACATTGCACTTTAAAAAATTGTTCACACAGTACCGTGCAGTTACTTGTGATCAGATGTGGATTATCATTTTTTCAGGTTTTCTGACTTCAATTCGAATTGCTGCTTTAAATTTCCTCTATGCACTGAAACTAACAACTTGATTTTATGAATAATTATTTGAATTAATCTAAAGTGTTTTTAACAACTGACTTGGAAAGAACAGACATGATCTTGATTGACAATTTGAACGAGTTTACTGTTTTTAACTTATGAATTGAAGAATTCCATTTAAACAATTTTTTTTTCAAAAACTATTATTTAGTACATTTTAAAACTTGTAATTGTAAAGTTGATTTATCAGCTGATTCAATAATAAAAAACATAGCGCCTATACACAATGTGTTTCAAAGCGCTTCAAGGAGGGAGGGAACAAGGGAGAATATAAATACATTCTTGAAACAAATCAGAATGAAAAATAACTATAATAATCAGCCTGACGACATTTCAGATAGTACAAGGAACAATTAAGGAGGAGAGGGGAAAGGGGAAAAAAGGAGAACAATGCAAGCAGTAACATTACTATGCCTAACGACAATTGATGTAGTGCATGAATAACAAGAGGAGGGGGAGGGGAGGGAAGGGAAGGGGTAAGGAGTGAGGGAGAAGGAGAGGGACAAAACGAAGCAACTATCAAGTTAGTTCAGAAAAGTGCTGGGGGAGTGGGAGGAGAAAGACACGAGGGATGGGGGAGATGAAAGGAGTAAGTGCTAGTGTACAAAAAAGGGAGGGGGTGGAGGAGGAGAGGGCAGGTGGCTGCGAAAGGAAGGCAGCAACAATTACTATGCCTGACGGCAATTGAGGTAGTGTCTGGCTTTAGCAAGAGGAGGAGAGGGGTGAAGGGAGGGGAGGTGGCTGCGAAATACTGCAGGCTACAATTACTATGCCTGACGGCAATTGAGGTAGTGCCTGGCATTAGCAAGAGAAGGGGAGAGCTGTGGGGAGGGCAAGCGAGGGGAGGAGGCTGCGCAAGACTGGCAGCTGCAATTACTATGCCTAACGGCAATTGAGGTAGTGCCTGGCTTAAGCAAGACAAGGTGAGGGGTGTTGGGAGGGGAGGGGAGGTGACTGCGCAAGACAGGCGGCTACAATTACTAAGCCTGACGTCAATTGGGGGTAGCACCAGAATTTAACAGGATGGGGAAGGGATGGGGAGGAGGGGAGAAGGGAGAAGGGTAGGAGAGAGGTGAGAAGGAGGGGAAGGGCAAAACGACAATCAAGTTGTGCTAGGGGGGAGGGGAAGAGATGGTGGGGACAAAGACTCTCATGGGGGTGGGTGGGGAGCACAAGAATACTCACAGGGGAAAGGGGGTGTGTGGGGGGCACACAATCACTCACAGGGGCCATGGGAGTGGATGGGGGTACAAGAGCACTCATATGGGCAAGGAGGCGGGTGGGGCTACACAAACACTCACGTTTGGTATGGGGGTGGGTGGGCATTACACAAACACTCATGGGGCAAGGGGGTGTCTGGCATTCACAAGAACACTCACGGGGCAAAGGGGTGGGTGGGGGGCACACACTCAGGGGGAGAAGGGGGTGGGTGGGGAGTGCACAAACACTCATGGGGCATGGGGGTGGGAGGGAATCACACAGACACTCATGGGGGCAAGGGGATGGGTGGGGGCACAAGAACACTCACAAGGGGCATGGGGGTGGGTGGGTGGCACACAAACACTCACAGGGGCAAGGGAGTGGGTGGAGGGCACAAGAACACTCACAGGGTAAAGGGATTGGTGGGAGCCACAAGACCACTAACGGGGGGCAAGGGGGCGGCAATGCAGTGTACTGTGGTGAACAGGGTTAGACAGGGCCTTTGTTGTGGTGACTCCTGTCTGTATGCGGGACAGGCAGGCGTTTGTGCGTCCCTTCAAATCTGGGCCAGAGAGCATTCCCAATCCAGTCGGTGCGCGGCATTGACTAGCCAAAGCTACTCCATCCATATGTGGCAGGTGGTTGGCATTCATCATCTTATTCAGTTGTTTATGCAGGCTACTGCTCCAAGCCCCTTGGAAACGTGGCACATGCCAACGCTTGCAATTATGTCCAGGGGCGGCGGCTGCCTTCATTCACAGCTCCATACGGTCAATGCCCATGCCGTTGTCCACAACTTAGTTCAAGAGTGGCAAGTGCAAATATTCCTACAACTCTATACAAGTATGAAACCTGGTAGCAATTATGGGGCGGTTGAGCTTGTTGGCTGGAGTTGGCTAGGGATCTTGATTTCTGTCCTCATGGGTGTTGCTTGTGTCCTAATCGATTTAGCATCATCTCTCGGGTTGTAGTAAGAGTTTCTCTGGTTGGTTCTGGGTGTTGTCAGTGTCATCCTAAATTTAGTCATCCTTTTCTTTGTGTTTTCCGTTTGGTTGTTTCGGTTTTTCAGTTTGAATCTGTGGTGTTGAAGAGCCAGGTTTTTAGTAATTCTCTGAATTGTAGGTGGTATTTGATGTTTCTTATTTCTTTCAGGATGTTGTTCCAGGTTTTTGTGGCTAAGTGGGAGAAGGAGGAGCCCCCAAGTTTTCTTAAGATATGGTTTTTGTTCCAGGTGGATTTCATTGTTTGATCTGAGGAGTCTCGTTTGCTTGTGGATTGTTATTTTCTTTTGTAGGAATTCAGCTCTTTGTCCGCTGATTGCCCTGTGCGTTATGCACATTGTTTTGAAGGTGATGTGATGTTTAACTGGGAGCCAGTGCAGTGTTTTAAGGGCTGGAGTGATGTGGTCTCTTCTGGATAGTTTGAGGAGCAGTCTGGCTCCTGTATGTTGGATCTGTTGTAGTACCTTCAGGAGGTATTCTGGTATTCCGAGACAGAGGCTGTTTGCATGGTCGATTCTTGACATGATGAGGGTGATGATTATGAGTGTTTTGTGGGTGAAGGAGAGGAAAGATAAGATTCTTCTTGCCGTGTGGAGGAGGAAGAAGCATTTCTTGATGATTGCATTTATTTGTGGTTCTTAGGTTAGGGTGTTGTCCATCAGGACTCCCAGATTGTTTACTACCTTAGATGGTGTTGGTGTGGGTCCCATTTCCATTGGCCATACAATGTAGGTTGTGTTCTCTTCATTTTTGGATATAATCATGATTTCTGTCTTTCCTGGGTTGATTTTCAAGTTGTTGGCATTCATACAGTTAAAGACTTCTTTTGGACACTTGATTAGGGTTGAGTGATCGGCTTGAGTGTCTTCGATTTTGTAGATGATTTGAGTGTTATCTGCATAGTTGTAGCATGTAATGTTGTATTTTTTGAAGATTCTGATTACTGGGGTCTGGTAGATGTTGAAGTACAGTGGTGATAGTGAAGACCCTTGTGGTACTCCACAGTCGTTATATTGTGGGGTGGATTTGAAGGGTTTTATCCATACGGTTTCTGTTCTGTCTTCTAGGAATGATTTAATCCATAGTAATGCCATGTCCGTTATGCCTATGTCTTCTAGTCTTTTGGTTAGGGTGTGATGACTAACTGTGTCGAAGGCTGCGGTGAGGTTGAGCAGAATCAGGGCTGAGGTTGTGTTGGAGTCCGCGTAAATGTTTAGGTCCTCCCAGATGGATAGTTGTGCTGTTTCTGTTCCTCTTGCGGTCTGAAACCAACTTGGTCTAGCAGGTGGTGCTTTTCTATGTTTTTGTCACGAAGTCCAGAATCCAAGGCGCAGGAGCGACGTAGTACCAACCACCCCCACTTTGGTCGTGGAGCCCGCAAGTCAGGGCTTACACGGGTTTCCTGGACCAGAGCAGGGAAGGAGGGTTAGGGTCTCGATGGTTGGATAGGTAGGGGGAGTTAGGTAAACCGGATTGAGGGTGAGGTAGAGGTTATGGGTGGGAATGGGGTATTTGGCAGGGAAGGATTGGTTGCTGCGCACTTTTGTTCTGGTGTCCTCAGCCCTTACTAACTACTTATACATAAGCACCATTTTGCACATAAGAACATTCTTATACTGCCTAACCCTAAGTCATCAGATCGGTACAGGAGTTAGCATGCAACTTAGCTCTGGTTCTGTGTCTCGTCCGTGAAGAGCGGTCGCGTCCTTGGCACGTCTGAAGGGTTGTTTTCAAAAGGTCCAAGCTAAAAGAAATTAACAAGCATTAAAACATGCCCACTGTCATTGCCCGCATTCACCTCATGCAACTTCCACTCACACAGACACACACTAAAATGCCCCTCTCAAGACCTGTGTAGTGCTTTCGCACTATGCTACGCAAGCGATCTTCTTGCAGACCCCTGCAAACGTGATAAAATGCACAAGCGGTCTTCCTGCAGACCCTCGTGACCAATTGGTGCTTTGAATCTGTGGTAGGTATCCGAGAGGCGGAAACATCCCAAATGACAAATCGCCCGTGCACAGGTTAATTTAACCCAAAAGAATGCCGCCGGCGCATTTAGCGCCGAAGTTAGGCCACTTAGCTTTTCGTAGCGGTGCAGGGGCTCTGGGTGGGCAAGCGATCCCCCCTGCACTTCCCCCTCGATCCCCTTGGGCTCTTAGCAAGGAGGAGTACTTATCTCGTGTGGGCGAGGGGCCGGGCTGCTGCTCGGGTGGGGCTGGGCCCCTCGCGTGTAGTTTTGCTGGAGCTCCGGTCCAAACGTCTTGTCGGCATGGAGTCTCAAGCGCAAGCCCCGTGCTCGGGGCTCTGCGCATGCGCGATGGGGCGGCCGCTCCCTTCCTGGTCCCCGATTGGTCCAAAACGTCCCTGGGCATGCTGGGGATTGTAGTCCTTTGGCGCCGGCTGCTGGGAAATGCAGTCTTTAACCTCTTTCTCCTGCACATGGGGCAAAGCAGCCTTTTGTATGGTTGCAGCTTTGTTTGTCTCTCCCCACCAGTGCCCACAACAGTACCCACAACACCCCTGCGGCCAGCCTGTCCTTGTCTCTGCCTACCTGAGTCCCTGACAGTACTCCCCCTCCCACAGAAGGCAGTTGTTCTGGGTTTACTAGGGTAAGTCTTGTGAAAAGCACGCAGCAACCTGGGGGCATGTACATGCTGTGAGGGTTCCCAAGTGCGTTCCTCAGGGCCAAACCCCACCCAGTCAACGAGGTAAAACACTTGGCCCTTTTTATCTCGTTTAGAATTCAATATTGCTCGAACCTCATACTCAGGCTCCCCTTGCACCATAACGGGAGGTGGTTTCCTAGCAATCGTCCCATGTGGAGCGGGTTTCAGGAGGGAGGTGTGGAAAGTGGGATGTATCTTCATTTGGGGAGGTAAGGTCAATTTTACTGCAACAGGGTTCACAATTTTAACTATTGGGAATGGACCCAAATATCGGGGTTGTAATTTCCTGGGCCCATCCATGCGAAGGTTGCGGGTGGATAGCCACACTTTATCTCCTACACAGTAAAGGTGACTGGGTCGACGACGCCTATCTGCATAGCGCTTATATGCGTCCTTGGCTTTTGTGAGACTTCCCTGCACCTCCTTCCAAACTTGCTCTATGCCCACCCGTTGTCCAGCCAACGTTGGCAATTCCAATCCTGAAGCTGGAATGGCCACTGGGAGAATCCGTGGGTGTCGCCCATAAAGACAGTAGAACAGAGTCTTTTTGGTGGAGGCATGTGTGGCGTTATTATATGCCAATTCTGCCAACCAAGTATGCTGGACCCAGGTTGTCTCCCTACTCGTGGCAAAACACCGTAAATACTGCTCCAGGCATTGATTCACGCGTTCTGTCTGGCCATCTGTCTCGGGATGGTAACCGGACGACAAGCGGACTTCCATTCCTAGAATCTTGCAAAACTCACGCCAAAAGCGAGAGGTGAACTGTGGGCCCCTATCGGTGACCACACAATAGGGAAGGCCATGGAGGCGGACTATGTTTTGCAGAACTAATTCGGCAATTGCACCAGCAGTTGGCACTCCCTTACATGGGATGAAGTGGGCCATTTTCGAAAAGGTATCCACTATCGCCAATACAGAAGTGTATTCCTGAATCTCGGGAAGATCCACAATAAGGTCCATGGTGATCGTATGCCATGGTATCGCAGGAGTCGGTAGGGGATGAAGGAGCCCAGCGGGCTTTTGGTGACTAGCTTTATTTCGAGCACACACCTCGCATTTAGACACATGCTGCAGAACGTCTTGCCGCCACTTTGGCCACCAGAAATGTCTGGCCACCAACTCCTGAGTTTTGACTTTCCCGGGTGTCCCGCCAATGACGAATCGTGGCACCATGATAAGGCCTTTTCCCGTAGTTGCTTGGTGGGCAAGTACAAGGCTGACCCATGGTAGGGGAGTCCTTCAACGAATGTGTTTTGAGGATCCTGTTTGCACCACTGATGGATATCCTGCATAGTGAGGTCTTTTAATACGGCCTCAAAGAAATCAGAAGTGTCTCCAATGATACGTGTTGGGGAAATAATAGGTTGAGGTGTAATGCCTGCCTCTCGCTCTGCTGACTCGGGATATCGTGACAATATATCTGCCTTTCGATTGTTGGCTCCGGGTCTATATGTTATGATGAAATCAAACTCGGCAAAGTATTGAGCCCATCGCAACTGGCGCGGGCTCAACGTCTTGGCGGTTCTTATAAACTGGAGGTTACGATGATCCGTTATGATCGTGGTGGTATGACGTGCCCCCATCAGGTAGTGTCGCCACTCACCAAGAGCTGCCTTAATTGCCAACAATTCCCGATCGGCAATGATATAGTTCTGTTCAGCTGGGAGTAGCTTCCTTGAAAAGTAAGCCACGGGATGTAGCAGGTCTGTCTGAGGGTCCCGCTGGGACAGGATAGCACCTAGAGCATAGCTAGAGGCGTCCGTTTCCACTACAAATGGTCTGGACAAATCCGGGTGTTTCAGTACCGGGGCGTCGGTGAAGGCCTTTTTGAGCTGTTGAAACCCCTGGTCGGCCGATGTGTCCCACACAAAAGGGCAGCCTTTACGAAGAAGCTTCGTGATTGGAGTGACCAATGCAGAAAAGTTCTTTACAAAGCGTCTGTAGAAGTTCGCAAACCCCAGGAATGACTGTATCTCTTTCACACTGGTAGGGGGAGCCCAATCCAAGATTGCCTGCACCTTTTTCTTGTCCATTTGTACGCCGGTTGGGGTCAGGAAGTAGCCTAGAAATTCCACGGTGGTACAATGGAATTCGCACTTCTCCAGTTTTGCATAAAGGTGGTATTCTCGCAGCTTTTGCAAAACTGCGCGTACATGTCGGACATGTTCCTGGAGGTTATGAGAATATATTAGGATGTCATCTATGTACACTACCGCACATACGTCTAAATATTCTCTAAGGACCTCATCCAAGAAATGTTGGAAGGCTGCAGGGGTGTTACAGAGACCGAATGGCATAACCTGATATTCGTACAATCCGAACTTGGTCCGGAAGGCGGTTTTCCATTCGTCTCCCTCGCGCACCCGCACAAGATGGTAAGCGCCTCGAAGGTCCAACTTGGTGTAGATTGTCGCGTCCCTAACTTGATCCAGAAGAACTAGGATGAGAGGAAGCGGATAACGGTTCTTAATGGTTATCTGGTTCACTCTGCGGTAATCTATACAAGTCCGGAGCTCTCCAGACTTCTTCGGTACGAAGAACAAAGGTGATGACACTGGCGAATTAGAGTGGCGAATAAAACCATTCTTTAAATTCGCAGCTATGTACTCCTGGAGGTGATTATTTTCAGCCTCCGTTAGGGCATATATACGACTACACGGTAGAGTAGCCCCAGGCTCCAGATCAATTCTGCAGTCAAATGGCCGATGTGGGGGTAATGATTCTGCAGCTTGTTTGTTAAGCACGTCCATGAAATCTGCGTATTCTTGAGGTATACTTTCGGGACGCATTTCCTTTTGCTTAACCGAGACGTTGAGGGCACACACTGAAGGTGTACTTTCTTGCCGACAATGTTCTAGACAATGCGGTGAGTCCAGACTGATTGAACCTGTGGTCCAATGAATTTGGGGGTTATGCATTTTTAGCCATGGTAAACTCAAAATCAGCCCGAATTGTGGGGCAGCAATGATATCAAAGGCAATGTTTTCTCTATGCCAAACTCCGCATTGTAAAGCCACCAAACAGGTGTTATGCGTTATGGGCCCTGAGCTGAGGGGAGTGCCGTCTACAGCACGTACAGGTTCCGGGTTTGCCTTTTGTTGTACTGGGATACCTAAGGTAACCACGTACTGGGCATCAATAAAATTACCTGTCGCTCCCGAGTCCACAAACATAGTGACCTGTTTCTTCTGTGTTTGGAACTCCAAACAACCCGTCAAGGTGACATGCGTAGCATAGTTCGAAATGCCTGCCATTGGGGCCCTGCTACTCAACAGGCTCGATCGGGTGACCCCCACTACCGACGAGCCGAAGCGTTTCCCTGGGTCTTGGGCTTGCTCGGGCATTCACGTACAAAATGTCCAGCCTTGCCACAGTACATACAGAGGCCGTCCTTCCTCCTTTGTTCTTTTTCCTCTTTAGTGAGGGGACCTCGAACAGAACCTATCTGCATTGGTTCATCCCCCTCTGACTTGGCCGCCGCCCCCCGGGATCCCTTATACAGATCCAATCGAGGCACAGTTTGTGAATCTCCTTTTCGTCTATCGCCCCGCCTTTCAGCCATTCGATGGTCAAGCCGTAAGGCCAGGTCAATCATCTCTGAGCATTCCCTTGGCTGTGGATCAACCTGGGCAATAAGGTCTTTGATGTCATCCCTCAAACCTTGATAAAAGAGGGACATCCTTTTGTCATGGGGCCAGTCGGCTTCGGCTACCAGCCGATTGAAATGAGTGACGTATGTCACTAGTTCCCTAGACCCCTGCTTGAGGCTTAACAGTTCCCGATCCTTGCAAAGGGTGGCAGCTCGCCGGTTAAATATTTTCTCAAACTCCGCCAGGAACTCATCCCAGTCATAAAGAATGGCATGGTCCTTTTGGACTAATGGATTTGCCCATGCCGCTGCGTCCCCCGTGAGGTACGATATTACAAACGCCGTTCGGGACTGAACGGACCGAAAGGCTGCAGTCTTGGTCAGAAAATGGAGACGACATTGAGTAATAAAAGTGGTAAACTTTTGTGGGTCTCCGGCGTAGCGCTCTGGAGGGGCCAACGGAACTATTGCCTCCGGACTGACGTGTACCTGCACCGGGTTAGGTGGTTGGCCAGGTAAGGGCGCTGTCTGAGCTGCTAAACTGCGCACCTGTGCGGACAGTGTGGCATAGTCCTGTCTAGACGCCGCCAGTTCACCTTGTAAGTCTTGCAGGGCTTTGGCTATTTCTTCCATGGTTTCAATGGGGGGCTGGCCACGCCACTCGGGCGCCTGAATACTACGTGGGCTTGCGCTTCTGTCACGAAGTCCAGAATCCAAGGCGCAGGAGCGACGTAGTACCAACCACCCCCACTTTGGTCGTGGAGCCCGCAAGTCAGGGCTTACACAGGTTTCCTGGACCAGAGCAGGGAAGGAGGGTTAGGGTCTCGATGGTTGGATAGGTAGGGGGAGTTAGGTAAACCGGATTGAGGGTGAGGTAGAGGTTATGGGTGGGAATGGGGTATTTGGCAGGGAAGGATTGGTTGCTGCTCACTTTTGTTCTGGTGTCCTCAGCCCTTACTAACTACTTATACATAAGCACCATTTTGCACATAAGAACATTCTTATACTGCCTAACCCTAAGTCATCAGATCGGTACAGGAGTTAGCATGCAACTTAGCTCTGGTTCTGTGTCTCGTCCATGAAAAGCGGTCGCGTCCTTGGCACGTCTGAAGGGTTGTTTTCAAAAGGTCCAAGCTAAAAGAAATTAACAAGCATTAAAACATGCCCACTGTCATTGCCCGCATTCACCTCATGCAACTTCCACTCACACAGACACACACTAAAATGCCCCTCTCAAGACCTGTGTAGTGCTTTCGCACTATGCTACGCAAGCGATCTTCTTGCAGACCCCTGCAAACGTGATAAAATGCACAAGCGGTCTTCCTGCAGACCCTCGTGACCAATTGGTGCTTTAAATCTGTGGTAGGTATCCGAGAGGCGGAAACATCCCAAATGACAAATCGCCCGTGCACAGGTTAATTTAACCCAAAAGAATGCCGCCGGCGCATTTAGCGCCGAAGTTAGGCCACTTAGCTTTTCGTAGCGGTGCAGGGGCTTTGGGTGGGCAAGTGATCCCCCCTGCACTTCCCCCTCGATCCCCTTGGGCTCTTAGCAAGGAGGAGTACTTATCTCGTGTGGGCGAGAGGCCGGGCTGCTGCTCGGGTGGGGCTGGGCCCCTCGCGTGTAGTTTTGCTGGAGCTCCGGTCCAAACGTCTTGTCGGCATGGAGTCTCAAGCGCAAGCCCCGTGCTCGGGGCTCTGCGCATGCGCGATGGGGCGGCCGCTCCCTTCCTGGTCCCCGATGGTCCAAAACGTCCCTGGGCATGCTGGGGATTGTAGTCCTTTGGCGCCGGCTGCTGGGAAATGCAGTCTTTAACCTCTTTCTCCTGCACATGGGGCAAAGCAGCCTTTTGTATGGTTGCAGCTTTGTTTGTCTCTCCCCACCAGTGCCCACAACAGTACCCACAACACCCCTGCGGCCAGCCTGTCCTTGTCTCTGCCTACCTGAGTCCCTGACAGTTTTCTTGGGTTAATTTGTATACGTAGGTTTCGAGGAGTTTTGCTGGGTAGGGAATGTTTGAAATAGGCCTGTAGTTGGAGAGGTCTTCTACGTCGCCACTTGTGTTTTTTAAAAGTGGTTTGATGTATGCTGATTTGAAGGCTCTTGGTGCAGGTCCTGTTGCTAGCGAGAGATGTAGGAGGTTTCGGTAATATTCTGATGGTGTTCCTTGTGCGAGGATTGATTTGTAGATGTCAGGGGGGGGGGGTAGGGATCCATGGGTGATCCTGCTTTCTTGCTGTGTTTTACCAATAAGATGAATGCCTCTGCTGATATTTCAGGAAAGTTTTGGGGTTTGTGCTGCGCTCTGTGTTAGGTCCGGTTGGTTGAATGTTGTGGTTGGTTGGTCTGTTTTGTATGATTTGTCGGATGTCATTCATTTAGTTCTTGAAGTGGTCTGCCAGGTCGTTACAAAGTTTAGCTGAGGGGGTGGTGCATTGTTGCAGCCTGGTGGGTTTATAATTTCTTTAATGATGTTGAACATTTCTTTTTTTGTGTTGGTGGCATTGGTGATTCTGTCATTATAATGCCATCTCTTCGCCTTTTGTATTTCCTTCTTGTATGCGCTGGTTGTTGAACAGTATTTGATTGTCTGAGTGGTATTCTTTCCTCTATTCGAGTTCCATCTTCTTGTCCTTTTTCATGGTGCTTAGTAGTGGGGTGAACCATTTTGCCATTGCTCTTTTTTTTGATGGGGTGAATGGTTTTTCTGGGACGATCTTATCAATTGTATCAGCAATCAATTTGTGTAGTAGCTCTGCTTTCCCGTCTAGGTCAGCCAGCTCAATTTCTATAGTTGAGGGTTTAGTCATCTCTAGTTGTTCAAATAGGTTGCTTGCTTTGCCACTTTTCTAGTTTCTTTTTGAGGTGGTTGTGAGTTTGTGGGGTTGGATGCAGACTTGAGTTGGTAGTCTGATCACGAATGGGATGATGAGATGGTCGCTCCACAGTATTAGTATGGGTGGTGCCATGGTGATACGTTTTTCCTTGGCGACGATTCCGTCAATGGTGTGTCCTGCTGAGTGTTTTGCCCCTTTGACCAGCTGTTGTAGCTTCATGGTTGTAAGTTGTCCAATCAGTGACTTTTGGGAGTTGGCATGACTTTCTTCAAACCAGATGTTTTAGTCCCCCAGGATGACTAGATGTTCGTATTTGATGGCTATGTTGGTGATGGCTTCTATGAAGTTACGGACGAAGGTTGCATCGTATGTCGGTGGTCTGTACACCAGGAAGAATGTGCTGTTGGTTTTTGGGTTCGCTGATAGGTGTATGACCATGGTTTCACAGTTGATGATGTTGAGAGGTTTGTCTGTTTTTATTTTCAGGTTTCCTTTGAATGCTATTGCGATGCTTTCTCCTTTTCTTTCTGTTTACTTGAAGACAATTGAAGTTGGTTGGGAGGCAGCTTTGGAGTGTGATTTTGTAGTTGTCATCCAGCCATGTTTCTGTGATGAATAGGATGTCAATGCCATTGTCATTGAGTAGGTCAAAGATCTCTGTTGAGTGTTTTCCCATGGATCCTGCGTTTTAGATTGAAGTGGAGTGTGGAGGTGTAGTTTGGTTTGGGCTTTATAGTTGGGATTGTCTTCTGATCAGTGTTGAGGTTTCCTTTCTGGTCGATCTCTAGTTGAGGTGTTGGTACAGGTGTGTCTGTGTCGTCAAAGTTCTTCTAGCTTCTGTCTTGGGGTTTTGTTTTCATCAGGTTCTTCTTCCAAGAATTGTGGGTGTTGAGTGGAAGTTCCTCTTGTTTTGGTGATGTAAGGTGTTATTGCGTCAATTATGTTTTTGTTTCTAGTGTTGTCCGTCCTTCTTCTGCGTGGTTGTGTTTAGTTGTCTGATGTTGCTGAATCTAGCATTGGGTTGGTTCGTTCTGGTGACCAGTTGTTTGCGAGGTATGGAGTTAAGTAGAGGGATTTGTCTCTTCTCTCAGTATTTGTTCAGTTTTCGTTCCTGTCTGTGGGAGTGTGTTCTGCAGTTGTCTTTGTTGCTGTTTTGGTGTGTTTGTTCTTTCTTTTCTTTTTCTTTCCCTCGGTATAGGTCGTTTGCATGGCATTTTGATCTTGAGAGTTGTTTTGGTCTTTATTTGTTGATGGCGAGTTGATTTTTGCTTTGG
Source organism: Ambystoma mexicanum (assembly GCF_040938575.1). Taxonomy (NCBI): domain Eukaryota; kingdom Metazoa; phylum Chordata; class Amphibia; order Caudata; family Ambystomatidae; genus Ambystoma; species Ambystoma mexicanum. The sequence continues at coordinate 1,349,076,748 of NC_090930.1, forward strand.
TCTGGCTTTCTTGTGGTGTAGTACTTGGTGTAGAGAATTGTCTGCTACAAGTTTGGGTTCTGTCTGTAGTTGGTGTTGTCAGCTGGTGTTGCCGACTAGTTCAGTCCCTGTCTTGAGTGAGGTAGGAGAGGTTAGTTAGGGTTATATTCTTGGGTGTTATCTGGGGCTGTCCTTAATGGGTGTCTCCCTGGACGAGGTTCACAAAGATGAGCTAGCTATGTGGGGTCAAGAAGGATAGCTACTAACTATAGAATTGTACTAATGGGTGTAACTAAGAATCACTGTGTCATTTTAAGAGGCGTGAGCCCCTAATCACAGTATCACTCCACAGTAATCAGCCCGTGATTTCTGTCTCACTCTACAGTAATGCTCTCTAGGTTTGAGTTGGTCACTCACATATGAGCGTCCTGTATAGTGGGACAGAGGATTACAATCAACAATGCAATTTGAAGTAGGGTAAAGCTAGATTTGTGCGTCCCATATAGTGGGAGAGAGGCTTATGCCTGACAGATCAAATGGGTGCAGTGCTAAACACAGTTAGGTTTGAAACACAGGTGACTAAAGAATTACAGTACTAAACACGGCTAGATTTGAGAGTCCTGTATAGTGGGAGGGAGGCCTATGCCTAACAGGTCAAATGGGTGTTGTACTAAACACAGCTATGTTTGAGACACAGGAGACCAAAAGATTACAATACTAAACACGTCAAGATTTGAGACACAGGTCACCAAAAGATTACAATACTAAACACAGCAAGATTTGGGAGTCCTGAATAGTGGGAGAGAGGCCTGCGCCTAACAGGTCAAATGGGTGTTGTACTAAACACAGCTATGTTTGAGACAGGGGTGACCAAAACATTACAATCTTAAACACAGCAAGATTTGAGACTCCTCTATAGTGGGAGAGAGGCCTACGCCTAACAGGTCAAATGGGTGTTGTACTAAAAACAGCTATGTTTGAGATACAGGGGGCAACCAGTTAAAATGCTAAACACAGCAGGATTTGAGACACAGGTGACCAAAAGATTACAATACTAAACACGTCAAGATTTGAGACACAGGTCACCAAAAGATTACAATACTAAACACAGCAAGATTTGGGAGTCCTGAATAGTGGGAGAGAGGCCCATGCCTAACAGGTCAAATGGGTGTTGTACTAAACACAGCTATGTTTGAGACAGGGGTGACCAAAAGATTAAAATCTTAAACACAGCAAGATTTGAGACTCCTGTATAGTGGGAGAGAGGCCTATGCCTAACAGGTCAAATGGGTGTTGTACTAAAAACAGCTATGTTTGAGACACAGGGGCAACCAATTAAAATGCTAAACACAGCAAGATTTGAGACACAGGTGACCAAAAGATTACAATACTAAACACGTCAAGATTTGAGACACAGGTCACCAAAAGATTACAAAACTAAACACAGCAAGATTTGGGAGTCCTGAATAGTGGGAGAGAGGCCTACGCCTAACAGGTCAAATGGGTGTTGTACTAAACACAGATATGTTTGAGACAGGGGTGACCAAAAGATTACAATACTAAACACAGCAAGATTTGGGAGTCTTGTATAGTGGGAGAGAGGCCTACGCCTAAAAGGTCAAATGGGTGTTGTACTAAAAACAGCTATGCTTGAGACACAGGAGACCAAAAGATTACAATATTAAACACAGCAAGCCTTGAGTGTGCTGTATAGTGGGAGAGAGGTCTACACCTAACGGGTCAAATTGGTGTACTAAACACAGCTATGTTTGAGACACGGGTGACCAAAAGATTACAATACTAAACACAGCAAGATTTGAGACACAGGAGACCAAAAGATTACAATATTAAACACAGCAAGATTTGAGAGTCCTGTATAGTGGGAGAGAGGCCTACGCCTAACGGGTCAAATGGGTGTTGTACTAAACGCGGTTTTGTTTAATAGCGTGATGTTGAGGAAGGCAGCAGAGGTGTTAATTATTATCTAGGTGTTTTAGACAGGTTTGATAATTGTTCTAGGCATCCAGGGTATAGTAATTGCTCTACTTCTCACCTAGACCTACCTTACTGGTGCTGGTCCTTGCTGGTTGATGACTGGCTACTGGCTTCCCCTGCGGACACCTGCAGACATTCTTCAGAGCCACCTCGGTTGGGTGAAACATAGGTCGTACCTATTATTTTTTTGTGACGAGTGGAAGGTGGTGTAAAAGGTACGTATGTAAGGGGAAACACATGAACCACCTCCTGTTCCTGTTCTAAACACACTACTAAGTAGTTAAAGGCTACTAAGTAGTTAAAGGCCCCACATTGTCTTTTGGGAGTACGCACATCTTGTTGCACTCCACACAGATCAAGTATTTCAACACATGTTTTAATTAAAAAAATATATCTATAAAAACCTTTTCACAAACACAATTAATTGACTTACAGACAGAATAAATTCATTCACAATGGGTTAGTTCATCTTTATAACAAAAGATATATATAACACGTATTTATGAGTGTCCAATGCTTGGACTTACTGTGTCAGAGTGATAACTTGGGAGGCTATCCCATGGCGAAAAAGATTGTATGTACTTCAAAGGTACCACCTAAAATGTCAATTCTCACCAATATATTGAACAAAAGAATTTTTATAGATAATTGGTGATCCTTCTTGCTCTTGAGACAACCTATATCGTATCTAACAGGTGCTATATTGACTGTCACCTTCTTTCAAGAAAATTAAATGCATGGAAAATGATCTATTGTCGACGCACTGCGTTTCGGCCTATATGAAAAAGATAGTCCTCTTCCATGTTGTGGTCTTCTATATAGATGGGAGGAGGCCTTTGTCAGGACAGAGCAGCCTAATTTGAAATGACGATCTAATCTTCTAACCCTTTGGTGTGTGCACTCATATTGAGTATGTCAGACAGGCACAGATAAATCAAGATAAACTTTGTGTTAATACGTGAACGGTGATTGGACCCACAGCGTTGAATCACAAAAACTGGCACCATTTGATTCGGTGTGCCTCAAGATTCCTGGACTACTATAAATGACCCAGTAGTCTTGATGTCCTCTATTTTAAGAGGAGCGCATCAGTGATGCCCCAGGGGTCGAGTCGATCTAGGAACCTGATGCTTGATTGATCTCCCGCTGTCATGGAATGCAATTGCAGAGCCGTCCTGCTTCACAGCAGCCCAGAGCTTCAGCTAAAATCTCGATGTTGAACACGAATGGAACGCTGCGCTACCAGCCCAGCAAAAGTAAAGAAAGCGGTTGGAGCCATCCTTTGCATCAGGGGGCTGCCCTGGCCTGGTGTGTAATGAGTTCTGGGCGGGCCAATCAGGGTCTGGGGGTGGGTGGGAGGCGAGAGGAGGGGGAGAGGGAGGAAGAAGGAATCCAGCAAACTGCTAGGGCCTCGGGCAGGGTTAGGGGCACAAAACAAGGCCCAATTGAGGTGGACCAAGCCCAGGAGGGCCGCTGGCCGCCTTCACTGACCTGCACTGCTCTGGATGGCGAATAAGCGTGCAGGGGGAGGCTGCTGGAACACACCAAGAAACAATGGTAGAATGGGCCAATCAGGGCCCGGGGGCAGGCGGGCGGTGGGACGGAAGAGGGAGGAAGAAGGAATCCGCAACTCCGAGGGTCCAGGTAGGGTCAGGGGCACAAAACAAGGCCCAAATGAGGTGGAGCAAGCCCAGGAGGGCCACTGGCCGCCTTCACTCACCTGCACTGCTCTGGATGGTGAATGAGCGTGCAGGGGGAGGCTGGTGAACACACCAGGAAACAACGGTAGAACGGGCCAATCAGGATCCGGGGGCGGGCTGGACGTGGGAGGAAGGGGGAGAGGGAGGAAGAAGGAATCCGGCAAACTGCTAGGGCCTGGGGCAGGGTCAGGGGCACAAAACAAGGCCCAATTGAGGGGGACCAAGCCCAGGAGGGCCGCTGGCCGCCTTCACCCACCTGCACTGCTCTGGATGGCGAATGAGCGTGCAGGGCGAGGCTGGTGGAACACATCAGGAAACAACAGTAGAAGGGTCCAATCAGGGCCTGGCGACGGGCGGGAGGAAGGGGGACAGGGAGAAAGAAGGAATCCGGCAACTGCAAGGGCCTAGGGCAGGGTCAGGGGCACAAAACCAGGCCCAAATGAGGTGGACCAAGCCCAGGAGGGACGCTGGCCGCCTTCACTCACCTGCAGTGGTCTAGATGTTGAATGAGCGTGCAGGGGGAGGCTGTTGGAACACACCAGGAAACAACGGGCCAATCAGGGTCCAGTGGCAGGAGGAAGGGGGAAAGGGAGGAAGAAGGAATCTGCAACTGTGAGGGCCTCAGCCAGGGTCAGGGGCACAAAACAAGGCCCAAATGAGGTGGACCAAGCCCAGGAGGGGCAGTGGCCGCCTTCACTCACCTGCACTGCATTGCATTTATGGCTTTCTGATACATTCATTTACAATGTGTGTTTTATTCATACAATGTGGTGCATACAAAGAACCCTTGTTTAATTTAAACATTTTAGTTGGAGGCCATTTATATGAGTGTGTACATTACATAGATGACACAGTGCGTATTACAACACAGGTTTTGCAGCATTGTATGATATGGCTGGTAATGGCACATTATAGAGGTGAACTGTAATGCAAAATACATGTTGACTAGCAAACGTGTTTTCCACATATATTCTACAGTTGGCAAACCTCAAGTGCATAGAAGTCAATCGGCAGAAAATAATATTGCTATGGCTACAGTCCAATTAAATGGTGGAATGCTTTATGAGCATCATCAAGAAAACGGTTCAGAATTGTAAGGCAAAGAGCAAGCTCCTACATAAGGCATTCTGTGCCATGATCATATGATCCAGAAATTCACCACACAGCTCTCCACAGAAGGGTCCATGCAGCTCATGCTGGCTCAGAAACCTAACACCAGACTGCCCCGGGGAGCGCCACCTTTGCCAACGGACTATAAACACGGAAGTATGAGTCCTGAATCAAAGGCAAAGCTGAAGATCATGCAGGTCAACAGAGGAAAGGGGGACCATATACTTTGGTAGAAGGGAGTCAAAGTGCTAGCATATAATCAGTAAACAAGAAAATCAGCTATCATGTTTGACCTCACTCTGATTACTATCACTAAGCCAAATGTGGCAATTGCCCATTGATTGATATTAGATCGCACCCTCATCAGAAACGTATCTCATTTCAAGAGACAACACATGCTAGAAGATTACTTAAGGAAAATCATCTTCTCCCGAAGGTCAAACGTGGTAGGACTGCTGAAACGCCAGAGGACACAAATCAGGAGGTCAGGACTCCTCCTAAGGCAACCTCACCTATGGATTGAGCACATATGAGATATTGCAGGGATCTCTCTGAGCCAGGGGGGAGATGTAGGATTTCTGCGTCTTGAGTTACCACCCGGAATCACTTACTGGACAGGAAGTCGTGCAGTGATAGAGGGCAGAATCTAACCCCTCGACTGGAAGGATGTGTGGGAGAATGGTCTTACAACTGTAAGCAATATATCAAATTAGCGGAAAGTAAGCATAACAAAGATATCAACTTAATCCTGGGTAGATCCATTTTAGCTTTGCAGCTTGGTGTGCAGCAACACCACACATGCCTCCTTTATGTAAATTACATTTTAAAAAGTGTTTTTCTCCTGAAATGTGTGGCGAGTGATCACTTCCCCCTTCACTGATATAAAAATTCCGTGTGGTGTTCAGCCACCCATATAGAGCCAAAAAGGAGATTTTACAGTCACTATGAATCTCAAAGGGGTTATATGGGACTCTGTATTACTGGGTGTGTTAATAAGGGACCAGTTTGACTAGCTAAAAGTGAGCTCATGGAGCATTTGGAACTTGATCTCTTCCATCATGACTTTATCACTGGGGGTTGCAGGGGGTGGATACAAGCCAACCGGGCTAATAGTCAACATCTTTATGTGAGGCTCCAGCAAGATCCACTTTGTTGGCTTCTTCCTCTGTCCCTTGGTTGGGGAGCTACCTCAATAGGAGGGATTCGTTTGGGGGAATGAATGCTGTGCATGGGGACCCCCCACAATCTGCTTTGGCATGGTCCTTAGATTGGAAATGTTCTGACTTGAGTGTCGTGTAGACCGATGAGACCTCCGTCCCCAAGTGACGCACAGGGGAACAAATAGAAACCCGCTGTGCGACCCTTGAGGCCACAGGTGAGAGATGTCTTCCCAGATCCACGGAGCCTCTGGAACACCGATGCTGCTGTCAAGAAGGAATGAGGTTAAGCACCAGGCAATCACAATACAGGCAGGTAAACAAAAGAATCTAAAATGTCTTACCTATCTGGTGTAAGGGAGACCCAGGTAACCTAGTAGAGAGGTTCGAGGCTCAATAAGATACAGCGGTCCCTGGAGTGGTAGAACCGCAGGTAAGCGTGGATACGGGTAGGCCACCTGTAAGATAGGGCTTGACTTGGGCGTAGAAGTACAGCAAGATACTCAGGGATGATCCAAAGACAAGTCGATGTGCAGTCCAAAAATCCGGCAACAGGTAAACAGTTCCAAGCAAAGGTACAAAGGGGTGTCCAAGAGAGTCCAAGATAGAGTTCCGTGGTCGAGGTAGCAAGGAGCAAGTAATACCGCCAAACAGGGACCGAAGCCAGCTGAGAAGCAATGATCGTCCTGCCTCTCAGTTCTTTATACTGTGTGTCCCTGGGTCATGTGACGTCTCTGGGCCATGTGACGTCCACCAAGATCACGTGAGGAACGCCACACTGTATCACGTGACCGACGTGATGACGTAACGCCGCCCCTTCTGCGATATATCCTCCAAGGCAGTTGCCAATGCAGGAAAGGTTGTAATCGAGCCCGTACACCAAAGAAGGTACGGTGTTTTCGGTTCTGTGGGTTCACCGAATCCCTTGAGCCTCGAAGCTGGGGTGGAGATGTTGGGGGAATGTGAGCAGTGTTCTGATGTGGGGAGGCCTGATGTGCTGAGGATCGCCTAACATAGCCCCTCCCCAACGGCCCACGACCCCGTGGGCAGGATGGATGGTCTAAATGGAAACGGGCTACCAAGCGAGGGGCGTTCAGGTCAGAGGCGGAAACCCATGAACGTTCCTCCGGGCCGTAACCCTTCCAATCCACCAGATACTGGATCCCTCCCCTAAACCATCTGGAGCCCAAAATGGCCGACACCTCGAAAACATCAGGAGAGGTCAAGGACACCGGTGCAACAGGGGTACGAAGACGGACAGAGTCGGGACAAGGTTTGAGGAGGGAGACATGAAACACAGGATGGATGCGCCAAGAGCTGGGAAGCACTAGACGGAAAGCCACCGGATTCACAACCTTTGATATTACATAAGGACCGACAAAGCGAGGTAGCAACTTCCGACAACCCGCTAGGCGAAGATGACGTGAAGACAACCAGACCCTGGAACCCACCACCAGAGGGGGAGCAGCCCGACGTTTGCCATCCACACGGGCCTTCATAGCAGCCTTAGCTTCAGTGAGATGAACCACTGTACTAGCGTGCAAGGCAGAAAGATCCCTAAGACATGTCGTGGCCGCAGGGTTCGCAGAACCAGAAGCATCAGGGACCGGCAAGACCTTGGGATGTTGACCATAGAGGGCGTAAAAAGGAGAATAACCAGTGGCTGAATGAGCCGCATTATTATATGCGAACTCCGCAAGCCGTAAAGCGGCCAACCAAGAGGTCTGATGTTGCAATATAAGACAACGAAGGTATTGTTCCATAGATTGATTCGTCCTTTCGGTCTGTCCATCGGTCTCAGGATGATAGGCCGAAGAATACCTGGTATCAATGCCCAATAGCTTTGTCAGGGATCTCCAAAACCGAGAGGTGAACTGTGACCCTCGATCAGATATAATGACCGAAGGAAGGCCGAATAGCATGAACACATGTTCAAAAAACAAATCCGCTAATACAGGAGCCGAAGGGATACCTTTGCAGGGAACAAAACGGGCCATTTTAGTGAACGTGTCCACCACCACCCAGATGGAGTCAAAGCCCTTCGACTTGGGGAGATCAGTAACGAAATCCATCGTCAACGTATGCCCGGGCCTGGGAGGTACCGGAAGCGGAAGCAACAACCCAATTGGTCGACCCCTTTGATGTTTAGCCTGAGCACATACTGCGCATGATCTAACATAACATTCTACATCGCGCTTCATAGAAGGCCACCAACACCAACGCTTGAGAAGATCTAAAGTGCGCTCTTGTCCGGGGTGAGCGTTAAAGGGAGCGTCATGAGACCACTCAAGGGCCAGATTACGTGTGTCAGGTGTGGGAAGGAACAGGCGTTCATGTACGAACGGTAATCCATCAGAATACACTGGGTCCCATTCTCGCAACTGGTCAGAATGATTGCTAGTCCAGGATCGAACCGAGTCTATCAGTGACAATGAGGGAGTACAGAGACAAATCACATGACTCTTTCCGAGAACAGTGTCGGGGAATGTAGGCAATTGGACCCCCCCCCGGGGAACGTGACAAGGCATCCGCCTTCCCATGTGCCGTTCCAGGACGGTGCATAATACGGAAGTCAAAAGAGGAAAAGAAAAGATGCCATCGGACCTGTCTGCTATTAATGCATTTCAGAGAGGCCAAATCCTGTAGATTCCGATGATCGGAGTATACTGTGATGGGATGTTTAGCCCCCAGAAGATGATGACGCCAAACACGGAATGCGTCCATGACAGCCAAGAGTTCTTTCTCAGTAACGGTATAATGAGACTCAGTACTGGAAAACTTACGGGAGTGGTATGCCACTGGATGTAATTTGCCTGTATTAGGACATGTTTGTGACAGTACCGCCCCGAGGGCAAAGGAAGAGGCATCTGCCTCGACTATGAACGGAAGATCAGGATTGGGATGTTGGAGTACCGGTGCGGTAGTAAAGGCGGTTTTCAAAGTCTCAAAAGCCTCCTGCTGTTCTCTCTGCCACTGATATGGTACCCGAGGACTAGTCAGGGCCGTGAGTGGGGCTACAATCGTAGAAAAGGAAGAAATGAAACGCCTATAAAAGTTGGCGAATCCTAAAAAGGCCTGCAAGGACTTGAGTGTTTGAGATACTGGCCAATCTAAGACTGCTTTGACCTTAGACTCGTTCATAGATAACGCCCCAGGGGTGATGTGGAAACCCAAAAACTCAACAGAGGTCTTATGAAACTGACATTTCTCAGGTTTGGCAAATAAGGAATGTGTGCTTAAACGGGTTAATACTTCTCGGACGTGTTTTACATGGTCATCAAGATCACGAGAGAAGATCAGGATGTCGTCCAAATACACAACCATGTACACATCCAGAATATCCCTGAATATGTCATTCATGAATCGTTGGAACGTGGCCGGGGCGTCACATAAGCCAAAGGGCATGACAAGATATTCGTACAAGCCGTAACGAGTACAGAAAGCAGTTTTCCACTCGTCTCCCTCGCGAACGCGTACTAAATTGTATGCGCCGCGTAGATCAAGTTTGGTAAAAATGGAAGCATGTGTTAAATGATCTAAGAGTGGAGTAATCAACGGGATGGGATATCTATCCTTCTTGGTGATCGCGTTAAGACGCCGATAATCTACACAAGGACGTAAATCCCCCTCCTTCTTGGGTACAAAGAAGATAGGACTTGCCGCTGGTGAAGTGGAGGGGCGGATGAGTCCTAAACACAGGGCGTTCTGTACATATTCTTTTAACACCAGTTCCTCCGAAGGAGACAAAGAGTAGATCCTGCCCGAAGGAATAGTGGAATCAGGAAGCAATTTGATTGGGCAGTCATAAGTTCTATGTGGAGGTAGTACCTCAGACGAGCCACGATCGAAAACTGATTCGAAAGCCCGATATTCTGGCGGAATCCCAGACATCAACCCCACAACAGTATGGGACTGAATGACTTCTGGATCGTCAACGGTCAGTGTGAGTTGTGCTAAGGCTCCCAAGACCCGAGAGGGTGTGTCAGGGGCTTGATGGACCGGGAGACAATAATTCTGACAAATATCGGACTCAAAGAGTACAGTGCCTGCTTGCCAATTGATCAGTGGATTATGTTCACGTAACCAGGGAATCCCTAGTATGATACCGAATTGAGGTGCGGTGATCAAATCAAAACTTAAGGTTTCTGTGTGTATGTCTTGTACGTTCAACAAGAGGGGTGCAGTTTGATGTCTAACAGGACCAGAAACCAGTGCGGAGCCGTCTACGGCTTGGACATGTTCCGGTCGTGTTTTTACCACTAAGGGTAGATTGAGGGAATGGGCCAAATCAATATCTATGTAGTTACCAGTAGCACCGGAATCAATAATGATATTGACTGCATGAAGAAGGCCAGTAGAGGGACATAGAGTAGCCTTCACGGAGATGGGTTGAACACGAGCAAAGGCAAGAGGGGTACCCGGAGAAGCTGATGGGACACTCGACCTGTTCTCCGGTTCTAAGGTCGAGCCATCCGAAAAACCTGACTCTTCTTGGGACGTCGAGGACACTCTTTCACGAAATGTCCAGTGGTGCCACAATAAAAGCATGCATTATCTACCCTTCTACGTTCCCTCTCAGATGTTGTAATAGGACTGCGTAACCCTCCCACTTGCATAGGTTCTTCAGTACCGGAAGCGGGAGTACTAACAAGAGTAGGAGAGGAAGAGGTCCCCAATTCAGCTCTACGCTCCGATCGGCGTGCATCTACCTGCAGGACGAGATCAACCAATTCCTGATACTGAGTAGGCATAGAAGGGATCACTGCTAAAGCGTCTTTCATGGTGTTACTCAACCCCCTATAAAAGACCACCGCCCGCTTGTTTTCTGGCCATGATGTTTCCGCAACTAGCTGATTGAACCGGGTGATGTAATCTATCAGAGTCCTTTTGCCCTGAGTCAATTCCAACAACTCCAAATCCCTAGACTGTGCCTTGTGTCGAGTATCGAATACTCGGGACATTTCTAGGACCAACAAATCAAAGTCATAAAGAGCTGGACTATTGTTTTCTAACAGGGGATTAGCCCAAGCGGCAGCTGTTCCAGCTAAATGGGAAAGGGCGAAGGCGGCCTTAGCAGTGGACTGCATAAGAAATGTAACTTGCACTGGTTAACAAAGGTTCTGAATTTCTTGGGATCGCCCTGGTAACGTTCAGCCAGGGGGGAAGGAGTTGGGAAGAGTATTGGAGTCGGGACTGTAGAAGTAGCCAAGGGAGGGGGTGTAGTGGAGGAGCTGCCATCTCCAAACTCAGGGTCTGCAGGAAGGGAATGCTGAACGCTCTGTATGGTATCCAACCTTTGATGGATCACTGTGTTTGCGGCGGCCATGTCTGCCCTTAATATTGTAATTGCCTGAACTAAAGCAGTTATGGGTTCGTCCGTGGATCCCTGCATCGTCTAACACGACTATACGGCTTCTCAGTTTGTTCTGACTTGAGTGTCGTGTAGACCGATGAGACCTCCGTCCCCAAGTGACGCACAGGGGAACAAATAGAAACCCGCTGTGCGACCCTTGAGGCCACAGGTGAGAGATGTCTTCCCAGATCCACGGAGCCTCTGGAACACCGATGCTGCTGTCAAGAAGGAATGAGGTTAAGCACCAGGCAATCACAATACAGGCAGGTAAACAAAAGAATGTAAAATGTCTTACCTATCTGGTGTAAGGGAGACCCAGGTAACCTAGTAGAGAGGTTCGAGGCTCAATAAGATACAGCGGTCCCTGGAGTGGTAGAACCGCAGGTAAGCGTGGATACGGGTAGGCCACCTGTAAGATAGGGCTTGACTTGGGCGTAGAAGTACAGCAAGATACTCAGGGATGATCCAAAGACAAGTCGATGTGCAGTACAAAAATCCGGCAACAGGTAAACAGTTCCAAGCAAAGGTACAAAGGGGTGTCCAAGAGAGTCCAAGATAGAGTTCCGTGGTCGAGGTAGCAAGGAGCAAGTAATACCGCCAAACCGGGTCCGAAGCCAGCTGAGAAGCAATGATCGTCCTGCCTCTCAGTTCTTTATACTGTGTGTCCCTGGGTCATGTGACGTCTCTGGGCCATGTGACGTCCACCAAGATCACGTGAGGAACGCCACACTGTATCACGTGACCGACGTGATGACGTAACGCCGCCCCTTCTGCGATATATCCTCCAAGGCAGTTGCCAATGCAGGAAAGGTTGTAATCGAGCCCGTACACCAAAGAAGGTACAGTGTTTTCGGTTCTGTGGGTTCACCGAATCCCTTGAGCCTCGAAGCTGGGGTGGAGATGTTGGGGGAATGTGAGCAGTGTTCTGATGTGGGGAGGCCTGATGTGCTGAGGATCGCCTAACAGGAAAACTGTGGCAGCCTACTTGCTCTGAGATAGCAGTTTGTCTCCTGGAGTTGTTGACTCTACAAGTGATCCCGGGGCAATAGCACAGATTGGAAAGGATAGCTAACTGGAGCTGCATGGCCACTTCCAGGGATAGTGGAGGTTGTTGTGGCATTGAAGACAATCCATATGGAGGTGAAGGAGTGGGGTAGCTGTGCACACTGTGGAGGGTCAGAAGAAGGACACAGACTCTGATGCACCATTTCACTTTTAGGTTTATTAAAGAAATGGAAAGAGGCCTAACTTTCCCTATTCTGTAAGGCATCTGTATCTAACACAACTAAGGTGCTTGTCAGTCATCAGTGAGTGTCTTAACATAAACTGTCTGCTCTCCAAAACTAACCAAACTGATCCTACCACTATAACAATAACTAAGGACAGGGGAATGACTCTCTTCCCCTCTGTTGTGTTTTGCTTCTCGCACACTTTCAAGTATTCAAATCTCTTTATTCTGACTGGGATGAGTATGATTGGTGCCATAATGATTCTCACCCACTCCTCTTGATTCAAATATCACAGTCAATCAGCTGTCTTGATTCACGTATCACAATCTCTTTACTTTGGATGGGACGAGTAGGATTAGTCCTATAATAATTTCCATGCACCCCTTTCCAGGGTCTCCCGTTCTCCCCGTTACCTGGGATTTCTAGGGGCAACATCACTGGGGCTTCTCTATACTGTCAGGTTTCTCCCTGTCCATACTTTAAGGCTTTCCTTTTCATATAGATGTTGGGGAAGGTCATAAGGTGCTCCCAGTACGTTCTGCTTCATGCTTTCGGCTGTGGGGTTGCCTTGGCATTGTTTGGGGGACTCCTCATCCACCATGAGTCTGCTGTAGTCACGCCACCATCTGGGATGCCCTGCCCTCTGTCTCCACTCCAGCTTTTCCCCAGGTAAAGCGCTGCGCATCTGTCTCGGTTTTGCATTCCTGTTTGGGTGTAGGATGCAGCACATCTAATTCTCTCTCAGTTCTGCCGGTCAGAAGAAGCGGATCTAACTCTTTTCATTATCACTTCTCGATAAGAGGCCTTGCGCCTACTTATCTGTCTGAAACTGCCATCAACTCTGATTTGTAACTCGCAGGCTTTTTCTCTTTCCTAATCTCCTCCCTCTGTTTCTCTGACGTATGCTTTGGACTTCGCTGGTATTCATCCAGGCCTTTCTATATTAATCTCGCTTGGTTTCTATATCATTACAAGAGATATTATGGTTACTGAATTACAACAGCATTGATTGGTTTCTTCCTTATCCTTTATTCCACAATGGATGTTCTCAGAGGTATTATGAAGAGGGTTTTTAGGGAGTTCTCATCAGAATGAGAGCCATTGGGCCGCATTACGAGGTATTCATTTTTTTCCAGCGCCCAGCAATGGGCATTTACTGGGTCATTACGGCCTTGCCGGACCCAGTGTTTGCCCATTCCTGGGCGCTGGAAAAAATGAGTCCCCATTCCCATTTGAGCCCCAGAGGGCTCCATGGAAATGGGGAATCTGGATGCACAGGCACCGCTTATAACGGTGCCTGTGCATCCGACATGCTGTGCTCGTGGATGCCTTTCATTCCGCCAGGTCAGACCTGGTCAGACCTGGTCCAACCAAATGGGAGTTACTTGAGCCGTACGAGTGTTGGCGGCCGGGCTTTGAACTTCTGTCGCGTACTAAAGCATTGTGAATGGCCTATTGAGTTGGCAAGTCCTATGTTGGCCCATGATTGACCATTGGTCACGATACCTCGGTGAAGACTCTCGAGCAGCACCCTGGGTGCCTGTACAGTATTTACACTGTTTCCAGTGGAGGATTAAAGTCCATTATCCTGTTCATCTACCCTCGACTTGGAACCTGGGGGTTGGTTACGGGCCCATATGTGTTAAGAACAGGGCGAAGCACTTTCCCTTTGCCCTACGTCCTGAAGAAGGTCTCCGATCGAAACACGTGTCGACGCATTTCTGTAAAAGATATCTGACCTCAATTTGACATCGGATATACCACGACACCTAATATTAGGGACTGGGTCATTGTTGAATATATCAAATGAAGGGAAATAGTATTTTTCCAAAACCCTTTGATGCATTAAACACCTTGCGTGTTCTTATTGTATGAATGTTTGAATGATTTTTTGTATGTGGCTATGATTGCTGGTATGAAATTGTGTTTTTTATCAATTTTTATGATATTTAGATGTTTTCTTGTGTAATGAACGTATGTAATAAAATTTGAATATGTATTAAAAGAGTGTCATCCCATTCTACTGATCCAACCTTGGATATTACCTCTTTGGCCATAATCATATGGACTTGGGACCAAATTCCTCCTCGTGGGGCCTGTTGGGACATGTAATGTTTCCCAGTTACTACTCGCATCACTACTGCTCTTGCTGTTAGGAGGAGCACTTTTCCCTAAGTGTTTCTAGAAATTCTGGGGCTCTTAATGCATAAATCAAGAGTCCACTGTCATGTGCCAGAATGCCTACATCTATCCCTCACACTTGTTTTTTTTTTGTTGGTCCAGATGAATGACTCCCTTCCTCTGGACAATGTTCTATAGTTATAACTGCAGATGGGAACTTCGCCTGCGAGAATGACTCTCTTCTCCAAGTCTCTGTTCCTTTCAGGGATGCAAACCAAAGTTCCAGCTCATGATGTTGTAAAGTTCTCACTTTAAATCAAAAAGGTAAACGTTCCAACTCAAACATAATTCCTTATTGCCCAGAGTTAATTCTACTGTTGGGTTCCTAGGGAATGCCTCCCCTCGCCAGGTGTCTAGGTGTTTTTGCTTCTGCAGTGCCCAGGGAATGACTCCCTTCCCTCGACCTTCTTTGGCTTGGCTCCATGAGACACACGGTCAGGCTGCATGACTTCCTTTCTCTGACCTCTTTTAGACTCTTTGCCACAGCTCAAGAAGGCTGGGCGATCAACTCTCTTCGCCATGCCCTTCTCAAACTTTTCAATGCAGTTCATAACGCCAGGGGGAATAACTCCCTTCCCCTGGCTTCTCTCTATGGTTTACACAGTTCTGTGGGTGAGCGTACCAGACCAAATTTTTCTCTTCTGCTTAGGCAAACCTGGTTTACTGGCCTGCCAGGTACTGCAATAAAGGAGGGCATTAGTGATCTCCTCCCTTGGTGGTGGGTCCTAGACCCTTCTCGATTCCTCATAGGTTGCTGCTGATATACCTGTTTCACTATCCTGCCCGGTATTCTTTTGGCTACATTTACTTAAGGCAGTCTCTGTATTTCCTGCTGTGTCCCATTCCCTGGTTCTTGGGCTTCTCGTGCCCTTATGACTTCTCCCAACAACTCTGTTACCTACAGGTTCATTGCTGGGTCTTCCCTGCCCCCACAGAGCACTCCTGCTGCTCCAGTCAGTCATCCTGTGCTCTCTCTCTCGCAGGTATCTCGCTGGCTGCTGCGGCTCTGCAGCAATGAAAGCTGGGCAGCTGGAGGATCTCTCCATTTCTGCATGGTTTGGTGGCTTACTTCCACTTGGTTTCCATTTCTCCAGCTCTCTGGTCTGTCTGCCGATTGCAGACCGAAAAGGGGTGCCCCTTGGTGACTCTCACGTCCCTGTCTCTCCTCACCCATCTATGGGTGCTGAGGAGTCTTCGCAGCAAGGCCTGCTCTGCTGGCTTCACATCTCCAAGGTGCATGGTCAGCCTGCTTCTGGTGTGCTCTGCTTGGTCTTTCCTCCAAGGACTGACTGGGGACTCTTCTGACTCACGGGCAGCGTCCCAAGAAGATTCTTCGGTTCCTCTTCCTTCTTGCTTACTTTGAATCTCGTGGTTCCTCCAGGGAGGGCTCAACTCCTTCCGGAGTCATCCTTCTATTTCTACTGTGGTTTCTCCAATGAGCATTCTCAAAGCACTAGAAGGATCATTGTTCATGTTAGAAGTGCTCTTCATGGCTCCACACCTCCTTGTTATACCAGTATCTATCTCAGTAATCTCCCTGAGATCTATTAGGTTCTTCCTCGTCCCAGTATTTTGCTCCTTTTGAACCTGACATAGATAAATGGGACAACAGGGTAGGGGTACATCAGAGATGGTGTTTAGGTATAAGGTATACCATGTTCTCCCCTGATAGTTGCCCCTAGTCCCATTAGGGGATGCCTCCCCATGAGATCCATCCGCTGAGTACCACCCGCATGGTGATTATCAGGTAGCGGCCTCAGCCCCTGGCCTCATGGGAAGGGGCTCCCCCTAAGGCAGAAGGGACGACATCCAAAGATTTGTCACAATATTCTTCTTGAAATATGCCCAGTTGCAGACAACTGTAATGGGGGCTCTTTTTTGGGCAATCCGGTGCTGGCAATTGGGGGTTTCCTTTGGTGATATCTTGGCAGAAATGCTTGTCACGCATCTGCATTTGTCTGGCGGTAGGCATTACATGAATGAAGAGGCCGGAATGAATGAGCTTGGCTAAAATTATGGGGGCTAAACAGTAATGTCTTTTTTACAAAGTAGGATATGCTTTTATGTGGAGAGTTGATCCTGGCACTTTCCCCCTGTCTTTTCCCACTGTATCCTTTCCCCACTCCTTTTCAAGGAGTGAGAATGGAGGTTTTGCAGTGTATTCTTTCTTTATTTCTTTAAAGTTCATTTCAGAAAGGAATTTCCATAAAACGTATACACAAGCACACATGAACATACAATTTGAGAACATTATAAAAACATTATGAAAACATTCCCAACGTGGCTTTTTACATTTAATCAGCGTCACGTCTATAGAAAAACATAATTCTTGATGAAGATCCGGAAAGAACAATAGCATGTAAATGTATTCCTGCCCAATACATCTTTTCCTCACATTTAAAGCCTGTTGAATAAAACATGACAATGCCCAGTCAATAGCAGGTATTATTCTCTCAATAGAAAACATAGAGCAGGACGACACTTTTTAAATCCTGCCTGCTTTAGATTAGGATGTGATGAATCCAGGGAATTCATCTCCCCTCCCCAAAGGGGAGCCACCCTTTGGGAGACACCCCCTTTGGGACAAGGGAGATGAGCCCACTAAGCTTAACACCCCCTAGGGGTCATGGTAAGTGGGACTCCACTAGGGGTGGCCCCTCTTATTGGATAGGGAATCCCCACAGAGGGATATGAGTTATCTTCCCTTGTATCAATATTACAATATCTGTGTTGGCTCAATGGGAATGACATAAGTAAACTAGGTGTAAACCCCTGT
Source organism: Ambystoma mexicanum (assembly GCF_040938575.1). Lineage (NCBI taxonomy): Eukaryota > Metazoa > Chordata > Amphibia > Caudata > Ambystomatidae > Ambystoma > Ambystoma mexicanum. The sequence continues at coordinate 1,349,094,228 of NC_090930.1, forward strand.
AGAAGCATCTGGTGATGTTTCTGACCCTTTTGTGCTTCCATCATTGTATGAAGCTCAGGAATAATGGATTGCCCAATCTAGTTGCAGAGTGGAACATAAAGGTCCTGTGAGACCAATTTAGGAGAGAGAGGTACGCCTGTGGAGTAGCATACAGGAGGCGTGTTCCTACTTGAAGGCAGAGCCAGAAAGCAGCACCACTAACATCGCATGGACTGTGGAGGAGCCAGAGAGCCAGCGGAGTACTGCTGTCTCCTATGAGGGCCATAGCCAGGGATGCTCAGGCCTGCTGAACGATGAAGAATCCGGACTGCACAGGAAGTGGCTAACTGGCCCTGACAGGAAGAACTGGTAAGTCGAACCAACGCAGAAGGGGGAACGGAAACGTGGCTCCACAACAGCCAGGGAGACCATCTCCCCATAGGAACACTGTTGCAATGAACAAGGTAGGGAGTGGTTCCAGGGAACCGAGGGAGGGCATAGAGGCTCAGACAAACCCCTAGCCAGAGTTAGGGACAAGAAATCCCAAGGCACAGTGACAAACAAGAGACCCCAAGGCGGGATGAGAGGCAAATGACCCCAAGATGGGGTGAGAGGCAAGAGATCCCAAGACAGGGGATGAGAGGCCAAACACAAGATGGGGTTCGAGAAGCAGGAACCCAAGACAAGGTGTGAGAAACAAGCCCCACAGGCAGGGAGAAAGACTCAATACCCCAAGGTGCGATGAGAGACATAATATCCCAAGGCGGGGAGATAGTATAAGGACTCCAAGACAAGGTGGAAGAAGCAGAACCCCCAAGGTGAGGTGTGAGCAGCAAGGCACCAGTGTGAGGTATGACAAGCAATACCACACGGTGGGGTGAGAGAAACAAGATCCCAAGGCAGGGAGAGAAACACAACCGCACAGGGGGGTGAGAGACACCTTGTTCCAGGTCTCAGTAACTACAGTCCAACTACAAAAGTCAGAGACTGCTATACAAGGAGAAGAGGAACCAGAATGTTTAGCTGTACAACGGGAGAGTGGCCTGTTAGAAACCAGAGAGATATTTGGATGGGGGTCAGATGCCAGCCACCCCATAGGTTGGGAAGAAACCCCTTACTGGACCTTTCTTGGTCAAGTTTGAGTTAATCCTTTTGTTCGTGGTAGGAACAGAACTCAGGTAGATCAGCCTTTTTGAACCGAGAACTTTTTTATGGTTATAAGACATGCTGGCGAGCACTCTTTATTACTTTCTTTATGTACTAGCGTCAAACCTCCTCAGAGGAAGGGTTGGGGTAGGACTTACTCTCTTCTTTTTAATAGAACAGTGTATGAAAGATGATCTCGTGTCTGTTTCCTGAGCAGAAGTTATCACAAGGCCTAAGGGTGTATTATCTCTAGTGGGCATATGCTGGACAAAATAAAATAAAGTGCCTTAGGTCTTGCTAGGGTAAATAGTAGATTAAAAAACGTTAATCAGCCGTTGATAAGGGTTAGACCAATTGGCTGTTACTCCTCTCAAGGGTAAGCAGTTCAGCTAGTGTGAGTGATTAAACACTGCTTGTCCTTATATTTACCCCACAACAAATATTCAGAAATGAGGCTTAAGAACACAAGGGGCCTCATTCCGAGTATGGCGCTAACCAATGGCGCTATTAACGCCTTGGTTGACGCCGTACCCGGAACGGCAGCGCCTTGGTGGATGGCGGAATCACCGCCCCATTCCAAGGTTGGCGGGGCGGTAATTCCCCATTCACCAAGGCTCTTCCCCATTCCCAAATGAGCCTCCATAGGGCTCAATGGGAATGGGGAAGATGCAAATAACGGTGACCGTTCATTACGGTCACCGTTATTGGTTTGGAGGCCCCTTTGCGCCCTCGACTTTAACACCTGCTCAAAGCAAGCGTTAAGGGCGAGGGCGCAGAGGGAACTCGGAGTATGGTGGTAAGGGATTACCGCCACCGGTCTCGTTACCGGTGGCCGCTATCCCTTACCGCCATACTCGGAATGAGGCCCAAGTATTCGATTCTATTGGAAGATTTCATCAATTCACTGTGTTCACGTATAAGAGAGCGTAAAAATTGGTCAAGGATTTTTTCAGTTGATAATTTTTAGAGTCTAAAGAGTTTTGGGTGGTAAAGTAGACAGGTTTATTAATTAGATCTAAACATTGCTTTACCTGCTTTACAGACAGCCAGGCCCTGTTACTCATCATAGACAGCATAATATGATGGGCCAAGCTAGCATTGACATTACACCAAACTCTTGCCCATTGTAATGCTGTTTTGAGAACCAATTCATCTGCCGCAAATCCCAACTCTAGATCTTGGTGCACTGCATAATTGGGAGCTGATATAGGTAACCCCAACATATTTAAAACCCCAACATATTTGAAAAAATAATTATTTTCAACAGATTGAAGTTTTGAAGCATCTGAGAACCCCTAAATAAAGCTCCCATATTTAGTGATTCCTAGATGAACCCTAGCAGGTAAGGGTTAATTAACTTTGCCAAGGCTTCCTTTTTCACCCCCAAATGCCTCATCCTATAGCACGCAAGCTTAATTCGTTTCATCCGCCCATTATGGCAGCTCCTCTCCTAGGTGTTTATGCATACTGGCCACAGGCACAATGCCCTATATACATACTCCCACCTTCGCCGACCCTCTTGCTTATATAATATTGCTCACCACTGTGCACAGCGGCACCCAACAAAGCCTTCCATTAGCACGGAATGCTAGGGCAATTCTTGCAAATACATAATTAGGCTTCAAGGCTGCCTAGCAACTTGCACCACTCATCGCCCATATACACAGGGTCCCGTACACACTGCCCTCCTCTTGGTCCTCGGTAGTAACTGACAGAGCTCCACTGGACCCTTACCTACTTGAACACCTATTTCTTTCCACACGGCTTATCCCACCACACCCCCCGTCAGGGGCCACACTCCTTCCAGTGTACACCACCCGTGCTGCACACCCTCTGTGGACATCGTGCCAACATTACCATAGCAGCCTTTCCCCTAGACACAAGGGCTAGGTTGGCAAGTCATCCTCATTTCACTCCTCCCTTATCCTTGTGACCACGGCCAATCAGCATCTCGTTTTTGCCCAATTCCGTCAATTCTGGTGATCACCTGGCATGTTCCTCCATCCCCTTACCCCACTTGGACTTGCTATATGCTTCCTCCTTCCTTCTCCTCTGGCCTCCATCTAACTATCTCTGTGGTTTATCCACCCAACCAGTGCATGGGGCTCCTCCCCAAACTCAACATAAGACTAAGCTCTAGCTCAACCTTATTTTACTCGGTAAGAATCTATTCTCATGCCCCACTAAAACCACCAGCTCACTCCAATCCAGGGGGTCCCATTCTACATATACAATGACTTGTCCTTCTCCCTCTTTCCGCCCTCTCTCGCCTTGTATGCCTCATCCGACATGACCGAACTATGTCAGACTTTCAACTTTTATGTAAAAATACTACCTGTAACCCTAATGAAATTCAACTTGCTCCAATTTTTGTTCCTAATGAACTTTTATGTACAATTTTGGCTCACCATGCAATGTCGCAATGTGTTATTTGTTTTTTTTTTTTTATAACAACCTGACCTTTGGGCACAACACACTATTGGGTGACCGACAGAAATTGATTGTATTATATGTCAAGGCCTAGCCTTGAAACGTACCCCTTTAGGTCAAAACACATATAGGCTACAGTAATAAAACAATTGTTACCATTCTCAAAATCAAGTTCTACTCGCATTATTAGACAGAACATACTCTCATCTATTTCTCAGTACTTGACGCGTCTGTGCAGGGTCTCCAACCCTACTACATATTTAGGGAGTAGCTTCACCTCAGTTTGTAGACCCTTAAAAATATGTCAATTGGATGTGCATTGACCATTTTTGAGAATCGGAAAGTACCATTTAATGGCTGTTTCATTTTCAGCACTTGTTAGTCTAGATTTGCATGCCCATTGACGGTCGAAGAAAAGCAAATGTGCAGATCATCAAATTCTCGCACAGTCCGAATAGGATTATGATTAGAATGAAATCCTGGTCGTTTTAGCCTTTTTTCACCCTCTGACAAACCATGCAGACATTTTTTTCATGTTTACTTTGAAATCTACGTTGGTCATATGGGACGCATACGCCTTGATTACACCTTGTACAGCAGGTGGAGTGCATGCAATAAACTGCATAACTGGCACGTGTTGTCTGCATAAACTGGCACAGGGAGGGACATACCTCTTATGTTTCGGCGTCACGCACAGTTTGTACGAGGGCCTGTTATGCACAATTAACATATAGGGAAAATAGTAAAGGCGCCATTACACATCCTTGACACGCCCCTGATCTTAATGGGAAAGAGAATGTTGTGTGTCCGTTCCTTCCATTCCCCACACAGTCAGTTGTGTTTGAATGAAGTTGAGCTAAAATGTTAACTAGCTCCTCGAGGCAACCCCTGTCGAGTAAGATCTGCCATAATTTGGGCCTTTTTAACTTTTCAAACGCTGTGCTCAGGTCCACAATCCATAAAAGCAAGGTAAACAGGCTCCTTTTTAAGATACACAGCGTTTGCGTTTGAGATGATTAAGTAGAGATTCAAGATCTGTTGGCTAGTTCCCAACCTGGGCCAGAGGTCCAAACATTATCAGCATTAAGATGCTGTTTTCTTTAACCCACACTTCGAATTAACATACCAGGGCTTTGTATTGTATTGTATTTGTTATTTATATAGCGCGCTTTCCCAATTTGTATGGCCTCAATACGCTTTGTTGATGGAATGCCCTTGGTGACTGCAGTCAATGTGTAGGAGGTTCTAAGAGTTTATATTAAGAGATGCTTGTGTGCATTCTCACCGGCTTAGGACTTAGTTGGCTGGCTAGACTCAAGTAAGCAGTCCAGAGCCCTGTAATCCAACAGAACCTAAACTCAGAGGTACCTGCCTTTGGCATCAAAACCACAGGACTGGACCATGCACTACTGGAGGGTTCAATCACCCCTAGATCCAATGTTTTACTTATTTATTAGTATTTATAAAACGTGCATCAGCCCTGAGGCATTGTGGCGCTGTTACAGAGAGGCTTGCTGATTACAGAAACTTACATACTTGGTTACAGATGAGAACAGTGTACAACAGTGTTGAAGGAGATGATAAAAGTTTTGGATTTGCACGATAAGACAGAGAGAAAGAGACATAACATACTTGTACGAAGAGAAGAAGCGTGGGGGGTAGCCATGGGAATGGAGGGGTACTTGAAAAGTGTGTTTTTTAGGTATTTGACCTTGGTCTTGTTGACCTCAGACTTGATGTGGGACCTAACGTTGTCTGACATCCTATAGTTCCTACTTTTGATAAGCACACTATCTCCAGTGTCAATGTCATGTTTGCACCAAGGCCTCAAACCTGGAGTGAGTGAGAACAATGGGGAGAATCGCCTCAGCAAACTTCTCACCTCACGTTGCTGCTTAGGAGACAGTTGAGGGCCCAATTTCACACCCTCAATGGAGCCATCTGAATGACTGCCTTGGAACAGATGAGATGAGGGAGGGGTTCAGATTCCTCTTCCTCTCTGTCTGATGCCAAGGGCAGAGCAGCCATTTCCACCCTAGGGATGAATGCCTTTAGTCTATTTACATGGAACACATTTGGGGCTTGACCCGGCCATCTAAGGTCCACTAAATAGTTCACCTCACCAAGCTGCTCCACAACTTTGTAAGGACCTGACCATTTATCCTGTAGGGCCCTAGGCCTTATGAGATTCATGATCAGGGTTTCTTGACCCGGGGGAAAGTGAACAAGTGAAGCCTTCTGGTCATACTAATGCTTAACCAAGGCCTGAGCAACCGTCAACTTTTCACTGGCCTGAGCCATCATTAAGGCCATCCTCTTCCCTAATCCTAGCACATAGTCCACTACATCGGTAGTGATAGGGGGAGTGGAGTGTTCCACCCCATCCTTGACCATAGACAAGGGTCCCTGATAGGGTGACCAAAAAGAATTCCAACGGAACGGAAACCAACCCCTTGCGGAGGGACCTCTGTGCTCCGGAACCCCCAATCGGCCCATAGAGTCAGGGTTTGCCCAGAAGCATTTAAAGACAAGATAGCAGCACCCTTGAGATGGATGGCGGTGCAGATTAATACTCCAACACCAAATCAATAATGACAACTCGACGGTTTGGCAAAGGGAGTTGTTTAATGACAAGTACAAAAAACGGGAGTCTCATGAATATTAGCGGATGCGTGATCTTCTCTCTCGCTTCACGACTCCAACGAACTTCATACAAAACATAATATGTATACTGAAAACTTGTCATCATTGACGTTTAACGCTTAAAAGTTGGCATGTGCTTCTATTGGTTCAGGAAAGGTAACTTTAATATAGGTACTCTATCTGTATATGGTAACGGAGTAAGGGGATTGGATAAACAATGTCAGGTGGGGCATCTAAGCCCTTCCTTCAAAATGGCTACTGTAGACGTCACTAAAAGTACTACATCCTATTGGTTCTACTAAAGATAGGACCCTAGATTACTTGGTCCATTGTGATTGGGTTGGCACCAACCCCACTCATACTTTTCCACTTTGCTTAGCAGCACGCAGAATGGTCGGCCAGGTGCACGGTGCCCCTTAGCTCCCCCGGCCTTCCTCCAATTATTTTTATAATCAATCATCACTTTAGTGGCCATGTGTCGATTATTTCACTGTAGTTGGCCTTGAGACTGCATCTCCTGTCTGGAAAAGTTCTGATATCTTCGCCTGGCCTGCTGCCATGGGTAGGTGTGAAAGTCTCATTTTTGCTTGCTCGGCTGGTCACGTGATTCAGACACCGTGAATTTGCCTCTTTTTCATGTAATTCGTGTATTTGATTTTCGTTTTACCCACCACCTGCCTCCAGTTTTTTATCTTGGCCTTTCTGAAGCAGGATATTCTGTTCTTAGCTTCAATTAATTGTAGCTACTATTTGTCTATTCTACTGATACGACCTTGGCTTTTTCTGTCACGAGTTGCCTCTGCTGAGTTTCATTTCTGCTGCTTATTCTCGATTTTGCTAAATATGAAGCTCTCCTTGTGTGGCCTTTAGTAACCTTTGGTCAATTCTGCTTCTTGTGCAAAGTGGAAGTATACTTATATAACGTGCTTCTTTTGAGGTAGATATGTATAGGTGGTCGCACTATCTTTCTACTAAGCATTGCAAGCCGCACAATTTTGTTAGCTTTCTTGTGGTTGCAAGCATATGTGCATGCGTAAACTGGTCGAATATCTTCATCATGCTTATGGCTTAAGCTTCTTACATTTGACATCATCCTTTCACTTTAGGTTCGTCATATCTTCTGTATATGAGTCAGTCCGGGTTCTCGTGACGTCACCATTTGTCTTCCATTAAGACCTTTTTGGTTTCTTCAGGGACTATACTTAGACGATCTTCATTTCGTTTCATTTGTTGATATGGCTTTCTCAATGGGTACTTTACTGTCTATGGTTTCCTTGGTATCGGTCCTTCAATAGGTGCTGTTCTTCTGATAGGTATTGGACAGAGCCCCACTGTGTCTCTCTGCTGGTTTATTTGCTCATCATACGTCACATATTTCGGCGTGAACGTTCCTGGTACTTCAAAATGGACGGTTGGAGTGTGGCTGCATTTAGGACCTCCTCTACACTCCTCCTCCCCGGGTGGTTCATCGACCACTTTCACCTCTTTCTTTAGATTCATCTTCTTTGGTTCCTCTGCATTCACTTTCGCTTCATCACCTGGGTTCATTCTTTCTTCATCTTCTGGGTCTATACATGATGGTCTGAAGAAATGTCTCTTTGGGGTCTATATCTTATCTTTATTACTCCTTTTAAACTTCCTGCTGTTCTTACGTGTTTGTCCTTGTTCTACGTCATCAGGCTGCAGTAAACCCATCTTCCCACATAATTTGTATGCTTCCTTGGATATAGAAACTTTGTTCCTTCTGGTTCATGAATGCTGGCCTTCACAACATCTCTTATTTCTTCATCAGTCAGGTCTTTGGGCTTCCATCCTGGCTCGACATCAATCATGACTTTCATCCCTATGGCTTTTTTCACAGTTTTCTGGCACTGAGAGATTATTATCTTCATAACACAGAATCCTAGCAATATCATCACTAGCAGGGCTCCTAGGAACTTGAATCCATCTGCCATCCATTGTGGAACCCAGGTGAATAGTTATCCAAACCAGCTGTCATCATCAACTTCATCAGTTTCATCAATCATATGATTCTGTAGTTTCGTCAGCATACCTATGGCCTATGTTAGAGTTCCATTTTCTTCATCGTGAGATGGTATAAATGTGCAACATGATTCTCCAATTTTTGCACAAACACCTCCATCCATAGCTGTGATCATGTCAAGTACATATCTGTTCTGGAGAGTCATCAGTCGGACTGCCCTTAACTCCTCTTTGATTGCGTTGAATCCCTTTATGGTTGTGTTCATGGTCTGCAGTAACTCCCATCTGGTTATCTGCAACCATTTAGTATTTGCTCCAACTTGAAATATTGGCATGAAGATTGTCATGAACACTGATGAAGTTAGGCTTAACAGCCTGTGTTCATATGGGATTGCAAGAAAAGCATCTTCCGATTTGGCAGAAAAGTAATTCTCTCTCTTCATTCTAGTCAGCAGTTCCACATATCTCTTCTTCCTCAGGTGAGCATCTGCTTTTGGTAAACTGTCAATGTTCAGGTCACTTTTTGGATCACCAACGCTGGAACGTGGACATTCACTATTGTGCATATACCTCCCCACTTTCTCGGCGGTCTGATGTATGCTTTGGATCCACATGCCCAGTAATGGTCCATAATTACTGCAGTTCCATGCACCATTCCTGGAGCGTCAAAAACTCGTCCACAGTTCAGATTTCCTCCCATCTTTCTAGTGCCATTTATTCCTGAGGCAGAATTTTGGGCTTTCCAGTGGCACTATCTGCAATGGTCCTCCTCTGTCTTCAACCCATGTCAGCAGTTTTGCAAGCTTTGGCCACAATGGCTTGTATCCATTTAGCACTATGTTGATGGTAGGTTTGTATTGACCAATGACCATCCATGCTCTGCGTATCACTACTCCATCCGTCTGTCTGGTGAAAGCACTGTTGCCCAAATCTGCATTTGGCCTCTGTTTTTCCAACTTTGAGCCTCTTCTGGAGTTTTTCCTTGGACATTTTCATTTCCATTTGTCTTTTCACCTCACTTGTAGTGGAACTTCTCATAGTAGGAAGTCTATCCTTCTCTCATGCTTCAGATTGTGGGTCTGCAGTTGTTGACACTAGCTCCTGGCGTGTATGCATTCAATGTTTGCACGCGTGTGGTTGTCAGTAACCTTTTTACATTCACACTCTGCTGACCCTGTCTCCGGCTTTTCAATTTGCTTGTTACCACAAGTGTGTGTGTGTCATTATTAATCACATCCATCTCAAGTTCACTCTGTTAGGCAGAATCCTGTGCAGTTCCCTTGGGGAACACTGCAAAAAGATTAAGACTACAGGAGTAAGCAGTAAACCCAATTGGTAGCAGTCTGCACCACCCAGATTTACCTGGTAGCTGTGGCTGAGCAGTCAGACTTCTCTCAATAAGAGTAGGGCAGTATGTAGAGTATACACAATAGGGCCAAAACACAGTAGAGCAAACAAACACTGACCAGAGCTTTGTATAAAAAGTATATAATTATTTATTTAAAACACACTTTATGGCATATACTAGCACTCTCAATCAAAAGCAAGTTAAAACACAGTCAGGTAAAGTATGCACACCTCCCTTAATAGTTATCAGACAAGTCAGGGTTAAAACACTACTATTTGTTAGAACAGATGTGAGAGCTTAACCAAGATGGCACTCTGATAATGTAGTTAAAGGAAGAGAAAAAGGCAGAGCATAAGAATAAAACAGTTCCCAACACTTTTAGGAATTCAGAGCAAGGGGAGAAAGGCAGGTTATACTGTAGAGCCAAAGTTCATAGGCCAGGCCCACTTTAAATGGAGCAAAGCGAAATGTGCCCAGGATCACACGATTTAAAGTGCACTGAAAGTCTTTGCAGAGTGTTCAAAAGAGGTTGGGGAGATTCAAAAGATATAGTTAGAAGGCCTGGAGCTAACCCAGTTTAGAAGCCAAGGATTTAAGGGTCACCATTAGCAATCTGTAAAAAGGGAGGCCAGGCAGGTCACAGTACCTTAAAGAGAAAGGAAGCTCCAGCGGGGGCAGTTGTTCCTGGCAGTGGTTGAAGTTCGTGGTTCCGACCAGGAAGAGACGATCTCGTCGAGGAGGAGACGTGGAGTCATTGCACTGCACAGGGATGAAACCAGCCGCGGAGTTCCCGATTAAAAGGTGCGGTCCTTTTATTCGCAGTCAAAAGTGGTGAGGTTGGCTATCCGGTCGCCGGGGTGCTTGGCACGGGCGATTCGACCAAGAGACGTCTTTGGAAGGCGAAAAGGGTGAACTGGTTGATCCCACCAGCTCAGGGGAAGAAGACTCGTCCAGTAGAAGATCTTCTCTTGTCGTCGGGAAAGTGGTGAGGTAGTTGCAGCAGGGCTTCACCGGTGGTGTCATCATTGCAGATGGCTCAGCTTCTTCCCTCTTCGGATTCTTAGGTCCTGTGGCGACTTCTGAAGTTCCAGTCCCAAAGGCCCTGCTTTTATGCAGAAAAAACCCCATTCAACAGCCTAGCTGTCACTCAAACATGTCTCTCACCACTGGCCCAATCAGAACAGTGTGCGACTTGAGTTGCTAAGGAAACACAGTCCAGGGTGCCCCTCCCCACCCATCCTGTGGAACCCAGACAGAGTGGCACCATTTGGAGGGCTTCTGTGGAGAAGACCTCCAAAAAGTGGAACAAAGGGCTCGACCTTGGTCAGAGTTAAAGAGACGGACACGAATGCCATTTTAGAAAAAAGTTTTGTCAAAAAGGCCCAACCGTGAATTTAATATTAAATAAATAAACCGGCGGTATCTTTAACATTGCACCAAAAAGTGGTGAGTTTAAAATCAATGGGAAAATCCCATAGAGAATATTCCGGTGGAATATTTCGCGTGGTAACCACTGGCACCAGCCAGAAACTCGACAAGGGGGGACTAGACAGTGCCCCCTTGAAAACAGACCCAGGGGCAATATAATTAACCCCTTCCAGTACTTCCACAATATGATGGTTTGTACTGGTTCTGTTCACAATTTAAGACTAGTAAAGTCAATGGTGACTTTACATGCCCTGGGAGACAGTAGTCAGTCCCAGGGTATGTAGTCTATGTTTGGGGGTCACTATGACACCCCTGTGTTACTGCACTGAGGGTGCTGTGTAACACATACACAAAAAACAGATGATACCCTATGGAGTAAAAGACCCCATAGCCCAAAATCACACAAATAGTCAGAGACATACCTCAAATCATGTCTAAGAGTGGGAGTAAAAGAGTCTCACTCTTAGCAGGAGAAAAAAACAAACCTCAAAAATCCAGCAAAGCTGCTGGGGGACTCACTAGGTTTGGGAAATTAGCCTTATAAGAGAATTCTCCCTAACACACTCACTCCATTATCAGATCTTCTAGGGACTGGAATGACTATGTAAGGTCTGGGTGCCTTCTTGGGCTTCATGTGTGCATCATTAGGTGGGTGCACTGGGACTGGAATGCTTTGTGCGCCAATACAAAATGCAGTTCTTATTGTCAGTGACAGTAAAACAATGATGAATATAATGCATAAATACATAATACCCCTGTAGGTCAATCTACCGCATTTACTTCTAGAAAAGTACAGATGTCTCTCCTCCTGAGGGAGGACAAGATTGCTGCTCTGGATCCCCATCTCGATCATCCGTTGAAAGATGCTAACTTTTAATACACTTTTAAACAATATTGTCTCTGGATTCTGCTAGTTCTGTTTGCGAGTTGCAGGTACTAAAACAATTGTCCCCTTTTGTCTGAACAATGGCTTGTCTATTATTTCTGAATACAGTTCTCTTGCTGGGCTATGGCAAGTGTCAAAATCAAGCAATAATTCAGCAAGTCTCTTTACTGAGCATGTTCAAAATATACAAGTTCCCAATCTGTGCCTCTGATTTGCTTCATTCCCGAAGACATGCTGTGTTCTTGTCAGTATAACAAAAAGTGAAATCTCTGGCACTACTCCCTCGATCTGTCCCTCGGCGGAAAGCTTAAAATCTCCTCAGATAGTTCTGTTGATGGTTGGAAAGTTCTACTTGCATCACGATACCATGCAAGAGCATGCTCTTCTGCGTAGAATTAGCTGGGTCTCTGATGAATGTGAGGATGTCAACATTGACATGTCTCCCCACAAGCTCTGGAAAATCCTTGATTAGGCAAAAGAAAACATTACTCGCTAATCTGCTGTCTTCTGGTGACAGGGACATTTGTCCTGCCCTTGCTGAGGTTTGGGACTGTTGGTTCTCACTGTGAACAGTTTCTGCAATTTCAGTGTGCGTGAAGAGCAACTTGAATAATAATTCTGTTTAGTATTATACTTAGACATTCTGTATTTGCCGGATCTCGAAGAAATGTTAACACGTCTGTAGTTCTTCCGACAATATCTGGACAGTCTTCAATTAGGCGAAAGAACAGTACATTAATAAGCCTATTCACTTCTTCCTCCACTAGGGACATTTGGTTTTACCTCGCTGTATTCCGGAAGTAGGAGGAACTGTTCGGCAATTACAGTAAGCAGTGACGGGTACGATCTTAGCCCTAAATCGAAATATATTAACACATCTTTGGTGATGTTGCTACTGTGGGACACCATAAGTGATTATGAACAAGGTCTCTGCCTGGAAAGAATCTGCGTACGGTATTTTCTTCCAATTTATGTGTCCTTGATCAAAATTTGCCATATTCTTTTTCTAATCAAGGCTTCAGTGTGCCTCAGTCGAAAGTTCAAAGTCAACAGACTATGTTGTGGCTTACATGTGCAATTTTCTTTGTTACCCTGCAACTAGGATGCACACAGTGTCTGTTTGTTATGTCCTTATCCCCTTTATTGCTGAGAGGAATGTCCAAAATGAAGCCACAACTTTTGCACAAAGTTCCTTGTCTTTGCTTTGCTGCTTGTCATCCTCTTCCTCGTCATGGATCTCGTCTGCACGTTCTGTGGTTTTTCCCCGTTGTCTGTTGTCTCTTCGGTGTGGGTTGCAGGCAGGGGGGCCTTCTCCGATGTATGGTTTGATGTCACCCAAAAAGATCCAAGCTCTTCTTCCTTGCAGCTTCACTGCAGAGGGAGTGCAGTCTTCCACTGTAAAGGGACAGTTAAACCTTGGCTTGTCCCACCTTTTCCTCGTGTGGTTCTTCACCAGGCCAGTGTCTCCAGGGAAGATTGATGGAAGACGTGGTCCTTGAGCTGTATCTGCAATAGTATCTCCTTCTGTGTTCCGTGCTGCCCTGCAACCTTTTTGTCATCGCTGCAGCTGGCCTGAAATTACAGTAAGACAAGATCTCATGCAATTCAAGTAATTTTGCATTTCAGACCCTAAGATTTCTCTTGTTGGCTGGGCATCACATCTAGGTCTATTTCAGGGTGTCAGAGGAGTATGCATTCTTCTTCCTGTGGCTATTTTGTGCAGCGTAAGATGATGGTCAGAACCGGGTTGATTCCTGAGTGCATACAGTGCCAAAGGAAGGCATTGTAACCATCCCTTTCTTAGACTAAGCTTCAACTTGGCTATCTTCTCCTTTAATAAGCCGTTGAGCTTCTCACATAACCCGTTACCTTGCGGGTGATACGCCGTCGAGAACGTGTGCTTTATACCAAGCAACAAGCTGATCTGTTCGAAAACTTCATTTACAAAGCAAGTCCCATTATCCGATCTCATGACTTCACATACTCCCCACCTGGGAAATACCTCTCTCAATAGAATTTTCGGCTGCACAGGTGTTAGGGAGAATTCTCTGTTAAGGCTAATTTCCCAAACCTAGTGAGTCCCCCAGCAGCTTTACTGGTTTCTTTGGGGTTTATTTTTTTCTCCTGCTAAGAGTGAGACTCTTTTTCTCCCACTCTTAGGCATGATTTGAGAATCTCCTTTGACTGTAAATGTGTTTTATGGGCTATGGAGTCTTTTACTCCATAGGGCTTCATGTGTTTTTGGTATGTGTGTTACACAGCACCCTCAGTGCAGTAACATAGGGGTGTCATAGTGACTCCCAAACATAGACTCCATACCCTGGGACTGACTACTGTCTCCCAGGGCATGTAAAGTCACCATTGGCTTTACTAGTCTCAAATTGTGAACAGAACCAGTACAAACCATCATATTGTGGAAGTACTGGTAGGGGTAATTCGATTGCCCCTGGGTCTGTTTTCCAAGGCCCTTGTCGAGTTTCTGGCTGGTGGCAGTGGATATCACGCGAAATATTCCACTGGAATATTTCCTATGGGATTTTCCCATTCATTTTAAATGCACCACTTTTTGGTGCAATGTTAAAAATACCGCTGGGTTATTTATTTAATATTTATTCCCCGGTTGGGTCTTTTTGCCAGGACTCGGTTTTAAAATGGCGTTTGAGTTCGCCTCTGAAACTAACCCAAGTCGAGCCCTTTGTTCCACTTTTTGGCGGGCTTCTCCACAGAAGCCCTCCAAATGGTGCCACTCTGTCTGGGGTCTACAGGATATGTGGGAGGGGGATTAGGCACCCTAGAATGAGTTGCCTTGGCAACTGAAGTCGCACTCTTGTGTGATTGGCCCAGTGGTGAGCCGCCCGGCTCACCACTTAGCATGTTTGAGTGACAGCTAGGCTGATGAATGGGGATTTTGCTGCATAAAAGCAGGGCTTTGGGGACTGGAACTTCAGAAGTCGCCACAGGACCTAAAGAATCCAAAGAGGGGAGAAGCTGAGCCATCTACAATGACGACACAACCGGTGGAGCCTTCTGTACTAACTCACCACTTCCCCGACAACAGAGGAGATCTTCTTCCAGGAGAGTCTTCTTCCCTTTGAGCTGGTGGGACCAACCAGTTCACCTTTTTCACCTTCCTGGACCGTCTCGTGGTCGCATCGCCCATGCCAAGCACCCCAGCGGCCAGATAGCTACGCTTCACCACTACCGCAAATAAAAGGGTCGTACCTTTTAACCGGGAAACTCCGCGGCTGGTTTCTTCCCTGGCAGTGCAACGACCTCCAGCTTTCCTCCGCGTCGAGATCTTCTCTTCCCCTGGACGAAGCCCCAACTTGCACCCGCTGCCAGGAACAACTGCCCCCGCTGGAGCTTCCTCACCATTTCAGGTATTGTGTCCCGCCTGGTCTCCCTTGCAACAGATTGTCCCAGGTGTCCTGAAAATCCTTGACTCTCTATCCTGGGGTGACCTCGGACCTGCTAACCTTACCTTTCTGAACTGATCCAACCTCTTTTGACTTTTCTGCAAAGACTTTGAGTGCATTTCCACTGTGTGATCTTGGGCACATTCCGCCTTGCTCTCTCCAAGAGTGGGCCTGGCCTATGAACTTTTTGCTAAACAGTAGACCCTGCCTTTCTTGACTTGCTGTGGTTTCTTAAACGTGTTGCTACTGTGTTATCTTCCTATTCTGCCTTTTCTCTCCCTTTTTAAACAAATTATTGGAGTGCCATCTACGGTTACGCGCTCACTGCTGTTTTGCTAAATAAGTGGTGTCTTAACCTAGATTTGTCGAATAATTAACTAGGGAGGTGTATATACTTATAGTGACTGTGTTTGAACTTGCTTGACATATTAGTGCCAGTGTATTTTTACAAGTGTGTTTTTAAATAAATAATTATATACTTCTATACCAAAGCTCTGGTCAGTGTTTGCTTGTGCTACTGTATTTTTAGCCCTATTGTGTATACTGTATATACTGCCTAACTCTTCTTGAGAGAAGTCTGACTGCTCAGCCACAGCTACCAGGTAAATCTGGGTGGTGCAGACTGCTACCAATTGGGTTTACTGCTTACTCCTGTAGTCTTAAACTTTTTGCAGTGGTCCCTAAGGGAACTGCACAGGTTTCTGCCGAACAACAGGTAGAGTCTCGGTGTATACATGGACCTGCTTCTATCCATCTAGAGAATGAACACACCACAACAATGAAATACCTGTACCCGTTACATACTTGAATCATATCGACGTAATCGACATGCAAGTGCTGAAAAGGTCCATTGGGCCTTGGGATGACTCCTCTCATTACTCTTAGTGTATGCCCAGCCGTGAACTGTTAGCAAATTATACAGTTCACTATAAAAAATGCAACATGCTCTGCTAAGTTCGGTATGAACCAGTCTTCAGCGAATGTTGCCGCTAGATTCAATTTTGTCATGTGTGCTGGATAGTGTAACTGCTCCTGTGCTCTTTTTAACAGGGCTATAGGCATTACTGGTTTACCAGTGCTGTCTTGTCGCCACAAGCTCTCGGAGGGGTTTAAAGAACACCCTTGCCACTTCCAGACATTTTTCTCCTCCTGTGGGGCCTCCTCTTGGAGTTCCATTAACTGTGTTTGTCCCATATTATTGTAGCTCTCAGGTTCACTCCGTGCAACAATCATTTTTTCATTTAAATTTGTGACATCAACATTCATGATCGTCTCGCTCTTGGATGCCATACGCTTGGCTTCTGTGTCTGCTGCTTGATTTCCTCGTGAGATCAAATCTGTCCCTTTCGTGTGGGCGGTGCATTTCACGGCCACTATGCCCACTGGGAGCTGTAGTGCCTTAATCAGCCTGTCCAATAAGGCTGCGTGCTTCACTGGCATGCCGTCTGCGCAGAGGTAGCCCCTCCTTTTCCAGCGTGCTACGCGTGCGTGCACTGTAGACATCACATAGTCGGAGTCACTGTACACCATTACTTCCTGGTCTGCGTGATTCTCAATTGCGAGTATGAACGCTAATAATTCTGCAGCCTGTGCTGAATAATGAGATGGTAATCGTTCACTAAGAAGCACTTGAAATTCTCCATTTGCTGTGTGCTACATCACAGCTGCGCCTGTATATCTTTGTCCATCGCTTTGATCGATCCTCGAGGAACCGTAAACGAACACAATTTCTCCTTCTGCCAATGCATTTTCTTTCACTCTGGGGAATTTCGTCATAGAATTCTTCATAATTTGCAGAGTCATGTATTGGCTCTCCTTCAGTGACTGGTTCTGCTACGAACATAGCTGTGTTCACTATTTTGCATCGGACTATGTTAATCGATGGATTCGGTATGATCACTTCATAAGCAGAAGCTCTCTGAGATGTTAGTGTGCCCTTCGGTTTCTCTAGAATAGCAAATAGCGAGTGCTCGACGTACAATGTCATTGATAATCCCATCACAATGGTTGTAGCCTTCTCGATGGTGAACGCTGCAGCAGCTAAACTTTGTACGCACAGGAAATTACCTCTCAACACTGGGTCTAAATTTCCACTATAATATGCCAGGGGCTTGTACCCCAATGTGGTTTTCTGTGTGAGCACTGCTGTTATAACGCTGCCATTCGTGTGTGAAAACAGGTAAAATTCCTCTGCATAATTAGGAATCCCTAAAACTGGTGCCGTGCAAATGGCTCTTTTGAGTTCAGCAAATCCTTCCTCCATGGTCTGACCATTCAATCTTTTCTTTCGTCACTTGTGTCTTCTTTAGAGCCTGTAGCAAAGGCTTGGTATATGAGTTGTAGTCGAAGACCCATGCCCTGACATAATTGCAAAGGCCTAAAAAGCTCTGTATCTGCTTTATCGTTTGTGGCTTAGCCGTGTTCAGTATGGCTTCAGCCCTTTCTGGGGTAACCCTTTTCCGCTCATGTGAGATCAGCTGGCCTATGTATAGCACTTCTTGTTGACAATATTGTAACTTCTCTTTGTCAACCTTATATCCTTTTTCAGCCAATATAGTTAATAGCTGAACTGAATCATGTCTGCATCTCTCTTCTAACGTGCTGCAAATTAAGATGTCATCCACATATTGTAAGGCAACACTTTCTAATGCAATATTGCTTAAGTCCATCTGCAGGACTCTGTTGAAAATAGGAGACTCACAGTACCCCTGGGGTAGCCTTGTGCTTTTCAGACACATTTGTCTGAACGTAAATGACGTCAGATCTTGTGAGTCTCGGTGCAATGGGATTGATAAAAAGGCATTTTTCAAGTCAATT
Source organism: Ambystoma mexicanum (assembly GCF_040938575.1). Taxonomy (NCBI): domain Eukaryota; kingdom Metazoa; phylum Chordata; class Amphibia; order Caudata; family Ambystomatidae; genus Ambystoma; species Ambystoma mexicanum. Next base: position 1,349,112,304 of record NC_090930.1, read on the forward strand.
ACCGTAAAATATTTTGCCTCAACAGGTATATTCCATAGGATTGTACCGAGTTAGGGACTAAAAAGGGAACTCGGCCTCAACAATATCATTTATTGGGTGTATATCCTGAATTAAACGCCAAGACCCTCCCTTTGATTTTCTGATAGGGTAAACTGCAGTATTGTATGACGATTCTGACGTCACTAAGATGCCTTGCTCCATCATAGCCGAAATTGCCTTAAAAATTCCTTCATCTGCCTCCCTTGACATGGGATATTGTCATGCTTTTGGAAGAATTGCTCCTGACTTCAGTTTAATTTTCACTTCTCCGACTCCTTTCAATAAGCCTACGTCATAGAGGCCTGTCGTCCACACTGAGACAGGCACCTGGGCATGTCGTCCTCAAAATATTCAGGACGGTTCTGTGCCAACATCATTCTCTGAGGCACTTCTCTTTTTATCATTTTCACCCAAAAGTCAGGTTTACCTCACCTGCTGTTTCTCCCCCATCTGCTTGCTCGTCAAACAGATCGTCATCAGTGATGTCAGTCAATCTGTGCCCTTCTTAAATGGCGATTACTGTGGACCATTGTCGGCCTTCATCACAACCATCAATCAAAGCCATTTTTCCTCGTATTGCAGCTGTGTGTATCACCAAGGGAAATACGTGTCCCTTTTCCTCGTGCATAGGTATTCTTGGCCTAAATAGAAATTCATCTGTGGTCCTCACGGTTTTCTCAGCAAGTCCTGGCAGCCCTGCCATTAGCACACGTATTCCATACGCGAATATTTCTGGCTCCAATGGTACAGCCCTCATAGCTTTGTGTCCTGCGTATGCTGTAATCATTTCGCATACGTTCAAATAATACATTCCTGGAGTTGAACATACTATGCTGTCCTCAGTGAACGAGATTGTCATGTTTAACTTTGTCATTAGATCTTGTCCCAAGATGTTTACTGGGGTTTGTCACAAATATAATAGAGGTACATTCATATCACATTCTCCTATAGAGACTGGAAGTGCATCTGTAAAAGGAACACAACTTGTAGCTCCTGTGAAACTCTGAGTATTTATAGCATCGCCGGACAAGGAAAATTTGCCTTCACGTATACACAAATGTGTTGCACCCATGTCAACTAAGAAGAAATATTCTTTATCCCCTATAGTGACATCCACCCTTGGTTCCTGGTGAGGGTCTGGTGTCACCGATAGGATAGAACACATCAGGGTTCCCAGTGAGCTGTTCTAGTCTATATATAATTTTGTTCCACCTTGTGCAAATGGACTTTCCCCATCACCAGTGTTACTCCTCATTCCAGGGTTTGCAGCCTGTCCTGTACTTACTGTCTGTGATAGTTGCATTGGAGACTTTTGAGACTGTCCTTCTGGGAAAATCATCAAATTCTGAGGTTACGAGTTTTGCTGTGCTCCTGGCGTCTGTTGTTGCACCGTGTGATTCTGTGCAACTCCATTCCCCATACCTGCTCTTATTCCTGGGTCGTTTTGCATCATGCCTTGACTTCTGCATGCGTGTGCTAGATGCTCTGGCATCCCACACAACCAACATACTGGCGGTAGTCTGATCATTTGCCCATTTGACATATCTTGATTGTCATTTTGTATGTTTTGAAAGCCTCCTTGATTACTCTGAAAACCTCCCTGATTACTCTGCCCTCCTCTTCCTCTAAATCCTCTTCCCCTGGGGTAAAACCCAGTATTGCCCTGATTATTCTGCTGTGGATTATTGGTTTGTTGCATGCTCGACCCGTCTGTTCTAGTTATTATTGCCCCTTCAAGGGCATATTTTGACAATTTCCTCTGCACAAATGTTGCCTCTTCACCCTTTCGTGCAGCTTCTTTTTTGCGATTCTTTTCTTGCAGCAGCCTGCAATAGAGTGTGATGGTCAACTGTATCTCAGACCATGGTTTGGCCTCGCTGCCTACCAATATCTTGAGCTGTTTCTGTACCCGCTCTGGCAGCCCTTGGCATAATATATGGTAGAACACGGGTATAGATTTCCCACAAGATTCCCGAATCTCGAGTACCCACGCGTCTTGGAAATTCTGGATGTAAAGCAACGGGTCTTCTGACTCCTTCATTTTACGTGTCATTATAGCTCCCATGTCAGAAGTATCTGGATACAGCAATCATAATGCTTTCCATACCGGGCTCTGCAATTGTTAAATGGAGCTCCGTCATGCCGGTACACCCCGTTTCAGCGCTGCCTGTTCGGCGCGGGCCAATCCGCTGCGGCCAGTTCGGCACGGCCAGTTCAGAGACGGAATGTTTTGGCGCTGGGATGTTTTGGTGCGCCATGGGATTCTCTGCAGTGCTCCAGTGTGCACTCGGGGGCTCTCTTTCCCCATCTAGCTCAGGCGGCGGGTCATTGCCGGTCCAGTGCCAGGGTCTGACACAGACAGCCGAGTGGGCTAAGGCAACCGGCACCACATACTACAAGGCGTCATTGAGCCAACTAACAATAAATGCTGTGCAACTTCGGGGATAATATAGACACACCCGTATGTGTGCACTGAAACACGTGTGCATTCAGAGGACTGTTCTGGGACGGTCGATTGTTTGGGGGTGGTTTCTCTGTATTTTGTGGAGAGAGAAGAAGCCTTGTGTCATTATCTTATATAGCACATGTTTAGGTCATATGAGCGGTAAGGTGGACCAGCTTCAGGGACAGAGCGAACACATAGCCCTGCAATAATGCTGCAACGTGGACTAGGCTCGCTACAGGTGCGGAGCAGGATATTTCTGTGCGGCCAGTTTCACAGGACATTTCTGTGTGGCCAGTTCGGCGCAGGCTGCCGTGCCGAACCGGCTCCTGTGCCGAACCGGCCGCACCAAATCAGCCCACGCCGAACCGGCCACGCCGAAATGGCCTGCTCCGCTGTCATGCGCGGTATTAACTGTGGTCACACCAGGGTAACCTGCCCGTGTCCACACAACGTCTGCTCTATCACCAAGTATGGCAATTAAGAGACCTTTGATATCCCCTATAGCTAATGTGTTCCCTCCTGTCATTTTCTCTAGCTCGTGTATCCATTTTCCGGCTCCCGATGTCAACATTGGAAGCTTATTTTTCAGGGTTTCCCGATCCATGTGTGGCCATGGAATATACTGTGGCCTCGCTCCACCTTTCTCGAGCAACGGAAATTGGGACACATAGCCCTCTCGATCTTCGTTCATTGTTCTTCTGTCTATTGCAGGACTAATATTCCTGCATCGCCGCCTACATGGCAATGTCTTTATCTGGCTCACATAGGGTGGTGGAGACACCCCCCTCTGACCGTGAGATGCTACTTCGTTTCGGTCTGACTGTGTGGTTGATTCTGATAGACCCACTAGAATCTAACCATCTTATCCCTTTTCCTCCTGAGAATCATTTTTCACGTCTTCTCTCTTCCTCCTTTTCTTCATGCTCCTCTCTTTCGGTGTCAGACATTGTCTGCGCCCAACTCGTGCAACTTCTTGCATCCTCTTTGCTCCTACTTATTTACGACCTATCTAGGGACGATTCTCTATTTCCACTACTTTGGTAGACCTCAGTATCGTACAGCTGAGTGCTCTCCAGGCACTCGTCTTCCCCCTCCCCTTGGGGTACTTGTTCTAGCCCCATTTCATCATATATTCTATTGATCGTCTCTCTGATGCTTCTGGTGTCTAAGTCATCCTTGATATTCGCCCTAGACGTGCCTGGTACTAAATCATACTCAGGAAAGAATTCTTCTATCTCTTGCCAGTCTACTACTGGCTCAGGTTTTTTAACCTCCCTTTTGAGATATTTGAGATCGCGTGCTCTGTCTTCGCTTACATTCTACATCGTCATTGAATTCTCTGCACTTTCTCGCTTCTTCTTCTTCCTCTTTCTTTGTGTCTCTACCTTCATTTGCCCTTTGGATTTCCTCATCCCTTCGTCTCTTTATTCTTTTCTCCCGTATCCTTTGTTCTTCTTCTATCCTTCGTTGCTCCTGTCTGTCTTGATCATTGGCTGCTCTCTGTTTACGATTGTGTTGCCTTTCTTGCTCTTCGTGATATAACTGTTCTCGTCTCTGCCTATCTTTTTTCCTTATTCTTTCGTCTGTCAATCCTTTTTCTTTGTCCTTCTCTTTTCTCTGTAAATCCTCTAGCTTCTCTTTTTGTTTCACGTCATCTATGCCTTTACCATCGAGTTTCAATAAAATCTGCCCTCCCATCCTTTCGTTTTGTGTGAATGCTATCTTATCAGTTCTATCCTCAGTTCCTTTCCATCTTTTGCCTTCTCTCTCTGTGTCGAGAAATGTACTTGCTTGTGCCTGGTCTTTTCTCTCATTCTCGCGTCTCTTTTTGTCCCTCGGTACTTTGGAGGTGATATCTCTATCTTTATCTTTGTCTAGATTTTTGTCACTACTTTGCGTAGGTGACTCATATGCCGGGTTGCTGTACCCTGTGGCTGCTTTAAGTTCTCTGAGCGGGTATAAACCCTCTTCCTTACTGTCTTCAATTTTCATTTCAGATGGGGCGGGTGGCGCTGAGAGCGTCTCAGTCCCCTCTGTGTATACATTAAGTATCCAATCTAATGGCGGCTCCTCCTCTTTATCCTGTTGGTACATTTTCCACAACTCTAGACTGGCTGGGCGTTTGTCTAACTTTTTGCCCGTGTATGTGGGCATGCAAATATGTCATCATGTACTGTAGGTCTGTTTTAGATAACAATCCACCCTGGGGCCATGGCATAAATATCTTGTTTGCGGTTCCTTTAACCCATTCTGCATTGTACTTTTTTAGTTTAGGTGCATGTTTTGGAAACTGTTTTCACAGGTGTACTAATGGAGTTATGTCTTCCATATTTAAATCTGTTCACTCTCTCTTTATACAACACTTGTTAATGTCTTTCGTTACTTAAACAATTCCAACAATATGAGCGAGCACCAATCGTTGCAAGCTCCAATCCCGTTTTTCCACAAAATTTGATATCTTCTATTTTACTCAATAAGCATCAGCTTATATTCTACAATATTTCAAGTATCCAATCGTGTAATTTTTATGCTAGTTCCTCGACTAAATTGTTTTCATCCTATGACGTCACAACAAATAACACATAAGACAGACGTTCACAGACTAGACAAACTCCAGCTGGTTACACAGACCTCTGCCTCTAATATGACCCCGACATGGAGTTTAAACTCATCCCTTTCACAATCATCTTTAACTGCTCTGGTGACCTATTTGTTACTCTTTTATTCAGGACTATGGATGCAAGTTTCTTCTAGCTGCTATATTAAAGCGTAGGAATTAGGCCAATCCTCTCTTCTCAGGTGTCCCCCCTGGTATGCTGTATCTTCTTGGGTGTCCTCCCCGGTATCCTCTTTTACTGTTTTACTGTTTTTAATCACCCGTTAAGTCACTATTTCCTTCCCCATATATATATATATATATATATATATATATATATATATATATATATATATATATATACACATGTTACTCTACTTCTAACTATATTTTGTTTTCCCACCTCCCTCCGTTACCTTTCCCTTACTTGTTCTAAGACATGCACTTTTTGACAAAGTGTTTAGTCTTTTTCACTCACCGTTCGCATGTTTCCTCTCTGGATGCTCTGGTTCACCACCTTCGTGACCGCCTCTCCTGCCATTCGCCCGCTCAGCCAGCTCGGCGTGGGAAGGGGTTATGTGGGGAAACACAGGTCCCTTCAGACCTCTGTCTGCAGATTCTATTTTTTACTCTAACCACTGTCTACGGGGAGCTTCACGGTCTACTCAGCCGGATGGCAAAGGACTTGTGATATTGCCGAGAACCTAGAGTTACTTTATGTCGACGGTCAATGGGTGTCTTATCTAATCGATAACCATCTGATCTCTGCTACCAAGTGTGCTCTGGGACCCCCAACCGGCCCATAGAGTCAGGGTTTGCCCAGAAGCACTTTAAGACAAGATAGCAGCACCCTTGAGATGGATGGAGGTGCAGATTAATTCTCCAACACCAAACCAATAATGACAACTCAACGTTTGGCAAAGGGAGTCAGTTTAATGACAAGTACAAAAAATGAGGAGTCTCATGAATATCAGCGGATGCGTGATCTTCTCTCTCGCTTCACAACTCCAACGAACTTCATTCAAAACATAACATTTATACTGAAAACTCGTTTAATGCTTAAAAGTTGGCATGCATTTCTATTGGTTCAGGAAAGGTAACTGTAATATAGGTACTATAACTGTATATTGTAACGGAGTAAGGGGATTGGATAAACACTGTCAGGTGGGGCATCTAACCCCTTCCTTCAAAATGGCTACTGTAGATGTCACTAAAAGTATGATGTCCTATTGGTTCTACTAACTATAGGACCCTAGATTCTTTGGTCCATTGTGATTGGGTTGGCACCAACCCCACTCATACTTTTCCACTTTGCTTAGCAGCACGCAGAATTGTCGGCCAGGTGCAGGATACCCCTTAGCTCCCCCGCCCTTCCTCCAATTATTGTTACAATCAGTTATCACTTTAGTGGCCATGTGTCAATTATTGAACTGTGCTTGGCCTCGAGACTGCATCTCCTGTCTGGAAAAGTTCTAATATCTTCGCATGGCCTGCTGCCATGCGTAGGTGTAAAAGTCTCATTTCTGCTTGCGTGGCTGGTGTTAGGGAGAATTCTCTCTTTAGGCTGAATTTCCTAACCTAGTGAGTCCCCCAGCAGCTTTGCTGGATTTCTGGAGTTTGTTTTTTTCCTCCTGCCAAGAGTGAGACTCTTTTCCTCCCACTCTTGGACATGATTTATGGTATTCCTTTGACTGGTAATGTGTTTTATGGGCTATGGGGTCCTTTACTCCATAGGGTCTCATGCGTTTTTCCTATGTGTGTTACACAGCACCCTCCGTGCAGTAACACAGGGGTGTCATAATGACACCCCACCATAGACTCCATACCCTGGGACTGACTACTGTCTCCCAGGGCATGTAAAGTCACCATTGGCTTTACTAGTCCCAAATTATTAACAGAAACCAGTACAAACCATCATATTGTGGACGTACTGGTCGGGGCAATTTGATTGCCCTGGGGTCTGTTAGTCGAGGGGGCACGTCTCTGTCCCCCCTGATCGAGTTTTGGCTGGTGGCAGTGGAAACTACTTTTTATATTCGACCGCAAATATTTTCCTATGGGATTTTGCCATTGTTCGAGGCTACCAGCTTTAATTATTTAATTCTCATATCCTCGAACATACCGTCGGTTTATTTAATTAATATTATTCGTATTTTTTGCCAAGACTCGATTTTAAAATGGTGTTTGTGTTCTCTTCTGTGACTCCAACCCAAGTCGAGCCCTTTGTTCCACTTTTTGGCGGGCTTCTCCACAGAAGCCTCCAAAAGTGGTGCCACTCTGTCTGGGTACCACAGGAGGTCTGGGGGTGGGGGGGGGGGGGGTTTAGGCACCCTGGACTGAGTTACCGTGGTAACTCAAGTCGCACTCTTGTGTGATTGGCCTAAGTGGTGAGCCGGCCGGCTCACCACTTAGCATGTTTGAGTGACAGCTAGGCTGAGTGAATGGGGGTTTTCTGCATAAAAGCAGGGGTTTGGGGACTGGAACTTCAGAAGTTGCCACAGGACCTGAGAATCCGACGAGGGAGAAGCTGAGCCAACCTACCACGACGACACCACCGGTGGAGCCCTGCGGAACCGACTCACCACTTCCCGATGACAGAGAAGATCTCCTGGCTGGAGAGGCTTCTTCCCCTGACTGGTGGGCACAACCAGTTTACCTTTCTTTCTTCGCACCCCAGCTTGGTTTGTGGTCGAACTGGCGGCCGGATAACCACTCACTACTGAACTGCGAATCAACGGACTGCTCCTTGTACCTGAGAAACTCTGCGGCCGGTTTCTTCCCTGGCAGTGCAACGGGCCCCTGTCTTCCTCCCCGACGAGATCCTCTCTTCCCCCGGACGAAGCACTGACTTGCACCCGCTGCCAGGAACAACTGCACCCGCTGGAGCGTTCTCACCACTTTAAGGTACCGTGTCCTCCAGGCCTCCCTTTCTAAAGATTTCAACAAGGTAATAATAACTCCTTAACCTTCTGGACTGGGCTGGCCGCCTTAACCCTCTAACTGGTCCCTTTCTTTGGTCCAACTCCTTTTTGAACCGTTACAAGACTTTTGTGCACTGCAACCGTGTGACCTGGGAAATATTTCGTTTTGATCTTCTTAAAGCGGATCCGGCCTACTGACTCTGAATTCACGGTGTTACTTTGCCTTCCTCTCTTGTTGTGTTCGTGAAAAAGTGTTGGGATCTGTTTCAATTTGTTCTCTGCTTTTCTCTCCCTTTTTAAAACAAACTATTAGAGTGCCATCTACGTTAAGCGCTCACCGCTGTCTGAAAATAAGTGGGGCTTTACTTAAGACTTGTCTAATATTCTTTTAAGGGAGTGTATATCTTTTAGTGACCGTGTTTTTGAATTGCTTACTATTAGTGCCTGTGTGTTTTTCTAGATGTGGTTTTAAATAAATAATTATATCTCTTTTACACCAAGCCCTGGTCAGTGTTTACTTGTTCTATTGTGTGCTCTTGACCTATTGTGAATACTCTGTATACTGCCTAACTCTTCTTGAGGGAAGGCTGACTGCTCAGCCACAGCTACCAATTGAATCTGTGTGGTACAGACTGCTACCAAGTGGGTTTACTGCCAAACACCTGTAGTCCTAAATCTTTTGCAGTGGTCCCAGAGGGAACTGCACAGGTTTCTGCCTAACACTGGTGTACAGCGGTGAGATTTGTATTGAGTATACACTTTAAAGTGCTTGTTGAACACTTTAGGACAACTAACCACAGTGCTTAGCACTAAAAAGTTGATTTTCTAACTATGTCTGCTATGGAGAGTTATACCCTAGAATCATTGTCTGCCAAAACTGCTGATTGCTTAAAAGTATTGTGTAGACATAAGAATCTCTCTGAGAAGGGCAAGAAAATGGAAAGTATAGAAAGATTGTTAGAAAACCAAAGTCTGGGTGGTGCAGAGGAATCTACCCCCCCCCCCAGCAAATGTGGAAAACAGTGATGGTATTGATCTGAATCAAAGTCTTGATAATGAGTCAGAAGAGGAAAGTGAACCTAATGAAGGTAGCCACTCTAAGCCTCTGTCTGCTTTACCTCCTGTACCTACTGGGCCTATATCAGGTCCCGCATGTAACCCTATTTTGAACTTAAAAAAATGAAGCTTGAATTAGAGTACAAACGTTTTTTAGCTCAATCTGAAAGAAACCAAGAGCTAGAGTTCAGAAGAATGAATGCCCAGGCTGAGCAGAAGCAAGCTGAGTTAAGACTCAGAGAAATAGAGCTTAACCATGAATTAGAAATTAAAAAGTTGTCTGTAGAAAATGCTTCTCTCTCCTCTGGTTCTTCTAGGAGTTCAGTCCCAAAAGACCCCGGATGCCTAAGGAATTAGTGGGTATGTATGAACCTAGATTGGATGTGTTGGATTGGTTGAAAATGTTTGAGTATAATCATTGGCTCCAGGACATCATAGGGAATGAGTTACTTCCGTGGTTGTTCTCTAGGCTTCCCCCTGTTGCAACTGATGTCGTAATGGAGTTGGGGGAGGTGGATAAGAAGGATTATGAATGTGTGAAGCTAGCTTTGATAGGTAGATTTGGGAAGACCCCTTCCCAGTACCTTAAGAGGTTTAGGACCCTCAAAAAGCATGATGGTACCCCTTGGGCTACCTGGGTGAGTGAAAGTTTGAAAAACTTAGAGGGATGGATTAAGGGTTACAGAGTTAACACTTATGAAGGAATGAAGAATCTTGTAATGTTGGAGTCAATTTATGATGCCTGCTCTCCTGAGCTCAGACAGCACTTGGCTGATTCAAAGGAATTAGATTCCAGGAAGTTAGCTAAGGCTGCTGACTTGTGGGTTGCCAACAGGGCCACTCACAAGGATTCTGGGGCTACTCAGAAAAAGGATGAGGGAAAACAGCCAAAGAAGGACTCCAAAGAGAATTCTAATAATTCCAATTCCAAAGAGGGCCCCAAACAGAACCAAAAGGGTAAGCCACCAGGGAAACCAAATCAGGCTAGTGTACCTCCTGGTGCCAAACCAGAAGGAGGTCAGAACAAGCCACCATTCCAGAAATAATTTGGTAAATGCTTTGTTTGTGGCTCTACTGACCATGTGAAAGGAGATCCCAGATGTAAGGGTAAACCTTCAGGGGTCCAACTTGTCTCCTTAGCCTTCGCTCCAGAGGAGGAAGTCCAAATGGCAAGTGGAAAATTCTATTACTGGCTGATGAACCCATTGGAGTCTCAGCTAGTGTTTCTTTAGTGTCTCTGGGCCTATGGGAACAACAGAACCTAGATGTCTATAATTCTATCCCAGATAATACTAAAGAGTATTATAAGGACAGTGTCCAGGTGAATGGTCAGGAGACTCCTGCCATTAGGGACACTGGGGCCAGCATAACTGTGGTGGACAAATCGTTTTTTCAGGCTGAGGATGTTGCTAAGGCACCCAAACGCCTCACCATGTTAGCTGGTGGGCCTGTGCAGATGCTTCCCCAATTACCAGTTCTCATCCAGTGTAATGACATGACTGTGAATATACCTGTCAGCATACAAAGTAAGGTGCCAGGAAGGGTTCTGCTGGGTAATGACTTGAAAACTCTTGGAGTAGTGTCATACACCCCCATACCTCCTAGTAAAAGGTTACAGGAGCTCACCAGACCTGCAAGGGAGAGAACCATGAGAGGTACTCCCAAAGAGATGATGAAGAAAGAGATCACTCCTGCTCCACTGGAGATGTCAGCTGCTGTCTCTAAGAAAATAGAAGAAAAAGGGAAACCTAAAACTTCTAAAAAGAACCTCACAGCCAGCACTCCAGTGCAGCCAACAAGGACTTCCCCTAGGTTGTCCAAAGTTACACCAGTAACTCCCCCTCCAGCTGAGGCTGAGAGGGAGGTACAACCCTGTGTGGTTGAACTAGACTCTGAAGAAGAGCTATTAGAAGGCCAGGAACTCATTGGAGATCTGGATCCTGTTGACCATCCTGAGCTGCAGTCTTTACTGGCAGAAGGTGGACCCAACAGGGCAGACTTCAGTAGGGGACAAAGAGAATGTCCAACTCTGGAAGGTCTTCGCCACCAGGTGGATGCTCAGGCTGAAGGGCAAGAGCCTGGGAAATATAGGTTACACTGGGAAGATGGCCTTTTCTACAGTGAACCAACCAAGTCTGCACCTGGGGACAACAAACGACTTGTAGTACCCCAAGAGAACAGACCACAGTTCTTGCAGTTAGCCCATGAGATTCCTTTGGCTGGTCACTTGAGTTTCAAGAAGACTAAGGAAAGGCTCTCACTCTACTTTTATTGGCCAAAGATGGGGGCCGAAGTAGATAAATACTGCAGGAGCTGCCACACCTGCCAGACTTCTGGTAAGGTTGGCTCCAAGAATGTGGCACCTTTAGTGCCTCTCCCCGTTATGGGAGTCCCATTTGAGAGAGTAGGGATTGACATTGTTGGTCCCCTTGATCCTCCAACTTCCTCAGGCAACAGGTTTATACTTGTTGTAGTAGACCATTTGAGAGAGTAGGGATTGACATTGTTGGTCCCCTTGATCCTCCAACTTCCTCAGGCAACAGGTTTATACTTGTTGTAGTAGACCATGTTACTAGATACCTTGAGGCAATTCCTATGAGGACTTACAGCTCCGGCTGTGGCTAAGGCCCTCCTTGGTATTTTTTACCAGGGTTGGGTTCCCTAAGGAAGTAATCTCTGACAGGGGGTCAAACTTTATGTCCCACTACATGAAAGCCATGTGTAAAACCTGCGGAGTTACTTACAAGTTCTCAACCGCATACCACCCACAGACAAATGGGCTGGTTGAAAGGTTCAACAGAACCATGAAGAGCATGATAGGTGCTTTAGAGGACACCCTTAAAAGAAAGTGGGACCTTCTACTGCCCTGCCTTCTCTTTGCTTATAGAGAAGTCCCTCAAGAGGGAGTAGGTTATTCTCCCTTTGAACTTCTTTATGGTCATCCGGTCAGAGGTCCATTGGCCCTGATCAAGGAGGGGCTGGAGAGTGCTCCTTCCCCCAAGCCAGTCAGAGTAACTGACTATGTGATAGGTCTCCGAAGGAGAATGTCACAAATGATGGCAGAAGCAAGTGATAACTTGAAAGCTGGACAAGCATTGGTCAAGCACTGGCATGACCTAAAGGCTAACATGGTTGAGTTTACTCAAGACCAGCTAGTTCTCTTTATGTTTCCCACAAGGCAGAGGGCCTCGCAAGACAGATGGATGGGACCCTTCAAAGTTGTGGGTAAACTTGGAGAGGTCAACTATCTGGTGGACTTGGGCAACCCCAAGGAGGCTCCAACAGTCTTCCACACCAACAGACTAAAAGCGTATGTCTCCAGACCTGATGTAGGAGCTTTGCTTCTAGCATCATCAGAGGAAGAAGAAGAGAGTGCAGCTCTTCCTGATCTCCTCAGAGGCTTACCTTTAGACTAAAAAATTGAAGGAGTAAATCTCTCTTAAAATCTGACACCTGAGCAACACGAAGAGTGCAAATCTATGTTGAATCAGTTTGCCTCTCTGTTCTCACTTTCACCAGGCTTGACCCCTTGGGGACAGCATGACATACTCACTGGTGACTGTCTGCCAGTCAAAAGCAGAGGATATCGAATGTCAGAGAATGTAAGAACCCACATCAAAGGTGAGGTCAACAAGATGCTTGATCTCGGGGTAATAGAGCCCTCTACTAGTCCATGGTCTAGCCCATTTGTGTTAGTATCAAAGGCAGGATCTAAAGAACTTAGATTCTGTGTGGATTACAGAGCTCTTAATGCAGTCACTAAGACTGATGCCTACCCTTTTCCAAGGACAGATGAGTTGGTGGATAGACTTGGTGCAGCCAAGTTCCTCAGCACATTTGACTTGACGTCAGGCTATTGGCAAATAGCCCTGACAGACCATGCCAAGGAGAAAACTGCATGTTCTACCCCAGTTGGCTTATACCAGTTTAAGGTTATGCCTTTTGGATTGAAAAATGCACCTGCTACGTTTCAAAGGATGGTAAACCAGGTTCTGAATGGGATGGAGGACTTCTGCATGGCATACTTGGATGACATAGCAGTGTTCAGCAATTCCTGGGAGGAACATGTGGACCACCTGAGATATGTTTTGCAAGCTCTTGGAAAGGCCAATCTGACCATTAAGGCAAGTAAATGCCAGATTGGACAGAGTAAAGTGGTCTACCTTGGACATGAGGTAGGAGGTGGAGAAATAAGGCCTTTGCCCAGTAAGATTGAAGCTGTGCAAAATTGGACAACACCTACTACTCAAACCCAGGTGAGAGCCTTCTTATGTCTCACTGGTATTACTGGAATTTCATTGAGAACTATGGGTCCATAGCTTCTCCACTGAATGTCATCTCCTCTCCTAAATTCCCTAAAAAGGTTAGATGGATTGAGGAATGCAATCAGGCCTTTGAAACCCTGAAAAAGGCTCTTTGCCAAGCCCCAGTACTCAGAGCTCCTGACTATCACCAGACTTTCATTGTGCAAACTGATGCTTCAAATGTAGGAATAGGTGCAGTCCTCAGTCAACTGGATGGAAAAGGTAGGGAGCACCCCATTTGCTTCATCAGCCGTAAGCTGAAGGATCCTGAGACAAGGTGGGCAACAATCGAAAGAGAATGCTTTGCTATTGTGTGGGCACTGAAGAAGTTTAGGCCATACTTGTATGGTTCTACTTTTGTCATTCAGACTGACCACCAACCCTTGAGATGGTTAATGCAAATGAAAGGAGAAAATCCCAAACTATTTAGATGGTCAATCTGCCTTCAAGGGTTTGATTTCACCATTGAGCACAGGTCAGGGTGTCACCATCAAAATGATGATGGACTCTCTAGGATGTATGTCATCGACTAGAGGTATGAGGTTCATCCAGGAGTGGATTAAATCCTCCTGTCCCTTAGTCTGGGGGGTAGGGGGTTGAGTTTTAGGGAGAATTCTCTCTTTAGGCTGAATTTCCTAACCTAGTGAGTCCCCCAGCAGCTTTGCTGGATTTCTAGAGTTTGTTTTTTTCCTCCTGCCAAGAGTGAGACTCTTTTCCTCCCACTCTTGGACATGATTTATGGTATTCCTTTGACTGGTAATGTGTTTTATGGGCTATGGGGTCCTTTACTCCATAGGGTCTCATGCATTTTTCCTATGTGTGTTACACAGCACCCTCCGTGCAGTAACACAGGGGTGTCATAATGACACCCCACCATAGACTCCATACCCTGGGACTGACTACTGTCTCCCAGGGCATGTAAAGTCACCATTGGCTTTACTAGTCCCAAATTATTAACAGAAACCAGTACAAACCATCATATTGTGGATGTACTGGTCGGGGCAATTCGATTGCCCCGGGGTCTGTTAGTCGAGGGGGCACGTCTCTGACCCCCCTGATCGAGTTTTGGCTGGTGGCAGTGGAAACTACTTTTTATATTCGACCGCAAATATTTTCCTATGGGATTTTTCCATTGTTCTAGGCTACCAGCTTTAATTATTTAATTCTCATAGCCTCGAACATACCGCCGGTTTATTTAATTAATATTAATTCTCCGGTTGGTATTTTTTGCCAAGACTCGATTCTAAAATGGTGTTTGTGTTCTCTTCTATGACTCCAACCCAAGTCGAGCCCTTTGTTCCACTTTTTGGCGGGCTTCTCCACAGAAGCCTCCAAAAGTGGTGCCACTCTGTCTGGGTACGAAGAGAACACAAATCAGTAACCTCCCCTGGGACCCCCTAGGCCTAAAAAAGGCGCCGTCTGTGGCTGCTGATGATTATCGCGATTACTCGGTCTGCCATTAGAATTAGTAGAATCGTCGTCAGATGAACCCGAGCTTGATGTATTCCAGAAAGAGACCCTTTTGCGTCTATTTCTTGCTGGGCCCGTTTGGTTGAGAAGTCTTTCTTTTTCTTTCTTGTCCTTATAGTCAGCTGATAAATAAGGATATACGAGTTCTAATTGGAAATTTTTGATATCTTTAGCTAGTTTTTTATGCTTCTTTTCCAGTGTGCTACTCATAAAGGTGTCCATTGTTTTATTTATCTCCTTTAGTTTTTCTCTAGCGTTATCCAAGCTGTCGTCATTGAGGAATTTCTCCTCTTGTACTTTAAGTTCTTTAGAAATGTCTAGGTGTATCCTCCTAGCTGTGGTGATTGTTAGTACCATCAGGTCCCTGCTGCATTTGGTTGCAATTTTACTAAATCCAAGGATGTAATCTTTATCCTCTAAGAATAAGGCTGGCTCATTGCGTACCTGCAAACCCATGGGTACTAGGTTTACTCTGAGGTATTCCCTTAAGAAGTGCCCATGCACTTCAGTTCTAAAACAGCGTTTTTTAAGGTTAAGTAAGTCATCAACTGATGCTGATGACGCTAGGGATTGTTGGGCACCCTCAATATTAAACAAAGTAGGACCTTGGATGATCTCTAGGATCTGTTCTTCCGTGAAGCTGAGGGTTTGATCCATGGTGCAGGGCTAGAACAGAGAACAATGTAAAGGCAGTGAAAGGAATAGGGGGGGGGAAGAAAACCAGAGTAAGTCCTGAAGGGTAGGGCTAAACTAAGTAACCTGGGTCAATTAGAAAAAGTCCCTATTATAGCCGAAGCTATATCTCAACAAAGGGATACAGGAGGGAAAGCCCCAATTAATAGCACAGGACAAAGGGCTATCAGTAGAAAGAGAACACAAAAGGGAGTCCTGTCTAAAGAAGTCAAGTTGGTTGCAATTTAATTATATGCAAAAAGAATTTAAAGTGTATCTGCTCCTAAATTGTAGCATAATTTATGCATATCCGAAGGATGAGTGTACGGGCAAAGGAGAAAGTGGTCTGTCTGGGTACCACAGGGGGTGTGGGAGGGGATTTAGGCACCCTCGACTGAGTTACCGTGGTAACTCAAGCCGCACTCTTGTGTGATTGGCCCACGGCCGGCTCACCACTTAGCATGTTTGAGTGACAGCTAGGCTGAGTGAATGGGGTTTTCTGCATAAAAGCAGGGCTTTGGGGACTGGAACTTCAGAAGTCGCCACAGGACCTGAGAATCCGACGAGGGAGAAGCTGAGCCGACCTACCACGACGACACCACCGGTGGAGCCCTGCGGAACCAACTCACCACTTCCCGACGACAGAGAAGATCTCCTGGCTGGAGAGGCTTCTTCCCCTGACTCGTGGGCACAACCAGTTTACCTTTCTTTCTTCGCACCCCAGCTCGGTTTGTGGTCGAACTGCCCGTGCCAAGCACCCCGACGGCCGGATAGCCACTCACCACTGAACCGCGAATCAACGGACCTCTCCTTGTACCTGAGAAACTCCGCGGCTGGTTTCTTCCCTGGCAGTGCAACGGGCTCCTGTCTTCCTCCCTGACGAGATCCTCTCTTCCCCCAAACGAAGCACCAACTTGCACCCGCTGCCAGGAACAACTGCCCCCGATGGAGCGTTCTCACCACTTTAAGGTACCGTGTCCGCCAGGCCTCCATTTCTAAAGATTGCAACAAGGTAATAATAACTCCTTAACCTTCTGGACTGGGCTGGCCGCCTTAACCCTCTAACAGGTCCCTTTCTTTGGTCCAACTCCTTTTTGAACCGTTACAAGACTTTTGTGCACTGCAACCGTGTGACCTTGGACACATTTCGTTTTGATCCTCTTAAAGCGGATCCGGCCTACTGACTCTGAATTCACGGTGTTACTTTGCCTTCCTCTCTTGTTGTGTTCGTGAAAAAGTGTTGGGATCTGTTTCAATTTGTTCTCTGCTTTTCTCTCCCTTTTTAAAACGAACTATTAGAGTGCCATCTACGTTAAGCGCTCACCGCTGTCTGAAAATAAGTGGGGCTTTACTTAAGACTTGTCTAATATTCTTTTAAGGGAGTGTATATCTTTTAGTGACCATGTTTTTGAATTGCTTACTATTAGTGCCTGTGTGTTTTTCTAGATGTGGTTTTAAATAAATAATTATATCTCTTTTACACCAAGCCCTGGTCAGTGTTTACTTGTTCTATTGTGTGCTCTTGACCTATTGTGAATACTCTGTATACTGCCTAACTCTTCTTGAGGGAAGTCTGACTGCTCAGCCACAGCTACCAATTGAATCTGTGTGGTACAGACTGCTACCAAGTGGGTTAACTGCCAAACACCTGTAGTCCTAAATCTTTTGCAGTGGTCCCAAAGGGAACTGCACAGGTTTCTGCCTAACAGCTGGTCACGTGATTCAGACACCGTGAATTTGCCTCTTCTTCATGTAATTCGTGTATTTGATTTTCGTTTCATCCACCACCTGTCTCCAGTTTCTTATCTTGGCCTTTCTGAAGCAGGGTATTCTGTTCTTAGCTTCAATTAATTGTAGCTACAGTTCGTCTATTCTACTGATACGACCTTGGCTTTTTCTGGCACGAGTTGCCTCTGCTAAGTTTCGTTTCTGCCGTTTATTCTTGATTCTGCTAAATATTAAGCTCTCCTCGTGTGGCCTTTAGTAACCTTTGGTTAATTCTGCTTCTTGTGCAAAGTGGAAGTATACTTATAAAATGTGCTTCTTTTGAGGTAGATATGTATAGGTGACACTTGCCGCACTATCTTTCTACTAAGCATAGCAAGGTGCACAATTTTCTTAGCTTTCTTGTGGTTCCAAGCATATGTACATGCATAAACTGGTCAAATATCTTCATCATGCTCATGGCTTAAGCTTCTTACATTTGACATCGTCTTTCACTTTAGGTTTGTGATATCCCTAGCCCATGGTGTTTTCGTCTCTTTATGTCTTTCTCTGGTCGTCATTTCTTCTGTTTATGAGTCAGTCCGGGTTCTCGTGACGTTACCATTCGTCTTCCATTAAGACCCTTTCGGTTTCTTCAGGGACTGTACTTAGACGATCTTCATTTTGTTTCATTTGTTGATATGGCTTTCTCAATGGGTACCTTACTGTCCATGGTTTCCTTTGTATCGGTACTTCAATAGGTCTTTTTCTTCTGATAAGTACTGGACAGAGCCCCACTGCGGCTCTCTGTTGGTTTATTTGCTCATCATACGTCTCATATTTCGGTGTGAATGTTCCTGGTACTTCAAACTGGACAGTTGGAGTGTGGGCTGCATTTGGGACCTCCACTACACCTCTCTGTAGGCAAAGAGTAAGCATGGTAAAAGAAGATCGGCTGTTCTCCTCTGGGGCTCTTCAAGAGCTCCAATCATGCTTTTGAGAGTACTATTGAACCTATCAACTAAGCCATTTGTCTGTGGATGATAAGCTGATCAAAACGTTGAGGTCCCCCCACTCCTTTCAGATGGTGTGTATGTACTTGGCAATGAAGTTGCTGCCTCTGCCAGAAACACATTCTTTAGGGAAGCCAACCTTGGTGAATATGCCAAGTAATGCCTTTGCAACTGACCTCACAGTTACTGTTTTCAGTGGGATGGCCTCAGGATATCTGGTTGCATGGTCAACTAGTGTGAATTACTCAAATTGTGTTTGTTCTGATCTGTTGCAATTTAGGGACTAAAAGAAGGGGTAGTTGACCTATCTTTCTCCTTTTGATATACCAGTCTCCCTTTTGATAGTGTCACCCCCTCCCCGATATCAAAAAATCTGGGAGTACCCAATTATAAGCAGGTAAGGACAAAGGCAGTGACTATGGCAAGGGAAATGGGCACAACATCACACAGTGAATAGCTTTGAGTCAAGCAACATGCACACAGGAACCAAGAGTTATGTATACAAAAACCCAGGAGTGCAAATAGAGTGTGACAACAATGCAAATATATGAAAAGGGATGTGGGGTAAGCACTTAGAAGCTCCTTATGACTGCAAGGAAAGTCGGCAAGCTCCTTAACCACAATTGCTGTTACAGGTAAGCACTAAGCCCACGTAGAGGGCAAGCAATGACAGACAGGATCTGTGATCTAACACTCTTGATGGTATTGAATAAGGGAACTTAAAAACCGTACTCGCGGGGACGAGAAATACCACTTGAATGTCAGCAAGCCCACAAACCCTGTTGATGAAACAGGGACCCAGAAAGGCTATAACAGCAATGGGAGGATAACTAAATACATAAGACTCAAGACAAGGGGCAAGTAGGAATAGTGATTACAGAATAGTGAGGAAAACATAGGCATTCACACAGGCGCTAGCTACAACAGCACACCACACTTAATAATCAAAGGGAAATAAATGCAGAAGTGCAAGGGAAAACATGCAATGGATTCCAAGAGAAAGTAAAGGAACAGGCGCAGGAAAAACAAAATTACAAAGACAAACTTCCCCCACCCATCCAAGGAAAAAGGCAAGAAGCTGAATCTATAAAGAGGAAAGACTAAAGCATCAAGGTTTACAGCAGCAAATGACAAAGTCAAAGAAATATAGAACACAGGCAAACTGGGCTGCACCAAAAGGGAAAGCACTGAGAAAAGCTTCCTGAAACCGAGGCAGACAGAAGGGAATCTAGGAAGCAGAAATCAATTAAGCACATACATTCGAAATACAGGGATAAGGAACAAGAAATAGAAACTTGTAACTAGGCACAAAGCTAAGAACCAGTCACACACAGGAACACTGCATCAATGACCAGCGCTGGACTGAAACAAACTGAGGCTTTTAAAGCTGCTTAACGAGCACATGCCTCTGGTGTGCTGCTTGCTGCATCTGCAGCCACAGGTGTTGCCCATCCTCCACCCAGCCTTGTCCTGCAAGGGTAGAGATTAAGCTGTGGGCCAGGCATTCTGGGAAGCATAGTCATTTGATTAAAGCAGCATGCTGGTTGCCAAAAACCTGGAATGGATCTGGAAGGGAAGTAGCTTGGAAAATAAGGATTTAGCGTTCCCAATTCATCACAGCACTGTAGCATAAGGTTCAGAAGGAAAGTCCAGTAGGGAATAAACCCCAAATCATGCCCCCAAGTGGTGGGAACAAGAGCGAAGGGAACGAATCGTGACAACTACCACCAGAATAAACCTGCTGCCAGAGGATTTTGGTGGGCCAAGGGGACCAACAATGTAAATCCCTACCCTCTCAAATGGTATACCCACTACTGGGAGTGGTACCAATGGAGCCTGAATTGTTGTGCCACTTTTACCAGAAATTTGGCAAGAAGCACAACTCCTGCATTGACCTTCTACCTTCTACCTGGACCCCCATCTTGGGCCAGTAGAAGTGCATGGACAGCATCCCCCTAGTCTTCTTGATGCCAAGATGACCTGCAAGGGGAACCTCATATGCCAACTGCAAAAGAAAGGGTTTCATTTGAAGGGGAACCACCAACCTCCTATGGTCTCCTTCAGTGGAATCTGTGGCCTCACGATATAGCAGCCCACCTTACCAATAAATTCTATGTTTCCCAGGAGGTTCACCCTCAAGCTGGGAACAGGCCTATCTCCTAAGGCCTTCCAAAGATGTGCACTCACGTTGGCCTTTACTAAATTCTTCCCTGCCAGGATCACCTTCTGCCAGCAAACTGCAAGTCAGGATGGTCATGGAGGTCAAATACTTCAGGCATCGCCTCTTCCTTGTCAGGTTCAGGAGCTTGGCCAACTGCCTCCACCTCAGTGGTAGGCGAGTTGGAGGAATCTCTTCTTTCCCTCTCTTGTTTTTCGACTCCTTTTGCCTTGTGTTTCCCCTTTGGCTTTGGCTCAGCCTTTGACCTGGCCAGGGCAGCCATTGTTTGAGACCTAGTGCAGGGTCTCTCTGCTGTATCTGCCACAAGACCTAAGTCTCTGAGATAATTTCCACGCAGGACTCTTCCAGGGACGTGCCTCTGAACACTTGCAGGTATCCTGACTACTAAACCATTTACAGCTATATTTACAGGCGTAACTGGAAACCTGAGAGGGGGACCATCAGCTACCTTAGTGGGCATCAGAGAAGCTCTGGCCAGCTCCTCTGAATTTACCAAAGTGGAATCCACTACAGTTCTACTGGCCCCAGTGTCCCTGATGGCAGAGGTTTCTACACTATCTACCAGGACAATATCCTTAATATAGTGCTTAGTATTGCCAGGGATGGAGGCATACTACTCAGACACTCTAGATTCTCAGGATCCCAGGGAAACTAAAACTACTTCTGAACCTATCCCACAGGGGAAGGAGTCAGAACAGAAGGTTGCCGTGCATATTTCTTCCTCCTCATGGTGGAAGGCCAGATTCACAGACTGGACTCCCAATGTTCTGACCTTATATCTGGGTCGCCCATCATATGGTAATTTGCTCCACAAGCCACACAAGATCCACTGGGTCTTGGGACATAGGGAGGATATTATCACCAGAGTTGTGCTTGGGATTATTAGTCCCACTACCCTGTACACGGTAATGTGACTTACCCTTTTTTAATTTTTATGGCCCTTTTGGGGTGGAGATTTTTCAGTCGAACCACCCTTCTTATCCTTCTGCTTCTTCCCCTCTTCCTGCTTTCCAGAAGCAGGCTTGTCCTTATGGGACACCCCATGGGATACCCATAAATCTGCTGCAGTGGCTACCTTCTTAGGCTCTATCTCCTTAGAGTTAGCCATATGCTGCTTAAACTCAGGGGAACATGCAGCAAAAATATGTTCCAGCATGACCAAATGGATCATGCCTTCAAAAGTGGTAACTTTTTAACCTCCCGCTGTTGCACTTCAGGCTTCCCCGCGGGCCTCCTTGCAGAATACGACTTCTTTACAAGCTCCTCTGTGGACCAGATACAGGCTGCCATGGCGCCTATACAAACTACGGCGGACTCCGGGTCAGCTGACACGTCTTGTACGTGGAAGACATACGACAAGACACGCCGCTTTACGACTATAAAACCACCGTCTTTCAAGGGGCTTGTTGCTGCTATTTAGCGTTACAAGCTACACGCGGTTACGTCCGTTACTTCTTCGTGTCTTCCACATGATTTCTCATCTGAACTCCTGGTTTTGACCCTTGCTTGACTATTGGATTGGCTTGTCTCCTCCTTTATTCCTGTCATGCTCGTCTGGTTTGTTGACTCAGAACGCTACTGGATCCGGCTCCCTTCTGTCTCTTGTGGTACTTCATTCCAGGTTGCCGCTTCTGCATACGGAACCAAAGCAGAGGACTTGCTGTCAACTATCCGGAACTTTTCTACACCTACTCTGGATGCATGTGTGCTCAGGTACATACCTAACTGGCAAATCCCATCTCTGCTACTATTTTCTCTCCACGACTTGTTTGGATATTTGTCTCCTGTTGGATTTTGGGACATTGAGTGACTATCTGTTAACTTGTCTTCAAGTGCATATAAACGCTCTGCTGAAACTGCACCAACCCGGCACTAGTGCGACCCTCGTGCCGTCCTGGGCTACTTCCCTATACTAACATTCCTGTTTGTTATTTTCTCCTTTCGTTGTCTTCTGTTTCCTAGATTCCTTTCCACAAAATATCCTTATTCAGGTTAGTTGTTACCAATTTGATATATATAAGTTGGGACTGATGCTTTAAAAGGCTCTTTAGACCATTCCCATTCATTTGTGTTATTTCTTGTAGATCCACCCCGGGGAAGCTCCACACCAATACTTATCTAGGTAGTTTCCCATTAAATTCAACTGTTCTGATTACTTGCTTAAACTTCAACACTGTCTAATATCTTTGTATTCCTTTGCAGCATTGGTATTGGAGGTGTGTGTTCTCCCTGCTCTTTTATTCAATTGACACCACTGTCTGTCCCAACTGAAACAACAGAGAGGTACATTGTAGAAAAGAGCCCCTCTTTGAGGAAGCCTGAGTCTTGTACTCAGGGGAGCTGGGATGGAAGGCTGAATATCGATTCTTGTATCACCATCATCTCCAAGGTCACTCCTCCGCATCTTCGGCCTATTTCGGAGTGGTGAGTAACAGAATTAGCAGCCACGAACCATGTCCATGGAGGCCAGTGATGCTTTGACTCAAATCGTGCAAATGGTCACAGATCTACGAACCGACTTGACCAATGCACAAGAGGCACTGCGCCAACGTATGGACGCCATTCAGGCCTTGGTTACCACACCAGCGCCACAGATGGCTGGTGCTGGTGCTACAGCATCAGGATCAGGGTTTCCACCTCCGCAGCAGGAATCAAACCCGATCATGCTTGCAACCCAGTTCCCTCTAGCTCCTCCTGAACGCTTCCTAGGCGATCCTAAACAATACCGAACATTCATTAACCAATGCAAACTGCATTTTTTGTGCCGTCCTGCTTCATTTCCAATCTCTACAACTAAAACGGCTTTTGTCTTGTCACATTTAGGAGGCACTGCAGCCGCAAGGGCTAACCCATTGTTAGAATCCAACAGTCATGTTCTCTACAATTGTGATGCCCTTCTTGCTATGATGAGTAAAGTATTTGATACACGTTATACCACTCAAGCTACTGACCTGGAACTCTTAAAGCATCGACAAGTGAAACATTCTCTATTGATCTATTTGGCCCGGTTCAATCAGTTGGCAGCAGAAACTGAGTGGCCTAAAGAAAAGAAGACAGCCGTCTTCTATCAAGGCCTCTCAGATGAACTAAAGGACATCCTCTCCACTGTTCCTGTAGTCCCCACGGCATTCAGGGAACTGCTAGATTTAGTCCTTCAGATTGATCCCCGTAAATCCGAAAGACGTGGCAAAAAGAAACCAGCATTGTTCAGCACGGTTTCAGCAGAGACCTCGTCTTCTTCACTTCCTGCGCCAGAACCTATGCAGATTGGAGTGGTTAGGGGACCACTTACCCCTGCTAAACGAGAATATCGTAGATCACACAATCTTTGCATGTACTTTGGGGCCGCTGACCACTTATTGCCTGAATGTCCCAAAAAACCCAAAAGAAAGGCGGGGAACGCCAAATCCCGACAGTAGACAGAGTCCCAATGTCGGGAAACTCACCTTTGGACTCTACATTACAGAATCCGAGTCATCTAGTCCGCCTACCTGTTACATTTTCCCTAAATCACGGTGTATCATTCCAGACAACAGCCGTGATTGATTCAGGTGCAACAGGTAATTATGTTGATCAATGCTTTGCCTCTATGTCAAGAATACCATTGGTTCGCAAAGCTATACCTGAAACAGTGAATGCAGTGGACGGTTCAATTCTTGTATCAGGAATGGTAACTCACCAAATGGTTACACTACATATGAGTACCGATGAAGGCCATACTGAAGAGATGTCATTCGATATAATCAAAGCCCCAGCCTACAAAGTCATTCTATGTATTCCATTGTTGAAGCTTCATAACCCTGCCATCGACTGGTCGACATCTCAGATTCAGTTCCCTTCCAATATATGCAATACCCAATGTACTACATTACTTGAAATTACCCAGGATAGTCCGGTCAGGGCACTGGTTTCTCCTACTATGCATATTGGAGCTGTTTCTAAAAATGTTGTCTCTATGGTACCTTCTCAATATGCAGATTACACAGATGTTTTTGACAAAGGGATGGCGGAGACTCTACCTCCACATAGAGCCTATGATTGCCCAATAGACCTAATACCGGGAGTAAAGATACCATCCGGCAGAGTGTATTCCCTCACTCTCAAAGAAGATGAAGTCCTTAAAGATTATATAGACAAGGCCTTGGCCATGGGATTCATTCGTCCATCCAAATCACCAATTGCATCACCACTTTTCTTTGTTCCTAAGAAGGAAGGGGATTTACGTCCCTGTATTGATTATCATGCTTTGAATGCAGCAACCATAAAAAACCAGTACCCTCTTCCTCTGATCTCTGTCCTCCTTGATCAATTGGGTTCTTCCAAAGTATTTACTAAGCTCAATCTCAGAGGAGCTTATAATCTCGTCCGTATGAGAGAGGGGGACGAATGGAAGACCACTTTCAAAACACGTTACTGTCTATTTGAATACCTTGTCATGCCCTTTGGGTTATGTAATGCCCCGGCCACCTTTCAGGCATTCATGAACAATTTGTTTTATGACATCCTTGATCAGTTTGTTGTTGTCTACCTGGATGACATTTTGATTTATTCAAAAAACCAGGAAGACCACGAAATACATGTCAAAACAGTGCTCCAACGCCTGAGAGATCACAAATTGTTTGTAAAAGCCGAAAAGTGCATATTTCATGCCTCAGAGGTGGAGATTTTGGGATATGATCTTACTAACAATGGGGTGCGCATGAGTCAGTCCAAAATTAGTGCTATCCTGGAATGGCCTGTGCCCAATTCAGTCAAATCTTTACAATCATTCCTGGGATTTGCAAACTTTTATAGACGCTTCATCAATGGTTTTTCTGAAATCTCTGCACCTCTTACCTCTCCGACAAGTACCAGGGTGCCATTTGTATGGTCTTCAGAAGCTCAGAAAGCTTTTGATCAATTAAAATCAGCCTTCACTTCCGCCCCTGTCCTCAAACATCCTGATCCCGAGCTTCCTTTTTTTGTTGAAGCTGACGCTTCGGGTTATGCTTTTGGGGCGGTGTTGTCACAAACCTGTCCTCATTCGGGCGAGATTCATCCTGTTGCCTACTTCTCTCGTAAATTGACAGCTTACGAAAGAAATTATTCCATCACGGAACGCGAACTCTTAGCCATCAGAGACGCATTCTTGGAATGGAGACATCACCTTCTGGGGGCCAAACACCTTGTAACGGTATACTCAGATCACCGCAGTCTGTTAGCCTTCAAATCTATGAAATGTCTTACAGCTAGACAGGCGCGGTGGCATTTATTCTTTTCACAGTACCAATTTGTTATCACTTACCGTCCTGCTAAAGCTCAAGTTTTGGCTGATACTCTCTCTCGCCTACATGCGGATGGCCAGTCCCAACAGATCGAAGCACTTCCTCTCCTACCGAACAAGGTTGTTTGTGGTTGTTCGGTTCAGCCCTCTTTGCATTCAATCATCCTTGATTGGGTCTCAACCCATCCAAAAGAGATCACTGACTTCAACCTGGAAGTAATTCAGGGTATGCCATTCATTCAAGGATGCGTCTATATACCCTAAGGTCAAGCTAGAGTTTTAGCGCTCCAGTGGTCTCACGATTCTTTGATTGCTGCACATCCAGGAAGTCAAAAGACTCTTGAAGCCTTACGGCGTTGGGCTTGGTGGCCTTCCATGGTTCGTGATGTGAAGGACTACATTTTGACTTGTTCCATATGAACTCAGTGTAAAACCTCTAGAACCAAACCAGTAGGCTTGTTACAACCTCTTCCTGTTCCATACAAACCTTGGCAGATGCTGTCAATGGATTTCATTGTGGAACTTCCTGACGTTCAGGGCCATGACACCATTTGGGTGATTGTTGATTATTTCACAAAATATGCATTGTTCATACCTTGCTCTGGCTTGCCTGCGGCTCCGGAATTGGCGAGACTGTTCTTGACGAATGTGTTTCGTTTCTTTGGATTACCCTCGTTTATTGTTTCCGACCGTGGTACACAATTTACGTTACGATTCTGGAAGGCTCTTACAGCTTCTCTGGGTATTGAGGACAGGTACTCCTCGGCTCACCATCCTCAGACTGATGGGCAGACTGAGAGAACTAATGCTACTATCGAACAGTACCTACCCTGTTTATGCCTTCAGTTCCAACAGTCTTGGTTTACTTCTCTGCCTTATGCGGAGTTTGCATATAACAACTCTATGCATACATCAACTGGGGTTTCTCCCTTTTTTGCCCTGTATGGTGGTCATCCTAGGGCACTCCCACTTGATCCGGTATTACCAGCCGTTAATCCAGCAGCAAGAGATTGTATAAGAGATCTCGATAAGATTCATCGGGATGTATGCTGTCATTTACTCCGAGCTCAAGATCGTGCCAAGGAGTATGCCGATGTGCATCGATCCCCTGCACCAGTCTATCGGAGTGGCATGAAGGTGTGGTTGTCGTCCCGTAATTTACGAATTGCGGGCAAACGCTCGCTTCTGCCCAAATACGTGGGACCCTATGCCATTACTGATGTTATCAATCCTGTGGCGGTCAAGCTCTCCCTGCCGCGCTCATGGCGGATACATCCAGTCTTTCACGTCTCCCTGATCAAGCCTTTCATCCAGGGGACCCGTCTGCCTACACGTCCTTCGCCAATCTTGGTGGATGGAGAGGAGGAGTATGAGGTCTTGCGTATCCTGGACTGCAGGGTGTCTAGGGGTACGTTGTTCTACCTTGTGGATTGGAAGGGTTTTGGGCCTGAGGACCGTACATGGGAGCCTCTCTCCAATTTACATTGTCCGGATCGTCTGAGGAGTTTCCATTCCGCCAGGGGGTTGCCGGAGTCTTTGGGGGAGGATGCTGTTACACTTCGGGCTTCCCCGCGGGCCTCCTTGCAGAATACGACTTCTTTACAAGCTCTTCTGTGGACCAGATACAGGCTGCCATGGCGCCTGTACAAACTACGACGGACTCCGGGTCAGCTGACACGTCTTGTACGTGGAAGACGTACGGCAAGACACGGCCCTTCACGACTATAAAACCACCGTCTTTCAAGGGGCTCGTTTGTTTCTATTTAGCGTTACAAGCTACACGCGGTTACGTCCGTCACTTCTTCGTGTCTTCCACACAATTTCTAATCTGAACTCCTGGTTTTGACCCTTGCTTGACTATTGGATTGGCTTGTCTCCTCCTTTATTCCTGTCGTGCTCATCTGGTTTGTTGACTCGGAACGCTACTGGATCCGGCTCCCTTCTGTCTCTTGCGGTACTTCATTCTAGGTTGCCGCTTCTGCATACGGAACCAAAGCAGAGGACTTGCTGTCAACTATCCGGAACTTTTCTACACCTACTCTGGATGCATGTGTGCTCAGGTACATACCTAATTGGCAAATCCCATCTCTGCTACTATTTTCTCTCCACGACGTGTTTGGATATTTGTCTCCTGTTGGATTTTGGGACATTGAGTGACTATCCTGTTAACTTGTCTTCAAGTGCATATAAACGCTCTGCTGAAACTGCACCAACCCGGCACTAGTGCGACCTTCATGCCGTCCGGGGCTACTTCCCTATACTAACATTCCTGTTTGTTATTTTCTCCTTTCGTTGTCGTCTGTTTCCTGGATTCCTTTCCTCAAAATATCCTTATTCAGGTTAGTTGTTACCAATTCGATATATATAAGTTGGGACTGATACTTTAAAAGGCTCTTTAGACCATTCCCATTCATTTGTGTTATTTCTTGTAGATCCACCCCGGGAAGCTCCACTCCAATACTTATCTAGGTAGTTTCCCATTAAATTCAACTGTTCTGATTTCTTGCTTAAACTTAACACTGTCTAATATCTTTGTATTCCTTTGCAGCATTGGTATTGGCGGTGTGTGTTCTCCCCGCTCTTTTATTCAATTGACACCTCTGTCTGTCCCAACTGAAACAGCAGAGAGGTACATTGTAGAAAAGAGCCCCTCTTTGAGGAAGCCTGAGTCTTGTACTCAGGGGAGCTGGGATGGAAGGCTGAATATTGATTCTTGTACCACCATCATCTCCAAGGTCACTCCTCCGCATCTTCGGCCTATTTCGGAGTGGTGAGTAACATCCACCCAACCAGTCAAGTTCTTTAAAGATTTGGTTACATATGTTGTGTTATTTGGCATTTATATAGCTCTCTATATATCATTGGTATGATCTCAAAGCGCTTGTGGGTTGAACGCCCTTGGAGACCATAGTCCAGGTCAGTTGAGAGAGTAGGGTTGCATAGGGTGCTTGGGTGCACTCAATATGTGAGCAGCTGATGTGATTGCCTGATGGTAGCTGCATCCTAACATTAGGTGCAGTGGTATTGAGAGATCAGTTGAATGTGCGCAGTCTGGTGGTTGGTCTCCAAGACTGTATTCTGGCGGCATTTGGCATGTGTAGGACGCGTATGTGTGCAGCTAGGCCAATTTTTTTTGTTGTCATATGGTATAGCTGCGTTCTAGCAGGATGTTGACGTGTTCATGGAGTATTGTTCATATCTGAGCAGCTAGGACAAATTGATAGAGGGGTATAGCTGCGCTCTATTGTGTGTTGGTGTAGAGTAGAGAGTGAGCATAGTGATAGGAGAGGTGAGTGTCTGGAGTGGATTTTTTTATTCTTACGAGCCCACTGTTCCGGATGTGACCCAAGTAGTACCTTCTCTTTTCTTGTACTCCCTGAATCTTTAAAGTATTGGGCAGGAGTCTTCCCAAACTTTAAGATCAGGGCTTGCTTCAATTTCGTAGTCTTTTCTCTCAGTCTTTGACATTTCCACAATGGCACTGCAGCCAGAGCGGGGAAGTCTACTGAGTAACAATACAATCTTATCAGCATCTACTACTTCTTGTACTTCACAAGCATACTCAAAAGCAGTCATTCAGTCCATGATGTCATTTTTCATATCATACACTGTGAGCAGATCTTTAGGAAATATAGGATATGAGGAGGAACCAGAACCATTTCTGGATCCCCTTGAGGAGCTGTTGTCAACTTGAAGCTTGGAAAGCTCCAACTGATGTTCCCTATCTTTTTGTTGATATAATTTCTCCATCTCAAGATTAGCCATGTTAAATTCAAGTTATTTTTCTCTTAGCCTAAGCTTCTGTCTCTGCGATCTAACATAGCCTCAGCCTCAGAGGAAGTAGAGGACACATGGGATTGGACATCATCATCCTCATCCTCTCTCTCAATGATGGCAGAAACAGACATATCATGACTGTTACTGGGAGCAGCC
Source organism: Ambystoma mexicanum (assembly GCF_040938575.1). NCBI lineage: Eukaryota > Metazoa > Chordata > Amphibia > Caudata > Ambystomatidae > Ambystoma > Ambystoma mexicanum. Next base: position 1,349,141,900 of record NC_090930.1, read on the forward strand.
CCAGCACCTTCTGCTCTATCATAGGAGGGAAGAGGAACAATGCTACTTTCTTGCCAATCAATCTTTTGGATAAGTTCAGCTTTTGTGTTAGGGACAGGGATGCCTCTTTCTGCACATTGCCTTCTTAATGTTTCTGATCTGGAAGCACCCAAAGTAATAGGAGTGACTGATTCCATTTTTATAAGTTAAGTGGTTTACAACTACTAGCTAAACAAAAGTCACTGAGTTACTGTTTAAATTTAATCCGGTGCCACACCAGTGTACAACACCAAAGTACTTTATTTCTTATCCCACCGCTGTACAGTAAATAGTTAGATTGTATTTCTGAACTCTGCTCTGGTGAGAAGATATTCAGGAGGCCACCCTTGTTTAGTGAAAAAGGGAACACTTCTGCAAAGTTAGCCAGGACAATTCAAGGTAGCTTGGAGAGCAGTCGGGTCTAAGCCTCAGGGGTAGTGGGGGTGACCTGAGGTCTTGGATGAGCACACACAGTAGGACACAAGCTCTTAGACAGTAGTATATCAAAAATATACAATGTATTAGGCCTTTAACAAACACAAGTGAATAATGATGAACACAGTAATAATACTACTTAAACACACTATATAAAACATGTGTACAAACACTTTTCGGTCAATGTGGTAAAGTGTGGATTCCTACCAAATCCTTCAAGGAGGGAAAGCACACAAATGTTAACGCAATGGCCCACTCCAGAAATGGATGTCCCTAACTTAAGAAGTCCAGCTCTACAAAGATTGGATTGAGATATTTGGTTCCAAGAGTCAGAGGTGGGTCTGCTATGGAGAACAAAGCTGTTCCCAACTTTCGGACGACTATAGGAAGCAAGAGCCACCCAAGTCAAGACAAACACCACAAGGGATCCTTTGTGAATAAAAAGGTATTGGATGAACCAGGGGCCACTGGTAAGTAGTAAGATTACTCATCACCCTTATCTCACTCTGGCTTCAAACTTGGCAGGTTTGAAGAAGGTCGCCTGGACTACCAAATCCCCTCCTTGGTTACGCTTCCAAGTGAACAGCCGCTAGGGTGTGGATGTGGGTCCAATTTACATCAGGAGCTGTACCTCTCATCTCGAACACAGGACAAAGAAAACACTGATGCAGCTGGTTTTAGGACACTTGAAAAAAGACGGAAAAGTCACCAGCAGTGACTGCCACTGTTGCACAGTGATGCAGGAGCACCCACGTCTCACGGACTGATGCATCCTTCTCTCTCGTGGCACAAAGGAGTAGGGACAACGAGATTTGGCAAGAAGGTGCCTTACAGTGCGAACTAGGGTTCTCCCAAAGCTCTAGCCGAAACTCGATGTAGCAACGCTCCAGAACGGATGCCAAGGGAACAGCTGGTCAGTCCACTGGAGGGCCCAAGATCACTTCTGAGAAGGCTTGTTTGCAGGGCACCAACAAGACGTAGAGAATGATTGGTCCCACCACTTAAAAGGGTTGAAGCACCTTTGCAGGTCTTCGGAGATTGATCACAAAGCAGGGCTCTCCTGGGAAAACAGCGGGCTCCGGGTGCCAAACATTCTCTGTGCGGTTCCAGACAGTCCTTGGATCTGCTTTGCTGCATTGTATACTTGGCTCTGTGTAGCGGTCGATTCAGAACTCAGGGTGTTCTGCGGTTCTGCACTTACTCATGCACACTAGCAGTGGTCCAATCAGGGACCACTGCAGCTCTCATGCTCTCATGCACACAGGACATCCTGGCGCCAACAGTGTGGATTGGCACCCACTCCTGGGCACCCACGCACATGACATACATTAGCCCACGAAAAGCGCCGGCTTTCGCGGGTGAATGCATGGCCAAATAAGGAATCCTCAGGTCACAAAGAGCAAGGGGAAGGCCAAAGGACAAAATGGCCAAAGGAGACAGGAAAAGACAAAAGATCTTTTGGCATGGCCATGACAGACCCTAGACCATGGGTGCACAACATACAGCCCGCGGGCCAGTTGCGGCTCGCCATGCTCTTTTGTCCGGCCGCCCTCCATTAGGAAAGTCTTTGTTGTCTTCCGGGCCTGACAAAACACTGGCCCTCATTGGCTCAGCACACACACGCACCACGTCGCTCCAACGAGCCACGTAATCCGTGTGTGCTGCACCAATGGAGGGCCAGCACTACGGCTGGCGTGGTCCATAAGGCTTGATGCCGGAAGGCATTTCAGCCTTGGACCACGCCAGCCGTAGTACGATTCCAGCGTTCCAGCTTACCTGCCTTCCAGCACGTCTCCGGTAAGTGGTCTGTTTGTGTTTGTGTGTCGGGTTTGTTTTGCTTTATGTTTGTGTGTGTATGTTGCGATGAGGGGGGAGGGTCGGATTTGTGTGTCGGATGTGTATGAATGTTTGGATTTGAATGTATTTTGTGTGTATGTTGAGATGCGGGGTGGGGGGGTGTCAGATGTGTATGAATGTTTGGTTTTGAATGTATTTTGTGTGTATGTTGAGATGCGGGGTGGGGGGGTGTCAGATGTGTATGAATGTTTGGTTTTGAATGTATTTTGTGTGTATGTTGAGATGCGGGGGTGGGGGGGTGTCGGATGTGTATGAATGTTTGGATTTGAATGTATTTTGTGTGTATGTTGAGATGCGGGGGTGGGAGGTGTCGGATGTGTGTCGGATGTGTATGAATGTTTGGATTTTAATGTTTTTTGTGTGTATGTTGAGATGTGGGGGTTGAGGGGTGTTGGATGTGTATGAATGTTTGGATTTGAATGTTTTTGTGTGTATGTTGAGATGCGGAGGTGGGGGATTGTCGGATGTGTATGCATGTTTCGATTTGAATGTTTTTTGCGTGCTGAGTTGGGGGGTGGGGGGTTCGGGTCTGTATGGGTGCATGTTTGTGTGTGTGTGTTGAGTTGTGGGGTGGGGGTTCGTGTCTGAATGGGTGCATGCTTGAGAGTGTGTGTGCTGAGTTGGGGGGTGGGGGGTTTGGAGTTGGGGGGTTGGGGGGTTAGGGTCCTTATGGGTGCATGTTTGTGTGTGTGCTGAGTTGGGGGGTGGGGGTTCGGGTCTGTATGGGTGCTTGTTTGAGAGTGTGCTGATTTGGGGGGTGGGGGGTTTGGGTCTGTATGGGTGCATGTTTGTGTGTGTGCTGAGTTGGGGGTGGGGGGTTCGGGTCTGTATGGGTGCATGCTTGAGAGTGTGTGTGCTGAGTTGGGGGGTGGGGGGTTTGGAGTTGGGGAGGTGGGGGGTTGGGGTCTTTATGGGTGCATGTTTGTGTGTGTGCTGAGTTGGGGGGTGGGGGTTCGGGTCTGTAATGGTGCTGGTTTGTGTGTGCTGATTTGGGGGGTGGTGGGTTTGGTTGGGGGTGAGGGTGCCATGGGGCATAGTGTTTGGTTGGGGGGGAGGGTGCCATGGGGCATAGTGTTTGGTTGGGTGTGAGGGGGCCATGGGGCATAGTGTTTGGTTCGAGGTAAGGGGGCCCTGGGGCATAGTATTTGGTTGGGGGTGAGGTACATGGGGCATAGTGTTTGGTTGGGGGTGAGGGTGCCATGGGGCATAATGTTTGGTTGGGTGTAAGGGGGCCATGGGGCATAGTGTTTGGTTGGGGGTGAGGGACATGGGGCATAGTGATTGGTTGGGGGTGAGGGGGCCATGGGGCATAGTGTTTGGTTGGGTGTGAGGGGGCCATGGGGCATAGTGTTTGTTTGGTGTGTTTAGGGGCCATGGGGCATAGTGTTTGGTTGGGGGTGAGGGACATGGGGCACAATGTTTGGTTGGGGGTGAGGGGGCCATGGGGTATTGTGTTTGGTTGGGGGTGAGTGGGCCATGGGGCATAGTGTTTGGTTGTGGGTGAGGGTGCCATGGGGCATAATGTTTGGTTGGGTGTAAGGGGGCCATGGGGCATAGTGTTTGGTTGGGTGTGAGGGGGCCATGGGGCATAGTGTTTGGTTGGGTGTGAGGGGGCCATGGGGCATAGTGTTTGGTTGGGGTGAGGGACATGGGGCATAATGTTTGGTTGGGGGTGAGGGGGCCATGGGGCATTGTGTTTGGTTGGGGGTGAGGGACATGGGGCATTGTGTTTGGTTGGGGGTGAGGGACATGGGGCATAGTGATTGGTTGGGGGTGAGGGGGTCATGGGGCATAGTGTTTGGTTGGGGGTGAGGGGGCCATAGGGCATTGTGTTTGGTTGGGTGTGAGGGGGCCAAGGGGCATAGTGTTTGGTTGGGGGTGAGGGAGCCATGGGGGATAGTGTTTGGTTGGGGGTAAGGGGGCCCTGGGGCATAGTGTTTAGTTGGGGGTGAGGGTGCCATGGGGCATAGTGTTGGTTGGGGGTGAGGGGGCCCTGGGGCATAGTGTTTGGTTGGGGGTGAGGGATATGGGGCATAGTGTTTGGTTGGGGGTGAGGGGGCCATGGGGCATAGTGTTTGGTTGGGTGTGAGGGGGCCCTGGGGCATAGTGTTTGGTTGGGGGTGAGGGTGCCATGGGGCATAATGTTTGGTTGGGGGTGAGGGGGCCATGGGGCATAGTGTTTGGTTGGGGGTGAGGGGGCCATGGGGCATTGTGTTTGGTTGGGGGTGAGGGACATGGGGCATAGTGTTTGGTTGGGGATGAGGGTGCCATGGGGCATAATGTTTGGTTGGGTGTAAGGGGGCTTGGGGTATAGTGTTTGGTTGGGTGAGAGGGGGCCATGGGGCATAGTGTTTGGTTGGGTGTGAGGGGGCCATGGGGCATAGTGTTTGGTTGGGGGTGAGGGACATGGGACATAATGTTTGGTTGGGGGTGAGGGGGCCATGGGGCATAGTGTTTGGTTGGGGGTGAGGGACATGGGGCATTGTGTTTGGTTGGGGGTGAGGGACATGGGGCATAGTGTTTGGTTGGGGGTGAGGGGGCCATGGGGCATAGTGTTTGGTTGGGGGTGAGGGGGCCATAGGTCATTGTGTTGGGTTGGGGAGAGGGGGCCCTGGGACATAGTGTTTGGTTGGGGGTTAGGGGGCCATGGGGCATAGTGTTTGGTTGGGGGTGAGGGGGCCCTGGGGCATAGTGTTTGGTTGGGGGTGAGGGTGACATGGGGCACAGTGTTTGGTTGGGGGTGAGGGGGCCCTGGGGCATAGTGTTTGGTTGGGGGTGAGGGTGCCATGGGGCATAGTGTTTGGTTGGGGTGAGGGGGCCATGGGGCATAGTGTTTGGCTGGGGGTGAGGGTGCCATGGGGCATAATGTTTGGTTGGGTGTAAGGGGGCCATGGGGCATAGTGTTTGGTTGGGTGTGAGGGGGCCATGGGGCATAGTGTTTGGTTGGGGGTGAGGGGGCCCTGGGGCATAGTGTTTGGTTGGGGGTGAGGGTGCCATGGGGCATAGTGTTTGGTTGGGGGTGAGGGGGCCATGGGGCATAGTGTTTGGTTGGGGGTGAGGGGGCCCCGGGGCATAGTGTTTGGTTGGGGGTGAGGGTGTCATGGGGCATAGTGTTTGGTTGGGGGTTAGGGGGCCCTGGGGCATAGTGTTTGGTTGGGGGTGAGGGATATGGGGCATAGTGTTTGGTTGGGGGTGAGGGGGCCATGGGGCATAGTGTTTGGTTGGGTGTGAGGGGGCCCTGGGGCATAGTGTTTGGTTGGGGGTGAGGGTGCCATGGGGCATAATGTTTGGTTGGGGGTGAGGGGGCCATGGGGCATAGTGTTTGGTTGGGGGTGAGGGGGCCATGGGGCATTGTGTTTGGTTGGGGGTGAGGGACATGGGGCATAGTGTTTGGTTGGGGATGAGGGTGCCATGGGGCATAATGTTTGGTTGGGTGTAAGGGGGCTTGGGGTATAGTGTTTGGTTGGGTGAGAGGGGGCCATGGGGCATAGTGTTTGGTTGGGTGTGAGGGGGCCATGGGGCATAGTGTTTGGTTGGGGGTGAGGGACATGGGACATAATGTTTGGTTGGGGGTGAGGGGGCCATGGGGCATAGTGTTTGGTTGGGGGTGAGGGACATGGGGCATTGTGTTTGGTTGGGGGTGAGGGACATGGGGCATAGTGTTTGGTTGGGGGTGAGGGGGCCATGGGGCATAGTGTTTGGTTGGGGGTGAGGGGGCCATAGGTCATTGTGTTGGGTTGGGGAGAGGGGGCCCTGGGACATAGTGTTTGGTTGGGGGTGAGGGGGCCATGGGGCATAGTGTTTGGTTGGGGGTGAGGGGGCCCTGGGGCATAGTGTTTGGTTGGGGGTGAGGGTGACATGGGGCACAGTGTTTGGTTGGGGGTGAGGGGGCCCTGGGGCATAGTGTTTGGTTGGGGGTGAGGGTGCCATGGGGCATAGTGTTTGGTTGGGGTGAGGGGGCCATGGGGCATAGTGTTTGGCTGGGGGTGAGGGTGCCATGCGGCATAATGTTTGGTTGGGTGTAAGGGGGCCATGGGGCATAGTGTTTGGTTGGGTGTGAGGGGGCCATGGGGCATAGTGTTTGGTTGGGGGTGAGGGGGCCCTGGGGCATAGTGTTTGGTTGGGGGTGAGGGTGCCATGGGGCATAGTGTTTGGTTGGGGGTGAGGGGGCCATGGGGCATAGTGTTTGGTTGGGGGTGAGGGGGCCCCGGGGCATAGTGTTTGGTTGGGGGTGAGGGTGTCATGGGGCATAGTGTTTGGTTGGGGGTTAGGGGGCCATGGGGCATAGTGTTTGGTTGGGGGTGAGAGTGCCATGGGGCATAGTGTTTGGTTGGGTGTAAGGGGGCCATGGGGCATAATGTTTGGTTGGGGGTGAGGGACTTGGGGCATAGTGTTTGGTTAGGGGTGAGGGGGCCATGGGGCATAGTGTTTGGTTGGGTGTGAGGGGGCCATGGGGCATAGTGTTTGGTTGGGTGTGAGGGGGCCATGGGGCATAGTGTTTGCTGGGGGTGAGGGACATGGGGCATAATGTTTGGTTGGGGGCGAGGGGGTCATGGGGCATTGTGTTTGGTTGGGGGTGAGCGACATGGGGCATAGTGTTTGGTCGGGGGTGAGGGGGCCATGGGGCAAAGTGTTGCACTCCAAGAGTGAACCCAATAATAAAGCTAAAACAGGCAAAGTTAGGAGATGTTCATCTTTGGCTTTTTGAGGAAACCTGACTCAACGAAGGCCATACTCCTCTTGGGCAACCCAAATAGCAAACTGTAGCAGTCCAAAATAACGGCATGTCCAATCTAGGGTCAATAAAATATATATAAGTTAATTAAACAGGCGAGATACAATAACTAAATAGAAATAAATTATAACAATGGAAAATGTGCAGTACAAAATGTAAGTTTGAAATGCAAATAAAAATCGTTACCCCTCAAAAACATTCTTTTTCCATGTGTTTAGTACAAATTGGGGGTTTAAAAAGCCTCCTGCCACGCCCGCCTACCGCCCCGCCCACATTTACTTTTCGGCCCACTATAGCCCTCATGTAAGGTACTTTCGGCCCTCTGTCAAAATCAGTTCTGAACCTGTGCCCTAGACAGTCAGAAGCCAAAGGCGGTAAGCTTAGTATGGATCAGTAAAAGTTAAGAAAAATACACAAAAAGCTTCTGTTGCCACCAGTCTACTCCTAGGCACATTGTCCAGTTACCAAAAAATCCTTAAAGGATGTCTGTGGCCCGAAAACGCAAGGACCCTAGTTCACGGTACACTAATGTACTTTGCGCACTGACTTACGGTGGCCAAAAGTGACAACAACGTCATAAGACTAAGTCTGAGTACTGACTGTCAGAAGGACAAGTCAGTTTCCTCAGAACGTTGAGCGAAAGCCCAGTGGAGTCATTTGAAGGCTGTGCTTCGCTGGCAGAAAGTCAGGTCAGGTGGCTGAAACAAAAGCAAAAAGTTGTGGGGTCCACAAATGCCGAGGTAAAACAGCAGTAAGTTAAATGTTACCTAATACTACCCTGTGCCTATGTAACGGTAGCAATCTTGTCTATTGTAAATGGCACCTTACCCATGCCAATTCCACTTGCATACAATACTCTTGGCACATTGAGTAGCAAGATAGTGGAATTTACACCAACTATTCCCCTCTTGGTATATACAAAGAAACAAAATGCTCTATCCAGGATTGATCTTCAGCTGAGGTGCCCAAGTCTTTGACCAAATGTACATGTTTAGGTCCCTTTGTGACCAAATCCCCAAATATCCCAGTGGTCTTATCTTTGAATGCCTTGGACAAGTTCATCCCATGCCTCATCTGCCTCATCTGCCTTAGGTTTCTTAATGCATTGTTTATAGTTTGACCAGACTTGAGCAATCGTATTGGTCTTCGTGGAAACATCTTTCAGTGCTTGGAGGAGTTCTGATTACGGCTGGCTACATTTCCCATCGAACCAGCCATTTCTTTTGGGCCAGACCTGCTGGAAACCTTTTTTTGTAAAAGGAATCTGAGATCTGTGCAATCATGGATTTGTAAGTGGGTACTCAAATTCCTGCTCGGTCATTCATGCCATTAAATAATAACCATAGTTGGACTAAAATGGGTTGTAAAATCTGATCATCGGTACACATTTCCATTAATCTTCTGCCATTTAACTCTTGTCGGCTGGGGTTGTACTAGTTCATGCTTTAGGGATGGATTAGGACTATGGTCATTTTCCATTTGTAGCCCTTTGAGTCTCAGAGCAATGGGGTGATGATCACTGCACTATTCCCAAACGACCGATATTTAATTCGGACATTTCGAGAGTCACACACAAATTTAAATGGTATATTCAATAAGAGGTTATATTTAATACAGGAAGCATGAAATGTGAAAATGGGAATCTTTTTAGAATGTTTTCGTTACTAGTTATGACGTTTTGGTATGTAAGGGGTTCCATTTAACATGGGCATACATTATGTGAATTAAACGCATTTGATATTGTGGTGATACCTTCAATAAAATGTTTTGAGAGAAAATTGCATTTCCTGCTTTGGAAGCTTTAACTGAACACCAAGTAGTATTAGTTACCCAAATCCCTAAAACACATAGGAAGAGTCAAGATTATGAACAGGTGGAGTACATCAAAGAAACGAGGGAAAAAAGGAAAAGCTTCTGGAACGGGGAAAAGCAGGGCACAAGGACAATACCAATGTGCTGGCGACTCATACTGACTAAGAAAAGCCATTAACAATATGAAAGAGAAGGCTAACACCTAACTGTGGGTAGAGGTAGAAATTGCTGACTGAATGCTCAGGGAACCACTAATTATAATAAACACATCCACATTTTTCAATGATTCCTCCTTCCTCCTTCCTCTCCAAAGAATGGATTTCACACTTCAGTAACTTGTATAGTGCCACAGGCTTCTCACAGGAATCCAGGCCTACTTGGGATCAGCAAAACCTGCTAACAACCTTAGCTGAAATCATGACCCTGGATTTAATCACAAGTATTCTTTTTTTTTTCCTTCTTTTTTTAAATATATATTTATTGATTGGCCATAAATTACACGTGACACATACATTTAGTGGTATTCTAATACATCAATGACAAAAGGCAAATGAAAAACGTGTACAATGGATACAATTAAAAAATAATAAATCATAGTAAACTATAATATAACAATTTCTCTCTCAGTTACATTTTCAAATAGCAATTAATTGTGAAGACTTGGAAATCAACAGGTGAGACAAGACAAACACCATACAAACTAGGAAACAATAGGTAAGCAAGGAAGGGACAATGGAACTGGCCACCTACCGCCTTGCACTACTCTTATTTGCCTAAGCATGCATCTCTTAGCATCCCGGATATCCCTATCAAATTATTTGTTGGTTTAGTTACTAACCAGCAGATGCATCTTGGGGCAAGAACATACTTGGGAGCTAGTAGTTTAAGCCATGCTTCAACCTTGTTACAACCCAGTGCGCCCAGGTACTCAATGTCCCCGCCAGTGAGTTTGGTGATCCTGTCCCCAACTTTTGAAGGTTTCTAACGTCCACTGTATTCGATTCCCAGCATGATTAAGCTGTAAACCGGAACAGCCACGAGGAACCCTCTGATTGAGCTGAAAATCAGGCTTTAAATTAATTGTGAGGGCTAGCCTGTCATGGGCACTATAATCATTAGCAATCACACTGAGGTCCTGGGTAGCTCAGACGAGCATCAGTCCCCCAAAAATAATCATGTGTGGCCTTGCTGTTATTCCCAACCCAAGTGTATTGCCCTATTGCAATAGGCAGCACACTGTAATTCATCTAAACATCTTGCATGAAAGCCCCCACCAATGTTTTTTTATTTTTATTTAAAATGATATAGTTTATTTTTCTAAACTTTTCATTTCTATACATTACATTCATAATTTTCAGTCTGTACATATAAAAGAAAAGGAAGGAAAAACAGGAAAAAGAAAAGAAAAAAAAGAAAAAAGAAAAAAAAAGATAAATACATTTAAAAAAATCATTCTTAAATCATTACAGCGTATTTGATAATATTTCTCCAAAATTGAATTATCGTATAAGTCAATTTCTTGTTGTTGTCTAACAGTATTTGTCCCCATCTTTCCCTTACATTCAGCTGAATGTCGACCGCAAAAACATTCCACTGTAGAGTTTTCTTTTTTCCATCAGTTCTTTACATTCCATTAGGACATGGAAAAGAGTTTCAATTTGTGTTTGTTTCTTCCTGCATCTACAGAAGGCTTGTGCTGTGCGCTAGAAATCTGTTTGATTTTTAGAAAGCGTTCACGTGTGGGGAGCAAGTTGAGACGTAGTCGCAGAAACAAGTCTCTGATATGCTTATCAGGGAAGAGTTTCAGATAATTCGGAAGATGATTGACAGGCCTTATCTCCATGCCACAGTTGAGATTCATGTGATATTAATCTTTAGTTGGATAGTAAGGATCCAGTCATTTTGCATTATTCTTTTCTTCGCGTGCTGTGGACACTGGATCAGCATTTACATCGAAATGTAGACCTTCTCAAGGTGTTCTTCCATTTTGTTTTTCCAGTTGTTGAATGTTTGTTTGTTAACTGTTGCAGCATTAGTACGAAGTATCTCAATAGCTGGGTTATATTCGTCGCTCATGATTTTCCGGAATAAGTCAAGGTGTTTCCACGTCACGGTGGATTGCAGTGATTGTGTTGCAATTTCGTATCGAATGCTAGTGCTAGCCATGGGGAATAACTGTGGTAAACCTAAAACCTTGCACCAAAAGATGGCTTCTACCTGTTGCCATATCTCTGTATTTAGGTTTAGCATTGTTTCAGCACCATAAACTAGGATTGCTATGACCTTTTGATGAAAAAAGGTTATAACCGGTTGCAACGAATATTTCCCATATTTTCTGTGTAGAAATGCTCCTTGTCTGGCTAGCACATGGGCTTTGGATTTAAGGTGGATACTCCATTCAGTTTCAACTTTAGATTGATTAACCCAGACACCTAGGTATTTGACTGTGTTGACCTGTGTTAGTTTGTTATTCTGTAAGAACCAGGTAAATTGCGAGTTCATTTGTTTCTTCGTTAATGGCATAATTTGTGTTTTCTTTGTGTTCATTTTTAGTTTGTTCAATGTCATATAGGTTTCCATTTGGTCCAGACATATTTGTAATCCCCTCTGCGTTTTATCGAACACCACAATATCATCAGCATACATCATCTGCGGTAGGTGAGTAGCATTAACTTTAGGCGGATTCCGTGATGGGATGTTCATATACTCATAGAAATCTAAGGTAAAACGTTTGAAAAGAGTAGCTGCCAGTGGGCAGCCCTGTTTCAGTCCATTATGAGTGTGGATTGGCATGGATACTATGCCATCAGCTGTCATCCAAATTTGTATACTGGTGTTGCTGTACAATAGTTTGATGGGCTCCAAAATTTCTACGGGGCACCTCCACAGTTTGAATTTTTTCCATAGTTCTTGTCTGCTTATCATATCGAATGCAGGCTTTAAGTCAATAAATCCTGCAAATACCTGGATTTTGTCTCGAATGGCCTCTTGTTTTAACAAATTCAGTAACATCAGGTCGATGTTAGTACCAGCCTTTTTGACAAAGCCAGCTTGTCTTTTCGCTTGCCGTTCATTTGCTGCCGCCCAGCTCTCCAATTGTTGTAGTGGATAAGAGGTGAAGATTTTCCCCAGTGGGTCAAGCAGAGCAATAGGACGATAGTTGTTTGGCTGCTTTCTGTCGCCCTGCTTGAAGATCGGAACAAGTATGGCAGATTGCCAGGTTTGGGGAACTGTGTTGAGTTCTCTGATCATTTCAAAAATCTTGAGACAAAATTTTGTCCAATGATTTGGATTCTGCTTGATGACTGAGTTAGACAGCCTGAGAGATGTTCAGTCTAGCAATGGTTTCCTGTATATCTGAGCTCTTATATTTTAGTGCCCCTCTTAATGGTAGTTTGTCAGGCATCATGATCTGGGTCGAGTCTCGTGATTATATAAGTCAGTGATATGAGCAATCCAGGCGGCTTCTGGGATGTCTGAGATCAGTCTGTTCCTCGTATTTTCACATTGTCATGATCACAGGCCAGTTCGTAGGTTAATAGTAGTCTTAAGGGTTAATTCCAGGCAGATAGTGGTGTTGCCAGGGGATAGACAGGTAAATTCCATTGAATCAATAGGACTTCCTGTTTTCCTGCAATGGCCGCCTCATTGCGCCATCCAGAGACTACTCTCACAGGTCTAGTCTATTTCAGTATTTTCCTATATATTGCAGGCTCATCTGGAGACTTGCGCTTCGCGTCGTTGACTGCTTGCAGTACTAACGCTTACTGCGGTCTCTCAGAAAGTTCCTCAGCTGTTTTCAGTCAGAGCCCTTGCCCTTGCCCTTGCCCGTAGTTTCTACTCAATTCTTCTTCCCGCCTCCCTTCCATTTAGGCTAGTTCCAGTCCCTTACATTTTATTCTTTTCCGTCGTGTTGTGAAACGTCTCCTCAGTGAATACCGGCAGGGATACTGGAACAATTTGCAAGTATTCTTTTGTGGTGTTGTTGTAATTGCAAAGGTTTAGTCTCTAATATTCTTATTAGAGTCAGTGTTTCTTGTTGTCGCCGTTTACGCGGCAAATTTCTAGTCACAGTTGACAGTTGTAACTGCCGGCAAGGAGCGCACGCACCGTGGCATAATTATCAGAGCTGCTAGTGTTTTCAAGAGGCGCTCCTCTACTCGATGAGTCAAACTTATAATTGTCTGCGTGTTAGTTTTTTCGAGTGGAGTTGCCTCTGACATTTTAGGCATTGTTTTCAGGCTTTTGTGTAATTGCTGTTGATATTAAAATAACAAAATTTCTCCTCAGCCAAGTTGATAAATGTAAATCACCCACACATCACTCGATAGTCAATCCCTTATATGAATATTTTCTGAAGCATTAGGTGGAGGGTTGTTACACTCACTACCGTTGGTTATTATAGGGCTATTCCTTTTCCCTTAAACTTCACTTAGGTATTTAGGATAAGGGTGACTAGAGTTAGGTTACCTCATGTTCTAGAACTCTCTAGTTATCTACACCCCCCTTTAGTGTGGCTGCCTCCATTATACCAACATTCTTCAGGACTTGCGCCCCTGTGTGAAAACAGGATGGAGAGTTCATAAAAAATTATAATCAGGTGAGCCTGGGGGTATACTTGGGGACTAAAATCCAAAACAGTCTGTTGAAAGAGAAATTCCCAAGGGGTGGATGTTAAGGAAAGTTATTGTTTGATGTTTCCACAGTAATTCTCTGTTCCTTGAAGAAGGGATTGGTAAAGATCTCTCAGGGTGTTCCCGCAGAGTTCAGGTAAGCGTTACACACGTTGATTTAGGATGTTCCACAGGTTTCTGGTGTTTCTAGATGCTTCAAGCATCTTTTCGGCATCCTGTTGTAATGTCTGCGCTTTGTTGTTCTTGCTCCAGTTGGTGTATCTCTGTTTTTCTTTCCTTATCAGCGCTAATTTGTTTGTATCTTGGCTTTTCCTAAGATTTGTGATGTTCATGCGCAATTCTGCTTTCTTATTCTTTCTTTTAATGTTAAAGCAGTGCATATGTTGTGGTCTTGTTTTGTTTTTAAACATTATTTTTTGTTGATAAGGTCTCAGGAGCCACTTGTAATTTAGTTTCTCTGTTCCTGTTCGCAGGGTCGACAAAAAAGTTCCTGGCAATCCATCTATTTGGTTCTTTTGAATCTGTAGTCTCATTTGACTTCCATCAAGTTAGAGCTGTGGAAGACATATTTTCTTTTTTTTTTGGCTTTATGAGCCAGACCATTTGTAACATCCAATGGTAACTCATATTAGAATAAATTGTTTCGGTTTTAATAATTTTGTGAAGATCCCTGGGGATGTATAAATGTAATCAATGATAGCCACGGAGGTACCTCTTGACCAGGTTGGTTGTATCTCGTCTTTGTTGTTTAGGGGTTTGTGTGTGATTAGCAAATTACGATCGTCCATTTCTCTGTTCCAGCGTCTCGCTCTGGGGGGGGGGGGAGATGTGGCATCCTCCTGTCTCTTACCAACTTGGTCATAGACATGTAAGTTCAATTCGCCACAAATAATGAAGTCTGTTTGGTGGAATCATTCTGTAGCGTTGTCAATTTCTGAGAATACAGCATCGATGAAGGTTTCTTAGTTTATTGCTAACGGATTCCAATACGAGTTCATGATTGTCGGGATCTTTTTCTCCTTGGGTCGACTCTCATGTTCTGCTGCCTTGTCAGCCGATGGATAATAATTCAAGGTGACGATTTGGATCCATGGATTCACATTTATTGCGTTAACGATTTCCAGATTTGCATCCACTTTTATTAGCATTAAGAGGCCCGGTGCTGGATGACCTCTCGGCCCTTTGAGTACCGGATTCATGAAGGAGATGTATCCCTCGCATATCGGTTGCTGCGTCATCCATGTCTCTTGTAGACAAATAATATGGAAAGTGGAAAGCTGGTAGTTATTCTGTTCAAGATGGCTGTGGGCTTGTGAGTTCCATGAGCACAGGAATATCTTCCAGTCGATTTCAACAGTTGATGGTTAATAATTTCCTGTCTGCGAAGCTTCCATGTAGTCTGTATCTCTCCATATTGAGTTTTTCCAATGCTGTATACTTCTCTTTTCCTCATAGTAGAAGCTGCTCCGGTTTCTGCTCTCCACTTCAAAATATAGCGTATGTATGCTGGATCCTTCATCACGTAGTGTTTGGTTCAAGCTCTTTTATTCTGAACGCGGGTTATTATATTTAATGCAGTGGAAGCCCAGTTAGATAAGTAAGTTCCTATGGGTCAGCACAATTTCCATTTTTGCTTTATCATAAAAATCCACCCATACATCGTCTAAGGAGCGTTCTTCCCAGAACTGGACTAGTTTTATGTCGCATGAAGGTAGGCATTTCAATTGTGGGATGGCATGTAGCAAGCATAGTATATTATGTCGATTTAGTATTATTGTTTCTTTAGATTCTACTATTCTTTGTATCTGTAGTCTATATTCTGTCTGCTTCTTTGTTGGATCCATAAACTTGGCTTGCGTCAAATGAGTATCACAAAGATTCATTTGCAGGTTTGTCCGATTTGTAGTTGTCTCGTGGGAAGTATCTGCTTTTGCTATTGCATTTCCTGAGTTAGAAGTTAGATCAACATTTTCTGTCTCCTGTCAATAGGTGCTTTCTAAATAGCTGCTGGACACATCTTTGCATGATAGATCCATCGTGTAATCCCTGAAGTCATCGTCT
This sequence comes from Ambystoma mexicanum, assembly GCF_040938575.1. Lineage (NCBI taxonomy): Eukaryota > Metazoa > Chordata > Amphibia > Caudata > Ambystomatidae > Ambystoma > Ambystoma mexicanum. The sequence continues at coordinate 1,349,157,452 of NC_090930.1, forward strand.
GTTATATCCTCACATGAGAGATATGACTTTTCCTCTACTTCGGAGTCGTTCTCATCATATTGGTCGATGATTATCACGGAATTCATGGATGAGTTATCGTATCTATAAGCTTGGGATGTGTCGATATTGGCAGCCGCTTCAGCGTCCAACCCTTGTTGTGGCTGGGTCTTTTGTATATTATCCTCACTTGACTGTGGAGTACAAGAAAGTCCATTTACATTTGGTAACGTTGGAACTGCAGTAGCTTTTTGTTCCACTCCAGACTTTCTTTTTTGAGTTGGTTGTTGTTTTGTTAACTTTATTTTTTTGTCGTTCTGAGGTAAAGATAGTTGTCGTAGAAATGCTCTCGATCCTTTCAGATTTTTTTTATGTTTGTCTTAGATTCCTTCTGATGTTTTTTCTTATTTTGGCTTGTTTTTCCCAAAAAGATGTATATTTCTTTCATATTCGCTCTTTGTTGTTCTAATTGTGGCAAACTTAAAGGGCATGATGGCAATTCTTTTATTCTGCCCGTAATATTATTCTCCTATGATTGCGTATATGGAATAAGGGTCGTAGGGTTAGAATCTTTTGGTCGAGCATTCCTGGTTTGGTTTGCAGGTTCTTTAAGCGTATTTCCCTTCACTGGGTTCATGTTTCACGGTGCCAGGTCATTACAAATTCCGTTGTTAAGATGATGCTTCAGTTGGTTAATATTTTCTTTTATCAGCACCAACTCTGCAGTTATGCTATTAGGGTTTAGCATGGTTATTAGATTGATTGATTGATTGATATTTTATTTCTATCGCGCTCGTACACAAGTGTTTCAGAGCATGAAAAGGCAAGGGAGGGGAACAGGGGAGAACAAAACAGCGATCTTACTAGGCCCACTGACATTGAGAACGCGCAAGTGCATGGGAGAGGGGGAGGGGAAAAGTACATGGAAGGAGGGAGAGGTGGAAAGTGCAAAGCAGAGGAGAAACAGATAAATAACAATAAATAAATAATAAAGGCAACCAACAGTGGTAATGCAGCCAGCAATTTGCAAGTGCTAGGTTTAAGGCAGCAGACAGGGTAGGTCTGATAAGTGCAGGAAGAAAAAGGGAGGGCTGTAGAGGTACAGATACAGACCCCAGTGTAAGCGGTGGCCCAGAGGCAGTGCGAGAGGGTGGCAGGATGAGCAGGTACCTGGGCCCAAAAGACAGAGGGTGGCCAGGTGCACGGTGCCAAGAGAGAACAGATCAGCAGGGGAGAGGGGGAGCGAAGGCAGAAGAAAAGAGGAAGGTCTTGAGGTGCTTCCGGAACCGGAGATGGTTCTCCTCAAGTTTTAGAGTCGCAGGGAGGCTGTTCCAGTGGGAGGCCCCAGCCGAAGACAGAGATCTACCCCCAGCTTGTTTCTTAGAAAAACGACTGACTCTGAGTGAGTTGGAGGTACAGGAGCGAAGAGCTCGAGAGGGGAGGTATTTGCGGAGGGATAGCTGAAGGTATTTTGGACCCAGGCCCCAGAAAGCCTTGTGGACAATGCAGAGGGTTTTGAATTTAGTCCTTGCATACACTGGGAGCCAGTGGAGAGATTTCAGAGCTGGAGAGATACGATCCCAGGGCTTGAGCCCAAGGACAAGTCTCGCAGTCCTGTTCTGGATTAGTTGCAGAGGGCGGAGAGTAGAGGCAGGTAGATTTAGAAAGAGGCTGTTACCTCTGAGGAGGTGCAGTCAGAAATTTGACTTTTTAGAGAGCTCAGAGATGTGGGTGGAGAAGGAAAGGGTGGAGTCAAAGATGACCCTGAGGTTCTTAGCCTTGCAGGTGGGGGTAGAAGGGCCAAGGGAGGCCGGCCAGAGAGTGAGGGGAAAGGATGGTGAAGGTGTGCCGATGAGGAGGATCTCCGTCTTGCTGGCATTCAGACAAAGATCATTGGCGGCACACCAATCTTGAATGGCAGTTAGGCAATCAGAGATGAGAGAGGGAGAGGAGGTGGCAGAGGGCAGCCTGAAAATGAGTTGAGTGTCATCAGCGTAGCACTGGAAATTTGAGCAGAAAATGGCAATGCAGTGGGCGAGAGTTGCCAGGTATTGGTTGAAAAGCCAGGGCGAGAGGTTAGACCCCTGGGGAACACCACAGGTAGAGAGGAATATAGATGAAAGCAAGGACCCAAGTTGGACCTTAGAAGTTTGTTTAGTTCATTTTTGTCGGATCTGTCATGTTTAGCCAGCTCAGATAATCTGTTCTGCCATTGAATGCTTATTTCTGCTACAGTGTCTTTCTGAACATGTAGTCTGTTCAAAAAGGCTTCAATGTAGATCTGCTTGTAGTGGATTAATGCTAAAAGTGTAGCTTGATATTTCATTGTCTCTACAATAATTCCTTAGAGCTTCCATAATGGTATCATTGCTTATGATGTCGTTGCTATCAGCATGTTTTGCAGATCCATCATAGTTGTCGGAATTGTGCCATTTGAACATCCCCTCGGCAGGGTACAGATGCATTTATTATTAGACTTTTCAGCTCTTGGTTGGGAACCCATGGATTGATTCTTTAGAGATTCGATCTTTATTTTGCTCACAGGTGGTAGATTGTCATTGTGTGATGTCAATGGCGTCGGGTTCTGTCCCGGCAACTTATCTTCCAGGATGGACGTCACCGGTATGGATGTTGATTGTTGTGTTCTCATGTCCGCCTTTTTATTTCCAGCAAAGACATTCTTTCTTTTTTTCATGGTTTGACATAAGTAACTTGATTTTGGTAATGTCGAGTGAGAGTCTTGTTACACGCGCACTAGGTGTATGAGGTGTGGAAAGGATTATCCCTTCAGATTTCATTGAGTAATCCTCTCTTAGTTGCCATCTTTGTTTCACTACTATCGCTTTCTGTTTTTGCAACATTTCCCACTTCACTGGTGACAGAGTGTAGCTTGAGTCAAAGTCATGGTGGTTTGCAGCCAACGTTATACGGCTCTCCGCTTTATTGAACATGTTGGTTGTTTTTCATTTGGTGTTCATCAAGTTCTGACTCTTGGGTCTTACAATATTGGTCTTGGTGCTGGTTGGGGTCTTCAACCGTAGTTTTGGTGTATAACCAGGCAGTTCCGACTCTGGTTTCCCCGCTTCCACCTCAGAGCTTCTATATTCTGTTACTAATTTTCTTGCCACTTGTCTCTCTCCCGACCCAACTTCCACTATATTTGTCCCATCTATGTCATTCTGCTGTTGTAGCTGAGCAACTTCCATTGTTGTTTGTGGGAATAAGTTTTGGGTCTGTTTGCACGGGCTGTACAACTCGATCGTCTCCTCTCGGATGTAATCAGTGCCTTTTGCTTCAGAGAATGTCTCTTGCAATGATAAATGCTGTTCCTGCGTGTTGCCTTTCCATGCTATTTCTATCAATACCGCTAGTACTACCGCATCTCCAACAGGTGTTAGCAGAATGTTGTGCACTTCCGGAGGGATGGCATTCAAGCCTGTTTCAACGCTTTCAGTCGTCTCTCCTGTAAGTGAGTGGGGAGTGTCTATAGCGGTGAGTGTTTTAAGTCTTTGTCGCATGAGTGGGCTGGTAGCGCAAGTCATATTTATGTTATTGACAGCTGTGAACAGTTTTTCATTGAACTCACCCGGCTCTATGGTTGATGGCGTTGGTACTTACCAACACACTCAGAAACTGCAGGTCTCAGCACCCGATTCTGTGCACCGTGGCAGTGGTTGGATAGTGGTGCAAACCGCAGTGATCCGCTGACAGTTCACCTCCGTCTTCTGTGTTGGATCAATGGTATCCTGATGTCCTGAGTACTCTGTTGGTGTGACGGGTGCAGATTATGAGGCCCCGCCTCCCCACATCACCAGCAAAACAGCAATATAATAGGGCAACCTCCCCATATCTCACCTCACCAACTGCCAAAATTACTTCCAAGGAGGTTTGTACTTCTTCCATATATCTAGTGCGACGAAAAAATGTGTAGGTTTATGACCAACATTCTCCAGTCGTTCACCTCTTTGCCTGACTGTATCTGAACACCCTGGATAATGTTAGGCAGAATCACATGCAGTACCCTTTGGGAACACTACACACAATTAAGACTACAGGTGTAAGCACAATCTCACCTTTGATACAAGCCTGTACTACACAGTTATGTGCTAGCAGTGGCTGAGCAGCCAGGCTTATCTCAAGATGGATGTGAGCAGTACAAGATGTTACACAAAGGACTTGCAATCACAGTAGTTCAAACAAACACTATTCAAAGTTTCTTGGTAAAAGAATATATATTTATTTACACAGTCAGTTGGAAAACATTCCACTAGTAAGAAGCAGTTCAATATCACAATCTCATGCACTACAGTACACAACCAATACGTTTCTGAACAAGTTAGTCTCCCCTGAAGTGGGAGCAAAATGGCACTTCAGTAACTTTCAAAAGGTTTAGAAAGACAAAGGTTAAGCACAATTACTTTCATAGGCAGGTCAAATTGTTTCAGTTCACTACAACAGGCAATTCAATTTAATAGGCCTGGGCCAAAGTCAATGGTTCAGAGTCTTGGATAGGATAGCACAGTTCTGGAAGTAAACAGTTAAGTCTTTGCCAATGTTCTTAGAAGTAGTTTGCCAGAAAAAGAGTTATATGTTGGATTAGGAGCGAACAAAACTCCAAAGTAGGGAAAGTTTAGTAGGGAAAGGATTTCCACACCGCGTTTGCACAGTACCTTAAGTATGAAGAAAAGCTGTAGCTGAGGCAGTTGTTCCTGGCAGATCTGCAGATCTCGCTGTTCCTGAGCTTCAGTCGTGGGGACAAGAAGGAGGACGTCGGGAGGTTCCTGCACTGCCCAGGGAAGAGGCCACAAGCTTGGCTAAGCATCAGTTTTAAGGTGCAAGTGCCTTAAAGTCCGCAAACTTGGATCCTTCTCACTGGCTATCCGGTTTTTAACAACACTCTGATCAAAATTCGGCCAGTATGGAGACGGTGTCCAGGTGGCTTACGAGTTGGTTGTTCCCACCAGCTAAAGGGAAGAAGTGGTCCTTGGAGGAGCTTCTCTGTAGACGGAGTTTCAGGCAATTGGGACCTGCAGCAGGGCTTCACCGGGCAAACCAATGGCCCAGGAGTTTCAGCAGTCATCTTCCTTCAGCTCGTCTTCGGTTCTTTTGTTTCAGTGGTCGACTCTGCCTTCCAGTCCTGGAGGCTCGCTTTTAAACAGTTTTCTCCCATTCATTCCAGCCTAGCTATCACTCACCCAGCAGGGTGGCTGTCCCTGTCGGACAGTCAGCCAGCCAATCACACCAAAGTGCATTCAGGTCTCCTAGGAGACTAAGCACAGGGAGTTGCGGGCACCTCCCTCACATCCTGTCCACCCCAGACACTCATGCGCCAGAGGATGGCTCCAGCACTGAAGCCCGCCAAAGGCCATCAAACAAAGGGACCAAACCTGGTTTGGCTCGCAGAGTTAGACACAAGAAGGACCTTTCCTAAAAGAAACGGCGAAAAAAATGACCGGAGTCTGTTTTTACAGAGGGGTCATGGGCGCCATATTGAAAAACATGGCTGACCCAATTTTTAGCTACTGGTGTTCGCAGTTGGGAAAAATCACAGTTCATTGTAAAACCACTGCCACCAGCCATTTCAAGAGGAAAGGGTAACATTTGACTGTTACATGAGTTTTTAGATACAGGGGATGCTGGGCAACCTCTCCAGCACTCTATAGAAAGATAGTATGTGCTGGGTCTATGAATTTAAAAAGACTAGTAAAGTCAATTTAACTTTACATGCTCTGAGAGATGGTAGTCAGTCCCAGAGAAGGCATTTAAACCTTGGGGAGTCTGAAAGACACCCCTGTGCCACTGCAAGAAGGTGCTGTGTTACACATAAGAAAATGATGATGCCTATGGAGTTGTTTAAAACCCCATATCCAAAGAACACAAAATTAAATCCAGCAAAGTTGCTGGGGGTCTCAAAAGGTAAGGGAAATTAGCACATTCTTGAGAATTCTCCCTAACAGATATTACCCCCAACTATGGGCATCAACACTTGGCGTGAGCTTATGTTGTGCATAACTCCTATGATAAGCCCCCCAAAAGGCCTACTCTTAGGGCCTTTGTTGGCCATGGTTTGGTAGATGTGGAAGCCCTCAACCTGTACAGGGCAGTCAAGCCAGGTCTCCTGTAATAAGAAAACATCGTAATTGGTCAATATATGCATAGACCCCTCATGGTGTAAAAGGTGGCTATGCCCCCGAGTATTCCAACTGGCTATCCTTAGGGGTCAATTACACCCCAACGAGGTACTTGAGTATTCCTTTTTCCATTTCGGGGGAACCCAGTACACCTCTTCATGGCTGGGGTAAGTATAAGCATAAACAGACTGGGTTGGGTAAGGGGTGTTTAAACTGCTACACCCCTGATTCCCAGCCAGGCGGGCCTCCCCCTTGTGATACAATGCAGGGTTATCTGATGCAGAAGGGCCCAGAACTTACTAGTGGAGCACCACATACTAATAGTTTCAAGTCTAAAGAATTTGGAGCGTCCAGACTAGCACATAACAAAGATACCACTGCAGTTGAAACAAATTGTAATAAGACCCAGTTAGTACTGCTGTCCCACTTCAGTAGTTCGAGCTGAAGGATATCTGCAGAGGTAATTGAGTATAGCCAAGAAATCATGGCCCAGAGCCGGAGAAGAGTTGTCCTATTAAGAAACGGGCTCGACTCAGAGGTGTGGATTCATGAGTCTGTTTGCCATCCTGCCAGGTCCCGGGTTTTAAATGGTACCACCCCTACCAGTTCCTCAGTATTAGGTGTAGCAGCCATGTAGGACATTGAGTTAGAGACCCTTCTGGTAGGGGCTTGTTGAATAGGTCCCTCACTCGTCGTCCATGTCATGCCCGCTCCATGCCGGTCCTGCCCTTGGGGCTTTGCGGAAATGTATGAATTAGTATTTAGACACCGCAGCTTTGATGCCCTAGGCTCGGCATTGTCGTTCGTTGTTGTTTTTCGTGGCCCAGTACCTTCAATGATATTAAGTGGAGATGGTCTGGGCTTTGGGAGAGCCCAACTGTCAAGAGGACCCCGCAGGATCACAGTGCACCTGGATCCATCAATTTGAACTTTCTTAATAATATTAGGTTTATTAGCTACACCTGCTCCATCAATCCTTGTAGTTGTTATGAGCCTATCCCGTCCACCCAATGTGGTTACAGAAGGGAGGTATGTTGGCCTATTTGGTACTTCCCCATTTTGCTCCCTCCTGATGGTTTTATGATTTGTGTCTGAGGGTAAGGATTTTTCCATCATGGAAATCTCCAGTTCATCCTCCTCGTTCACAGCTGCAAATGTTACAGAGTCCTGGGACCTCCAAGAGACCTCAGACTCATCAGTAGAAACAAGGATCCTGGAGTCAGGACCTTCCAATTCCCTGGCCTTACTCCGGGTTACCCGAACATCTGGTTTAACTAGGGCCCTTTCAGATATAAAAACAGGCTCCTCACAATCAATACCAGCAGGCTTACAGGGATGTGGGCTTGGAACAGGACAATAGGCCCTGGTAGCTTCCAGGACATTGGCCATTGACAGTTTCAGTTCTCGCTGGTCCCTAGGGAAAACAGGGCTTCAAATTTGGCCAACATGGCTTTTCAATAGTGGGTAAGTGACACAGACGTATGTACATAGTCCGCGTCACACAAAGATGCCATGTCCTCAGGCTCCAAATTAGTTTCAGCACCAAATTCCAAATCAGCAGCCAAAGCCTCAAGATTAGGGCTATTTGATAAATTGCCTGTCAGATTATCGCCATTCACTTGTGTACTTGGCCCCAGAGAATTTCATTGTAAAGTCCTGTATAGGTTCAGCAAGGAACTGTTATTATCAAGGGAAAGGGCGGAGCCAGATAACAGAGCTGAATTCTCCTCTATCATACTATTGTGAGGATTGGATTTCGTAAACAAACACTCCTTCGAACCCTGCTATGTAAATTGTGAACCAGGGTTTAAGAGCGGGTCCAATACCCTGTTACTTTCCAACTGTGTAGAAACACATCACAGTCCTGTGAAGAATCCGGATATCCTAGATTGTGTGGTGTGCGGGAAGCGACCATTCAAACCACAATCTTTCTTCCCTTTTTTGTTTTCGGGGCTTCTTTCTGTGATTTACGTGTAAGCATAGGACTACGCAATTAATTTCCCCTTCTATGCGACATCACTACGCATGCCCACTCTGCCCATACACTTAACTTCATAATTGAATATCTAGGGCAATGACCCCATATAACAGAGCGGAGGGGTGGGGGTAACAAAAATGAAGGGAATATGGCTAGCCACAGCTCTACACGGCCCCCCGGCGAAATGCTGCGAAACTTATTGCGCATTGCTGCCTCTGAATTTAGCCTCCCGGCTCCAAGTGGCACACCCCCACAGTCGCCCAATAGAAAACTGATAGTGAAGTCCAGGAACGAGGGACAGCAAAGTATATTGGCAGGCAAACGGACTTGATGACAGGGATAGGATAATATGTTCCATTTGAAAGCTAGTAAAGTTCAGTTGAAGCAGTGGATTTCAATACAAGCATCCTCACTCAGCCCCACAATCTCCAGACAGTTACTCAACCTCCCCTACTCACGATGTGAGAAGTCCAGTGGAGATATCCATGAGAGTTGGCAGTCCCGCAGTTCTGCTGACTGCCGACTGCACACTTGGAGGCACACTTCAAGGCCCCCTTTTAATTTGGGGGAAACCCGCTCAGTAGGATGGTAGGTGGAGCTTTACTGGGCAGCAATAGAAAGAGTAGTGTCACTCCTACCTGCCGACTGCACACTTGGAGCCACACTTTCCGGCTCACTTTGCAGGGGAAGCCCGCTATGTAGGAAGGTAGCTGGAGCTTTCCTGGGCAGCAATAGAAAGAGTAGTGTCACTCCTTCCTGCCGACTGCACACTTGAAGCCACACTTCACCCTTAATGAAATCAGTCTGATTGCTATGAATGAATCGAGGCATTATAGAACTCAATCTGATGGTGAACATTTTTGCCAATAACTAAGCATCCACATAGAGTAAGGATATTGGTCTATAATTTGCACAATTTATATGATCTTGGCCCTTTTTGGGAGTCAACATAATCACGGCCAATTGCACAGATCCGATAATTCTCTTCTTTTTATGATCTCTAAATAAACACCCAATAAGATTGGACACAATAGTTCACTAAACATGCTATAGAATTCTATTGGGAACCCGTCAGAACCAGGACTTTTATTCCTTGATGTATTATTTATTGCATTTAACACATCATCTTGGGTAAGTGAGGCATCTAATAACTCAAAATCTGAATCCTGCATACCTCGTAGCCCAACCGACTCCAATAATTCAATGTTATCAACTTCAGTGCCTCAATCCTCAAATTTGTATCAGACTTCATAGAAGTCCCTTAAGGCATCCACAAGTTCCTATTTTTAGTCAACACCATACCATCCTTTGAAACAATGGAGGTAATACTCTTATTTTCTTCAACCCTTTTTAGTCTACTAGCCAACAAGGAACCAGCTTTTCCCCCAAACTCCTAATAAGACTGCCTAATATAAAACGTTGCTGTTTCTACTTTTTCCGTAAGCCATCGATCCAATTTCTGTCTGGTGCCAAGGGCTGCTTCCTTATGCTTGTTTGATGGTTCATGGTCATTCTTCTCTTCCACTACCCTCAATAAACAAATTATCTTTTCCTCCTCTCACATTCTGAGTCTTTTAAGTTGTGAGGTTACTAATGATGTTACTCCTGATGGTGGCCTACAAAGCTTCCCAAAAACAAAAACAGATTCCCTATTTTCATGTATATAGTGCATAAGTTCCTCCTTTATAGTTTCCTTAAAAGCTATATCAGAGAGAAAAAATATAATAAGACTCCACCCTTTATCCGTTCTAGGCCCTGCTAATAAACATTCTAAAGTCATGTTAATATCAGCATGGTCTGAAATTACTATGTTCCCACCATGGTATCTAAGACATTTGGCTGCAACCTTTTAGAAATTGAAAAGTCGTCGATACATGTTGAAGTGTTATGTGATTTCACGTAAAATGTGTATTGCCTAACTTTTGGATTGAATGTACTCCATGGGTCTATTAATTCCCACAACTGTATCATACCTCTCAACTCCTTTATAGCCTTCCCCTCAATCTGACATGGACTATCTGGTGACTTATCAAGCACACTATTAGTAACCAGGTTAAAATCCCCTCCTAGAATAATATCCTCACCTTGTAGTGTTCGTAAAATGTTCCCTATCTCCAAGTACAATTTACCTTGATCTACATTCAGAGCATACATGTTCATGTGGAACTGTACTTTACCATCTAAAGTGACTTCCATTGCCACCTGCCCTCTGGACCTATTCATTTGTTGCCCCATACCATGCGCGCATTCCGCCTAAATAGTATAGTAACACATCTTGAGCTTCGATGATAACAGCTAGACAGCATAAGATTATACTACAAGTATTTTACGCTACCAGAAAGGGGGAAAACCCACAGGCTCAGATACGGTAATCACTGACCTGAATAAAGACAATTTAGGGATCTGGGTACCCCTAATTGCTAATCTTTTTAAAGCTATTGTTCTGACTTGTAAACTACCCTTATCTTGGCCGAAGGACCATAATGATGGAGAAACTCCTCCTTCTTCAGATGGAAGAATGGTGTGAACATGCCTGTGTCCTAACCAACATTCAGTATGGTTTTTGGAGGAAGTAAAACAGGCTTATACATCTCAAAATGTTTTCTGTTTGTATCAACAATCTGAAGAAATACTACGATCAACCCTTAATGTCACAACTGTATTAAGGAGACGCATTCCAGTCCTCCTTTATGCAGGTAACATAGTTCTAATCAGGCATACTTGAGCTGCCCTGCAAAGTCTTGGCATAGTTTATAAATAAATGATTCATATGAAGCTCATTACTAATACATACACATCCACGGTTATGTGGATGAGTTGTAACAAGCTAAAGAGTGTCAATGATTTTTTCTTAAAGGACATTACCTTCAGGTAGTTGAATGCTTCGATTATCTAGGAATCTGCCTGGCAGGTAATTTAGGTTGGAAGCCCAAAGACAAAGGCGTGCCTTACAAACTGTGCATAACAATGGGACGATACTATAGGTGATCAAAATAGTTAATCCCAAGGTCAGCCATTGAGAGGAACATAGCTAAATCAAAGGGCATTATCAAGCCTTGTTTTGGAGCATGGTGCTATGAGACAGACAGCTAGTGAGCATACTTTAGTCTACATTCTTTGAAGAATATAAAAATTGTCTCAAAATTGATACTCAGCAATATTTTATGTATATATATATATTCAGTAAAAAAAACTTTGTTAAAGGGACGTTATGGTTAAGTTGCACTACTAAAAACCTATGAAATTCAGTGAAAAAACTTTGTTAAAGGGACGTTATGGTTCAAAGTAAAACTGAAAAACCCCTGAAATTCGGCAGTTATGGTAAGATAAGCAACCATAACTCACGCCGCCACCGTGCACTGCTAACACTAACACCCAGGACATCAAAGATGAGATCACAAATGTCATTGATGACATCACTGATGACATCACATGTGCATTTACCTTTCATGAAAAGTCTGTACAAGAGATTCTTAGTGTAATGTTAATAAACAAAGTGTCAAAGATTATTGAAATAAATATCAAGTGCTAATCAGTGCATTAAGCTATGCATTGATATAAATAGCATTCTATTATTAACTTCAATCCAGTATACTAAGGTACTCATGTAGAAACATAGGCATTGTGTGCAGAATACATGATGGAGGTGCAATATTCATAAGCTTGCCATGTTCAATATTGAAATGATAACTGTTTTCATATTAGAGTTTTGCGTACAGTGAAACTTGTGATAAGTAGGTAATAAAACCCACTTACTACATAATTGCATTATTATACACAAATCACAAAGAGACAACACCACATACAAATATGAATATATACAAGGGAATTGAAGTAGGAAAAAGAAACAGCAATAGTAGCAGAAAGTGTTCATAACCTAACTGATTACCTTTATGGAGAGAAATGATTGCTCTGTTTCAAAGCTGTTACTTACCCTATTTATATATATCACATGATGTGTCTGGACCCTAAGGAAAATAGTGTGAGTACAACATATAAAAATATGAGCAAATACAGGGAAAGTACAGTAATAAAACAACATCAAAAGTATCAGAAAGTGCTGATAAATCTACTGATAATTTTAATGCACAAAAAGGATTGCTGTCTTTCAAGGTTGTGACTTCTCCTATGTATATGTTTCATATGATATGACTGGACCATAAGGGAATTATTCTAAGAACATACTTGAAAGATAAATCTACGAATATAGTAATTTACAATTTTTAGTTCCTGACTGTTACTGAAGAAAGTCATGTGGCCTAGATATGTCAGGAAAGGAAAAAAAGGGAGAGCCAGCCGCGTGATGTCATCAGTGATGTCATCAATGACATTTGTGATGTCATCTTTGATTTGCTGGGTGTTAGTGTTAGCAGTGCACGGTGGCGGCGCGAGTTATGGTTGCTTATCTTACCATAACTGCCGAATTTCAGGGGTTTTTCGGTTTTACTTTGAACCATAACATCATTTTAACAAAGTTTTTTCACTGAATTTCATAGGTTTTTAGTAGCGCAACTTAACCATAACGTCCCTTTAACAAAGTTTTTTTTACTGAATTTCATAGGTTTTTAGTAGCGCAACTTAACCATAACGTCCCTTTAACAAAGTTTTTTCACTGAATTTCATAGGTTTTTAGTAGCACAACTTAACCATAATATCCCTGACTTCATATACATGTAACATAGAACATACTAACCCCCTCGTAGTGATTTTCATGTCCGCGGACTACCACCATGTCCGCGGACATATCGAAAATCTGAGCGTGGTGAATGTAAATTTAAATAGTGTGCCCCATTTCCCCTTTGAAGTTGGCTCTGAAAAGAGCTGTTTTTTTTTCTTCTTTACAGATGCTTGACAGACACCTGTTATTTTGTATTTTTTTTCTTGTTTTTTTTTCTTACTTTACTCCTAAAATCTTCTCATAACCTTCTCCAAAGCAACCCTCACATTCCAAAATAGAAAGGCATTTCCCGTAAAAGATAAAGAAATACCATCTTCTTTAAAATTAACAGCATTACTGGCATCAATATTCTCATTGTTACAGAAGAACATACCAGCTCTAAGCATGAAGGCACACATGCCTCGGTTGATGACACACCTAGCAATGTTTTGCTGAGGACAAAAAACTGAACTATTGTCCCATATTGCCCTAGGTAGTAATCCAGAAAAAATTACTTTCGCATTTGGAAGGATCTTCATTACGGCTTGAACCAAGCGTTCCAAATCAGCCAACAAAGTAGGGGCACTGACGTTGCCCAAATGGAAAGCACCATAGTGCAAAACTACCACATGCGGACTGTTCATCGTGACCATATCCTCACAAACTTGTACAATTCCCTGTACATTGCAATCAGGCACAGTGCTCCACACCACCTCCACTCCTTTGACATCAAAGTTCTTTGCAACGTGCCGGCATTCAGCATACTGCTGTAAACCATGCACAAACATATCTCCGAGCACCAACACCCTGACTTTCTCCACTTCTGCCATCTTCACCACACACAGTCTCTTTCAACACAAATCCACAACCTCGACATCTGATTGGCTCATCCGTACAGTCTTCTTTCCATGTTGGATTTCCTGGAAAAACCTGGATGTAGCATGCCCTGTCCACGAACAGCCGCGGTGTCCGCGGACGGCATCCACTTTACTCTCTGTGCCATTCCCTCATTGCATACAGCTAAGCAATCACACAATACGAATAACGTCCTCAGAACACCCCCATTTTGTGATTTTTCGAACACTTCAGGACAATTATCATTTCATTATTCAACATATTAACATTACAAATATTATACTTTCATCTTGTACTCTGCACACAATGCCATCTTTCTCCATTAGTAGCTCAGTATACTAGATAGAATCCCATAATACAATGCTATTTATATCAATGCATCGTTCAAAGCACTAATAACGGTATGATATTTATTGCAATATCCTTGACACTTTTTTCGGAACATTATAATAAAAATCCCTAGTACACAAATTCCATGAAAAGTACATACACGTGTGATGTCATCAGTGATTTCATCAATACCAATTGCGATGCCATCTTTGATGTCCTGGGTGTTAGTCTTAGCAGTGCACGGTGGTGGCGCGAGTTATTTTTCATAGCTTACCATAACTTGCTATTTTCAGGGGTCTTTTGGATGTCCTTAGAACCATAACGTCCTTTAAACAAACTTTTTTTTAATATCGCGCAAACAATATACAAACATGGCGTGCAAAAACCAACTTCTACAGATGGCTTTACACAGAATGTTGCAAAGTAAGAATGTATGCTCCTTCACAGTGAAGGTCAGCTGCTTACATTTTTTTCTCAGGCCCCGGAGAGGCTCACGAAGCGGACTATAAGGTTGTATTGTGTTTTGACCTTGACAGACAGAGATTGTGATGAAAGACTTCTCTTGAAGTAGTGTTGCTAAAACGTAAGAGAAGATAAGTATGAAATTTCTGAAACGAAACCACTTGTATATATTATATCACTATGCGAAAGATCGTTTGCACACGCAGAGTCGTACTTTGGGACTGCACCACTCGTAGACAATGGAAATTGCAATTGTACTGTAAGTAACCCTTTAGATTATTTTATACCAAATATAATTACAATAGCGTAGCATTAAAGACCGCTCAAGTTGAACTTGTTCGTTGAAAGTGGCATAATGTTTTCTACCGCGCACTATCACTGCCGAATTGATCCCCTGTCGTTTAGAGGGCTCTGAAAAAGGCAGACGACACAGGGTGGGTTAATATAAATAATTTAACCGGTCTATAGGCGGTCAAGCGCTTTACTCGCTGTGCCACTTCACTGTAGCCTGTCAAGTGGCACAGCGAGTACAACGCTCGCTTTGACATCCGTGCACAGCTTGCTAACGCAAGTTCGAATCCCGGCAAGGCCAAACTCAGCCTTTCATCCTTCCGTGGTCGATAAATGAGCACCACACACCGTGGTTAATAATAAGCACCGCTTAGATGCCTCACGGTTCTTAGCGCTATATGAATGGGAAAATATTATTATTTTATTACTAACATACTCCGTTGCACTATCTTCGATAGCAAATAGTTTCACGCCCTAATAAATAAAATGATGATTTTTAATGAAGATCGGCTGGTGAGACTAATTTATGTTTTTTAAAACAGGTATGTGGCCCCATTTTGCCTATGTCACGATTTACAGACTCCAGCGGATGGGGTCTTCAACTGCCAGGTGCAGGTCCAAATATGCAACTTCATGACCCTGACCATTTTATGGGACAATCGCCAAGGACCAATATGCCCTTACGCAGTACTAGCGGCTACAAACAACATACCAACCAATAGGGTGGTCTAATGGCTCGTTGTTGGAGCAACCTTCCGATTATCAGAGCGACCATTTACTGCTTTTATCATAAACCAACAGCCTATCTACCACAAAGGAACAACGCGTGGCTCCAAATAAACTTTTGCTGATCCACAGCAGAGACAATAGCAAATCGCTAAATATTCACTAAACATTTCATGTGAAATAAATGTACTTTACCAATTGTACAATCCTGCTGTTTACTTTTAAACCACAGTTTCATATTCCGAATTGTGGCGCACTGAGTTGTAAGCTGATCTAACACCCTCTGTGCCGCAAAGGAACATCGCGTGCCTCAACATGAACTTTTGCGGATCGACAACAAAGACAAATGCAAATTGCTGAATATTCTCTAAACATATGATGTCAAATAAATGTACTTTACAAAATGTACAATCTTGCTGTTTGCTTTTAAATCACTGTTTCATATTCCGAATTGTGGCGTGCTGTGTTGTGACATAATATGTGTTGTCTTCCGGGTTCTGTGTAAAGTCACTTAGGAATGGAGAGGACTGGGCGCGTTTGATGATGCACCCTGTAACGTCACGGAGAGAGGCGGGGAATATGAATGCTTTGATAATATCAGGCTTAGGGGCGGGAGATATGATTTAGTGTTGCAAAAGCAAGTCAGCCAGGTCAATAGCGCCAGTCATAGGATTATCACATAATGTCGGCGCACACCAGCCGGATTTATCGTTTCTTTAGTGGACAAAAAGTCGGTTGACGCCCATAGGAAATTGTACTATTAGCGGACAAAAGGAGTGGTCTTAAAACACTTTCACCCTGACAACGAACAATACAAACAACGTTCTCAGAACACCCCCATTTTGTGTAATTGCAACCATTTCGGTCAGACTGACATGAAGTAGGAAGACTGGAGGGTCCTGCACTGCCCGGGACACCGCAAGTGTTCTTAGAACACATTCAACTAGACAGATTACAATACGGACAGCGTCCTGAGGACACCCCCAGTTTGTGTATTTACGAACAATTAAGTACACCGCGAGTGTTCATAGCTCATTTTTACCTTCCTTGCGAACAAAAATGACACATACTCCGTCCTCTAAACACCCCACCATTTAGTTTATTTACAAAATGTCAGAACAGCCGTGTTCTCCGTGGACAAATCGAACGCAACAAAAACGTCTAGCACATAAAAAAACAAAACATTGAACCTATCTCATACTCCCCCACCCTCCCCAAACACTCTTACACACCAACACAGGGCACTAAATACAATTTTTTATCCACGTATCACCGCGCTGTACGCGGTCGACGGTAAATACAAGATGGCGGGCGCCACAGAAAATCTGATGCGCTCCACGCCCCTCGCCGTCCAATCAGCGAACACGTCACATGTCCGCGGACATGACGCAAGGCCATGGGCGAATCGGGGTGCTGTCCGCGGAGCGAACAGGGAAGTCCGTCCGCAAAGCGAACACAGATATCACTAATTTTTTTGCCTTACATTTTGGTCATTTTTTAAAAAACTACTGGACGGATTTACACCAAATTTGCAAAAGCACGCTTTCGGGACCAGGCCGCCGCTCCTGCCGCGAATTTGGTGTAAATCCGTCCAGCGGTTCGGGCTGTAGCCGTGCGCAAAGTTTTTTCCCATTCAGTCTATGGGAAAAAAAAAAGTTTTGGGACCCCCCTATAACTTTTCCCCCCCTGGACGAATCCTCACCAAACTTTTCAGAAAAATTCAGAGTGGGCCATATACTTTTTTTTGCAAAGTTTGGTGAGGATTCGTCCAGGGGGAGCGAAGTTATAAGCCGCCCAAAAAGTGCTCTTCCTATGGAAACACCAACTTAACCATAACTACATGGCCGCTACCGCGGCCATGTAATATATATATATTATATATATATATATGGAAACAGGTGCATTGGAAATGTATTGACAACATCTCTAAAACTATGGCTATCAATTTGTATCAATCTGGCAGTCAACCTAAGGCATGTGGCCTTAGATGAACTGATTACATTGGACACAGGTGGGTCACAAAGCTCCCTGGCCAAGTTTATTGTTAGAATGTGTGTCCCAATAGACTGCTAATCGACTTCACGATTGGCATACCCTAGTCATGGGAAATAAAAACATCTTTAATAAGACATTGAAGAAATACATTTGTAAATGGCACATCTCATAGTTCATATGGTTGTTATAGCATATTCTCCCACCAAATTGGAATTTGACATGGAGCAATATCTGGAGTGTATGAAACCATTGTAAATGAGATTAGTGACAACCTAGAAATTTTGCTGGTATGATGCTTAAGTGTTAAAAACAGAGAGTCACACTGGGCCTCATTAACGGGCCCGTTGTTAGCATGCTCCCCATTCCCATTGAGCCCTATGGGGGCTCAAATGGGGATGGTTCGGGTTCCCTGAATGGGGAAATACCGGGCCCTTCTAAGTCGGAATGGCCTGGTATTTCCCCATTCAGGGACCACGGACCCGGACCCGAGTTTGGACTTATTAAGGGCATGGCTGCCTCCAAACTCTAATGAGCCCCACTGTTTTGTATCCATTTGTTACTTTGAATAGTCCCTTGTACAAAACTGTATTCTGTCCATTCTACTCACAATTAAGGAAAAGAGTTAGAATTCATGCATTAAACAAATTCAGTTTCTTAAATTGTCGTTTCACTTTGATTTTTGCTGGCTGCTTTTGACCTCCCTGGTATTTGGGCTGGTTTTTATATGGAAAACAATTGAATGTTCTTAAATGTGGTAATGTTTCAATTTGGATATTTGCTTTTATCTTGATTGTTTTTGTTTTTATGCAGTTTTGAGGTTTGCAATTGAAATGTAATACATTTACATGATGGTGATTACTAAACAGCAACTTCGCACAGTATAGAATATTAATCACGTGCATACATTAGATACAATCTAACCTTAGAGAACTGTTCAGTAATACCTGTTTGTCTTTTAGATTGCAAATAAAAACTTCTCTGTGGATCAGCGAAAACCAGATGCTTGCAAGGGGAAACTCCTTGAAAATCCAAAAACAGAACAGGGTCTTTACATTCAATCAGTCACCAGTATCATCCACCTTCGTGCTGGGGATGTAGAGGCTGATCACGACACTGAAGACACAGCCACTAAGGGAGATTCCTCTTTGATGCCCTCTAAGGAAGGATTTCAGATGGAGGAAGACTGCCCTAACGATGAACAGAACCTGAAAACTAAGCTTAGTTCACTTACTAGAATAAGGAGGTTCATAAAGGGTTTTAATTGTAAAAGCAACTGTAGTTTACTAACTACTAGTTCTCAAAAAGAAGACCCTTGCTGCGATGGTGCAATCCAAGGACAGCAGAGAGCTAATCCACGTTTTGCAAAGATCAACAGTGAAACTAAATCTGGCAGAAACAGAGAAAATGACAGTTATAACTTTGTTGCTACACCTTTCAAAAATGGTAATCTCACCTTGCCAAGCAAAATAAACAGCCATGGAAACAGTACAAACTGTCAAGCTCTAAGTTTGCTTCTTTCAAACGGTGGAAGCGTTCATCAAGATTCTTTCGTCAGTGGTAAAACGCCAAAAACTGTAAGTAATCCTATTACATTTAGTGTTTGTGATATAAAATACTGTACTCCACTGGAACAGTGGGGCCTTTCTAGTTTGAATTTCCTGCATGTCGTGTTTAAAAGCTTATTGTTAGTAAATGCGCAGACCGAGGATGGAGGCAGCAATGAGGTGTGATGTAACAAAATGCATTAAAGTATAAAAAACGTTAAGAAAAAGCAGAAAGTACAGAAGCAGACCCAGAGGGCTGCAGCTCTGCCTATCCATGCTGGCTGCTCCTCTGTCCTCTGTGCCCTCATTCACGCATGCACGGATTGTCCCCCTCACCGTGATGTCATGCCGTATGGACACTGTGCGTAGCACAGCTTTAGTGGTTCTCAAAACAAAACTACTTTTCGTATCAAATGGTAAAGCCAAGGGTGTATACTGTTCATTTCATAGTCATGGAATCTGATTGGCTTTTTGCTTCCCTTGCCAGTCTGATGCTTCTGATTTCGTGGGTGACTGTTATATTTATGGTGTGATTATTGCTGTATGTTGTGATTACTTGGCATACTGAAGGTTATTCAGTGTGAGTTGAGACGTTAATTGTTGAATTCTAAGGGCTGCTTCTGTGGTGGCGCTCGTATGTCTGCTGAGGGTGGTAAGTCAGACAGAGGAGGCAGACACAGAGGTATAATACAACACTGATTTATTAAGTAAAGTGTATGTTAGGCAGAATTATATGCAGTACCCTTTGGGAACACCACACACAATTAAGACTACAAGTGACAGTACAAATCCACCTTTGGTACAAGTAAAACTGGTAGCGATGGCTGAGCAGCCAGACTTAGCTCATGAGCAAGTGAGCTGTATTAATAGTTACAGAAAGGACAGCAATTACTATGATTCAAACAAACACAGAATCAAGGTTTCTGAGTAAAAGAATATACATTTATTTACACACCAGTTGTATAACATTTCACTAAAGTAAAGCAGTTTAAAAATCACACTCTTAATACACCACACCACTCCCAATAGGTTCCAGACAAGTTAAGCTCAAAAATGGAGTGGGAGCAAAATGGCACTCCAGAAATTTAAAAGGGAGGGAAAGACAAAGTTAGGCAGCAATTGAACAGCACCAACAGGTAAGTAAGCAGGGCAATCTAGAAAGAGGAACTACAGTGATGGAACCAAATCAAAAGGGCTTAGGGCCAAAGTCAATAGGACAAAAGTATTTTGCTCAAGATCACACAGTTTAGGGTAGTTCGCGGTTTTTGCCAAGAGTTCCGGACGAAGTTGGTCAGTAGAAAAGTTAGCCTAAAGAGTAGAGAAGGACAAGCCCTGGGATTGGAGAAAGATTTCACACACTTTCACCACGGCTGAACAAAACTAACAACCGGATTTGCACAATACCTTTAAATGGAGAAGAAGCTGTAGCTGAGGCGGACGTTCCTGGCAGTTCCTACAGGCTCACGGTTCCTGAAGCGACTGTCAGACTGACATGAAGTAGGAAGACTGGAGGGTCCTGCACTGCCCAGCGAAGAAACCAGCAGCAGAGCAAAGCAACAAATAAAAGGTGCGCTTCTTAAAACTCAGGCAGGGTCTGAACTTCCTGGCTATCTGGCCCACTGTAGCTCTGTACAGCGAATTTGACCAGAGGAGGGAGTCCTGGCTTGCAGTTTGGGCAAACTTGTTGGTCCCACCAGCTCAGATGAAGAAGATTCCTGGAGGATCTTCTCTGTCGTTGGAGTTCGAGGATTCGGACCTACAGCAGGGCTTCACTGGGCGGTTCATTCGTGGTAGTGGTCCTCTTCCATCAGCTCCTCGTTGGTTCTTTTGTTCCAGTGGCGACTCTGCCTTTCCAGACCCACAGACCTGCAATTTTCCCCCATTCACACAGCCTGGCTGTCAATCACACCGCCGGGACAGTTACCACAGCCAATCAGTTCAGAGTGTGACATGGGTCTCCAAGAAGACCCTGTGCAGGGAGTCCTAAACCCCTCCCTCACATCCTGTCCCCCCCAGACATACAGGCGCCTAAGGAGGGCTTCTGCATAGAAGCCTGCAAAAAGATGGTGAACAAAGGAACCAAACCTGGTTTGACGCACAGAGTAAAACACGAGAAAGGCATTTTCAAAAAGAAATGGTGAATAAACCCAGCCAGAACCGAAATAAAACATATATGGTCTTGCAGGTTTAAGTTCGAGGCTACCAAGATAGCCTAAAACAATACCAAGGTTATTTAAGATAACCGCAGTAGGACAAATAGGGTAGTTACCACTGCCAGCAGCCAAGTCTTGATGAGAAGGGAGCGAAACAACGCTCCAAAAGAAACAGACAAAAAAAGGGATACATATTTACCCTTTCCAGTACTCTATGTAAGATAGGGTGTACTGGGTCTGTGGTTTTACAGAGGCTAATAAAGTTAATGGCAACTTTATATGTTCTGGGAGACAGTAGTCAATCCCAGAAAATTGAGTCTGAGTTCGGAAGTCTAAAAGACAACCCTGTGTTACTGCACTGAAGGTGCTGTGTAACACACAGTAAAAATATGATGCCTGTGGAGTAGGTTAGGCTCCACATATGAACACAAAAATGTTAAACACCCACAGCAAAACACATGTAAGAGTAGGAAAAAAAGGCTCACATTCTTACCAGGTGAAAAAAAAAATCCTAGAAATCCAGCAAAACTGCTGAGGGACTCAGTAGGTAAGTGAAATTAGCCATTGAGGAGAATTCTCCCTAACACTCCCCCCACCCCCCAGACTAAGGGACAGGAGGATTTAATCCACTCCTGGATGAATCACTACCTCTAGTCAGTTAAAAACATCCTAGAGAGACCATCAGCATTTTGGTGGTGACATCCTGCTCTGTGCTCAATGGTGAAATCAAACCCTTGCAGCCAGATTGACCATCTCAGAAGTTTTGGGGTTTCTCCTTTCATTTGCATTAACCATCTCAAGGGTTGGTGGTCTGTCTGAATCACAAAAGTAGATCCATATAAGTGTGGTCTAAACTGCTTCAGAGACGACACAGTGGCAAAACATTCACACTCTATGGTTGCCCACCCTGCTTCTGGTTCCTTACGTTTCCTACTGATGAAGCAAATGGGGTGCTCCCTACCCTCCTCATCCAGTTGACTAAGGACTACACCTATACCTGTATTGGAGGCATCTGTCCGCACAATGAAGGGCTGGTGATAATCATGAGCTCTTAGGACTAGAGCTTGACAAAGGGCTTTCTTCAGGTTTTCAAAGGCTTGAGTGCACTCATTCCATCTAACCTTTTTAGGGAATTTTGGAGAGGAGATCACATTCAAGGGAGAAGCTATGGTCCCATAGTTCTCTATGAAATTCCTGTAGTACCCAGTGAGACCTAGGAAACCTCTCACTTGGGCTTGAGTAGTAGGGGTGGCCCAGTTTTGTACAGCATGTAATTTGCTAGGCAATGGCCTTATTTCCCCCCCTCCTACCTCATGACCAAGGTAGACCACTTTGCTCTGACCAATTTGACATTTACTTGCCTTTATGGTCAGATGGGCCTGCTCAAGAGCCTGCAAAACATATTCTAAGTGATCAATATGTTCTTTCCATGTAGGGCTGAACACTGCTATGTCATCCAAGTATGCCATGCAGAAGTCCTCCATGCCATTCAGAACTTGATTGACCATCGTTGGGAATATAGCGTGTGCATTCTTTAGTCCAAAAGGCATTACCTTAAACTGGTAGAGGCCTGCTGGAGTTGAGAATGCAGTTTTCTCCTTGGCATGGTCTTTCAGGGCTATTTGCCAATAGCCTGACGTTAGATCAAATGTACTGAAATACTTGGCTGACCCAAGTCTGTCCACCAGTTCATCTGTCCTTGGCAAAGGATGGGCATCAGTCTTAGTGACTGCATTTAGAGCCTTATAGTCCACACAGAATCTCAACTCCCTGGATCCTGCCTTTGGTACTAGAACAACTGGACTACACCATGGACTTGTAGAGGACTCTATAACACTGAGATCAAGCATCTTGTTGACCTCTCCTTTGATGTGGGATCTCACATATTCAGATATTCTGTAACCTCTGCTTTTCACAGGTAGACGGTCACCAGTAAGAATATCATGCTGGCCTCAAGGGGTCAAGCTTGGTGATAGTGAAAACAGGGAGGCAAACTGATTTAACAGAACTTTGCACTCCTCCTGTTGTTCAGAAGTCAGTTGAGAAAAGAGATTGACTCCTTCTATTTTCTCATCCAAAGGTTGGCCTCTGAGGAGGTCAGGTAGAGGTTAACTCTCCTCTTCCTCTTGAGCTGAATCTAGAAGCAAAGCTCCCACTTCTGGTCTCGAGACATATGCCTTCAAACAGTTGGTGTGAAAGACTCTGGGAGCCTCCTTAGATCTGCCTAAATCCACCAAATAGTTCACCTCTCCAAGTTTGCCCACAACCTTGAAGGGTCCTATCCATTTGTCCTGCAAGACCCTCTGCCTTGTTGGCACCATAACTTACACAAGCTGGTCTTGAGTAAACTGCACCATGTTGACCTTCTGGTCATGCCAATGTTTGACTCCTTTTCCTTGATCGCATGGTGACTTTCAGTGCACACATTAGTGTCTACAACACATTCATCTAGTGGAAATACTGCTGTACCCACCTCTTTCTTTGGTAATCTCGACATGCAGTCTCCTTTGTTATACAACCAGCCTGGAACATGATGTATATTAAATGTGTATTCCTGTAGCTTGCCGGCCAACCCTGCCAACCTGGGCATGGACAATTTAAGGATGCCCGAACTTAGTAGAGGGACAAATGGCTTGTGATCAGTGAGCAACTTGAACTTGTTTCACAAAATCTTCGGCCAAAAGTGCTCTGTAGCCAATGCAGAGTCCAGTATTTCTTTCTCGATCATCAAGTAATTCTGTTTCGCTTGAAAGAGCAACTTTTTTTTTTAACTTTTCTTTATTGGCATAGAAAGAGAACAGACTAACAACACAGTACACAGGACAAACAATATCACAGTTACATGTATGGCATTACATATTTTGAGGATGCCAGTTAGGGGATACGCCCTAGGGGATCCACATGTCACGCGCCGGCTGCGGTGCATCATCAGGGTTAGCCATCAGCATTTTGTACAACGATGATGTTATGCCCCTGGCCCCCGCCCAGTTAGCTATATATTGGATTTCAGGCGAGTCTGGGGGTTCGTCAGGATAGGAGGGCCACCAGGTGCGAATTGCTGCCCTCAACCTGAAATACTGGAAAATTCCAGTGCCGAGCCAGAGTGCCCGGGTTGCCATGTCTGCGGGGTAATGAACTTCCCTCCGGGGTATAGGTCGGTCAGCGCTCGGTAGCCCAGGTCGTACCAGTGTCTCATTAGGAGTTTGTCATGAGTAGGGCTGAGGCCTGGGAACTGCCAGATGGGCAGCCATTTGTAGTATGGGTGGTGGCCAGTGTGTTCCAGTAGTAATCGTTTCCATGCTGTGACTGTAGCTGCAACGGGGTCGGCAGGGGCATCTGTATGGAATGTGTGATGAAGGATGAGGGAGAGGATGTTGACTTTCTCACCTGCTAGTTTCTCAAGTTTCACATGTGGGGGAGGATCTGTGAATGTATACCAGTGTGAGGCGTGTTGAGCTTGTGCGGCGGTCCAGTATTTGGCGAAGTCTGGGGCAGTGAAGCCACCCTTCTCGTAAGGAAGAGTCATATGTTGCCACTTCTTACGCACCAGAGTGCCACAGAAACTGGGCGCATGCAGTGTGTAGGTCCCTGAAGTATCGCCTCTCAGGCCAGATCAGCACGTTCACAAAGATGTAGATCATGTTAGGGACAATTATCATTTTGATTAGGGACAGTCTGAACGATAAGGAAAGCGGTAGACTATGCCATTTCGACAGCCGGGCCTCCACGAGTTGCGCCGCAGCCGCGTAGTTGTCAGCTAACAGTGAGGGATACCTGAACCCCGAGGTATCTGATACCCCCGGGTGACCATCAGAGGGGAAATTCGCATTCTGGTTGGGAGGTTGCCACCGTGAGTGGGAACATTTCGGATTTAGTATAATTGATTGTGAAGCCCGAGAATGTGCCTATTTCCGTTATATCGCGTAATATAGGGTCTAAATGAGCAGCCAGGTCTCTGATATAGAGAAGTACGTCATCCGCGTATAATGAGATTATCTCTGGGGTGTCTCGCAGGCGTATGCCCTTTCGTGTGCGTTTGTCTCTGACGCTGTCAGCCATGGGTTCGATAGCAAGCACAAAAAGTATTGGGGAGAACGGGCAACCTTGGCGAGTGCCTCTGTGGAGCGCGAAGGGGGACGAAACTTTAGAGTTGACAAGGACTCTGGCTACCGGGTCTGTGTATAGTAGCTTGATATAAGATATAATTCGTGGGCCGATTCCCATTTTGTGGAGTACCGCCCACATATACTGCCACAACACCATGTCGAATGCCTTCTGGGCATCAAGGGTGACCGCCACTGCGTTGGCATTGGGGTCAATTCTGGACATGACATTGAACAGCCGGCGGATATTAAGTGCTGTGGACCTACCAGGAACGAATCCGCTCTGATCGGGGTGTACTAGATGGGTCATTATGGGGAGGAACCTGTTTGCAATGATTTTAGCAAAGATTTTCATGTCGGTGTTGATTAAAGACAAGGGTCTGTAGGACCCGCATTCGTCAAGTGGCTTGCCCGGTTTGGGGAGCATAGTTATAACAGCTTTGCGCATAGACTGGGGCAGAATAGCCAGTTCGAGTGATTTGTTCCAGACTTCGAGGAGTCTGGGTGCGAGGATGGCTACGTGCTCCTGATAAAACTCTGAAGTAAGACCGTCTGGGCCAGGTGCTTTGCCCTTCGGGCAGCTCGATATAGCTGTGGTTATCTCGTCAAGGGTGAACGGAACCTCTATCTGATCTCTGGTAGCACGAGAGAGGAGGGTCATGGGGATGTGGTCAAGCAGGAGGTCTGTATCCTGTGGGCTGTGTTCTTGTTAGGGGCCATATAGGGTTGTATAGAACGCAATAAATGTTTCAAGAATGTGTTGGTCAGACCAGCACAATGCACCGGATGTGTCTTTGATGCAGTCTATATGGGTGCTGCCACCCTCTGCACGGACCAGTCTGGACAACGTCCTCCCCGGTCTGTCCCTTTCACCGTATTTCCGGGCTGCCATGGGACGGGCGTGGTATTGTATCTCCCTCCGGGCGTGGGCCTCGAACGTTTCCAGTTCCGATCTAATTTGTGCCAGTATGGTCGGGGAGGGGGCAGAGGTGTGCTGCTTTTCAAGGTCTTTTAGCTTCACCTCCGACTGCTGTAAGCTATTTCTAATGACTTTGATGACCCCAGCTTCCCTGGAGATACACATCCCCCTGATGAAGACCTTGTACGCCTCCCATCGAACCCCATCAGACGTATCATGTCTGTTATTGCATTCAAAGAAGGTGGTGATATCGGCTAGGATTTCAGCTTTGAAAACTATATCTTGGAGGGCCTCTGGTTTGAATCGCCAGGATGAGCGGGAAGGCTGGTCATGTCCCAGTGTGATTCGTAGCGTTACTGGAGAGTGGTCCGAAGGTGTGCGTGGCAGTATCTCTGTATCAGTGGCCTTGCCTACCATCTCGCTCGATATGAGGCACAGGTCTATCCTAGATAGGCTATCATGTACCGAGGAGTAAAAGGTATGTTCTCTCACCTGTGGGTGGAGAACTCTCCTTACGTCTCTGAGACCTAGTGCGTCCATGTATGTGTGAAGTCTATTGGCCGCGTGTGAGCTGGCCCTTCGGGCAGTCCCAGATCTGTCGAGCTCATTGTCCAAAATCAGATTCATATCCCCACCCATATGATTGGAACCCCGACATATTTCACAAGTATGGAGGTGATTGTATCAAAGAAGTCTGGAGCGTCAAAGTTAGGGGCATATGTGTTCACAAGGAGGCATTCCTTGTTAGCAAGTAGACAATGGAGTATTACATATCTGCCCTCTGGGTCAATGTGACTGGTGCGCAGCGAGAACTGGACTGATTTGTGGACCAGAGTAAGTACTCCTCTGGACTGAGTGGAGTATTTCGTGTAGTATCTGTTGGTGCCCCAACTTGGGGCAAGACATGTGGCTAGGCTCCCGAGGGCATGTGTTTCTTGAAGGAGGAGTATTGTAACTGTGTGCCTCTGGGTATAGGCAGTTATTCTACGGGCTTTGGTGAAGTTACTCAGCCCCCGAACATTCCATGTCATGATGTTAAGGGCCATAGTGCCGTATTATGGAACATCCCAGCAGCGATATTTATTACTAATCAGTATCCTGCGTTCAACTGCAGTGCAAACATATTGCCTTGCAATCATGTACCCTTCTTCCATGTCGTTTTCGTTTAAACAATTTCCCACTTTGCCTCCCCCCACCCTCACTGCCAGCCCCCAACTTGCAGTGTAGACCCCCCCACCCCCAATATAGGTGCCATCAATTCCCTAAGCCCAGGTGGCTCTGGCTAAGCCAACGCCATCACACAAGCAGAGGTCGGTGGGCAGCACCCAATGTGGGTGTGCCTCTTCCATGGCCCAACCGGGACCCCAAAACAGTGGCAACCAAGTGAAAATGAACAAGAACAATGCAACTGCAGTGAGGTGCGCTGTTGCCGTGTGGTCGGCATCTTAAACATAGAGACGGACAGCATATGATGTCCAGGATAGGTTTCTGTGGTGGGCGGATCCAATGTCTGATCCCAGGCACTAGTATGCTACCAAAAACATAGGATGCGGTTGCAGGAGTGTTCAAGGCAGGCGGCCGGCTACCGGCACTGGGAAGAAATGATGATGAGTGTCTCCAGTTTTAAAACAAGGCCAGCAGCCAGGTCACCTGCTGCAGGGATCTATATTTGCTGACTAGAGAGCGACGTTGCCATCACCGCGTTGAGAATAAAGGATCACCAGCTATAATGGGCATCATCAGGCATGACAGTGCGTGATTATACGTTGTTGGCGCCGTCCCCTTCAGGATTAGGGAGTGGAATATGTGCCTCGATAAACCTCACCGCCTCATCAGGGACAGTGAAGAAGTAAAATTTGCAGTTATGAGTGATCTTGAGTCGCGCAGGGAACAAGATGGCATAGGGGACATTGCGCTCCCTGAGCAGTTTCTTGACACCCAGGAATTGTCGTCTCTCCTGCTGCACCCCAACAGAGAAATCAGGGAAGATCCTGATGGTGTAACATAAGTCGCCCTTCTCGCGTGCCAGACGGAGGATGAGGTCTCTGTCACGGTAATTGAGGATTCTGGCAATGATGGGCTTAGGGATGTCGCCTGGCCTGGGGCGTGGGGACAAAGCGCGATGAGCTCGCTCAACCGTGAAGTACAGTGACAGGGCCGGATTTCCCAGAAGATCTTTGAGTAGGCCTTCGACAGCGTCTTCAATGCGCCCCTTGAGGGCGTTTTCAGGAACCCCAATAATGCGCAGGTTGTTCCTGCGAGAGCGAGACTCCAAATCCTCACATTTTGCTTTCACATTTTTCATATCACGTGACAGAGATGCAACCGTGTTCTGTAGTGTGTGTATTTCGTCTTCGTTTGTAGAGATCCTATTTTCAGCCTCTGTGATCCTGGTACCTGCCTGGTCCACTCGTGTTCTGAGCGAGGCGACATTGGCGTTAATGTCATCCAACTTCTCATGGAAGGCGGCAAAATGTTTTGCCATTGATTCCATCAATACAGTGAGGTCTGGCAACTGTGCAGCAGGATGGGGGGCAACCTCCGGCTCCTCCTGCAAGGATAACGTTTGGTCCGCCTCGGCTCTCGGGACAGCCTTGGCAAACTTGTCCATAGCTGCCCCCTTGGCAGCTCCTTTGGATCTGTTCGACATTGCTGGAGTGGGACGGGAAATGTAGGTGGCCTACAGGCAGTGCCAGCAGGGGGGGACAGCTGGGGAGGGCTGTGGATAATTGACTGGTCGCCAGGCGCTATTACAGTGTGAACCAGGAGGAGCAGGGGCCGCAGGCGGGTATGTGCAGCCGGAGCGCCCAGAGTCCAGTTGGAGGGAACTGCGCCGAGTCGGTGCAGCCGTGGCAGCCACCGCACAGGGGGGCCCGGCACCGGCCACGGCAGAGGAGGCAAGACCGCAGAGTGACAACGGTGGTTAGAATTCAGGTGGGGCGAGTGACCCTCGTCAAGTGGAAGCACTGAGTGGCAACGTTACAACAGTTATGGCACAGTGAGCCACGCCAGCGCAGCATGAGAGACGTGTTCCCTCGTCAATGCGGGGGCACCCGCTCCCAGGGGAGCAAACCGATGATAAAGTACAGAGGGATGAGGGGGCTGCCGCACAGGTTGGGGCCCAGTAGTAGGTCCAGTAGGGTGTTGAGTGGCAGTTTGTGCGTGCGGGACCCCCCCCAGGACAGGCGGGCAGGCCCGAAGCGGCAGGGCTCAGTCACCGCAGCAGGAGCTGAAAGTGGATCCCGTCTTCCTCCCTGCGAGGATCCGGAGGGTAGTTAATATATATTCGGGGCCACGGACCGCAACAGCAGGGAGCAGAGAGTGCGACCCCCCACCTCCTCACCTGGTCCGCCGGGATCAGGCGCGCGCAACACTGCAGTCTCTGGTGGCGTCTGAGACACGGGCCAAAAGTAGGAGCTCAGATTCAGGGGACGGAGGGGGGGATCAGGGCGCGCTCCAGCGCAGGCCCCGGCCGCAGCCCCACTTCACAGTGACCCCGCTGACAGATGATGGGAGGGGCGACTCGACACAGGCACCCGCCGCAGGCCAGCAGCCGGTATGTTGGGGCTTCCCACCCGCAGCTGCACCGCCAGTCGCGGTCGCGGGGAGCCCGTTGCAGGAGGACAGGAACTCGGCGCACGCAGGGCCAGCACCCCCTCACGGCCAGCCGCGGCCACAGACAGGCCCCTTATGCACGGATCCGGGCCAAACTTTCAGGATGCAGGGTAAGGACGGCAAGCTGCACCTTCCCCAAGTTATAACCATCAGGGGCACGATGAACCGCAGATGTAAGCGGATAACTGCCAAGGCCACACAGAGCCAAAGAGCTAGGCAGCCATCTCGGGCTGCTCAACAGCGCCACCCTGAAAGAGCAACTTTGACGCAAAAGCTAGCATGTGTTCTGTATTGAGTTTCACCTGTGTGAGGTTGGTGTCCAAGATATAGGCACTTCCATCAACTGTAATGCATGTCTCCAACTTTGATTGAAGGGTTTGCGGCAGGGTGCATTGTGCAGAAGGTGCATTGTGCAGACGCGACTTCACAACTTCAAAAGCTTTCTGTTGGGAGTCTGACCGCTCAAATTCTGCTCCTTTTCTGAGAAGCCAACTAAGATTTCCATTTTTTTATGAAAATGTTGGTATGTATTTTACATACTACCTTGCCATGCTCAGGTAGGATATACGTTTATCACTGTGGGTGCAGGATCTTCAAATATAGCTGTCATTTCAGATTGGATTTTGTGCCTTCTGTTGACAGCGTGTATCCTAGGTATTCGACCGATTCTGTGTGAAAGACACATTTCTCTTTTCGCAGTCAAATGCCTGCTGCTAGCAGCCTTTGGGGTACCATTTCTATAGTTGCATTGCGATCAGTGCAGGTTTTGCCATAAATCAGAATAGCATCTTGGAAGTAGTTTATGTTTTATATATATGTATTGTCTATCATCCATTGAAACACAGATGCTGTGGATGATAGCCAAAACTACATCCACATGTATCTCTAGGTGACAGAGGGGGTATTGAATGAGACAAATGTGCCTTATCTGTTGGTATGCGTTTCTCAGGTCTAATTTGGTAAAGTTGCTGGCATCAATGAGAATCAAAGCCAGTTCAGAAATGTTAGGCAAGGGATAATTAGAAGTGATTCCTTGGTTGAAGCTTCTTTAGTTGATACACAGACAGAGTTTGTTAGACTAAGGTTTCTTAATGAGCAAACCTGGACCATTCTGAGACTTCGATCTGTTTTTGTAGATCTTCCAATGCTTGTCTTGTAGTTGCTGTAAATGGGCAGACCTTATAATTGGCTGGGACTGCTTGTGGGATTTCGTGGACATAGTTGGCCAGTGCAGTAATAAAGTGGCAGTATTAACGTATACTGCCACATTACTGCACCGGCCAACTACAAGTAAGGTGGCGGAGTGACCTCCATTACGGGCAATAATCGCTGATAGGTCAAAAATCCAATAGTGAGTAGCAGATAAGGGCAAGACAAAAACACAATCCGTAGGCAAAATACAGGTCACAATCAAGTATTGCTAGAACGAGTGTAAGGGCTAAGGAAACAAATTCAGAAGCTCTGAGCCCTGAATGGGAGGAGCTAAAGTACCTGAATCCCAGATGCACGGAACAATACAGGCATGTCTTTTTTCTTGGAGAGGGTTCCACCTAGTGGTCTGGTTATTTGCAGAGGTCTGTAAAGGTCCGTCAAGTGTAACGTCTTTCCCTTACATTTTTCTTGTGTCTTCTCGTTGATATGCACCAGCAGCTATCCCTAATCATGTCAATCAGTGAATCCCATTAATTGTAAAACTAAGCAGGTTGTCTCATTTTGACCATGACATTTCTGACTGATCGCTAGATGCTTGTGCTCTTGAATAAAACATAATTTAAAACTTGATTTTGTGTAGGACAACATTTCCTCTGTTCACAAAATGGGTCACCAACCTCATTATCACCATAAGGTAAACAATGTACTTATCCATTGCTCCCAGCGGAGATGCCTTCAATACAGACAAATTATACTATAAATCCCATCCACCCAAAGGGCATTTAACTGCATCACTTTTTTCCTCTGTACGTGTTAGGCAACATTTGTATGCAGTACCCTCGGAGAACACTACAAACAACTCTGACTAAAGCTATAGGAAACCCAACCTTTGGTATAAGCTTGTACTACACCGTTTTGGTAGCGTGTTGAACAGCCAGGCTTATGTCAAGAGGGGTCAATGTGAGCTGTAGGGGAGTTACAGAGATATTCAAAGTGACAAGTATTCAAATAAAAACCTGCACTCAAGGTTTTTGGCATAAACACTTATTAATTTATTTATCAGTCAGTTACAATAAGCCTTCTTCAGAAGGGAGCAATATAATAACAACACACAAATACACTTCTATACTCTACACTCTTAGTTTCTAAATCAGTAAAGACCCTTTTGGGATGGTCTACAGACACAACCTACACCCTCGGGTGACTTCAATAGCCAGGGTGCTGAGGACATTAATATCTTACTATTTGCATTTAGAATACTGTCATAAGTTGGTAAAAAGAAAAGGTTATTAGAACAAAAAGAGAACACACATTTTCTTAATCAGGCAAATACTTTTGGATCCCCAAAGCAGAGTGATTCAGTATAACATGCTAGGCCAAAGTAAATGGACAAAAGTCTTATATAAGACGAAGCACTTCTGATAGGTAAGTTGAAAAGTCGTTGCACAATGTTTTAGAAGTCTTTGAAGAAAAGAAGAACCAAATGTAGGGCCACAAGCCGTTAGACTTGTGAGTGGTAGAAGATGCAAGCAACTCTACAGCAAGAGGTAAGTTCTCTCAGACTTTGTGCAGTATATTTGAATTGAAGAAAGCGTGCAGCAGATGACTTCTGTTACTGTGCAGCTCTGTGTTAGGGATCAACTGTGCGAGTAGCCAGAGGACCCGCTCCAGACCTTGAATAAATTGTGTAGTCAACAAGTTCTTTTTGTCGATGTACCTCTCAGGAGTGCAAAAGGACTGCCTAAGAAGTCTATCAACCAAAATATGGGAGGAAGCCACAGGATTCAGCTGGCTGCAAAAGAAATCAAACAATCAAAAACCCACAAGATAACAATCAATAGCAATGCGAGGTAATAACTAAGAGTGCTACCTTAGGCTTAGTCAGAAGTCTGGCACCAAAAAGATCCTGTGCATGAATCACATCAAAAGTACCCTGAACCAACGAGAACAGGAAAAGAAGCACTTTTGTCGCACGTTGAACCGCAAGGCTGTTCCATCAAGTAGACACTAGGCCAGCGTAAAGGTTGATATGTTGCTTCTAGCCGCTAGTACCGCGTAAGGGCATATGGGCCCTTGGCGATCGTCCCATAAGATCATCAGAATGGTGCAGTTGTTTACATTAAGCTGCAGCTGGCGGCTGAAGAAACCATATGCCGGTGTCTGAAACTGGTGGCAGTAGCAAAAGGGAAGGATATACCTATTTTGAAAACATAAAATGTATAATTAGTCTCGCCAGCCGATCTTTATTAATATTATTCATTTTATTTATTACGGCCGAGCTGAAACTATTTGCTTTCAAGGATAGTGCAATGGAGTATGTTCGGCTCTAAAATCAATGCGAAAACTAACGAAATAAATCAAGGTTAGTACACAATGAGAAACGACTTTTTGTCTACATGCGTGTGGAATGTGGACCTGCATGCCCATGTGCCCTCTACAAGGACGATCCCACAAACCTTTTCAAAGCTCTTCATTCATTCATTTATTCATGCATCCATTCATTAATTCTTCATTCCGGTATAAAAGCGTCTAAAGAGTTACTTACATTATATTTGCAATTTCCATTGTGTCTCTGCGTAATGCAGTCCATAAATCCCACTGTGCTCTTGACAACGATTTTTCGTATACTGAAGTAACATGAAACTCGGTCTAGTTTAAGAATTTTCTGCCTTATCGTCTATTACGTTATTGCACCCCCCAAACCCCCCTTCAAATGAAGTTCTTTCTGCATGGTCCCTGTCTCTCAAGGTCAAAAAACAATAGAACCTTATACTGCCAGTGCGAGTTGTGGGCCTCTTCAGGGCGCGAGCTGAAAATCAAAGCCACTGACCTTCACTAGAAATGAGCATACATTCTTTCTTTGCAACATCCCGTAGTAAAGCCATCTGTGAGCACTTGTTGTTTCGAATCCATCTATGTAGTGCGCCTCAATGTGCAAATGCGAACTGGCTTCTCTCCCATCTGCAACGGCTCGCTTGGCGCGTTCTAAGGCCCCAATTTTGTCCTCGTTGTCTGCGAGCTTTGAAGCTCCAAAGAACCATAACTATTGAGACTTTTAATTTTTTGGGGAAGGTCAGGGAAAGTATAAAGTACCCGAGGAGTTGAATTGAAAGTGAGATTTATTGTTTGTTTGTTTTATTATTTGCAATACGCAAGCCTCTCCTCGGTTAACAGTGCCCAGCATTTATAAGAGATTGCGAAAATTAGTTACATCAACAAAAATATATACATACACATAAAGACAAGGTCAGCAATATGAGGTGAATAGAGAGAGAATTCAAAGATGACACCCAGGTAGTTTGTCACCCAGGATGGTGAAGGTAGGGGTTAGGATTAGCATACTTTGTATGCACACTGTAGAATAAAATGTATTTACAAAAAGACAATCGTATTAAAATTATTTAAACCGGGATTTGTACTTCACAACCAGCTCTCCTTTGGGTGGACATGGCACAGTGGCAATGTTGGGTGGCAATGGATCAGTGCTCTGCACAGAAACGTTCAAAATTCCATATCTGTGCTTCTCTAATACAGCAACAATAAGGCTTTTGACAAAGTCGAACTCCATTTCCTCATAGACTGGTTTGATCACCCATTGCTTACTTCTTTTTGAAAAGGCCTTAGTGTAGCGAGGCATCCTTACATTACCCTTAGTCCTAGATTGTTCACAGCCGAGATTCTCGTTATGGGCCAAGACGGCAAGTAGAGTCCTATGTCTCATGCCCTGTATGCTGAAATGCAAGCGCTTTGGCCTGTACATATTGTGGAACACCTCCAAACCTCCTGTGTGACAGAATTCTGTCAGTCCCCTCAAATCTCTTGATAGAGTTTTATCGAAAACAATCTTCTCAATGGCTTTGTGTGTCGGTGAAGATGGATTCAACCACTTCTTCTTCCGTGCCTCCACTGGGGATAAAGGGCCATGTTCACATTGGTGGAAATGTAGGTTTTCTGACCAGCGGTGCACGTTGGTACAGTGGTGCATCAGTGACCGCCATTTTTCAAGTAGTATTTCCACTGACCCTTCACAAGTTTTGGAGCTCCACCAAAGATGGTTGCTGATAGACTGGGACCACTCTGAAATACTTTCCAAGCCTTTTTTTTCCCTGCAGCCGAGATTTTCTTATTGATTGATTTAGCAAGATGCCATACGTCAAATTGATGTTTAATATGTGGGAACTGCTCTCTCATTGTCTTGGCAATTAAAACATGTCTGTCCGTGGCTATGAGGTCGATGTGCATTCCCCTCGATTGTAGATATTCCACTGATTTTATAAATCCTAGTTTCTCCATGGCCACTGAGGATGTACATTGTGTTACCTGCACGACCACCAAACTCACAATTTTCTTACTATCCATGTCCTGAAAGTGGTAGGTGCAGTACTTGGCAGAAAATCCAGGGCTGTCACACTGTCCATCGCCAGCTAGGCTGAATCGTTTGCCTTCGAATGTACTTGCTAGAGACAATTGTTCAATTTTCCAAGCATCACTAATGGCCGGAAACAGAAAATCATTTTAGGTATTTGTAGTACTGCGTTTTTGAAATGAAATGGAGTCCCACAAACTGAAAGAAAGACTCTAACTTTCTAAAACTAGAGCCACTACAAAGTGGTGCAGCTGCACACAGTAGATTGCCTGCTGGCAGTTTCCCCAGCATTGGTTGTGCAGACCATGAGAACGTATGATGTAATCTACAGGCGGCATGTATTGTGATGTTACTGCCTTGTTTTTGACGAGTCACATGAATCAATGGCTTCCCACATACTTTCCCTCTGACGGAATGCCCACATTTCAGCATACTTATAATATCCATCAAACAACTGTCGAATACTATGTATTTGCCCTCTTTCATTAGACTGTCATCCTGCGTCAAAGTTGTTTTGGCCTGTGACGTTGAGGACATATCACCACATTTGAAAGAAATATTGCTGCTATCAAGTTCTGATGCGTCAGTGAATGCTGCTGCTGGTTCATTCTCTGTCATTTCAACATCTGCTACCTCAACATTGATGGGAGAACACAACAATGTTGACAGCTTTTTTGGTGGCAATTTTTTGGCGGGTGTAGATTGTGTGAATTGTGCTGCGACTACTTCAGAGCTATCTTCAATACATCCAGTATCATGTTGTTGCGGCGGTGCGGTCGTACTGTAGCAATGGTCCAATACAACTTTGCTGGATTCTCCGGACACATTAATTTCATGTTCTGGCCATTGGACATGAGCATCCCGAGTCTCAACATGCCACGTCTGAATTAATAGTTCCTCTATAGTGTAAATGGTCTGGCAAGCAACATCTCTCATTCGCTTCACTGTCTGTGTATGTATAGTTCGTAGACCCACGGGTAACTAGAGGACAGATTGGAAAAGGGATGTTCAGTTTAAACACAAGATAAAGTATAGTAAAATTGACTGGAAAAAAACATAAAATAGTCCCCAGCACAAAGAAATTTCTAAAGTTATGAACTGTTTGTAACTAACCTTATTTTTGTTTCTTTTCTTTGCAACTTTTTTGACTCGACCTTCAACATCTGCACGCTGTTGCTCCGATACGTATCCGCATGTCTCCCCTTCCTCTTGCGCTGCAACGACTATATTTTCTGTATCCGCATAGACAGCACGGAATGAGGCTCCATCTACTCCCTGAAACATAGTATTTTCATTACTGTGTATCAAAATATTGTTAGCATAA
Organism: Ambystoma mexicanum; assembly: GCF_040938575.1. NCBI lineage: Eukaryota > Metazoa > Chordata > Amphibia > Caudata > Ambystomatidae > Ambystoma > Ambystoma mexicanum. The sequence continues at coordinate 1,349,194,050 of NC_090930.1, forward strand.
AACGCACGTGAGGACGAACACACATGTACATCTCAATAGCCAAACACAATTTAAACATTGTGTGGAACAATCAAACGACAAGTATTCGAGCTCTGATGACCTAGTTCGATGGAGCTGTCAGTATCCATACCTCTGGCTCTACATGGACTGCCACGAATGATTGTATTGAAGAGGAGGCATCAGCAACTCCCTGAAACACAGTACTTGCGTTAGTATGGTTTTCAATATCGTAAACATAACACACACTTGGGGTCGACGGCACAGGTACATATGAAGAGATAACCATAAATGTTGCATTGTCTAAAAGAATCAAGGAATATTTAAAAATGATCAGATTTAATCGACTTATTTCTCTGATTTCTTTACATCTGCATCATCTAAATGGGATCTTGTGATTGTAGTGGAAGCTCCACCATCTCCCTGAAACACAGTACTTGCGTTAATAGGGAAGAAAGTATAGCAAATGGAATCACGTTATATGATCACGCTCGATGGAGCTGTCAGTATCCATACCTCATGCTGCTGAAGAATATCTAGGGCTGTTGTCAATGTGGTGCGCACTTCCGAAAGCTGTTGGGCCGATTCGTATCCGCATGGTCCCGCTTCCACCGGAATTACTTGAATGTCAGGCTCCGCATTAAGTGCGTGGATTGACAATTCAACAACTGCCTGAAACATAGTATTTGCATTAGTAAGGATTACAATATTGAAAACACAACACACGCTTGGGGTCGACCGCACAGGTACATATCAACGGCTAACCACAAATGAAACATGGTGTAGAACAATCAAACGACAAGTGTTGCTGTCCTGATGATCACGGTCAGTTGAGCTGTCAGTATCCATACCTCGGGCTGCTGAAGAACATCTAGGGCTGTTGTCAATGTGGTGGACGCTTCAGCATCTCCCTGAAAGACAGTACTTGCATTAGTATGGATAACACTAATTATAACTGAAAACAAACACCAGGGGACGACAACTAAGGTGTATATCAATTGGAAAGCACTAACCAAACAATTGGTAAAATAATCACACGATACATACAAACTATTACTTGACATGCATAAAACAAGTCTGTAGCAGAATAGCAAAGTATGATTACCTGATACACGCGAGCATGTGACGGAAGTAGAATGTTCTTGCTTCAGATCAAGGGATAGTCAAAAAGTTGTAAAGGTAAATTATTGTTTGATAATGAAATGCCAATATTTAAAATTGCCATGTAAGGAGACAGAATACTTGAGTAATGCGCAATATATCACAGTTCCCTGTGCCCATATATAGATTTTGTTTGTGGGTTATGAAATCTAAAGATAATATATTGATAAATGTCATTATTCAAAAAGCTATACACTTATATCAATGTCGAAAGTATTACAAATTGGAAACAACACCTAAAATATCAATGAATCCATTCGGCTACCTACACACTACCGCAAGGCCTAAAGCTAAAAACGGACACTTGACTCACCAGTGGCAGATTGTGGATGACTAGAGTGGGAATAGCGTTTGCGAGCAATTTTCGTGTCGATCGCCGTTTATTCTTCTTTGTTACCCAAGTTGTGGTGTACATGTTCGAGGGAAAGTGCCGGCTGCAGATGCAGTATCGATCACCCCTCTTGTCCTCAAAGACTTGGTGGACTCTACTTTCTAGCTCATCCAGTGGATATCCGCAATGTCTGACCCATTTTCTTATTCGATCAACAGTTTTCAGGAATACATGCATTGTAGTGCCTTCAGATTTAGCATGGGTCTTCGAAGGGCGACCGCTAATCGAACAGGCCGGCATTGTTGAAAATTCTGAAAAGTAAATATCAGACATTTTTTAAATTATGTGACTAAACTCTGAACATGTGACTCGTCCCTTGGATGTTCTGTCTTAAACGAAAAGGAACCATGCTTACATTATAGACTGGACCCCCGAAGGATGCAATTCGATGACAATTGACACAGATGAAAATAAATAGATCTATTGATAGCATAACAATTGAAACTCAAGTCAATAGCAATAAGACCAATGACCATAGCTCTATTGGGTACTGTAATAGCAAATAGATTGAAATGTAAAAATGACCGAAATATGACTAGGATACATGGCCTTACCTTGACCAACAAACAGTTGGATTCAGCAGGCCGAGCAGTATGTTGCAGGAGAACAGGTAGATGGCCACAGGTAGCACACTGACGAGTTTGCTCGAAGCGGTCACAGATAGCACGGCGACGAGCAGATTAGCATAGATCTCAGTGCTTCTCAGGTAGAAGGTTCAGGAGTTGACTTGCAAAGCACAAAGATGTTCTCATGAGACATATCAAGTGGTTTATAAAGTATTAGAAACAGGGGTGTGTTTGTGAATGAATGACGTGTGTATGTCGTGGTATTATGTTTATTGCAGGGGGGCGGCCTGCCTCAGGGGAGGCCTGCCTGGAGACACGGGGTCTGAGGAGGCCATTTGAGCGATGGCCCCTGGACGTGGGATACCTTTTGAAGTGTACATGCTGTTTGGCACCTTGGCCGTTTGCGCCCGTCCCTTGCCCTTATGTGATGTTAACTTTGCATGACATTCGCGTAGATGGGAACACTGAGCAGGACACGGGTCATCAATTTTTGTACCCCCTTTCCACTCCATTTTGGTGACCAGGCCTCACTGCAATAGTACAGCGCGCAGAGCACATGGCCCACAGCCTCGTTCCCACTCTGACTGGAAAACTCCAGAGGTATTTGCAACAGCTAATAAATGTAACACATCACTCTCTGAGATCACGGTCCTGCATGTGAACTGGCCTGAACCAAGCACATGGCTCGTTCATCTCCACAAACGTGTCCTTGCCCACGCACCCTCGCCAGTGGAAAGTTACTGCCATTCTGACTCTGTGTCCCTGCAAGGTATTCTCTTCATGTGCCAGACCACTGACCACGCCATGATGCCCACCTAGCAGATCCCCAACTAACATTAGACCCCTACTGCATTATATCGTTGCCTATCAATAACAAATGCCACATATCGGAGATTCTTGTGAGCACAGACCCACACTTCAAACAGTGTATTATAGTGGTCAAGACCCTTGACATAAGGCCTGTATAATCCAATGTTAATTGATAGTATTGATATATGTGTGACTTTTATAGAGACATAACCGACTGAAAGACTTTGAACAAGTGTTATTTAGTGCATGCATTATTGATGATATATTATGTTAGCTTAGATAGTGACCACCCCGCTTCACAGCGACCTGAACTTCACCCATTCCGAGCACAGGTGTCTGACGTCCATCCTTGAATGGAGACACACTTGATTGATTTAAAAAATCGAAACAACCGTTGTTAAAGTATATGTGGTGTTTTATTTTGTAGCTTATTTTGATGACACAAAAATACAAAACTTTACACATTGTACAGTTCAGGTTGCAGCACAGCGAGAGAAAATCCCCTGTACTGACCGCTGTCACTCGGGAACGTTTCTCTTATGGCACGAACGGCACAGGCAGGTAACACTCTTCGAACACGGTGTCCAAGCCTCCCGTGAAGCCACCATGTAAAGGAACGATAGGCCACCAGCCTGTACCACCTGTGAAAAGAAATGAAACAAACTGTTTTTAAATGACCAAGATAAGTTTAATAAACGTTTGTTGTCAATGACAATTCTTGTAACTAATGACATTCTGCTTGGACAAATGCTATCTAGACACTGCACACTATTGAAAGACTTTCGTGCGTTACAATGATATGTATATGTAATTTTGGATATAGTAGAAGACTATGAAATGGGAGTGGCATGACAAGGAGAGTATACTTACTCGTTACTCGGATTACGAGGACGAACAGTTGCGCGAAGTTTGTGCATAAGCACCATCATTATCCTCAACACGGACTGTGTGAGGCAGGCGGCCCTGAAGTCTGGCAGCTCGGTGATGCATTGCGGTCGTGGCTCGCCTTCCGAAATGTAGGCCACGCATCCCGAGTTTTCACAGCAGCAGCAGTTCTCGTTCTCGGTTGGCATTAGCTTGCACCGATTGCATGTGCACCACGTGGAAACACCGTCCATGCGACTAGGTCCAGGCTCTTCAGCTGTTGAATCGTCCTCCCAACTGCCGTCCGAAGACCCATCGTTTTCGCGTGTTTCCCTTTCCAGTAGTTCCTCCTCCGTATACTAAGGCTCGTACATGTAGGGCATTATTGTATCCATTGTGTGTTGCACAAACTAAAATAATTGATAGCGGTAGTACTGTTATCTGTTCACACAGGCTACAAGCAATGAAGGTAGCTGACCAGAGCACAGAAACGAGTCACAGAATATTCAAAGTAGCACAGAGAGAGGAATGGAATCAGAAATCTGCTGCTGTGTGTTGTGAAATGGTCTGTTTATATTTATTGAGGAAAGAGGCGTCCTGCCATTTCCATGGCGACACGTCATTAGCTGAAGCGCAGCGAATGTTGACACGAGACGTGCTTTGGCGTTGTGAAATGGGCAGTACGCGTCTGCTGATGACAGGCTCAGGGGCGGGGGATATGATTTAGTGCCGCAAAAGCAGGTCAGCCAGAGCGATGGGGGAAATGATAGGATTATCACAAAATGGCAGCTCCCTGGTGCCTGTTTTCGCGTGCGTTTAATGGACGAAAACTCAGGTAAGGTCCATAGGAAATTTTTCTAAAATCGAGCGACTTAGGCTTAAAAACACATGGCCGACCCGTAGGGGCAATAACATTTTTTGACCGAACCATTCCTTTAATAAAACACAGTCCATTGCAATCCTCAGAGCACAGGACACATACCCATATCCTGAGCACACAACTTTCTAATTGAAGATGACACAAGAGTCTGCGCAACACGGAGGCGCAAGCCACGCTTTTGCGAGGTACAACTAAACATGTTGGCTGACACCATTGTGGAACATGCAGACCAACTGTTCTCCACCGACCTGCACAGGCAGACACAGTTCAGGAAAAAGACCATCTGGGAGGAGGTTGCACAGAAAATAACTGCAGTTGGCACAACCCCCCGCACTGTGCGTGACTGCTACAAAAGGTGTGATGACCTGCGCTTGAGGGTTCGCAACCTCCTGTCGGCCCAGAGCAACCAGGGTATGGCCACAGGTGGAGGCAGTGCATCCCCCATCTACCTGCAGCCCTGGGATGAGACGTGCAGCAGTGTGCTGCACCTTGAATCCATCAAGGGAGTTGCTGCTGCGGCAGCCAGAGGCATGACATCCGAGGAGGCTAGTGAGTACACATAACCCCAATGTCACATCAACCTCCCTGTCCACCCTGCACACACTAGAGTTGCAAAACACGTCAAGTGTGTTGTGCACAACACCAATACAGCCCTGCCGCCCCTCCCCACCTGCAACCTCGTTGCACACAATGACATACACCTTCACCCTAAACCTCACTCATACCCCAATCACACATAGAACATAGCACATGCACCCTGTATCGCCAACATAACATGCTCCTTCTGGCACTCAGAAACACATCCCCCTGCCACAGCATAACTTGTGGTGTTTCCGCCGTGGTAGGCTAGCACAGGCAGGCACAAAGTCACGTCAGTGCCAAGCACCTACACCACCCACAAATGACCAGTGTCACACACCAAGGAAACATGTGACTCTCTCGTCCTAGACAGCCGACACATGACCACACATTTCCACTGACGCTGTAAGTGCTACAGGCAGCAGGCACATGGGGACCCCATCAATGGCACAACCCTCCACAACACAACATCACACAGCTTGTGTGCCACACCCTACCCAGAAATCACAAGTACACCACAACAGTATCTCCAGCACACCACACACCATGTAGGCACATCACACATTCATCCCCACAGTATCCATGGCACAAGCATGTGTGCACCATGCCATGTCCACCACCATGTCCCTGACACAGCGCTGTCATCAAAAAGCCAAAGCATTAATGTCTGCCTCATCAAATCACACTCATCACTGACGCCCGGCTTTTCTAACTCCCTCAGGCACATCACCTGTAAATGAGGACGGATATCCCAGTACATTAAGGGGCACCAGGCTCAATGCTGAAGGACCACCACCACCTCAGCCCAGGACTCCACAGCCTCAACAGGCAGATGCGCAACTGCTACCCCAGCTGCATCCGTCCAACAATCGCAGGCCCCTGTGACCCCTCCACCACTGACAGCGCAGGCCCCTGCAGCCCGTCCACCACTGCCAGCACAGGCCCCTGTGGCCCCTCCAACACTGCCAGTGCAGGCCCCTGTGGCCCCTCCACCACTGCCACCGCAGACCCCACAAGCTGCATCCAGCCCGCAGCCCTAGAAGCAGCAGTGCCGGCACCACCACCACTGCCACAAGGCTGTGCACATGGGTGCTCTGTAAACAACTCACCGGACGAGGGTGGTCTTGAAACTGGTGACACGACAGACCAGAGCATTAAGGAGGCCCTGCCCTTCAGCCCCATTGGCCAAATGTGCCCCCAACGTCCCCCCCTTCCACAGTGTGAGGGATATTGAAGGCCGCCTCACCATAATGAAGCAACGGCAGGATGCACTCAAATCCCTGGTGCAGCAGCACCTTCAGGAGGCACAGCTAATGCACAAGAGCGAGCAGGCCAGTTCCAGATGTAATGCACATGCACTTGGTTGCTGCACATGTGCTATTGTCCAGATGTCACAGAGCGTAAGGTAGGGCAACAGCGTTATGTCTTCCATCGCCGAAACAATGGCCATGTTGCTCCAGGCTTTCCCGGACCGACGGCCCATGGCACTACCACCAGCTCCATCAACTAGCACAACACCAGGGAGTTCTGTGCAGAGCATCCCAAGGCGGTGTTCCATGTGGCTGTCCAGCCCTGCACACAAACGCATAACAGAGCCTAATAGGGGACGTAAATAGGCCATGGACCCATACGTGCCCTGTCTGTGACTTGTGCTAATTTACATAGCAAAACAGGACAGGAGTTGGCTACAGACAGTTGGGGAGGGGCAGTGGGGAGGGATAGTTGGGGAGGGGGAGTGGGAGGATAGTTGGGGCGGGAGAGTGGGGAGGGATAGTTGCGTGTATAGTATTGGGAGTTAAGTCATTTCACATTTGTATATAATTTCATAACACAAAATATACTTGGTGTTGTAAAAAAATTAATGAGTGGACACTGATATTTCAGTGTGAGTGATTTTATGTACAGTGCCCAGTGCGCTAGCTGGCCTGTGCTGTGTGTGTGACAGGTGATTAGAAGTAGTGCTGTATAAGTTCATCTCGTGCGACATGTCCATCCATGCCATCACGGCGCTGTGCAATTGCCAACTCATCATCACTGTCGTCCTCAGCCTCTGGTGGGTGCATGTCCATGTTGGGGGACAGAGAGACATTGCGCATGATACACATGTTGTGCAACATGGCACAGGCAAGCACTATCTTTCCCACCTTTTCAGGGCTGTACATCAGTGCTCCCCCGATCTGCTAAGCCAGCGGAACCTCAACTTTAACAGGCCAAATGTCTGTTCAATGGTGCTCCGAGTACGTACATGAGCACGGTTGTATGCCTGCTCATGGATGTTGTGTGGTTGCCTCACGGGGATCATCAACCATGTCATCAGGGGGTAACCAGCATCACCTGCACGGGAGAAACAGAAAGTTCACAATGTCATTCTTCTGGCCATGTCATGTTGCCACAGGCTGTATAGTGTTCATTTGAGTTGACAAACATGCACATGCAAAATGTTGTTTAGCTAGCATATGTCCTTTTTCGGGTACCTGAAATGCACTTTGTCCGAATGCGTGTTGGGTGTGTGGTGTGCTGTGGCATTCACATGGCCCATTCAATAGACATGACCTCTGACCCTTTTTAGTACAACTGACACAAATGGAAGCGCTGTATATGTCATTATTGTGTTACAAAGAAATAATGCCAATATGTACATGTACATTTAGATTTAGATTTATGAGATGCATGTGTGATTGTGTGGGTCTAACGGGCAGGGGACCTGGCCAATTGATGTGCAGACAAACAGTGCTATGTGTTTGGGAGCATAAGTATTCTCTGTCTGTCTGTGCATCAGTTGTAGTGGGTTTGCTTGACGGTGTCTGTGCTTCTTGTTGTCACTTTGGTGTGTGGCATTCTGGTACATATAGTTATTTTGTTTATTACTGTATGGACGTGATGTTATCATGCATGGACTGGATCTTTTTCGGAAATTGAGACACACCTGTCAAGGCCTTGCACTCAGGCATGCTATTAATGTGTTGCACCTTGAGTGACACCTGTACACTTTCACATTTCATGCACGCACAACACAATGTAGGTTCTTCTCACCTTAACTTTTGTGACTTTTCTTGTACTATTGTCACCGTTAATGATCCTTGCTCTTATTCATGGTCTACCTTCCCCTTTTACCTCCCTATCCGGTCTCTGTGCACTTTCATGGGGTTTTTGTTATTGTATGAGCGCATAGAAGTAGGAGGAATCATGGATTGATGCATACACTGTGCAAAGCCACTGGTGATGGGTGGTATACATGACCATAATTCTACTGTGCACATGGCCTTGTAGTTAGACTCACCCAGCAGCCAGGTAAGCTATGTTGTTTGCTGCCCCCCCCCCCCCCAATTCAACAGTGCACATGGCCTTGTAGTTAGACTCACCCAGCTGCCAGGTACGGTGTCTACCGTGATGTGCCCTGTACCGAGGCAGCATGGAGTTGCACAGCACCATGGAGTCATGGGTAGAACTGGGAAATCTGACACAGAAAAGGGTGATGAGGTGGCGGGCATCACACAACATCTGCACGTTCAATGAATGAAAAAAAGTGTTCTGTTGCGGTACACTGCCTCCACATCATGCCTGGCCACCAGCTCCACATGTGTGCAGTCTAAGGCACTGATGATGTTAGGCATGCCTACAGGGGCATGGAAGGCTATTTTTGTGTCATTAACCTGGTCACTGTCCTGGATATTGATATTTTATTTGTATCGCACTCGTGCACAAGTGTTTTAGAGCGCCACGAGGCAAGGGAGGGGAACAAGGGAGAAACAAAACAGCGATCTTACTAGGCCCAGTGCTATTGAGAATGCGCAAGTGCATGGGAGAGGGAAAAGGGGAAAGTGCATGGGAGGGTTGAAATGGAAAGTGCTGAGCAAAAAAGAATAAAATAAATAAAAATAATAAACATGAATAAGTAACTAAAAGCAACAAACAATGATAGTTCAGCCAGCCAGTGGCAAGTGCTAGGTTTAGGTCAACAGACAGGGTGTCAGGTAAGTGCAGAAGAAAACGTGGGTAAGTGAGCCTGCAATTTAGCTACTCAACTCCCTTCTGCAGCACTCTGTTTTAAAAGGCAGAATTATTGCTTTTAGCTGTACTTCTCTTGGTACATCCGTGAGAGGGTTTCACTGACTTCATAACCCTTGCAATAGGAGATCGCAAGGCAGTCAACTCATTGACCAGAAGCGCAGCAGGTTATTGCCTCACCTCTCATTGGACTCTATAAGTCCCTGTCTGGCAGTGCCTGTAACCTGCAGGTCATGATGGCCAGGTAGCTGCTGAGCTGGGAGCTTTTAGAGCATTCCCTGAGTAAAATGTGGAGCCGTTGGATCTTTAATTTCTGGTGAAAGCAAAAACTGGCCTTAACAGTCATGGGCCCAATACCTGCATGTTTACATGGAGCACATCCCGTGTGGTGCATGCTTGGATACTGGACAGCTGGCAACATTTGGGGCAGACACAGAGGCAACCCCTTCATGGTTGGCAGTTCACTGGTGCTCTGCTGCAATTCTCTGTTGTAGCCCCTACCTGCAAAGGATGTGGTGGTGTTGGGAGAGGAGAAAGAGCTGCAGCAAAGGAGAAATGGGCAGGGAAAGCTCAGGTTTGCTTTGAAGGAGTGACATCCTGAGCTGAAAATGTGTCAAGTAGATATGCAGGCAAGTTATGCTGTAAAAGGTCACCAGAGAGCAAAGGTGGGAGTTTGCCTCCCCGTTGTTTCCTTGGTCTGAACACAGGTGCATTGACAAAATGATTACCATGCTAAAAGTGGAAATAAATAAGTGTAACTTCAGACAAGCAGAATCCCAGTGAGGGATTTCACCACAAAATGTATCTAAATGGCCTTTAATCCATGGATTCTCAGATGAAGGCCACAAAGCTCACCTGTTCAGTCAGCAACTTGACAACCTTTGGGAAACGGAAACAGTGGTGCCTAGGGACCGGGACACCACAATCCATGATTTTGCTCTGATTTAAGCAGATTATCATGATAAACTACAAATGTCTAATGTATCCTGGCCATTCCTCTTCCTGGCCCAATCCATGTGAACCTGTTGTTAAGCACAATACTGCAAGGATCTGTTTCTGAAGTAAATACTGGTAGTCTACAGAAATAACTTCACCCAAGACGTGAAGGATGCCCTACTATTTCATTATCTGGCGTATGAGGGACACAGGAGTTTCAAGCACCCTTTGAAGCAACGCTGTGGCTGACAGGTCTAGGGACAACAGAAATACATTTGAAAGGAGTATACAAATTAGACATGCATTTCATGCCAAAGCAAAATATTATATCAATGAAGTGCCATTTTGGTATTAGAGAGCATAGGAATGGGGAGTCAATGGAAGGATACAAAACAGCAATAAAGGGGTGAACAGTCAACTGCAGTTTCAGTCAAGGGCATAATTAACACAATAGGGGCCAATGTATGATTAGCTAATGGAACGATCAGAGAAGAATTGTGAATGGAGAGTATCCCCTGCTTGGATGAGGAAAGAGACATTGTGAAAATAATTGAAGTACAAGATGGAGCAAAAAGCAGTGGGATCAGCCTAAAGCAGGTTTGAGGCTACCATGACCAGTAGGGCAATGTGTTACAACCAGGAACCCATAGCCCTATTGGTGCTGTACACCCTACTCTGCCAAATTGGCAGAGTAGGGTGTACATAAGATTCACACAGGGGAGAGACGAAAAGAGGAGTGGACAGTTTTTGTTTTAGATATGCCAGTTTGAATGAATTCACAACCGTCAAAGACTGCTATGCTTTCAAGTTCATATGCAGAGATTGTGGGAAAAGGTTCTTCTCACCAGGTGTTGCAAGAACTTTAGCAAGAGGAGACAGGTTCAAGAGGTGGATGATGCTACATTGATGTAGTGGTGTTCATTAGTGAGATGCACAGCGTCAAGGGGAAAAGGAAGTAGTACAGCCTAGTGAAAATGAATGGGTGGAAACTCAGTTGCTAGAAGATAGCGGAGCAGATTATACACTTGGCATTAAGGAATGCTGTAGGAGAACATGTCTTGAGTGTACCCTTCGAGGGACAGAAGTGATAGTGTCAGCCTACAGAGGAGCTAAATTATGACACTGCATTTAAATTCAAGGAGAGGAAGGCTTAAAGATATGTACATGAAACAGCTAAATAGGCAGCTTGGTAGGGTGAGATGAGGAAGGAAAGTAAGGTATCATTTGATACCCCAACAATGTGAGGTACATGCTGGTAGTACCAGATTGTGAATCACTAAGGAAAGAAAAGTCACCTGAAGTGTGTACAACAAATTTAGAACGGTGGTGTCCTGCGGTGTTCAGGAAAGAAATTGGGTGCTTACAAAGGTTCTGTCACAAGGGCAGAATCAAGTTCAATGTCCTCTCAGTAGTGCCAGTGATGAAGATGTTTGCCATTGTACTGATGGAGAGGACCAAGCAGAGTTAGAAAGGCTGTGAAAGACAGACTTATTGAAGGAGTTGATGTCTTTAAATGGGTGAGTTCCTTACTGTTGCAAACCAACGGTCATGAAATGAATCTAAGAGGATCTAACAAAATATCTTAACTGAGCAATTAACTCTTCCTGATATTGCTGAACTAGTTACAGCTGTAGGCAAGGAGGTTCAAGATGATTTACTTAAAATCAGCACAGAACCAGATCATACGTAACCTCAACTCAGTGGACCTCAATACATTTATTGCGCCTGCGTTAAAAATCTGATGCAAGGGAATGTAGTTTGGCCTGTGGCCAGCCTATGTAGCATCTTTCAAAAACTAATGTGCAAGCCCTGTGGAAGAAGGATTGCATCAGATGCTACCAAGATAATACATGTCATTGTGGGGAAGATGAAGACGTGTGCATAATGCAATGGTGAAAAGTGTTCTCAATATGATGAAAGTGGCAGGCCTAACTGTGATCTTTGACAAGTGTAATTGGGTCAACAGTTGATCAACTGCCTGGAACATGAACTTTCAGTAGAGGCAATTAAACTAGAAAAAACTAGCAAGGGGCTATTATGAAGATGATGCCCCAGCCTAAGGACTAAGATGAAATGATCTTATGCCTAGGCATGATCAAGCTCAATCCCATATGTGTGGACAGATCTGTGATTAAAATTAAATAGTTTCGAAAACTGACCAGGAGAGGTCTTTGGTATGTATGGACTGATGAATGCATATAATACTTTTAAAATGCAATAAAGGAGAACAAGGCCAAACCCCCAGTTCTAACGTGTTTTGTGGAAGGATGTGAGGCCATTTTATGTACTGTAACAGGGTCAGGGACCTGACACTGTCAGCAGGGGATGGGGACCCTTCTCAGTCTGAGGCAGGAGGCCTACCACTGGGTTTGGCAGAGCCAGACCTGCCACAGATGTGGGCAAGAGAACACTAAGACACACCTGTTTTGAATTAGTTTATCGTATGAAATTTAAATCAGAATCTAAAGAGATAATTTGAAAGGTTTTTGAGGTGCGGGGGAGAAAGGCTCAACCTTGGCATGTAGGTTGGGTATCGAAAGGAAAACAATGGTTGTTCCTAAAATGTTTTTAGGAACTCCCGTCCCCTGCAGACTGTCTAATATCTGTATAACAGATAAAGCATTTGATGAAATTCTAAATGATTTATGTAAAGAGTTTTTGACATACTCTTGGGGTGATCAACAAATCAATCTGTGTCATAGTTTAAAAAATACCATTTCTCAATTTTCAGATCAAAAATACATAATAATTTATTGTACAAAGTAAAGCCCAACGCCTTTCGAGTTCACACTCTTCTTCGGGGGCAAAATAACAATTCTTCAGTGTTCTAAAAAAGATATAGAGAAGAGTACATCTTAGTTTGTATTTATAACTACAAAAATACCAAATAGCAAGCATTTTTTTAGGCTCAAAATGTAAGAAAGCATAGATAACATCCACTCATGTAACAATATATCAGTGCACTTAAAGGCATTCTTGCCAAAAAAGGAGATTAATCCTGTCTACAATAATCACCAACACTTATCTCAACCAACGGACTAGGAGGAATCTCATTGGTCATAGTCAGTCACTTTTCTTAAAAAAGAAAGTAAAGGTAAATACTTCACTTACCCCTAAGGGTCAACGTCAGAGTTTAAGATTTCCAAACGGATTCACAGCGAAATGGTTTCTGGGAATGCTGGTCCAAAAATTAACAGAGTACTGTGCTTTAAAAGAAAAAATATACCCAAAGTCAAAATAAGAGAAATTAAGAAAATGGAGAGGAGTAGGTAGCATAAAGAGATATGTCTACACTTACATCGAGACTTATTGTTGTCTTCCTGGTAAGAAGTAATCTGTCGACACAGTCTATCCCTTCGGCGCTCAACTAAAAATGAGGCACGAGAATAGTTTGAGATTCAAGAGGAAACATAAAATTAACAAAGAAGCAAGAGTGGGTCACTGATACTTACATTATAGGTAACGCGGTCTATCGATGTGGGCCCCAATTGCTGTCCCTTCTACCTCCCTGGCTGAATATGTAAAGAGCCATTTCCTCTTGTTTCATACCTATTGTGCACAATGCTCGCCATTGTTCTTTTACTTCTTCCATTGCCTACCATAATTCCTAGCTTTGAGACCTGACCGGCAGTTCCTGGGAAAGAGTCAGCGTTAAGCAGAGCAGCTGGAGAAAGCTGCACACATCCACTTGCAGTCCAGACGCTTCAGGTAATCATGCCAGGAACTCCAAAAATGTCTTTCTTTTCAGAAGGTGACCATTTCCAAACGACAGCAGACCCACTTACAAAATGTGAATGGGGCTTAAGGCACATTATATGTCTTTTTGTTATTGTAACCTTGAACCTGGGGGAAGCCAGAGGTTGGCCAAGCAAATCATCTGATGGGTAAAGGAATGGAGGAGACAAGCGGAGGCTAAAAAAGGGGCATAGAGACCAGGTCAGTAAGCGTTGTTAGGGTGAGGTTAAGGGAGGAGAAGGGCCAATTGAACAGGCATAGGAAGGACAGTGCAAAGGAGCATGAAGGTGAATTCTAAAGAGGGTATGCAAAGTGAGGTATATGTTTCTGAGGTAAAGTAGTACTTGGATGTGAGAGTGCATGCACCGTGAGTGAGTGAGATTAAAGGAGAGTGATAGTGGTGTGTATGAGAGTTGTTGAGGAGGGTGACTGAGAGAGTGAAAGGAAGCTTACAGTGAGAAAAGGTGTGGGTGTAGAGTATTGGGAGGAGAGTGTAGCGGTGTGTAGTGGTTGTAAAGTGAACGGAGTGTAGTGGGAGGAGAGTGTAGTGGTTGTAGGCAGAGTAGTGGAGAATATTGGGAGGAGTTGAGAGTAATGGGAAGAGTGGGAGTAGTTGAGAGCAGTGCAAGCAGTGAAGAGTAGTGGGAATAGTGGAGAGTGGTGAGAGGAGAGAATAGTAGGGAATACAATCTGTAACTGGCAGTAAGAAATAGAGTGAGACGGATGAAGGAGTGTGAGAGGGAGAGAGAGCGACAAGAGACAGAAGTAGCAGGGAGAAGAGTGGGAAGGGAAAGGGAACCGAGCAAAGCTCAGGGTGAGGAATAGAGTGGTGTGAGAGAAAAGGGCAAGTGCAGCCTGGGTAAGCTGGAAGGAACTTAACCCAGTCATAGAATACCTTGTTATTTCTGTGGGATCTCTGGATAGGATCCCCCTATGAATTACCAGAGAGAGCAAGATTATAGACAGCAGGGGTTTCCAATCTCTAGTCCTCACTTTGGGGTTTAGGGACATCTGGGCTAGGGAGGGCAAATCCCATCAGAGATGGGGACGTCCTTTAGTGAGCCCCTTTGCAAAAATTCAAATAATCCATGAACATTCATTGAGAGTTGGTGTGTTCTTGAGGCCATCTGTGACAGTACATATGTCAGCAACACAGTTTCGTTGCAGTATTGAGAACAACTCACCAAAAAGGTAAGCAGGTGCAGCAGTAACTCTTTATGAGTTTGAGTTTGAGTTTATTATTTATAGCGCGCGCCAGACCCGAGGGTAACCGGGCGCGTTGTTCAAGGATACTTTAAACTTTACAGGTTACATATGATTACAAATAGTGATTATACATAGTAGGAATTACATAATGCAGGCCATGGTATATACATGTAACATAATATAAGCAGGAAATATGCAGTAGGGAGAAAGAGGATATATAATTATGTACATAGTACGTTTGTAGAACAGTGGTAATGGACTATCGGTCATTTTCTTTGATCCAATTGATACAGTTGGATCTGAAGAGAGCGTAGGATTGGGGGGATCTCAGGCCGGGCGGGAGGGAGTTCCAAAGCTGGGCAGCTTTGACCGGGAAGCTGTTTCCTCCGGCCGTACTTAGTTTGAATGGGGGTATCATTAACTGGTTAGAGTATGCTTCTCTGGTGGGTCTAGTGGAGATTTTTCTGTTGAATCTAGCGGCTAGGTATTTAGGTGCTAGATAGTTGATGCTTTTGAAGGTTAGAGAAGCTGTCTTAAGTTTGATTTTGTCCGCTGTGGAGAGCCAATTAGATTGTCTTCTAGCTTCTGAAATATGCTCTCTTTTTGGAATTCCTAAGGCAGCCCTAAGGGCATTGTTTTGTAGTGTTTGAATCTTTTGCACCGTGTGTTTGTTGGCTCCTATATATAGAGCGTTACAATAGTCCAATTTCGACAGCACTAATGCTCGGGCAAGGGTTAGGCAGTTGGCAGTGGATAGGTATGGTTTTGCGGCTCTGATCAACTTGCAGGTATATGCGGTGCTGGATGCCATTGCGCTCACCTGTTTGGTTAGGGAGAGGTGGGAATCAAGGTAGAACCCTAGTGTTTTTACCACTTTTGCCACCTTGATAGTGTTACCGTCTATGACGAAGGATGAGTATTCTTCTTTTAGTCTTTTGATGTTTTGTGTGTTCCCCAGTATGATGAGTTCAGTTTTGTCATCATTCAGGCATAGCCCGTGGGTGGCCATCCATGCCTGAATGAGATAGATTTTGTTCACCAAGGCCAAATCTTGTTCATAATCCCCTGAGAGTGGTATGAGAATCTGAGTGTCATCCGCATAGTTAGTGTAGGTGACACCCAGATTATCTAGATCATCGAACAAGGGCTTCATGAAGATGTTGTACATAGTGGGGGAGACACAAGAACCTTGTGGGACTCCACATGTGATGGATACTGGGTCTGCAGCAGCAGAAGTAGAGAAGACTCTCATAGTTCTACCGGTTAGGAAAGATTTGATCCATGCGATGGCATGCGTGGAGAAGTGGGCAGCTGTTTCTAGGTGGGTGCATAGCACATCATGATCCACTAGGTCGAAGGCTGCGGAGAGGTCCAGTAAGAGGAGTAAGGCCATCTTTCCGGAGTCTCTCAGCTCATCGACCTGAGTTTTAAGATCGATAAGTGCGGTTTCAGTTCCATGCTGAGGTCTAAAACCTGATTGTCTTGTGCCTAAAAGGTGGTGCAGCTCCAGGTGTTTTTGGATCTGCAGGTAGGCTACCCTGTCTAGGATTTTTAACAGGAACGGTACCGTTGTGATAGGCCTGTAGTTAGTCGGGATGGATGGGTCCAATGTTTGTTTTTTTAGAAGGGGGAGGACCCAAGATTGCTTGAGGTTATCTGGAATAGTGCCTGAAGCAAAGGAGGCATTAATAAGCTTAGAAATGAATGGTGAGAGGTCTCTGGCCATGTCTTTTATTAGTTGGGCTGGGCATAGGTCACCTCGGCAATTGGATGGCTTGAGTGAAAGTATTATCTTTTCGGTTTCAAGTATGGTTACTTTCGAGAAGTTAAATATATGGTTTAGTTTAGTGCTAGTTGGTAGTTTGCCTCTTAGGTTAGTTGAGGGTGGAATATTCTGTTTCTTTATCTCAATTTTTGTTTGGAGTGTGGCAATTTTGTCATTTAGTGCTTTTTGGATGTTCGAGCACCATATTTTATTTTTATCACAGTTATCCTGGACAGGAATAGGGTTTTCTAGTTCCTTTAGTATAAGGAATAGTTCCTTCGTACCAGATTTGGCCTGCAGTATTCTGTTGTTGAAGTTCTCTCTTTTTGCTTTCTTTATTTCATTTTTATAAATCTTGGAGGCATTGATGAGTGTAATTTTATTTGTCTCTGTTGGGGCTAGTCGCCAAGCAGATTCACATTTACGTTTTTCAAGTCTAGTTTTACGTTTTTTTTATCTAAGTTACATGCTGTAACCAGCCCGAGGCCTGCCCTCATGCATGCCCCGTTAGCTATCCTGCTCTAGCCGATCCTCCAAACTTTAGCTCACCAGTCACACACCTACATGCTGGCAACGTGTCCTCCCACTGGGGAATGGTCACATACTCATATGTGTGATGAATGTATGAACCTATGCAGACAAAATGAAACCAAACAACTGCACATTGACAACTGTGCAACAGCACATATTTACATGATACAACAACCCTTCTTATCTTCAATGGGATTAAAAACATTGTTTATCTTTTTTAATACACGATAACAATCCTCCTTTTTCCCAAATCTCCCACTCTGTACACATACTGCACTGCCCAGATCCTTTTGAACGATCATCGTATTGGAGTGTCTCAATTGTCCATTATGCATCCAATGAGAATACTTAATTTCGACCTCACACCGAAGTCTCACTTCAATCTCCTGCACACATCTCATCCAATCATATCTGCATTTGGCCTAGCAACCTTCATCAAAAACATCCTCTCACAATATTTAAATGTCTATATGCATAATCCTCACTCTACCCATCCAACCTGGGCAGAGTGTGGAGTTTGGCTTATGCCTCCTCTACATCAAATGTAATGGCACCTGTAGCCTTGTGAGGTGCTCGTCTATATTGGAATATGGTTTCCATGATCACTCTCGCTCAGTCACCCCCTATACTCACAGCAATACAATTAACATCCATGATTGAAACCTTTCACGCATGCTTTGAATTTGGGATGATACAATATGATACAATGAGGTGGCACAATGTTCAAATGCATGGTCCAAAAGTGACCGTTCCGTTTCCTTGCATGTTAGTTGCGGTCCATTGTCAGAGACAATTTTGCTCAGAAACCCCTTATGTCAAAATATTGATTAAAGAAACGTTATGATACTGCTAGAGCTGGCATCCCTAGTAACAAATACCTGTGGTCACTTTGATAACAGATCTACTACAACAATCATATAACAATCACTTGCCCACTTGAAATTTAGGGGTTCATGCACATCTATAGCAATCTCACCACAAGGCAATTTAGAAACATTTTTAATTGTCTTAGGTGGTGCTCTTGTAACCAACCTCTTATCACTCTCAATACACTGCTCTTTGCATGTATTTATTCTAGTTCACCAATAATCTTCTCTGATCAGCCCCTTGGTGTTACTGACTCAAAAATGGCCCTCCAGTCCTCTATCAATATCCCCATCACCCATCCCCAAAGGCACCACTAGATGATGACATCTCAGTATAATCTCCCTTGAACTTTCAACTCATCCTTAACTTTTTATGATCTTTAAGACAATCATCCAGACCTGCAATAGGCCAGCCTTCATACATATTCACACACACTTTTCTGTAGATTGCATCCTGTTGATAACACTCATCTCACTCACTCACTCACTCACTCACTTACTCTCCTTCAGTGGCAGCGTTACCTGGAAAATCTCCTTGATGTCTCGTTCACCTTTCATCTCCATAGAAACCCCATATCAACCCCTCCAGCTCAGCAGAGAGCATTTTTAGACAGTACGTCGTGTGCAACGTTCGTTCGACCATCTACTTGCATTACTTGAAAATCCCAACCTTGCAGACTTGTTATCCACTTCATAAAGCTGCAAGATATGCCATCTAACCCCATCCTGTTAAAGATTGCTACTGATGGTTTATGATCACTTACAACTGTAAATCTCCTCCCGCATGAGTAGGTTTTAATTGTAGGCACTGGTCACATGCATGCTAAAGCCTCCTGCTCTATAACCAAGTATCGTTTCACCAAACCTTTCAGATTTCTGGAAGGAAATGAAACCTTTGAATGCTCCTTCCCATTTGTCTGCATCAACACCGCTGCATGCCTTCTTCACTTGCATCTGTATACTGAATGGGGTGCAATAAATCATGAAACCTCTTAAGGACTGGTGCACCAAAAAGTCCTGCTTGATATTTCGAGATTCCTTCTCACCTGCATCGTCCCAGCAGGCATTCCTCTGTGTTATTGTTCGTAAACACCTTGTTTTGTTGGGCAAATGCTTCACGAATTTGCCATAAAATGCTACACCTCTACACAAGATGCCAGTTCTGCCTTGTTTTTGGGTTATAACCAACAAATTGATAGGTGAATGTAAAGACTGGAAGGGGGTATCTGTACTTCTGCCCTCTATGTGGTTGGGACAGAGGTACAGAGCATCCCCCAGCCAAGGCTCTCAATTGGTTACGTTGGACAAGCAGCCAGTCCTAAGCTCTCAGGAGGTGATGCAGGTTAGTTCTTAAGTACAGTGATTCCCCAAGCCCCCACAAAGGAATGTCCACACACTATGTTATGTGATAACATAGCCTTTTAATACCATGAAGAGTTTAATAAATAAGGTTCCAATAAATATATACATATAAATAATAACACTTCATACTTTGGTAATGCTAGCCTAATAATGGCATATATATATATATATATATATATATATATATATATATATATATATATATATATATATATATATATATATATATATATATATATATTCAGTGAAAAAACTTTGTTAAAGGGACGTTATGGTTAAATTGCACTACTAAAAACCTATGAAATTCAGTGAAAAAACGTTGTTAAAGGGACGTTATGGTTAAGTTGCACTAAAAAAAACCTATGACATTCAGTTAAAAAACGTTGTTAAAGGGATGTTATGGTTCAAAGTAAAACCGAAAAACCCCTGAAATTCGGCAGTTATGGTAAGATAAGCAACCATAACTCGCGCCACCGTGCACTGCTAACACTAACACCCAGGACATCAAAGATGACATCACAAATGTCATTGATGACATCACTGATTACATCACATGTGCATTTACTTTTCAGGAAAAGGGATTCTTATAATGCTGACCAAAAACTGTCAAGGATCATTGGGATAAATATCATGAGCTAATTAGTACATTAAGCAATGCATTGATATAAATAGCATTCTGTTATGAAGTTCTATACAGTATACTAAGCTACTTATGCAGAAACATAGGCAGTGTGTGCAGCATACATGATGAAGGTGCAATATTCATAATCTTGTCATGTTGAATAGTAAATGATAACTGCTTTCTTATTAGAGTTTTGCGTACTGTGAAACATGTAATAAGTAGATAATAAAACCCACTTAATACATAATTATTACAGACAAAACACAAAGAGACAACAACACATACAAATATGAATATATACAGGGACAGTGAAGTAAACAAAAAAGCAGAAGTAGTAGCAGAAAGAGTTCATAACCTAACTGATTGTCTTTATGCAGAGAAACTATTGCTCTGTTTCAAAGCTGCTACTTACCATATGTATGCGTATCACATGATGTGACTGCACCCAAAGGAAAGGAGAGTGAGTACAATGTATACAAATATGAGCATATACAGGGAAGGTAGAGTAAAAAAAATAAAACTATGAGAAAGTGCTGATAACCCTTATGATTATCTTCATGCACAGAAAGGATTGCTCTCTTTCAAGCCATATGAAACGTTTTTTCACTGTTTCATATGATGTGACTTGACCCTAAGTCTACAAATATAGTACCTTTTCAATTTTTACTTCCTGACTGTTACTGAAGAAAACTATGTGGCCTAGATATGTCAGTAAAGGGAAAAAAGGGAGAGCCAGACATGTGATGTCATCAGTGATGTCATCAATGACATTTGTGATGTCATCTTTGATGTCCTGGGTGTTAGTGTTAGTAGTGCACGGTGGCGCCAGTTATGGTTGCTTATCTTACCATAACTGCCGAATTTCAGGGGTTTTTCGGTTTTACTTTGAACCATAATGTCCGTTTAACAACGTTTTTTTACTGAATTTCATAGGTTTTTCGTAGTGCAACTTAACCATAACATCCCTTTAACAAAATTTTTTCACTGAATTTCGTAGGTTTTTAGTAGCGCAACGTAACCATAACGTCCCTTTAACAAAGTTTTTTCACTGAATTTCATAGGTTTTTCGTAGCGCAACTTAACCATAATGTCCCTTTAACAAAGTTTTTTCACTGAATTTCATAGGTTTTTCGTAGCGCAACTTAACCATAATGTCCCTTTAACAAAGTTTTTTCACTGAATTTCATAGGTTTTTAGTAGCACAACTTAACCATAATATCCCTGACTTCATATACATGTAACATAGAACATACTGAACCCCCACGTAGTGATTTTGATGTCCGCGGACTACCGCCATGTCCGGGGACATATCGCGAACCTGAGTGTGGTGAATGTAAATTTAAATAGTGTGCCCCATTTCCCCTTTGAAGTTGGCTCTGAAAAGAGACGTTTTTTTTGTTTTTTTTTACAGATGCTTGACAGACACCTGTTATTTTGTACTTTTTTTCTTGTTTTTTTTTCTTACTTTACTCCTAAAATCTTCACATAACCTTCTCCAAAGCAACCCTTACATTCCAAAATAGAAAGGCATTTCCCGTAAAAGATAGAGATGCCATCTTCTTTCAAATTGACAGTATTACTGGCATCAATATTCCCATTATTACAGAAGAACATACCAGCTCTAAGCATGAAGGCACACATGCCTTGGTTGATGACACACCTAGCAATGTTTTGCTGAGGACAAAAAACTGAAGTATTGTCCCATATTACCCTAGGTAGTAATCCAGAAAAAATTACTTTCGCATTTGGAAGGATCTTCATTACGGCTTGAACCAAGCGTTCCAAATCAGCCAACAAAGTAGGGGCACTGACGTTGCCCAAATGGAAAGCACCATAGTGCAAAACTACCACATGCGGACTGTTCATCGTGGCCATATCCTCCCTCACAAACTTGTACAATTCCCTGTACATTGCAATCAGGCACAGTGCTCCACACCACCTCCACTCCTTTCACATCAAAGTTCTTTTCAACATGCCTGCATCGAGCATACTGTTGTAAACCATGCACAAACATATCTCCGAGCACCAACACCCTGACTTTCTCTACTTCTGCCATCTTCACCACACACAGTCTCTTTCAACACAAATCCACAACCTCAACATCTGATTGGCTAATCCGTACAGTCTTCTTTCCATGTTGGATTTGCTGGAAAACCCCGGATGTAGCACGCCCTGTCCACGGACAGCCGCGGTGTCCGCGGACCGCGTAACTCTTCGACACCCCTTCTACCATTTCCACTTTACTCTCTGTGCCATTCCCTCATTGCATACAGCTAAGCAGTCACACGATACGAAGAACGTCCTCAGAACACCCCCATTTTGTTTATTTTCGAACATTTCAGGACAATTATCATTTCATTATTCAACATATTAACATTACAAAAATTATACTTTCATCTTGTACGCTGCACACAATGCTATGTTTCTCCATTAGTAGCTCAGTATACTAGATAGAACCCCATAATACAATGCTATTTATATCAATGCATCGTTCAAAGCACTAATTACGGTATGATATTTATTGCAATGATCCTTGACACTTTTTTCGCAACATTATAATTAAAATCCTTAGTACACAAATTTCATGAAAAGTAAATGCACATGTGATGTCATCAGTGATGTCATCAATGACATTTGCGATGTCATCTTTGATGTCCTGGGTGTTAGTCTTAGCAGTGCACGGTGGTGGCGCGAGTTATTGTTGCTTAGCTTACCATAACTGGCGAATTTCAGGGGTTTTTCGGCTTTACTTGGAACCATAACGTCCCTTAAACAAACTTTTTTTATTAGCACGCAAACAATATACAAAGATGTAGTGTAAACAGCAAGTTCTCATAGATGGCTTTACACAGAATGTTGCAAAGTAAGAATTTATGCTCGTTCACAGTGAAGGTCAGCTGCTTCCATTTTTTTCTTGCGGGCCGGAGAGGCCCACGACTCCCAGTATAAGGTTCTATTTTTTTTTTACCTTGACAGACAGAGATTTGCTGAAAGACTTCTTTTGAAGAAGTGTAGCAAAAACGTAAGACACGATAAAGATGAAATTTCTGAAACGAAACCACTTTTGTATATTATATCACTTTGAGAAAGATCGTTGGCACACGCAGAGTCGTATTTTGGGACTGCACTACACTTGGACAATGGAAAATGCAATTATAATGTAAGTAACCCTTTAGATTATTTTATACCGGAATATAATAACAATAGCGTGGCATTAAAGCCCAGTCAAGTTGTACTTGTTCGTTCAATGTGGCATATTGTTTTCTACCGCGCACTATCACCGCCAAATTGATCCCCTGTCGTTTAGAGGGCTCTGAAAAAGGCAGACGTCACAGGGTGGGTTAATAGAAATAATTTAACCGATCTGTAGCCAGTCAAGTGCTCTACTCGCTGTGCCACTTCACTGTAGCCGGTCAAGTGGCACAGCGAGTAGAGCGCTCGCTTTGCCATCCGTGCACAGCTTGCTAACGCAGGTTCGAATCCTGGCACGGCCAAACTCAGCCTTTCATCCTTCCATGGTCGATAAATGAGCCCCACACACTGTGGGTAATAATAAGCAGCGCTGAGATACCTGACGGTTCTTAGCACTATATAAATGCAAAAATATTATTATTTTATTATTAACATACTCAGTTGCACTATCTTCGCTAGCAAATAGTTTCATGCCCTAATAAATAAAATGAATATTTTTAATAAAGATCGGCTGGTGAGACTAATTTATGTTTTTTAAAACAGGTATGTTGCCCCATTTTGCCAATATCATGATTTTCAGACTCCAGCGGATGGATTTTTCAACTGCCAGGTGCAGCTCCATGTAAGCAACTTCATGACCCTCACCATTTTATGGGACAATCGCCAAGGACCAATATGCCCTTACGCAGTACTAGCGGCTAGAAGCAACATACCAACCATTATGGTGGTCTAATGCCTCGTTGTTGGAGCAACCTTCCGATTATCAGTGCGACCATTTACTGCTTTTATCATAAACCAACAGCCTATCTACCGCAAAGGAACAGCGCGTGGCTCAAAATAAACTTTTTCTGATCGACAGCAGAGACAATTGCAAATCGCTGAATAATCACTAAACATTTCATGTGATGTACAATCCTGCTGTTTACTTTTAAACCACAGTTTCATATTCCGAATTGTGGTGCACTGTGTTCTAAGCTGATCTAACACCCTCTGTACCGCAAAGGAACATTGCGTGGCTCAACATGAACTTTTGCGGAACAACAACAAAGACAAATGCAAATCGCTGAATATTCTCTAAACATTTGATGTCAAATAAATGTACTTTACAAAATTTACAAATTTGCTGTTTGATTTGAAATCACAGTTTCATATTCCGAATTGTGGCGCGCTGTGTTGTGACATAATTTGTGTTGTCTTCCGGGTTCTGTGTAAAGTCGCGTAGGACTGGAGACGACTGGGCGCGTTTGATGACGCACCCTGTAACGTCACGGAGAGAGGCGGGGAATATGAATGCTTTCATAATGCCAGGCTTAGGGGCGGGAGATATGATTTAGTGTCGCAAAAGCAAGTCAGCCAGGTCAATAGCGCTAGTCATAGGATTATCACATAATGTCGGCGCACACCAGCCTGATTTATCGTTTCTTTAGTGGACAAAAAGTCGGGTGAGGCCCATAGGAAATTGTACTATCAGCGGACAAAACACTTTCAACCTGACAACGAACAATACAAACAACGTTCTCAGAACACCCCCATTTTGTGTAATTGCAACCATTTCGAGACACCGCAAGTGTTCTTAGAACACATTCAACTTGACGGATTACAATACGAACAGCGTCCTCAGGACACCCCCAGTTTGTGTATTTACGAACATTAAAATACACCGCAAGTGTTTTTAGCTCAATTTTACCTTCCTTGCGAACAAAAAGGACACATACTCCGTCCTCTGAACACCCCACCATTTAGTTTATTTACAAAATGTCAGAACAGCCGTGTTCTCCGCGGACAAATCGAACACAACAAAAGCGTATAGCACATAAAAAAACAAAACATTGAACCTATCTCATACTCCCCCACCCTCCCCAAACACTCTTACACACCAACATACTCCACTAAATACAATTGTTAATCCAAGCGAACACAGATATCACTAATTTTTTTGCCTTACATTTTGGTCACTTTTTTAAAAACTACTGGATGGATTTACACCAAATTTGCAAAAGCACGCTTTCGGGACCAAGCCGCCACTCCTGCTGCAAATTTGGTGTAAATCCGTCCAGCGGTTCGGGCTGTAGCCGTGCGCAAAGTTTTTTCCCATTATGTCTATAGGAAAAAACAAAAGTTTTGGGACCCCCCCTATAACTCTGCCCCCCCTGGACCAAACCTCTCTAGAGGGAGCGAAGTTATAAGCCACCCAAAAAGTGCTCTTCCTAAGGAAAACCAACTTAACCATAACTACATGGACGCTACCGTGTCCATGTCGCTACCGTGTCCATGTAATATATATATATATATATATATATATATATATATATATATATATATATATATATATATATATATATATATATTCAGTGAAAAAACTTTGTTAAAGTTATGGTGAGCTAAGCAACCATAACTCGCCCCACCGCCGTGCACTGCTAAGGCTAACACCCACGACATCAAAGATGACATCACAAATGTTATTGATGAAATCACTGATGACATCACATGTCTGGCTCACTCTTTTTTCCTTTACTGACATATCTAGGCCACATGGTTTTCTTCAGTAACAGTCAGAAACTAAACATTTTATTTTATTTGTAGACCTATCCTTCAAGTAGGTTCTTACAGTAATTCCCTTAGAGTCCAGTCACATCATAAGAAACATATACATAGGGGAAGACACAAGCTTGAACGACAGCAATCCTTTCTGTGCATAAAGATAATCAATAGAGTTATCAGCACTTTCTGATAGTTCTGTTGTTTTTTTATGGCTGTACTTTCCCTGTATATGCTCATATTTGTATACATTGTACTCACACTACTTTCCTTAGGGTCCAATCACATCATGTGATACATATGCATAGGGTAAATAGAAGCTTTGAAACAGAGCAATCATTATTTAAATGATAATAATCAGTTAGGTTATGAAGTGTTTCTGCTACTACTTCTGCTTTTTTGCTAACTTCACTTTCCCTGTATATACCCATATTTGTATGTGTTCTTGTCTCTTTGTGTTTTGTCTGTAGTAATGCAATTATGTAATACATGGGTTTTATTAGCTACTTATTACATATTTCACAGTACACAACAATCTATTAATAAAACAATTATCATTTCATTATTCAACATATCAACATTATGAATATTATACCTTCAGCTTGTACGCTGCACACAATGCTATGTCTCTGCATGAGTAGCTTAGTATACTATATAGAACCCCATAATAGAATGCTATTTATATCAATGCATCGTTCAATGCACTAATTAGGGTATGATATTTATTGCAATGATCCTTGACACTTTCTTCTCAACATTATAATAAGAATCCCTTGTACACATATTTTATGAAAAGTAAATACACATGTGATGTCAACAGTGATGTCATCAATGACATTTGTGATGTCATCTTTGATGTCGTGGATGTTAGTCTTAGCAGTGCACGGTGGTGGCGCGAGTTACGATTGCTTAGCTTATCATAACTGGCGAATTTCAGGGGTTTTTCGGTTTTACTTGGAACCATAACGTCCCTTTAACAAAGTTTTTTCACTGAATTTCATAGGTTTTTAGTAGCGCAACTTAACCATAATGTCCCTTTAACAACGTTTTTTAACTGAATTTCATAGGTTTTTAGTAGAGCAACTTAACCATAACGTCCCTTTAACAAAGTTTTTTCACTGAATTTCATAGGTTTTTAGTAGCACAATTTAATAATAATAACTCTGGCTTTATGTGCATGTCAAATTGAACATACTGAACCCCCTCTACTGAGTTTGATGTCCGCAAACTCTTTTAATGTCCGCGGACATGTTCGGACAACAGCACCACTACCCAAAAACTCTGGGGGAGTATATTTAATTGTTATATCATAACATATTAACATTTTACAAATTCACAAACCAGCACACATACACATTATATGTAGTAATACATAAGAAGTGTAATCCATATACGTAACGCACTAACCATTCATTTAAATACAATATGTTCTAAAATGGAATATACCAAAAGAAGAAAGATAGGCTTCCAACATAATTACCTCACAGACACTCCACAACCAAGAACAACAGCAAATCTACAGACCACTTACAACATACGTTTTCTGCCTCACCTTCTCTGTCATAAATTAATCATACATGTTAAATAAAGTTACATTTTTATATTGTGTTCTAATTCATTTCATGTATTTTTTTTAAAGCAATTTGGGTGTCCGCGGACAGCATGGGTGTCCGGAATGTCCATGAAGAAACGAAAATGGAGGTGTCCTGAAGAACACTATACCTGTCCGTACTGTTCGCTAGCAAGTTGAAACTGTTCTAAAAACACTCGCAGTGTCCTCAAATGTTTGTAAATAAACAAAATGGGGGTGTCCTGAGAACGGTATGACTGTCCGTTTTGTTCGTAGGCAGGTTGAAACTGTTCTAAGAACACATCATGTGCCCAATAATGTTTGTAAATAAACGACATAGGGGTGTCCTTAGAACACTAAACCTCTCCGTAATATTTGCATGCAAGTTGAAACTGTTCTAAGAACAAACGCGGTGTCCTGAAATGTTCGTAAATAAACAAAATAGGGGTGTCCTGAGGACGCTATGCCCGTCCGTATTGTTCGCAACCAAGTTGAAACTCTTCTAAGAACACGTATGGTGTCCTCAAATGTGTGTAAATACACAAAATGGAGGTGTCCTGAGAATGCTATGTCTGTCCATATTGTTCGCAAGCAAGTTGAAACTGTTCTAAGAACAAACGCCTGTCCGTAACTGTTTGTTTGACTTGTGACTCACTTTTAATAACTTCAGGACCCGAACAGTGTCCGTAGAACATCAACGCGCATGCGCAAACCAATTTCCGTGCCTTTGGTGTCCTGCGGACAGCCGCTCCCTTTGCGGACATGTTCGCGAAGCGATCATGTGACAGCGCCCACGCTGATCGTGTGTTCTGAATGCGGACACTGTTCGTGTCCCTGAACATTTTAAAAGTACATTTTCAAGTAATCCACAATATTTTTCAATAAAAACTCACCATAGTCCCACATACTACTCCTGAGTTTCTATGTACTTTTTAAAACTTTTTGAACCTTTTTTTGTGTTCGATCTGCCCACGGACAGCGCACATTTCCACAAACCGCATACAAGCACCCCTATAAAAGACCACGCCCTAGAGCTTATTCTCATTCTGTTTCTGGCCATTCTACAGAGCACAGCAAATTTTACTGCAACCTACAGATTTCCATCTTGAACGTGATGGCATTCATGGCTGCAATGCTGCCACATGGTGCTGCATCTGCCTCAGTACCACCCCCACCCCCTCCACCACCACCACCTCCCCATGGGCCTGAAGAGGGGAACAGGAGTGAGGATGCAGAGGAGGAAGAAGAGGATGACGAGGATGAGGTAGTTGAACTCCCTACTACCCACACTCGGCGTGAGTCTTGGGTGTGGCAGTTATTTACCATTCGTGGGAATGGTCCTAAGGCTCGTGCGAACCAAGTCACCTGCAACGAGTGCAAAATGGTACTCAGTCGCGGGAGGCTTGGTTCGTACAGTTTTGGGACCACTACCATGAAGCGACACCTAAGGTCATTTCACACTGGGGCCTTTCGCAGGGTTGTACCTTGCGAGGAGCGTAGCAGGTTGACTTCCTCTACTTCATCCTCCGTTTCTGATCCTGTCACCACAAGGAACACTCCTGTGGGACAGCGTATTCCTCAAGCTGCCTCTACACAATGCTGATGATCGAGGGTCACAGTTGTGTGTATGTACTGCGACGCAGTAATCTGCAGGGGGGAGCGACTTTGCAGTGCTTTTGAGACTATCGTCTCAGAGCACGAGAAGATCTGCTCACTACCCAAATAAAACTCACTCTACATCTTCCTCTCTCAGCGCGCCCTTTCTTATCCCCGTGGTTGGTGTCCCCCCCTTTACCCTCCTTTTCCCTCCTCTCCTAGTGTGTCTTGTATAAAAAAAAACAAAAAATATAAAACAAAAATAAAAAAAAATAAGGCTCTTTTCAGAGCCGCCTATCACAGTTAAAAAATAGAAGTGAAAATAAATGAAGCAGGGCCCTTTGTATTTTTTAGATGTCCGCGGACATCTAAAATTTTGGGGTGCTACCCTATCATAACCATTGCAATTTTCTCTGGGAGGAAGTGGTGGCTCTGTAAAGAGCCTTTTGGTGGTGTTTATGTTTGAAAAATTATAAATACTCAACACCTACTACAAAATGGATGCTGTAATTCTAAAAAAGGTCGCAATGCATTTTGTATATTTCTCAGAAAAATCTGATTGCCAGCATAAGTTAGATGGACTCCATCTCTGCGAAAAATGTATTTACTACGATACATAATATTTTCATTGTGAAAAGAGGACATGCCAAAATCTCTTAGAAAGGCACAAACAGCCTTATTGACATTGCGCCTTGCTTTCTCCATTTGTGGACCAAATGAAGAAGAACGAAGCCACATTTGTCTCTGCGCAATCCGTGAAAAAATGACTTGAGAATTTGGAAACATGTCCATGACCTTCCCAAGTCCTTCTTTCATTGCAAATTGCAAAGAAATTCTAGACACATGTCCTAGTCTGTTCACTCCACAATGAATTATAATTATATCTGGGTGTTGCTCTGTCTCCAAAGTAGCACAGAGAGGTAGCAAGTCCAACCACTTCATTCCACGTCCTCCATTCCAGTGTACTTCCACATGTGGAAATCTAAGATCTACAGCTACTCCACAGCTTTCTGCATGCACCTTCAACTAATGTATCCACGAATCTCCCAAAATCCAAACAATCTGTTTTCTGAAACACACAGCGACAGCTATCTGTTCTTCTCTCAGCAAAAAGAGTATCTGAGAAACTCTCTACTGGCACAACACACCCACTAAACTTTCCTAACCAATCCCTTGCTATGCTCATTCTAATTTGCAAGGCTTCCCAACCCAAAAATTCCCGGATTTAACACCCGATGTCCGTGAAGTACCGCCATGTCCGCGGATATATCATAACACGGACAGCCTTCTACCATTTCCACTTCACTCTCTGTGCCATTCCCTCATTGGATGCAGTTAAGAAGTCACATGCCCATCTACCAATCACATAGAAGACCTCTACATGTAACTGCATCATCATAGATCAGCACTGCAAATGTACTGTGAATCTCTCTTGAGTACAAGTGTCATTTCATTGGACAGCACCTTCTACAAGAAATACTGTGCAAGTCTCCAAGATTTCTACTTGCAGCTCCATGCATATCCATATGCATGAACACAAACTACAGGTATGCATATTTTCTGTAAAGTACATGTACAATTCTTCTAGTTTCATATAAACAGATTAACTGACTTTTACCTTGTATAATCTGTAAAATGAACTTAATGTCTTTTTTTTCCATCTCCTAAAATCAACTGTCACTTACAAACCTTTATACTATTTAATTTCTTTTTATACACACATATTCAAATCATGTTGAAGTGACATTTTTTAAATAAAATATATAGACTGCATATAATCAAACAAAATTGCATGAACACACTATGTTCAAATCTCAAACAACAATACTTGTACAATAACATAAACACTTATTTATTTATTTATTTACTTACTTATATTTATATAGCACAAGCATCCCATGACATTGAGGCACTATTACTTGCAAGAGCTTAGATACAGGAATAGTGGTATTCACTGGTACATTATGAATTTCACAAGGCATAGTAAAGATATTTTGTGTGCTACACTTAGTCATTGCAATACAGTTTATTCATTAAGAACATATGATATGTATTCAACGGGTGCGACGTATCTTATGTGAATAAGATAGTTTTAATGGTTTTGAGGAAGGCGCTGAGGATGTCAATTAAAAAAATCAATGTCTAAATTAAAAACAGTGCTATATACAAACAAAGCAGCCGAATTTGAAGTACAATGAACAACTAAGAAGTAACCTGCTCATTTTAGAAAAAAGTAAGTTGCATACCAGCATAATATTTGTATTATATTATTACTCAAACACACTGTGAGGTTAATTCATGCTATTTCTGTGCCTAAAAATAGAGATTGTGCACCATTCTGTCTAAAAATCCCCATTTCTTAAACAGCAATTTACAGCCAGAATGGCCCACGAATTCCTATTTTTCGACACACAAATTACCCAACTCAGCCGCTAGAATTTTGATGTTATAGAACAAACAACAATTTTAATTGTATAGCATTAGATTTACTATTTGTACCTCTCCACACCACTAGCTTACTTTTTTCTGTCATGTGAACCCCAGTTTAGTAATACATTAATTCAAGAATACCCATCCCTACTAGTTGTAGTTGCCCAATGCACAATCACACACCATTACATACATCTTTATCATCTTACTCAAAAACTCATGCACATAGCACACATACATTGCAGAACACCCCAACCCATACCTTCTTTATTTTTTTCAACAGACCCTAAAGAATGCCTACCAAAAATCAAGTCCGTAGAAAGCAACGCAGAAGCAGAGCAAATGAAAATAAAAGTGTCCAACATAAGCATCCATCTCTAGCAGAATTTGTAAAAAAAGTTGAAACAAAACAGCTAATACAGTCATTTAGTGAAACAAAAGAAGTTTCAAGTACAGAAACTGTGTCTCCTCTATCAAAATGTAAAACAAACCAGAAAACAATTAACAAAAAAACAGCTATCACTACAGATAAAACTGCTTCTATAAATCTCGATATAGTGCAAAGTAAGCATACCAAGAAAAGTATTTTAGCCAAAATGTTCCGTCACAGAGTCCTTCAAAATCTTATAAAAACAGGAGATAAACCAGGTTCAACCCTTAAAACCTATCGTAGGAAATTAATCTTAGAAGCGTTAATAGACAGTGCAATTCTTCTCAAAAGAAAGTTATTTATTTTAGTGTTAAACAAAATGAAACCACTAACAAAACTAATGACTACATTACAAAAAAGACTTCTCAATAAACAAAATGTCAACAGAAAGAACTTTTTAAACCATACTTTAATGAAGAAGCATACAAACAAAAGCAAACAAATACAATTGCCATACATAGCAGTGGTCGAGATTATGAAAACGTTAATAATACCATAATGGAACAAGAAGTACTGCTTACAAAAATGTGCCCTGAAAACTTAGAATTACCTCTCCATTCAACTGAATCAGAACGTTTAGTGTACAAATGGCCATGCACGTCAATGTGTACCATTCCCAAAAGAAATTTCAAGTCTTTATGCCAATTCCTCAATCAATATGTGAAAGGTAAAGACAAAATCAAAATGAAACTACTGCAAAATATGGATACCTGTCCAGTGCACAAGTACACAGGACTACAAGGACGTTCATTGGCCTGCATTACAGGACCTATTTGCAAAACCACCTTCCATGATATCAAAAGGATATCAACACATCATTCAACTATAAGAAATGTAGTCAATAAACTGTACTATGGTAAAAGTCCTGCTTTAGCACTAGCCAATTTAAATAACATGCTTCTACATGGTACAGCAAAAGACCTACTTGAAGAAATCAACTATATCCAGAAAAAATATTTTGGAAGTGAAAGCCACTTACAAAATGAAATAGCTTTAAACCAAATTAGCAACAATTCTATGCATGGCAACCTTTTACTACACACATACAAAAAAGAAATGCTAAAATTTAAAAGTACATCAGCTGAAGTACCAAATCATGTGTGTGTATGTTGACGCCGAACTTTTTATAAAAGTAACACAAAAACTGTAGACCTATAATACAAAATAGAAGACAATGAACATTTGAAATGGTTTGAATTAGCTATCTACCTTATAGCAGAAAACAAATACAAAATAACTGACCCCTTAATACTTTGCAGTTACTGCACTACAAAACTTGACAACAACCAAACTCCTTCACGTGCTATCACAAATAATTTGGAATTATATCCACTACCAAAACCCCTACAACAACTTAATTTATATGAGAGCATCATAATTCAAACAGTACACCCATTTCAAGCAATAATACGCCTTCAACCAAAAACAGCAAAATTACCTCCCTCTGAATTAGTGAAAGGTATTCGTGGAAAAGTAGTGTATTTACCATTAGATCTAAAAGAAAATGTGCACACTTTAGGAGTGCAACATCCAATGCAGCAATCTTTAATTATCTTAGTAAATGGAGTATCTACAAAAGACAAAAAAATCTGGCAACAGCTGGTAGATTTACATAAATTTAGACAAGCCTTGCAATATCTTAAAGAAAATAAAGAATACTACAAAGAAATTAATATTGAAGAAAACTTGAAGGATACAACTGAAATAATTCAAGAGGCACAAGAATCTGGTCAATTTGAGCTCCTAGATCCTGCTACAATATCAAATACTTTAGAGCATTATACAATTCATCCATTGCACTCTAATGACACCATAGAAGATGCACTAGAAACATACCAAATGTGTCAAACAAAAGGATCACCAATCAGCATATGGGAAAAAAGGATAGAAGCACATGCTTTTCCTCTACTCTTTCCTACTGGCAAAGGAGGAAGGTACAATGATAGACCTATTCAAATATCAGCATCAGAATACCGCTCATTACAGATGTATTCTGAAGATCCCAGATTTAGACAAAATGTGGAATACATATTCCACCTACTCTTTGAAAGTGAACTGGCAACTTTATGTTACGGAGTTGCACACACATTAAAATCAGGATCCCACTTTCAAAATATGTCAGCTACACAATTATTACAAAAAGTGCAACAAAAAGATGAGGTTTTACAATCAAATATTACAAATCTATTAGCAAATATGTATGGTACTAAAGAGTACTGGTTTCGACGTCATGGAGATGTACGTTGTATGATCAGAAACCTTGGCCCACCCACTTGGTTTGTTACATTAAGTTGTGCAGAATATGCATGGGAAGATTTACATGATTTCCTACGCATATCAAACAAAAACAAAACAAACATAGGTATACTAACACCTGGAGAACTTTGTTCTCTGGATCCTGTTAATGTTTCAAGATATTTTCACCATTGCTTCATTGCTATGCTACACTTTATTTGTAATAAAACTGTTCCTCCCCTTGGAGAAGTGCAACACTTCTTTTGGAGAAAAGAATACCAAGCCAGAGGAACACCACATATCCACATGCTTTTATGGATTAAAGATGCTCCTAAATTTGGTGAAGACAGTGATGAAACTGTTTTACAGTTTATTGAAAAATATGTCACTTGTGAAATTCCATCAGAAACCACAAATGGTGATCTTCATGCACACATTTTACAATTTCAAAGACACAAATGTGGCAAATATTGACGTCGCAAATACAAAAACAAAGGGAAATACTACACCAAATGTTGCTTTGGTTTTTCTAGACCGGTTACAAATACAGGTCAAGTGAACAACCTCATGTCTTCAGTTAGACATAGTGTTAAAGGTAAGTCACCTAAAAATACATATTACATAAAAAGAACAGAAGAAGAAAAATATATCAATGATTACAATGCAATCATTGCCCACTTATGGAATGCAAACATAGATGTGCAGTACATTGCAGACAATTCCACTGCAGTTGCACGATATGTTACAGCATACTTAACCAAAGCAGAAAAAACAGAGCTCCAAGACCCCTGGAATGACCTGTCATCAGACAAAACAGTGTCTCAGGAATTATACAACTTGGGCATAAAAATGCTCTCCCATAGAGAATGTGGATCCTATGAAGCAGCAGATCATTTAACTGGTACTGCATTGTATGGTAAATCTGAAAATATAGTATGGCTAAGTCTTGGTCCTGCTAAATCTAGAAAAAGAGTTCTAAAATCATACGAAGATATAGAAACAATAGCCAAACATGATCTCAACAGCCAAGACATTTTAAAAAACAATTTATTGGACACATACTACCCAAACAGAAGTAATACTTTGGAAACCATGTGTCTATACCACATAGCCCAAAACTTCACATACAAAAATATTAAACCTGATGAAAAAAAAGGTAAATACAGAGTTGCAAACTGTGAAGGCAGCTTAGTAAAACTCACAAAACCAAATTTAATTAATCATATAAAATTGTCATTGAAGACTCCTCAACAGAAAGAACTATATTAGATGTCCCTGCTACAACTCTTTAAACCATGGAGAAAAGAAGAAGACATACTAGACAACTATGACTCATATGAAGACTCTTTTAAAGCCAATGAAAGCACTATAACTGATGTAAACTTTACACAGTACAAAACAATGTTGCACAATGAACAGCAACACGAAGAAGAACTGCAGGCCCAACTAGATAAGGACACTCCTGACAGTAGTCAACCTTCTGTAACATGAAGACAAGAACCACTGGGAGAACCACTAATAACAAATGAGGCAGAATTAGCTATGACAGAAGTAGAAAACACCATGTGTCAGTATGAAGATAAAGAAGACTTAACTATTCTACAATCAAAACTAAACAATGAGCAACATAGCATTTCTCAAGAAGTAACAAAAGAAATTGCACATGGTGTACAACATGAAAACAAAGAATGCACCTGCCAAAATTACAAACCTATACTACTGTACGTCAGTGGTGAAGCTGGTTCTGGTAAAACCTTCCTAATCAAAATCATCAGCAAGTTCCTTCAACAATTAATAAACAACAAACTGTCAGCTGTTGTCACTGCCCCCACAGGTTTAGCTGCCTACAACATAGGCGGTGTCACTTTATACCGATTACTACTCCTGGCAGTAGAACACCAAAACAAATTAGACTATTACAAATTTTCTACTGAAGCTGCAATGGAACTACGCAGAGTATTAAAACAAATGAAAATGCTACTGATAGATGAAGTGAGCATGGTGTCCAACCTAATGTTGGCTTTGATTCACCTCAGATTACAAGAAGTACTCAAAACAAACTACGAAGAGCTCTTTGCAGGAAAACACATTATTGTTTTCGGAGATCTTCTTCAATTGACACCAGTAAAAGGTGAGCCTATTTTTCAAACATTAGGACACAAACTCTGCCGTAAAACTGTTGGCAGCATTGGAAATATCAACCTTTGGCAACATTTCCAATACAGAGAATTAACAGAAAACATGCGGCAATCTGCAGATCTCACTTATGCCAACATCTTAAAAAGTATTAGAGTTGGTATACTATCTAAAGAAGCACAAGCAATATTGAAAACCCGGCACATTCATGCACTTTATGGCGATAATGCATGTGCTACAGATGTTATGGAGCAATTAGCCCATAAAAATGTCAATTGTATGGCCTTAATGCCAACTCTTGCAAGCTGTTTCAAATTCAATGAAATAATGTTAAATAAAGAAATGCAACCAATAATGGAAATTAGCGCCACAGACAAACTAGATGTACATGGTATGACACTACCCATGTGTGAGCAAGCCACAACAAGACTAAATAGTTTAGAACACAGCTGGGTTGGAAAAGATATTAAAATGATCCTTAAATTGCAGAGTAATGCTTAAACATAACATTGACGTGGACCAAGGACTAGTTAATGGAGCACTGGGTACAGTTGTTGGATTTCAAACATACCCACGTGACAACAAAATTCAGTTTGTCAATATTCTCTTTGATAAACTTTTAGAAGTAAAAAGGATAGGACACTCAAGAGCTCGATTCCTTCTCTTCAAAGACATGTATATACGCAGAGAACAATTTTCTCTAACTCTTGCATACAAGTGACCATTCATAAATCGCAAGGTCTTACCCTAGACATTGGTAACACAGTCTTCAAAGAAGGCATGAGCTACGTAGCACTATCACGCTTACGTACACTTGACGGTCTATTTCTAATCAACTTTGATGCAAGTAAAGTAAACGCTGATATTCCTTGCATTTTAGAATACAATTGACTTCGCTCACTATACACCCCCCATCTAAACACATATTCTGTTCCACAAAAAGTAAAACGTCGTAAAAGAAAACTAAATCAAACAGAAATGCAACAGGATGTCACTGCAAATCCTCCAAAGAGAGTAAAAGAAACTAAAACTTCATCAAGTACCACAAACATAAAAGAACCAATTAGGGAAAGTAAACCAGGTACTTCGTCAAAGAAGGAAGACAAACTAAAAAAAAATCAATCAGATACAGAACTACCTTGTCCATTTAAACTCTCAAATATAGTTGGAGTAAGTTGCTACGCAAATGTAGCAATGAATATTCTATTTCAATTTCCACCAATTGTTGACAACATTTACTTACACGGTACAGACCAATTGTGTCTGCAAATGTTAGTACTTCACAAAAACGCAACAAACAATCCTGACAACACGTATAGTGTTTATGGAATAAGACAACAATTGGACTACTGTGCTGGAATGGTTAAATTCACTATAAACTCACAGGAAGATCCACAAGAATTTCTAATGTACTTACTACAAGTACTGGAAAATAAAAACATACCTATAAATGAAATCTTCCAGATTTCATACATGTGGAGATATACATGCACTCTGTGCAACAATGTGACACAAGAACAAATCCT
Source organism: Ambystoma mexicanum (assembly GCF_040938575.1). Taxonomy (NCBI): domain Eukaryota; kingdom Metazoa; phylum Chordata; class Amphibia; order Caudata; family Ambystomatidae; genus Ambystoma; species Ambystoma mexicanum. The sequence goes on from NC_090930.1 coordinate 1,349,231,982, forward strand.
CAATGAACGCTTTGTATATATATATCAATACCTAATTGTGAATCCATTCCATTTCAGCAACTTGTACAAAATGCAAACCATGGTAGATTATGTACTACGTGCAATTCGGATAATCACTTCACCTTATTGATACAAACACATAGTAAATACGTAATACTAATGCTTCTACATTACAATGCAGATGGTACCAAAAACAACTGCAAGCTGACTGGATTCACACATGGTCAAGTATCACTTGATAAGAAAACCTTAACAACAATAGGTATGATCTACCACGCAGGAGCCACAACCAATTCAGGTCACTACACTGCATATATAAAAAAGAAATGTGGATGGTTTGAATGTAATGATAGTACCATTACTCTAAAGCAGAGATTACCAGCAAATCTTTCAAACGCTTATTAATGTTCTTAAAACCAAAATGAATTAACGAAACTGTACTTAAACCTTAACTAAACTAGTAGTAAACAAATATAAACTGTTCGAATATTCCAACAGGTATCTAACTGCCCAAAGATTCTACAACAAGTAATCAGATAAATAAATACCACTAAATTAGAGCAAAGAATAGATAGTTAGAATACACCAACTGGTATCTAACTAACCCAACATTTTACAATATCCAAACTAATTAATCAATACCACAAAATTATATAAAAAATAGACAGTTAGAATACGCCAATTGGTATCTAACTGCCCCAAAATTTTACAATATCCAAACAGATAAATCAATACCACTAAAATATATTAAAAAATAGACAGTTAGAATACGCCAACTGGTATCTAACTGCTACACAATTTTACAATATCCAAACAAATAAATGATATGTAACTGCTCCAAAAATCTGCAACAAGCCAATATATAGAGCATTAGCCAGAAACAACAAGTGAACACTGAAAACAAACAAACAAATAGACTGTAGCATAACAAGAAAAGGTTTTTTTTTAATCCAACATGGATTTTTTTTTCTCCCACAGACCCAATGATTTTAGCAACAAACACAGAAACTGAGCAAATTGCACAGTACACTGGTTTGTAATGTACTAAATATGAGGGTAAAAAAAAAAAATGTTGATTATTCAATGTTATAAGTCCTTACAAAATACCAATACTAACATGATCTTTTCTTTTATCACAGAAATGAACAAGAAATACATGTACTCCAGTTACTAAACCAAACAGTAAGTATATTATAATAAGTACAACCATTGCAGCATATCACACCCATAGTGGCTTATAACTTTGTTCCTTATAAATTTGTTTTTGGATCCCAAAGTTATAAGCCACTATGAGTGTGAAATGCTGCGGTGGTTGTGGCCAAGGCATAGAGTCTTGGGAGCATGGCCACCACTGCAGCATATCACACCCATAAAGTCAAACATTTTAAATATGCCTTATGGGAACTTTTAATGTCCGCGGACATAATGAGTGTTCTTAGAACACTTTCAACTTGCCAGCGAACAATACGGACAGCTTCCTCAGAACACCCCCATTTTGTTTATTTACGAACATTTCAGAACACCGCGAGTGTTCTTAGAACAGTTTCAGCTTGTTTGCGAACAACACGGACAGCGTCCTCAGGACACACCCTTTTCGTTTATTTACGAACATTTCAGGACACCGCAAGTGTTCTTAGAACACTATCAACTTGCCAGCGAACAATACGGACAGTGTCCTCAGGACACCCCCATTTTGTTTATTTATGAACATTTCAGGACACCGTGATTGTTCTTAGAACACTTTCAACTTGGCAGCGAACAATAGGGACAGCGTCCTCAGGACACCCCCATTTTGTTTGTTCGCGAACATTTCAGGACACCGCAAGTGTTCTTAGAACACTTTCAAGTTCTCAGCGAACAATACGGACAACGGCCTCAGGACACCCCCATTTTGTTTATTTACGAACATTTCAGAACACCGCTAGTGTTCTTAGAACAGTTTCAGCTTGTTTGCGAACAACACGGACAGCGTCCTCAGGACACACCCTTTTCGTTTATTTACGAACATTTCAGGACACCGCGAGTGTTCTTAGAACACCTTCAACTTGCCAGCGAACAATACGGACAGCGTCCTCAGGACACCCCCATTTTGTTTATTTACGAACATTTCAGGACACCGCAAGTGTTCTTAGAACACTTTCAAGTTGCCAGCGAATAATACGGACAGTGTCCTCAGGGCACCCCCATTTTGTTTATTTACAAACATTTCAGGACACCGTGAGTGTTCTTAGAACACTTTCAACTTGACAGCGAACAATACGGACAGCGTCCTCAGGACACCCCCATTTTGTTTATTTACGAACATTTCAGAACACTGCGAGTGCTCTTAGAACACTTTCAACTTGCCAGCGAACAATACAGACAGCGGCCTCAGGACACCCCCATTTTGTTTATTTACGAACATTTCAGGACACCGCGAGTGCTCTTAGAACACTTTCAACTTGCCAGCGAACAATACGGACACCGTCCTCAGGACACCCCCATTTTATTTATTTACGAACATTTCAGGACACCGCGAGTGTTCTTAGAACACTTTCAACTTGCCAGCGAACAATACAGACAGCGTCCTCAGGACACCCCCATTTTGTTTATTTACGAACATTTCAGGAAACCGCGAGTGCCCTTAGAACACTTTCAAGTTGCCAGCGAACAATACAGACAGCGGCCTCAGGACACCCCCATTTTGTTTATTTACGAACATTTCAGGACACCACGAGTTTTCTTAGAACACTTTCAACTTGCCAGCGAACAGTACGGACAGCGTCCTCAGGACACCCCTGTTTTGTTTATTTACGAACATTTTAGGACACAGCGAGTGTTCTTAGAACACTATCAACTTATCTACGAACAAAACGGACAGAGATACCGTTCTAAGGACACCCCCATTTTATTTATTTACGAACATTTCAGGACACCGCATTCTCAGGACACCCCCATTTTATTTATTTAGCAACATGTCAGAACACCGAGAGTGTTCTTAGAACAATTTCAACTTACCAGCGAACAATACGGACAGCGTCCTCAGGACACCCCCAACTTCTTTTCTTAAGGACATTTCAGGACACTGCGAGTGTTCTTAGAACATTTTCACCTTGCTTGCGAACAACACAGACACATATTGCATCCTCAGAACACCCCATTTAGTTTATTTAGAACATTTCAGAACAGCTGTGTTGTCCGCAGACAAATCGAACACAACAAGAGGGTCTACCACATAAAAAATACATTTAACCCATCTCATACTCTTCCACCCTCCCCAAACACTCTCACACACCAACACACTCTACTAAATACAATTTTTCAACCAAGTTTAACCGCGCTGTCCGCGGACGTCCGCGAATCCAAGATGGCAGGTGCTACCGAAAATCTGACGCGCTTCATGCACTGTGCCGTCCAATCCCCCATTTTATTTATTTAGCAACATGTCAGAACACCGAGAGTGTTCTTAGAACAATTTCAACTTACCAGCGAACAATACGGACAGCGTCCTCAGGACACCCCCAACTTCTTTTCTTAAGGACATTTCAGGACACTGCGAGTGTTCTTAGAACATTTTCACCTTGCTTGCGAACAACACAGACACATATTGCATCCTCAGAACACCCCATTTAGTTTATTTAGAACATTTCAGAACAGCTGTGTTGTCCGCAGACAAATCGAACACAACAAGAGGGTCTACCACATAAAAAATACATTTAACCCATCTCATACTCTTCCACCCTCCCCAAACACTCTCACACACCAACACACTCTACTAAATACAATTTTTCAACCAAGTTTAACCGCGCTGTCCGCGGACGTCCGCGAATCCAAGATGGCAGGTGCTACCGAAAATCTGACGCGCTTCATGCACTGTGCCGTCCAATCAGCGAACACGTCGCATGTCCGCGGACATGACGTAAGCCGATTGGCCAATCAGGACACTGTCCGCGGAGCGAACAGGGAAGTGTGTCCGCGTACCGAACACAGATATCACCATTTTTTTTTTACCTAATTTTTGGTCATTTAAAAAAAAACTACTGGACGGATTTTCACCAAATTTGCAAAAGCACGCTTTTGGGATCAAGCTGCTACTCCTGGTCCAAATTTGGTGAAAATCCGTCCAGTAGTTTGGGCTGTAGGCGCAAGCAAATTTTTTTCCCTATTCAGTCTATGGGGGAAAAAAAGTTTTGGGACCTCCCTTATAACTTTGCCCCCCCCCTGGACGAATCCTCACCAAACTTTGCAAAAGAAATTCAGAGTGGGCTATATACCTTATTTGCAAAGTTTGGTGAGGATTCGTCCAGGGGGAGCGAAGTTAGAAGCGTGTTCTTCCTATGGAAACAGCAACTTAACCATAACTACATGGCCAATATATATATATATATATATATATATATATATATATATATATATATATATATATATATATACTCTATGTGGTACCTCATAATACTTAGATTCATTAAAAAAGCACCAACCGCTGACAGTCTTTAAAAAGCATGTGAATTACGAAGCAAGGGATAATTGCATAGATCAAAGAAGAACGGCAGATTAGTTTCAGAACATAGGCAGTATACTTTCTTTAGACTTAAATAGTGATAGTATGTTAGGATCCCCCCACCTGGGCAATTGTAAGGGAAAAGTTAGGGTATACCTTATCTTGTCTATTACAGCCCAGTCCATACATGTTCAGTAATGTTCTGCTTTACTTCTACAGGTGCCACCCCCCCCCAAAGTACCTGAGATGCCACAGGAGAACAGGATCCAAGATGAGCAATTGGTTCTTCTGTGCTGTGGCCGCAGCATGGACCTCTGGATTGCTTCTGGCAACCTGGACCTGATCACTGGACTGGACTACGGACCGTAACCAAGTTTGGACCCTAGGGAGATCTTCTATTTTTGGTGGCAGGAAAGCCACTGGCGGATTTTCCTCTGCACACAGCGTACTGGGATCTTCCTCATCTGGAAAATGTGGTCAGATGTCGTTTCAGGGATATCCCTTGAAAGATTATTTAATCAGTGAAACTTTCACAGCTCTGGGTGTCAAACAACACTATGCCAGTGTACCCCTCCTCTAGTCAACACATAGCAATCTAGCTTCCAGCTGTCAGGAACACTCCCCTGGACCCTGGGGAACAAATGGACTTCTTTGGATTAAGATGTACCCACACTCCTCTTATGGACTCACCCTTCTCCAGATGGCAGGCACAAAGGACTGGCTTCCAATGTACTTCTGATGAAGAGTAGCTGTCATGATGCCTACCTCCAAGGAGCCAGGTCCGACCCAGCGACCCCAGAGACAGGCATCATTTCCCCCAGGACTGCGTCCAAAGGGCCCAAGTCATGTTGGACCTCTGTCCTGGCGCCTTAGGCGCCAGGCTCATAAAGCTAGACATGTGTTCAAGTGTTTTCATGTGCACTTACCTGATGCAGACCATGCTGCCACATCCAGGCCCTCTTGAGGCCTGAATGGAACTACTTTACCTGTGGGGCTACTTTCCACCCGGGTGTGGTCGGGGAAGGATACATACCTGATCGGAGGAAGGATACACACTTGGGACTTCTCCCCAAAGCTATTTAAACCGCACCCGATCAGCAACTCACGCTTCGTGTTGTTCTGCTCCTCGCAGCTGTCAGCATCCTGGGTCACCTGCAAAGGGAGACAAGAGACCTTACCAGCTAAATCTGCACCACGGAGACATCACCGACGATCCTGAAAGGGAAGACATTATTTTTAAAAGCATTTCGTTACGATCGCTGCAGCGCTGCATTTCACTCACCTTTCCTGGGTTCCTCCATCTTCAGCAGCGATCATCCGGATACACAGCCACTTCCCAGAGCCTAGAGAAAAAGACAAGATTAAGAGGTGAGAGAAGGAAGGCAATACGACTTACCTCATTTCATTTCGGGTCTTGCCGCTTCCAGGCATTTTCCGGACCCCGGCCCCTATGGGGAAAAAAGACAAAGACATTGAATGAGCGTATGCAAAGTCAGTTCCCGAACGCTCATCCAGAACTAACCTGCCATTTACTGGAACTGCACGTTTCACTTCGGGTCGGTGCCATATCTCCGGCATTCCGAACCCCGGCCCCTAAGGGGAAAAAAGACATAAGCATTAGCGCTTGCTGCAAAAAGACAATGAACATTATTATTAAGCTTGGACTTTTGAACTTGCAACAGAACTTTTACAGAGCCTTACCTGAATAGTCAAGCTTACCTGAACTCCCATCAATCCTCAATCCAGTGAAGTAACTGGGTTTCAACGCGCCCCTGCATCAGAAGCAGGATGGAGAGCTCATCCTTCCTGACCCTAAGGTGAGACTTCACAGGGAATCGTGGAAGGGTATCGTGGAGGGTTGGAAGAAAGTGGGAGGCTTGATCATAACTCAGTCAGGTAATACTCCCTTTTCACGCACACGGGAATATTCCTGCGAGCCGGAGAAGCCAGAGTAGAGGGCCCTTCCTGTCCATCTTCAGAGTCCTGCGCTTCACCATTGAAGAAGCATCAGCACTCGAAGCCAGACCTGCGCCTCCGTGGGAATCAGGTGAGCGTTACAGAATGCGAAGCCTACCCACAATTTCCCACCCGGGCGCTATGGAGACTTCCGAGACTGACCAGCTGGCCCAGCTTTTGGGGGAATTACGGGCAGAGGTGCACTCAGCCCGCCAGGAGACTAACGCTCTCAAAAGAGAACTGATCTTATCCAAGGAAAGAACAGATGACCTAGCCAAAAGGTTATTACAGGCCCAGGCAGGGCACACTCCTTTACCTAATTCCGGAGACATTTCCACATCTATGGGTTTGAGTAACCCGGTACAAATTAATCTACCTGGACACATGCCTTTGGCCCCGCCTGAACGTTTTGCGGGGGATCCCAAGAAATATGCCGTCTTTATGAACCAATGTCGTTTACACTTTCTATGCAGACCCGGAGCCTTCCCTAACGACCAGACCAAGGTAGCCTTTATACTATCTTACCTCAGTGGCAGTGCTGCCGATTGGTCTATTCCATTGGTAAATCAGGATGATCCCATTCTCCAGAATTTTCAGGGCTTCCAGGCCAGCATGGAAAGATTGTTCGCTCGACACTCTCAAGGACAGGCCCTTGATAACGAACTGCTATCCTTACGACAAGGTAATCAGGATCTTCTGTCCTACATAGCCACCCCTAACAGCCTGGTTGTGGAAACTGGATGGCCAGAAAGCAAAAGGATCACATTGTTTCATCGAGGCCTGCACGGAGAGCTTAAGGATGTTCTAGCTCAGATAGTAAACCCACCCCAGGTCTGCGCAGACTACATTGACTTGGTGGTTCAACTTGATCACAGACTACAAAATAGAAAAGCAGATCGGTTCAAGTATGAAAACCGAGCACCGATCAAAACCCACGCTAACTCCAAGAGTACCGACGTATCTGAACCTATGCAAATCGGTGGGGTTAAAGGACCATTAACGCAGAAAGAACGAGAGAGAAGGCGGCAAATGCAACTTTGTCTGTATTGCAGGACTTCCAGTCACTTTCTCCGAAATTGTCCAGTTAAACCACTTCAGAAGGTGGTTGGAGCTACTGATAACGAATTAGTGACACCTGATTCGGGAAACGACCTAGCCCGGCAAGCGTAGGGGTCCGCTTGCCGAGCTTGAAAACTAACTCTTTGACCTCGCATTTTGTCATGCCAATGGTGCTCGTGGACCCAAAACAGCCTCAGCAGTTGCATGCTATAAAAGCAAACATCGACAGTGGAGCTATTGGAAATTACATAGACCGTGAATTGGCTTTCAGGATTAAGCTTCCTCTCCGCCCGAAAGTAACCCAAGATGTCATTACTACAGTAGATGGAACCTAAATAGCCTCAGGGTCTGTAACGCATTCCACTGTTGAAGTGACACTGGTGGGTCAGGATGGACATCGGGAAGCAATCGTGTTTGATGTGATCAAGGCCCCACAATTTCAAGTAATTCTTGGAATTCCTTGGTTAGAAACACATAATCCCAGAATTGACTGGTGAGCAAAGAAGATAAGTTTTCCTGATTGTGAACCAACTTGTTATCTAAGAAATCCAGCTATGGGTCTAGCCTCAGCAACTTCCACCCCTGTACAGCTACCGTCAGAATACCAAGAATTCCAAGACGCTTTTCAGAAAGAACAGGCTAACACGTTACCTCCCCATCGGTCTTATGATTGCCAAATCGATCTGGTACCCAATGCTCAACTACCTTGTAGTAGGATTTATGCTCTTACGGAACCTGAGAACCTGCATTTGCGTCAGTATTTAGATCAGTACCTAGCCAATGGTTTTATTCGCCCGTCCAAGTCTCCTGTCTCTTCAGCTCTGTTCTTCGTGCCGAAAAAAGAAGGCGACCTTAGAACGTGTATAGACTATCGCGCCCTAAATCAAATAACGATTAAGAATCGTTATCCTCTGCCCTTGATCCCTGAGCTTATCGACCAGGTGAAAGACGCGTGTGTGTACACCAAGTTAGATCTCCAAGGAGCGTATCACCTGGTGCGCATAAAAGAAGGCGACGAATGGAAGACTGCATTCCGCACCAAGTTTGGGCTCTTCGAATATCAGGTGATGCCCTTCGGTTTGTGCAATGCACCTGCCGCCTTTCAGTACTTTATGAATGATGTTCTTCGGGAACTTATCGATGTCTGTGTCATTGCTTACATTGACGACATCCTGGTGTACTCTTCTTCAGAATCTGATCACAGAAAACATGTTAGGGCAGTTCTTGAGAAACTGCGCCAGCACAGATTATTTGCAAAACTCGAAAAATGCGTTTTTCACACCACAGAAGTTGAGTTTCTCGGATTCATCCTGACACCTCAAGGAGTCCGAATGGACTCGCGAAAGGTGGACTCCATCCTCAAATGGCCATCTCCAAGCTCGGTGAAGGGTGTTCAGAGCATGCTCAGCTTTGCCAATTTCTATCGAAGATTCATCCCGGAATTTTCCCGAACAGTCCAACCCATCACCGCTCTCCTAAAGAAAAACAAACGCTTCGAATGGACTCTTGAGGCCGAACAAGCCTTCCAGGACCTGAAAACCAAATTCACCTCTGCACCTGTATTGAAGCACCCGCACCCAGATCTCCCGTACTGTTATGTCACACGGGAAACGGGGGTCTGCCGCTCTCTTCCCCTCCTGGCGAGTCTACCCGCGCATCTGCTTCCGGGGGCTCGCCGGGAGGGGAGTGGCGGGCTACAGGGCTGGCGGCCTTCGGCGCATGCGCGGAAGGCCTCTCTCTCGGCTCCGCGCATGCGCCGAACTCATCTCCCTAGCGGGGCTTGCTTCTCAAGCCTCGTTATGGGTCCGCCGGCGTCCGGAAACGGAACGGCTTGCGTCCCAGGCCTTTCGGGCGCCGGCGGCCCATAAAAGAGGCCGCAATTCTCAGCGAGTCGCGTCTCAACGCGGTTCGCTTCGCTTGCCTCGTTGTTCTTGCCTCCTACACTTACCTGTGGCCTGTCCTGGGCCAGCTTGCCTCCTGCACTTACCTGTGGCCTGTCCTGGGTCAGCTTACCTCCATTCTTTACCCGTGGCCTGTCCTGGGTCAGCTTACCTCCATTCTTTACCCGTGGCCTGTCCTGGGTCAGCTTACCTTCAGTCCTTACCTGTGGCCTGTCCTGGGTCAGCCTATCTCCTGCCCTTACCCGTGGCCCGTTCTGGGTCAGCCTGTCTCCAGCCCATACCTGTGGCTTGTCTTGAGCCAGCCTGCCTCCAGCCTTACCTGTGGCCTGTCCTGGGTCAGCCTACCTCCTGCCCTTACCTGTGGCCTGTCCTGGGTCAGCCAGTCTCCAGCCCATACCTGTGGCTTGTCTTGAGCCAGCATACCTCCAGCCTTACCTGTGGCCTGTCCTGGGTCAGCCAGTCTCCAGCCTTACCTGTGGCCATTCCTGAGCCAACCTACCTTCAGCCTTACCTGGGGCCTGTCCTGAGCCTGCCTGCCTCCAGCCCTGGCTTGTTGTCGGCACTGGGTCTGCCCATCTTCAGACTTACCCGGGACTTGCCCAGTACCAGCTAGTCTCCAGCTGTTCTCTCTCTCTTCCTGTTTTGCCTACCTCCGAACCTAATCCTGCAAACCTCTGGAACTATCAGCACCAACCGGACTTTCTATCAGCTGTAATTCCTCACTGTTACATTGGTTCCGGAAGCTTCATGATATCTACAATCGGCTCTACCTAAAACTACAGTGTCACCATCTTGAGCCATCAATCCTCGAGTCACGCTCATCTGGACAGTACTTATCGTGACATTGGGGGTCGGTCCACCCTTCACCCGGTTCCTCTTTTGGGTGGCGGAGGGGCTGATTCCTCGTGCCGCTAATTCATCAGTTCCTGGACTCCAGACTGGCGACCTCAGCAAGACCAACCACCAAGATTACAGGTACGCGGTCCTCTCGGGCCGATCAGCTTAACACGTACATAGTGGAAACCGATGCATCCAGTTTGGCCATGGGAGCTGTCCTGTCGCAAAGAGACCCAAAAACTAACCAACTACACCCAGTGGCCTTTTGGTCCAGAAAATGTTCTCCTCCTGAAATCAACTACGCAATCACCGATAAAGAGTTACTGGCCATCAAATCTGCTTTCAAGGCTTGGCGTCACTACCTTCTCAGGGCAAGACACACCATCACCGTAATTACGGACCACAGAAACTTACAGTATTTAAAAACGGCCAAGGCTCAATCTTCACGACAACTCCGATGGGCCCTATTCTTTGCGGAATTTGATTTTGTAATTACCTATCGCCCTGGCTGCAAGAATGGAAAAGCGGACGCCTTATCCCGGATTGGCATGGAAGAACCTAATTCGAGCTTAGAACCTGTGCCCATCATACCTGAGCAAAGAATCTTAGGCTTAACTTCATTGCAAACTATTGAGGATATCCAAACACAAGTAAAACAACTTCTAGACTCTTCAACCTTACTGGAATGGAGTCAAAAGGGTCCTCATTACACTGTTAAGGATGACTTACCCTACTTCCAGGAGCGGTTGTTTCTGCCAAGTAAAGAATTGCAAGAACTTGTTATTGCCCATCATCATGAATCTTTAATGGAAGGACACCCTGGTATCGCTAAAACGGAGGACAAAATGAAACACCACTTCTGGTGGCCTTCTTGGAGAAAAGACATAAAGTCTTTTGTACTGTCTTGTGGAATTTGCGCCCAAAACAAGGCTCAAAAGAAAAGGCCAGCCGGCCTACTTCAACCCTTGGATATTCCACCGGCGCCATGGCACACCCTGTCAATGGACTTTATAACACATCTGCCTCCTTGTGCTGGTTACAACACAATCCTTGTAATTGTGGACCTATTCTCCAAAATGGCCCACTTTATCCCTTTAAAGGGTTTACCTTCAGCTTCCACCTTGGCCAAGGAATTCCTGGAGAATATAGTTTGCATACATGGTTTCCCTTCCATATAGTCTCGGATCGAGGAAGTCAATTTATCTCACATTTTTGGAAGAAGTGTTGCCAACTAGCACAAATAGATGTGCGGTTATCCACCAGCCACCACCCCCAGACCGAAGGACAAACTGAGAGAACCAATCAGACTCTCGAGCAATATCTTCGGTGCATGTTACACCAATCCGAGTTAAATTGGAAAGACATCCTTTGGATCGCAGAATATGCATACAACAATTCAGTGCATTCTGGAACCGGACAAACCCCCTTTTATACTTTGTATGGTCACCATCCTCGGACCTCTGACCTAGATCCACCTCTGACCCTGGAAATGCCCGCAGTAAATCATCTGCATTCCACAATAACCCGAGCCTTCAAAGAAGCTGCAACTCATTTACAGCAAGCCAAGAAAAAGTATAAAGAAAACGCTGATTTGCACCGAAGTAAAACTCCTCCTTACCAAGTAGGAGACCAGGTATGGCTAGCAACTAAACATTTACCCCTCAAGGGCCCGCGAACCTTCAATCCCAGATTCATAGGACCTTATCCCATCAAAGCTATAATCAACCCAGTGGCCTTTAAACTGGATCTACCGTCCAACATGCGTATTCATCCAGTTTTTCATGCATCACTTTTGAAGCCAGTACAACCAGGAACCCGATTGTCCAAGCCTCCAGATCCAGTTCAAATTGAAGGGCAATTAGAATTTGAAGTTAAAGACATTTTAGACTCCAAGGTGGTAAAGTCGAAACTCTTCTATCTTGTTGACTGGAAGGGATATGGACCTCAAGAGAGATCGTGGGAGCCTAGTAACCATGTCTACGCACCTCGATTAGTTCAAAGGTTTCACCGGAAATTTCCGAACAAGCCCAAACCCCCGGAGGGAAGAACCTTGGGAGGGGCCTTGAGGGGGGGTACTGTCATGATGCCTACCTCCAAGGAGCCAGGTCTGACCCAGCGACCCCAGAGGCAGGCATCATTTCCCCCAGGACTGCGTCCAAAGGGCCCAAGTCATGTTGGACCTCTGTCCTGGCGCCTTAGGCGCCAGGCTCATAAAGCTAGACATGTGTTCAAGTGTTTTCATGTGCACTTACCTGATGCAGACCATGCTGCCACATCCAGGCCCTCTTGAGGCCTGAATGGAACTACTTTAACTGTGGGACTACTTTCCACCCGGGTGTGGTCGGGGAAGGATACATACCTGATCGGAGGAAGGATACACACTTGGGACTTCTCCCAAAGCTATTTAAACCACACCCGATCAGCAACTCACGCTTCGCGTTGTTCTGCTCCTCGCAGCTGGACGCTCACCGTGTCAGCTCCTGCATCTGGACTTCAGCCACGCCTGTCAGCATCCTGGGTCACCTGCAAAGGGAGACAAGAGACCTTACCAGCTAAATCTGCACCACGGAGACATCACCGATGATCCTGAAAGGGAAGACATTATTTTTAAAAGCATTTTGTTACGATCGATGCAGCGCTGCATTTCACTCACTTTTCCTGGGTTCCTCCATCTTCAGCAGCGATCATCCGGATACACAGCCACTTCCCAGAGCCTAGAGAAAAAGACAAGATTAAGAGGTGAGAGATGGAACGGAATAAGACTTACCTCATTTCATTTCGGGTCTTGCCGCTTCCAGGCATTTTCCGGACCCCGGCCCCTATGGGGAAAAAAGACAAAGACATTGAATGAGCGTATGCAAAGTCAGTTCCCGAGCGCTCACCCAGAACTAACCTGCCATTTACTGGAACTACACGTTTCACTTCAGGTCGGTGCCATATCTCCGGCATTCCGAACCCCGGCCCCTAAGGGGAAAAAAGACATATGCATTAGCGCTTGCTGCAAAAAGACAATGAACATTATTACTAAGCTTGGACTTTTGAACTTGCAACAGAACTTTTACAGAGCCTTACCTGAATAGTCAAGCTTACCTGAACTCCCATCAATCCTCAATCCAGTGAAGTAACTGGGTTTCAACGCGCCCCTGCATCAGAAGCAGGATGGAGAGCTCATCCTTCCTGACCCTAAGGTGAGACTTCACGGGGAATCGTGGAAGGGTATCGTGGAGGGTTGGAAGAAAGTGGGAGGCTTGATCATAACTCAGTCAGGTAATACTCCCTTTTCACGCACAGGGGAATATTCCTGCGAGCCGGAGAAGCCAGAGTAGAGGGCCCTTCCTGTCCATCTTCAGAGTCCTGCGCTTCACCATTGAAGAAGCATCAGCACTCGAAGCCAGACCTGCGCCTCTGTGGGAATAAGGCGAGCGTTACAGTAGCAGGTGCATGATAGTCCCTTGTAGCTTGGGAAGAGGTCACCTAACCATGTCCTCCCTTGATTACGTTCTTGGGTCAGCTCAGCAGTCTTCGGATTCCTTGAGGAAATGCAGCTGCAGATTCTGTCCTGCGACTGGACCCAGGATTCAATCTTCAGGTTTCAGCTTCACCTTCAGAACAAATTGGCGAGTGAGGGTCTTTAGCTATACCCATTAATTCCCCATTCACTCAGGCTGAGCCAGGCTCGGTCAGCCATCATACACTAGTGCATTCATGCAGGCAGGCAGCCAATCAGGCTCACCAGGTATACAGGCCATTCACCCAAACCAGACACCCATAACACAGAATGTGGATTGAAGTAAGCACCCAGCCTTTCTGAAACACTACACTGCATTCACTCCAGTTTCAGTCAGTGCTGGTCCATGCATTGTGTCACACAACCAAAACCAGAAACCCACAGCACAGAATGTGAGTTGACTTCAGACTCCATTCATACAGGTCTCACCTCAAGGGTTTACCCACAACACACATCCCCTGTGAAGGCTCCAGTCAGTCTTACAGGAGGCAGCCCCAGAGCCATATTTAGGGCCTCATTCCAAGATTGAAGGTAGCTATGGTGCTATTAGCACCATGGCTGCCTCCAATACCGGTACCGACTCCGACCTGGTTCAATGGGGACTTAACGGTGTAGTCCGACTTTTGAGGAACCGGTAAGTCCCCATTGAAAAAGGCAATCCCCATTCCCATTTGAGCCCCCATAGGGCTCAATGGGAATGGGGAGGGTGCTAATAACGGTACCGCAAATTACGGTACCGTTATTTGCTCCCTGGTACCTTTGCAGCTCCCGCTAAGGGACCTCGGAATAGGGCGCAAAGGGATTACCGGCACCAATGTCCTTAACGGTGACCGGTATCCCTTTGCGCCCACCTCGGAATGAGGCCCATAGTCTTTCCACCCAACAGCCAGTCAGGGAGAAAAATACAGAGTTATGGATACCAGGTCTTTGGGAAACAAGGTGGAAAGGCCAAAGAAAGAGGCTATAGTGGGCATCTTACTTTGTCCAGCAATCCATTGATTCCTATGGCAGGGCCTGGATGTCCCAAAAATGGAGGACACTCAGAGCCACTGTCAAGTAAGCACATAGCTGCCAAAAGCCCATACCCTCCTCTGTGGGCAGCACACATGTGCCCGCAAGCACACATAAGGGTTACAAGGGTGTACCCCACCCATGGCTGCCATAGGGGTATCCCATGGGTGTTGTTCACCAAAAGCAAAAATGAAGAGCTGCACTGCCAGAGGTCCAGGCTGGACCTCAGTGGCAGAAAACATAGAAAACACACACAAAAAGGCATTTTCAGCATCACAGTGAAAGGTTTTGAAAACATCTGAACCCCTGGCACTGCTCTGGGCAACCTTCCACACCACTGTTTTTTAGCCCATCTGCGCTACTGCAAAAGGGTTCAAGCCATATGGAAATCAGTCAGGTACTGCCACCAATGAGAGCAGCCAGGCCTAACTGCTAGGTCAGGTCTCCTCTTCATGGATTAGGCATAGCTACTATGAGACCTTGAGTACCTCTATCGGTTCCCTCCTTCCCGGCCTCTTGCTTGATCCTAGGGAACATTGCCCTCTCAAGCACCCATTGAACAATTCTATCCCCTTAATGGATTTGGAATGGATCTTTTTCATGGTTGTATAACAACACTTTAACATCACCTCTAAAGTCTGGGTCTATAAACCCAGCCAGTACATCAATTTCAAACCTCCATGCTAGTCTTGATTTGGGAGCCAGTTTAATATGCATTTCAGGGGGTGGAATTAGGATCAAATCAGTGGGTATCAGTCTATTTCACCCGGGGGAATGTTCTCGCCCCTACTGCTAAAAATTCAAACCTAATAGAGCCCTTAGTGGATACTGAGGGGTCTGATGCTCTGATACTTAATTTTTCAAATTTGAGGGTTCCCCGACTTGTATCGGTTGAGCCGCATCCCACTCTGACACCATTTGTGAAGGCATCATGAAGTAAGACACAGAAAACGGATTCACTTTTCTAAAATAAAATGTCAGAATGGATTAAGGCCAGACTTGCCCTATGCTAAGGTTGGATTTCCCTACCTAATGAAACTAAGAAGAGTCTGTGTCATTAAGTTCAACTCAAAAGTCTGTCTTGGGCCAAAACCTATACTTGCCCTCACAACTAAAGATATATCATTTGTAGGGATGTCAGCAACCAAAGAAACAGTGTTGAAAATAAAGTTATGAGCTTCTTCCAACTCTTGGCTTGAGTTTCAGCTTTCCCTTCCCCAAGTTCAAAGCAGTTTCACAAAATGACCTTGGGGTTCCCATCCCACAAGTTCAACTCAGTTCCAAATGTCGTTGGGCTTCCCTTCCCCAAGTTTAACACAGTTCCAAAAGGCCCTGGGCTTCCCCTTCCAAGTTCACAAAGTATTGGGGTTCCTTTCCCCAAGAAGGCAGCACTTCTAGCTTTGAAATCCGGCAGTTCAATTCTCTTAGCTTTCCATAAGTATTCCAAATCAACTCTGTAACCTTTCAGGCTTTTCAACAGTTCACATAGCTTGCTCCTTTCATTAATCACTGTAACATTTGTTAAGCAGAATAGCTTCAGTCTCTTGACTTTCCTTGACTCACTCCAAGTAGGGGTTACTCAGTCTAGGCACAGTTGTCAGACCACACGGTCCACCAATTACAGGTCACTCAACATATAACCCATGACCCTTTCTTATGTTCACTTGTTCTCGTTGGATTTCCTTGCCAACACAGGCTTTCTCTCTGAACCTGTGCCATTAGTACACTTTCAATTCCATTTCTTCTTGCTAGTCTTTTGACTCTGCCACAACTTGCCTTTCGCACAATTTAGTTTGTGGTGTGTATTCCTTTTCACCACCTTGCTTTCACAGTATCCAATAGTGCTTATAATTTGATTTCACTTGCTTCACAAGCTCTCATTACTGGCTTTCGCTTGGCTCATACTTTCACAATGTCCATCAATGCTTTTCACTTGCTTTTACTTTGTTAAAAAATGCACATCACTTTAATTTTCAATTGTGCAGTATTTTCATATACTTCGCATATCTTTTCCTTAGTTTGTTATTCAATAATTCATTAAGTACTCTGCAGCTTGTTCGGCATTCAATAATCTTTCCTTCGGTCTACAGACCCATTTATTACAAGGTTTAATTCGATCATTATCTTCCTTTGCCCAATCCCAGCCCCGGGAGCTCCTCGGGATGAATGCTCCCACTCCGCCACTCACCAGTAAACGGCTGCTCCTCCGGGTGCTTTAGGTTTCTTCTCCTGCGGTCTCTCGCTCTCCGTTCACTTGAGGGGAGCTCTAATGAGCAGCGCTCGCCTCTTCTGAAGCATGTTGCTGCTGTTGGCGGCTTCTTGGAGACTTCCGTGTCCCCCAGTGTCCTTTTCACCGGCCCCTCTCCCGCCTGCTCCGTGTTCGGTTTCTGCATCCTTCTTCCCAGGAGCGTCTCCCTTTTCCTCTCATTTGTTTCTCCTTATATGCATCTGTAGCCCCTCAACTGGCTTCAGGTGTAAGTCCTTTGCCGGGACATGCCTGACCATGGTAGTGGTGTTCCATAGTTCTCTTCCTCGTCTCAGTACCAGAGTGGTGTGCACAAATGGAAGTGTGCATTACTCCTAGTTGCCTCTTCCTCGTCCCAGTCTTAAAGGCATAGGAATTTGGGACAGTGTATGTGAAAGAGGGGCAGACTGATAATAACCTACAAAGGCAGGAGAAGGGTAGGGTGCATTCCGACAAGGGTAAGGGGATACCATGCCTTACCTGAAGACATCGTCTCCCCATTCCCCAAGGTCCCTCCACCCAGGTGAACCTCCCTCGCATATCCACCCCCAGGGTCAGGATCCAAAAGCGATAGCCTTTCCCTGGCCACCTGAGAACTGTCAGGTTTCCTTCTCTTATTCAAGTTTCCTTTTTATTATTATCCTTTTCAGATTAGCTTTGTGTGGGTGGGAAGTTTTCCATTATAGTTGGTTAGGCCTTAACTTGTTGATTCAGAATCCTGGTTCTGACCCAAGGCAAGATGGAGCCTCACAGTGACAGCTCTGATTGGCTGGAAGACAATGCTGAACAACAATGAACATTCTAAACTGTCACTCTGTGCCTTTCATCATCAAAACCCCATCTGAGAGGACGTGTTCAGTGGCTGCTCCTGCTTTAGTATTAGGCCTGGTGGATTTTATCCTTCAGATCTCAGCAGTTGAGCGGCTACTTTCTTGGGGGTTCAGGAGAAGTCTTCAGCTGGCATGAATTCGTTTTGAAGATAGGAAAAGCAGGAAACCTTTGTGAATTCGCTCAGGAGATAAGTGACTTTATTTCTACTGTAAATCTGTTCATCTCAATAACAGTCTCCTTGAAAATTCGTTAAAAGTAGTGTTTCTACTAAAACTATTGAACTATTGGAGTGCGCTTGTGTTTCCAGTGCGGTGTTCCTTAGCGCGAGATTTTGACTGTCGCGTGCGTATTCAAGTGAGCGCGTGCTTTCTAGCGTGTGTATTCCGAGCGCGAGTAGAGGTTGGTCTCGTGCCATTTTAAACGCGCGTGTGTTTTATTGCGCGGGTGATCCTTTGCGCGAAAAGCTATACGCTGCGTGAGAACTACAAAGCGCGTGTGAAATTCAAAGCGCGTGTGAAATATAAAGCGCGTGTGATTTTTAGCGCGAGTGTACAAAGCGCGTGTGAAATACAAAGCGCGTGTGAAATACAAAGCGCGTGTGATTTTTAGCGCGGGTGTACAAAGCGCGTGTGAAATACAAAGCGCGTGTGATTTTTAGCGCGGGGGTACAAAGCGCGAGAAATCTGTTCGTCGCGTGCCATGAGAGTGCGCGTGTGTTTTTTCCATCGCGAGTGATTGTGCGCGTGAGAATCACTTCGTTGCGTTTGAACTCAATAGCGCGGGTGTTCTTATTTCGCGTGTCTCGCAGGAGAACATTATTGCGCGTGTGGACTATTGCGCGTGGGAATTATTGCGCGTCTGGATTTTTTGCGCGTGTGGATTATTTTGATCGCGCGTCTTCATCCGTTTGCGCGTGTTCTTCAACCAGGAAGATTTCTACGTGAAGTTCATCGATAATTTTAATGGAAATAACCTGCGTGTGCAGTTAGCATGTGTTTCCTCTTTCTTCAAGGATTCAAAGACTCAAGATAATTATAAATAGTTTGAAAAGTTTTGAAATGACAAGAAAGAACATTTTAAAGACAATCTAATTGAACTACCAGTGCATGTTGGAAAAAAGACAAACAAAGAACTAAGACTTCCAGTTTTGCCTAATGTAAGAAGTTGCTGGGAATTTCAAGTATCGCAAGTAAGAGAGATTTTCAGCTTCTTATCCGCTTCTCTAAGAAATTTCAAGAGAAGAACCAGGTAGGATTCTCAATTATTAGTTAAGGATTAATGACTTCCCATTCATAAGGTTAAGTAAGTGAATTAAGGAAGTGTATATGTTATTCTCTATCCTCTGCAGGTTCAGCACTGATTAGCCTTGACGCAGTCTGCCTGGTGTTGTTTTGTTGTCCCATTCCCCCTTTCCCTTTGGGGTGTAGTTTACAGAGCTGTATTGAAAACTAGTTCTGGGAAATACATCTCAGGGGGATTGTCGGGGGTTCAGCAGCTTCCGCGGATACAGGACCTCTCAGCCTGACAGAATGAAAGGCCAATAATTTAGTCCGCCCGAGCTGTCATGAACCCCGACGAATCCATGGAGATGTTAGGATCTTTGATTAGGGAGTTACGGGAGGAGTTGAAAATTTCTCGAGAAGAAAATGCCTTACTTAGTCAAAAGGTAGATGACTTAAGTGTTAAAGTTACACAAATTCAACAGAGGGGAGAAAGGAGAGAGGATGAGGTTTCAGGGGGCGCAGGTTCTCCACCTGAGTTAGAAAGAGAAGATCAGTTACCACACATACAACGGGCGCCTTCAGTGGCAGAAGGGGTAAGGAGTATAATTATGCCAGTTCCTTTGGCGCCCCCAGAACGTTATCATGGGGATTCCAAGAGATTTAGGGTGTTCTTAACACAATGTGAATTACATTTTATGAGTAGACCAGAATTATTTCCATTGGATGCTTCTAAGATAACATTTATGTTGTCATATCTTTCTGGGGAGGCATCTGCTTGGGCTGGGTTGTTGGTGAGTCAAAAGAGTGCGGTTTTAGAAAATTATACCAGTTTTTTAGAGATATTCCGAAAAATGTTTGATAGAAGACAGTTATCTCTGGAAGTAGATGGTGAACTTTTAGAATTAAAACAAGGTAATAGAGACTTGATTGCTTATATAACACAATTTAAGTCCCTTGTGTTAGAAAGCAAGTGGCCCGAGGTTAAACAGGCCTCGTTGTTTTATCGGGGCCTTAGAGATGAGTTAAAGGATGCTTTGTCTGGAGTAGTAGAACGCCCTCCTACTTGTGAAGGTCTGATTGATTTGGTTATTCAATTGGACTTCCGTTTGAGTGAAAGGAAGGCAGAGAGACGTCATGGTCAGAGTGATGTAAAGTCTATACTTAGAGTAGATAGACCTAAAATAGAGAGTAAACCCAAAGGGAATAATTCATCTCCAAGAATCAGAGGCCCGTTAACAGTGGAGGAAAAGACTAGGAGGAGAGATAATAATCTGTGTTTATACTGTGGAAGAGGTGGGCACTTTTTAGGAAACTGTCCTTACACTCCCAAGAAGACTTCTTCCTCAGCAGTCAAGGTACAACAGATCGCTAATACGGTGCAGACAGCGGTTCCTCATATAACCATAAATGTATCCTTATTTTTTGATTTGGAGTGTAAGGGAAATGGTCCTGTAATGATTGACTCGGGTGCGACTGGGAATTTCATGGATTGGGGTCTGGCCAAATCGTTGGGAATTCCAATTATTCTGAAGGAGGTTGTAGAGCAGGCTAGGGCTGTTGATGGTACATGTTTATCTTCTGGTCCTATTACTCATAGAACTGGTTCTTTAACTTTGGAGTTATCAGGAGGTCACAAAGAGATAATTTCGTTTGAGTTAATTGATGCCCCTTTGTTGAAGATTATCTTGGGCATGCCTTGGCTTACTCTCCATAATCCCCTAATTGATTGGAGTGCTAGGACAATTGACATGCAATCCGATTTTTGTAAAGAGAATTGCTTTTCAGGAAGTCTCTTAGAGGAAGAGGTAAAACAAAGTAATTCCGTGTCTAGTTTTCTGGCTGAGACTGGAATTGGACGTCATGATGTGGGAGCTGTAGTGGGTCAACTTCCCCAGTGTTACAAAGATTTCTGGGACGTATTTGATGAGAAAGTGGCAGGAGAATTACCACCCCATAGATCCTTTGATTGTAAAATTGAACTGGAGCCAGGAACAATTTTGCCTAGTAGTACGGTATATGCTCTTACTGAGAAAGAGAATGATTATTTAAAAGAATATTTGTCAGAAAATTTGGCCAAAGGATTTATTCGTCATTCTAAGTCACCTGCGGCCTCTCCTTTATTTTTTGTACCTAAACCGGATGGCTCGCTTAGAACTTGCATAGATTATCGAGCAGTTAACAAAGTCACTATTAAGAACCGGTATCCTCTTCCTCTCATCTCAGAAATGCTTAATCAAATACAAGGAGCAAATATTTTCTCAAAATTAGATCTGAGAGGAGCTTACCATCTTGTACGTGTGCAGGAAGGGGACGAATGGAAGACAGCGTTTAAGACCAGATTTGGGCTGTTTGAATATCAAGTTATGCCATTCGGTCTATGTAATGCTCCAGCGGCTTTCCAATTTTTCATTGATGAGGTTTTTAGAGAATACTTGGATATTTTTGTTGTCGTTTATATCGATGATATTTTGATTTTCTCTTCTGACCTAGATCAACATCAGAAACATGTGCGCTTGGTGTTACAAAAGTTGCGAGAAAATCATTTGTTTGCCAAATTGGAAAAAAGTCAATTCCATACTGATTCTGTGGAGTTTTTAGGTTTTATAATTTCACCTAAGGGTTTAGAAATGAATCCTAAAAAGGTGCAAGCCGTTCTTGAATGGCCCCCTCCTACTAAGGTTAAGGAAATACAAAGTTTCTTAGGATTTGCCAATTTTTATAGGAGATTTATAGAAGGTTTTTCTCGGCTGGTTGCTCCTATAACGAGGCTTTTGAAAAAAGGAGTGAAATTTGACTGGGACCTTGAAGCAGAAAAGGCTTTTCAAGAGTTAAAACAAAGATTTACTTCTAGTCCAATTCTAATTCATCCAGATCTTTCTAAACCTTTTTTTTTGGAGGCGGACGCTTCAAATTTAGCGTTGGGGGCGGTGCTTTCTCAAAGGAATGAAACTACTGGTCAAATACATCCAGTTGCATTCTTTTCTAGAAAGTTTTCTGCTGCTGAAGTGAACTACACAATTGCTGATCGGGAACTGTTAGCAATAAAGTCCGCTTTTGAAGAATGGAGACATTTTCTTAAAGGAGCAAGACATACAGTAACGGTCCTTACTGATCATCGAAATTTATTGTTTTTAAAATCTGCCAGAACTTTGTCTCCACGCCAACTTCGTTGGTCTTTGTTCTTTGCAGATTATGATTTCATTGTGACTTTTAAACCCGGAAGTCAAAACAAAAAAGCTGATGCGTTATCTCGCCAATTTCCTGGAAGTGAAGACAAAGAGATTATAGAACCAGAACCTATAATTGCTCCAGAACGTTTTTTGTTAGCTGGAGCCATTAAAGAAATTGATTTTTTGAATGAAGTTCGTCAAAATATGTCCTTGCAGAAGATGGAGGAGTGGGTGAGACTGGATCCAGCTAGAAAGTTGAAAGACAATCTTCCTTTTTTTGATAACAAGCTTTATGTACCTACTGATGAGTTGAGAGAAAAGGTTTTGAGAAATTGTCATGAATCCATTTTAGCAGGACATCCTGGGTTCAGAAAAACTCTGGAACTGGTTCGAAGGAATTTTTGGTGGGAAAAAATTCGTCAAGACACCTTGAATTTTGTTAAAACTTGTGTAGTCTGTGCACAAGAGAAAAGTCAAGTTGGGAAGCCGCATGGTTTATTGGAGCCATTACCTGTTCCTCCTCGTCCTTGGCACACAATTTCTATGGATTTCATAGTTGATCTCCCTCAAGATAAGGGTTGTACTACCATTCTTGTTGTGGTCGATCTTCTTACTAAAGAAGCACATTTTTTACCAATAGAGGGAGAGGTTACCGCGGAAAAACTGGCTCATAGTTTTTTGCAAGGTGTAGTTAGACTACATGGACTCCCAAGTCAAGTTATCTCTGACAGGGGATCTCAATTTATTTCAAAATTCTGGAGGGCCTTCTGTAAGAAACTTGGAGTGGAAGTTAGTTTGACTTCTGGGTATCATCCGGAAAGTAATGGACAAGTGGAGAGAGTAAATCAAGAATTGGAGAAGTTTTTAAGGTGTTATTTACAAGCTAGAGAGGAATGGGTGGATTTGGTGTGGTTGGCAGAATTCTCTTACAACAATTGTGGAAAAGATGCTACTTCTATGTCCCCTTTCTTGTTGGGTCGTGGGTTTCATCCTCGTTTTCTGAGTTTTGAGGTGTTGGAGGAAGATTCAGGGAATCCTAGAGTGGAAGATCGTTTGTTGATAATGAAAAATAACTTGGATAGAGCAAAAAAGGTTCTGGGAGAAAATAAGTTGAAATATAAGAGGTATGCCGATTTGAGAAGAAAAACTGGACCTGAATATAAGGTGGGAGACTTAGTTTGGCTTTCTACTCGATACCTGAAAATTAAGGGGAAGAATAAGTTCAGTCCAAGATTTGTGGGCCCTTTTGAGGTAGAGAAAATCATCAACCCTGTGGCAGTACGATTGAAATTACCCAAGCAGTTGAAGGTACATCCTACTTTTCATGTTAGTCTTTTAAAACCAGTTTGTTCAGGAACTAGATTCAGAACACCACCTTCCCCTGTGATTTTGGAGGATTCATCTGAGGAATTTGTGGTTAAACAAATTTTGGATTCTAGGAAAGTGAGGGGAAGATTGCAGTATTTGATTGATTGGGAGGGATATGGACCGGAGGAACGATCTTGGGAAGATTCAGTTGATGTACATGCCCCCCGTTTAGTGGCTAAGTTTCATGCTAAAAACCCACACAAGATAGGCCCAGAGACTGGGCATTAGGAGGGGGGTACTGTCAGGTTTCCTTCTCTTATTCAAGTTTCCTTTTTATTATTATCCTTTTCAGATTAGCTTTGTGTGGGTGGGAAGTTTTCCATTATAGTTGGTTAGGCCTTAACTTGTTGATTCAGAATCCTGGTTCTGACCCAAGGCAAGATGGAGCCTCACAGTGACAGCTCTGATTGGCTGGAAGACAATGCTGAACAACAATGAACATTCTAAACTGTCACTCTGTGCCTTTCATCATCAAAACCCCATCTGAGAGGACGTGTTCAGTGGCTGCTCCTGCTTTAGTATTAGGCCTGGTGGATTTTATCCTTCAGATCTCAGCAGTTGAGCGGCTACTTTCTTGGGGGTTCAGGAGAAGTCTTCAGCTGGCATGAATTCGTTTTGAAGATAGGAAAAGCAGGAAACCTTTGTGAATTCGCTCAGGAGATAAGTGACTTTATTTCTACTGTAAATCTGTTCATCTCAATAACAGTCTCCTTGAAAATTCGTTAAAAGTAGTGTTTCTACTAAAACTATTGAACTATCGGAGTGCGCTTGTGTTTCCAGTGCAGTGTTCCTTAGCGCGAGATTTTGACTGTCGCATGCGTATTCAAGTGAGCGCGTGCTTTCTAGCGTGTGTATTCCGAGCGCGAGTAGAGGTTGGTCTCGTGCCATTTTAAACGCGCGTGTGTTTTATTGCGCGGGTGATCCTTTGCGCGAAAAGCTATACGCTGCGTGAGAACTACAAAGCGCGTGTGAAATTCAAAGCGCGTGTGAAATATAAAGCGCGTGTGATTTTTAGCGCGAGTGTACAAAGCGCGTGTGAAATACAAAGCGCGTGTGAAATACAAAGCGCGTGTGATTTTTAGCGCGGGTGTACAAAGCGCGTGTGAAATACAAAGCGCGTGTGATTTTTAGCGCGGGGGTACAAAGCGCGAGAAATCTGTTCGTCGCGTGCCATGAGAGTGCGCGTGTGTTTTTTCCATCGCGAGTGATTGTGCGCGTGAGAATCACTTCGTTGCGTTTGAACTCAATAGCGCGGGTGTTCTTATTTCGCGTGTCTCGCAGGAGAACATTATTGCGCGTGTGGACTATTGCGCGTGGGAATTATTGCGCGTCTGGATTTTTTGCGCGTGTGGATTATTTTGATCACGCGTCTTCATCCGTTTGCGCGTGTTCTTCAACCAGGAAGATTTCTACGTGAAGTTCATCGATAATTTTAATGGAAATAACCTGCGTGTGCAGTTAGCATGTGTTTCCTCTTTCTTCAAGGATTCAAAGACTCAAGATAATTATAAATAGTTTGAAAAGTTTTGAAATGACAAGAAAGAACATTTTAAAGACAATCTAATTGAACTACCAGTGCATGTTGGAAAAAAGACAAACAAAGAACTAAGACTTCCAGTTTTGCCTAATGTAAGAAGTTGCTGGGAATTTCAAGTATCGCAAGTAAGAGAGATTTTCAGCTTCTTATCCGCTTCTCTAAGAAATTTCAAGAGAAGAACCAGGTAGGATTCTCAATTATTAGTTAAGGATTAATGACTTCCCATTCATAAGGTTAAGTAAGTGAATTAAGGAAGTGTATATGTTATTCTCTATCCTCTGCAGGTTCAGCACTGATTAGCCTTGACGCAGTCTGCCTGGTGTTGTTTTGTTGTCCCATTCCCCCTTTCCCTTTGGGGTGTAGTTTACAGAGCTGTATTGAAAACTAGTTCTGGGAAATACATCTCAGGGGGATTGTCGGGGGTTCAGCAGCTTCCGCGGATACAGGACCTCTCAGCCTGACAAGAAGAGGCTCCAAGGGGAGTAGATGGGATGATTCCCTCAGGCTCCTCACAGAGCCCATGTTCACATGCACTAGTTCCCTTCTCATTTAGTCAATCAGATAGTCCTACAGAAAGATTAATTGCATAGATTGAGTGATTTGCCCATAAATGTTTCTGTGTTTATTAGAACTTCTGTAGCCAGCATGTTTTTCGACCTGGAAAGGTCTTTTTTCAAGGCTATACTGATCTTCGGATACACGATTTTGCCATTTGGAAACATTTTTTTTAATAGTTTTTCAGTTTTGTTGTTTCCGGCGTTGGCATCTCTTCTATTTCTTTTTTTAATGCTTCAATTAATTTTTCTTTTCTCATGTGCTCACAATTAGCTTGTTCAATTAATAGTTCAATCATAAATTGTGAGATTTAGGTTGTCTTCCCATTTTTGGGCAATGTGTAAATCTTCTGTGTTGCTAAAGTCCAGGAAGATGAAGACCCAAAGGCCTCTATGGATTTTCCCTTGATCCAAATAGTTTTGCCTTGTTGCCTTTTCCCAATATTTGTTTATCTCTTTTTCAGAAAGTTTTTCTAGTCTGAAGAATTTTTATCAGACTTTTTTCCTGACTGCTCTGTGCGTTTCTGAAAGCATTGCTTGTACTGTATATTGGGGCAAAAAGTGCTTTAGTATCCTCGTCTCTGGTTAGTAAACATTCTGCCATGGTTGCAAGTGACCCTGCTATGGTGATGTGTGTATATACTCGTAATTAAAGTTGAGGGTGTGGCATAAAGGCACACCTATGCCTGTGCTGGGTACTCAAAGAGTTATAATCTAAAATATGTCAGGAAATGCTGAGTGAATACAGGCTGGGTGGCTGTACCCTGGCCACCCTAGTAAAGTTGCAACTTGATGGGTGTGTACTCGTGTTCGCATGCACTAGTTCCCTTATTTATTCAATCAAATAGTGCTACATAAAGATTAATTGCATTGATTCAGTGATTTGTGCATAAATGTTTATGGGTTTATTAGAACTGTTGTAGCCAACACATGTTTTGACCTAGAAAGGTCTTTATCAAGTGTTGCAGGCCAGAAGAAGGAATAGGGCTCAAATCTTCCATTTCAATTCAATCTTTATTTAAATAAAAGGTAAAAAGGCCTGCCTTTCCCTAAGCTATGGTGTTTCAATACCTGACCAAACTAACTATGCTGCTCATCAGTCGTCAGCGATTTCTAAAAGAAAGAGCTGTCAAGTCCAAAACTAATCTATGCTGTCCCTACCACCAATAAAAAAAAGGCACAGGAGAATGACTCCCATCACCTGTGGGCTGACTTCTGCAACAGTTCACTTTAGTAAAGTAGTCAAAGGTACTTCTGGGTGAATACGTTTATCAAAGTATCAAAGGGGTTATTCCACTTCTCTCTCAGGCTTTGTCCTCTTGCTGCTTTAATTACTTTGTTTATTAGTCTCTCTTGGTTTCATTCAACAAATTTGAGAAACTCTTGGTTCACTGTCCAATCTTTTCCTTGTCTGGGACCACCTCTATTATTCCAATTATCAGGTTCACTCTTCTTATGTATTTCCCATAATGATCTTTTACTGGTATAATAGTTATTGCACATGTAATGATTCTCACTCTCTTTCCACTCTAGTTTGTCACTAGGATGATCATGAGTAGTCACATAATGATTCCAACTCTTTCTCCACTCTGGTTCTTCACTGGGATGAGTATGAGTAGCCCAATAATGATTCTCGCTCTTCTTAGGTACTTATTCGATACTGGGGCAAGTATGAGTAGCCCAGTAATGATTCACTATTCTTAGGTACTTGTTCAATGCTGGGACAAGCATGAGTAGCCCAATAATGATTCTATGATTCTTCCTCTTCGTATACACTTGTTCTTTAGTGGGATGAGTATGAGTAGCCAAGTAATGATTCTCAATCTTCGTATGTACTTGTTCTGTACTGCGACGAGTATGAGTAGCCCAGTAAAGATTCTCACTCTTCGTATACACTTGTTCCTTACTGGGATGAGTATGAGTAGCTAAAGATTGATTCTCACTCTTTCTGTATACTTATTCTTCACTGGGGCGGGTATGAATAAGCCGGTGATGATTACAACTCTTTCTTTATACATGTTCTGTACTGGGACAAGTTTTTAGTAGTCACGTAATGATTCAGACTCTTTCTCCACTCTGGTCCCTCACTGAGACGAGTATGAATATCCCAATAAAGATTCACGCTCTTCTTATTGTAAGGAAGGCATGGTATCAAAGTAAGACAGATACAAGTGACCACAGTTCAAGGGTGTTTATTGAACTTTATCGAGGGGGTGATAAACGCCTATCTAAAACTAAATTTAAGATGGGAACAAGCTACGACCATCAAAATAATAATAATGCAGTCCTAGTGGAGTCTTCGTCAAAATAAAAGGGCCTATACTAAAAACAACTATTTCCAATTCTTACTGCTAAGTTACAAATAGTGTGGGGGAATGTTCATGAAAAAAGAAAGAAGTTCAGGCCTTTGGCCTCCCTACCCCCACGTTTCAGCACGGGGCAAGGCAGTACACTTGAGCATAGCATACTCCTGGGCTTCTTCGGCCTGAGGACACAGTTCTGATACACGCATCAGGGCCTTCTACGCCCAAGTCTCTTAGATTATCAAAAAGTCTCTTTATTCAGAGGGCCTGATGAATCAATCAAACAAAAAGTTCCTTTCCAAATATTCACCTAGGGTGATTCACACTTCACCCTGGAGCCCCCTCATCCGGGCTTAGATCCCTTTTCTCAATTAGTCTCCCTCAGCCGGGCTCGGACCAATTACTATTAGTATATCCGTTCGCGGGTGATTCACGGCTCACCCCAGATTCCCCTCAGTCGGGCTCAGATCCCTTCAGATCCCCTTTTCACAATTAGTTTCCCTCAGCTGGGCTCAGACCAATTAAAGTTCTTATTTAGCTTCAAAGACTTTTGAATGTTCATAGGGTTTGGCTTGACCCGTTGCAGGACCACTTTGATTTCACAGTTCACAATTTTACATTATCAGCTGGATGCTTAACAGAGTCCTTCGAATGAGCACCCACGTGGTGCCGTACCACTCTGTATATGGCATCTACCCTGGTTTCAAAAGTTAAAATCGCTCCTTGGATATTCAATTATATTTGCGTCACACATCACATACTTCTTTCACTCTGTTCTTTGCAGATTTCGTCATACAATGTTGCCGCTTGCAACCTTGGTTCGAACACAAACCGGTCTGTTATCAATCTCCAAGACTCAAATTCATTTTTATTTAGATTGTTTGGGCTGATCCACAAATCACCACTCGATCTACAATAATACAGTGGACACACTTCTTGGATGGTGAATAAAAGTAATATAGGGCCCTGGTGCCCCAAGGAAATAATTCCTCCACGAAATGTCAACAGAATGAAAGTAGATGGGGGTCAGCCTCCTTGTCAAATTTTGTTCAGCCACTGATAGAGAGATCTGAATAGTGTTCTTTCCCTATTAGATAGGCGGCCCATCACCTCTTACCTAGGGACCGGCACTCCACACAGGGAAAGGGAGTTCTTCCATCTAGGGGCTCTGGTAGTTTACACATTAATTAAAGAAAGAAGCAAGATTACAAGAAATATTCCTCCTTGAAAGTGTTTTTGTGTGTTATAACAGTTACCTTAGTTAACACTTAAGGCTATTTGTTATTTCCAATCAGATCCCCTGATTGTTTTTTGTGTACTAATTGGACAGAACATTTTGAAATGGCAAAGAGATGAGACATTCACACCGAGCCTGACCAATGATGTACCCGCAGACATCAGCGAGGACACTGTACCATGTTGCACCCTAGGGACACCGAAAACTCTCTCTCCCGATTGGACCCCTGTCACGCGCCCCAGATCCCCTACTCCATTGTTCTGGCTCCCCAGCTCTCTTCTCACACCTTGCGCATTGGCCTCAAAAGTATCTCTTGGTGCGTCTTCTCTGGCACTGTGATTTCCTGGGAAACTTAAAGTCTTGCAATATTTATGTGCACTGTTTCTGCTGACAATTTTTTAAAAAAGCACACTGCTGTCACCACAGCCTGAAGCCCTTGTATTATGAGCTGTGTGTTATAATGCTTTCCTAACTTGGGCTTTGAAGGCATCATGAGTCAAACACAGACAACAGTTCAATTTTGGTTCACAAGGTTTTATTAACTTAAAAGGCAGGATGGACGGAGGCCTAACTTGCCCTTTGCTAAGGTTGTATTTTCCTGTTCAAAGTAAAGTTCAGAGCTTCTTCCAGCTCTTAGCTTGTAATCAGCTCCCCTTCCTGTGAGAAACCAAAGGGTGTCTCGTCTACTAGTCCCTCAGGGATCTCTCTATCAGGTGGCCAGGACATGGCCATCGACTTTGGATCCACAACCTGGGGGTGGACCAGTGAGGGAGGATCACCTGGTGAGGACACTTCGGGGAGTGGGGATGAGGTGACTGATAGTGAGACGCAGTTTCCCCACTTTCCCATACCCATGATCCCTCCCATTTCATAGGATTCTCTGATGTTCCAACCCCCCGCCCCCTTTCTACACAAACACTGGGCCGAGGAACAGGGCGACTGAGAGTAACCAGACTAATCCTTACATATCTCAATGGACATTTCCCATTAATCAAGACAGGCAAAGTCAGGCACTTTACTTTAATATCATACATTTGATACCCATTAGCTCTCCCCACTTCGATAAAAGGCGGAACATAGAGACACACTCTGAGAAAGGGGAAAACGAGAAGCAGCAGAACTTTCTGGGTAAAGGCCAATCTACTGGAGCAGAGCAGCGGATCGAAGGATGAGAACCAATAGTGAAGGAACCCAGGAGTTCCCTGCAGGAGGTTGTTGCCTCCAAAAAACATTTAGTGATAGGTGGAGAAGGCCAAATCCTAGACAAGAACACTGCACTGTGTTTCAAAGGCACCCACGACCCTCCCAGGTGAACGACAGAGTTGGGGAGGCGAGGCCAAGCCAGCGGTATTAACCTGGACTCGTGAACTAAAACGGCAAAGACAAGAAAGGAAAGCATAAAGCCGGTGAGTTGGCGAGCAAGATAAAAGGCTGTTGTGTGTTAAGGAAAAATTTAAGTGGCAAAAATATATCTTACAATTAAAGGCTGCACGCGTGTGGATGAGACGTGAAGAAAGGTACACCTGAGGTGAACTTTAAAATTACTGATAATTGTGAAGCCTGTGATACAGAGTAGCGGAGTGGTCCGGCGAAAGGAAGTAGCCCACTCGAAAGTCTTCGCGAAAGGTGAAATGTTTTTTATAAAGCCATGAAGTAAATTAACTTTTAAAAGCATGATGATCAAGATTGACCCGGGCAAAAGGGGAAGTGAAAAGTGAACATTGAACACTTGTGCTTGTGATATTGAACTTCAAAAAATATAAGTGGAAAACTGATTACCCCTCTCTTCGCCCATATATATATATATATATATATATATATATATATATATATATATATATATATATATATATATTGTTGGTGACACTTGCATAAAACTTTTTCTCAGACTTAATTAGTCAATTATCTCCACCACGAGACAAAATATGTTGTTTACTTGAAAGAATATATTTTATTTTGTGCTTTTACTGTAAAAAACACAAAATCATTCGTGATCAGATCTTCAGAAGTAAAACATAAAATTGAAACACAATGGGGTTGACGAGTGACTATTGTATTATTAGTATATCAATGATGCCACCACGCTTTTCTGCGCCAGTTTACTCACAAGAGTTTATTCACTGGTTTATTAGAGAGTGAGTCAAGATTGCGACACGTGTTTCGGCCGATTGCCCTTTTCAAAGCTGGAAAAGCAATGAACCTTCAAAATCCTTCCATCTAGGTTTTAGGGGTTGCCACTTCTAATTGGTATAGTCAATGTCCTGGTGTGTAATCACCATAACTGGTCCATGAAGTTCAGTTCCCCAAGACAGCGAACGCTCTGGAATAATAAACCAGTGAATAAACTCTTGTCAGTTAACTGGCACAGAAAAGCATGGTGGCTTCATCGATATATTATTACATAGGAGAGTATAGTGGGACAACTTGCATGCCCACACACACTGCGAGAAACCAAACCAATCAAATTTCACAATCTCCACTATCCATCCAGATAGTGTCGCACTAAGATCCTCTTTTCCGATCCAACAACATATTTCTATTGTATTATTATGCTGCGGTTTGTTGATAATACAGTGGAATTGTGCAAACAAACAAATGTTACATCAATACTGTCAAATTTCTTTCTGCAGGTATTACAAGGCTGTAAATATCATCTCTCAGTCACATCAATCTAGAATTGTCTCAAATGGACCTAGACTGGTCTCCAGACAAAGAAGAGACTCACTAATTATAGTCTCATTGATAGTTGACATGTTTCGGCCATGTTGTCAATTAAGCACTATCTCTAGTACCCTTTATCAAGAAAGGTGTGTTGGCCTTCTTCAGGACGGAAACATTTCTTTTATGGAGAATCAATCGCATGTACCCCGTTGTTGTCAGAGTGATGGTCACAAAAAGACGAAAATGGGCGCGAGCACAGTCATTATTTAGTTGTTTGTTCAAAGGTGAAATCTTCTACCTTTTTCTCCCTGGTGGATCAGAGTTGTTTACATGATGTCCCAGGGTTTGATTTCTATTTTTGAGGGATTCTGTCATCAAAAGTGGGGCTCACCTGTGCTTCGAGATCCGATTCGCCGGAGGAGAGGTTGGATCCGGAAAGAGTTGTTGCCGAGAGATCAGGCGTTCCTTTTTTTGTGAAGAGGTAAGGTCTGTTCCGGGAGTTCGCCACAATTGTCGTGCTGAGTAACAGTCACAGACAGAAATGACAATCCCCCTGTGCAGACCACGGAGGGGAAAAAGCCTGTGGCACAAAAAACCCCTATAGATGGAATGGCAAGAAGGTGTGGAGGTGATGGCTTGTCCGATCCAGTAGAATGACTTGATAAATCAGGTAAGTTGAAAAGTAACTGTTCTTTCTTTAAATCTGATCCTGAAGGCTGGTATGATGGAGATCCAGCGGACGAAGAAGAGACAAAACTCTGAAGGCAAGATGCGAATCAAAGGGACTGAAAGAGGCGGAGTAAGAAAAGCGGCGAGCGCCGTGACAGAAAGTGAAAGTAAACAATGTCAGAAAACCTCGAATTACTGCGTGCAGAAAAAGGTAACAACAGTAGACAGATAGGCAGGAAGAAATTAGCTCAGGAAGAAACGCTACGGAGGGCTTTCAGGAAGAAACAAAAGAAGGCTGGAACTACGAGAGAACCAGAGAGCGAGGAAACCGCAACACAGTTGCAACGCATTGAGGGGGCGTGGCTTCCCTGCTTTTAAAGGGGAAGAGATACATAGTTGCAGAGAGATAGAAACAGGACTAGCGGAGTTTCCACCGGGAGCACATCTTCCATGAACCTCCTTTCATGACAGTATGTCCCCTTCTTGGGGTGACGGGCCCGGGTTTACCTGGGTGAAGGGCATAGAACTGTCGTATACATCTGGGGGCGGAGATGTTGGTTACAGGTTCCCAAGAGTCTTCCGCGTGAGAGTATCCTTTCCAATGAACCAAGTACTGTAGTCTACCTCTATGGTAACGAGAGTCCAGAATACGTTCCACCTCATAGACTTCTGGCTCCGGTTTCTTATTTTGCAACTTAAAGACCTTCTTCCGATGGTGGAGATCCGGGAGATAGGTCTTTAACAAGGAGGAATGAAAGACTGGGTGAACTCTGCCTAGCTGAGAAGGCAGTCTCAGTCGAAAAGCCACCGGATTGATGCGGGCCGTGATGGGGAAGGGACCCAAAAACTTGGGGCTCAACTTGGAGGGATGAGTCCATCTAGGTAAGTATCTTGTTGATAGCCATACCTTATCTCCCACTTGCCATCCTGGAGCCTGAGTGCGGTGAGCATCTGCTTGGAGCTTATATCGGAGACGACTTTCCTGTAAATTAGTAATGGAATTCTTTTGTATCCTAGCAATATCATCAAGAAGAGAGTCCACCGAAGGTATAGAAGAACTGGGGATGTTACTCAAAGGGAAAGAACGAGGATGACGACCAAAGACACAGAAAAATGGGGACATCTTGATAGCAGAATGAACAGTGTTATTGTACGAAAATTCTGCCATGGGGAGGAGAGATGCCCAATTGTCCTGTTGTTCATTGGCGAAGCAACGCAGATATTGTTCCATGGTTGCGTTGAGTCGCTCCGTTTGGCCGTTGGACTGAGGATGGTATCCGGAAGTAAGAGCTCTTTCTACTCCCAAAAGAGCACATAAAATCTTCCAAAATGTTGAGGTAAATTGTGAACCTCTGTCTGACAGGATCGTTTCTGGGAGACCATGGAGACGTACCACGTCTCTCAAAAACACTTGTGCCATTTCGGGAGCAGAGGGAATCCCCTTTAAGGGCGAAAAATGGCACATCTTGCTGAAACTGTCAATTGTGACCATGATCATTGTGAATCCCTTTGATCTGGAAAGATCCACCACAAAATCAGTACAGACATGAGACCATGGAGTCAAAGGTAGTCTTGGTTGATGTAACAAACCCGCCGGTTTAGATGTGGATCCCTTACTTCTGGCGCAGATAGGACAGGAATGTACATAAAGTTTGATGTCAGTAAGCATTTTTGGCCACCAGAACATCCGACTTATGAGTTCGGATGTGGCGGTGACACCCCTGTGTCCCGCTATTTTAGAATCATGACCCCAATGAAGGATTCGTGCTCGTAACCTAGTGTCCGGAATGAAAAGTCTCCCCTGGTAAAACCATAGATTTTCTTTGGTAGTTAATCGGCTTGATAGACTTCTGGGAAGCGGAAGTAGGGCTTGTGGAGAGGCTTTCTTGACGTCTATCAAGAATTTCGAAATGACCTGTATAAAACGGACTTTAGGAAACAACACCTCGCCTTCAAAAGGTGGATTATTGAAAGAGTTGGGACTGCGAGATAAACTGTCGGCTAGGATATTCTTACTTCCTGGAAGGTATGTTATGTAAAAATCATATTGAGCAAATAAGTATGCCCATCGAGCTTGGCGGGAATTCCTGCACTCCATATATTGAAGCACCTTGAGATTACTGTGATCGGTGCGTATCTCCAACGGATGTCTTGATCCTTGGAGAAGATCTCTCCATTCAGAGCAGGCTTGTTTAATGGCCAACAATTCCTTTTCAATTACGGAGTAATTGATCTCGCTGGGACATAGAGTGCGAGAGAGATATGCGATCGGATGTTCCACTCCATTATGTTCTTGCTTAATCACGGCTCCTAGGGCTCCAGCAGAGGCATCAGTCTCAACAATAAAAGGTCGACTCTGATCGGGTTGTTTCAGGATGGGTGCAGAACAAAAGGCTTGCTTAAGCCCGCAGAATGCCTGTTCTGCTAAAGAATTCCATTCGAACCGAACATCTTTCTTTAATAAGGCTGTGATAGGTAGTACCCGCTCTGAGGAGTTGGCGATAAATCTCCTGTAAAAATTGGAAAGACCTAAGAAAGCTTGTACCTCTTTCACATTGCAAGGGGAGGGCCAGGCAAGAATTGCGGAAACCTTCTTGGGATCCATCTCTACTCCTTGTTCGGATAGTATAAAACCTAGATAGGGTACTGAAGATACTGCAATGAGACATTTCTCCGGTTTTGCAAACAGCTGATGCCGTCTTAGTCGCTGCATGACCTCTGTGAGATGAGCCTGGTGTTGTTGAGGGTGTCGCGAAAAAACCAGGATGTCATCTAAGTATATAATAACTGAGACAAACAGAAGGTCAGCAAAAAGGTGGTCCATAAACCTCTGAAAGGCTGCCGGGGCGTTGACTAGGCCGAAGGGCATCACCCGGTATTCGTACAGTCCAAAGGGAGTACGGAACGCCGTCTTCCATTCGTCCCCTTCTTTAATCCTGAGAAGGTGGTAGGCACCTCTGAGGTCAAGTTTGCTGAACAAGCGTGATCCTTCTACGGCTTCCAGTATATCCCTTATTAGAGGCATTGGGTATCGATCCTTCACTGTGATCTTATTCAGGCCCCTATAATCAATACAAGGACGTAATTCTTTCGAATCTTTCTTGGAAATAAAAAATAGAGACGCCCCAGCTGGAGACTTAGATGGTCGGATGAGACCGTTTTGAAGGTTTTGATCTAAATACTCTCTTAGTGCTTGTTTTTCAGGAATGGTTAAAGAAAACATGCGTCCAAATGGGACCGAAGAGCCAGGCAGAATGTCAATAGCACAGTCCTCGGGTCTGTGTGGAGGCAAAGCCTTAGGTAACTTGTCTTCGAATACGTCGACAAACTCTTGGAAGATAGAATGAATATTATGGACTGGGGGCGAATCTGATGAGAAGGACGGAAAAGTCACCACAGCTTCTTTCATCTTGTTGGAAACCTTGCTTCGGGAAACTCCGCATCGTTGATCACAGTACTCGGATTAAAATTTCAGGGTGTTAAGAGACCAGTTGATCGTCGGGTTGTGTCTGCAAAGCCACGGAATTCCCAGAATGATTGGGAAGTGAGCTGCTCTTATAACATCAAAAGTGAGGGTTTCATGATGCTGGGAGATACAAAGCTGAAGGTCCACTGCAGCCTGAACAATAGGCCCAGAACTTAACGGACAGCCATCCACACCTTCTACCTTCTGTTCTTCCGGTTTATCAACAAGATGGATGCCTTCTTGTTTGGCCCAATGGATATCAAGGAAGTTTCCTGCAGCTCCACTGTCAATAAGGGCTAAGACATTTTTTTTTGTTGGTTCTTCTTGGATATGGTTGCTTGAAGAACCATGAGGCGAGAGTCCTCTCCTGATGTTTATGCACAAGGTGAGCCTTTGACTGAACCCCGGTAAGCGGCTCCTTCTAAGACCGGGGTCCGTCGTTTCCCCGACGCCGTGGGGGAACCTCAGGACAATCCCTCAACAGGTGAGAATCAGAGGCGCAGTAAAGACATAAACCCTTGTCCCGGCGTCGGCTTCGTTCTGTAGATGACAAAGGTCCCCTGGCCGTGCCGATTTGCATCGGTTCGTCCCCAGTACGGTTTGAAGATAGTGGTAGGGATGAAGGAGATCCTGATACAGGTAACATTGGGTTTCGACTCTTCTTTTTCTCAGATCTACGCTCCGATATCCTGTATTCGATTTGAAGTACGAGCGTAAAAAGATCAGCCAAGGTAGTAGGTCTGGGTACTCGCGCCAACTCGTCTTTCAGATCCTCATGTAAGCCCCTTCTGAATGCTGTATATTGGACCAGTTCAGGCCAATCTACTTCTGCAGCCAGTCGTTTGAAACTCGAAATATATGACAAAAGATCCATTGTGCCCTGTTTGAAATCAAACAAGGCTTCGCCGGCTGCGATTCCGATCTCTTGTCTCTCAAAAGTCTGTCGAAAAAGCGTAGTGAAGGCGTTGTAGTCTTGTAGAATCGGATTATTGGATGTAACCAATGGAGTGGCCCATGCCAGGGCATTTCCAATCATGTTAGAGATGAGAAAACCCACTCTGGTGCGATCCGAAGCGTAGGTAGCCGGTCTAAATGTGAAATATACCATACAGGCATCCAGGAACTCCTTAACTCTCTTGGGTGCTCCATCAAACTTCCCAACTGCTAAAGACAAGGGTGGAAGATCAGTCTGGTGGGCGTCTCTGGCAGCGACTATCTGGCGAAGAGTTGCATTTTCAGCCTTAACCCCCTGTACTTCCATAGACAGGGTCTGAACTGCGTTCAGCAACTCCTGGACCTGTTCTGCCGTAGCCATCTTTTGGCGTTGCAAACTGTCATCAAAAGTGGGGCTCACCTGTGCTTCGAGATCCGATTCACCGGAGGAGAGGTCGGATCTGGAAAGAGTCGTTGCCGAGAGATCAGGCGTTCCTTTTTTTGTGAAGAGGTAAGGTCTGTTCCGGGAGTTCGCCACAATTGTCGTGCTGAGTAACAGTCACAGACAGAAATGACAATCCCCCTGTGCAGACCACGGAGGGGAAAAAGCCTGTGGCACAAAAAACCCCTATAGATGGAATGGCAAGAAGGTGTGGAGGTGATGGCTTGTCCGATCCAGTAGAATGACTTGATAAATCAGGTAAGTTGAAAAGTAACTGTTCTTTCTTTAAATCTGATCCTGAAGGCTGGTATGATGGAGATCCAGCGGACGAAGAAGAGACAAAACTCTGAAGGCAAGATGCGAACTGGGAAATGTAGTTCTGAAGAAAAAAATGGAGGGCGGAAGAGGACCAGAGA
Source organism: Ambystoma mexicanum (assembly GCF_040938575.1). Taxonomy (NCBI): domain Eukaryota; kingdom Metazoa; phylum Chordata; class Amphibia; order Caudata; family Ambystomatidae; genus Ambystoma; species Ambystoma mexicanum. Next base: position 1,349,269,789 of record NC_090930.1, read on the forward strand.
CAGGAAGATGAAACTTCGGTGGAAAAATAGAAGGAGAAAGGAAACCAAGGAAAATATCAGGGGAAAAGATAGAAGGAGGTTAAGTTGGTATAAGAAGGAGAGAATGGTACAAGCACATAAGGTCACCGTACTAACGTGAAAAAAAGAAACCCCTGCAAGTGGAAAACTTCTTACCCCAAGAATGAAGGCACCGAGACGGGAGCAAAGTGGTCAGGATAGCTGGGAACTCCTGTAAGGAAGGTAGAAACGAAGGAAGGCTGGAACTACGAGAGAACCAGAGAGCGAGGAAACCGCAACACAGTTGCAACGCATTGAGGGGGCGTGGCTTCCCTGCTTTTAAAGGGGAAGAGATACATAGTTGCAGAGAGATAGAAACAGGACTAGCGGAGTTTCCACCGGGACCACATCTTCCATGAACCTCCTTTCATGACAGATTCCTCCAAATCTATTGTCAATGAATTCATGTCAATAGTTGATATTTATTGTGACAAGATATATGGTGTACACCGTCTTGCTCAGCAGTTCCCTGCAACAGAACACTGCAAAAGTGTTTTGTAGTTGCCTCTATGATTCCCGTCTCTTCATTTGTGTGTATAAAATGATATTGAACTACATAGACAAAGAAGCACTGGGGCAAATAACACAAGAGTGCGAGTGGAAGCGTAAGTCGAAGTGGTCCTGCGGAGGTCCATTGTAAAAGCCTTGCACATTTGAAACTCTTCGACATCAGAAAAAGGTCTGAGCTCGACTGAGGGAGACTGAAAGTCTGATAAGTTAGGGTAAGGGAACCCCTAACAAATGCGAATAAAGCTTGGGGAAGGGAACCCCTACAAGTGCTGTGATTTAGAGGTTTGAGCCCAACAGAGGGAAACCTACATGAACTTTTACTTTTAGAGGTCTAAGCCTGATTGAGGGAGACCCTTGTGAACTTTTGTTTGAACTGTGAACCCTTTTGTTGAACTGTGAAGGAATGTTTTCAACGTTGTAAAAGTGGGCCTCGATCCATGTTTTGAACTGCTTTGTTTTGAGAACCTGAGCCGGAGTGTGTCATCCTGTCTACGGGGATCGCCTTACTCCATGCTGTCCAATGTCGGGAGGAGAGCTGACTCAGCCACTTTGATTCTTTATGTTCTAACACTGATTTTCGTTTGCGTACATATTCCCCTTTGCACACTTTTTGTATAAGAGATAGGGCAGGCATTAGGTTTTGTTAGTACATGCCATTTTGATTGGACAGAGACTAACTAGGACTGTGTTTTCTTTATTATTTGATGGTAGAGACTACTCCCATTTTAGCAATAGGGCAAAGTAGGGGTTTTTCCAAACCCCGAGAATTGAATATAGGTTTTACAAATCATACCTTTTGGGTCAGTTTCATACTTGAGATACCATGCCTCCCTTACATTCCCCAAGTTCAAAATAGTTCCAAAAACAAAGGAGTTCCCTTGACCAAGAGTTCAAATCTTCCAGCTTTTCAAAACAACACAATTTCCTGGGACACTTTCTAACTCTTATGATATTGTTACTTTTCACTAGTTCTCATAGGCAGTTCAGTTCTTTAATTTCAAAACGCATAAGAGGTTCTTGCAAAGCACAAACTTCTTTAAAGGTCTTTCTTTGTTCTTGGTGTGGGGGTATCGAGCACAGCTTTAACCTTTTCTTGTTGGGGCTTTACGGTACCATTCCCCACAAACAAGCCTACATATTTGACTGCAGATTGAGCCAATTTACATTTTTTTAGATTTCCTTCCTTAAGACTGGCATGACAGTTGTGAAGGCATCATGAGGCAAGACACAGAAAACAGATTCAAAGTTCAGACATAAATGATTTATTAACTCAAATGTCAGGATGGTCGAATGCCTAACTTGCCCTATACTAAGGTGAGATTTCCCTACCTAAAGACACTAAGGAAAGACTGAGTCAGAAAGTTCAACTTAAAAGTCTGTTGTGTCCAAAACCTATACTTGCCCTCACAACTAAAGCTAAACAATGTGTAGGCATGACAGCAATAAAAGAAATAGTGTTCCAAATAAAGACCCGAGCCTATTTCAGCTCCTGGATTACTTTTCAACTCCCCTCCCCCAGGTTCTAAACAGTTCCACACAGTCTCAGGATTCCCTTTCCCAAGTTCAAGACAATGCCCCAAAGTCTTGGGGTGCCCTTCCCCAAGTTCAAGAGAATTCCACAAAGTCCCGGGGTTTACTTCCCCAATTTCAAGACAATCAACTTGTAATTATTCTCAATCTTTCAAAGTTCAACAAAAGCAGCTCCAGATCAACTTTATACTGCTTCTGTTCAATCCGATTGCTTTTTCCTGTTTCTCTTCAGCAACCACTTTGGATTTCACAAATAGGGTTTCCCCGGTCTAGGCGCAGTTGTCCATCCATTACAGGTCACGCAACCCATGATCCCTAGGCTCTTCAGCCCACACAGGTACCTCTGTATCTGCACCTGTGTGATGATTCACACTCACTTTGGCTTTTCCTTGCAAGCCTCTTGGCTTTGCCACACTGTGTTCTTTTCTTTGCCAGTCTCTTGACTTTGCCACAATGTTTTTCCGCATATACTTCAATTTGTGTTGTTCTTGTTCCTTCACCAGATTGCTTTCATACTTTCTCACTATGTTTCATACTTGCTTTCCATGTATTTCATACAGTTCATGCTTTGCTTTCAATATGCGGTATATGTATTTCCCACAAACTTTTCATCTGGTCATAGCTTTGCCAAAAGCCTTCATTTAGTTCGGTATTCAATAACTTTGATGTTTTACTCTGTTGCTTGCATTTTATATTGTCCTTAATATTTCTCTCACCCCGTTGCCTTGGGTTCATTTAATCTTGTGCATACTTTTTCATTAATTCGGCATCTAATTTGGTTTTCCCACAGCCCCCAGTAGTGCCCCGGTTTGAGTGATCTTCCCTTGTCACTCAACTGTCCCTGGCGTCTCCTCTGGGCGGCTGTTCTCTTGGATTCTGATCCGCTGACACACTTTCTTCAGACAGCGAGCCCCGCTCACTCTTCACCTTCTCTCCATATTTATTTATTGTTTATTTATTGTTTGCTTGTTAGGCGCTTATACAATAAGAAAACACTGTTTCAAAGCGAGGACAGGGCAGAGAGGGAACAAGGGTGGTGCAAACATTAAAAACACAATATTTAAGAGCAGAGGGGGGGAAAAAGGTAGAAAGGATGAACCTACGATGCCTTTTCAGTATTCAGAACGTACAATTGCTGGCAGCTCTGCTTTCTCCACGCGGACGCTGTCAGTGACTTTGTTTCCCTTCTCACAGCCCTTGGCTCCACAGCTTCTTGGGGTCATCTGCCGGCATCCTGTCTCTCCTGCAGGTCCCATCTCGGCTGCCTCCTGGGATGCATGATTCTCCCTCCAGGCCTGCAACAATCGGCCTGGGCTCACTCCTGCTGGTTGCTCCCTTGCACTTGTCGGCTCTACCTGCAGCCAGTGGATATCCTCTCCCCAATCCCCAAGGACCCCCCCCCCCCAGGTGATTCTCCCTCGCATCTCCGCCCCCAAGGTCATGATCCAAAAGCAATGGTCTTTCCCTGGCCACCTGAGGAGAGGATTCAAGGGGTGTATGTGTGAGGATACTGTCAGGTTTCTCACACAATATAGAGGTGATAGACAATGTCTTCCCAGGTTTTACTGTGTATTACATTGTCATCTATATAGGCTCCACAAAAATCAGAGTATGGTTGTAAAATCTTATCCATTAACAATTGGAAAGTTGCGGGGGCCCCATGTAGTCTGAATGGGAGGACTTAAAATGGAACAGACCCACGGCTGTTGCAAAGGCCATTTTTTCTTTGTCAGTACCGTATAACAGACCTTCCTGCCAATATCACTGTGTAAGGTCTATTGTAGAGAGATAGACTGTGTTACCCAACCAGTCAATCAGATCATCAATGCGTGGCATCGGTTATGCACCAAGAGCAGATATGGCATTGACTTTCCTGAAATCAAAACAGAATCTCCAGCTCCCATTGGGTTTTGCCACCAACACGATGGGGGAAGACCAGGGGCATTCAATAATATTAGCCTCAAGAATCTGCTTGACTTCCTGAATGACAGTTGCCTTTCTGAAAACAGTATAAATGCAAAAGATGATTTGTCATTAAGTAGTGCGAGGACATACAACACAGTTACAAAACATACATTTTATTATATGATACAAAAATTCATAAAGTACAAAAAACACAATTTTCTAAAACATCATGAAACACATATGGCAATATTTATAAGTGTCCAAACGTCTAACTAATACCAACACAAGGAGACCCTACAAACAAAAATAGGATTATGATTTAATTACCTATACATCTTTCTAAACATGGCTGATGTAGGCGTAATTTGTCTCTCAGGAATTCTGCCCCTTGGTTGTGTATTGCTCTGTGCATGATGCACATGATTTGAATTTTATTTGTTGTTTTATTTTTAGTCAATGTAGTGTTTTAGCGCAGGTGTGATGTGTTTTCTTCTGGGTAGTTTGAGAAGCAGTCTGTCTCCCGCATTTTGTATGCATCGTAGTTTTTTTAGGAGTCGTTCAGGCATACCCAACTCTAGGCTATTGGCGTAATCTACTCTGGACATGATGAGAGCAATAATGGTAAGTGTTTTGTTGGCGAATGACAGGTATGATAGAAATAATAGGATCCTTTTTGCCGCTCGCAGGAGAAAGAAGCATTTCTTGAGTAAAGCGTTTACTTGTGGCTCTAGATTGAGGTTGTTGTCCATCAGTAACCCAGGTTTTTTACAATTGACGATGGCGCTGGGGTTGTACCGAGTTCTCTTGGCCAAAGAATGTAGTTGTTGCCTCCTTCGTTTTTTGTGACGATCATTGGGCCTCATTACGAGTCCCGCGGTAGCCGTGCCATAAACACCGGCAGGCTGCCGCCGGCCCGGTAATTCCATTCCACCTCTGTGATTGCCAGAATCACCGGGGCATTACAACCCTGGTGACCCAGTAATTCTGGAGGTGGAATTCTGTTAAGCCCTTTCCCATGGAGTCCCGTATGACTCCATGGGGATGGGGACCATGGAAACACCGGTTCCGTCTATGACAGAGCCGGTGTTTCCATGTCCGCCTGCAGGCGGGTGGTGTTACTCCCTCCAGGTCAGACCTGGCGTGAGTGACACCTCCCGCCTGCAGGACTCTGAATCAGCCGGTTCGGAAACAACAGTGACAGCGGATTTACCGACACCGTTGTTTCCGTACCGGCTGACTTGTAACGAGGCCCATTATCTCTGTTTTGCCTGGGTTAATTTTGAGGTAATTCGAGTTCATCCAGTTGAATACATCACGAAGGCAGTTCTCTAGTGTTGTGTTTTCTTCTTGAGTGTCTTGTATTTTGAAGATTATTTGTGTGTCGTCAGCGTAGTTGTAGCAGGTGAGGCTGTGTCTTTTGATGATTTTGATTAATAGAGACAGGTAGATGTTGAATCATAGCGGGGAGAAAGATGATCCTTGTGGTACTCTGCATGTGGAGTCTCTTGGTTCTCTTGGACTTGAAAGGTTTCATCCATATGGTTTCTGTTCTATTTGGTAGGAAGAATTTTATCCATTGTAGGGCAGTGTCTGTTATTCCCAGTCCTTCTAATCTCATTATGAGGATGTCGTGGTTGACTGTGTTGAATGCTGCAGATAGGTCTAGAAGTATCAAGACAGTAGTGTTGTCAGCATCTGCGTTTGCTTTTAGGTCATCCCATATTGAGAGGAGAGCTGATTCCTTCCCTCTCATTGGTCTGAAGCCAACTTGTGACTGGTCTAGGAGCCAGTGCTCTTCTATGAATTCTTGGATTGTTTTGTATATGTACATATCGAGCAGTTTGGCTATGTACGGGATGTTGGAGATGGGTCTGTAGTTGGAGAGGCCCTCTACGTTTCCTGCTGTATCTTTGATAGCGGCCTGATGTACGCTGATTTGAAGGAGTGTGGCACTTTACCTGTTGAAATTGAAAGGTTGAGGACATTCCTGTGGTATTCCATGGGAGTTCCTTGCTTGAGAATTGATTTGAAAATGTCCGGCGGGCAGGGGTCCTCGTGAGAGCCTGATTTGTTGCTTTGATTGACCAGTTTGACGAAAGTCTCCAGTGATATTTCGGGGATGTTTCGTAGTTTGTTCGGATGTTCCTTGTGAGGATAGACAGGTCTGTAGTATGATAGCTTGGTCTGCATTGTATGGTTTGTTGGATGGTAGTGATTTTGTTTTTCAAGTGGTCTGCTAGGTTATTGCATAGTTTCGTTGATGGAATTGGCGTGTTGTTGCAGCCCGGTGAATTTTTATTTCATTTATGATTTTGAAGAGTTCTTTATGGGTGTTTGGTGCTTTGAATATTCGGTTGTCGTAGTGTTTCCTCTTCGCTTTTTGTATTTCCTTTTTGTATGAGTGGATATGTTGCAGAAACTTCAGTTTATTTGCAGTGTTGTTTTTGATCCTCCATTCTAGTTCTAGTTTTTGTTTTATTTCTTTTCATGGTGCTGAGTAGTGGGGTGAACCATTTTGCCATTGTTCTTTTATGTGAAAGAGTGAAAGGTTTTTCTTTGGTGATGTGGGCTATGGTTGTTACGATCCAGGTGTGGTGTAGGGCTACTTTTTTGTCCAGGTCAGCTTCTTCCATAATTGTTGCTTGTGGTTTGCTGAGTTCCAGAAGTTCAGTTAGGTTGGAGTTTTTGATGGTTCTCCAGTTTCTTTACACGGTGATTGGTGGTTTGTCTTGTTTCTTGTTCATTGGAGTGGTCATTGTGAATATGAATGGAATGATGAGGTGGTTGCTCTAGAGTATTTGAATTGGGGATGCTGTGGTAATGAGTTCTTTATTGGCGAAGATTGCGTCAAGTGTATGCCTGCCGAGTGGGATGCTCCTTTGACTATTTGTTGTAGATTCATTGCTGCTAGTTGGACTGTTAAGGATTTTTGTGTGGTTGTGGTTTCTTCATCGAACCAGATGTTGAAATCTCTGAGGATGATCAGATGATTATGCTTGATGGCTAGGATTGTGATTGCTTCCGTGAAGGCGTCTACAAAGATTGCACCGTAGAATGGTGGTCTGTATATCAGTATGAATTTCAGGTTTGTTTTGGGGTTTCCTGATAGGCGTAGTATTGAGGATTCACATTTATCAATTTTTAATGGGTCTTCCAGTCTGATAGCCAGGTGTTCCTCGTGGATGATTGCGAGACCCCCCCTCTTTTTGGTTTTTCAGTTTGCTTGGACGCATTTGAAGTTTTCAGGCAGGCAGTTGTTGAGGGTGATCTTGTAGTTGTCGTCTAGCCATGTTTCAGTTCCAAATAGAATGTCGATACCTCTGTCAGATACCTCTGTCAGATAGGAGGTTGTATATTTGGAGGTTGTATATTTCGGTCGAATGTTTGGACATTGACCTTGCATTGATTAAATTACAGTGGATTTTTTTGGCATGGTTTTATTTAGTTGTTGTTCCTTGTTTTGGTTTGTAGTTGTTCAGTCGTGGTGCTTCTGTATTGATGTTGATTGGATGAAGAACAGCGACGGCTGCTTCTTCATTGAAGCGGTCCACTAGATTGATAGCATGGCTGTTCAATCATGGTGCTTCTCTGGTGATGCCGATTGGTTGAAGATCAGCCATGACTTGCTCTTCATTGAATCGGTCTGTTAGGTTGATGGTTGGGTTGTTGGTTACCACAGCTTTGTCGTCTTGTCTGGTATGTTGTGGGTATCGATGGTGCCCTCCGTTCTTGTGATGTATGGGGTAAGGGGGTTGGAGTCATCCTACTCTCTTATTGGGTGCTCCTGTCTTTTTTCCAGGTGTTTGGGGGGATTCTTTGCTTGTCTCGAAATGTCAGTGTCGTTGAGATATCGAGGCTCTGTGGTTGTCACGAGGTATGGTGTAAGATATAAGGATTTTTCTCTTACGTAATTTGTTCTGGTGATAACTCTGTTAGGTGGGGTGTTTCCTGCATTTGAGGCCGCTTCTACTGAGGGCAGTGGTTTTGTGTATCCATGTCCACTGTTGCATGGTCTTGCTCTCTTTCTCGGCATCCATTCTGCGTCGGGGCACTTTGGTTCTTGGTGCAGTCCTCTGTGATGTATCATGCTAGGACAGTATTGATGTTTCCTCTACTCTTGATATGCTTAGATGCTCTTGGGTTCTGTCTGTCCTTCCTATCGATGGGACAGGTGTGTTTCCTACAGATGCACTGTCCGGGGCTTTTGGGGGGTTGCAAGGCGTTCGGCTGTTGGGTGTTCTAGGACTCAGTTAAGGTAGGTAGCGATGGGTTTTCAGGTGTATTGGTGGTAGGATGGTGGTACTTGGTTTCACCGATGTTGATGATAGATGTTAGCACGCAGTGCTTAACGCTTCAATTGGGATCTGGACAGCCAGACAGGGCTGTGTTTCAGACGGTCTCAGGTGGTAGATCGACTAGCTGGTTTCGAGACCCCTTGATAACTAGAGGAAGGTCTAGGTTTTAGAGAACAGTAATGCAAAACCCAAATCTGAGGTAACTGGACAGCGGGAGAGGCCTAGGTTTCAGATAGGTGGCGGTAGAGTATGGGATGTCTAGGTTTAAGGTACATATGATCGAAATCCTAGAGATTGACGCACTTTAGAATTCAAAGCACTATCACAGTGCGGCCCCTTCTGGATGTGAATCAAGTTAATCTCAAGTTTTCCGGGTAGCTAGTGTGCGGCACAGGCTAGCAACTACAATGCTATAGCGGTGCAGAGCAGGCTAGCAACCACAGTAGTATCACAGTCTGGACCCTTCTAGGTGTGAATCAAGTTGATCTCAACAAGTTGAGTACAAGACTAAACAAAACCAGATTTGAGAGTCCCGTATCGTGGGAGAGAGGCCTATGCCTAACAGAGCAATTGAGTACAAGACTGAACACAGCTAGATTTGAGAGTCCTGTAAAGTTAGAGAGGTCTATGCCTAACAATGCTACTGAGTTCAGGGCTAAACACAGCTAGATTTGAGAGTCCTGTATAGTGGGAGAGAGGCATACGCCTAACAGTGCTTTTGAGTACAAGACTAAACACAGCTAGATTTGAGTACGAGACTAAACACAGCTAGATTTGAGCACAATGCTAAACACAGCCAGATTTGAGAGTACTTAATAGTGGGAGAGAGGCCCATGCCCAACAACTCTATTGAGTACAAGAAAGTTAGAGAGGTCTATGCCTAACAATGCTACTGAGTGCAAGGCTAAACACAGCTAGATTTGAGAGTCCTGTATAGTGGGAGAGAGGCATACGCCTAACAGTGCTTTTGAGTACAAGACTAAACACAGCTAGATTTTAGTACGAGACTAAACACAGCTAGATTTGAGTACAATGCTAAACACAGCCAGATTTGACAGTACTTAATAGTGGGAGGGAGGCCCATGTCCAAAATCTCAATTGAGTACAAGAAAGTTAGAGAGGTCTATGCCTAACAATGCTACTGAGTGCAAGGCTAAACACAGCTAGATTTGAGAGTCCTGTATAGTGGGAGAGAGGCATACACCTAACAGTGCTTTTGAGTAATAGTGGGAGAGAGGCCCATGCCCAACAACTCTCTTGAGTACAAGAAAGTTAGAGAGATCTATGCCTAACAATGCTACTGAGTGCAAGGCTAAACACAGCTAGATTTGAGAGTCCTGTATAGAGAGAGAGAGGCATACGCCGAACAGAGCTTTTGAGTACAAGACTAAACACCGCTAGATTTGAGTACGAGACTAAACACAGCTAGATTTGAGTACAATGCTAAACACAGCCAGATTTGAGAGTACTTAATAGTGGGAGAGAGGCCCATGCGCAACAACTCTATTGAGTACAAGACTAAACACAGCTAGATTTGAGAGTCCTGTATAGTGGGAGAGAGGCCCACGCCTAACAAGGCAATCGAGTACAAGACCAAACACATCTAGATTTGAGTACAAGGCTAAATGCAGCTAGATTTGCAAGTCCTGAATAGTGGGAGAGAGGCCGATTCCTTACAATTCTATTGAGTACAAAGCTAAACACAGCTAGATTTGAGAGTAATGTATAGTGGGAGAGAGGCCTACACCTAAAATGCAATCGAGTACAAGACTAAACACAGCTAGATTTTAGAGTCCTGAATAGTGGGGGAGGGGCCTGCACCTAACAATTCTATTGAGTATAAGGCTAGACACAGCTAGATTTGAGAGTCCTGTATGGTGTGAGAGAGGCCTACGCCTAACAATGCAATTGAGTACAAGACTAAACACAACTAGATTTGAGTACAAGACTTAAGACAGCTAGATTTGAGAGTCCTGCATAGTGGGAGAGAGGCCTACGCCTAACAATTCTATTGAGTACAAGGCTAAGCACAGCTAGATTTGAGAGTCCTGCATAGTTGGAGAGAGGCCAACACCTAACAATGCAATCGGGTACAAGACTAAACACAGCTAGATTTGAGTATGAGACTAAACACAGCTAGATTTGAGTACAGGGCTAAACACAGCTAGATTTGAGAGTCCTGTATAGTGGGAGAGAGACCAACGCCTAACAATTCTATTGAGTACTAGGCTAAACACAGCTAGATTTGAGAGTCCTGTATAGTGGGAGAGAGGCCTAAGCCTAACAATGCAATCGAGTACAAGACTAAACACAGCTAGATTTGAGAGTCCTGTATAATGGGAGAGAGGCCTACGCCTAACAATGCAATTGAGTACAAGACTAAACACAGCTAGATTTGAGTACAAGAATAAACACAGCTAGATTTGAGAGTCCTGTGCAGTAGGGGAGAGGGAGGCAGAGGATAGTACTCACAGTATTGTACAGATGAAGGTAAGTTGCTAAGTCGCTGGGCTTCCGGGGTAGAGTGATTGCTCTACTCCCCACTCTGGACACTCCTACCATACTAGTAGCTGCTGGTTGATGGCTGGCCACTGGATTCCCCTGCTGACACCTGCAGACACTATCTGGAGCCGCGTCTGTTGGAGCCGCCCTTTGCCTTGGGGTCCTTACCCGCAGGGGCTGCCGGGCAGAAGGCTGCCCTGGGAGTGTCAGTTATGACCACAAGGCACAACCAATCAGGTGGCGAAGGCGGGCGGCGAGGAGGGAACCAGGAAGTTAAAGCGGGAGGGGGACAGAAAAGGAGAGGGCACACAACGGGGCTTGAGGCTTGCAAAATTTGGCAGAAAACAAGGTGAAAAGGCAAAGGGGGGTCATTCTTTCCCAAAAGCACTCACCTGCTCTGCTACAGATTACTGAGCGAGCGTGAGGCTGTACGGGCCAATAGGCCTTTGTGAAATCCCAGGCACAACCAATCAGGTAGCGAGGGCGGGCGGGGAGGAGGGAACCAGGAAGTTAGAGCAGGAGGGGGACGGAAAAGATGAGGGCTCACAACGAGGCTTGAGGCTGGCAAAATTAGGCAAAAAACAAGGTTGAAAGGCCCAGCAAGGGGGTTTCTTTCCCAAAAGCACTCACCTGCTCTGCTACAGATTACTGAGCGAGCGTGAAGCTGTGCGGGCCTGTAGGCCTTTGTTAAATACCAGGCACAACCAATCAGGTGGCGAGGGTGGGCGGGGAAGAGGGAACCAGGAAGTAGAGGGGGACGGAGAAGGAGAGGGCTCACAACGGTGCTTGAGGCTTGCAAAATTAGGCTGAAAACAAGGTCGGAAGGCCCAGGATGATATTTCTTTCCCAAAAGCACTCACCTGCTCTGCTACAGATTACTGAGCGAGCGTGAAGCTGTGCAGGCCAGTAGGCCTTTGTGAAATACCAGGCGCAACCAATCAGGTGGCGAGGGCGGGCGGGGAGGAGGGAACCAGGAAGTTAGATCGGGAGGGGGACGGAGAAAGAGGAGGCTCACAACGGGCTTGAGGCTAGCAAAATTAGACAGACAAAAAGCTTGGAAGGCCCAGGAGGGTCTTTCTTTCCCAAAAGCACTCACCTGCTCTGCTACAGATTACTGAGCGAGTGTGAGGTTGTGTGGGCCAGTAGGCCTTTGTGAAACACCAAGCACAACCAATCAGGTGGCGAGGGCAGGTGGGGAGGAGGGAACCAGGAAGTTAGAGCGGGAGGGAGACGGAGAAGAGAAGGCGAGGGCTCGCTATGGGGCTTGAGGCTGGCACAATTAGGCAGACAACAAGGTCGGAAGGCACAGGAGGGTTTTTCTTTCACAAAAACACTCACCTGCTATGCTACAGATTACTGAAAGAGCGTGAGGCTGTGCAAAATACCAGGCACAACCAATCAGGTGGCGCGGGCGGGGAGGAGGGAACCAGGAAGTTAGAGCGGGAGTGGGACTTAGAAGGAGAGGGCTCGCAACGGGCCTTAAGGCTTGGAAATTAGTCAGAAAACAAGAAAGAAAACAAGGTCGGAAGCCGAGGAGGGTCTTTCTTTCCCAAAAAAACTCACCTGCTCTGCTACAGATTACTCAGCGAGCGTGAGGCTGTACGGGCCAATAGGCCTTTGTGAAATCCCAGGCACAACCAATCAGGTGGCGAGGGCGGGCGGGGAGGAGGGAACCAGGAAGTTAGAGCAGGAGGGGGACGGAAAAGATGAGGGCTCACAACGAGGCTTGAGGCTGGCAAAATTAGGCAAAAAACAAGGTTGAAAGGCCCAGCAAGGGGGTTTCTTTCCCAAAAGCACTCACCTGCTCTGCTACAGATTACTGAGCGAGCGTGAAGCTGTGCGGGCCTGTAGGCCTTTGTTAAATACCAGGCACAACCAATCAGGTGGCGAGGGTGGGCGGGGAAGACGGAACCAGGAAGTAGAGGGGGACGGAGAAGGAGAGGGCTCACAACGGTGCTTGAGGCTTGCAAAATTAGGCCGAAAACAAGGTCGGAAGGCCCAGGATGATATTTCTTTCCCAAAAGCACTCACCTGCTCTGATACAGTTTACTGAGTGAGCGTTAGGCTGTGCAGGCCAGTAGGCCTTTGTGAAATACCAGGCGCAACCAATCAGATGGCGAGGGCGGGCGGGGAGGAGGGAACCAGGAAGTTAGATCGGGAGGGGGACGGAGAAAGAGGAGGCTCACAACGGGCTTGAGGCTGGCAAAATTAGACAGACAAAAAGCTTGGAAGGCCCAGGAGGGTCTTTCTTTCCCAAAAGCACTCACCTGCTCTGCTACAGATTACTGAGCGAGTGTGAGGTTGTGTGGGCCAGTAGGCCTTTGTGAAACACCAAGCACAACCAATCAGGTGGCGAGGGCAGGTGGGGAGGAGGGAACCAGGAAGTTAGAGCGGGAGGGAGACGGAGAAGAGAAGGCGAGGGCTCGCTATGGGGCTGGAGGCTGGCAAAATTAGGCAGACAACAAGGTCGGAAGGCACAGGAGGGTTTTTCTTTCACAAAAACACTCACCTGCTATGCTACAGATTACTGAAAGAGCGTGAGGCTGTGCAAAATACCAGGCACAACCAATCAGGTGGCGCGGGCGGGGAGGAGGGAACCAGGAAGTTAGAGCGGGAGTGGGACTTAGAAGGAGAGGGCTCGCAACGGGCCTTGAGGCTTGGAAATTAGCAGAAAACAAGAAAGAAAACAAGGTCGGAAGCCGAGGAGGGTCTTTCTTTCCCAAAAAAACTCACCTGCTCTGCTACAGATTACTGAGCGAGCGTGAGGCTGCGCGGGCCAGTAGGCCTTTGTGAAATACCAGGCACAACCTATCAGGTGGCGAGGGCAAGCAGGGAGGAGGGAACCAGGAAGTTAGAGTGGGAGGCGGACGGAGAAGGAGAGGGTTCGCAACGGGGCTTGAGGCTGCCAAAATTAGGCAGGCAACAAGGTCAGAAGTCCCAGGAGGGTCTTTCTTTCCCAAAAGCATTCACCTGCTCTGCTACAGATTACTGAGTGAGTGGGAGGCAGTGCGCACTAGTAGGCCTTTGTGAAATACCAGGAACAACCAATCAGGTGGCGAGGGCAGGCAGGGAGGAGGGAACCAGGAAGTTAGAGCGGGGGGACGGACAAGGAGAGGGCTTGCAACGGGGCTTGAGGCTGGCAAAATTAGGCAAAAAACAAGGTCCAGGAGGGTGTTTCTTTACAAAAGCAATCACTAGAGATGCCAATAAAGAAAGAATATAGACCATATAAAATCTGATGATGAGCGAAATGAAGATTACATGTGCGGAGAAGCACTGACAAAAATGCAAAACTATTTTACAATTGTACAGACGCAGCAGACAAAGTAATCATAAGGCTGGCTACGTAGTGAATAGATTGTGGCGATGCGCCAATGTATATATATATGAATGTATTGGGGCAGCCCAGAGCCTTGCTGTGTACTTGAAAAGATACAATAACGTGAGAAGCAAGCTTACTTCCTGTTTGAGGTGGATCGAAAGTCACTGAGGGTGCCAGGATTTCTTCATTTAATAGTATTAAATACAATGAAGAGCTCAAAACCGTGGTCTCCAGTGACATGGTCAGATGAAAATAGACTTTGGCCGAGCTACACCGAGACCAGAAGATAAGGCCATGCCACACTCCCTTTTATTCTCAGGCATAGTTAGCCTCTGCAAGGCCCAGTTCAAAGGAGCTAATTGAATGGCAGACCGCAGGAGTGATGATGGATGTTGGGCTAATTGGGTGGGGAGGCATGACCAGGCCAAACCCCCTGGACCAGTTTGCTTGCTGCTTGCAAGTGGAATATTCCAGAAGGGTACAAGTGTGCCAACCAATTATAGAGACCCACGTATTAAGGAGCCCTATAGTTTGAGAAGCCAATAGTATGTTGTGTATTAGTCTGACACGGAAGATGACTTGCACTTGGGATTGGCTTAACTGTCCACCTGATCTTAGAGACACAATCACATCCCTGTATCCCATACAAAGTATATGTAGATGTTCCCCATTGACCAACCACAACCCCTAGTAGGTTTTCTTTAGTATAAAGGAACTGTTTTTTATAAAAAAAACGTTGAGATAATTCTGTGCAGCATCCGTTGATGTCCAGTGTACTCCCTGTTTTAAAGACTTGTTAATAAAACAGCTTTGACTTTTGCCAAATTCCTGAGTCAGTCTGATTATTGATGTATGAGTAAGATCTGCATCCCCATCCATCTCAGATACTGTTACCTCGTCTTAAAGGATCCTATCCCCAGGTTCACTATGCTGCTCTATCCAGGATTTAGAGCAGGAAGGGTACTGTTGTGATTGGGCAGTAGTTGTTAGGGTATCAGGTAATAATATCGACATATATATGGTCGGCGTAAATAATATCGCCGGGAAAATGTCGTGGCGATATTATTTAGGTGACCAGGATTGGATAAATACAAATGAAAAAACATTACTTTATTAGTCTCTACATCATCTACCTCCGGCTCTCAATCAGTTAAAGGTCCCACTGAAGTATGTTGAAAAATTTCCAGAGAAAGAACTCAGGAAAACTTTTATGCATGCACGACTGAACATCTTCCATACAAGGGAAATTCTGGCTATTCGTGCTTGTTCAACGGGTTCAAATTGCCGACTGTGTGGAGTCACAGATCAGGTCGAAACTATTTGCCATCTCCTTTTATCCTGTCCAGCTCTAACAGCCGAAAGACACTCGTACTTAGCACCACTAACTTCAGACTTTTCTGTTTTAGAAGAAGAGACTGTTTGGTCCCGCCTGATGGCAGGCGATTCCGCGAAATGGTCTCGGACGGCAGCTAAATTTTTAACTGTGGCTTTAAAAAGAGCTAATTCGCAGCACTTCACCTAACTCTGAACTCTGGGGAGTAAGTCTCCAGCCTTTAGGTTCTAGCCCAATGACTCTACCTTGACCAAGAGTGGTGTCCTAAAGTACCAAACGGAAACATTGCAAAAATCTTTTTACGAAGTGTGGACCTACAATTTCTTCTTTTGTAAAAATCAATTTGGTTAAATACAAATAATAAAATTAAAATAATGTTGCCACAAAAAACGGCCTTTTTTTGACTATATTTTTGCATGGCGAGATTTTTGTGGCGACATTATTACATGGAACCGTTGTTAGGAGCTTCAGGGTCGAGAGTTTTTTTTTTAGTAGGGGGACCACCCATGATTCTTTGAGGCTAGCTGGGAAAAGTTGACTGTGAATGAGGCATTGATGAATTTGGTGATGAAAGGGACTAAGTCTTCTGAGCAATCTTTGATGATTGATGCTGGGCAGATGTCACCTTTACACTGTTTAAGGTTTCTAAGGATGTTGGTTGTTTCTAGTTCTGAGATATTTCTGAATTGGAATAGTGGTGTGGGGTGAATTTTGCTACCGGGTGGTGAGTAAGGGGGCTTATTGGGGCTTATCTGTTTGCTATTTTCATGCTGCAGCAAGCATATTTTGGTATTCATGGCATCGTGAATATGTCTGCACCATGTTTCATCTTTGTTGAAGGTGTTGGGGGCTGAGACAGGGGTTTCTAGCTCTCTGAGAATTCTGAATAATTCTTTGGAGTTGGAGCTGGCTTTTGCAATTCTGGAGTTGTAGACTTCAGCTTTGGCTGCCGCAATGGCTAGTTTATATTCTTTTGTAATCTTCTTAAAGCTCATTTTATGATGGTCTGACAGGTTTTTTTCCAGATGGCTTCTGCCCGTCTCTTCGAAAGAGCGCAGGGTTTGGTAGTGAACCGTGGGTTGAGGTAGCAGGTCGATTTGGATTTCCTAAGAAGGAGCGGGCCACCAGGTTTACTGCAGATGTCAAGGTGTTGTCATAAATGTCTGCTAGGCTTTGGGGGTCAGTAGTGTTAAGGCGTTGCAGGCTTAGGGGTGAAAGGTATGATGCAATTGACTCTTTGGAGATTTTGTGTGAGCTCCAAGCTAGCGTGGAAAGTAGAGTGGGTGAGGCGGGTAGTGGTTGTTTCTGTGCGGGAAGAGAGAAGACCAGGATATGTTGGTCCGACCAAGGGCAGTGTGTGTTAGAGGTGACAGTGATCTGGCTGTTTAGGTCGCCTATCCAGTCCAGACTTCTGCCTTTGTTGTGGGTGGGGGAGGTAACACAGTGCCTGCTTTATTTAAGGGGTCGTGAAGGCCTAGATTGAAGTCGCCCAGTAGTATAACTCTGGATGTGGGCTTAATGTTATTAACTATGGTGTGGGTAAGGTCGCCCTCGAAGGCGACTGAGAGGCCTGGCTGGCGATAGAGAAGATATATGGAGATTGAGTCTGTCAGGCTAGTGGCGAGGTTAATCGAGAGGTGCTCGCCGTGACTCTCTGTGGAAGTACCATATGGCCTAATTTGGAGGGAGTCTCTATGAATGAGAGCCGCGCCTCTAACCCCGGTCTATCACACCTCAGAATTGTGAATCCATCCGGGTAGGCTAGAGACAGTGCAGGGCATGCGGCTTGGTGAAGCCAAGTTTCAGTGATGGCCAATAGGTCTAGATTTGGAGTGGTGATCAGATAATTGATGTCCAGATCATGTGCTGGGAATGACCTTGTGTTAATGAGGGCTCCATGTAACATGGGGGTGCTTGGTGCTTAGGGGGGGAGGTCCGGGCAGTGGGAGACAGGGGTATCGAAGGTATCAGGGGCCGAGTGTTGGAGGGCACCCTTGTTGTGGGAACATGATCTGGGGGGCGCTCCTCATGGTACCTACTGATATCCTTAGTGGGGGGGCAGTGCAGGGTGGGAGCAGCGTTCTGTGGTGGATTCCGTCTGTGACTGGTATGGTTCGGTGGCGTATAGCACGATGAAATATTGCTGACTAGCTTGTTGAAGTCATTGGCGGTCTTAGTCATTATAGTGGAGAGACTAGTGTTGGCCCTGACACTAAAATGAATGTTTCTTCTTTGGACGGATGCAGGGAGATAAAAAGGAGTGATGCTGGGGGCCTTGAGCTTAGCCTGATGTTCCTATCTGAGATGGGAGCTGGAGTAGAGACATTGGCCACCTCAGGGATAGCCTGTGTGGATGGAGTGGGAGCGGAGCGGTCCTTATGTAAGGTGGAGGGGGTGGGCTGGCTAGCGGGGCTAAGTTTTCAAGGAGCAGAACGCTTAGGTTGCCTATAGGGTGTGTGATCTTCGCTGGGCCATTTACTAGGTGGCAGTGGCTGTAGACAAGTCTCTAGATGGGGCCTACTTAGCGTAGATCGAGGTAGGCGCTGTCATGATGCCTACCCCCGGGGATCCAGATCAAGTCCAGCAACCCCGGAAGCAGGCATCAAGTTATTCCAAGCAAGCCCAACAACCCCTGCTAGGGGCTAGTTGGGTGCAGTCCTGGCATAGGCGCCAGGCTCATAGATTAAAACTTACCTGATGCAGACCATGCAGCAAACTTACCTGATGCAGACCATGCTGCAAGAGCTCCAAGCCAAAAGAGGCTTGGAAGGGACTACTTTACCTAGGGACTATTTTTTACTCGGATGGGGTCGAGGAGGAATACTTACCTGGGACTACTTTGGAGGCTATTTAAACGACGCCCGAAGAGCAGCACACGCTTCGCGTTATTCTGCATCCAGCAGCGTAACACTCACCGTACCTGCAAGTCTGCATCCAGTCTTCTGCCACGCCCGCCTCGAGTCTGGAGCTCCTAGAAAGAGGGAGAAAGAAGGAGAAAAGGTTAAAACAAGAGCAATACCTTTGTTCCTTACCTGAATTCCCGATCCACCGCGCCTTCGAGCTGGAAGAAAGAAGTTATTTTATGCGCGTCGCCTTGCCTGCTGCAGTGCCGCGCTGAACTGACCGGCCTTCGCAGCATCTTCACTATCCACTGCATCCTTCTGCATGTTCCAGCCGCACTCCGGCACCTAAGGGGAACACAAAAATAGCAAGGTGAGCCAAGGGAATAAACAGAGGCAATATTAGTTACCCCCCATAGACTTACCTGATTTTACCGCTGGGGGGTACTATACCTCTTCATGGGTTGGCGCAGCTTCCACCGCATCTTCGCCGCACCCCAGCCCCTAGGGGGAACAAAAGGACAGCAAGGTGAAACAAGGGACAAACAAGGGGAATCCTTCTCACCACAATAGACTTACCTAATTTTACCGCCGGAGGCATTATTCCCCAAGACTTCATAATTTCTCTCAGCACCTGAATAAGGGAGAAAGCCACAGGTTACATACTGACATTATTTTATCGAACTGTGTTGGATAATACAAATCCTTACCTGAATGTTACCGGCTGCCACGAGGAACTCTTCGCTAGGGTCAAGCTGCAACCTGCAAGGAATCGGACAAGAGTGAAAGTCAGACATTTGAACTCTTACGAACTATATACTTACGGCGTCTCGCCGGAAATCTCAGAGTCAATATTGTTCTGGAACCCACCAATTCCTTCGAACCAGTGAAGCAACTGGTTATCTACGCGCCCCTGCGCTCAATGCAGGATGGAGAGCTCATCTTTCCAAACCATCAGGTGAGACTATAACACTCAACTCCATGGGTGGTTAATTCCCTTTCTCCATTTGCAGAAGAATACTCCTAAGGGCCAAGCAAACGAAGCTAGGTGGGCCAGTCCAGTCTGTCATCTCGGCACTACGCGCCACATTGGTGGAGACCGCAGCTGTCCAGTTCAGATCGACGCCCCTGTGGGAGCCATGTGAGCGTAAAAGGCACGTACAAGGTAGAATAGAGATCAGACTTCATTCTGCTGCGCATAACAACTGTGGCGCACAAAACCGTGCCCTTGGCCTGCACAGCCTTTGCTGCAGAGGGTCTGGTGCATGGGTTTTAGCGTTGCAGAGTCGAACGTCATGTATAACGTGGAGCGTAGACTGGGCAGTGTCCTCTGTGGACCTGCGATGCACAATACCACACCCTTCGCCTGTGCAGGCTTTGCAGTAGAGGGTCCAGTGCATGGGTTTTAGCGTTGCAGAGTCGAACGGTGTGTAGAACATGGAGCATAGATCGGGCAGCGTCCTCTGTGGACCTGCGGCACACACCACCGTGCCCTTGGCCTGCGCTGGCTTTGCCGCATAGGGTCCAGTGTGTGGGTTTTAGCATGGCGGAGTCTAACGTCATGTAGAACATGGAGCATAGATCAGGCAGCGCCCTCTGTGGACCTGTGGCACACACCACCACACCCTTGTCCTGCGTGGGCTTTGCTGCAGAGGGTCCGGTCCGTGGTTTTTAGAGTGGCGGAGTCGAACGTTGAACATCGTGTAGAACGTGAAACGTAGATCAGGCAGCGTCCTCTGCAGACCTGTGATGCACAACACCGCAACCTTCACCTGCGCTGGCTTTGCCGCAGAGGGTCTGGTGCATGGGTTTGGGTGTGGCTGAGTCGAACATCATATATGTGAACGTGACAGGCTATCGTTCTTTCGTGATCATTTATACGTCCACACTGTCAGCCTATGGACGTCCATACTGCAAGGCTTCCACGATTCCATCATCAGTGGCCATCAAGGAGTTAAAACCACTCTGGAATTGATTGCCCGACAGTTTTGGTGGCCGGGATGGGCCAGTCAATGTAAAGCAATACATGGATGCTTGCTCTGTTTGTGCTCAAGTCAAGACCCCACACAAAAGACGTTTGGGCCTCCTGCAGCCTACCGAAAGACCAACTTACCGTGGCATAACATCGCCAACAACTTTATCGTTGATCTGCCCACTTCCAAAGGGTATACTGTTAGGGAGAATTCTCATTCAATGGCTAATTTCCCTTACCTAGTGAGTCCCCCAGCAGCTTTGCTGGATCTCTGGAGTTTATTTTTCCACTTGGTAAGAGTGTACCCCTTTCTTTCCACTCTTACCTGTGTTTTGCCATGTGTATTTCATCTGTTTTTGTGATTGTGGACTCTGGAGTACACCACTTCAGTAGACCCCTTCTTTTGTGTGTTACACAGCACCTTCAGTGCAGTGACACAGGGTTGTCTTTTAGACTTCCCGACGACTCAATTTCTGAGGCTGACTACTGTCCCCCAGAAAAAGGGGAAAGTTGCCATTAGCTTTACTTAGTCATTTAACCACAGATCCAGTACACCCCATCTTACATGGAGTACTGGAAAGGGTTAATCGTTAGCCCTTGTTTTCTGTACCTCCTAGAGAATTGTTTCGCTATTTTAACATTGAGACTTGGCTGGTGGCAGTGGTATCTACCCTAACTTTTCTACCGCTATTATACTATATAAAAGTGGTATTGTTTTAGGCTATTATATTAGCCTCGAACTTAAACCCGCTTGACCAAATGCTTTTTCTTTTTGCTCCGGTTGGGTTTATTCGCCATTTCTTTTTGTTTAAGTCCTTCTTGTGTTTTACTTTGTGCGGCAAACCAGGTTTGCCTGCTTTGTTCACTGTCTTTCGGCGGGCTTCTGCCCAGAAGCCCTCTTCTAGGCGCCTGGGTGTCTAGGTGGGCTGAATGTGAGGGAAGGGTGTAGTCACTCCCTGCACAGGGTATCCTAGGAAACCCAAGTCGCACTTTGCCATGATTGGCTGAGGTGGTTGTCCGGACCGGACAATCCCCCTGCTACGTGATTGACAGCCAGGCTGCGTGAATGGGGGATTTTTGCATAAAAGGCAGGTCTCTTAGTCTGGAAGTCAGAGTCGCCACTGGAACTGCAAGGAACCGAAGAGAAGCGGAGAAGAAGTCGACTGCTGCAACTATCCCATCCCGGTGAAACCCTGCTGCAGTCCTGAGCTATCTACCCTTCGACGACCAGAGAAGATCCAGTCCAGAGCTTGGTGGGGATAACCAGCTCATCTTCTACAGCCAGAGGATCCTCTTCGTGGTCGAAATCGCTGAACACTGCTGTAGTATTCCGGATAGCCATCTGAAGAGCCTCTCCTGTTTTTAAGGAGCGCACCTTTTATTCACCGTCGCTGCTGCTGGCATCAGCCCTGTGTGGTGCAGACCCCTCCAGACGTCCTCCTTTGGATCGAAGCACCAGAACCTAGGGTCTGCAGGAAACTACCAGGAACAACTGCCTTGGCACCAGCTTCTTCCTTGAATAAGGTACTGTGTTCTGCTCGAGGAATTTGGGTGAATCCCTTTTTCTTCATCTCCAAGGCTTGCCCTTGTCTTCCCTCCTTCTTATAACTTTTGTTTCCTCTGTTGACAATATCTAAGTACTCCTGCCTGCGCCTCATCGTGAACTATCTGACTGTGTGATCCTCAACAACATGAACATGGTTCCACTTGACACTGGCTCCGGCCTATTGACTTTTGAATTTCTGTCTAAGAGTGTTCTCTGATTCTGTCTGCCTTGACAAAAGTATTGCCTATGATTTTTGCCCCCATCTCTCTCTGGGTATCTCAGGTGCTAAGTGTGTTTTTGCCCCGGTAACATTTCTTGCCGCGGATACGTGTTTCTTTAGTAAGACCGAACTGTCATTACTGTCAAAAAGTGATCGCAAGTGTATTCCCGGTAACATCTTTTGTTCCATAACTCCGGTTCGCTAAAACACAGGGTACTTACCTTGAAGTATACCGTACACAGTGAATTGGTTAGTCGTAGTATATTTTACGTGTGGTTTTCGAATTAATAGAAGTGTCGTGTTTATAACGAATGGTTTAAAAATAAATGTACTTATATTTTTTTACCTGAAACCTTGAGTCAGTGTTTGCTTGACTCACAGTAATTGTGGTCCCTTTGTTTAATCTCTGCTACTGCTCATATACTCTTGAGATAAGCCTGGCCGCTCCGCTACTGCTACCACTTTAACATAGTAGTACAGGCTTGTACCAAAGGTAAAACTTGTATTGCCACCTGTGGTCTTAATTCTGTGTAGTGGTCCCTAAGGGCACTCACAGGATTTTGCCTAACACTGGTGTATAGTGGTGAGGACTTGGAAGTAGAGTGATTACACTTAGCATGCTGCTATTGCTTGGGTTCAACTAACCACAAGGCCAACACCACTAATTCTATTTAACTAAGAAATCATGTCAAATATGGAAAACCACACTGAAGAGGGTCTCTTCAACTACACTGCTGAGGTTTTGAGAACCATGTGTAGGGAGAGGAGTCTCTCTGGTAAAGGAAAGAAATCTGAATTGATTGCAAAGTTAATGGGAAAACAAAGTCTGGAGAGTGGGTCAGAAAGGCCTACCCCTCCAGCAAATGTGGATACTGATGTTTCTGATTCTGAGAGTGTTAATTTTGAAGAAGTAGATGAGTCCTTGTTCGGTGACCCTACAACTCCTTTGCCTGCTCAGAAAGCACAAACTCTGTCCACAGGGACCCCCACAGGTCCTACACTTACTCCTGAATTTATTGCACTTGAGAAAATGAGACTTGATTTGGAAGTGAAACATATTAATGCACAAACTGCCATGAAACATTAAGAGTTAAGGCTCAGAAAAAAGGAGCTGAATCATGAACTAGAGATGAAGAAATTGTCTGTAGAAAATGCTTCTCTCCCAGAGTCTTCTAGGTCTTCCAGCCCTAAGAGACCCCATATGCCAAAGGAAATGATTGGTATGTATGAGACTAAACTTGATGTTTTGGATTGGTTAGCAATGTTTGAGTACAATCATGGGATTCAAGGTATCTCAGGGAATCAGCTGATTCCCTGGCTTTTCTCTAGGCTTCCCCCTGTTGCAAGTGATGCTGTAATGGATTTGGGGGAGGAGGATATACAGGATTATGAGTGTGTGAAGCTAGCATTAATAGCTAGATTTGGGAAGGCCCCTTCCCAGTATCTTAAGAGGTTTAGAACCCTCAAAAAGCATGATGGTACCCCTTGGGCTACCTGGGTGTGTGAATGTTTAAAGAAAACGTAGATGGTTGGGTTAAGGGTTACAAAGTGAACACTTATGAAGGTTTGAGGAATCTTGTAATGTTGGAGTATATTTTTGATGTCGGCTCCCCTGAGCTTAGACACCACTTGGCTGATTCAAAGGAGATATATCCTAGGAAGCTAGCTAAGGCTGCTGACTTGTGGGTTGCCAACAGGGCTACTCACAAAGATTCTGGGGTAACTCAGAAAAAGGATGAGGGAAAGCAGCCAAAGAAAGACAACAAAGAGAATTCCAATAATTCCAATCCAAAAGAGGGCCCCAAACATAACCTGGGTAAGCCACAAGGAAAACCGAATCAGGCTAGTGTACTATCTGGTCCCAAACCAGATGGAGGTCAGAACAAACCCCCATTCCAGATAGCATTTGGAAAATGCTTTCTTTGTGGGTTGCCTGACCATGTGAAAGGAGATCCCAGATGTAAGGGTAAACCTTCAGGGGTCAACACTGTCTCCTTAGCCTTCTCCCAGGTGGATGAAGTATCTATGACCAGTGGAAACTTTCAGTTACTAGCTGATGAGCCCATGAGAGTCTCAGCTAGTGTTTCTTTAGTGTCCTTGGGTCTTTGGGAACAACAGAACTTAGATGTCTACAACTCAATCCCAGATAATACTAAAGAGTATTACAAAGATAGTGTCATTGTGAATGGCCAGGAAACTCCTGCCATCAGAGACACTGGAGCAGGCATAACTGTGGTCAATGAATGTTTTTTCAAGGTGGAGGATGTGGCTAAGGCACCCTAACACCTGACCAAGTTAGCTGTGCAAATGGTTCCCCAGTTACCAGCTCTCATTCAGTGTAATGATATGACTGTCAGAATACCTGTATGTGTGCAAAATAACGTACCTGGGAGGGTCCTGCTATTAATGACCTTAAAACTCTTGGAGTTGTGTCTAGTATCCCCAGGCCCCCCAGCAGATGGAAGCAGGAGCTCACTAGGTCTGCAAGGGAGAGAACCTTGAGAGACTCTCCTGGGGACATGATAGAGGAAACTATCACCCCAAGTCCACAGGACTTACTTACTGCTATTGCAGGTCAGAAAGAGACAAAGGGGAAACCCAAGTCTGACAGAAAGAAACCAGCAAGCACCCCTGTGCCCAGAAGGACATCTCTGAGAATGTCCAAAGTCACATCTGTGACTCCTCCACCAGCTGAGGCTGAGTATGAGGTTCAACCCTGTATGGTTCAACTAGATACTGAGGAATCAGATCTAGAAGAAGATTTTACTCTGGTAGGAGATCTTGACCCTGTTGACCATCCTGAGCTGCAGTCTTTACTGGCAGAAGGTGGACCCAATAGGGAAGATTTCAGCAAGGGACAAAGAGAGTGTCCAACCTTGGAAGGTCTTCGCCTACAGGCAGCTTCTCAGCTCAATGGGACTGAGCCTGGGAAGTATAGGTTGCACTGGGAAGATGGCCTCTTCTACAGTGAACCGACTGAGTCAACCCCTGGAGACTGCAAAAAACTTGTAGTACCCCTAGTGAACCGACTCCAGTTTCTGCAGTTAGCCCACAAGATACCTTTGGCTGGTCACTTAAGTTTTAAGAAGACCAAGGAAAGGCTCTCTCTTTACTTCTACTGGCCTAAGATGGGCTCAGAGGTAGACAAATTCTGTAGAAGCTGCCACACTTTCCAAATCTCTGGCAAGAGTGGAGCCAAGAATGTGGCACCCTTGGTGCCTCTCCCAGTGGTGGGAGTTCTTTTTGAGAGGGTTGGGATTGACATTGTTGGTCCTCTTGACCCTCCCGCATCTTTAGGCAACAGGTTTATCCTGGTTGTAGTGGATCATGCCACTAGATTTCCTGAAGCCATACCTATGAGGACTGTTACGTCTCCGGCTGTGGCTAAGGCCCTACTTGGTATTTTTACCAGAGTAGGTTTTTCTAAGGAGGTGATATCTGACAGGGGATCAAATTTCATGTCTCACTACATGCAAGCCATGTGGAAAACCTGTGGAGTCACCTACAAGTTCTCAACTGCCTACCATCCGCAAACCAATGGGTTGGTAGAGAGGTTTAACAGAACTATGAAGAGCATGATAGGTGTCATGAACCATCGGACACGCCCCTTCTGGGCCTCCTGGTCCTTGACATGTCAGGGCTTACACTCTGTTGTACTTCCAACATGGCCGTAAGCACAGAACGCTGCTTACCAGCCTTCACGTCCGATGCAGCACGTTGTATAAATTAGCCACACCCCCGCGGCCCTGCGCATCTCAACGCTACTGTTAGCTGTGGCTAGACGTGTGCTATGTAGTTTGCCTTCGCGGAACTCTGTTGTTTCCTGGTTCCCAGATCCTCTGCTTTCCCCTACTATCCTTTTTCCTTCTTATTCAGCCTTCTTCCCGGATTCCGTGCACCCGCCTCTGAGTGCACCTTCTCCTTATCCTGGACTTCCTGGAGCTTCCTATTGATCCCGGACATCGAAGCTGAACGAACACTGGAAGCCGAAGACGGCCAAGCGGGCTTGTACAAGACCCGTACCGTACAGAAGAAAACTCCTCCTAAAGAGTCCATCAAGCAGCGAAAACAGGTGAGAAAGGGGGAAACCTGTGACAGATTGAGACGCCACCTAACTAAAGTCGATACAGACATGGAGGCGGCCATTCAAGATCTTATGCGCGGCATGCAAGAACTAACGACAGAAGTACAAAACCTAAAGGCAGAGAATGCCGCGTTAAAACAATTAGTCTTATCCCGCAACTCTGCCACGAAGGAAAGTGTACTATTGGGTGGCATTGTAGACAAATACGATGCGACAGCAAAAAACCTTAGTGGATGCCTTCATTCCTGTTTGATCCACTTTACTTTTAAGCCCTATTATTTCTCTACCCCCAGGGCTAAGGTGGGCTTTATTATTTTGCACCTTTCCGAGAATGCATTAACCTGGGCCACACCATTAGTTAATGCCGGAGATGCCCTCCTGGATGATTATGACAGATTCCTTCAAGCCCTTAAGACCATGGGCCTCATTACACGGAAGGCGGTAAGGGTTAACGGTCACCGGTAATGGTACCGGTGACCGTTAACCCTTACCGCCTTACTACGAGGTCCCTTTGTGGGTAGGTACTTTAACACATGCTGTTTAGCAGGTGTTAAAAACCAACCCGCAAAGGGACCAGGGTGCTAATTACGGTACCGCAATTTGCGGTACCGTAATTAGCACCTTCCCCATTCCCATTATGCCCTATGGGGCAAAAATGGGAATGGGGAAGGGCAATGGGGGAAGGGGGAATTACCGCCCCGCCAACCTTGGAATAGGGCGGTAATTCCCCTTTCCAGCAAGGCGGTGCCGGTATTTTACCGGCATGGACCAAGGTGCTAATAGCACCTTGGTCCTCCGCCTACCGTGTAATGAGGCCCCATGTTTGACCGCCCAGAACAGGTCTATAGTGCTCAGGAACGTTTACTCGATTTCCAGCAGGGCTCCCAGGACATGCTCACGTATGTAACACGATTCAAGCAATTGGCTAAAGAATCAGGCTGGTCCTCTGAAGCCTGCTTCACTCTCTTTTGAAGAGGACTAAATGAAGACATCAAGGATGAACTAGCCAGAGTGGCACGCCCAAGTTCATACCAAGCCCTTATGGATCTCACTCTACAGATTGACTTCCGCAGCCAGGAAAGGAAGGCAGAGAAAAAGAAGACCAAGTTACCCTTCCAGAAGAACCCCATAGAGACCTCCTCGAAACCCGAATGTGCTTCTGTTCCTAGTAACGAACCCGAACCTATGCAACTAGGGGCCTTCCGTGGACCCATATCCCCCCAAGAAAGGTTGCGAAGGATCCATACTGACCTATGTATGTATTGTGCCTCAGACAAACATTTAGTCAGAGAGTGTCCTATAGCCCCTCCACGGCGTTCGGGAAAGCCAGCTCCCGATCCTAGATGGAGCACAGTGTCAGGAGAGAGATGTTTGCTCCACATCTATTCCATCCTTGAACTCTCCTGGACAAAACAATCTGGTCATTTTACAGGCCTTTGTATCGCCATCCAAGAAGGAAACCTACCCCATTCTGGCGTTGGTGGATGGTGGGGCCATGGGAATATTCATAGATCAAGAATGGGTCTTTAAACACCATATTCCTTTCGAATCCCGGAATATTATGCAACCTGTAGAAGCAATTGATGGGAGACCTCTTTCTTCAGGACCCATAACCCTTCAGACCAAGGAAGTTGAGCTCGCAATAAACCACCAATGAGAGAAGATAAAGTTTGACATCATAAAGTCCGCCCATTACCAAATGGTTTTGGGAATGCCCTGGCTACAAAGACACAATCCATACATCAATTGGGCAGCAGGTTCCTTATTCCTGGGTACCGAGCACTGCATGTCTCATTGCCTACTCCTGGACCACGCTCTGACACCATCAGAAGGACTTTCAGCAAACCATCAAGGCCCACTCACAGTTTCAAACATCATCCGGGTTCCTAACGTCTATCAGGAATATTCTGATGTGTTCTCTTCTGCTATTGTTCAAGCCTTACCTCCTCATAGACCAGAAGACTGTGCTATTGAAACCGAACCTTCAGCTGTGATTCCCTTTGGAAGGATGTTCATTTTATCCGAACCGGAGAAAAAGGCCCTCTGTGAATATATGGATACTAACCTTGAAAATGGCACCATACGACCATCCAAATCCCCAGCCAGAGCCTCACTGTTTTTTGTTCCTAAGAAAGACTCCAATGAGCTCAGACGTTGTCTTGATTATCAAGGTTTAAATCAGTGCACCCTTAAGGATCGCTATACGTTGCCCTTGATCGCAGATATCCTGGAAGCAGTAAGAGGAGCCATAATATTCACCAAATTGGATCTTAGAGGTGCCTACCATCTGATCCGTATTAGAGAAGGTGACGAATGGAAGACAGCCTTTAGATCACCCTTTGGTCATTTTGAATACTTGGTCATGCCCTTTGGACTTCCAAATGCCCCGGCGGTCTTCCAACGCTTCATGGATCGGGTGTTTTCAGACATGCTGTTCCTCTTCGTCATCGTGTATCTGGACGATATCTTAATATTCTCTAAGGACCCTCTTAAGCATGAAGAGCATGTTAAGGCAGTATTACAGCGACTTAGTGAAAACAAGCTCCTGGCAAAACCTGAGAAGTGCCTTTTCCATGTCACTACTGGTCACTATCTAGGATTTGTCCTTAGCCCAGAAGGTATTGGAATGGATCAATCCAAGGTTAAGGCCATACTATCTTGGCCAAGTCCAACCACCATGAAACAGATCCAGTCTTTCCTGGGCTTGGCTAAATTCTATAGGAAATTCATACCTTCCTTTTCCGAGATAGTCCAACCGATCATTGCCTTGTTGAAGAAAGACACTCCCTTTCATTGGACATCAGCCCAAGAGGAGGCCTTCCAACGGTTAAAAACAGAGTTTACATAAGCTCCCATCCTGGCTCAACCTGATATCAACCGGCCATTCATAGTGGAGACAGATGCCTCTAACTATGCCATTGGAGCAGTCCTAAAACAGGAATTTGACGACAAGCTGGAACATCCGATTGCTTATCTTTCATGGACATTAACTCCCAGTGAAACCCATTACTCTGTTTTAGAAAAGTAACTGCTAGCCATCTGTCAAGCCTTCACAGATTGGCGTCATTTACTTCTAGGAGAAAAACATCCTGTCCAGGTTCTCACGGAGCATCAAAATCGTCAAGTATTACAGGCCCTGGAATGTAGGAATAGCCGTCAAGCCCGTTGGGCCTTCTTCTTCGCCCAATACCAGTTCGGGATTCATCATGTCCCTGGAACACAGAATATAATTGGTGACGTCCTATCTCGACGTCCTGACTTCGAAACCCTTGAAGAGCGGTCATTCCCTAAAATGTTTCCACACACGATATTCGTAGCTCAAGCAATCAGTCTCCTGGACGAGGTTCGGATACAAACACAGTTCTCTGAACTTTGGAAAGAATTTTCAGGAAAGAATCGATGGAATCTCAGAACTAAGGATGGATTTCTTTTCAAGGATAAATGTTTAGTCATCCCCACACAGAAACTACAGCAAAGGATAATAAACCTTTGTCACAATACCCTTCACTCCGGACATCGTGGCATCACAAACACCCTTCATCTAATACAAAGACAATTTTGGTGGCCGAGAATGAAGACTGACGTATGAATGTACATTCAAGCCTGTGCAGTTTGCAGTCAAAACAAACATGATAACAAGAGACCGGTGGGCCTCCTATTGCAGCCCGCACTACCAACAAGGCCCTGGGAAATTATTGCTACGGACTTCATTGTAGAACTACCACCTTCCAGGGGGTATACAACCATAATTGTCACCATAGATTTATTCACTCATATGGCTCATTTCACACCGTTATACAAGCCACCTTCTTCCTCAGAACTTGCTGGAATTTTCCTGGAACACATATTTAGACTCCATGGACTCCCTTCCAAGATCATATCAGACAGAGGACCGCAATACATATCTCAATTTTGGAAACACCTTTGCCGAATACTAGGGCTACCGAACGTGTGAATCAAATCCTGGAACAATATCTTCGTTGTTTCACTACCAAAGTCCAGGATGATTGGTCGCTTCTGATACCTCTGGCGGAATTCTCCTATAACAATTCGGATCATTCGGCTGTCAAGACAAGCCCTTTTTTCTGCAGTCAAGTATTTCATCACTCAGTGCTACCTTCCACCCTTCCACACCCTACACCTGTTCCTACAGTCGATTCCTGGATTGAAACAGTCATCAATATTCAAAGAGAAGCAAAAGAACAATTAGAAAGGGCACAGACTCATACCAAGCATTATGTGGATTCCAAGAGAAGACCAGGGCCCTCCTACGCACTAGGAGATAAAGTATGGCTATCTTCGAAACTCCTACCCCGACATCTACGGCCAAATAAACTGGCCCCCCGGTATTATGGGCCTTTTCCCATAAAAGATAACATTAACCCAGTGGCCTTTCGGCTCAAATTACCAGACTCCTGGAAGAAAATTCACCCAGTTTTTCATACATCTCTACTGAAACCATAAATCCAGACCTCTAGGACTAACCTCAGACCCAATCCTGTACTTGTCAATGACCAATTGGAATATGAAGTCTCCAGAATATGTGACTCCAGATATAAACGTGGTCAGCTCCAGTACTTGGTGGAATGGAAAGGATACCCTCCCAGTGAACGCACATGAGAACCTATCTCAAACTTAAATTCCCCCAGATTACTCAGAAGGTTCCATCTCATACACCCGGGAAAGCCCGGCGGGACGGGTTTTCGGAGGAGGCATGCTGTCATGAACCATCGGACACGCCCCTTCTGGGCCTCCTGGTCCTTGACACGTCGGGGCTTACACTCTGTTGTACTTCCGACATGGCCGTAAACACAGAACGCTGCTTACCAGTCTTCATGTCCGATGCAGCACGTTCTATAAATTAGCCACACCCCCGCGGCCCCACGTGTCTCAACGCTACTGTTAGCTGTGGCTAGACGTGTGCTACGTAGTTCGCCTTTGCGGAACTCTGTTGTTTCCTGGTTCCCGGATCCTCCGCTTTCCCCTACTATCCTTTCTCCTTCTTATTCAGCCTTCTTCCTGGATTCCGTGCACCCGCCTCCGAATGCACCTTCTCCTTATCCTGGACTTCCTGGAACTTCCTATTGATCCCGGACATCGAAGCTGAATGGACACTGGAAGCCGAAGACGGCCGAGCGGGCTAGTACAAGACCGGTACCGTACAGAAGAAAACTCCTCCTAAAGAGTCCATCAAGCAGCAAAAACAGGTGAGAAAGGCGGAAACCTGTGACAATAGGTGCTTTAGAAGAACCCCTTAAAAGAAAGTGGGACCTTCTACTGCCATGCCTTCTCTTTGCATATAGAGAAGTCCCTCAGGAGGGAGTAGGAAACAGTCCCTTCAAACTTCTTTATGACCATCCAGTCAGAGGTCCATTGGCCCTGATTAAAGAGGAGTTGGAGAGTGCTCCTTCCCCCAAGCCAGTCAGAGTGACTGACTATGTGATAGGTCTCTGGAGGAGAATGTCACACATGATGGCAAAGTGATAACTTGGAGGCTTGTCAAGCTCTGGTCAAACATTGGCATGACCAGAAGGCTAACATGGTTGAGTTTACTCAAGACCAGCTTGTTCTTGTTATGGTCCCCACAAGGCAGAGGGCCTTGCAGGACAAATGGATAGGACCCTTCAAAGTTGTGGGTAAACTTGAAGAGGTGAACTATCTGGTGGACTTGAGCAATCCTAAGGAGGCACCCAGAGTCTTTCACACCAACCGTTTGAAGGCTTATGTCTCTAGACCTGACATAGGAGGTTTGCTTCTAGCTTCAGTTCATGAGTAGGAGGATAGTGAACCTCTACCTGGCCTCCTCAGAGGCCTACCTTTAGATGAGCAAGTGGAAGGAGTTAATCTCTCTTCCAGTCTCACATCTGACCAGCAGGATGAGTGCAAGTTACTGTTAAATCAGTTTGGCTCCTTGTTCTCAATATCATCAGGCTTGGCCCCTTGTGGCCAACATGATATCCTCACTGGTGACTGTTTGCCTGTCAAAAGCAGGGGGTACAGAATGTCAGACAATGCAAGGACCCATATAAGGAATGAGGTCAACAAGATGCTTGATCTCGGGGTTATAGAGCCTGTTTGGGAGAATTCTCTGTATAGGCTAATTTCCCAAACCTAGTGAGTCCACCAGCAGCTTTGCTGGATTTTTGGGGTTTATTTTTTTCTGTTGCTAAGAGTGAGACTCTTTTTCTCCCACTCTTAGGCATGATTTGAGATATCCTTTGACTTTGAAATGTGTTTTATGGGCTATGGGGTCTTTTACTCCATAGGACCTCATGTGTTTTTGGAAGGTGGGTTACACAGCACCCTCAGTGCAGTAACCCAGGGGTGTCCTAGTGACCCCCAAACATAGACTCCATACCCTGGGACTGACTACTGTCTCCCAGGGCATGTAAAGTCACCATTGGCTTTACTAGTCCCAAATTATGAACAGAAACCAGTACAAACCATCATATTGTGGACGTACTGGCCGGGGCAATTCGATTGCCCCGGGGACTGTTGGTCGAGTGGGCACGTCTCCGTCCCCCCTGATCTAGTTTTGGCTGGTGGCAGTGGATACTACTTTTTATATTCGACCGCAAATATTTCCCTATGGGATTTTCCCATTGTTCGAGGCTACCATTTTTAATAAATAATTAATATAGCCTCGAACATGCTGCCGGTTTATTTAATTAATATTAATTCACCGGTTGGGATTTTTTGCCAGAACTCAATGCCAAAATGGCATTCATGTTCGCTTCTGTGACTCCAACCCAAGTCGAGCCCTTTGTTCCACTTTTGGTGGGCTTCTCCACAGAAGCGCTCAAAAGTGGTGCCACTCTGTCTGGGTACCACAGGGGGTGTGAGTTGCCTTGGCAACTCAAGTCGCACTCTTGTGAGATTGGCCCAAGTGGTGAGCCGCCCGGCTCACCACTTAGCATGTTTGATTGACAGCTAGGGTAAATAAATGGGGGTTTACTGCATAAAATCAGGGCTTTGGGCACTGGAACTTTAGAAGTTACCACAGGACCTAAGAATCCGAAGAGGGAGAAGCTGAGCCGACCTGCAATGACGACACCACCGGTGGAGCCCTGCTGAACCGTCTCACCACTTCTTCCAACGACAGAGGAGATCTTAAATCCAGAGAGTCTTCTTCCTTTGACTGGTGGGGATAACCAGTTTGCCCGTCTTTTCGCATTCCCGGATCATCTCGTGGCTGCCTTGCCTGTGCCAAGAACCCCGGCAACTGGGAAACCACGTTTTTTCCACTACCGCAAATAAAAGGGTAGTACCTTTTCACCAGAGAACTCCGCGGCTGTTTTCTTCCCTGGCAGTGCAACGACCTTCAGCTTTCCTCTACGTCGAGACCATCTCTTCCTCTGGACGACGCTGTGACTTGTCCCCACTGCCAGGAACAACTGCCCCCGCTGGAGGATCCTCTCCACTTTGAAGGTACTGTGTCCGCCTGGCCTCACTCGCAACAGTCTGTGTGGGGTGACTCTTAAAGCCTCCACTTACTACTTGGGTTGGCCCTAGGCTGGCTAACTGAACTTTTCTACACTTAACTAATTCTTTCTGAACTCCCTGCAAGACTTTTAAACTTTGGTGATCTTGGGCACAGTTGTGTTCTGCTCTCTCCAAGAGGGAGCTTGTCCTCTTACCTTTTTGCTCACAAGTAGACTTTGTCTTTTCTGCCTTGCTGGGTGCTTCTAAAGTAGTGTGTTGTGTGCCATTCCTAATTTTTGCCTTTTCCTTTTCTTAAACTTATTGGAGTGCCATCTTTAGTTAAGCGCTCACCTGGAAATAAGTGGTGTTAACTAAGACTTGTCTAATAAGGAATAAGGGATGTATATATAATAATAGTGACTGTGTTTTTGAACTTGCTTATAGTAATAGTGCTGAAGTGTTTCCGAGTGTGTCTTTAAATAAATAATTATATACTTTGTTAACAAAGCTCTGGTCAGTGTTTGCTTGTACTACTGTACTTTGGGTGCCTATCTTGTATACTCTATAGATTGCCTAACTCATCTTGAGAGAAGTCTGACTGCTCAGCCACAGCTACCAGGTAAATCTGGGTGGTACAGACTGCTACCAATTGGGTTTACTGCCAACAACCTGTAGTCCTAAATCTTTTGCAGTGGTCCCTAAGGGAACTGCCTGCACAGGTTTCTGCCTAACGGAGCCCTCTACTAGCCCATGGTCTAGCCCAGTTGTGCTTGGACCAAAGGCAGGATCTAAGGAGTTGAGATTCTGCGTGGACTATAGAGCTCTAAATGCAGTCACCAAGACTGATGCCCATCCTTGACCTAGGACAGATGAGCTGGTGGACAAACTTGGTGCAGACCAGTACTTCAACACAATTGACCTTACATCAGGCTATTGGCAAATAGCCCTGACAGACCATGCCAAGGAGAAAACTGCATTCTCCACCCCAGCTGGCCTCTACCAATTCAAGGTAATGCCTTTTGGACTAAAGAATGCACCTGCTACATTTCAGAGGATGGTCAATCAAGTTCTGAATGGGATGGAGGTCTTCTGCATGGCATACTTGGATGACATTGCAGTGTTCAGCCCTACATGCAAAGAACATATTGAACACCTAGGCTTTGTATTGCAGGCTCTGGAACAGGCCCATCTGACCATAAAGGCAAGCAAATGTCAAATCGGTCAGAGTACAGTGGTCTAGCTCGGGCATGAGGTAGGAGGGGGTGAAATAAGGCCATTGCCTAGCAAAGTACAAGCTGTACAACACTGGGCCACCCCTACTACTCAAACCCAAGTGAGAGCCTTCTTAGGTCTCACTGGGTATTACAGGAACTTCATAGAGAACTATGGAACCATAGCTTCTCCCTTGAATGTCATCTCCTCTCCCAAGTTCCCCAAAAAGGTCAAGTGGAATGAGGAGTGCAATTAAGCCTTTGAAGGTCTGAAGAAAGCCCTTTGTCAAGCTCCAGTCCTAAGAGCTCCTGACTATCACCAACCCTTCATTGTAAAAACGGATGCTTCTAATGTAGGTATAGGTGCAGTCCTTAGTCAACTGGATGATAAAGGTAGGGAACACCCCATTTGTTTGATCAGCAGGAAGTTAAAGGATCCTGAGACAAGGTGGGCAACAATAGAATATGAATGCTTTGCTATTGTGTGGTCACTGAAGAGGTTTAGGCCCTTCATCATTCAGACTGACCACCAACCCTTGAGATGGATGATGCAAATGAAAGGGGAAAACCCAAAGTTACTCAGATGGTCAATCTGCCTGCAAGGATTTGATTTTTCCATTGAGCACAGAGCAGGAAGTCACCACCAAAATGCTGATGGTCTCTCTAGGATGTTTATAACCGACTAGAGGTATGAGAACCATCCAGGAGTGGATTCAATCATCCTGTCCCTTAGTCTGAGGGGTGGGGGCGAGTGTTAGGGAGAATTCTCATTCAATGGCTAATTTCCCTTACCTAGTGAGTCCTCCAGCAGCTTTGCTGGATCTCTGGAGTTTATTTTCCACTTGGTAAGAGTGTACCCCTTTCTTTCCACTCTTACCTGTGTTTTGCCATGTGTATTTCATCTGTTTTTGTAATTGTGGACTCTGGAGTACACCACTTCAGTAGCCCCCTTCTTTTGTGGGTTACAAAGCACCTTCAGTACAGTGACACAGGGTTGTCTTTTAGACTTCCCACCTACTCCATTTCTGAGGCTGACTACTGTCCCCCAGAAAAAGGGTAAAGTTGCCATTAAGTTTACTTAGTCATTTAACCACAGATCCAGTACACCCCTTCTTACATGGAGTACTGGAAAGGGTTAATTGTTAGCCCTTGTTATCTGTACCTCCTAGAGCATTATTTCGCTCTTTTAACATTTAGACTTGGCTGGTGGCAGTGGCTTCTACCCTAACTTTTCTACCGCTGTATGAACGTGGTATTGTTTTAGGCTATTATATTAGCCTCGAACTTTAACCCGCTTGACCAAATGCTTTTTCTTTTGGCTCTGGTTGGGTTTATTCGCCATTTCTTTTTGTTAAAGTCCTTCTTGTGTTTTACTTTGCGCGGCAAACCAGGTTTGCCTGCTTTGTTCACTATCTTTTGGCGGGCTTCTGCCCAGAATACCTCCTCTAGGCTCCTGGGTGTCTAGGTGGGCTGAATGTGAGGGAAGGGTGTAGTCACCACCTGCACAGGGTATCCTAGGAAACCCAAGTCGCACTTTGCCATGATTGGCTGAGGTGGTTGTCCGGGCTGGACAACCCCCCTGCTGCGTGATTGACAGCCAGGCTGTGTGAATCGGGGATTTTCGCATAAAAGGCAGGTCTCTTGGTCTGGAAGTCAGAGTCACCACTGGAACTACAAGGAATCGAAGAGAAGCGGAGAAGAAGTCGAGTGCTGCAACTATCCTGTCCCGGTGAAGCCCTACTGCAGTCCTGAGCTATCTACCCTTCGATGACCAGAGAAGATCCAGTCCGGAGTCTTCTTCCCTTGAGCTTGGTGGGGATAACCAGCTCATCTTGCACAGCCAGAGGACCCTCTTCGTGGTCGAAATCGCTGCACACTGCTGTAGTGGTCCAGATAGCCATCTGAAGAGCCTCTCCTGTTTTTAAGGAGCACACCTTTTATTCACTGTCACTGCTGCCGGCTTCAGCCCTGTGTGGTGCAGACCTCTCCAGACGTCCTCCTTTCGGATCGAGGCACCAGGAACCGAGGATCTGCAGGAAACTACCGGGAACAACTGCTGTGGCACCAGCTTCTTCCTTGAATAAGGTACTGTGTTCTGCTCGAGGAATTTGGGTGAATCCCTTTTTCTTTGTCTCCAAGGCTTGCCCTTGTCTTCCCCTTCTTATGCTTCCTCTGTTGACAATATCTAAGGACTCCTGGCTCCGCCGAATCGTGAACTGACTGTGTGATCCTCAACAACAGGGTAAGGGTAAGGGTAGTACGATATAAAGAGCATCAGCGAATATTACAGCATACTCAGACTACACCTTGCAAGTGCAAAAACAGAGGCTGCACTTCACATTGGTTAAAAGGAGGCTCTGGGTGGCAAACCACAAATATATGCTCTTGTATCCGGCGAGGCTGAAAATTATAAACAAAGGAAGGGCCATCTTCTTTGATACCGCTGAGGATGCGCACAAGTGGATGGACATGGAAAACTTGCCAGCTGGGGCAGACAGCCAAACGGTCTGCGAGATGGACACATGCTGAGGGAAGCTTGTACGATCTGTGAAGGGCGAGGCTTGTGCAAAAGCTGACAGACTGCAGTGTGAAGCAACCCCTGCGAAAGAAGAATTTGGCAAAAACACCTCTGTAGATTGCAGGAGCAAGCAGCGCAGACTGTGTGGAGTTAGAGCATGCAATGAGGAAGAGTCTTTCACCTAAGATTGGTTTTTGTTTTCAGATACTAGTCGTTACGTATCCGCCTGCCGCACTGAAGACACCAGTGAACAAGTAACTGGGGCGAGAGTGAGAAGCAGGAATGCCTGAGCACAAGGTACTGAGCTGGGCAATTGTTGGGTGTTGGGAGGGTACAAAAGTTGGGGCTCGTTAGGGGAGAGATAGCCTATATAACCACACAGAGTATGAAAGATATACACATCAGACTGACGATTCATATGGTGGACCTTATTTGTGATGGGTGAACTTAAGATAGCCTCCGGGAATGTCAGGGGGCTAAATAGTTATATGAAACATAATAGAATAATGACTTACTTGCTCCAGCCAAAAGTGGATATAGCACTCCTACAAGAGACGCACCTTACCGTTGAGAAATTAGCCGTCCTTACATCCTTACCAAAAAATGGAGTGGCAACACCCTAGGCTCGCCATATTCGGCATACGCTAGAGGGGTTTTGATATGGGTGGCACCGTCTGTACCATTCAGGGTCCTTAAAACGTTTAAGGATAAAGAAGGCAGGATGATTGTAGTAAAGGGATTTATGGAAAATAGAGAACTATGCATTATTAACGCCTGCACACCAAACCATGACACTGTAACCTACTTCTGCTCGCTATACTCCAAAATTGGCCCATATAGAAATGGTACATTAGTTTGGTGGGGAGAATTTAATTGTACGCTAAACCCAGAGCTCTGAAGTTATCCGTCCGAAGCATGAGTGCCTGAAGCACTGGGATAGATTAGGGGCACTGAATCACAGGAAATATGTAGAAAAACAACACGCAGAAGTGGATAAGCCGGGACGGTTGCTGGCTTGGCTATACAAAAGCGAATCCAAGTGGGATATGATACGGGCGATTGAAGGGAAGAATGGGGAAGTATATATGATGCAAGAATTTATAAACAAATGTTTCCACAACTATTACAAGTATTTATATGCAGAGACATCGAAGACAAAGTCACTTGAAATAGACGAGGCCCTGGCACAGATAGATCTCCAGAAACTAGAGGCAGAGGCAGCCAAAAGGCTGGAAGCTCCTATAACCATAGAAGAACTAGAAACCACTATAAGACGGTTGCCTACTGGCAAAACCCTGGGAGCAGATAGACTACCCAATGAATTTTATAAGGAATTCATAGCAGTTGTTACGCCCCCGCTGCTGAAAATGCTGGACGAAGCACTAGACACAGGTACTCTACAAATATCGCTAAGAGAATCAATTGTCATCCCAATTCTAAAGCCAAACAAGCCCGACACAGACTGCAGGTCTTGCAGACCCCTCTCGCTGCTTAATGAAGATGGGAAGATACTAACAGGCCTATTAGCCAGTAGGCTTAAGACAGTAATATACAAACTCATACACCCAGACCAGACGGGATACGTGCCAGTTAGGAATATTACATGGAACCTGAGAGGGTTGCACCATATCATTGATTACACCAAAGACAGAACACATTATTATGCTGTGGCCTCGCTAGACGCAGTCATGGCATTTGACTCGGTTTGATGGCCATGGTTGTTAGCTACACTGAAGAGTTTTGGCATGGGGCCCACATATATAGCATTCCGGTAGCGAGAGTTAAAACAGGCAACCATTTCTCAGACCAATGTTTGCTAGGAAAAGGTACGAGGCAGGGTTGCCCATGGTTCCCTATGTTGTTTATATTGGCCTTAGAACCCTTAGCAGTGTATCTCCGGAAGGAGTATCAAGATGCGGGTATAGTTACATATGGCAGAAGGAATCTGATTTCCTTATACGCCGATGATATGCTCTTACTGGTACAGCACCCGAAGACCAACCTGCAGTATATTTTGGATGTGCTTGAGTGCTACGCAGACCTTTCGGGCATCACGATTAGCACGCAGAAATCATGCTTGCTCCCCCTAGCAGGATATAAGGGAAAACCTCTGAACACACTGCCAGTGCTACCGATTTACTGGGAAGTGAACACATTCAAATACCTGGGAGTGGAAATCTTCCATGATCTCAAGACAGAACACATACAGAATACACAGAAGGCGGCAGATAAAGTAGAGAAATCCATGGACTTTTGGGCTAGACTGCTGCTTTCACTGTGGGTAGAGCCGCATTGTTGAAGATGGTGGTGCTCCCTAGGTTTCTTCACTTTTTCACTAATGTCCCGTACAACATCCCTAAAAAGCTTCTTTAAGAAACTCGACACTATGTGTCGTAGGGTTTTATGGAACAACTCAAGATGCAGATTAGCGCTTACGAAACTGCAGAGACCACACAACCAGGGAGGCATAAAAGTGCCCAATTTTGAAGCATACTTTGTAGCGAGCCAACTACAATTTGTTACAAACTGGCTGTTAGACGAACAGTCCCAAGACACTCTGTTGCTACAGTCGGCTTGCACTCAATTTTTCCTAAAAGAGGTGATATGGACCCAGATGCCACATACCCTGAAACCCCTGCTGTTGCTGACGCTGGGGAGGAAGATATGACGTAGGGCTTGTCGCTTGCTAGGGAAAGAGTCACCCTATTCTCCTCAGATTCCATTGGTAGCACTAAAGGCAGAGGACCCGCAGTTCAGATTGAATGTGAGGAAGTACTGGAAACCCATGGGGGTTAGAAAAGTGTGATACTTATTACAAGAAGGGAGGCCAATGGGATTTGCAGTACTCACCTCAGAAACTGGTTTACATGGCAGGCAGCATATAATATATGCTTCACTTCTTACCAGGTTAAAGTAGAAATGGCCAGA
The DNA here is from genome assembly GCF_040938575.1 of Ambystoma mexicanum. NCBI lineage: Eukaryota > Metazoa > Chordata > Amphibia > Caudata > Ambystomatidae > Ambystoma > Ambystoma mexicanum. The sequence goes on from NC_090930.1 coordinate 1,349,309,984, forward strand.
AATAGATAGTGAACTGCAGCAGGATGAAACAATAGAAACACTTTATGATATCATAGAAGGGGCATACAGTATTGAGAATGTCTCGGCACAGAGCTATGCTTGCGCTGGCCCGGCAAACCTGGGAAGCAGATCTGCAGGTACAGTTGGCTGATAAGGATTGGGGTAGAGCGATAACTTATCATAAAAAAGTGTCCAGAAATGCGAAACTACAGTTAATACAGCTGTATATAACCCATAGAGCGTATTTAACCCCAAAGAAAATTGCCAGATTTAGCAACGCTACAGAACAAACTTGCCCAAAATGTGGATTGATTAATGCAGATCTACTACATACGTTCTGGGCCTGCAGGAAGATCCAACAGTATTGGGAAGACATAGCTCAGCTCCTAGCCAAGGCAGGAATAATGTTGGCTACACGGTCCCCCACGGCCTGTATGCTTTGCATCTTTGCACGGCCGAAGCAGGCAAAACATGTCAGCGGACCTATCATATATCCTAGCAAAACGAAGGATAGCGATGGGCTGGAAAGCACACAGGGGTCTGGAAGTCAGACTGTGGTGGTGTGACCTCAAAAAATAGACGTTGGCAGAGACCTCATTGTGGCAAGAAGAAGCCTGTTGTGGCCAAGGTGAACTAAATGCAGACTTGGACTCTTGGAGGCTTATGCTTCAAGAACTGATGGCCTCTACGCATAGTGAAACCCATGCGGAAATAAAGGCTAAGTCGCAATAGACAGCAAGAGATAAATACATACACTTTGTACAGTCAGATGGAATATGATTTGGTGTAACACATGTGCAATAGGCTGGAGTGTGGGAGGGGGGAGTTGCGGGGATGGGGAACAAGCAGACACAACCAGTTGTGCATTGTCAAGTGTATGCATGTGAAATTCTGTAAATTATACTGTTTGTTAATAAAACAATAAAATTGGTATTAAAAAATAAATTTAAAAAAACGATCGCCCTATTGCCCTTCTGGACATAATCAGAAAGATTTTTGTCTCTCTGCTCCTACAGCAGCTGCAAGAATGGACCAAAGGGCAGGGTGCAACAATCCATTCCAAACCGGTTTCGTCAAGGGCACTGGCACAGTGTCAGAATCTGCAGAAGCCTCCCCCTGTGTCTACTCACCTGTGACCTCCGGTGTAAGGGTTAGGTTAGACTCTCTGTCTCTTCTTCTTTCCTTTCTGCGTACTTCTTCACCTTTTTCCGCCTTCTTCCCCTTCCTTCGTTCGTAGAGAAAAGGACGCTCTCCACCCGAGGCCACCTTGACAATGATTTGAGAATCGTCAGGCGGACCCAAGGGAGCTCGCCCCCAAATTCAGGGAAAAAGCCTGGTAAGGCGCAAAAAACCCTGAGCGGAATCAACATGCAGATGTAGATCTTGCTTCGGAAGAAAGGTCCAAATCCTTAACCGGAGTATGCAGTGGACCCAGGTCAGCTACGGCGTAATGGCGTACTAACTGTGACTCCTGGAAGAGGCACAATCCTGAGAGCTCGGAGTCCAATTGGTTCTGAAGGTAGGACAGCCACCTATGCAGGTAAGATATGGGGAGCTGGAGAGTGAAGGCTAACAAAAAAAAGGGGAACGATAGGAAAGTAAGAGAGAAAGAAAGACTGTACCAAAAGGCGAAGCCGGCAAGGTGCAAGAGTGGAGGAAGTAAAGAAAAGAAGAACAGAAGGGAAAATAAACCCCTGAAAGCGCGGAACTAAGGAGGAAGGAAGCCCTGACGTGCGAGGCAGGCAATCAGCGAGAGGGGAAAGAGAGAAGGAAGGCAAAACACGGTACGCGGAAGGACGCGACCGTAGAAAAAAAAGGAATTAGAGTAAATAGTCTTGGCCGTCACGGGGGAAGGCAAACATAGGCAAGGAAGAAGTACGGTAAGGTAAGAGGGCTGAGAGCGAAGGAAACGGAGAAAAAACCACACGGAGAGAGCACCGGGCGGTCCGACGCGGGCAGTTCGAAAGAGTTGCAGCGCGTCTGGTAAGGGGGCGTGTCGGCCTATGTAAGCAAAAGGCACATTGAACACTAGTATGCTGCTGCTGATTCCGCGGTGGCCTAATGAAGCCGCCATTTATTCCATACTTTCCACGGTTGAACCGTGACACACAGCTACAAACATACTACTTCTCAGTATGTTGAAAGGGAGAGTGCGGGAGGGCAAACCAAGGATCTTCGTGGCCTATATGGACCTTGTCCAAGCATTCAATCAAGTAAAACGACAACGCCTGTGGGAAAAATTGGCTGCTCGGAACTGCCTGAAATCCATTCTGGAACCCCAGATAGCATTGCAATCCCAGCCAGCATGAGAGTACGGCTGAACTGGTTCGATCCCCTATCAACTGAAATTTCTACAGCAAGAGGAGTAAAACAAGGATACCCAATGGCCCCGGCCTTGTTCAACTTCTTCCTGGCTGACATGAAGCAGCCACAGGTCTTTCTCAGGTGTTTTCCACCAACGGTAGGAGGCGTCCTCCTAAACCGTTTATTGTATGCTGACGATTTGGTCTTAATAGACCAAACTTCAGTGGGTCTTCCGCGACATTTAGACAGCCTCCAAAATTACATTGGTTCGAATGCCCTGAAAATAAATATAGGAAAAACGAAAATGATGTGCTTTGAAAGAACTAAAAGGCACAAAGAAAAATGGAAATGGTTCCTCAGCCATACACCTATCAAACAAGGCAAATTGTTTAAGTACCTAAGAATCTGGTTTAACAATAGTCCAGTCGAAACCCCGATGGTGGACAATCTTCAACAGAGAACTAAGACTCTGACCAGCCAAGCAGTAGCACTGAATAGGAAATTCAGTCGATTCGCAATACTGCCAGTGGTAAACTATTACAAATCAAAGGTGGTCCCGTCGCTGAGGCGATGCTAAATATTCCAAATAAAGTATGGCCTCGGCTAGAAGGACTCTTTTGGAAGAGATACGTGGGAGTCCCCGATGTCAACACCCATTCAGATCTGAGAGTTTGCCTTCTCTCTCTAAAAGCTACAGTAGAATGGAACAACCTGGCTTTGTACAAAAAGTGCCTCTTACCCTCTTGGCCCCTAATTCTGGACATCATCAATAAAAAAATGCACTGTAGAGTCCAACGCAACCTTAAAAAACTGAACAAGACACAACAGAGACAAACTAAGTGAAATTGACTGTACCGAAGATGACATAAAACGAAACCCGACATGAGTAGAAAAGAAGCTAGGAGAGAACATTGGATAACTACCCTTGCAAGTGCTGTTTGCTATCAATCAACTGCACACCTGGCGGTGGGGACACGAAAACTAAATGCACTTCCAGGCTGACTAGTAAAGTTTCCGAACAGATTCTATCGTGATCAATTTCTTAGAACACGTCTGAACCTTCTACCAACAAACAAAGTCCTCGCAATCCAAGCTAAATCTAACCGGAATCTGTGCAGATTCTGTAGAACAGAAGATAGTGTTGAAACATTGAAACACATCTTGCCACACCCCCCAGGTTCAACGGGGGACAGAACGAAACTACTTGGCCAGCTTATGTCGAACTTCTCTTCACTTGATGCAGAGGACTGGTGGGCTGTTCTAATGAGTGGAGAAAAGACTTCACTTGTGATAGCAGTTGTCTCATTCATGGACAAAATAATCCAACAAAAACAGGGGGACTAGATGTCTGACCTTATGGAAAACTTCATCGTAGTTTTAAGCACTTTGTAACTTTGATACTTTTTGCAAAAAAAATGTAATTAATTAAAGCAAATAAAAAACAAATGTAAAACAAATTATTTTTTGAGTAGTGCAGAATCCATTTCTTCTTTGACCTTTTTTCTTAAGGAGGTCTCTTTCGATATCTCTAAGAAGGCACCTAATTGTGCCCTAGGACCTGATGCCATCCCTACTGAGCTTTTTTATGATCTTATTAACCTTTGGGCTCCACTGTTAACAGTAGTGTTTAATGCTTTTTTGGAGTCTAGCCAATATCCATCTTCATGGGATTCTTCTAGCCTGCGTTTGTGTAGACCTATCTCTTTGTTGGACACTGTGTTGATTGCCAAGAACCCAAACACACTACAAAAGTTGATTCATGTTTACACCACGTTCATGAATACTTTGGACTTGAAGATTAACACTTTGAAGTCAGCAGTGATACTGTGTGCCTGGGGAAATAAACGAAAATTAATCCAATGATTTGTAATGGGGTGACAATTCCCAGGGTCATGGAATTTGACTACCTGGCTATTCGCTTCACCGCTGTGATAAATGGCCAAGCTCACCTATGCAGGCAAAAACTTAAGATGAGCCAGTATTTACGAGGGCTTGCCGACTTTATGGCCATGTATCATAGACAACCTTTGAATTTGATTATAAAGTCTACATAATCCGGACTGAGGCTACCGTTCTGTATGGAGCCCCACTTTGGGGCCATACAAAGATGGTTGAATTACAGACCCTGGAAAAAAATAAATTCTTGAAACATTTATTGGGACTTCTTGGGTCAGCCCCCAATTTCACAGTAAACAATTAAGTAGGAGTGGGCTTTTTAGAGGATCATTGGAAGCTTGCTCCTATTTCTTTTTGGCTGCAACTGTAGTCCAATGCAAGAACAGGTTTAACCTATTGTACTATCAATTCCATATTGGCCAGGAATCACTGGCACAAAATACCCTGGATTTCCTTTATAAGTACGTTTTTGACACAATCCCATGAACTTACACTTTTTCCACCAAACACGCTCTTGCTACATGTGCAACAAACGCTTTACAAAAGCTTTTTTGCTCTGGCAGTTAGCAAGAGGCGCGAGCTGGTCAAGAGATGTGTGTCATGACCAATAGACAGCAAGCAGTTATTAGCCGGGTAGAGTCTATATAGCCATACCTTATCATGAGCCACAAAAAACTGACCGCTGATTGATCACTCGTGCTCGATTTAATTGTTTATATTTAAGGAATAATTCTGCTAGATGGAAGGGCTTTCCAGATACTTCGGTCTGTCCTTTGTGCAGAGATGCAGTGGAAGATGTTATGCACGTGGTTTTGTTTTGTTCAGCATTTAAGGCAATTAGATCTGCAACTATCCTGCCTGTGCTCAAGCACTGCGTAAGACAATGTTGCCTCGCTTTATTGTTTCTCCTTCTAGCCAATACTTCTCATGTGGCTTGGAGTCTGTTGTCTTCTTTGAAAAAATCAATGATTTTAAGAAAGGCAGCTATAATGGTACCTTGACTGTATATATCTGGTTTTAGTACTCATTCGTTTTTATATTTTCATTTGTTCTGTTTTTTTTTTTTTTATCAAACGTTCATTTTAACAATGGTATTTAATTTTGTGATTTTTATCCGAAAAAACGGATTGACTGACTGACTGATGTAAAAGAAAGAAATATATTTCCACAAATGCTTTATTTCCTATACTAGGTGTGTGGGTCTGGTGAGGGAGCTGGTAGGCCTCTGTAAGTGGGGTAAACCTCATGTTAAGGGTTATTCTTAAGGGATTCTGACTTCCTCCTTATTTCCCCTTGGTGGTCCTGGGCATCTGTAAGGTGGTTGGGGTTTAGTGTTGTTTGGGTGGTGTGGGCAGGCGGTGCACTCCAGTGACTGCCTGTGCCTTAGTGTGGGGACCAAGTTGGAGTGGTCTGGGAGTGTTCTGGGGATCCTTTGTATACCTGCTCCGGGCCCAGCAGTCATTAGCTCATGGCACCCCTGGCCTCTTTGACCAGCCCCTGTTGGTCTGCAAGCTTAGGCAGGGAACTTTGTCACAGGTGGTCAGCTTTATATGAAAATGGCACATATCAAAGCCAGCATGGAATATAATGCACTTGCATCCCTGTATGACTCCTCTGCTGGTGGTAGGGTCTGTCGGTGCTGCACTGTCCTTGACGGCAGCACTAGACTGGTAGACAAAAGAACATTTAGGGCCTCATTACACGGATGGCGGTATTAGCACATGGACCAAGGTGCTATTAGCACCTTGGTCCTTGCTGGTAAAATACCGGCACCGCCTTGGTGGAATGGGGAATTACCGCCCCATTCCACGGTTGGCGGGGCGGTAATTCCCCCTTCCACCACTGCCCTTCCCCATTCCCATTTTTGCCCCATAGGGCATAATGGGAATGGGGAAGGTGCTAATTACGGCACCGCAATTTTGCTGTGCCGTAATTAGCACCAAGGTCCCTTAGCGGGTTGGTTTTTAACGCCTGCAAAAAGCAGTCGTTAAAGCACCAACCCGCTAAGGGACCTCGTAGTAAGGCGGTAATGGTTAACGGTGACCGTTAACCATTACTGGTAACGGTGACCGTTAACCATTACCGCCATCCGTGTAATGAGGCCCTTAATCTCTGTTATGGTACACAGTCTTAAATTGTGTGGTTATCATCACATACAACATGTCATTAGGCTTTGTTCAGTCTCTGCAGGGAGGCTTTCACATTTTGACAGCTTTCATGAGTGTGTTACAGCCCCAATGCAGCAAACAGGGCTGTAATATATAGTTCACGAATGCGCTTGTTTGATTTGCTGAAGTAAGTCACCTGGGACACCTTGCCTATCAGCTTTGGCCTACAGTAGGCTTCCAGTTGCAGATTCAAATGCTTAATCAAAATGTATGAAGGCCACTTGCAGGTGGCACCCCACCATCATGCATTCTGAGACATTATCAATTATTGTTTTCAAAACCAAACAGTAATTCATTGTGCCAACCCCTTCATGCACATTCACATATATGGTATTATGCCATTGGAGGAGGCTAATTGCTTCAATCTATTCTATACCCATTCATAGAAAACTTCCTCTTCCTAGTGAAAAAGTGACATTGGGTAATCGCTCTGTGGATTTCTTGTCAGTCCTTTCTTGTTTGCTGGATAAATCAACCAATAATGGCAAAAGTTAGGAACCCTTCCTTCTGCAGATGTAGCCACCATGACAAAAAACACCACGTTTGCCCACCATTCTGGGTGCCATGAAAAAGCATCTGCCATTGAAGCTATCGGGTCAAGGAGTTTTACTTTTCATCCATCGTTTGTCATCTGAGGGTAGCACAATCATTTCACACTACATAGAAATGATTTAAAGGGATCTATTCATATAATAGTGGAGATCTCAAAATCGCTGGTTATAATGTAGCTAGCTACCTGCCCCCATTGCAACATCTTCCAATATAGAGAGGTTGCTTGGTCTTTAACAGCATTAACCAGTTTCTCCCATTGCTCATGGATCTTCTTGATTTTTTAGTACCCTCGTATTGTTTTACTTTCAAAAAGAAATCCTTAAAGACACATTTGAAATCCTTAACACTGAATTTAGTGCACTCCTGATCAAACCAAAGCTCATGACCATTATGAGCTAACACTCCTACCACTGAGTGTTCATGTGCTGCACAAAGGCGTTGCTCTTCAACACTCCACTTTAAGTGTTTGGAAAAAGACTATGGTCGTACTTGGCTTTACGGATTTATCAATGGTTTTGTTATACATTCAATTGTGTCGCTGTCAGCCTTAGGTACAGGTACTACTATAGAAGTTATCTTTTCTTGTGAAACATGTAGTCCGATCTGATGAGCCACATATGTAATACCTTTTTAGATGAATCTATATAATCATAAGTGAGGATTAAGAAAATGTAATTAGTTTCAGGATTATAACATGGCATATAATCCCGGGAGGATAGCTCAGCAGTAACGTGCTCGCCACGGGGCAACACAGGTTCGACACCCAGGTCCACGCTTAGAAACCTCTGCGTTATAAATAACCCATCATATCATATCATATACATTTTCTATTAATAAAACTGCAGTAATGATTATTCAGCTTGTGGATGCTATTCCATCTAAGTTATATTGCAAGAGCAGACCTACACGTTCACAATGGGAGACGGACGTAGGATATTTTCTAGTTCATGCCTCTAAATACCAGAGATGAAATGCTTGAAATAGCAAAATGCGACAATACTTCATAGATCATTCTTCCTGCCAAATTAATCTTTTGTAGAAGGAAGTAAAGTCATATTGATAATGGATGGGAAGATAGGCATATTGACTACTAATAAATTGTGTATGTACATTTTTAAGATTTGTACTAATTCATTAGTGAGAAATTAAGTAAGCTCTAAATACTGTAATTTTCTGTTGCCCAAACACATTAAAAGGTAGTCACATCAATCAAAGAAATATTAGAAAGAAGATACAACCAATAAAAGAACATGTTTTGGGGAAATTAATGAGCAATACAAGTTACCATATCAATGGGAAGAACCCTGAAGAATGTCCAAGCATTAGTGACATGTCGAGGACAGAAAAATGTGCTTATCGGGTACTAACATATAATATGTAGTACTAGCTATAATTTGCAATTTAAACGTGTTGTTATAGTTTGAATGGTAGATTAATTTTGCTAAACTATCTATGCCTCAGAACATAATTTTGTATCATTAGTAATCGATTACTTATCCACACTATGTTTGTATATGCAGGAAATATACTACAGAAATAATTATAAAATGTCATCAAAGAAAGAAATCAGCTAGAAACAGTTAAGAATGAATTCAGAGTATTAATCAAATATACAATGGATTGATTCCATGGAATAGTCCAGTACCAAACCACTAGAAGGTTCTGGGGTGCGCCTCATTACATTGATTTATTAAACTTTGTGCACATTCAGGAGTACTAGCAGCCACAATCAAAATAACTAATTTCTGAATGTTAAAAAAAAACAATCATAACCATTGAGTGTGGCCGCCTTTCAGAGTAGCAATGTTTCGGTATAGTCAGAGATCACTGTGGTCCATAGGAAATAGGCCTGGGATGTAATATGTGGATCTGGGCATACAATTCTTACATTACCTTAATGATACATTCTTTCAGTAGCTTAATTTCCGGTGTGACTTGTAGTCTTCTGTGATGTAAGTTTCCAATTGCTCTTGCAATGCCTCGGCCCTCATTGCAACCCAGGCGTTAAGGGGTTAACGGCACCGTAAAAGGTGGCGGCGCCGTTAAACCCTTAACGCCTGATTACGAGGTCCCTTTGCGGGTGGCACTTTAACGCCTGCTTTTAGCAGGCGTTAAAAAACCAACCCGCAAAAGGACCTAGGAGCTAATTACGGCATCGTAATTTCCGGTGCCGTAATTAGTGCCTTCCCCAGTCCCATTGAGCCCTGTGGGGCAAAAATGGGAATGGGGAAGGGCCATGGTGGCATGGGGAATTACCGCCCCGCCAACCTCGGAATGGGGTGGTAATTCCCCATTCCGCCATGGCGGAGTCGGTAAGTTACCGGCATGGACCATGGTGCTATTAGCACCATGGTCCAACGCCTGGGTCGTAATGAGGGCCCAGGTCTCAAAGTTCGGGAACAATAAACAAAATTTGATGTGTTAGTGTACTTTAAAAGACCCACACCCCTGACCTTCAAACCGTTTTGATTGCTTAATTTTCTCTGGGATGTTCTTCTAGTATGCCTGACAGATTTTCTTGTTTAAATCTTTTTGCTAATCGGTAACAGTGAGATACTGTCAAATACAAGTTAATAAACTTGTCCAGATCCTCCCGTTTAAGCCAAAGTTGCATCCCACTGATTGCTGTCAACAGAAAGAGAAAGTACTCATATTTGTGTAACTCACTATGGTGGCAGTGCAGCCTAGATGGAGAAGGAGCAGGTGAGATCTACAGGAAACGCCCTGCCATCTTCAGCACGTGACACATGGCATTCACCTGTTGCTTGATTTCCATCCGTTCCAATACCATTTTCAGCTCAGCTGTCAGCCATTTGTTTTGGTCTGGTGGGTTCCTGATAGTAAAGACTGAGGGGAAAGAGACTGATGTCAAAGAAATTGGGTGAGGCCATTGCCGGATGGGAAGCTTAAACATGTGTTTCAATGACATTTCTATAGTAACTATAACCTCACCTGTATTTGATGCATATCATATTATATATAATAAAAGGGCAGATGTAGGATTCCAAGATGGCCGCCGGTGAGTAGGGATGTGTGGTCTTTTTCTCCACTGCGGGAAGATAACTGCCCTCCTGCCTTGTCTCGGAGTTGGGTTGGGCATCAAATAGGATGGCAAATGTTGTGCGCTCGTGCCTGTTATATCATTTATATTTCTTATATAGCTCTTATCAATGGATATCATACACCTTATATTATTTCTTGGAGAGGATTGCCCATATTTACCGATTTTATTATAGCTCACAACATAAACTCCCCTTGCAGTGTTGATCCTGCACGATGTATCACTCAGTCTACAAGACATCTCTTCCTTATTCTCTTCACAGTCCCATTACAATCCATGCTGACCAGACATATTTCATAAAGGAACATTGGAAGCCATACTTTCTGGAACGTTCGTGTTCAGACCCCTATACCCTTAACATAATTTGAGTTCATCCGCAAATTGTTTTTCTCGATGTGACATTTTCTGTTTGCATAGACGTCACGCACACTCAGGCGCGTGACGTCATTACAGCATCACGTCGCGGTCTCCCATTGCATTTGTCTCGTACTCCAGCACCATTTCGAGACTTTCCATGTTGTAGGCATCTAACCCCATTACTTTTGTTTCTTAACTTCATCTACACACCATTTGAGGCGAGTCCGTCTCCTGTTACATCGCCAGCATTATTTTTGGGGGTCGCCTGCCATGGTCATCCGGCAGGCGCCCCTGGGTGCTATCTCTGTTAGCACCAGACAGTCCCACTATGTGTGGGGGTTGGGGCCTGCCCTGGACATCCGGCAGGGCCCCCGGTGCTATGGGGCATCAGCACCATGAAGTGGGGTCACAGCCTGCCAGGCCTCTGACCGTGCGGACATCGGCTGCCATCCTGTCATGCGGGTCCCACGGCATCAGGGCATGCAGGCCTGTGCCTCCACGTGTAGGCCTGCGGCCTACATCGATAATGAGACACGGAGTCAGTCGTTCTTCTTTGGGAGTCTGCAGCCGCTCTGTTTCACGTGCCTGCAGGAGCTCCTTTTATTAGCTTGGGCCATGACACAGTCATGGCCCATCTTAAAGGGGCAATACACGTGGGAGGGACACATCTCCTTAAAGGGGCAATACACATGGGAGGGTCACCCACAACACTCCTCCTTTTTCATAACAAACAAACAAACATAGCTAACACATATATGCGTCCCACCTATTCCAGAACGACAAACTAGTTCTCACTTCAAGTCTTGCAAGATAACCAAATACCAAAACACAGCACTGACACAATACCTAGCTAACTGAAAATAGTTACAACCATAACACATGCTAAGCCACTCTAAACCCACTCCGCGGGTGACAGTCGTGGTGGGTGAGCTTGCGATGGAATGTGGGCAGTTCTCCCAGTTGACAGGACCCTTTATTAACCTGGGGTTCAGAACTACAACTGCTAACAACACGCCAAGGTCGGCAGCTGGACCTACTCACACCCCACAGCTTTGGGGCCACCGTTTCCCTTATAGTTCTTTCCTGAGACCACTCTAGGCATGCGACTACTATGCAGGTTCGCATCAGCAAACACACAGGATTACAGAGTCCTCTTAGAACAACTGCAGGACCGCAGGATCACAGTCCGTCTTCCATCAGCGTCTGTTCAGGAGTCACTTCCTGGGTCCAGTAATGGTGCAGTTCACAGCCGGCAAAGCCGCACCTGGCGGGTACCAGGGGCCACATCGGCCTGACCCTTGATGTTCAGAGCAGAGCAGCGAGACGCCGGTCGTGGGGCATCCAGGCTGCTCCAAGTGCTGTCAATGGGGGCACTGTGTTGTTGATAGGATACGGGTGACAGGACATCACTCACCCCCTCTGTCGGCGATGTTCTCCCGATCTGGCACATCTCTTTCCTCCAGGAGCACAAAAGGGCGCACAAGCACTCAGGATGAGCTGCAACCCATTTCGCGACGGATGCACTGATTCTTGGTGTTGGGGCCCACGACTGCCTGGTTAATTGGTCAGACACAAGTTGTTGACTGAACTCAGGGGGGTCCGGCAGGTATCTCCCCCAAGCCCTGTTAAACCTGGTCCTTCGAAGGCATAACGTATAGGGTGTCATTAATGACAGGCGGCCAGGGTGTCCTCAGTGGCAGGCAGTCAGGGCCACTAATATGGTAGGCAGGGTGGCTTGTGTTCCGACAGCACTGTTCCGGGAGATGATCACTTCTATGCTGTGGGGCCTTCCTTCCGATCGCTGTAACGGGGTACCGGATCTTGTCCGGCTGCCAACGCTGGGCTGGATTGGCGTCACTGGTGCGTGGTGAGAGCAAACCCCTCGAATCATCTAATAGCGCATCGCGCCTCTTCCCCGGTGCTGAAGGGCCTTTACCTCGTCCTGCTTTGCCAATGCTGCATCCCTTGCTGGACAGTGCCGTCACAGCAGGTGCACAATGATACCCGGTCTCTCGGAGTGCCCAGCAGTGCAGAATGTCCCCTATCCCATGCAGCACCTCATGGACGGCCCCGTTAGTGCGGTGTACAGTGCGCAGATGGTTCCAACGTCCTGGCTTGGAGCCTTAATAAACATGAGGGTGGAAGCCCCACTGTCGAGGTGTTGTGGACCCTGTGGGTGCCGGTGCTGTCGCTCTGCTTTGTGTCTCGTGCACTCATCACAGGTTTCACCTTGGGACCGCCTGCTGGGGCGCCTCTGGCCGGCAGTTGCCATCTCCATTACCACCGGCATCCTAGAAACTCGTTGGGACTCTTTTGATTCTTGCTGCGACCATGAGGCCTGGGATCTTTCAATGGGGCCCCTTTTCGATGCCAGGAGCTCCGACGGGGAGCATGCATTTTCTTCTCTCCTGCTCCTTCCAGAGCGCAGTGGCTTCTCCCCAGCAGCAGCCCGGGATCTTCATTGAGGTGCATTGGGCAACGTGGCCCTCTCCGGGTGCTGCCTCTCGTGTGGGTCTGGCAGCAGACACAGGCACGGAGGCCGCTGTCGATTATCTTTGTATGTGTGCTCCGACCATAGGGGAGACGCATTCCACTGCCTTGGCAGCCCGGGAACATTGCAGAAGTGCAGACAGTAGCGCGACCTCCTTCCCATGTTACAAATGGCTATTGTGCAGTCTTGGGTGCTATTATTACTGTGCAGGGAGCGACTCCAGCCCATGAGGCCCACCGCATGCAGCATCCCAGGCCCTGATGACACCAATGCCAACGTGCATTGCACTTCAAGTTTTTGTATGGAAAACTCTGGGCTCGTAGCTTCACATTGTTTCACTGCCTCCTGGCCCGGGATCTTACTGAGGCCTCTATCAGCACAGCTCCAACACAGGATTGCTTGATTGTTCTCCTCGCCAAATCACTGCGGGGGCCATGTTTACACTTTCGCTTCTCCGACCCTGTGGGGCTGCTGGGATTTGCATATATCTGCGGCCCAGGATCTCGAAGGGCAGAGGGTTCTTTCTTCTGCCACTCGGACACCGAGCTTTACTGCTTTCTCACCTCCAGCCTGACCCGGGCTTACATGGAGCATCAGGCACTTTCCAGCTGTGACATAGAGCGCCTTTATAACACTCTGCTCTGTCTTGGAGCTCTTCACCATTCACCGCCACAGAAAGGGTGGGGGGGGCAGGGTCACTGTTGGGGTTGCCTGCACTGAGTGGTTTCAGGCATCTGGGCTGTCCAACAATGATTTTCGTTTCCCCGACTTGGAGCATAGTACTCTTCACCGCCATTGGCCCGGGCCTTATACAGGGGCCTCTCCCCCTCACCAGTTCGACCTTGGATCAATTTTAATATCCACGATCGCGGGCCCAGGATCTCAAACGGCCACATTTGTTTATTTCTCTTGTTGCGGCGGACACCGAAGAGGTGTGCAGATTGGTACACCCTCTGGCTGCACGAGCACCCACATTGCAGAGGGCCGCGGCCAGGGAGACCACCGACAGGGCTTCTCTGCCCCCTGCCTTTGGCTGCGCAGGGGCATCTTCACCCTGCCTTCAGTAGCAGCAGTGGCCATTTCACCTCTCTGCGGGGAAGGGGTGGGGCCAGCACAGCTTCCCCCAACGCGGCGAATGCCGCTCGTTACTTCTTTATCTCACAGCAGGAGGTACCGCCGGGGATTGCAGCATGGTTCACCCGGGAGGGGTGCCACATTGCTGCGGTTGCGGCAGCACCTCCGCCGCCTCCTCTTTTGTTCGCTCCCCATCGGAGCAGGCTCCACTGTTGCCGGGGCTAGAATTATCACAGGGCCCTGGCACGACACCTCTCTGCCGTGGCAGACGCGCCGGGTGCCGGCGTGACACGGCGGCCCAGCACAGCGGATGTCGTCAGGAATCACTGTCCGCCTCCTTCACGGCAGCGGCCGCTCGCATCTTCATCCCTGCAGCAGACACCACAGAGGGGGCACCATGCTCTGATCCCGGCCGCACGAGCACCCCCATTACTGAGGGCCGCGGCCGGGGCGAAGCACGTCAGGGCTCCCCCCGCACCTCTCGACAAGGGTGCTGAGCCGCCGCTCCTCCTCCTTCATCTTGCTTGCGGCGGAACGCCGCGGGGTGTGCGCCCCACCGCAGGGCAGCCCTGGCACACACCGCCCACGCCGTGGCAGTGAGGCGCAGGCCACGCTGGACCCGCGGTGGGGTCGAACGTTCCTCTTTCCCCCCCACCACTCACTGTCAGCAGGGGGGGGAAACACGTGGACTCGCCCTCGTCGCCATTGTTGGGGGTCGCCTGCCATGGTCATCCGGCAGGCGCCCCTGGGTGCTATCTCTGTTAGCACCAGACAGTCCCACTATGTGTGGGGGTTGGGGCCTGCCCTGGTCATCCGGCAGGGCCCCCGGTGCTATGGGGCATCAGCTCCATGAAGTGGGGTCACAGCCTGCCAGGCCTCTGACCGTGCGGACATCGGCTGCCATCCTGGCATGCGGGTCCCACGGCATCAGGGCGTGCAGGCCTGTGCCTCCACATGTAGGCCTGCAGCCTACATCGATAATGAGACACGGACTCAGTCGTTCCTCTTTGGGAGTCTGCAGCCGCTCTGTTTCACGTGCCTGCAGGAGCTCCTTTAATTAGCTTGGGCCATGACACAGTCATGGCCCATCTTAAAGGGGCAATATACGTGGGAGGGACACATCCCCTTAAAGGGGCAATACACATGGGAGGGTCACCCACAACACTTATGATCCCGCCCGTATCATTGGGCTCACACACTCCTTTGCCTGTTGTCCAGAGCCTGTGTTTACCCTAGCAGCTCTCTTATGCACGATATTTGCTTGCCCATTCGAATTGGCGCTTATATTGGACACATTTAGAAATTCCACCTTGATTCGGACACCAGACGGGGTTTTACTCTTCATTACACCATATGGTGAGTCAAATATTTCTTCAAAGTGGAAGTCTATCTAGTTCCCCACTTTAGACTATTTATGGTGTGTTTTTCTCCCATTTTTTGCCTCGTTTGAATCATACTGAATTACATCAGCCAGATTGAAACTGATGACTGATGTTTTTGTAACCGATTCTCCATTATGTACTACTGCACAAAGGTCCACTCAAGTCCTTTATCCTGACAAGCCGCTACATGGTACGGTAATATACTCCATGCAATCTGATTTTTGTGGCCCTTTGCACATACCAGTCAACTTACTATATTTTCTACTAATTGTCTATCCTTTCCGTTCCTACTTTCACTGCCTTTGGACCAACTGGTATTCCCTCTCTTTTTGCTCAGACACAGGGGTAAGCCCATCTCTGACTACTAGGTGGATTCATTTTATTTGCATTCTCACCAGGTGGTTTTGGGGCACATAAGGTGACTTTCTATTTCTCAAAGACATTGTTACAGATAGTTTTTCCAATATTTGAATGCCATCTCATTTGTTTTTCTGTTTCATTTTTTGTTCTTTTTCTTCCATGTGCGCTTTCCATAACCCCCGAACTCAATCCCTGTACTGCGGTATGTCAGTCACATTTATTTTATTGTATCCCTTATGGTTTGGCGACCATTATTTTGTGTTTGTATTCTTGGCTTCTCGTTTGGATTTATATTACTTATGTTTAATTTTGTTGTCAAATGTATTGTACAAACAACTTTCATTCTGTTAATATGACAAAAATCTTTACTTTTATCCTCACTTATCTGTTGTCAATTGTGAATGATCTTGTGACTTTCATGACTACACATGTGTACCATACAGTACGAGAAAGGGGATACCCCGGAAGTGTCTGAAATGATATGATATGATAGGTTATTTATAACGCACTTAATACCCAGAGGTTTCTAAGCGTGACCTGGGGATCGAACCTGTGGTGCTTCGTGTCGTCTTGCTTCCAAGGCAAGCACGTTACCCCTGAGCTATCCTCCCGAGACACCCTGAGGCGCTCAGTAAAGAAGACCTCAAAGAATGTTTAAGAGAGATGGAAGGAAGACTGGCAGATAATTTCCAGCAACAATTTACATTGTTACGTGAAGAGCTGAGATCCTCTCTGACCGAAGTTAAGGGGGAATTGAAAGAGCTGTGCGAAAGAGTTGACGTTACTGAGCATGGTCTGATGGTGATATCAGAGGTGGTTCGTCAAAATAGCGAACTGTTGGAACATTTAGCGAGAATCTCACATCATTTAGAAATACAGGTTGAAGATTTGGAGAATCGTTCAAGAAGATCTAATATTCGTATTAAAGGCTTAAGTGAGACAATCTTAGACTACAGTGCAGCAATGGTTTGGGAATTTGATGATGGCTGTCCAGCCAGAGGACATTGGGATTGATCGGGTACATAGAGTGGGTCAGATTGGGAGAGAACACGGCACTAAACCTAAAGATGTCCTGGTTGCTATGACTTTGTTTGCTATGAAAGAAAGTATTCTACGGGCAGCCAGAGCAGGAGGAGATGTTACAATAAATGGGATGCAAATTCAACTGTATTAAGACTTGGCCCTAGCGACACTTCAGAAGCGACGAGATATGAGTCAAGTAACACAGGTTCTGGTGGAAAAACAGATACCGTACAAATGGACATTTCCATTTGGGTTGCTATTCAGCCTGGAGGGTGCACAACACCATATCACTACGAGTTCTGAAGTACTGGCATTGCTGAATATCGAGGAAGAAGCAGGACATGGTGAGCGACAGGCCAGTCACTTCGCTCAACAGGGGACGCAATGATGGAATTGGTCATTGTTAATGGGGAGGAAGGGAGGACGAGGAGTACATTTGATGGGTCCTCGAGGAAAGGGGCACGGTGGAAGAGCTGAAAAGAGGAGTGAAGGAACTTTGTAAAAGGAGTAATGCATTCTGATACAAGCAAAGGGCAGGAATGAACACTATTGCTGGCTCAAGGGAAGGCTGGAGCGGGGGGCTGGCGGCAATGTCTTGGAATCTAAGGGAGGTGGTATGATACTTCCCTGTGGGGGTGACCCCAGGTGTACATAGGGCCTTTGCTTGGGGGCTGTCTCCCAAGGGTATCATAGGATCAGAGGCCTGGGCCTGGGATGGGTTTGGGGGGATGTGTTGGGGAAAAGAGGGGTGGGGGCTAAAACGGGGGGCAGAGTAAAAGTGGAGGTGGTAGCTATCCTTGTAGGGGAATTGTTTAATTTAGATAGGGAATGTTTCTATATCATACACATTTAAGGTTTCATGTTATAATGTCAGAGGGTTAAACTCCCTGGTGAAGCATAAAAAGGTGGAAGCCATATTAAAAAGGGAAAGTGTGGATACCATAATGTTACAGGAGACACACATTAGGAAGGTAGATACATTATTTGGCAAGCTGCGCTCGTTCTCCAGATTATACCAATCCAACGCAGACAAAAAGACCATGGGGTGATGATAGGACTTAGGGATACATTAAGGGCATTGGTGATGTGGCACGTAGAGCATAAGGGGGGAAGATATCTCTTTGTGCTGCTGCAAATGGAACATGAACTAATTACGCTGGCAACAGTGTATGCGCCTAATACAGGACAGGGGACATTTTTGAGGGAAGTGGTTAGAAAATTGGAAGATTTTGCAAGTGGGGAAATAATACTCAAAGGAGATTTTAATATAGCCTGGGATCCTAAAATAGATAGGAGTGTAGGGAGAGGAACAGCTCAAAACTCACAGCCGCTAAAAGGAAGCCTTGAAAATGTAACACTGCGGGATGTCTGGCGTATGAAGAGGGGGGACGAAAAGGGATATACTTGCTTCTCACAAATTTATCAATCCTTGTCAAGAATCGATTATGTATGGGTATTGGCAAGACTAATGAGGGAATTGAAAGGAATAGAGGTAGGATCTATAGCTCTGTTGGATCATGCCCCCCCGACGGTTCAGTTTAGAGACCGGAGACCTCATGTGGGGCTCTGGGCCTGGACGTTCCCCAGGGAAGTATTATATGATGAAGAAATGGTGGAGGAAATAAGAATTCAAATAGAGGAGTATTTTTCTAGAAATGGTAATCAGTCGGTTTCGCCAGAGGGAACGTGGGATGCTTTCAAGGCAGTGTTACAAGGTGATCTTATAGCACTTACAATTCGGTGGGAGAGACAAAGGGCCAGGATAGAAATGGATCTGGAATCCCAAGTGCGGGATACCCAAATGGCTATAGTAAAACATAGAACGAGGGTCTTGTCCATTAAATTGAAGGAGTTGAATAGTCAGCTGAATATGGTACGGACCCAGAGAGCAAAGTGATCACTGCTTCTAACTAAACAAAGACATTATGTCTGTGCTAATAAATCGGATACATTGCTGGCCCGACAGTTAAAGGGGATGGAGGCTGTGAAGTTGATACAGTGAATATCACAGCCTGATGGGTCGAAAGTAACCGGGACGCAGGAAATAGCAGAAACCTTTGCGCAATTTTATGAATCATATGGGTCTAGTCACTCTGATTATCAAGAGATACAATGTTATATGGAGGAGATTAATATCCCTAAAATTACAACAGAGGAAAAAGACAACCTAGATAGGGTAATTAGTGAGGAAGAGGTAATTGAGGCAATAAGGGCGTTACCAATTAACAAAGCACCAGAAGGGTTTCCGGCTATTTTTCATACAAAATATGCAAGGCAGTTGGTCCCGATATTAAAGGAATTATTCAACATGATAGGGGTTAAAGGGGCAATTACACCAACTATGTCAGAGGCGAAGGTGGTGGTGTTCGCAAGCCAGGGAAAGATCTGATGAAATGTGGGACATATAGACCCATAGCCCTGCTAAATATTGATGCCAAGCTGTTTACTAATATCTTGGCAAGGAGGTTAGCGCAGATCCTGCCTGAATTGATACATATGGATCAATCAGGGTTCATATCGGGGAGACAGACTTTGGATAGGATCAGGCGAGGCATCCATTTAATTGAAAAAGTTAACATAAAACAGGATCCCGCAGTTTTAATATTAATATTTATGGATGCGGAAAGGGCGTTTGATCGCATAGAATGGCCCTTTTCATTTTATGTGATGGACCATGTGGGAATGGGGGCTACGTTTATTCGGATGGTACGAGCTAACTATCAAGTTCCCATGATACAGTTGGCAATTAACAAACAAGTGTCTCGTAGTATAAAAGTAACTAGGGGCACCAGACAGGGATGCCCGCTTTCACCTCTCTTATATGCTGTTTACTTGGAACCATTCATATATAAATTTAGAGTGTGAAAAGATATACGTGGGATTACATTTGGAGGAGAGAATCATAAGTTTGCGGCCTTTGCAGATGATATGCTGTTGACGCTTAGGGATTCAGAACGATCGATACCTGCATTGTTGGAAGAATTGGTGGATGTAGAGAGTATCGCAGATCTCAAGGTTAATATGGGGAAGTCGGAACTCTTGAAATTAAGTTTATACGCATCACAGAAGGAGACTTTGTTCTCCTATTCGCCGTTTCAAGTAGCGGAAAATACAAAGAAGATTTCCCTCCTGTTCAATAGTAACTACCAGCAATAATTGCAGAAGGTGAAGGAAGACTTAGGGAAATGGACTCTGTTGCACATTTTTTGGTTAGGTAGGATTGCTACTATTAAAATGGTAACCCTTCTGAGGTTACTTTATGCATTTCAAGCTTTACCGATTAAAGTTCCTTTATCATATTTTAAGTTGCTGAATAAAGAGATTAGGAGATTTTTGTGGCGTGATAAAACTCAGAGAGTTGCATATCATATTTTGATGGCGCCCAGAGAAAGTGGGGGATTGGGCTTACCGAATTGTGAAAAATAATTTCAGGCCGCACAGCTGCAGGTACTCCAGGAATGGTTTAGGGGGGATACTAGGAAAGCTTGTGTTAAAATGGATAGGGCAGTGTCAGGATCCCCACTGGAAGGTGTATTGTGGCTAAACAGACAAGATAGATATGAACACGCAGACCAGCCAGATTCTTGCCGTGGTATTCGATTTATGGTATTGTCTGTTAGATAAAGGAGCCTTGTCTACACGCCCATGATCATTTACCCCACTTTTTGGGAACCATCAATTTAAACCTGGGATGATACAGGGTGCATTTATACAATGGCGGACAGTTGGCTGCACAAAGATGCGGGACATGACGCACGGAGGGAACATGTATTCGTTTGAGGAATATAAACAATTATTAGGTCTCTCGGAAAAAGATAGATTGGAGTATTAACAGTTGAGACATTGGTTAGATGGTTCAGGGGGGCGCGAAGTGGCGGGAAGAGAGCTCACTAAATTCATAATCACACACTCTGGGAATAAGTAAATGGTGTCAAAGCTTTATTCGATACTGACAGAAGAAGAAAAGGGACAGGCTTGGGGGTATATGTACAAATGGGAAAAACTCTGGGGAGAGAACTACTGAGAAGTTATTGGGAACATTTATGGAGGAACATCCCTAAATGAACACAATCTATTCAGGTTAGGGAAGATTGGTATACCAATGGCATTTTACCCCTGAAAAATTGCACAAAATGTTTCTGACTTCAATGGTGCAATGTTGGCGAGAATGTGGAGGGAAAGGTGATTGGTGGCACATTTGTTTGGAGTGCCCTAAATTAAGAAGGTTTTGGAAAGAAGTCATGAATCAGATTAAGAGTACGATTTCCTCTGTAATAATGTGGTCACCTAAGGAATGGTTGTGTGGTTTGTTTTACCCAGAGAATTGTCTAACTACCAAAATTCAAAGTAAGGTATTTATGTTACTGGTAATAGCTGCATGGTTGGTCATCGTAAGTGCTTGGAAACAAAAAAAAACACCAGGGGTAAGAGACTGGTTAATTAAATTGTGGGGGTTTATCGCTTTGGAGTGGATGACTTATAACCTTCAAGGGGAACACAATACATTTAGTTGAGAATGGCCGCTGGTCCTGGACTTTCTGAACAGCAAATTTGTATTACAATGGTGTCCACAGAATATAAGGATATTGAATATTATGTAAGCAAGAATATTTGTTGTATGACTGTGATAGAGAACAATGTTAAGTGACGTGCGTTAAGGTGAGTTGGAGAGGGGGTGGGGAGTTGATGTTGTTTATTTGAAAATGCTAATAAAAATATTTTTTTAAAATAAAGCCAGATGTAAGTTGGTCTGAATCCGTCCTGCCCGCTTCTTCCAGGCAAACAAAATGTGTATTTCCTGCCTGCTTCACCTGTTATCAACTCTAGAGGGAGCTGTTGCCTTACGCATTCAACAATGAGACTTCAAGTTCATCTTCCAGGCAAACAAAATGCATTTCAACAATGATAACATACAATTAGCTGCAGAAAAGGTCCAAGACAGGGAAACCACTTTAACAGCATACTTCAAGTTGCATACACTGAGAAAATATATATATTTAAAAAAACATATAAAAAGATATTCATTTGATTAAGCACTATTTCTCCAACAAAATAAATCACTTTTTTAAAAATGTACTTATGCATTATGTAATTATTCATTGTAATATGTCTTGGTATGTATTAATCAACAATAATCTTCATGTACGTTTTAAACTTTATTTGACTTCAATTTACTTTATTTCATGATCTCATGTCTACTTTGAATCATGCTGCATGTGAATTGTATTACTCTGACATCCCTCAACATTATATATTTGAGTCTAAAACCTGTAAGTGGAATCAAAGACAATGAGGAGCAAATAGAACAATTGGCCGCATGTACTATGTTGAACTTTCAACGGATTCTGTGAGATTCTGTTTGAGGTTACTACTCCTCCACGTAAAAGGAGCAAGATCCTTTACACATTTTATTTTTTGATTAACATAAATTACGTTAAAATATACCACATAATATATTTACACTTAGAAAATGTCTTCCTTTACGCACATTAGCCGTGTAGACAGGCTTTTTCCCTAGTTTATTATAATTCGTCATCCCTTATACTTCTCACCACAGACACATTCCTTTAATATAATCTTTCCAGCACTTCAGAGAAACACTGTTATAGCTGACAGTTGTCAAGCAAAAAAAAATCACATTAAATCCAATTATGTTCGGCGACAAGAGTTCCATTATGGTGTATTTACAAGTATCTAAATTTCAATGGCATAAACAAATATATATTGTTTCTAGGATATGTATTGGCTAGGTAAGGTGACAAGCCCATCTTCTTTTTTCTTGAATACTGCAGATGTTATAACTAATGTTCTGAAAACATTTGAATAACGTATTAATGTTTAGGAGAATTTTGTATTTGAGAATAATCACTTTTTTCCTTCTTATCACAGCGCAACGTACACGTAGGAAAATGTGAGCCCATTCAACACCTAATAAAAGGTACAGTATGAGCCAAAACCTAAGCTTTTCCTCTTTTATTTACACACGCTCATTGTTAGATATTTACCATGTATTTAGTTTTGGCTTGTCAACCAATTAAGAAGTGAACATCCTGACAAATGCATGTATTCTCTACTCATATTTGTTATATTTAATTTGTTCTTTTAAACAATGAGCTAATCCTTCACAGTTATAGCGTATACTGAAATCTAGCAACCACAAAACAGCTCATGGACTCGCCACCAACACATCCAAACCCAAACTTACCCCGGTTTCCACACCCACATTCCTTCCTTAAAATGCTTCTCTTCTAATCTCTTATGCTCACACCAACACCACATTATCTTCCATCTCATTAAATGCGCTCCCAGCATTAGAAAGCACATCAAAGGTGATTTTAGAGACCTACTACCTGGAAACCCCAAAACCAGTCCACTTATGACTGAGATTTTAACCTCACCAACTAACTTAAATGACATAAACATAGTCTCATCCACTCTATCATGTTTCCCACTCAGCCACCTTGATTTGACCCACCACCATGCAGTTTAATTCCATATTACTTTCCACACTCACAATTGCAACAATAGCTCTGCATTCAACCTAGTAAGTAGAAATGTACTATGGTCGAAATTGAGCAATTGGTGAATTCCATCAGGGCTCCTGAAGCTTATAATAAGGCTCCATGAAGAAACAGTGGTATAGGTCAGACCAAATCAGGCTGGTGACATGACCAAAGAAATCCCAGTAAGGAATCCATTAAGACAGGGTTACATACTAGCCCCCTGTCTATTTAGTCTATGTGTGTCTGATGTGGGGGAAGCAATCAAGAATGCTCCCTTTATTTCACCTAAAATAAGCCACTTACAGACTTCATGGTTGGCTTATGTGGATGATTGTTTGTTGATGGACTGTATTGTAGTTGGGCTGCAGCATTTACTAACCGCCTTTGAGAGTTATGCCAATCAAAACTTCTTAGAAATAAATGCAGATTAAAAAAAAGTACTGACTGTTGCAGCAAAAAGGAACAAAATAAAAGGAAATTGAGTGCTGGGTGGAGTCCATTTGGAAAAGGTAACAGACAACTGCTTATAATTAGGCATTTTATAAAGTATAGGTTTGCAAATAAAGCCTTGCTTCCCCTACTCTACCAATAGATTCCCTACCTATTCTAAAGGCCAGGGGAACAATCTCTAGCAGGGGTTGTCACGAAGGCCAAACTCCAAGGCGCAGGAGCAACGCAGTACCAACCACCCCCACTTTGGTCGCGGAGCCCGCAAGTCAGAGCTTACACGGGTTTCCTGGACCAGAGCAGGGAAGGAGGGTTAGGGTCTTGATGGTTGGATAGGTAGGGGGAAGTTAGGTAAACCGGATTGAGGGTAAGGTAGAGGTTATGGGTAGCAATGGGGGAATACTTAGGGTAGATTGATTGCTGCGCACTTTTGTTCAGGTGTCCTCAGCCCTTACTTGCTAGTCTTACATAAGCACCAATTTGCACATAAGAATGCCCTTACTAACCCTAAGTCAACAGACCAGTACAAAGAATTAGCATGCAAACTTAGCTCTGGTCTTCTGAGTCCTGTCCGTGAAGGGCGGTCGCATCCTTGAGCACGTCTGAAGTGTTGTCTTCAAGATTCAAGCTAAAAGAAAATGACAAGCATTAAAACGTGCCCTCTGAATTTGTCAGCATTCACCTCATGCGACATCCGCACACACACACACACACACACGTTAAAGTGCCCCCCTTAGGGCCTGGATTGTTCTATGCAAGATGCTACACAAGCGGTCTTCCTGCAGACCCCTGCGAACGTGGTTTTTGCCGTAGCCAACTATTCACGAGCGGTCTTCCTGCAGACCCTCGTGATCGATCGTGCTTTTAAACGTAGCGAGATTTCTTCGGTGCGGTGTTTTCGCCTCGCGGGCCTCCAGTGGTCTCCAGGAGGCAGAAACACCCCAATGACAATGCACTCCCGAACGGGTTAATATTCCCCAAAGAATGTGCCGCCGGCGTGTAGGGTGCCAAAGTTATGCCCACTTAGCGTTTCGCATCGGTGCAGGGGCTCTGGATGGGCAAGTGGTCGCCCCTTGCACTTCCCCCTCGATCCCCTTGGGAGCTTAGCATGAAGAGGTACTTATCCCGTGTAGGCGAGGGACCGAGCTGCTGCTCGGGAGGGGCTGGGCCCCTCGCGTATGATTCTCGTGGAGCTCCGGTCCGCACGTCCTTCCGGCATGGAGTCTCAAGCGCAAGCCCCGTGCTTGGGGCTCTGCGCATGCGCGATGGGGCCGCCGCGCCCCTCCTGGTCCCTGATTGGCCCAAATTGGCCC
Organism: Ambystoma mexicanum; assembly: GCF_040938575.1. Lineage (NCBI taxonomy): Eukaryota > Metazoa > Chordata > Amphibia > Caudata > Ambystomatidae > Ambystoma > Ambystoma mexicanum. The sequence continues at coordinate 1,349,334,915 of NC_090930.1, forward strand.
TTGGCATGCTGGGGATTGTAGTCCTTTGGCGCCGGCTGCTGGGTAATGCAGTCTTTAGCTTCTGTTTCCTGCACATGGGGCAAAGCAGCCTTCTGTATGGTTGCAACCTTTCAGGAAAAGCTGGTTTCTCCACAACAGTGCCCACAACAGCGCCCACAACTCTCCTGTGCCCAGCCTGTCCATGTTTCTGCCTTCCTGCAGTCCTGACAGGGGTAAACTGGCCCTTACTCTAAACAACCAACATTCAAATAAAGTAATGAAGTAACACAGGGTAATGAACAATAAAGAAACAATATTTGGGTGACCTTCACCTGTCCTGGGTAAAATCCTGTTTCCCAGGTTTTAAAGTGAGCTTCAGATGTTCAAATGAAGAGAAAAATCTTGAACCAGTGCCAAGTTAAACCAAGTTAAACCAAATGTTCATCAGACAAAAATCCTCTGGTAACAATTCTCTGGTTTTGGTTTAAAAGATCCCCTCCCAATTACGGCGAAAAAAAATAGCACCAATGGTAATCCTGAATCTCTTCTCTTTGAGATGATTTTCCACAGTTCAAAGAATAAGTATACAACTTCTTCCTCTACAACTTTACAATTAGTTAGGACTTCTGCAGTACATTTGGCACATTTGTCAGTATACGTCTCTTTTGGTCGCTGCTTCCTTTGTAACAACCACCCTTCTTTTACTATGATAACAGTTACTCTTGTCCCACAGTATATTACTTCTTCAAACTACTCCACTGTGACATTCACTGACAACCTTATACAGCACCACAGTTCAGGTACTTCTACTCTTGCTTCGTATTTCAAAATTATTAGGCATGCAACGACAAGAAACTTCGGCCTCAGTATAACAACTTCTTGAAATAAAGAATGTCAATTCAGGTATGCTACAAAGTTCAGTCTTCAAAAGGAAAACATCATTAGGCACGCACAACCACTCTTTAAGATAGTTCATTAAACTTAAAGGGTTGCAAGTAATTGTATTCCCGTATAATAGGACAGAGATAACTTAAATGCAATTGGCCTCATGCAACCTTCCTTTGATGCTGTATTTGTTTGTAACTCTTATAAAAGTCAATGGGCCTCATTCCGGCTTCGGAGGTAACCATGGAGTAATTAGCTCCATGGTTGCCTCCCAAACCGTCCCAAATCCGGCATGGTGAATGGAGTAATTACCGGTCCATTCCAGGGTTGGAGGGACCGGTAATTCCCCATTCACCTTTTGCCCTTCCCCATTCCCATTTCTGCCCCATAGGGCTCAATGAGAATGGGGAAGGAGGTAATTATGGCACCGTAAATTACGGTACCGTAATTACCTCCGAAGTACCTTTGCTGGTCCCGTACTTTACTCCTGCTAAAAGCAGGAGGTAAGGAAGGACCCGCAAAGGGACCTCGGAATACGGAGGTAAGGGATTACCGGCATCGGCACCCTTACCGGTGCCGGTAATTCCTTACCTCCAACCTCGGAATGACCCCCAATGTTAAGTTTTTGGAATAGTTTCAGCAAGGGTTGCTTTTTCAATTAAGGACACGCAACCATTACGGTAATACAAAAAGTGTAAAACAGTGGATGTAGTGATCTTCACTTCTCACGCAAACACCACACCTTCCCCAATGAATGCATGCGCTACATTTCAATTGTGAAGAATTAGTTTCAGAACGGCAAACAACTTATACTCACTTTTGACTATATGCAAGCTGTTTTGGAGCTGGTTACAGTTACCGGCATGGCTTTTTGAGTGAATCTGAACGCAGTGCCACTCACCGGCTCCATGAATACTGCAGCTGCGGGTTGCTTTGCTTTTCTTACTTCCTCAACCTCTACTACATCTTTGGGTTCACTTGGGACCCACACCCTTCTACAGCATGGGTGTCTCCGGTTCAGCCACGTGAATTGGGAATCTCCTTTGCACCCGAAGCTCTGGCTTGCCTTCTGCCTATGGTCTTGGGTTACTGCATGGTTATGGCTCTGCAAACACAGCAACTCAGCTCACATGGAAAAACTTCAATTCCAGCATGTCTTCCTCTGTGCAGCTTCAACAATACAGGGTTTGAGAACACAGCAGCCTCTCAGAACTAGCAGGAGATATATGCTGTCTCCACTTTCCGGCGTCCCTTCTGCTCCCACATCCTTGTGAATTGCCAGTCTTGTGCTTCTCCTCTGCTGCTACTACTACTGCCAGCCTTCCAACTCATGCTCCAGCTCCTTCTTTTCTCCTTTCCTGCTCCTGCCTTTTATGCCTCACAGGTATGGCACATGGCTTCAGGTGTAAGCCATTAGTTTCAATTGCCCGACTCCTGCAACAGCCATTAGGCTTAATTGCCTGACTACTACATCTCCATGCCTCTTCAGCCCTCTTCCTCGTCTCAGTTCCTCTAAGATTCTGGGACATGACGTCCTTTTCAACAAAGTTAATTTTTTCTACTTAGTCATTACTTGTAAGGGTAGATTTAATTCCCTTACTATTTTTAATGGAGGATCTTTGGGTTTTTCATTTTTATAGAGGAAGATGGTTTAGGGAAGACAATATGTCCACAATCCTTTTTAGTGTACCTTTGAATTTGAGGAGGACATTTAGTTTTAGTTACCACAAAGTGTTTTTCTTTTGATATAGATTGCTTTGTTGTTCCATCCTTAGGGTTCACAACCTTAGATCGAATAGAAGGTTGAGAGACATTCAAATGACAATAAGTCATGACCTCTTTTGGCACAGTGGTAAGAATCTCTCTATCAGAGGAAAAATACAGTTTCATCCCACAGACTCTCCTCGCTACTCACGACCCTGTCTCCACCCAGGTGATCCTGCCAAAGTACTCCACCCCCAGTGTTGGCATCAGGAAGCATCTGCCTTCCTCTGGCCACCTAGAAGGAGACTTTAGGCAGGGGTTTAGTAAGCTATCCGCAGGATTATTCATACATGATATATCTGGGTTTCTACATTTTTGTTTCCCCAAATAAGTACAATCAAATGAATTATTTTAGAAAGAAAACAGACCTACTGATTTCTCAGATGCTCTTTATATAAAAAAGGTACTGTAGGTACACAGTTATTCCCCAGTATAGTAACCACCTCATGCAGAAACATTGGCATTGTCTGCAGCATGCACCATAGAGGTACAATATTCAAATTTGTGCCATGTTACATAGTACAATGCTGAATGCATTATTTTCAGAGTATCGCATACTGCAAAACATGTAATAAGTACCTAATAACCCCTCACTTACTACATATTTGTACTACTACACACAAACCATAAAGAAAGACAACACGCACAAATATGCCCACATATCGGGAAATCAGGGAAGCAAATGAGCAGCTGTCTTACCAGAAAGTGTTCAGAACCTAACTGATTATCTTCATGCACAGAAATGATTGCTGTGTTTCAGGCCTGCTTCTTCCCCTATGTACATGTATCACATGATGTGACTTAACCCTTAAGAAAAGAGTGTAAGAACATATGAGAAGCGTAAGGTCTACAAATATAGTACCTTTTGAATGTTCACTTCCTGCCTGTCAGTGAAGAAAACCACTTGCCCTACATATGTCAGTGAATAAAAAAAGAGGGAGCCAGACATGTGACGGCATCAGTGATGTCCTCAATGAAATTTGTGATGTCATCTTTGACATTTGTGATGTCATCTTTGAAGTCATGGGTGTTAGTCCTTGCACTGCTGTTAAGACGGATTTCTGAACTCTGTCCTGGTGGCGCAGAAGTTCAGAAGGCCAACCTAATTACTTGGAACAGGGTAACCTCTGGATGAGCCAGACCAATCAAGGTAGCGATCGCGGCGGTCAAGACTAGGTCTCAAGAGGGGTGAGGGTGACTGAAAGCCCGCAATGAGCACACAAAGCAAGGACACTTACAAACTACTCCAAACAGGTGTTATATAAAAAATATATACACATTTATTCCAAGGCCTTTAAAACAATGGCCGTAGCGAGAAATCACAATACAACTCTAGTAAACCAACACATACCATACCAATACAATATATATACAAATACAACAAGTCTCAAGCGTTATATGCACGAAATGTGTAGTCCACCTAAAAGGGAAGGAAAACAGGCAGTGCGAAATAATGCTTGGACCCAGTCCGCCTTCAGAGGCACCTAACTAAAAGGAAGTCCGAGCCCTACGAAGAGTGGAGCCTTGTGCTCAAAAGTACCTGCACACGCTGGTGCCAACGGGCAAAAGGGGAGTCTCTTCGAGGGAAATCAGGCAGTTCAGTTTAGTGTACAAATGAAGAAGAACAGTGTTCCGCAACTCAAGCGCAGCCTCCACTGTGGGCAGAAGCAGAGCGCGAGTACGGAAAGGCGTGCTGATTTGATACAGCGGGGAAAAGCTATGGGCTCCTGCAGGAGGGCGACCAGTTCCTAGCTATGCTACTCACCGGTCCCCGATGCAAGCAGACCCAGGCTTCTCCGCGTCAGTTTCAGTCACTGGCAGGTTCAGAAGAGCAGGGGACGTCTCGTCGTCGTGTTGAGTCTGCAGCAGCAGAGTTGAGTAAAAGACGTCCCAAACGAAGGAACCCGCACAGTTTGTTACCACAGCAGGGCAACGGAGTGGCCGTGTGTATCTGAGCCAAATGTACACTACTCACTTCAGACCTGGGAACGCCAAGTGTACGAAGCATGTGAGAGTGACAAGGACTCGAAATACTACACAACCTGGCGGCGGTTACAGAGCAAGACTCCGGTGTAAGCTGGTTAGTCTGCTGGATGGCCCAGAGACGCTTCCGAAGGCTTACAAGCAGGAGATGGTGAAGATGCCGAGAATAGCTGTTCCCGCTATTTCAAGGGTCGAAGTACCAGTACAGGCCTTCTGGTTCGATCAAAGGTAAAAAGGGTTTCACAAGGCGACAGCAGTGCAGAGGAGAAGTCCTTCAGCGGGTCACCAGCGATTCCTCGGTTCAGCCTCTTTGTTGCAGGATACTTGGCTCCTGTATTCCTTCGTTCGTGAGAACTCAGGAGATCGACCTGGTAGTGGTGTTTCCAGCCCCCTCTTATCCACAGTTCCCTTCGCGGCAAAACGGAGGGGACCCAATGGGAGATCCGCTCATCAACACTCACGCCATACGTGGACCTATCACGGACCACTGTGGTCCCAGGCATTCACACCACCCTAGACTCTCTGGCACCCAGGATGTGTATTGGGACCAGACATCCCAGCCCACATCCTGGAGGCACACACCAGGCATGTAGAAGCCCGCGAAAGCATCCGTGTTTCGCGGGAAAGTACATGCCTAAATAAGGAAGGCCCCGGGTCCGCTCGACCTGGGGAAGGTGAAGGGAGCAAGACGATCAGTGGACAGGACAAAGAAGCCTCGTGGTCTGGCCATTTTGGGAGCCAGGCCACCATTTTGGGTTAAGCGCGAGAAACGCGCTTAAAACGCCAAAAGGAGCTCAAAACACAAGAAACGATCGCTGCCACCATTCCCGTCCGTGAATCACTTGCACCGATCAGTTACAATCCTAAACGAGTATCTAGGGCCTGTAGAAGGCTAGAGACCCAAGGGAGCAGTAATTTAGCTTACAGTGCCCTCTTGTGTCATGTTGCACGAAAGCCGCAACATGATAAAAGAAACTACGGAAAACAGCGTTTCCCGGTACTGACTGTCTTAAGGGCATGTCAGTTTCCCCGTAAGAAAGGAGCGAAAGCCCAGAGGAGTGCGGCAGAAGGCTGCACTTCTCTGGCAAAGTCGAGAACAAGGTGAAAAACAACAGCAAAAAGTTTAGGGGTTGCCACATGGAAGGAAAATTACCTACAATTACAAAATCTTTCCTAACAACTGCACAGTGATAACGCGAGTTATGGTTGCGTACCTTATCATAACTGGCACATTTTTGGGGGTTTTCTGTTTTACCTGTAAGCATAACGTCCCTGTAGCAACGTTTTTCCATGAATTTCAAAGGTTTTTAAGTAGTGCAACTTAACCATAACGTCCCTTGAACAAGGTTTTATATATATATATATATATATATATGTATATATATATATATATATATATATATATATATATATATATATATATATATATATATATATATACATATATTACATGGCCACGGTAGTGGCCATGTAGTTAGGGTTAAGTTGGTGTTTCCATAGGAAGAGCACTTTTTGGGTGGCTTATAACTTCGCTCCCCCTGGACGAATCCACACCAAACTTTGCAAAAATAGTATATGGCCCACTCTGAATTTTTTTTGCAAAGTTTGGTGAGGATTCGTCCAGGGGGGGGAAACTTAAAGGGGGGGTCCCAAAATGTATTTTTTTCCCATAGACTGAATGGGAAAGAAATTTTGCTCGCGCCTACAGCCCAAACCGCTGGACGGATTTTCATCAAATTTGGACCAGGAGCAGCGGCTTGGTACAGAAAGCGTGCTTTTACAAATTTGCTGAAAATCCGTCCAGTAGTTTTTTTTTTAAATTACCAAAAAGTAGGTAAAAACAAATTAGTGATATCTGTGTTCGGTCCGCGGACACACTTCCCTGTTCGCTCCACGGACACTGTCCTGATTGGCCGAGTGGCTTACGTAATGTCCGCGGACATATGGCTTGTTCGCTGATTCGACGGTGTTAAGCGTGAAGCGCTTCAGATTTTCGGTAGCGCCCGCCATCTTGGACAGCGCAGTGAAAGTTTGTTCAAAATGTGTATTTAGTAGAGTGTGTTGGTGTGTAGAAGTGTTTGGGGAGGATTTTATGAGATAGGTTAAATGTTGTGCTTTTTTATGTGGTAGACGTTCTTTTTGTGTTCGATTTGTCTGCGGACATCACGGGTGTTCTGAAATGTTCTAAATAAACTGAATGGGGGTGTTCTGAGGACTCAATATGTGTCCGTTTTGTTCGCAAGCAAGCTGAAACTGTTCTAAAAACACTCACGGTGTCCTGAAATGTTTGCAAATAAACAAAATGGGGGTGTTCTGGGGACACTGTCCGTATTGTTCTGTGGCAAGTTGAATGTGTTCTAAGAACACTCGGGGTGTCCTGAAATGTTCGCAAATAAACAAAATGGGGGTGTTCTGGGGACGCTGTCCGTATTGTTCTGTGGCAAGTTGAATGTGTTCTAAGAACACTCGGGGTGTCCTGAAATGTTCACAAATAAACAAAATGGGGGTGTTCTGAGGACGCTGTCCGTATTGTTCATTGTCAAGTTGAAAGTGTTCTAAGAACTATCGCGTTGTCCTGAAATGTTCGTAGGGGGTGTCCTGAAGACGCTGTCCGTATTGTCCGATGGCAAGTTGAAAGTGTTCTAAGAACTGTTTTGGTGTCCTGAAATGTTCGTAAATAAACAAAATGGGGGTGTGTTCTAAGAACTCACGCGTTGTCCTGAAATGTTCGTAGGGGGTGACCTGAAGACGCTGTCCGTATTGTTCAATGGTAAGTTGAAAGTGTTCTAAGAACTGTCTCGGTGTCCTGAAATGTTCGCAAATAAACAAAATGAGGGTGTGTTCTAAGAACACCCACATTGTCCTGAAATGTTCGTAGGGGGTGTCCTGAGGACTCTGTCCGTATTGTTCGTTGTCGAGTTGAAAGTGTTCTAAGAACTCTCGTGGTATCCTGAAATGTTTGCACGGGGTGTCCTGAAGACGCTGTCCGTATTGTTCGATGGCAAGTTGAAAGTGTTCTAAGAGCACTCGGGGTGTCCTGAAATGTTCACAAATAAACAAAATGGGGGTGTTCTGAGGACACTGTCCGTATTGTTCGTTGTCAAGTTGAAAGTGTTCTAAGAACCCTCGCGTTGTCCTGAAATGTTCGCACATAAAGAAAATGGGGGTGTGTTCTAAGAACACACGCGTTGTCCTGAAATGTTAGTAGGGGGTGTCCTGAGGACGCTGTCCGTTTTGTTCGTTGTCAAGTTGAAAGTGTTCTAAGAACTCTTGCGGTGTCCTGAAATGTTCATAGGGGGTGTCCTGAAGATGCTGTCTGTATTGTTCGGTGGCAAGTTGAAAGTGTTCTAAGAACTCTTGCGTTGTCCTGAAATGTTCGTAGGGGGTGTTCTGAAGACGCTGTCCGTATTGTTCGCTGGCAAATTGAAAGTGTTCTAAGAACACTGGTAATGTCCGTGGACATTAAAAGTTTCCATAGGCTACAGTTGAAATGTTTGACTCTACGGGTGTGATATGCTGCGGTGGTTGTGGCCAGAGCATAGAGTGTTGGGTGCATGACCATTTGGTCATGCACCCAAAACTCTATGCCCTGGCCACAACCACCGCAGCATATCACACTTATAGTTGCTTATAACTTTGGGTCAAAAACACATTTATAAGGAACAAAGTTATAACATATTATGGGTGTGATATGCTGCGATGGTTGTGGACATGGCATAGAGTGCATAATATACTTGCTGTTTGGTTTAGTAACTGGAGTGCATGTATTTCTTGTTAATTTCTGTGATAAAAGAAAAAATAGCATGTTAGTATTAGTATTTTGTAATGACTTATTACATTGTATAATCAACATTATTTTTTTTTGGACCCTCATATTTAGTAGATTACAAATCAGAGTACTGTGCAATTTGTTTGTTCAGTTTCTGTGTTCGTTGCTAAAATCATTGGGTCTGTGGGAGAAAAAAAGTCCATGTTGGATTAAAAAAAAAGATTTTCTGTTATGCTACAGTTTATTTGTTTGTTTGTTTTCAGTGTTCATTTGTTGTTTCTGGCTAATGCTTTATACATTGGGTTGTTGCATTTTTTTTAGCAGTAACATTATTTATTTGTTTGGATATTATGAAATTTTGGAGCAGTTAGATACCAGTAGGCGTATTCTAACTGTCTATTTTTTTATATATTTTAGTGGTATTGATTTATCTGTTTGGATATTGTTAAATTTTGGGACAGTTAGATACCAATTGGCGTATTCTAACTGTCTATTTTTTTTATATATTTTAGTGGTATTGATTTATCTGTTTGGATATTGTTAAATTTTGGGACAGTTAGATACCAATTGGCATATTCTAACTGTCTATTTTTTGCTCTAATTTAGTGGTATTCATTTATCTGATTAATTGTTGTAGAATCTTTGGGCAGTTAGATAGCTTTTGGAATATTCTAACAGTTTATATTTTTTACTACAAGTTTACATGAGGTTTAAGTACAGTTTAGTTATCATATTTTGGTTTTAAGGACATTAAATAAGCATTTGTAAGATTTGCTGGTAATCTCTGCTTTAGAGTAATGGTACTATCACTAGATTCAAACCATCCACATTTCTTTTTTATATATGCAGTGTAGTGGCCTGAATTGGTTGTGGCTCCTGCGTGGTAGATTATACCTATTGTTGTGAAGGTTTTCTTACCAAGTTATATTTGACCATGTGTGAATCCAGTCAGCTTGCAGTTGTTTTTGGTACCATCTGCATTGTAACGTAGAAGCATTAGTATTACGTATTTACTATGTGCTTGTATTACTAACGTGGAGCGATTATCTGAATTGCAGGTAGAACATAATCTACCATGTTTTGCATTTTGTACAAGTTGCTGAAATGGAATGGATTCACAATTAGGTATTGATTTATATACGAAGCGTTCATTGGGGATTTCTTCTTGTGTCACATTGTTGCAGAGAGTGCATGTATGTTTCCACATGTATGAAATCTGGAAGATTTCCTTTATAGGTATGTTTTTGTTTTCCAGTACTTGTAGTAAGTACATTAGAAATTCTTGTGGATCTTCCTGTGAGTTTATAGTGAATTTCACCATTCCAGCACAGTAGTCCAATTGTCTTATTCCATAAACACTATACGTGTTGTCAGGATTGTTTGCTGCATTTCTGTGAAGTACTAACATTTGCATACACAATGGGTCTGTACTGTGTAAGTAAATGTTGTCAACAATTGGTGGTAATTGAAATAGAATATTCATTGCTACATTTGCAAAGCAACTTACACCAACTATATTTGAGAGTTTAAATGGACCAGGTAGTTTTGTATCTGAGTGATTTTTTTTTTTAGTTTGTCTTCCTTCTTTGACGAAGTACCTGGTTTACTTTCCCTAATTGGTTCTTTTTTGCTTGTGGTACTTGATGAAGTTTTAGTTTCTTTTACTCTCTTTGGAGGATTTGCAGTGACATCCTGTTGCATTTCTGTTTGATTTAGTTTTCTTTTAGAACATTTTCCTTTTTGTGGAACAGGATATGTTTCTAGATGGGGGGTGTATAGTGAACGAAGTCTATTGTATTCTAAAATGCAAGGAATATCAGCGTTTATTTTACTTGCATCAAAGTTGATTAGAAATAGACCGTCAAGTGTACGTAAGTGTGATAGTGCTACGTAGTTCATGCCTTCTTTAAAGACTGTGTTACCAATGTCTATCATTGCTTTGTCTAGGGTAAGACTTTGTGATTTATGAATGTTGACTGCGTATGCAAGAGTTAGAGAAAATTGTTCTCTGAGTACATACATGTCTTTGAAGAGAAGGAATCGAGCTGTTGAGCGTCCTATCCTTTTTTTGTTGTGCCAGGAGAGAGTTTCTCAGATACTCTTTTGTTGAGAGAACAACAGATAGCTATGGCTGTGTGTTTCAGAAAACAGATTGTTTGGATTTTGGGAGATTCATGGATACATTGGTTGAAGGTGCATGCAGAAAGCTGTGGATTAGCTGTAGATCTTGGATTTCCACATGTGGAAGTACACTGGCATGGAGTACGTGGAATGAAGTGGTTGGACTTGCTACCTCTTTGTGCTACTTTGGAGACAGAGCAACATCCAGACAGAATTGTAATTCATTGTGGAGGCAATAGTTCAGGACATGTGTCTGGAATTTCTTTGCAATTTTCTATGAAGGAAGGACTTGGGAAGGTCATGGACATGTTTCCTAATTCTCAAGTAATATTTTACGGATTGCACAGAGACAAATGTGGCTTCATCCTTCTTCATTTGGTCCACGAATGGAAAAAGCAAGGCGCAATGTTAATAAGGCTGTTTGTGCCTTTCTAAGAGATTTTGGAATGTCTTATTCTCATAATGAAAATATTATGTTTCGTAGTACATACATTTTTCGCAGAGATGGAGTCCATCTTACTTATGCTGGCAATCAGATTTTTTTGACAAATATACAAAATGCATTACGACCTTTTTTAGATTTATAGCATCTATTTTGAAGTAGGTGTTAAGTATTTATAATTTTTGACATACAAACACCTCCCAAAGGCTGTTTTAAGAGCCACCACTTCCTACCAGAGAAAATTGCAATGGTTATGATAAGGTACCAACCCAATTTGTTTGATGTCCGCGAACTGTCCGCGGACTTCTCAAAAATACAAAGGGCCCTGCTTCATTTATTTTCACTTCTATTTTTTAACTGTGAAAGGTGGCTCTGAAAAGAGCCTTATTTTTTTTGATTTTTGTAATTTGGTATTTTTTTTTTGTTTTTTAGACACAACACATTAGGAGAGGAGGGGAAAGGAGGGTAAAGGGGGGGACACCAACCACAGGGATAAGAAAGGGCGAGCTGAGAGAGGAAAATGTAGAGTGGGTTTTATTTGGGTAGTGAGCAGGTCTGCTCGTGCTCTGAGACGATAGTCTCAAAAGCACTCCGAAGTCGCTCCCCCTGCAGAGTACTGTGTCACAGTACATACATACAACTGTATGGCCTGTGAGGCAGCTTGAGGAAGACGCTGTCCCACAGAGGTGGTCTTTGTGGTGACAGGATCAGAAACGGAGGATGAAGTAGAGGAAATCAACCTACTACGTTCTTCGCAAGGTACAACTTTGCGAATAGCCCCAGAGTGAAATGACCTCAGGTGTCGCTTCATGGTCGTGGTCCCAAAGCTGTACGAACCGTGCTTCCCGCGACTGAGTATCATTTTGCACTCATTGCAGATAACACGGTTCGCACAAGCCTTAGGACCATTCCCATAAATGGAAAATAACCGCCACACCCAAGACTCACGTCTAGTGTGGGTAGTAGGGATTTCCTCTACCTCATTCTCGTCATTCTCTTCTTCCTCCTCTGCATCCTCACTCCTGTTCCCCTCTTCAGGCCCTTGGGAAGGTGGTGGTGGTGGAGGGGGTGGGGGTGGTGCTGAAGCAGGTGCAGCACCAGGTGGCAGTTCTGCAGCCAGGGATGCCATCTCGATGCTGTAATCAGCAAGTTGCACGAGAAATAGCTGTGCTCTGAAGAATAGCCAGAAACACAATGAGAATAAGCTCTAGGGCGTGGTCTTTTATAGGGGTGCTTGTACGCGGTTCGTGGACATGCGCGCTGTCCGCGGACAGATCGAACACAAAAAAGGGTTCAGAAAGTTTCAAAAGATATGTAGAAACTCAGGATTACTATGTGGGACTTGTGCCATGATGAGTTTTTATGGAAAAATATTGTGGATTACTCGAAAATGTACTTTGGTTTTGTTCGGGGACACGAACAGTGTCTGCATTCAGAACACGCAATTAGCGTTGGTGCGGTCACATGATCCCTTCGGGAACATGTCCGCGAAGGAAGCTCCTGTCCGCAGGACACCAAATGCACGGACATTGGTTTGCATATGCGCGTTGATGTTCTACGGACAGTGTTCGGGTCCTGAATTAATTAAAAGTGCGTCACACATCAAACGAACATTTCTGGACATCGTGTGTGTTCTAGAACAGTTTAAACTTTCTAGCGAACACTACGGACAGATATAGTGTTCTTTAGGACACTTCCATTTTCGTTTAATTACGAACATTTCAGGACACCATTTGGGTTCTTAGAACTGTTTCAACTTGCTAGCGAACAGTATGGACAGGTATAGTGTTCTTCAGGACACCTCCATTTTCGTTTATTTACGAACATTTCAGAACACCTGTGCTGTCCGCGGACATCTACATTGTTTTTAAAAAAATAAAAAATGGGAACTAATTACAACACAATATAAAAATTTTACTTTATTTCACATATATTAATAATTTATGACAGAGAAGGTGAGGCAGAAACAGAAACAAAAACAGGAGAATTAGGGGTTTCAACATGATTGGTATCAGGTGAAGAAGGGATGGAAGCCTCATCAAAACTTTTTGGATTATAGTGAGGGTTTGGGGATAATTGACTGGGATATGGTGAGGGGGGACAAGTACATGTGGGACAATGGTATGAGGTTTTTGTTTTAAAATGATCCTCAAAAAAAGTTTTCAAATTATTAAAATTGCTCAATAATAAATCCATTTTTTCTTTTAAGCTGTCAAGCGTGTTTTCCATAACAGTTTCTTCAGAGATATTTTCTATTTTGGTATGCTCTGTTCAAAAAGAAATATATATGTTAAATATATATAAAATAATAACAATTAAATGGTTTATATTGTAAAGTGTGTACCATTAGCTTCACTATTTTCTGACATTTCGTCATGTGGGAAGTGCTCCTCTAGCCATTCCAGAGTACTAGACATTTCTGTGAGAAAAAAAAAATATATAATCATTTTTTTTTAACTAATACAGAAAGTTTATAAAGATATGAGTAAAATGATGTACACTTACTATTTCAGGTAAGATATGTTCTGAGTACTCTGTAGGTCTGGTCTTGGTCTTAGTTGTGGAGTGTCTGTGAGGTAATTATGTTGGAAGCCAATTTATCTTCTCTTGGTATATTCCATTTTAGAACATATTGTATTTAAATGAATGGTAAGTGTGGTACATATATGGGTTACATTTCTTATGTATTACTTCATATAATATGTATGTGTACTACTTTGTGAATTTTTTAAATGTTATCATGTTGTAATATAACAATTAAACATACCCCCGACCCCCCAGACTTTTAAGGTAGTGGTACTGTTGTCCGAACATGTCCGCGGACATCAAAAAAGTTTGCGGACATCACATTCAGTAGAAGTGGTTCAGTATGTTCTATATTACATGTACATAAAGTCAAAGTTACTATTGTTAAGCTTTGCTACTAAAAACCTATGAAATTCAGTGAAAAAACTTTGTTAAGGGGACATTATGGTTAAGTTGTGCTACTAAAAACCTATGAAATTCAGTGAAAAAAACTTTTTTAAAGAGACGTTATGGTTAAGTTGCGCTACTAAAAACCTATGAAATTCAGTGAAAAAACTTTGTTAAAGGGACGTTATGGTTCCAAATAAAACCGAAAACCCTTGAAATTCACCAGTTATGGTAAGCTAAGCAACCATAACTCGCGCCACTACCGTGCACTGCTAAGACTAACATCCAGGATATCAAAGATGACATCACACATGTCATTGAAGACATCACTGATGACATCACAGATGTCATTGATGACATTACATGTGTGGCTCCCCCTTTTTTCCTTTACTGACATATCTAGGCCACATGGTTTTCTTCAGTAACAGTCAGGAATTAAAAGTGGAAAAGGTAGTATATTTGTAGACTTATACTATGTTCTTACAATAATTCCCTTAGGGTCCAGTCATATCATATGAAACATATACATAGGGGAAGATACAAGCTTGAAAGATAGCAATCCTTTCTGTGCATTAAAATAATCAGTAGGGTTGTCAGCACTTTTTGATAGTTCTGTTGTTTTTTTTATTACTGTACTATCCCTGTATAAGCTCCTATTTGTATATCTTGTATTCACACTACTTTCATTAGAGTCCGGGCACATCATGTGATATATATACATAGGGTAAGTAGCAGCTTTGAAACAGAACAATCATTTATGTGCATAAAGATAATCAGTTAGTTTATGAACACTTTTTGCTACTACTGCTGCTGTTTTTCTCTTACTTCAATTTCTGTGCGTATACTCACATTTGTATGTGGTGTTGTCTCTTTGTGTTTTGTCTGTAATAATGCAATTATGTAGTAAGTGGGTTTTATTATCTACTTATCACATGTTTCATAGTATTCAAAAGTCTAATAAGAAAACAGTTATCATTTCACTATTTAACATGGCAAGCTTATGAATATTTAATCTCCATCATGTTTGCTGCACACAATACCTACGTTTCTACATGAGCACGTTAGTATACTGGATGGACTAATTAGCCCTTGATATTTATTCCAATGATCCTTCACACTTTTTTTATTAACATTACAATAAGAAACCCTTGTACAGACTTTTCATGAAAGGTAAATGCACATGTGATGTCATCAGTAATGTCATCAATGACATTTGTGATGTCATCTTTGATGTCCTGGGTGTTAGTCTTAGCAGTGAACGGTAGTGGCGCGAGTTATGATTGCTTAGCTTACCATAACTGACGAATCTCAAGGGTTTTTCGGTTTTACTTGGAACCATAACGTCCATTTAACAACGTTTTTTCACTGAATTTCATAGGTTTTTAGTAGCGCAACTTAACCATAACGCCCTTTAACAAAGTTTTTTAAACGAAATATATATATATATATATATATATATATATATATATATATATTTCAAATACGAACGGCTTCAACCAGAAACTATTCAGGCGAGCAGCACTCCACGAACAAAAGTGTTCCAATAATCCAAAGAATCACGGAAATCCAACAGCAAACACTGCAGCATTGGTTGCATATAATATAACAGCCTTTATTTTGTGTGTGCAACAGATAAAAAGTAATCTCCCAGTGCAAATTATGCTTGGCCAGACGGCAGCCTGACGCGTTTCACCACTAACCAGTGGCTTGTTC
This sequence comes from Ambystoma mexicanum, assembly GCF_040938575.1. Lineage (NCBI taxonomy): Eukaryota > Metazoa > Chordata > Amphibia > Caudata > Ambystomatidae > Ambystoma > Ambystoma mexicanum. The sequence goes on from NC_090930.1 coordinate 1,349,350,484, forward strand.
ACAGTCACTATGTATATATATGTACTTTGATTGCATTTTGAACAGCTTTTAACATGGGGTTTTCCCATACGAAAGCAAAATAACATTTTCTTCCCAAATATCTCCCAATTGAGTGTTCGATTCTCCTAATTTTTTGCAGGCACCTAGATTTTAGCTGTAATTGGTGCAGTGAAAACAAATGGAACATTGGCTCGCTCAGTTTTGAGGTACCAATGATTGAAAATCTATCTGTATATGACGCATGCACAATGACAATCAAGTTTTTCATGAAACAAAATAAGTAAAAACTACACACCAACCACATGCTCAGCAACCACGCCACCCATACGCACAACAGCTATAATCACACTCAGCATACACACTCCCACCACTGTGTACACATTACAAACATACACTCAAGCAATAGCGTACAATTCAAGCAACAATAAGCAGCCAATATTATCATGACCACACACAACATAATCACATACCCCACTACGTGCTGTGAAGGCATCATGAAGTAAGACATAGATAACAGATTCATTTTTCTAAAAATAAAATGGTTTATTTCTTAAATGTCAGGATGGAGTAAGGCCTAACTTGCCTTATGCTAAGGTGGGGTTTCCCTCCTAAATAAACTAAGGATAGTCTGTGTCATTAAGTCCAACTCAAAAGTCCATCTGTGTCCAAAAGCTATACTTGTCCTCACAACTAAAGATGTGCAGTGTGTAGTAATGCCAGCAACCAAAGAAATAGTGTTAAAAATAAAGTTCAGAGCGTCTTCCAGCTCCTGGCGTGTGTTTCAGCTGCCCCTTGCCCAAGTTCAAAACAGTTCCACAAAAAGACCTCTGGGATCTCTTCCCCAAGTTCAACACAGTTCTGCAAAAAGGCCTCAGGGTTCCTTTGCCCAAGTTTAGCACAATTCACAAAGTCTCAGGGTTCCCTTCCTCAAGAAGGCAGCTCTTCTAGCTTCAGAATCACAGTCATTTCAATTTGTTTAGCTTTCCATAAGTATTCCAAACCAACTTTGTAACATTTCAGGCTTTTCAACAGTTCACATAGCTTGCTCCTTTCTTTAATCACTTTAACACTTGTTAGGAACAACAGCTTCAGTATCTTTACTTTCCTTGGTTCACTCCAAGTAGATGTTACTCTGTCTAGGCGCAGTTGTCGGACCACACGGTCCATCCATTATTTTATTTGTGTATTTATCATGTGCCATAGCCCGCAGGCATCAGGGTGCACATAAAGACAAACATCGGCATATTAGAAAGGGAATAGTCAGATCAACCTCTATCAAAGAAACAGTAGTGTTTTTAGGCGCTTGCTAAATATTGTCAAACGTTCTTATTTCCGCAATTTCGTTGGTGATTTATTCCAGGCCAGCGCTTCCTGGTCATGCAACCGATAACCCTTAGCACTTCGTTATGTTCACTTTTTCTCATTGGACTTCTCTACCAACACAGACTTCCTCTCTGAATCCTGTGTCATTAGTCCACTTTCAATTCTATATTTCTCCTTTCTCTGACATCCTCTTTGTCGTTCCTTCGACAGATCTATGGACCCCTCATATAATCTCTGTGCTCTGTCCTGTCTCCTCCTCTCCCATTAATGGTACCCATGTATCATTCGACTCCTCCAGCGTCATCATTAATGTCTACCAAAACGGCACTGTCATGGTCCAAGGCCCTCAGGCCAATCTCCTCCTCTTCGAGAGGCATTTTCCTCGCCTCATCAACTTGCTTTCTACTTCTGCTATCCTCTCCTCTCCTCCCTTGGCTACCTTGCCCTCTCCTCTCTCCTCCTCTGCCCCTCTTCTGGCTCCCTCCAGACCTCTGCAGGGTGTACCAATGATTTGTACCCCTCCCTGGAAGGTCTTTAAGGCTGGCAACCTTCTTCATCTGGCCACTCTCAACTCTCGCTCTGCTGTAAAACACTCCTCTGACATCTGCCACCTCTTAGATGAACTTGACCTTGATGTCCTCAGTCTTACTGAGACATGGTTTACGGCCAGTTCTGTCACGAGCTTTGACACTCTCCACCCTGATGGTTACAAGATCCTCTCCACACCCAGATCCACCAGGCCCAGAGGGGGTCTAGCCCTGATCTTTCCCGAGTGGATTCCTGCCTCTATCATCCCCACTCAGACTTTACTGCTCTTTCGAATGCCTTGTCTGCAGGCTCTCTCTCTCGACCTAGCCACTCTCTTACTGTTACTACGCTCTACCGACCCCATGGTAAAATCACCTAATTTCTCTCTGAGTGTGCAGATCTCTCCTCCTCCCTCCTGGCCTCAACCACTCGACTCCTCCTCCTGGGTGACCTTAACATCCATCTCGATTCTCCCTGTTCCTTATCTGTGCTCTTTCCTGACCTCTGCGATTCCCTTTCCCTCTCTATCCTCCCCTTTGACCTGAATCACTCTGCAGGTCACACACTTGACGTCTTGATCTCCTCTGGTCTCCCCCTCTCTATTCCTCTGACCACTCCTCTCTCCTGGAGCAATCACTGCCTCCTCTCGTCTCATCTCTCCCTCTCTTCCCCCCAAGCCTACCCCAAGATTGCCACTTATCTTCTCAGACATCTGGCCCATGAAGCGTGTCAGTTGAGGCTTTAGCTGCCACCTTCTCTCCCCCCACTCCACCTGTGTCTGACTCACACCCTGACACAACCCTTTCCCTGCTTTACTCCTCTATTTCTGCTATTCTCAATGTTCTTGCCCCTGCCATGAGGATCTGCATGAAGTCCAAAGCCAAGTGCAATTCTTGGTATGACTCTGACCTAGCTACACTTAAACATAAGTGTAGGGTGGCTGGGAGGAAATGGAGGGTTTCATGTTCATCCTCTGACAAACTGGCTTGTCGCCTGCTCCAAAGGCAATACCGACTCTCTGACCACACCAAGAAGAGAGTCCACATTCAAGCCCGTGTCTCTGTGGCATCAAACAACTCATCTGAAGGAGCTGGCCAACCCTGTTGCAGTATCTACCCCTCCTCTTGCCTCCCAGGCTCCTTGCAATGCCCTTGCCTCTCACTCTATCTCTAAAACCCAAGACATCCTGTCCATCCTCTCCTCCCCTCCTCTCCCCTCTCCATCTCCGCTTGCTGACCCTCCATCAGCTACCCCCCCACCCTCTTTCTCATCCTTTCCTCTTTTCTCCCCTGATGTGGTCGCTAGACAAGCCCGATCTATGAAAGCCTTGTCAAAACATGTTCATCCCTGCTCCTCTAAAACCATCAAGGACCATATAGATATCCTTGCTCCAGCCCTTGCCAATTTTTGCAACCTCTCCATTGCCTCAGGATCCTTCTCCTCCCCTCTTAAGCACTCCCTTGTGTATCCTCTCCTCAAGAAACCCACAGCTGATCCTTCTTGTCCGGCTAACTATTGCCCAATATCCATTACTCCCTTTTTGGGTAAACTCCTGGAAAAGCTGGCCATCTCTCAGCTTAACGACCACCAATTTGGCTTTAGGGCTGTCAGAAGTATGGAAACTGCTCTCTGAACATCTGTGAGGATCTGCTCTCCAACCTTGAATCTAACATTCCCTCTGTCCTCATCTTACTCAATCTCTCCTCTGCCTTCGACACGGTCAGCCATATCATCCTGCTAAACCGTCTCCGCAATAACCTGGGCATCACTGAGTAGGCTATGGCCTGGCTGACCTCTTTCCTCTTTGATCGACCCTCCCAGGTCCAACTTGGGTCCTTACTTTCATCTATCTCCCTCTTTACCTGTGGTGTCCCCTAGGGGTCTAACCTCTCACCCTGGCTTTTCAACCAATACCTGGCAACTCTCAACTACTACATTGCTATTTTTGCTAAGATTTCCAGTGCTACGCTGATGACACAACTCATTTTCAGTCTACCCTCTGCCACTTCCTCTCCTTCTCTCATCTCTGATTGCCTAACTGCCATTCAAGATTGGTGTGCCGCCAACGATCTTTGTCTAAATGCCAACAAGACTGAGATCGTCCTCGTCGGGACACCTTCCCCATCCATTCCCCTCACTCTCTGGCCAGTCTCCCTTGGCCCCCCTCTCTGCGAGGCTAAGAACCTTGGGGTCTTCTTTGACTCCACACTTTCCTTCTCCACCCACATCTCTGACATCTCTAAAAAGTCAAACTTCCTCCTGCACCTCCTCAGAGGACTCTGCCTTTCCTCTACTTCCCCCAAGCTCTGGTTCTCTCTATGTTGGATTACTGTAACAGCCTCTTTCTAAATCTACCTACCTCCACTCTGCGCCCTTTACAACCTATTCAGAACAGGACTGCAAGACTTGTCCTTGGCCTCAAGCCCTGGGATCATATCTCTCCAGCTCAGAAATCCCTTCATTGGCTCCCGGTGGATGCAAGGATTAAATTTAAAACCCTCTGCATCATCCACAAGGCTTTCTGGGGCCTGGGTCCAAAATACCTTCAACTATCCCTCCGTGAACACCTCCCCTTTCATGCTCTTTGCCTCTCTACCTCTAACTCCCTCAGGGTCAGTCGTTTTTCAAAGAAACAAGCTTGGGGTAAATCTCTGTCTTCGGCTGGGGCCTCTCTTCAGAACAGCCTCCCTGCCACTCTGAAACTTGAGAACCATCTCCGGTTCAGGAAGCACCTCAAGACCTTCCTCTTTGCTTCTGCCTTTGCCCCCCTTCTCCCCTGCTGATCTGTATTCTCTCTCGGCATTGTGCACCTGGCCACCCTCTGTCCCCTGGGCCCAGGTACCTGCTCACCCTGCCATCAGCCTGTACTGCCTCTGGGCCACCCCTTGCACTGGGGTCTGTATCTATATCCATACAGTCTCCCGCACATATCAGACATACCCTGACTGCTAAACCGAGCACTTGCTACTTGCTGGCTGCACTATCACTGTTCATTGCCTTTATTTATTTATTTAATTTATTATTATTGATCTGTTTCTCCTCTGTTCCGCACTTTCCACTTCTCCACCTTCCTTGCACTTTTCCTCTTTCCCCTTTCCCATGAACTTGCGCGTTCTCAATGTCACTGGGCCTAGTTAGATCAGTGTTTTGTTCTCTACTGTTCCCCTCCCTTTCCTTGTCGCGCTCTGAAACACTTGTGTACCAGCGCGATATAAATAAAATATCATATCATATCCTTGACAGTTTCTTGACTGCCACAACGTCATTTTCACACACTTCATTTTGTGGTGTTTATTCTGTGTCACAACCTTGCTTTCACACTATCCAATAGCGGTTATCATTTGCTTTTCACTTGCTTGACAAGCTCTTTTTACTGGCTTTTTTCTCTTGGGTCATACTTTGACATTGTCCATCAATGCTTATTACTGTTTTTTTTCACTGTGTTCATAAATGCACATCACTTTCTTTTCACTCGTGGAGTATTTTTCATGTACTTTGCATCTTTTTTTAGTTTGGTATTCAATAACTCATAAAGTACTTGGCAGCTTGTTTGGTATTCAATAATCTTCTATTTGGTCTCCAGACCCATTGATTACATGTTTTCATTCGAGTGGCATCTTCCTCTGCCCAAATTCAGTACGTGGAGAGCCCGACATGACTTTTCCCTCTCTGTCACTCATCGGTCTGCCGCTGCTTCCTCGGGTGCCTTCACATTCTTCTCCGGATTTCTCTCCCCTCCCCTTCACTTATCAGGAGCTACAGCAAGCTGGGGCGCCTCTACCGAAACCTGCTGCAGCCGCCAGTGACAT